>NC_081376.1:17465017-19865017 GCF_030684315.1 Stegostoma tigrinum
AAGAACAAAAACAGAAGTTGGAACTGCCCATGCTGGAGAATCTGAGATAACAAGGTTTAGAGTTGGATGAACACGGCAGGCCAGGCAGCATGAGAGGAGCAGGAAAGCTGATGTTTCGGGTCTGGACCCTTCTTCAGAAATGGAGGAGGGGGAGGGGACTCTGGAATAAATAGAGAGAGGGGGAGCGATGATGGAAGGTAGATAAAGGAGCAGATAGGTGGAGAGAAGACAAACAAGTCAAGAAGGCGGGGATAGAGCCAGTAAAGGTGATGTCTAGGTCGGACATGGGATGGGGGTTGGTCAGTTGAGGGAAGACAGACAGGTCAAGGAGGCGGGGATGAGGCTGGTAGGTAAGGAGGTGGGATGGGAGTTGGTTAGTGAGGTAGGAGGAGTGGATTGGTGGGAGAAGATGGACAGGACAAGGGGATGTGGACAAGCTGGACTGGTTTTGGGAAAGGTCGGGGATGGGAAGATTTTGAAGCTTGTAAAGTCCACATTGAGACCATTGGGCTTCAGCATTCCCAAGCTAAATATGAAGTGCTATTCCTGCAGCCCTTGGCTGGCATCGTTGTGACACTGGAGGAGGCCATGTGGACATCTCGTCCAAGGCGTGGGAGGGGGAATTGAAGTGGTTCACGACTGGGAGGTGCAGTTGTTCATCACGAACTGAGCGTAGGCGTTCCATAAAGTGGTCTCCACGCCTCTGCTTGGTTTCCCCGATGTAGAGGAGGTCACATCGGGAACAGCGGATACATATACCACATTAGCAGACGTGCAGAGTGAACATCTGTTCAATGTGGAAGGTTTTCTTGAGGCCTGGGATATTGGTGAGGGGAGAGGTGTAGGGGCAGGTGTAGCACTTCCTGTGTTTGCAGGAGAAAAACTGCCAGGGGTGGTGGGACTAGTGGGGAGTGTGGAGCAGACGGGGAAGTCATGGAGAGCGCAGTCCCTCCAGAATGCGGACAAGGTTGTGGAGGGAAAAATATCCTTGGTAGTGTGGTCAGTTTGGTGTCAGAAGTGGCGGAGGATGATGCATTGAATCCGGAGGTTGGTGGGATGGTACGTGAGGACAAGGGGGATTCTGTCTTTGTTGTTATTGCGGGGAGGGGGTGTGAGGGATGAGTTGTGACAAACGCGAGAAATGTGATTGAGGACGTTTTTCACCACTTTAAAGGGGAAATTCCGACCCTTGAGAAATGAGGACATTTGGGATGTCCAGCACTGGAATGCCTCATCTTGAGATCAGAAGCGGCGGAGTGGAAGGAATTGGGAATAGGGGATGACATTTTTGCAGGAAGGTGGGTGGGGAGAAGGTGCATTCTAGGTAGTAGTGGGAGTCAGTGGGTTTGAAATGGATATTGGTTTCCAGGTAGTTGCCAGAGATGGAAACAGTGAGGTCCAGGAAGGAGAGACAGGTATTAGAGATGGTCCAGGTGAACTTAAGGTTGGGGTGGTAGGTGTTGGTGAATTGGATGGACTGTTTGAGCTCCTCATGGGAGCTCGAGGCGGCGCCAATACAGTTAGCGATGTAATGGAGGAAGAGGTGGGGTTTAGGGCCAGTGTAGCTGCGGAGGAGGGACTGTGCCATGTAACCTACAAAGAGGCAGGCATAGCTTGGGCCCATAAGGATACCCATGGCCATTCCCTTTGTCTGTTGGAAGTGGGAGGAATTGTAAGAGAAGTTGTTAAGGGTGAGGACAAGTTCAGCTAAGTGGATGAGGGTGTCTGTGGAGGGGGACTGGTTGGGCCTCTGTGACAGGAAGAAGTGGAGGGCTTCCTGGCACAGAGAGAGGGATATCAGCTGTGATTCAGTAAAACAAGACAAACCATGAGTGGGAATAAGTATTAGGCCCTTCAATGCTCCTGATCTCAACATGCCGGTGGCGGGCTTTAAGATGGGGAGAGATTTCTGGTCTGTCAGGATGGAATGAAAGTTGAAGCTTTTACCATTACTACCTGTGGAGCCAGACTACAACATGCATATAAATGTTTACGTTGCCACAGCAGCTCATATCTGTTATGCACCACCACCACCCCAAAAATAATTGTTACTGGATTAGCAATTCAGAGCTCTTAACTGATGAACTGGAGGCATGATTTCAAATCCTACAGCAAAAGGTTTGAAATTTAAACTTTCGTTAATTAAACATGTCTGAAATAATAATGAATAATGGTGACCATGAAACTGCCAGATTGCCACAAGGCAACTGAGTCAGCACAGATATCATGGACTGAATAGACATCTTTTTTGCTGTAATTTGTGTATGTCCCTTCGCTTTTTATCACTTGTCACTTACTTCTAGTCCCTCTCAAAAAGGAAAACGGTTTCTTAACATTAAGTAGATTAAATCTCCTTCGTTTATGTTGTATGAAAATTGCCTTTCCTTTATCCAGCTACTAATGGCCAGAGGCCAAACATATTAATTGTTTCTTCATATGATTACTCCTCATCTCAGGGGTCTGCCCTGGACAATATTTATCCATTGACCTTCCGCAAATTATTTTGTTATTACAAGTTGTGTAACTCATTACTGCATGGAAATTGGTTGTCACAATTCCTACACTGGAACAGTGACTACACAACTTGTAAAGTGCGTAACAACAGAAAGATTGGGATATATACTGTATAAAAGAAGTTTTTTTCATGATCACAAGATGACTTGAAGCTAATGAAATGCTCAGGAAACATCATCAGTGCAGAATAACTAACATCTGTAAGCAATGACTGTGCATGATTTCAGTTGAATTATATAAAGAATGACAATGTAAATCAATTGAATTATTTAAACAATAACAGTACATGATATCAGTTGAATTCATTAAACAATGACAGTAGATGATGTCAATTGAATTATATAAACAACGACAATGCATGTTTTCAACTAAATCGTTCAAATAATGACAGTGCATGATTTCGATGAAATTGTATAAACAATGACTGTGCATTATTTCGATTGAATTGTGTAAACAATGACTGTGCATTTATTTCTGCGTTGCCATGGGAAAGGCTGCCTATTTCTCTACTATATGGAAATAAAAATGCATTTTTCTGAAATCGATTGTAAGAAATGTAGAACATTAATGACGACGACAGTAGCGCTGGGGTAAAGTCCAGGCTGTGATCCCACATGGTAGCAGAGGGACAGCGACAGGCCCCTGCCGGCGGCACAGATGTTTCTATGAATGAGACACAGACTGACGTCACTGAATTCGTCATCAGTAACGGTGTAACGTCACAAGACGTATTAGGTCATTTAGCCGCGACCAACGGAATTGCGTTGCCGCTTCAAAGAAAATGAAGCCGGCAAGAGTCAGAGACTTTACAAAGCAGGAGGAAGTGGGGCGTGTCTGAGAAAAGGGCAGAGGGGCAAATGGCAAGAATGTGGGGGCGGGGCGGGAGGAACCGGTGTTTATATATAGACCGGGGCTGTGACATCATCAGGGCCCGACGGCATTGACGGGCGAGGCCGCGAGAGGAAGCAGGGCTGGAGAAACAGAGAAGGTGAGAAAAGTCAGAGTGTGAGTCAGTCCAGGGGACAGGGAGTAAAGTCTGAGGGAGAGGATACTGGAGGTGAGAGAGAGAGAGAGAGAACGTGAGAAAACCCGAGAAGAGAAAGAGAATAATCTTGGTGGATGGGGGGGGGGCGCAGAGAGAGATTGGGATGTGGTCAGGATATCTTTGGGGGGAGACAGACGGTGGGCAGGGGATCTGGGAGGAGGGGTTTGAGGGAAAAGCAGGCAGGGGATCTGGGGAGGAGGGGTTTGAGGGAAAAGCAGGCAGGGGATCTGGGGAGGAGGGGTTTGAGGGAAAAGCAGGCAGGGGATCTGGGGAGGAGGGGTGTGAGGGAGAAGCAGGCAGGGCATCTGGGGAGGAGGGGTGTGAGGGAGAAGCAGGCAGGGGAGGTGGGGAGTGAGGGAATAACGGGCAGGGGATCTGGGGAGGTGGGGTGTGAGGGAGAAGTGGGCTGGAGATCTGGGGTGTGAGGGAGAAGCGGGCTGGAGATCTGGGGTGTGAGGGAGAAGCGGGCTGGAGATCTGGGGTGTGAGGGAGAAGCGGGCTGGAGATCTGGGGTGTGAGGGAGAAGCGGGCTGGAGATCTGGGGTGTGAGGGAGAAGCGGGCTGGAGATCTGGGGTGTGAGGGAGAAGCGGGCTGGAGATCTGGGGTGTGAGGGAGAAGCGGGCTGGAGATCTGGGGTGTGTGGGAGAAGCGGGCAGGAGATCTGGGGTGTGTGGGAGAAGCGGGCAGGAGATCTGGGGTGTGAGGGAGAAGCGGGCAGGAGATCTGGGGTGTGAGGGAGAAGCGGGCAGGAGATCTGGGGTGTGAGGGAGAAGCGGGCAGGGGAGGTGGGGTGTGAGGGAGAAGCGGGCAGGAGATCTGGGAAGGTGGGGAGTGAGGAAACAATGGCAGGAGATCTGGGGAGGTGGGGAGTGAGGGAGAAGCAGGCAGGGGATCTGGGGAGGAGTGGTGTGAGGGAGAAGCAGGCAGGGCATCTGGGGAGGAGGGGTGTGAGGGAGAAGCAGGCAGGGCATCTGGGGAGGAGGGGTGTGAGGGAGAAGCAGGCAGGGCATCTGGGGAGGAGGGGTGTGAGGGAGAAGCAGGCAGGGCATCTGGGGAGGAGGGGTGTGAGGGAGAAGCAGGCAGGGGATCTGGGGAGGTGGGGAGTGAGGGAATAACGGGCAGGGGATCTGGGGAGGTGGGGTGTGAGGGAGAAGCGGGCAGGAGATCTGGACAGTGAGGGAGAAGCGGGCAGGAGATCTGGGGTGGTGGGGAGTGAGGGAGAAGCGGTAGGGGATCTGGGGAGGTGGGGAGTGAGGGAAAAGCAGGCAGGAGATCTGGGGAGGTGGGGAGTGAGGAAACAACGGCAGGAGATCTGGGGAGGTGGGGAGTGAGGGAGAGTGGGCAGGAGATCTGGGGAGGTGGAGTGTGAGGGAGAAGCTGGCAGGGGGATCTGGGGAGGTGGAGTGTGAGGGAGAAGCTGGCAGGGGGATCTGGGGAGGTGGAGTGTGAGGGAGAAGCTGGCAGGGGATCTGGGGAGGTGGGGAGTGAGGGAGAAGCGGGCAGGGGGATCTGGGGAGGTGGGGAGTGAGGGAGAAGCGGGCAGGAAATCTGGGGACTTGGGGAGTGAGGAAGATGGGGAAAGGGGGATCTGGGGAGGTAGGGTGTGAGGGAGAAGCGGGCAGCAGATCTGGGCAGTGAGAGAGAAGCGGGCAGGAGATCTGGGCAGTGAGGAAGAAGCAGGCAGGAGATCTGGGCAGTGAGGGAAAAGCGGGGAGGAGATCTGGGGAGTGAGGGAGAAGCGGGCAGGGGAACTGGGGTGGTGGGGTGTGAGGGAGAAGCGGGCAGGGGATCTGGGGAGGTGGGGTGTGAGGGAGAAGCGGGCAGGGGATCTGGGGAGGTGGGGTGTGAGGGAGAAGCGGGCCGGGGATCTGGGGAGGTGGGGTGTGAGGGAGAAGCGGGCTGCGGATCTGGGGAGGTGGGGTGTGAGGGAGAAGCGGGCAGGGGATCTGGGGAGGTGGGGTGTGAGGGAGAAGCGGGCAGGGGATCTGGGGAGGTGGGGTGTGAGGGAGAAGCGGGCCGGGGATCTGGGGAGGTGGGGTGTGAGGGAGAAGCGGGCTGGGGATCTGGGGAGGTGGGGTGTGCAGGAGAAGCGGGCTGGGGATCTGGGCAGGTGGGGTGTGAGGGAGAAGCTGGCTGAGGATCTGGGCAGGTGGGGTGTGCAGGAGAAGCGGGCTGGGGATCTGGGCAGGTGGGGTGTGAGGGAGAAGCGGGCTGGGGATCTGGGCAGGTGGGGTGTGAGGGAGAAGCGGGCTGGGGATCTGGGCAGGTGGGGTGTGAGGGAGAAGCGGGCTGGGGATCTGGGCAGGTGGGGTGTGAGGGAGAAGCGGGCTGGGGATCTGGGCAGGTGGGGTGTGAGGGAGAAGCGGGCTGGGGATCTGGGCAGGTGGGGTGTGAGGGAGAAGCAGGCTGGGGAGGTTGGATGTGGCATCGTAGATTTGGAGGGGAAGAAATCCAAAGGGTGAGGGGGAGACAGAGAGAGAGAGAGAGAGAGAGATGTTGAGGAAACCAGGAGTGGAGGTGTGGAAAGAGAAGGGGTTGGGAGGTGTTGGTGAGGAAATCCGGAGAGAGTGGTGTGGCTCAGGAAATCCAGGAAGAAAGAGCGAGCAGAGGGTGGCGAGGAAATCTGGCTGGAGGAGAGGGAGACAGAGAGAGGGGTTGTGAGGGAATTCAGGGTTTTGAGGGGTTCAGTGGGGAGAGACAGACAGAGAGAGAGAGGGGGGTGGGGGGAAGATGGTGAAAGGACAGAGGGGCGATTCTGGGGAGGAGGAGCAAATTGGGTTGTTGAATGGGGTAGATAAAAAGAACTAAGATCGAGAGAACTCTGGTGGGGCAGTGTAGGGGAGACAAAGACACGACCCTGGGAAGTGGGGTGTCGTGGGGAGGGGTGGATTGTTCTCAGTGAGGAGAGTAAGGGAGGTAGAGAACCGGGAGATGGGAAAAATTGGAAGAGAGCAATTGAGAGAGCGTGAGAGACTGAGGGATAGTGTGTGCGCTTTCAGAGACAGTGCCTTTGGGTGGGAGGGTGTTTTAGAGAGAAACAACCCTGGGTGAGCGGGATGGGATAGGAGGCTGGCATGGCAGGAAGGATTGGTCTTGCGAGAGCTCCTGGGGAAGTCAGGTGTATATAAAGAGAGTGAGGCAGCCCAGGGGAACTGGAGAGAGGAAGTGTACACATTGCAGGGGAGCAGGACAACAGGCAGAGCTGAGTTGGGTAGCGAGTGCTGTGAGGGCACGAGAGAGACTGGGGAGAAAGGTGGGATAGAAAAAAGAGAATGTATGTTCTGTGTAGAGTGTAAAAGATGTTTTGAAGGATATGAGTGAAGAGCAGGCAAGTGGGACTAGTTTAGCTTGGAAATATGGTCAGCATGGACTATTTGGACCAAAGAGTCTGTTTCCAAGCTGTATCACTCTATGTAGAAGCTGTTGATTGTGCTTTCAGCTGTCTGGGCCTTGCTGCCTTAACTTGCTAGAAAGCTCTCTATGACTACACCTGTCTTCCTTGTTTCTTTCCAGGTGACAGCTCTTGTCATGTTCTCCTCCTGGCATTACAAACCAAAATCTGTCCAAATGCCAGTAATACTACATTCAGGAGATGGGAAGCATCTTGATGGATCTCAGAATAGTCTGGAGTTTTACTTCTCTGGATGTGCTTGGCATCGTGTTTTGTATCCTAGGACTGTCAGTTATTTCATAAAATTGGTTCATCAGGGAGTACGGGTGGTTTGGAGGCTGTCAGTAATTCAGGCTAGTGTGTTGGCATAGGTGATTGATGGTTCTGTCTTCTTTTGCGTCATGCAAGTAATTCAAAAATGTTGGCGTATCTGACTCAAGGAAACCTCAATAGTATTGATTTTAGTGGTACATGTTTGTAATTGTATTCAAAATATATCCAAAGATCCAGTGCTGTTGTAGTATCACTGATGATCTGCAAGCTTGAGTGAGAATTGATTTAAACAAACTTGAGCTGAAAGCTGCACTTTAAGACTGAGTAAAGATTGTGTCTACTTGCACTTTGGGTGAGAATGATTCATCCCTAACAATCTATGGATATATCATTGTGAAATAAATATACTTGCCTCGTGAACTCAGCCCATGTAGAATGATATCTGCTTTTTTGAGCACATTTCTTGTAGGCTGGTGCAGAGTTTAATATCTGTTCTAAACCTTGATTGTTGTGTTGATCCATCACTGCAGATTAGGTATTGGTAATGACAAAAATTGTTTAGTTTCTCTGCTGTAAAAAGTGGGACTCTTGTTGCATGACAGACTTGAGCTTCCACGCCTTGCAACAGTAGCACTATGACTTCCCCCATGCTGGGATGTTTACACAGTTATTGACTTCTCAAGCAGGTGTATGTGTTTCATTTAGTGAGCTCAGACAATGACTGTTGGCAAGATGTTTGAGAATGAGAAACATCATTGCCAATCCTGACCTGTTCAAACAGTGCCATATTCCTCCTCAAACCCAGCGACGTTAAGTTAATTGTAGCATTGTTGCCACAAGCTGATTCTGAATCAATAAAACCTGGGCTCTGACAAAATATCACAACAACAGATTAAGTCTATAGCCTAAAGGTGTATGATGTTTTCTTAGGTAAGCTAGTGTGGATTCTGTACATGCTCACTTATAACTTGCTTCTGTAACAGGGATAACTGGCTTGTGATAAAGATCAGGAACCCTTCCGAATTTTTCCTTCCTAATCTCCAGGATTAAGTTAATTATAGGAGCCCTACTACTGTCCTACTTAAGTGTAGCTGAGGGATGAAAAAGGATCTTTCTGCTTTGTAAAGTTCAGTTGTGATCTGAAGGATCTTCAGCAACTCATGGAGATAGAAAAACTGTCGCTTTTAATGTCACAGTGGACCTTTTTATATGATTCCTTACTGAGCATGGGTCATCTTAATTGTCCATCCCTAATAAAGTGACTTTCGATCCACTGCTGTCAGTGTGAAGTTGGGCACATGGTGCTGAACGTGGGGGGGTGTGTGGTGGGGGCTCCAGAACTGAATGACGGAAAAGCAAAATGGTTCAAATTGAGATGATGTGTGACTTGGGGAACACAATGGTGGCGTTCCTATGAACGTGAGACCCTGTCCTTTGAGGCAATTGATGCCCCTCATTTAAAAGGTGCCATGAAGCTTTTAGCTTGTACAACTGCAGCCCTAGTTTACTGGGTTGGTGGAGGGAGTGAATGTTAAAGATGGCAGATGACTCCACTGTGCCTATCAAGTGCACTTGTTTCTTCTGAATGGAATGAGTTGAGCGGTTTGAGTATTGTTGGAGTTGCGCTTGTTCAGACAAGGGGAGAGTATTTTGTCACACTCCTGATTTTTGTCATGAAGTTCTGTTGGTGCGACAGGGGCCCCTTCTGTTTTGTGCCAGTTTTACTTTTTGAAAAAGGAAAATTAAAAATATTTAATTGCTTTTGGGAAGCCCTACTGTCAAACTTATAATGCCTCAGAGTAAGGACTAAACCTCTGCACTACAGGGAGGAAGCTGATGAAGCTGTCTTTAATATAGTAAGGGGGTCAGTACTGTGAAACCAGACTTTGTCTTGTGATCATTCAGCAAACATACTGTCTGTCTGAGTTTGACCATGCACCATTCTACCATAGAACAACTGTTTACCTATCCCGGAGGTTTGGGGCAATTTGTACACGGCTATAACATCAGCTTGTATGGACAGATTGATCACCAGAGCTACACAGTGGCTCGGTGGTTAGCACTGCAGCCTCACAGCACCAGGGACCTGGGTTCGATCCCAGCCTCGGGTAGCCTCCTGTGCGGAGTTTGCACATTCTCCCCGTGTCTGCATGGGTTTCCTCCGGGTGCTCCGGTTTCATCCCACAATCCAAAGATGTGCAGGCTAGGTGGATCGGCCATGCTAAATTGCCTGTTGTGTTCAGGGGCGAGTGGGTTATAGGGGGATGGGTCTGGGTGGGATGCTCCAAGGGGCAGTGTGGACTCGTTGGGCCCAAGGGCCTGTTTCCACACTGTAGGGAATCTAATCTAAAAAAGCCTTTCTTTAATAAGAATTGCTGTCAGCCCTTCCATGTTACTCTCTGAATGGGACATTCCCTAGAAGTTAGAAAAAAGTTAGACCTTGAATTGGTCCACTGAAAGTGCTGCCTCATTTACCTCACATTGGTATAAAATTTATGTTACGTTTGTGGTTGTTGTAACTGGAAACTCATAATAAAGTGGTGGTGTAGCACTTCAGGTTTACATGTGACCCTTCCCCTGTCTTTGTGTGTCTTGTCATGGTTTTGAGAAGGTATAATCCTTGCTGAAATGCTAGCTCCACCATATATAGTGTGAAGTGCAGACATTTGCTGTCTCAGTAATGAACCTGAAGTGCTCACTTGTAAATTTATGTAAATATTTGCCACTTTCATCATTTAAAACAGTTGTTGCATTGGCAACTGCAGATCAAAGCTAACTTTGCCTTCGTGCAAACTGTTAATTTTAGTATGTTTCCAAAATATGTAGGAAAAACAACCTGTAGCATGGGTATAATAGCTGTTTGGCTGATATGCTTCTAAACTGGCTGAGCAGTTGGGACATCTTTCCCTATGTGAAGCTTCCTTGCCTGCCTGAACCAACAAATAAAGCAAAGAGCTGTGGGTGCTACAAATCTGAAACAAAAACCAAATGTGCTGGAGAGACCCAGCAGGTTTGGCCACATATGTTGCTTTTAATGTTTCGAGTCCATGCTGTGATGAGTTGGGAGAGTGAGTAGAGCTAATGGAGGTGGTATCCAGCAGGAGAGCATAAATGGGATATGTAGGCAAAGAGATTGCTGATAATTGCTCTTTGTTTGCCTATACATCTCTGTCTCTCGCTCGGTCTGCCTCTGTCTGTCTCTCTCTCACTCTCTGAGCAGTGTTTACATGCATTCTCTCCACTGTCTCTTTCCCCAGCACAACCATCAGCATAAATAACATCCTTTCCCAACTATTTTCAGTTCTAAGAAAGGGTCATTGGACTCAATGTTAACTGTGTTTCTTGCTACAGATGCTGCCAGACCTGCTGAGTTTCTCCAGCACTTGTTTGATATCACGTGGAGTGAATCGAGTCAGCTGAAGATTGGTATCTGAGATGATGGGAACCACTGGAAGAGGCCAAATAGATTATTCACCCAGCAATTAGAGGAATTACAGACATTAGAGGAATGTACAGGCCTCACCTTCCCCTGAAATGCACCTAAGTGATTCAGGAATCTAAAGCCCTCCCTCCTGTTGCGATTCTTCAGCCATGCGATCATCTGTTATATACACCTATTTCTATGCTCACTGCTACATGGCATCAAAAGGAGTCCAGAGATTGCAACTTCTGAGGTCTTGCTTTTTAACGTGCTGCCTAGCTCCCTTTATTCTTGTTGTAGGACCTCATCCCTCTTTCTACCCAAGTTGTTGGTTTCAATGCAAGCCATGATCACTGCCCGGTTGCCCTTTCATCTTTAGAATGCCCTGCAGCTGTTAAGAAAATTCCTCGACCCTGGCTGCAGTGAGGCAAATTGTCAACCTGGAATTGTGTCTGTAACCATGTAAATGCCTGTATCCCTCGTTGTTGAGTTTCCTACCACTAATATTCCCTCTCACTTCCTGCTACTGCCAAAAACCCCTCCCCGTCACTCATTTTTGCAACGTACCACTCTTACCGTTTTCTAACACAAGATCTGTTCTTGAATGAGATGAACTTTGGGGTTTTCCTTACTACCTGTCTACTACTGTTCTTCTGACTGCACCTAAGCTGCAGGGTGATCACTTCTTAAAATAGTGCACTATCCAAGTAACTCTCAGTATCGCAAATGTACTGTTGTCTGAAACCAACATTCAGACTCCACAGTCTTGTTCTCAGGCTGATCAAACTGGTGATGCTTTGCTCTTTGTCTGTAATCTGCTTTGTCTCCACAACTCTTTTGATGTATCTGGACAGCTCTAGTTCTGGCTTCTTGCACGTCCTAGTTTTAGTTATAGCACCATTGACAGTTGTGCCTTTGGCAGTCTTGACTATAAACTCTTAATCATCCTCTCTGCATCACCCTGCTTTCTCTAGGATGCTTCCTAAATCCTACCTCTTTTACTTCTTAAGACTGTGTGGCTCTGTCAAATGTTGCTTTGTAAAACTCTTTGGGATTTTTGCTATATTAAAGAAAATTCACACTGTTATAAATACGATGAGCTGTATCCTGGCTTTTTGGCCCAAATTGTGTAGTCATACTTTCTCCCTTTGCGGTTCCTGACTGTCGTCTATATTTTCCACAGTATAGACACTCAAGGTACAGATGAATGCTTGATCATTTTGTGGCATAATAGGTTGGAGTGTAAACAGAACTACACCATTCCTGTCACCTTTCTCCCTGGTGCCTGAAGTTAAATGTAAATATAGAACATTGTGAATCATTTGATAAAGAAAATCATTGACAAAGGAAGATCTCAGAATCAAGGGCTGGAAAAGCATATAACATGTCAACATCCAAAATGACAATCTTTTTTGGGAAGAAACTTTAGGCCAACATTTTGTGTATTTCTCCAATATGAAAACAATACAGCTATTTCTGTTGAATAACTTCTCCATATCGCTGCAGTAGAAGGGGTATGGGGTTGGTATAAAGATGTCTGGCGGTGATGCAGACTAAGAGAACTAGAAACAAAAATATTTGTTACTAAGTGTATTGACACTTAACTGCTAATCAATCCAGTTTAGCACAACATCTTGTAGGCACATTGATTTCAAGTTATATCCAGTAAACATGTTTTTATTCCAGTGGGAATTTCTAGCACATGGCTCACCAGTATTCCTCCAGAATTTATGTAAACATGTTTTTAAGTTGAAAGGTTAGTTGCCATTGACTTCGTCAAATTCAGTTTAAATTTATTTTCCTGGCAAGTAAAGTAAATATTAAAACTCAAATTGTCTTCAAAAGCTGATGAGCATAACCTGTCGATCTGCTTTACCTTCTGGTGCCTCTTCCAAGTTCTCACTGTTCACATGCAAGCTTAGGTGGAAAACTGTCACTATTGACATTGGAGGCAAGAATATCTCACCCAAGTCTAGGTCTTGGCCATGGCTTTTACAATAACAAATGAGAATTTGGACATTGGTTTGTGTTTCTTCTTGTCCCCTCTAACCCATGTTCCTGTGCGTCAACTGATAGGCAGGCAGTTGGTGTATTATTTGGATCTAATTTTGGCCATGTGATTTGGTGTCATGATTCATTCCAACCATAGGAAATAATTTTAAATTAGTTTAAAATGTGCAACAGTTGTTATAAAATGTATGGTACCTGTCAATGAAATAGGATTAGCATCAAAGAAGGGTATATTTATCTTGTTATCTAATCAACCTGGTTCATGGCAATATTTGATCTTCCCTCAGATGGTTACCCCTTATCTGTTCAAAGCTGACATAATAAGCTGTTAGAAATCATCTGAGCAAGGATCATTCAATCAGAAATGGTCAATCTCACATATAACACAGTGTGGAGCTGGAGAAAACTGTAGGCCAGGCAGCATCAGATGAGCTGTGTTATCTCTGACTCCACCATCTGCAGTTTTTACTATCGCTGAGTCAGTCTCACATGTTGTGATATATCCTGCTCCGCAGAGCAATGTTGCCTCCTCATCAATTCTTGCTTCAACTCAAATTTGAGAGTGTGTTTGCTTAAACCTGAATAGTACTGTAAGAGCCAATCAACAAGGAAGTATTTCTGCTGTAATAAAACCAGAAAATGTTGGACAAACTCAGATCCAGTAGCTTCTGTGGAAAAAGAAACAGAATCAACATTTCAAGTCCAAAGACTCTTCATAATTTGATTATTCTGCCCTCCAGTTATCTGAATCTTCCTGAAATTGTATGTGAAAATTAATCTTACTATTAGCTCTTTTAATATGTATGTGCACCTGATGTAGTTTGAGGGGAAAATTGCCGATTGCATTTAAAAAAAAGATTATTCACTTTGTGAATTTTCTGTGCTAGAAACTAAAATCCTAACTCTCCTTTTGCTTCTGCCCTTTTAATATTACCATAGATGTTGCAAAATTAACAAATTCTTATTGTAATTAAAACAACAAAAATGAAATTCATTAAATTGATGTAATTTGCCCTTGGGAGTTGCCACTGAATGCTGCTGTAAGCTTGTATGTCATGAAAAATATATTTTGACATATACCCAGTGGATTGGTTGTGTATTTGGCTATGAGAGCACTGAGCAGCTGTAGAGCAGTGATGCCCATTGTAGACCAGTGAATGTGCTTCCTGCACACAGTTTTACCAAATATTCCCTGGTTATTTGGGAAGGAGGGATTATTACTGGTGCCACCTAGGTGGTTGTAAACTGTGACCCTGTGCAGTAACCATGAAGTGGAAGAGAATACTAGATACCATCTGTGGTGGAAGAACACAAGGATTAATAAAGTGGGATCTGTACTGTTATGTTGATCAATGCATGAATTGTGCTGTCATTGGTATTCTTGCAAAGTACGTAACTAGGGAAGTAGAATGGGTTTTAAAGTAAATAGTGGGGAAATGACCCACATTTGGGAAATAGCAATGAATCAGAGTGGGAAAACGGCAGCAGAGGAAGGAATTAATGTCGAAAATAAGACAATGACAAAAAGGGTTGAAGAATCCAGATCTGAGAGCAATTTAGCAGACAACACTAGAAAAGTCCTAAAATAACGAAAGGACAAAACTTAAAGCATTGTACTTGAATGCAAATAGCATTTGACACAAAACACTTGAACTAGTACAAATTGAGACAAGTGCAGTCTAGTGGTCATTATCGAAATTTGGCTGCAGGATGATCTGGATTGACCCCCGCGTATTGAAAGTTATAAGGTATTTAGGATGGATAGGAAACTAGGGAAGGGTGGAGGAGTGACTGTTCATTAAAGATACTAGCACAATAGAAAAGGATGACGCAAATTCAGAAAACTAGGATATAGCAGCAGTCTGTGTAGAGATGAGGAATAATAAAAATAAGACGTCACTTTTTGGATGACTAAGTGTAAAGCTGGATGAGCACAGCAGGAAAGCTGATGTTTCGGGTCTCGACCCTTCTTCAGAAATCGGGGAGGGGAAGGGGATTCTGAAATAAATAGAGAGAGACGGGGAGGCGGATGGAAGATGTATAAAAGAGCAAATAGGTGGAGAGGAGTCAGACAGATTAAAGAGGTGGGGATGGAGCCAGTAAAGGTGAGTGTAGGTGGGGATAGGTCAGTCCAGGGAGGATGGACAGGTCGAGGATGCGGGATGAGGCTGGTAGGTAGGAGCTGGGGTTGGGGCTTGAGGTGGGAGGAAGGATGGACAGGTTAGGGAGGCAGGGATGAATTTGGCTGGGGTTGGGATGCGGTCAGGGGAGAGGAGATTTTGAAGTCCACACTGACCTGTCTGTCCCCTCTCCACCTATTTGCTCTTTTATCCATCTTCCATCTGCCTCCCTGTCTCACTCTATTTATTTCAGAATCCCCTTCCCCTCCCCCATTTCTGAAGAAGGGTCCAGACCCAAAACATCAGCTTTCCTGCTCCTCTGATGCTGCTTGGCCTGCTGTGTTTATCCAGCTTTATACCTTGTTATTCTCAGATTCTCAGCATCAGCAGTTCCCACTATCTCAGGTCACATGGGAGTTGTGTACAGACCCCTGAACAGTAACCACATGGTCGGACAGAGGAAGAAATAATGGGAACTTATCAAAGTGGTCTAGCAGGTACCATGGGGAATTTTACCTGTATAAACTGGAAAGTCATTGGGGAAAAAGTAGTTGTGGGTGAGGAATTAATTGAATACATTCATTGCAGTTTCTTGGACCAGTATGTTCTGGTACCAACCAGACAGCAGGCCTGGTTTTGTCCAGGATAGGATTAATTACTGATCTCATAATGAAAACGCCCCTGGTAGCAACCTCAATATAATTGAATTCTACATGTAATTTAAGAATGAGAAAGATAGGTCTAAGTGTACTATTTTGAATTTAATCAAGGACAGTAATGAGGTCATGAAAGCAGAGTTAGCAAAAGTGAACTGGCAATTTAGGGGAAGCAGTAGGTCAGTAGTAATGCAGTGGCGAGCATTAACGGGATATTCCAAAAATCACAGAATTGATACATTTCAACAAGTAAAATTCTAAGGAACAGGCTCTGCATCATTGGTTAACTAAAAATGTCAAAGATATATCAAAAGCAAAAAGATAAATAATTGTGCAAAGATTGGACAGAATGTAAAATATAGCAGAATTCCTAAAAGGCAAATATGGAGAAAAAAAATTGAGTATAAGATACATCTAGCTAAAACTACAAAAACAGATAGGAAAAGTTTCTTCAGATATTTAAGGAAGCCAACTTAACAAGTAAAATGTTGATAGTTTGGAAAACGGGTCTTGGAGACAATAAAAGAGGATGAAGACATGGCAGACAAATTGAACAGGTAGTTTGCATTGGTCTTTACCAGAGCCGATACAAGTAACATTTGGAAAATCTGTAAACCAGGAATTGAATCGGAGGGAGGAATTCAAGAAAATCACAATTGCCAGGGAAGTAGTACTGAGTAAATTATTGAAACTGAGAGTTCACATGTACCTGGGTCCTGATAATTTTATCCTAGGGTTCTTCTCATTTATATTGAAAAGTAACTAATGTAACTCCTTTTCTCGAACATGTTCCGGGATCTGGTGATTGGAGGTTGCAAGCTGGCCCGGCCTGAGCAAGTTCTGGGACCTGGTTGCGGCACCAGTAGTTATATAATTGGAGCTGGCGGTGGCAGCAGGAGATCAAAGCTGGTAGAATCAGCGGTAGCAAACACTCACCTCCTTATGAGACTCAAGGCTGTGGATTGGCTTGGTTCCTTGCTTGGAGATAAAACTTTAACATCTGGGTGCTTTTCATTCCTTTTGGCTTTGTTTCCTTTATTTCTGCTTTCTTTTTATTCCGTTTTTGTAATCGAGTGCGTAACCAAGATGGTGCCAGTTATGTTGGTGGAGGTGTGAAGACACCAAAGAATGGTGACTTTCATTCCAGAGGCACAGTGAAGGGGACTCGGTGCCTGGCCACCAGGCCCATACAGAGCACTTAACAAGAAGGACTGCAACGTTGGACATTTTCTTTGTTCATTTTTCTGCCTTTATGTTCTACCTTGTTTTATTTCTGTGTTTTAAAGATGGCGCTGGACAGTGGCGACACTGTACGACACTTTCCTCTGTATTTTGTAACAAGATACACGTGACAATAAATCAAATTATTCAAAAAGGGAGGGAGGCAAAACGAGGCAAGTTAGCTTAATATCTGTCAAAGGGAGCATGTTAGAAGCTATTATTAAAGACATTATAACAGTGTACTTGGATAAGTTTGAAGTCATTAGCCAGACCAATACAGTTTTGCCAAAGGGAAATGATGATTTAACTAATTTAGAGCCATGGTCATAGAGTTATACAGCACGGAAACAGACCCTTCAGTCCAACTCTTCCATGCCGACAAGATATCCTAAACTGATCTAGTCCCATTGGCTAGCATTTACCCTCTTAAACCCTTCCTATTCATGTACCCTTCCGGATGCCTTTTAAATGTTGTTGTTGTACCAGCCTTCACTACTACCTCTGGCAGCTCGTTCCAAACACCCACCACCCTCTGCGTGAAAATGTTGCCCCTCAGGGCCCTTCTAAATCTTTTCCCCTCTCATCTTAAACCTATGCCCTCTAGTTTTGAATTTCCCTCATCGTGAGGAAGAAGACCTTAGCTATTCACACTATCCATGCCTCTTAGGGTTTTATAAATCTCCATAAGGTCACCACTTAGGCTCTGACGCTCCAGGGGAAAAAGGTCCCAGCCCATTCAGCGTCTCACAAAGCTCAAACTCTACAAGGATGTTGCCGGGATTGGAAATCTTTTCTGAACCATTTCAAGTTTAACAACATCTTTCCTGTAGCAGGGATACTAGAATTGAAGCAAATTTCCAAAATTGGACTAACCAATGTCCAGTACAGCTACACCATGAAGTCCCACCTCCTATACTCAATGTTCTGAGGAACGAAGGCAAGTGTGTCAAAGGCTTTCACCACCCTACCATCAACTCCACTTCCAAGGAACTGTGCACCCACACCCCAAGGTTCCTTTGTTCGGCAACATTCCCCAGGACCCAACTGTTAACAGTACAAGCCCTGCCCTTGTGAGCCTTTCCAAAATGCACCTCCTCGCATTTATCTAAATTAAACTCAGTTTGCCATTCCTCGGCCGATCTGATTGCGGTCCCGTTGTACTCTGAGATAACCTCCTTCACTGAGCGTGATGTCACCGCCGCCGCCAAGGGAAGGCCAAGTTTAGTTCCCTCTCTACTAGGTCCATCCACATACGAAAATGTAATTTTAAATAAGAAATTTTTTTTGTGCACACTTAACAAATTGCTCTCCATCCAAGCCTTTAACACTATGGTAGTCCCACTGTATGTTTGGAACATTAAAATCCCCTACCATTACAACCCTAATATCCTTCAGATGACTGAGATCTCCTTATATATTTACACGTCAATTTCCTGCTGACTATTAGGTGGCCTGTTGTACAATCCCAAAAAAAGTGGTCATCCCTTTCCTATTTCTCAGTTTCATCCATATAACTTTGCAGAAATATGCTCCCGAGGTATAGCTGTAATGTTATCATTAACCAAAAATGCCACTCCACCTCCTCTCTTGACCCCCTTTCTATTCTTTTAGCATCTTATATCCTAAACATTAAGCTGCCAGTCCTCCTTCTCCCTTAGTCACATTTCTGCAAGAGCTATGATCTCCCAGCCCCATGTTCCCAACCATGCCATGAGTTCGTCAGCATTATCTGTCAGGCCTCTTGCATTGAAATAAATGCAGTTTAATTTATCAATCTTACCTCATTCTTGCCTGCCATGACTATTTAATTTGTTTCTCCTCTCTACTAGCCTCAGACTTCTCCTTTCTCCCTGCAAGGGTTTTTGACCCCTTCCAATTCAGACGCAACCCACCCTCCTTATACAAGTCACTTTTGCCTCAGAAGAGATCCTAGTGATTCAAAGATGTGGATCCCTGCCCCCTGCACAAGTTCCTCAGCCACACATTCATGTGCCCTATCCTCCTAATTCTGTTTGTACTCCTGGTGCCACGTGCTAGTAATCCAGATGTTGCTACTGTTGAGGACCTACTTTTTAACCTCTTGCTTAATTTCCGTATTCTCTCTGCATAACCTCATCCCTTTCTCCTCTTAAGTCGTTGGTACAAAAATGTACAACAACCTTCTGCTAGTCAAGCTGCCTTTTGAGAATATGCTGCACCCGCTCTGAGACATCCTTGAAACTGGTACCAGAGAGGCAGCATACCATTCTGATGTCTTGCTGTCAGCTGCAGAAACGTCTGTCTTGCCCTTGACTATAGAGTCTCCTGTCATGTCCCTCATTACAATAAAGTTAATGAAGTTCTTTTGAAGAAGCAACTTGTGGTATGGATTAAGAAGAAACAGTGGTGTATTCTACTATGATTTCCAGTAGGCATATGATAAGACACCACATAAATGGTCATTACAGAAAATAAAAGCTCATAGTGTTGGGGGTAACAAATTGGCATGGATAGAAAATTGGCTGGCTAATAGGAAGCAAAGAGTAGGAATAAATGTCTTTTTCAGGGGTACGATGACGCAAATGGTGCGCCGCTGGTGTCTGAACTCTTCACAGTTTATAAAATTGGTTTGAATGAAGGGGCTGAAGGTATAGTAGCTAACTTTTGTGAAGATACAGATAAGTAGGAAAGTGAGTTGTGTAGAGGATAAATGCAGCCTGCAAAGTTTGACTGGGCGAAGATCTGGCAAATGGAGTATAATGTGGAAATGTGTGCAATTGTCCATTTTGACAGAAAGAATTTTTAAAAAAGCATATTATCTAAGTGGTGAGAGATTGTAGAGCTCTAATATGCAGAGGAATCTGGGTGTCTGAATGAAGTTTTGTTTGCAAGTACAATGGGTAGTCAGGAAAGTTAGAAGAATGTTATGTTTTATTACAAGGAGAATTGAATGCAAGAGGAAAGAGGTTATACTTCATTTGTCAAGGAAGGTGGTAAGACCAAATCTGGAGTATCATGTACATAACTGGCCACAGTACTTAGTTGAAGGTGTTAATGAGTTGAAAGAAATTCAGAATGTTTACGAGACTAATAACTAGAATGAGCGTGAATACAGTGTGGAGCTGGAGGAACACAACAGGTCCGGCAGCATCAGAGGAGCAGGAGAGTCGATGTTTCAGGCTAGACTCTTCATCAGGACTAATTGCATCTTCTGGCACTACAGTCAACCTTACCCCAGCTCAGACCTTCTCTGTCTCTCCCAGACCTGCAAAGAAACACGTCCTGAAGGGTCTAGGCCTGCAATTGCCCCTCATGCTACCACTTAGAATGAGCGGATTTTCCTATGAAGATAAGGTAGACGTGCTAGGCCTCTCTCCTCTGGACTTTTGAAGAGTTAGAGGTGACTTCATTGAAACATGGAAAATCTTGAAGGGCCTTAATCTGTTGGATGTGGAAAGGATGTTTCCTCCTGTGGGAGAATGTAGAACTAGGAGTCTTGGTTTAAAAATAAGAGATACCAATTTAAGACAGATGAGAAAAAAAAATTCTCAGAGGGTCGAATGTATTTGGAAATATATTGTGCAATGTTTTTAAGGCAAAGGTACATTGATTACCAAGGGATTGGAATATTATTGGGGGCATGCAGGAATGTAGAGTTGAGATTAAAATCAGATCAGCCATGATCTGATTGAATGACAGTTGGCTGAAAGTGCGGAGTGGCCTAATCTTCTTCATATATCAGTAGGAAAGCACCATATTCTCACTGAGATAACAAGGTGTAGAGCTTGATGAACACAGCAGGCCAAGCAGCATCAGAGGAGCCGGAAAGCTGACTTTTTGAGTCTGGGCCCTTCTTTAGAAAATTTCTGAAGACGGGTCCAGACCCAAAACAGCAGCTTTCCTGCTCCTCTGATGCAGCTTGGTCTGCTATGTTCATCAAGCTCTACACCTTGTTATCTCAGATTCTCCAGCATCGGCAGTTCCTACTATCTCTGAATATTCTCTCAGATATTTTTGTGTGTCAGTTTCTCTGTCTCACCATGTATGGGGGTGGTTTTTGGAACAACAAGTAGTGTTCATCTTGCTCAAAGCTATGCTACAGTACTAGTGGCTTGGATTCTTCCTGCAGTACACATTATGACTAAGAGGAATAGGGATAAACTGTAATGTATTTCATAGGCTATTACAAAGTATGCACTATTTTCTCTAAGTACACTCCATTGCTTCTTGATGGTTCCAGTTAGATTGGGACTTCTCATGATCAGTGTGCATGATATTACCCTCCATATATTGTAACTTGTATGCATTTTGCTGTCATATCAGAAATAGAATTACAGGGGTGGTGATAACAGTAACTGTTAGATTGATATTCATGCAGATACCAATGCACATTTATTGTAGGTACTTATTTTTAGGTTCTGTCTATTTGGAAATGTTAAATGGAGCGTTACATATTCATTGAAATTGTGATGATCTCACACAAATCTAAACACCCAGTAGTACAATGTACTGATCTGTTATTTACTAAACTGACAGTTACTGTTTAGTAAACATTTTACAGGCAAAGACAAAACCCTTCTGTGTGAGATATAGGACCAAGGGCCACCAATTAAGACAGGTGTCGGGAAATTTCCTCTGGGGGTAGTCAGTCTTTAGAATTGCTTACTAAAGCTGCTTAAGGCTGAGTCATTAAGCATAATCAAGGCTGCGATAGAGAGATTTTTAATCAGCAAGGTATTTAAGGTTGATGGGGATAAGGCAGGAAGGTGATGTTGCGATCAGATCAGTGGTGATCTGTTTGAATGGCAGAGCAGACGGACATAGCCTATTTCTGCCCCATGTCTTATGATCCTGTGGTAGCAGGTGTGGAAATCAAACACTTCAAAATACTGACAGTTCCAGGTTTTTGTTTACACTGTGTAACCTGAAGTGATCTCAAATCTTGAATCAATTTTAAATTCTTCTTGACAAACTTCCCAATGGTCACAACGTTCATCCCAAGTTATTAATGCATGTTGCCTCTATAACAATGGTGCATTTGCTGACTGCAAACAGTGGCGAGTTGTCACAATACAATGTGTATAGAACTTCAAATAATCAAACTCATGTATGCCATCACAGGTAACAAGAACAGAAAAGTCAGGTTTGAACACACCAGTGCCTAAGCAATAATACTGACTGGATACATGTCCAAAGATGGAGTTTCCTGAATTGGGACAACATTGTTCAGAGAATTCCTGCAAAAGGCTGGGTAAGGGTGAAATCATTATCAAAGTATTGATCATCTTGCGAACATTTCACTGCTGCCTTTTCTTAGTAGATTAAGACAGAAAGATATCAATTTGAGAAGCATCAAGTTAATGTTTAGCTTTCCTAAGCGTCTGCGTCTAATTTTAATTTTCCAACTCTTAACTTTTTTGTCCCACGCTCACATCTCCAAAAATTAATTCTCATAAAACTAGGAACAAGGGTAGACCATTTAGCCAATTGAGCTAATTCTACCATTCAGTAAAACCATGACTGTTCTTTAGTTTCTCTCCCACTCCCCTTGAGAGACCAAAATTACATTATCTCAGCCTTAGATGTTTGTTGATTGAGCCTCCACAACCATCAGAGGTAAAGAACTCCATAGATACATTAGTCTTAGAGTGAGGAAGTTTCTCCATATCTTGATTCTATGTGATCATTCCCTTCTTCTGACACTCTGATGTAACTCCCCCCCCCATTCTTTAGACGACATGTCCATCATGGGCCTCCTGCAGTGCCGCAATGATACCACCCGAAGGTTGCAGGAACAGCAACTCATATTCCGCTTGGGAACCCTGCAGCCCAATGGTATCAATGTAGACTTCACCAGCTTCAAAATCTCCCCTTCCCCCAGTGCATCCCAAAACCAGCCTAGTTCGTCTCCTCCCCCCACTGCATCACACAACCAGCCCAGCTCATCCCCTCCCCCCACTGCATCCCGAAACCAGCCCAGCCTGTCTCTGCCTCCCTAACTGTTCTTCCTCTCACCCATCCCTTCCTCCCACCTCAAGCCGCACCTCCATTTCCTACCTACTAACCTCATCCCAGCTCCTTGACCTGTCTGTCTTCCCTGGACTGACCTATCCCCTCCCTACCTCCCCGCCTATACTCTCCTCTCCACCTATCTTCTTTTCTCTCCATCTTCGGTCCGCCTCCCCCTCTCTCCCTATCTATTCCAGAACCCTCACCCCATCCCCCTCTCTGATGAAGGGTCTAGGCCCAAAACGTCAGCTATTGTGCTGCTGAGATGCTGCTTGGCCTGCTGTGTTCATCCAGCTCCACACTTTGTTATCTTGGATACTCCAGCATCCGCAGTTCCCATTAACACTGACGTTCTAGATCTTTTTTGGATTTGAATGGTGGAGTTGTATCGATGGGCCAAATGGCTGCCTCCTGTTCCTATGTCTAACGGACTGACTCCAGAAGCTTGTTCAAACAGCTACTGCGTTTCTTCAATAAGTATGTACCTGTCAGGCAGTGAGGAAGTTGTCGAGTGAGGGAACCGTGGTTTACTAAAAAAGTTGAATCTCTTGTCAAGAAGAAGAAGGAGGCTTATGTAAAGATGAGGCTTGAAGGCTCAGTTAGGGCTCTTCAAAGTTACAAGTTAGCAAGGAAGGACCTACAGAGAGAGCTAAGAAGATCCAGGAGGGGTCATGAGAAGTCTTTGGCAGGTAGGATCAAGGAAAACCCTAAAGTTTTCTATAAGTATGTCAGGAATAAAAGAATGACAAGAGTAAGATTAGGGCCAGTCAAGGACAGTAGTGGGAAGTTATGCATGGAGTTCAAAGAGATAGGAGAGGCGCTAAACGAATATCTTTCATCAGTATTCACACATGAAAAAGACAATGTTGTCAAGGAGAATACTGAGATCCAGGCTATTAGACTGGACGGGATTGAGGTTCATAAGGAGGAGGTGTTAGCAATTCTGGAAAGTATGAAAATAGAGAAGTCCCCTGGGCCGGATAGGATTTATCCTAGGATTCTCTGGGAAGCTAGGTAGGAGATTGCAGAGCCTTTGGCTTTGATCTTTATGTCATCATTATCTACAGGAATAGTGCCAGAAGACTGGAGGATAGCAAATGTTGTCCCCTGGTTCAAGAAGGGGAGTAGAGACAACTCTGGTAATTATAGACCAGTGAGCCTTACTTCGGTTGTGGGTAAACTGTTGGAAAGGATTATAAGAGATAGGATTTAGAATCATCTAGAAAGGAATAATTTGATTAGGGATAGTCAACACAGTTTTGTGAAGTGTAGGTTGTGTCTCACAAACCTTAGAATTCTTTGAAAAGGTGACCAAACAGCTGGATGAGGGTAAAGTGGTTGATGTGGTATATATGGATTTCAGTAAAGCGTTTGATAAGGCTCCCCACGGTTCGTTATTGCAGAAAATATGGATTGAGGGTGATTTAGCTGTTTGGATCAGAAATTGGCTAGCTGTGAGAAAACAGAGGGTGGTGGTTGATGGGAAATATTCATCCTGGGGTTCACTTACTAGTGGTGTACCTCAAGGATCTGTTCTGGGGCCACTGCTGTTTGTCATTTTTATAAATGACCTGGATGAGGGCGTAGAAGGATGGGTCAGTAAATTTGCAGATGACACGAAAGTCGGTGGAGTTGTGGATGGTGTGGAAGGATGTTGCAGGTTACAGAGTGAATAGATAAGCTGCAGAGCTGGGCTGAGAGGTGGCAAATGGAGTTTAATGTGGAAGAGTGAGAGGTGATTCACTTTGGAAGGAGTAACGGGAATACAGAGTACTGGGCTAATGGTAAGATTCTTGGTATTGTGGATGAGCAGAAAGATCTCGGTGCCCATGTGCATAGACCCCTGAAAGTTGCCACCCTGGTTGATAGGGTTGTTAAGAAGGCGTATAGTGTGTTAGATTTTATTGGTAGATGGATTGAGTTTCGGAGCCATGAGGTGATGTTGCAGCTGTACAAAACTCTGGTGCGGCCGCACTTGGAGTATTGTGTACAGTTCTGGTTGCCTCATTATAGAAAGGATGTGGAAGTATTGAAAAGGGAGAAGAGGAGATTTACCAGGATGTTGCCTGGTATGGAGGGAAGGTCTTATGAAGAAAGGCTGAGGGACTTGAGGCTGTTTCTTTAGAGAGAAGAAGGTTAAGAGGTTACTTAATAGTGGCATACGAGATGATCAGAGGATTAGATAGGGTGGACAGTGAGAGCCTTCTTCCTCGGATGGTGATGGCAAGCGTGAGGGACGTAGCTTGAAGTCCATTCTAAATCTTTTAGGTTTTGATTTGATGACTTCTTTCCTCAATTCTAGAGAAGGTAGGCATAATCAACTCACCCGCTCATCATGGGACATCCATTCAATCCTCCGGTCCAGTCAAATGAGCCTTCCCTCTGCCACTTGCAATGAAACTATTTCCTTGCTTAAATATGGAGACTAAAACTGCCCATGGCATTTTAAAGGCAGCTTGTTGCAACACCCCATTTCTGTTGAACAAGTTTGTGGCCATACTTTCTGAAATTGTTTTATGCTGATTCAAACCCTTTGCAACTTTGCCCTTTCTGATCTTTTGCTGAGCTCTGGCCCTATATCCTCTCCATTACAAAGACTGCCTGCCTCTCCCTCCGGCGTCACCTGTACTGATTCCCGTCTCAGCATGTCTAGTGCTGATGCCCTCCACCATACCTTTGTTACATATAGTCTGTCAATTCCTATGGATTTCTGAATGGCTGGCTTCCCGTTTTCCACCATGCGCAAAGCTCCAAAACTCTGCTGAATGCTAATCCATGCCATGTTTGTTTACCTGTGGCCTTTGCTCACCAATTAACATTGGGCTACAGGTCTACCAATGCTTTGCTTTTACAGTTATTCTTGTGATTAAATTTTTCAATGGCCTTGATCCTTCCTTTTTCTTTAACCTTGCCCAGAGTTGCAGCTCTCCAAAGACTCTGCATTATGGTCAAAAGAGCCAGGAGTAGGACTAGGCTGTTCAGCCCTTCTGCCTGTTCAGTCATTCAATAAAATCATAGCTGATTTGATTTTGACATCAAATTTCACGTCTCTGCCTACCCATGATGGTATTTAAGCACCTTTCTATACAAGATCTATTTACTTCTGTCTTAAAAATATTCAACGACTCTGCATCCATCACCTTTTCAAGAAGAGAGTTATAAGGAATCATGACCTTCTGAGGAAAGAAAATTGGCCCATCTCCATTTTTAGTGGATGCATCCTGATTTTTAAACAGTGACTCCCAGTTTTCAATTCACCCATAAGAGGAAACATCCTGTCGACATCTACCCAGTCAAGTCCTTTCTGGAACTTGTACTATTCAATCAAATTGCATCTTAATCTTCTGAACCACAAAGGATAAAAGCTTAACAAGTCCAACCTTTTAACTGGTCTTTTTGTGTTTCCAGCACTTTTTGTCCCACCATAGCTGGAATTCTCTTCTGGAACTTTGCATCTGTCTACTTGTTTAAGGCACACTTTAAAACCGACCTCCTTGTTCACATGTTTTGTTATATGTCTTATTATCTCATCTCCTCACTCAATGTTAATTTTTACCGGGTAAGTGAACTTTGGAATGTTTTATTGTATAAAAATCTGTTCTGTTAAAGTTGTATTTATGTAGTACCTTTCATGTGCCTAATCAGTTTCTTCCTGTCATTACTTTAGACCTGCTAAGGACCTTCTTGTGTCTTTCAGATTTTCTTCCCATGAAATGTGATGCATGTTCACAAATCTTCTGCAAGGATCACATCAATTATGAGCAGCACAAGTGTACATCGTCCTATAAAAAGGTTCTGTACCATTTTTAACTATGTGCTTTGTATGTTTTATGTGTGACAATGGAATGTATGTTAATTTGAAATCTGACATGTCCCAACTTGAATGAGGGCTGTTCGCTTTGGAATAAGTTCAGAAAATGCAAGATAAACTTTTTGGCTTTTTTTTCAGTTTCCTCACATTTTAATTTCCTGACCCCTGCTGGAGTTGCAACCATGGGTTCCGGCAGCCCTCTTGTATATTGCCAAATAATTCTTCCTGTGAGCTAGACAGTCTGTTACAGAAATTATATGTATCCATTTTCCATGTTTTGATTGAACTTTAGCACTGGTTCATAAATGAAGCCGCAGATCTAGCTGAGGTGTATGTTTCATTCCTGGAAATTGTTATTAGGAGATTGGGCACATACACGCATAGAATAAGGGCAGGTTATGCTTGTCATCTCATGTTCCCTGGATAGTTAGGGAATTTTGGGATTTTGATGTGGTCACAAAGAAAGAACACAATGTATCACCACCCATGGCTTTTGATTGAAAGGGCAAGTTTTTTTTCGCTATACTTAATGTTCACTCGATTATTTCCAGGACATACAGGTACCTGTGTGTCCGCTGTGTAACACACCTGTTCCTGTCAGAAGGGGAGAAATGCCAGACATCCGGGTTGGTGAACATATTGACAGAGAGTGTAAATCTGACCCTGCTCAGAAAAAGCGTAAGGTAAGTCCATGTATTTCCTCTTTTCTTTCCCTTTTGTTTTCCCATCTCGAGCTGATGTATGGTGCAATGATACTGCTCGTTACCCAGTGTGATATAGAAGGTGCCGTTCTTCATCAGAGAGCTTGGGTCGCTTGTAAGTTGTCAGCTATGGCTCAGTTGATAACACACCCTTAGTCAAACGTTTGTGAGATAAAGTCAGTCCCAATCCTGAGTACACAGCGATAACAAGGCATAGAGCTGGATGAACACAGCAGGCCAAGCAGCATCAGAGGAGCGGGAAAGCTGATGTTTCGGGCCTAGCCCCTTCTTCAGAAATGGGAGAGAGGAAGGGGGTTCTGAAATAAAAAAGGCGAAAGGGGGAGGTGGATAGAAGATGGATAAAGGAGAAGATAGGTGGAGAGGAGACAGACAGGTCAAAGAGGCCGGGATGGAGTCAGTAAAGGTGGGCATAGGTGGGGAGTTAGGGAGGGGATAGGTCAGTCCAGGGAGGATGGACAGGTCAAGGGGGCGGGATGAGGCTAGTAGGGAGGAGATGGGGTGGGGCTTGAGATGGGAGGAGGGGATAGGTGGGAGGACTGGTTAGGGAGGCGGGGACAAGCTGGGGATGCAGTTGGGGGAGGGAAGATTTTGAAGCTTGTGAAATCCACATTGATACCATTGGACTGCAGGGTTCCCAAGTGGAATGAGTTGCTGTTCCTGCAACCTTCGGGTGGCATTGTTGTGGCACTGCAGGAGGCCCAGGATAGTCATGTCATCAAAGGAGTGGGAGGGAGAGTTGAAATCGTTTGCGACTGGGAGGTGCAGTTGTTTAGTGCGAGAGAGAGCCTGGGGGATCACTTTGCGGAACACCTACTGGTATCAATGTGGACTTCACAAGCTTCAAAATCTCCCCTCTGAACTGCATCCCAAAGCCATCCCAGCTTGTCCCCGCCTCCCTAACCTGTCCTTCCTCCCACCTATCCCTTCCTCCCACCCCAAGCCCCACTCCCATCTCCTACCTACTAGCCTCATCCCGCCCCCTTGACCTGACCTCCCTGGACGGACCTATCCCCTCCCTGACTCCCCACCTACACTCACCTTTACTGGCTCCATCTCCACCTCTTTGTCCTGTCTGTCTCCTCTTCACTTATCTTCTCCTTTATCCACCTCCTATCCACCTCCCCCTCTTGCCCTATTTATTTCAGAACCCCATTTCTGAAGAAGGGTCTAGGCCCGAACTGTCAGCTTAAAAATTAAAGTTTGTCTAGTCATTAATCTCACTGATATTTGTGGGACTTTGAAGCAACAAACTATGGCACAGCACTTCCTGCATTATTGTAGTGACTGTACCTCAAAGGTTCTTCAATGTGAAGCACTTGTAACATCATTCATAATGTAACATATTCAGATGTTGCAAAATACGTCATTTAAATGTCAGTTTTTGTTATATTTTATCTTAATTCACAAAACTCTGGGGCTAATCTTGTTCTCACTTGATGGGCACGTCCTTCCACAACAGCATACTAGATTAAAAATTGAATGGCGGGAGCTGTTTTATGGTACACAGTTGTTTTGCCCTTACCCCTTGAACCGGGAGGCCTGGGTTGATGTCCCACCTGCTCCAAAAGTATGTAGTAACATCTTTGAACGGGTTGATTAGAAAAAAAATCGGCAAAGGATGGAATGCAGGAATTCTGGTTGTTTGGGTTCAGTCACCCCAACCCTAAAAATGTAGGGCAGGAATTCTGCATGCCAATTAGAGCAACCCACTGTTGTCTTTTTGGATCAGCTGACATTATGCATAGCAGTGGAACAAGCTTGCCATTTGCTGGGTTTATCTTATCCATAATGGAACTATATGTGCCAACTAAACCAGATGATTTTCCCTGGTCTGGCTGAGTTTTCTTATGCTTCGGTTAGCTTGACTCCCACTCATATTAAGATGGCCAGACTAAAGCAGAACCATTGCTCCTGGTTGCTTTACAACAATATGTGGATCTTCCTTGAGGACAGGTTGAAACCTAATTGTGAAAAATTTGCTGTCGTCGAGTTGCCTTGTTGTGAGGCAAATATGTGAATTATCCTCATTTCGATGAGTTATCTGTGGCCAAAACTAATATCTGTCTTGTCTGTATGTTTCAGCATTACATCAGCTGATGTATTTTGTGTATCCTGTATGTGAATGTATGTGTAACTGCAATAACATTTCCAAAATGGTGCTGATGAATCAGCATATGTATACTTTGCTTTCCAATGATGACTCACTGGTGTGAAATCTGGATCTCTCTCACCAACCAAAGAGACTGAGAACGGGTACTTGCTCCTAATTTGTAGTGCCTTTCCACTAGAGTTATATTGGTATGATGGGTGTAAGTCATTTGCTTGCAAAAGTGATAGATCTGAAGGTATCCAAAATAAACTAAAATCTGGGTACAATTTAGGGCGATGGGGGCTAGTTAGGAGGAGAAAAACAATAACTTTAAAATATGCATTAACCTTTCTTCTCAATCTCTAGCTTCTCAGCCCAAATCATTCTAGTGATGTTAGGTTTTTGGACATCTTGAGTTTGAATACCAAAGCTGACCTTTCTGCTGTTGGACTGTTACTCTCCAAATGCCAAATCAAGAAAATCTTTATCCTGTGAAGCAAGAAGTCCCATTGTTTATTTCAGCATGCTGGCTTTCGATTGTAGCCATTGCTGCCATTTTGTACCAAGGATCAGCTATGTATTCTGTGTAGTCAGGAGCAGTTGTGATCTCCTGCTAATTCAGTTGTCTCACAAATGAATGTGTTTCAGATTTTTACAAACAGGTGCTCGAAGACTGGTTGCAAACAGAAAGAGATGATCAAAGTGACATGTGACCAATGTCACTTAAACTTCTGCTTAAAGCATAGACACCCTTTGGATCATGAATGCAAGGCTGATGGACAACGTCTCTCCAAAGCAGGGTAAGGAAATGCAAAGCAAAGCTTTTGCCAATACCATGCTTCAGTGGAGAAAGGAAATAAAAAGGAATACTGGTAATTCTGTGAAGTGGCATTCGTTGTGCTCCAAAATATAGTTTAATGCTTGCAGGCATTATCATGCAAAATTTATACAGTGTGTCTTTCCTCATCAAATGAACTGTTGATCTGGTATGATGACACGAATTGTCAGGGGTAACTAAAGAAATACTTTTTTGTTGAGGGTGCTTAAGACTTCTTAAGAGCTAGCTTTTCCATTCTCAATAACTTTTATATTAGGTGATGCAGTCAGGTAATAACATTTCTGTCTGTATTTGTGTAGATCCTTTTAAGATTTCCCTCTTTAGATAGGGGAGCTCAAATACCAGATACTCTCTGTGTATTTAAAAACCCTGTGGGAGGGTGTGTATATGTGATAAATACTTTAACTTGAAATGCAATAGAAGGGTGTTTTTCTTAATTTATTATAAATAAATCTTCAATACTTAGTTTCCAAAATGAGAATTCTAACTCCTTGGCAGAAGATAATTTATTGAAAATGAGAGATAGTAAGAACTACCGATGCTGGAGTCAGAAATAACATAGTGTGGAGCTGGAGGAATACATTTGGCTAGGCAGCATCAGAGGAGCAGGGAAGCTGACGTTTCAGGTTGGGACCTTTCTTCGGGAAAAAAAAAAGGGATTTTTCTGATGAAGGGTCCTGACCTGGACCATCAACTTTCCTGCTCCTCTTGATGCTGCCTGGCTTGTTGTGATCCTCCAGCTCCACACTATTATTGAAATTTTCTGTTTTTACCCAATTTTTCAAACTCATTATTAATGAATTATTAAGGATCTTACGTTAAAGCCAGAAACTAAATTTAAGTAAGCTTACATCTTATGGCCCAGACCAAACCCCCTCAAAATGTATTAAGAATACAGCCTAGATCATAACTCATTCTTGTTTTCAAAGCAAATGCAAAGGGTTGCATTCCGGATGCAATTCGCTTGGTCAAACTACCAGATTTTAAGTTGAACACACTTTATTTATACACTACAGTTAAAATACAACAACAGAAAGAAGAAATTGGAATAGCTTAACTTATTGGAACACTTAACAGAGTAATAGTTATTTCACTACTAAATAATAACTATTCCAATATAGTAACATCCCATAAACACACCCTGGTCAAAGGCAAATTCAGGAAAATAGATTGTCTCACAGGCTAATCTTCAGTCCAGGCACCTCTGCCTTAAAGCCTCTCTTCAAATGAAAAGTCAGGTCAAAATACTCCTCTTAAAGCCATAATATTATGCATTCAATTTAAGTAAAATACAAAACTAAAAGCTCGGCAAAAAAACACTAGCGCCATTGTAGGTAGTAGCGCCATCATTAATTCACCAAGCACCCACACCTTCCATGAGATAGAATGTTGCTTGTACCACTCTTAATTTCCCTCAGTTTTATGCAGTAAATCTTCCAAGCAGCCTTATTTCTGAATGTAGCAATACTCCTGCTATGCATTGCCAGTCACAATCAATTGTTCTCTTGAGAATGTCTGTGCAGAGACAAAGGTCTACATGTTTAAAGAAACTGATTGCCACACGGTAGAGTTCATTCAGATGACTACTGTTTCTCCAGCTACTTCTGTTGCTGCTGCTATTTCACTTCCTTCACCCACATCTGTGATTTTGTACTGTCCGTCCCCTGAACCTGAGTTAGGTCCCAGACCCAGCTCAAGTTCTGCAGCTGCTGACCTTGGATGAGTTTTGTTGAGTGAGGCCAGTTGCTGCTAGATGCTAACCTGTTGACCCTCATCTTGGTGGTTGTGCGGCTGTGTTCAACATGTTAGAGACAATGGGACCATTTAGAATAACCACTCTAGCTCCCCAATCACAGGTTTCCTCTATCCTGTCTTTGTTTTTCTAATGATAGATTCTGTCTCTTGAGGGACAGCAAGAGTGGCTGAGAACAAACCTGTGGTTGGATGAGCTGAGCCAGTGAACATTGGAGATACAGAATCTGAAATTGAAGCAGCAGTTCTTCACATTGTGTATCTCATGAACTTGGGTAAAATTTCTCTTGACTGTCATATCATCACTGATTTGCATGGACTTTTGAGGGTGAATTTGCTTATAGCCCCCTATCCCTTAACACTTCTTGTCCCTGAGATCTGCTGTTAATAATTAGTTGGTAGTTGCTAAGAGATGTGTAGTTAGGGTTGGAATTGTTTCTGCTAAAAGTGTACCCTTTTCTCTTTAAATAACAATCTTATCTTTTAGCTCTGCTGCATGACAGTCCTAGGTTTGTTTTAATCTCCCATTCAGAGTTTTTGCTTTTCTCTTGGACTCGATGAGTAACTCAGGTTATGAGATGATGTAGTTAAATCGATTTCAATTGGCAACAGCTCTGAAGGGTGTTACCCTCAGAAATGACATCTCTTAGCAATAGTTCAGTTAATCTAGAAGCACAGCAGTATCTGTTTAGTATGGACTTATTTTGCCATTTGACTCAGTAGCTTCATGTTGAATCTTTTTATTGTATACTTTCCTTTGGCTACTCTGTTACAGCTTAGGTGTGTACATCGAGTTAGTGTATTATATTGAATCAGGTCTTTGTTGAAGTAAGAATATTTGATTTTAGTATACAGTGTCCAAACATAATGGTGTTTGCCATCTCTTTTATGCCATGAACTGCATCAGAAACCATTATTCAGCCATAAATAATCAAAGCCAAATTGACTGTTGCTTTCCAAAAAGAACTGGATAATTAATTCAATAACAAACGACACAGGAATAAAATTAGGGGAAAAATATGGAAAACATCAGCTGAAGAGGGCCTGGAATTCTACACTGGTTGAGGGGAAACGCAAATGCTGGAAGATCTGTTTTTATGAGAGCTGGAATCTTTTTGTATGATGTGAATATCTTCTGTGAAATGGGGTCAGGCTGTAGATCCCTAGCATTGAATTACACAATTCAGTCTGCAGCTTTAATGTGAAATGTATCTCTCCATCTACAGTGACTACTTACACCAAAAAAGGAAATGACATTTGTATTTCGTGCTGTTTGGCACCTGTATTCTGACTTCTAACAAGTGTTCTAGTTGAAGCTAAAGCAGCAATTGTGACAACTGAATTTTTAATGTGCTAAGTACTGTAAATGTTATTTTGACTTTTTTTATTGTTGTATTGGTAAGTCACACTGATTAAATAACTTGGAAACAGTTTAATTGAAAAATTCTGATACTGGATTATTTTATAATCTGTCTGTAATTTGCACTAAGGTATTTTGTAAACGTCAGGACTTGAGGATGCTTTCCTTAAATTGCATGGGAAATTCATGTTTTATCAGGGCCCTTGTCTCATTAACCTGTGCAGATCTTAAAGAAAGTTTTAAAAAAAAAATTTTAATTACCCTCTTCAGGTACATTATGACCCACCTCGGAGATAGGTAGGACCTGAGTCCGGACTTCCTGGCCCAGAGGTGGAGGCACTATAACTGCCAAATAAACACAGCTCTTGAAGCAATGACACAACATCTGACTTGTTTTCTAAAATTGCACACTGTGAATGAATGTGTGTAGATTAGCGTAGTTTCAAAACTGTTTACAATGAAGCAATCATTGAAAAATTTGAATCTAATTGTCTTTATAATGTATAGGTTGTTTGACAGTCCTTTCTGATCTTGTAATGGTATCATTTATAGAGGTCTAGATTTTACACTTAGGTGTAAGTGTGTTGGATTTTTGCATGTTAACCTGTTGATTGTTGTGATGATCTTTCATGCTCTATTATTCAAACTTATTTTTGTGTTTTATGCACATTTGGAATATTTTGCAACTCCTTGAGTTGGCTTCTGTTCCTCAATGTTGCTACTTCAGTGTTGAGCCTTCGTAGGATCTAGGCTGACTACATACTTTCCATACGTCTACGGATAGCTAGGTTCTCTGTGTGGGATCTGTGAATCTGACCTTCTATCCTGCACATCAGTTAGGCAGGATGGTTCCACACCTGAATTTCAGTCATGCACCGTTTTCATGCTGCCTTGTTAATCAAGAAGTTTGTCCTGTGTCTCTGAGGAATTCGACAGGTGATGGCTCAGCAAGGTTGTCCTAAAACCACCTAAACATGATCTCAGTTAGTGACGGTAAGCTTGCATTGAAAACAGTACTTCCCGTAATTCTCTTACTGGCTGCTCAGGCCTCTGAGGGTCCATGCACAGCAGCATATTGTGGCGCTAGGCGCTACCCATTGCAAAACTCTGGAGCAGCTCTGTCTGTGTGTGTGTGCTGCTTAAAGGGAACATTGGTTTAACAGGCGTAGCTGTTAGGTGTACAGAGCAATACAAAAATCTTGTTTTGTCACCCTGAATTTTATAATTGCTTTATCAATGCAAACCATTCGATTTGGAATAATGTGGAGAGGGTGTCCATGGTTTTTGCCCCAATTGACACACGCGTGCTTGAAAGATCTGCCTGTATACTGTAACCTATTTTCATGTATCATATCTTCAGCGGAACTGACTATTGTATTCATTATGTCTGTCGTATGCAGCTCAAAACTTTAATTGACAATTAAAATCAATAAAGTAGTCAGTGGCTGGAATGAAAAGCTATCACCATATTAAGTAACTAAATGTGTAGTGGCTGTGGGCCAGGGGACTAATGGAATCACAAGAGGGTGTAGAGGTTCTTTGTGTTGCTGTGGTTGGTGGCTCTGGCATGACTGGCATATCCTCATTGTCTTCACTGCCATTGTTAATCCCTGACCAATGCTATGCTCTTGTCCTTGAGGTATTTGTGTCAGTATCTTCTGTCAAAGTACTTTTGAGTACACACTGTTGTTTCCCTTTAAACATTTTGCCTCTTGAGATACATAGTTTATGTCTTACAGCTAAAAGTGTGTGTGTGTGGGGGACCTCTTTTATTACATCAGGCTATCTTTTTGTGATAACTTTCCATAATGCCTTTATTTGTGGATCATTAGTTGTTCCTGAAGTTGACTGCATTTGTGCTGATCAAGATTTATCCAGTTGACCTTCCATATCGCTTCCTATACTGTCTGTATGTAAAACAAAGGGATTTAAAATTTGGCACTCTACTCAATGTGTTCAAGGTAACCATTTTGATACTAAGTTTGTAGCAGACATTCAAGTCTTGGCCTTGTACTTTTACTAAAAGTCTAGGTGTTTGTACCAAATAATTTCAGTGCTCCCTTATCGCCTTTGGTTTTAAGTGAGTGCTTGCCAGTTTTTTTCCAGACATATGATGTTACCAGTGAAAGATGCTTAAGTTTGATTTCATCTGCGCAGTGTTACACTTTCATTATGTTCCTCTTCACCTTCTGGTCAGAAGTTCTTTTATTGTAAATCCTTACCCTGGTCAGACTTGCTGCTAACTGCAAGAACATGATTGCATTTATACAAGTCTCTGGTGCATCCCCTGTTTCTCTCAGGACGCTGCTCCTACTTGTGTTTGATCACATCCTTTTGCTTGCATGACTTACAAATGTATTGATGTGTAGGACATGTTTGGTGCAACAGACTGCACTTTGCACAGCCTGATTGCTTTCTGCATCCGACCTATTGTGCCACTTCTGATTATTGCACTTAATGCTTGCAGATGTTGTTGTCTGGCTATAAAGACTTTTTTATTTTCTATCATTCTTAAGCAATATGTCAATGTTGTGAGAGATAGTGGGAACTGCCGATGCTGGAGAATCTGAGATAACCAGGTGTAGAGCTGGACGAATACAGCAGGCCAAGTAGCATCAGAGGAGCAGGAAAGCTGACGTTTCGGGTCTGAACCTTCTTCATAATCTCATCCCTCGCACTTCTCTCTGCAATAATAACCAAAACATAATCCCTTTCAATAGATTCCCCTTCCTCTCCCCTATTTCTGAAGAAGGGTCCAGACCTGAAACATCGGTTTTCCTGCTCCTCTGATGCTGCTTGGCCTGCTGTGTTCATCCAGCTATGCACCTTGTTATGTCAATATCATGACTTTTTTTTTAACAACGGGTCCTTTTCGAAAATTTTGACAGACATTGAAGATTTGACTAGCTTTGTTATTTCTCCCAGATTCCTTTGCCTCTGAAAACTCAGTTCTTGCCTTGTCACTGACAAACTGATTAGTTGACCCTTATGACCGTTTCCTGTGAGACACCAGCTCTAGACGATGAATTTTAAAGTTTACTTAAGTATGAAGCTGATCTTCTAGCATTTCCCTTAGCTTGGGATTTCCCAGGTCTTCTTGAGACAGGTCTGAATTGTTGACTCGATGCATTTCCAGTGACCTTTTTTTCAACCTGATTCTGTAATTGCTAAATTTGAAAAGCATAGTTCTATTCTTTGTTTAAAGAGCCGATTTTAATAGGATGTATGTGGCTTTTCAATTCATGCTAGAAAATTTGATAGTCCTCTTTGATATTCCTGACTTTGCAAATGCTGTTCACGACTAGGGGATTTATAGCAATCTTGTTGCAATAAGGTTACCATGTGTGGAGATTCAGCAATGTAGGTGCTGTGTTTCGTTTATTTTCTTAAGTTTAGTTGCAGCCAACAGCTCTTAAATGAAGCACTGAATTTCTGTCATTATTTTAGTTTGTGCTGGGCCCTGGTGTAAGTGTAATTTCAGCAATACTTCGACTCTGTCTGAGGCCTTTTTCAGCAGTTTTCAAAGTCGATCACTACATTGCTTTATAAGAGAAATCACTACTGATTACCCTGTTATATTTCTTGTGTTATTTGTAAGCAGCGCAGAGTAAGTAGCACAGATTAGTTTACTTGAAACTTTCATGGAGGTCTATGTAACAGCTCCAGATTAAACTGGCAGTTATAAATAAAGGTTGTTTCTGACTTCTAGCTTGCTTCTGCTAGAATGCATGTGACCATGTGTTAAAGCAACATGGCTCTAAAAGCAATAATACTGTAATTTAACTTTTTTGTTTTTAAAGTAATGCTGCAATTATGAGAGCACAGGGGACTTTGAAATCCAATGCAACGCCATCTACAAGCAAAGAGGCATCTAGCAGTCGGCCGAATGGATTTAATGCAGCAGTACACTCACATTATAATAGGTATGGTCAACACACTGTGTACTGAATTGACTCAGGTTGATTACTTTTTAGCTGGGTATGAAAAACAAAGAATATGCAACCAAAGTGGATATAGCTCAACCATAATGAATTTGAATGGCAGAGCATGTTTGAGGGCCTGAATGACCAACTCCTGTTCAGGTTCGCACCTGTAGGAAACATTTGTTTGTGCAGGTGTTACTCAAAGGCATTACCTCAGCAGTTATCCACTTGCCTGTAAAAGAGGAGTGTTGTAAGTGAGCCACTTATTTTCCTTTCTTTGTGGAAAGAGGTTTTGAAATCTGACTGAACATCTTCTGTTGCCCTTGCTGTTTGCAATCCCGCGTTTACCTGCCTGAGAGAACTACGGCATTATGCTTCTGGGCCTTGAACGTCATTTCATAATTACCTGCTAACAGACTGCAAATGATGCTGATGTTTTTAGAAACCATTACTTCTTATTGTAAATGCTTTGACAATGTGATACCATAAGCTAGACCAAGTAGAGAGATTTAAGTTTAATTCATTTCTACGTCGATAGCATCCTACAGCTGTAGGATTTGTACCGCTCATCTGATTCATTCTGATTCCCAATTTTAACCACTCCAACGTTGACAGACTTGTCTTTTATTACATGGGTTCTCAACTCTGGGACTACCCTTTCATTTGCTATTATGATTCTTTTTAAAACTAATTTGGCCAAAGTTTCCTAATATGTCTGATATCAAATTTTGTCAACTGCCTTATAAAGTGTATTTGGACGTTTTGCTATATTCTTGTGGCTAACTGAAATAAACAGCCAGGCTACTGAATGACCAGAAAAAAAATACTGGATCATTGCTGTTCCAGGTGGAAACAATTCAGCCTGTTTTTTTAGGCCATACACACAGTCGTCTTCAAATATCTTCAATCTTGCCTCTGAGTCACAAAGTGCCAAGTTCAAGTCCCACTCCAAGGCCTGAACGCACAACTCTGGCCTGACATTCCAGTAAAGTACTGAGGGAGGAATGCGCATTTGGAGTTGCCATGTTTCAGGTGACACATTAAACTGAGGCCTCATTTGCCTGCCCGGATACATGTGGACCATCCTATATCACTACTTCGAAGAAGAGCATTGAAATTATCCCTGGTGCCCTGGTTAATATTTATCTCTAAATCAACGTAAGGTTTATTAGGTTATTTCCCTAGTTTGCTGAGTGCAAGTTGGTTGCCACTCTTCCCACTCTAAAAGTGACTATACTTAAAAAATAAGTACTTCGTGGCTGTGAAGTATTTTGAGATGTCAGTTGTGAAAAGCACTTTTCAAATGCAGATTTGTTTTACATTTAAATTTCTTCACAAAATGTTGGGGAACAAACTTGTAGCAATATGTGCTTCTCATTCCTAATATCAACGTCATTTCCCTATAGATAAATAATTAATGGACTTAACCAAATATTGTCGCTTATTTGCCTGCTAAATCATGTTTCCAGTATGCTGAAATACTTGCTGTCCACTTATTTCCCATCTACCTTCACATAATGGGAATGATGACCAATGGATTCTTCCAATATCTTTTCAAATTCAATGCCTGTTGTGCAGACAGTTCTGTATTTTGAATGCAGTTGCTGGATCATTGGATATTTTGTTCAAAGTCATGCAGAGTTCATACGTTTGCATGTGACTCGTAGGCTGCTGACTGTTATTTGTCTTGTTGCACTGTATCTCACATTCCACCCTTTCCCAGTTAAAGAATATTGATGGGTATTTATGGACTTACAACTGCAGTCCTATCTTATATCAGCTGTTCATCACAGATCAAGCTTGGGACTTTCCAGAATGGTCTGACTTGGTCCTGCAGTAGACAATAATGACAGGGGAGAATTTATAGAGGCGACACTGGGTCATGTCTGAAGTTAGTTGGTGTTACTTTTGGAAACCAGTTGCCTTTGAGGTGAGAAATTGATTGATTCTTGCTTTTGTTTTAATCACAGTAACCCACCAAGATCATCACAGAGACCTGTCCCTCCATCTGCATCCCTGCAAGGAGGATTGGTAAGTCCGAAGCAGTGTGCGATTAACTTTTTAAAGCAATGAGAGCAGGATGTTTGTGTTCTGGTGATATCGTGATTGGGTACATTTCGTTAGATACCTGTTGCTTAAAGAGAAAATTGGTGAAAATCATTGAAAGGACATTCAGAAACTTCTGAACTTTACTGAACAGCATCACTGGCCCCAATACATTGCCTTGTAGCGCCTGACAAGAACATGATTCTCATGTTGGAAATGTAGGTGCAACCTGAATTAATAGTGTGTATTTAGGTAAAAACATATGCCACACTTTATCAGTAGAGTGGAGTTCTAAAAGACCTAGTATCAGTCTTGGCAATCAGAAAAATCCACAGCAAGACTCCTTCTTGAAATATGCTCACACTCCCAAAACATTAACTTTTCCACCTGAAGATACTGATCTGTGTCTGTATTTTATTCCTGAACCTTGGCATGCTTGTTGATGTCAGGCGAAATTGCAGTGGGTTTGAATCTGATATTAGGTGGGAGCTTCAGTTTCTAGGCTATGTCCTAATCTGGTGGATCTCTTTGAAAATGCCTCTGTGAGTGTGGCCTAACAATGGGCTGAACTATTTCCAGAACAGGAATGACCCAGTATTGTTTTGTGCTTAGTCATTCTGTAGTCTGGCTGTTTGTTATCTAGCCAAGGGCATTATGACAATGAGCTGCTACAAACCTTTCGAATTATACTCAGAGTAACAGCTACATGTGAATAAATAGCTTATTTATAACACAAGTGCATGGCTATTTTATGGGTATATGTAGTCCCTTGTGAATTAATTTGATGCCAGGACTACTTTAAATCAGAACACTGAAAAGGCATGGACAGTTGTGTCACAGGTAGTTTTAAAATCTGCTATGAAGAAGTGTACATGTGCAATCGATCCTTGTAACCAGCACAGCCCGAGCAGTATCCAGCTTAACTTACATAGTGAGCCCTGTTTGCAAGAGTGCCCTTTAAGTTGTCACATGAAGCAAATTAACTGGCATTAAATACAGTTGCACGCCAAGACCTGCCTCAGACAAGCGTTTCTTTCCTAATTGTCGATTGTCAGAAGAAGCCATCTGGGTCGGTAGTGCCCTTTTAGGGAAGGAAACTGTCGTCCTTACTTAGCCTGGCCTACATGTGAACTCCAGACCCACAGCAATGTGGTTGACTCTTAACTACCCTTTGGACAATTAGGGATAGAAAATAAATGCTGGCCTGGTCAGTGACACCCTCATCCTGTGAATGAATATTTAAACAAAAGCGACTCCAAGTAGTCGCAATCATCAGCTGTATTTGCAGATATGGGCATGTATGTAAGATTTGCTGCCACAGATCAGGCTGTGGACAGATGAAACTCAGTCCATTTTGTGCAGGCCAGCTTTGTGCTTTCATTGTTACTGACCTTTCTCAATTTTCCCCAAGACATCAATAGAGATCAAAGCAGATTGCAAAATTTGTGCTAACTGCATGCATATAATATGCACAGTTCAGTGGTCACTGGATCAGCCCACAGTACAAGTAAATTGGGAAAATAATGGAATTGACTTGTAAGCAGTTTTATAATTCATATGGCTTTGAAAACTCCAGCAGTAAATGCAGACCATTTTTTAAGTACTTGCCTTAATAAAGAAATTCAGTTCTGATTCGCCTATATTATGACGAAGCTGTAGAACTTGCATGGAATACCGTGCACTAAATCTGTATCTCAATAAGAAAATAAACTAGTGTTATTGTGAGTGAAATTTTTCTTTTTTGGAAGAGTGAAGAGCAAGCCCTGCAAAGAGCTTTGGAGAGATCATTAGCTGAAACTTCAAGGAATGCACCTCCCAGGTAAAAAGCAAAGCTCTGGGGGCTTTTTGAGATCTATTACTGCCCACCTCTTGGGAATTTTAATTGATGAGAGTTGTTGAAAGTTTTGGTTTAGGCTTATTCATAAAGCTGTCAGGTTCTGTTTCTCAATTTCATATTATTCATAATTAAACATAGAAATCTATGCTATGGTCCTGCTGGTTATTGCTTTCTTCAGGGCACATGGCATTAACCTATATTAGCCAAGATCGAGTTTGAGGCTATTGGTCTGTGGGAACATCACAGCTAAATGTGGCTCTGCCAGTTCCCTGCACACATTTGGAATAAAGTGATATGTTTTCTAAAAAGGTTATTGATGTCATGCTTATCACATAGAGCTTCTTGTCCCTCACTTCTTTGACCTAAAAGTATTGCTAGCACTCATTGCACTCTGATCATTATCCTATTGAGCTGAATTGGCACTTTAGCCTAACAGAAGTGTTCCTAGTTTGATGACTTCATTAAACATAAATACTCTACTCAAAATAAGCTATCAGAGAGACAGTGTAGTTGGTTTCTGAAGCAGCCAGAATCCCCTGCATTTGGGGTCTGGAGCCCTGTGGTTCATACTCATTGTAAAGCTGCAGCTTTAATCATTGGCAAGTTCGGTGTCCTTTGTCAGTGGATTTGCAGCTGTGAAAACGTGTACCAGGAACGTTAAACAGCAACATTTATCTTGTGTAGCCTCAGCGGATTCAAAAACAAATTTTCAGGGAACTAAAATGACATGACAAGTTGCAACAACTAGAAACGAAAGTCAGCAAAAGGATAAAGATGCAACAGTGATAAGTCTAGCCTGTGATGTGCAATTTTCCTTATTCCATGGCCTACAATATTTGTGGCTCTATCTGTGGTAGTTTTATAGATATATAATTCTATGTTTATCTTAGCCTTTATTTGTGGATTGATAAGCTGGTACAGCTCAACTACATCCACCTCTTTACTTTTAAGGTTGGAAACTGTAGAAGCAAAATAGTAATATGGTGCCCAGTATCCATAAAGCAAAGGGAAAGAGCCTGTGGTTTTAATGGAGCATTTGTACACTGCAGTTTTTACTCTATCTCACACATTTGAAACCAGGAGCTTGTTATATAGCTTTGAATCTGAGTCCCATCACACTGCTCCAGCATGTTCAAATATACCTCAAACAGAACGCAGTGTGGGATTGTGGACTTGACATAAAGTCAATGAAAGGTACTTGGTAGTTGATGAGATGGACGAGACGCAAAATTCAAACAGAAGATGAAGAGCTGTTTCAGTCAGTAACTGATATTCTTGGTTGACACTGCAATGAAGTTAAACTGTACGCCTGTGTTCAATGGAATTCAGTCTTGTTGGTTGAAAGTGTGGGAACCCAGTACACTGCATTCTGAAAGGTCAAAATGTGACGACTTTGGAATATGCAAGTTGAGCCCCGAAAGGAAAGAATCCTATTCCCTAGTTTTGTATTTTCCATTGAACACTAAGTTGAATGTCTCCAAGGAAGGAGGAGATGGATGGATGGATGGATGGTGGCCTTGTGGTATTATCACTGGGCTATTAATCCAAAGACCCGGGTAACATTCTGGCAACCCAGGTTCAAATCTTGCCATGGCAGATGGTAGAATTTGAATTCAATAAAAAATAAATCTGTTTCTAAAAGTCTAATGACAACCACAAATCCATTGTCACTTGTCAGAAAAGAAAGTCCATCTGGTCCACCAATTGCCTTCAGGGAAGGAAACTGCCGTCCTTGTCTGGCCTACATGTTAGTGAGGACCCACAGCAATGTGGTTGACTCTTAACTGCTCTATGGGCAACTAGGCATGGGCAATAAATGCTGCCTAGCCAGTGAAACTCTCATCCTGTGAATGAATAACTGAATAAATAAGGAAATCTAGACCTAGATATTCTGAAAGCTAGATAATTGTTTCTGAAGCATAGTTGGGAGCTGCACTTGGGGATCGTTTCGTCACTGCTGGATTCTGACCCTCTAGTATCTCAGTATCTCCCACCCACCCTGACCAACCTTAAACACTCCCATCACTTTCCTTACCCCCGGCACCCTAATCTCTCATAACTTTACGTACTCCTTAATTCACAACAGTTGTCAAATTGCCTGGGATGTTTGGCCTTTAAAGACTAGAGTATGGCAGCTGATTGCCCAAGGGGGTGTGGTTTGTCTTGCCCTGTCTGTTCTATGCTACGCGGGACCTGTCAAAATAGAGGTTCAACTCCACATTTCTAAAGGAACCCTGATGCATGTCTTTTGTCAGAAATGTGGAGCATTCATTGTGTTGGAATGAATGGAGTGAGATTGCCAATCCTTGGAAAATGTGCGAATCTTTTCTGCCTTGTGCCCTTGCTATGTATCTTCAGCTGACTGCTTTATTGGACACTGTATCCAGCACTGGTTTGTTCTCTTAGCTGGAGCAGGCTTATAAAGAAGATAAGGCTGAAGCCATCTTGCTTCAGCTGCTTATTATGATTTTCAGTGATTCTGCAGCCACTCAAATTCAGATATTCTTTGCAATATGTGAACTTCAGCTTTTGTAACAAAAGTACAGCTTAAACACCCAAATGATCAATTGGACCAAAAAGTCTGTTTCTGTGCTAGAAATTCTATTTAAGGTGTTTATATTCCGACTGGTATCAAGAGACATGTGTTGTGTTCAATATTTGGTCGGAATCTGACAATTGTTAGCTTTGATTGCAATTTTTTTTTCATGTAGAGGTGATTTAATTCTACATTTTCTCCCCCAATCTTGTCTGTCCTATAATTAGCCATGCAGAGCAGGAAGACTTGGCCCTGGCCCGGGCTATTGCAGCCAGCGAAGAAGAATTCCGCAGGCAACAGCAGCAGGTAACTTTGGGCTGAAGGAATGCATGGTAACTTTGCAGATGTCTCTTAACACAAATTATACTATCGTCTTCTATTACTGTAGTTGCAACGAACAGATTTTTTTCGGCCAGTTTTATTTTTAAATGTAATTCAGTAGTTTTTCTATTCTTTTAAATTAAAATCATGGGCTCTATGTAATTGGGAGAACTGATTTTGAATTACTGAACATTTGCGACTGCTAAATTTATAAGGTAATGTGGGCAGTATCACTAAAACACTCAATTGGTTGCCTTAATGACTGGATCAGGCCTCTGCCACAATTGGACTCTTAATTCCTACCCAATTCTCCTATTATGTAATTGGTAACCACGGTTTGAACAAAAATAATCCGAAACAAATCTTGAAGTTAATTACTTTTTAAAAGGCTCTGATTGAGACTCGGGCCACATTTAAAAACATTGATGGAAGGGGGGGCAAAATATGAAGGCTCTTTCTTTTTGTGTGTGTAAAGCATGAAAGGATTTCCTGCTAAGCTGCCCCAGCTGCCTGTCAACTGCGTCTGATAACTCTCTGACATCAATGAAATTCACTGAAGCGTTAAATTAATAAAATCACGGAGTCTAGTTTGAATTTCAGATGACTTCAGGAGCAGGCAAATTTTAACTTTCAATTCTTCTCTCATTCTCCATATATAATGGGGACGGAGAGCTCTTAGAGACGGGGGGTTTTATCAGAGCGCCTTGTGTTCCATTGACATTTCTTTTGTAGAATGCCCTACTTCAATATTTGAAATGCCCCTCTCTCTCTGTATCCACTGCAACATTGTGAGCAATGGAACAACTGTATGAGTCCACCCCACTCAAATTCTCCCATTATTTTTCTATCTGAGGAGGATTCTTTATCAAAAATCTCAAATGAACATGTGTTACCTGTAATGCTGATATTTGTTGATGTTTACTTTTCACGTGTCTACAGGTAATTGGTAACATAATGTTGCGGTACTGGTCTTAGCTAGAGCTATCTTTTAATAAAAGAAAATTGCTCTTGCTCAGTGGCTAGCGTGGACCACTGGGACAGGGTTCATAGGTCCAAGTCCCACTGGAGACTTGGATACAGAATGAAGGCCAACATTGTCAACTGAAGGAGTGCTGCACTGTTGGAGGTTCCATCTTCAATTGAGATGTTAAACTACTTGCCTACTTTCTGTTGGGTTGACACAAAAGATCCCATTGTCTCTATGAATGACCATTAATTCCCCTGTACTGTTTCTGTATCTTAGTAACCTTGCTATGTCTTGCTTTATATGATTTGATAGCCAAGAGATAATTGGAAAAACAGTATGGGAATATTAATTGCCTAAGTTGGAGAAGTTTATGTAAAATAATTTATTTGCAATTAGCAAAAGCAAAGTCATTAACAAAAATGAGCCAAATCCAATGGTTTGAGCTCAGAGTTGAGCAATATTACAAAGTATCTCATGCAGCAGAAAACCTGAGCAAATTAAAAATGTTCGACATATGGGAACAGGAGTTAGGGATTCCTGTTCCATGCTTTCTGGATTTCGTACCAGCTTTTCATAGATAAATGGGCAAGTATGCTACCCAGCATGTTAATTTTCCGTGCTCTTTCTGCACATGGATGCTGACTTTTTCCTTTTCTTTTCAGACACAGCAACGAAGTTCCAGGTCCTTGCCTTGTAAACTATCCTGACTCTGGCAATCTGACTTTGTAGCACGACCTTGTTTTCGATTTCTTAATCCATGTCCTTGGCTTCCAGTTTAAGGAAATAAATACCCTTTGCTCAGTGGTCAAAGCTTTGGTCAAATCAAAGCTTTTCTGTTGTATTCTTGTAAATTTATAAGCACAGGCAATTGAATAATCCAAAGCTGAACATTATGTATAGTGTAAGAGTGCACAAGGTGCAGCCATTCTATTTAATCATGCCCTACATATGGTATTTGATTTGTTTCTAAGAATAAAATATTTTAAAATTTGCTGTGTAAATGAATTTGTAGTCAATAGGATCTTTACCTAAGGAGTTGTGTATAAAGAAAGGACATGGTGTATCCCATCGTTTCTGGCTGGAAGTGGGCTCCTAGTCTTAGCTCCGAAAGTGTCCATTTTATGTATACAAATGAATGTCGAAAGTGTTTCACCTCAGGACATTGCAAGAAGCACCATCCAGCCCTTATTCCACACGTGCTTCCTAGGCTGGTGATGATAAGTTCTTGACAATGATCTCGAGTAAGAATCTTGGTTAACTTCACTGCTGTGCTAACTTGTCACTGAGTGGGAATTGAACATGGATCCTTTTGGTATCAGTCTTCTACCATTCTTGGGCATCGTAGGAGTTGATGAGAGATTAGATATAAAATCGCGCTATGGGTGACAGCAAACAGATGATTCCTTGTACACCCCACTAATTTTCTCTTCCACCCAGGAATGGGTTACAGTTTACCCTTGTAGCACTCTTGTGCTTACACCTTCTACCCAAAAGTTGATATTGCTATCTTAACTCTGTCCCAGTTCCTTTTAACTTAACACTGTGCTGTGTTCTTTTTCTATTTGCAGATTTTTTTTTTCTGGCAGCACTTCTGGGTATTTCAGAGGATGAAATTTAATACTATTGTGTTTTAAAAAAACTTCAAAGAAAGCACTTCCCGGATTGATTTATCCAATTAACTTTATCAGTAAAGTTTCATTTGAAACCTGTTAAAGTTGGATCATCTGAATAGTCACATCTACAATCTCCACTCTTGACAGAAGTGAAATTGTTTGAATTTTTCTGTATGTTAAATTGAATTGTTTAACTACATCTTCAAGTGTACTGATTTTTTGATTGGATTTGTTTAAGTAGATGTTTCTGTATTCATGGTGAGGGAACCTTTCTTCACTATCACTTTGGTTATTTAATTTTGTGCTAGAATAATGTTCCCATTTTCAATTATTTAAAAATTGGGTGAACTAGTTTCTTCACATTTGGTAGGTGTGCCTTTTAGCTATTGTCATTAATTTGAACCAAATAGAATGCTAGTGACTGGTGAAGTCACTACATGGGTAGTAAGCCATTACTGACAGTAACTTATTACAATTTGTGAAATGTTATTGATGCATTTTAGTTATGAATTATAAACTGATTCATTTAATATGACCGACTCACTTACTTTGACCAACAGCTTCCGTTAAAAGAATAAAATTTGATCTCTGTGGGCATCTTCTGGGGGTTACGTTGAGCATTCTTCGTATTTCTCAGCAATGCTTCGATGTTCAAAAAAAGAGCTATTTAATTTTGAGTACATCAAGAGATCGCTCAATTTAATGTTGGTTAGGACATATGGAATATTTCTAATCTTTAATCTTGTGTGTCCAAAGCCTGTCCACTGTTTGTGATGGAGTATTCCCCACCTGGCTGGAAAATGCAGCTCCAGCAACACTCAAAGCCTAGTTTCATCCAGGACAAAGCAGTTTGCTTGATCGGCTGCACATTCTCAACCATTCGTTCCCTCCACCACCAGTGCATATGATCAGCACTTGTATCATCTACTAGATGCACTGTGGAAATTCACCCAGTCTCCTGAAAGAGCATCTCCTGAATCTACAGATTCTACAGCATTCGTTCTCTGAATGAAGGAAAATATCTAAGTGCAGCCTTAATTAATGGCTTCCCTTAAAGAACTTTTCTAACCATGTGGCATGTTTACATTCCTTCACAGGAATGTTGGCCATGTATTGTAGTTTACTTCCATGATAGGGTTGAACCCAGTCACCCTTTCCATGTCCAAATGTTACCACTAAGTCTTGTAATTTGGGAAGAGAAGGCCCATTCAGGCCCATTTTGCATTGCACCTCGACTTCTCAAAAGTAATTCACAATGTTAGCAATGCTGTTTTTAGCATGAAGATTCATCCTATTCTGTCATTCCCAAAACCCTTGATGATATTACACAATGTTTAGACAAATATAATAGGATGATTTAAGCTACCCATATTAGAACTCAAAAGAGAAATGAGTTTTCATTGTAATGTAAGAATCTACAGCAAATTTGCACAGAGGAAGATCCCATAAACTGCAATAAGATGTTGAGCAAATAATCTATTAATTATAATGACTGAGGTGTAAATGTTGTTCTTAGCCACCAGGATGAATTGATTTCTTTTGAATTGTAGTCTATCTAAGAAAGTAGGCAGAATCTTAGTTTAATACTTCATACAAACTACAGCACTTGAATCAGCTTAAATTTTTTGCCTGATGGTATCAATGGATGATCAAGTGACTGAAAAATGGCAAATGGAATTTCATCCAGAGAAGTGTAAGGTCATTTATTGAAGTATCTAAGATGTTGAGGCAACTGGATACGGTAGAAACTCGGAGGAACAGATCCTCGTGGTGGTGGAGGGGTTGTTGGAGACCAACTAAGACAGGTGGGGATTTTATTTTCTCTATGGGTCATTTTGAGTGTGGAATTCTCTTCTGAAGATAGTTGTGGACCAATAAGTTCAAATTTATTCTAGGCTTGATTTTGATTTTTGATGGACGAGGGAATCCAGGGATCAGAGGTGCAAACGTGAAACTGTAGCTAAAATCACAGCTGGACCATCAATGATCTTATTGAATGGTGGTGCAGTCTTAAAAGTACACCTTCTCCTATGTCCTGTGTAATGCATTTCAGGAGGGCATACAGGACAAGCAAAAGCAAATTAAATTGTAGGATACATAGAGCAATAAAGGAAGTGTTTGCCTTTAGGCATCAAGCTTGTCCCACCATTCAATATGACCATGTTTGATTGAACACTTTAATGCTTTTCACCCACCCTGTACCTTCATACATTTCTTCCAGCCACTGCCTGACAGCACCGGCACTAGGGAGGTGACACACCATCCTGGAGTTATATTTAATGCCACAGAAAAATCTGTTTGATCCCCTGACTGTAGAATCCCCTCTAACTAATCCCATTCCGTTCTTCTTTCTTCTTCCCATGTGGCTGAGTCACCCATGATACCATGGGTTTTACTCTGGCTGCACCGTCTTAAAGGCTCATCTCCGTCACCAAGTTTTGAAAAAGAATCCTGGTTGGTAAACATGGTTGACTCTGGAAATGTCTGCACTACCTGCCTGAATTTCTTAGATTGCTTGGTGATCACCCATTACCTCTCTGCCTGTATGCATATAATATGCAATGTGACCACCTTCCTATATGCACAAACCCCATAGTCATGCATCCAGGGGGAAGACAATGCTGACCCCAGCCATTGCTCAGCTTCCTAAACCGGAAGCACATCTTCTGCAGCCAGTGTATAGCACAGATGGTATGTCCATGACTTCACACATATTGCAGGATATGCATTCCATAGGGCTGTTCTGACCTGCCATCCTGTAACTGTTAAAAACTATTTGTTACTTTTAGGCTAAGCATGAACTTACCATGAAAGCTTAACAAGCCTGTTGTCAAAAAGAGAGAGAAAAGGTGACTAGTAATTTAAACATAAATTAATTACTCAACCTACACTTTATGGATTGAAGATTAAGATCTAAGCATCTGCTTGCCCTGCACTCTGGACCTCATGCTGAAAACAACAAATGCTGAGATCACAGTGGTCAGGCAGCATTCCTGGAGAGAGAGCCAATCTCATGTTTTGAGTCTAGATGATTCTCCAATATGCTCCTGCGGGATGTCATGCTTTTGGGTCTTGAGTGCAGAAGGCCTCTTGGTTCACGTCTTATTTCGTCTCCAGCTCACTTCTCACTTTGGACACTTTATTTGCGGTAGATCTTAATTAATTTACTGTTCTCCCCCTCCTGTCCAAAATTTTTACTTTGACTTAAATTCCTAGATACATTGTGTCTCACTCAGGCGATATCTCCCTCATTCTGACTGTGCAGCTTACTCATTCGCAGGATTCAAAAGATCGTAGGGGAAATAGGTAAGGCCGTGCATTAAAATATGCAGTATGGTTTATGAGACGAAGTTAAACATTTTTTAATAAAGTTAGGCCACAGCTATTGTCGATTTCTGCTTATTGCATTGCAGGAACGGTATGCGCTCACTAAAGAGGGTACAGAGGAAGTTGCTATAATCTGGTGAGGAACGGTGATTTAGCTCCCCTCTTTTTAACTACCCTTAGGTGAAGGCAACCAATATTTTTATTTCTTTTCACCATGCAGCTATCACATCAATTTAAAATGTAGTTAACAAAATCCAAATGCGGGAGCCAAATGTAAGATTGTTTTCAGTGTAAGAAAGAGGAATTTTATTACCTACCAACCCCAAGGGAACAGAAGTAATACAAAGTAACATCATACACACGCACACAGACAGTAAGTTGAAAAAGGGAAGTGTGGTACAGTCAGAAAAATGTATAAGCTGTACAGTTTAAAAGTTCTTAAGGTTTTTAAGATGTTAGATTATTAATCTGAGACCACTGCTGTTTATTTGCTGACTCATATCTATGGCAGTGAGGGAATACGTAGATATTTTTTCAGTTTGTAGTGAATGGTTGATTCACAATTCATTTTTCACCAGGCTGGCTTCTGGGATGATAAACGAGAGTAAGGGTCTTTCACTCCTTGTTGTCACCAATCTATGTCTCCCCCCCCATGTTCTTTTGCTTAAAACCAGCTATTGAAATATGGATTATTTGTATATTCCTAAACCCATCTCCATTATCTTTGAAAGCCAAGCCATTGAGGCAGCTTTCAATTCCAGTATGTCTACTTGCTATACAAGTGTGAATTAAGACAGGAGACACAAATTTCTTGATACTGACACAATTGCCAGGGTTCAATATCTTTAGATAAAATGGTCATTTTTATGCGATGGTTGTGTTTATTGCACATTGAGGCATGTCCAGGAAATCGATCTGTCCAGCTGATCGTGGCAGCAATTTTAGGTGAGTATTTGTCCTTTTAAAAAACCATTTTAGCCCATGTAAGATTTTGGGTATAATAATCAGATATAGAGGTTAAAATTTCTTTGTTTGTGTTTACCTATATTGTAAAAGGATTTACAATGATGTTTTAGCTATGAGGAAAGATTAAATAGGCTAGAATTGTTTCTTTGGCACAGAAGAGGTGATTTAATTGAGCTGTATAAAATTTGAGAGGTCTAGATAGAACAGCTATGCAGGATCTAATTCTCCTAACAAAGAAGTCAATGATCAGGGAAGTACATTTAAAGTAATTGGTAGAAAGATTCAAATAGAGTTGATTTTGTTTACACCCAGAGGTTGGTGGGTGTATGGAACTCATTGCCTGAAAGGGTGCTATGGATAGAAATGGTCATTTTATTAAACAAGGAACACATGGTTATATACTTGAAGTGCTGAAATCCTGGGGATTACGGACCAAGACCTAGAAAATGGGATCATGCTGGATAGTTCCATGTTCAGTTAGCACATGCAAACTGTGCTGCAAAGTTCTGATTTTGTTTTGTCAAGTTTCTGGACTGGTGTTAAAACAATAATCATCTTGCAGAGAAATAAGAACGCAATTGAGCCATTCTGACAGCTGTTACAGTCACTTTTCTCTCATTCAACAGTCTATATTCCAAACTTCTGCCACATTGTCTTTTCAATCTTTCTCAAAGTTTGAGGCTGTGGCCTTGAAAAGTTTGCAGTTATTTGAATCCAGAGCTAAGTAAGCAATAAATGCTTCAACATCCAGGGAAATCTGTTTCACACGTTTGCCTTCTGATACCTGGATTTAATTATGGAAACTACTGCACATAAATCAAAAAGCAGTTGGGTTGGGCTTAAAAAAAAATCACTCTCATTGGAGCTATTAACCCAAGGCTCACTACACCTTAGGTGAGGGAAGAGATTGAGAAGAGTCCTTTACGGTAAACCTAAGCTGGTGGGGAGACTGAACCCATATTTTTGGCACTACTCTACATTGCAAGCTAGTGTCCAGGCAACCAAGCTAAGGAATCCACATAGATTGTGTAACCAATTGAGCAAAACATCAAGCCAGTAGGTGTCCTCAGCAAACTGCATGACTACTAGTTACAGTAACACAGATAAACCTGGAGAGGGTATAACACAGGCGTAACCATGGTAACAGCCAGCAAAAACCCAAATCTTTATAGAAGGAATACATATTGAACACACTGAAAATAATGTTCAGAGAACAGTAACATGCATAGTCAGTAGAGTTCAAACAGATCACTTAATCTAAGCTATTTTTGTGTCAACATTTGCATTTATTTCAGATAATTTATTCTAATAGTAAATCCAGATTTAAAAACAAAAACGTGGAAATGCTTAACTTAACAAGTTGAGTTTTAAAACAATAAGTGGTAATGATTTATTTACAGGCTTATTGATTTCAAAGCTGAGCTCATGAAAGCCGAATTTCAGATTGGGATCAGAACTGATTGAGAGAAATAGCTTAGGCATTAAATGATGACCATGAACTTGAAGGAGCTACTGTTCAATTGCCATCCTGACACCAACAACTGTAGTACAGCTACTTTGAGCAACACATGAACCTGGAGGGCAGGGTGTGTACATGTTTCTCACCTTTGAGGTCTGCACACGTGTAGCATAGAGTCTTGGGGCCACATATAAAGTTCAAAACAATATGTCACTCAGTTATATAGTATATTACCCAGGCTCAATAATAATACTGTTGCTTTGCCGTTAGAAAATTATACTTTTGAGTTCCACGTCCAGGATTCATGAACAATTTTGGCTGACACTACTTTGTGGTAGTTTGTGAGTGCTGCACTGTTATAGGTTCTGATGAAAGGTCAGTGACCTCATGGATTAACTCTGTTTCTGTCTTCACCGATGCAGCCAGAGCTGCTGAGTGTTTCCAGCATTTTCTGTTTCTATTTTGCATTTCCAGGTTTTGCTTTTATAACATATTGTGCTGTTCTGAATTAGGACATATTCAACAATGTAGCAGCTAACGTGGAGAAGAGTTTCTGTGGGTTTGATTGGACTGGGATTTGAGGGACACTGTGCATGATCTGAGACGCTGTACTACAACAAAGATCATTAGGAAACTACCAGCCAGCACAGTGGCTCAGTGGTTAGCACTGCAACCTCACAGCGCCAGGGACCCAGGTTTGATTCCAGCCTTGGGCGACTGACTGTATGGAGTTTGCACATTTTCCCTGTGTCTGCGTGGGTTTCCTCCCACAGTCCAAAGATGTGCAGGCTAGGTGGATCGGCCATGCTAAATTGCCCGTAGTGTTCAGGGTTGTGTGGGTTATGGGGGATGGGATGCTCCAAGGGGTGGTGTGGACTTGTTGGGCTGAAGGGCCTGTTTCCACACTGTTGGGAATCGAATCTAATCTAATCTAATCCATAATGCAGCAAACCTGTAGGAGGCAACACTAACCTACAATAAATAATCCTTTTACAGAGTGGTTGACCCAAACTCAAGCCCAACTTGCCCATTTCAACCACTACACCTTGAGTTTTAAAACAATGGGGCACAATGAGCAGGCGATGTATACCATTCGGGACTGGTGTAGCAAGTGATGGTGTGTAGTGCATTCTAGATGGGTTTAACAAGCAATGGTTTGTATAACTTGCAGAGCTGTTGTAACAAGTGTCCAACAATCAGGGCGGCTGTAAGATAACACTTGCACAACAGTAAAGGCAGGTATGACATCTGAGGCTGTGTACAACAGTCAGAGCAAGTCGAGCAAGCAATGGTGTGTAAAACAGTCAAGGTGGATGTAACAAATGAGTCTATGTGTAGCAGTCAGGGCGAGTATTACAAGTGAGACTTTGTACAAAGATCAGGGCAGGTTTCACATACCAGCCTGTGTATGCGTACAGCAAGCAATGGCGTGTACGATAGTCAACGCAAATGAAACAGGCAAGGCTGTGTGTAACGGTCAGTGTAGCTGTCACAAGTGATGCTTGTGCAACTGTCAGTGTAGGTGTGGCAATGTGAGGCTATATGTAAAGCCATCAGAACATGTGTAACAAGTGAGACTGTATGCAACAGTCAGTGTGGCTGTTACAAGCACAGGTTTATATTACAGGCAGAGTTAGGATCTAACAGGTAGCTGAGTCCAAGAGTCAGTGCACGTTTAATGTGAGGATATAAACAACAGTCAGTGTGAGTGTAACAAGAATACATATAAAATAATCAGTGTGGGTATGACATTTGAAGCTGCGTACAACAGTCAGAGCAGGTGTAGTAAGGAATGGTGTGTAAAATAGTCAAAAATGGATGTTATCATGGACCAGAGCAAACATTTTCAAAATACATCAAGGAGATAGCTTTGCCCCTAACTTTTTATTTATTTAGTGCCAAATGTAGGTGCTGTGTTCCAGATATGATTTGATTTGTCCACCACTAGGCTTTAAGTAAAGCACACTTTATTCTTGCAACACAGCTTAAATACACATTTTAAAAATGAATTGGCATAACTCTATTCAAATAGTTAATAAAATAATAGATTATTTTAATCTAATCATCAACTGTTCCAATATAGCAACATCTCAAGAACATGCCCTTGGCAAAGGCAAATTCAGCAAACAGATTTTTCTCATGTGCTATCTCCTCCAGTCCAGGAGAAATGAACACTGAAAGAACCATTCTAACAGCAGAGAGAGAACTCAAGCTTTTTGCTGCAGCAGAGAGACAGCTGTATCTAGTAGCTCCAAACACAACTGTGAACAAAACGAAAACCCTAGATCTGTATGAACCTAACTTCATTCACTCATGCTTCTTTAGTCTAATTTTAAAAAAACACTCAATGAGCTCCGAACTGTTTATCCACTGCTTCTGACACAGATATTCTGGCACTACTGTAGCAACACCTCTCTCAAGCAAAACAGCACAGAGCAGTTCTTTCTTAAAGGCACAGTACCATCACAATAATAACCAGTGAGGCTGTGTATAACAATTAGAGCAAGTGATGGCATGTAAAATAGTCAGAGCATGTGAAACAAGCAAAGTTTTTTTAAGTAGAGTGGTTGTACAAAGTGAGATAGTTTAAAATAGACAGGAGTTGTAACAAGTGATGGTGTTTACAACAATGAGGGCAGGGTAACAAATAAAGCCTTCTACAATAGTCAGGGTGGGTGAAGCAAGCGGGGATGTGTATAACAGTCAATTATAGCAAGCAATTGTGGGTAGAACAGTACAGGTGGGTGTAACAAGCAAAGCTTGTGCCATAGTCAGAACAGTTGAGACTTCTGAAACAGTTTACAACCGTCAATGTTGGTGTAGCAACCAGTCATGTGTAATATAGTCAAGGCGGATATAACACATCAGTGTGTTCAGCAGTCAGAGTGCATTTCACATGCAAGGATGTGTGCAACAGTAAAGGCAGGTGTAACAAACAACACTTGTACAAAGTCAGGGATGGTGCATCATGTCAGGCTATGTAAAACAGCCAGTGTAAAGTTAACAAGTGAAGCTGTGAACAACAGTAAAGGTGGGTACAACAGTCAGAACAGGTATAGTCAGTGATAGGGTGTAAAACAGTCAAGACGGATGTGGTAAGTAAAGCTGTGCATAGTAGTCTGGGCAGGTGTACCAAGTGAGGCTGGAGAAAAGTGTCAGAATGGTTGTAGCAAGTGAAGGTGTATTCCACAATCGGGCAGGTGTAACAAGTGAGGATGTGTAAAACAGCCAGTGTAAGTCTAACAAACAAAGCTGTGTACAACAGTAAAGGCAGGTGTTAAAAGTGAGTGGGTGTCACATTTGAGGCTGTGTGCAACAGTCAGAGTGGGTGGAGCATGTGGTGGTGTTTGAAACAGTCAACATGGATGTAACAAGCAAGTCTGTTGAAAACAGTCGCAGGGTTTGCAACAAGCAATAGTGTGTGCAACAGTCAGGGCAAGTTTAACTAGTGAGGCTGTGAACAACAGTTGGGGTAGATGTAAGAAGTGACCCTTCTACAACAGTCAGTGTGGGTGTAGCAAGTGATGGTGTGTAAAACAGTCAAAGTGACTGTAAGAAGTGAGGCTGTGTGTAAATGGTCAAGGCAAGTGAATAAGTTTGGATATGTACAACTGTAAAGGTGGAGTGTAACAAGCAACATTTGTGCAACACAGTGTGTATAGCAACCACTGATGTATAAAACAGTCAAGATGCCACTAACAAATGAGGCTGTGTGCAACAGTCAGGATGGGTGTAACAAGCGAAACTATGTACAACAGATATTGTAAGAATAACAAATCAGTTTATATGCAAGATTCAGGATGTGTGTAACAATTGAGGCTATGTACAACTGTCAGAAGTGTCTCACAAGTAAGACTGTGTACACCAGTCAGAGGGAGTGTAACCGGTGATGGTGTGTGCAGCAATCAGAGCGGGTACAGGAAGTGAGCCTGTCTATAACAGTCAGGTTCGGTGTAACAAATAAGGCTGTGTGGAACAGTCAGAGTGGGCATCAGAGCTCTCTACAGACATTAGTGCAGGGGTAACGAGCGAGACAATGTACAACAGTCAGGATGGGGGTGTCAAATGGTAAATGTGTACAATATTCATAGCATGTGTAATAAGTGACACTCCACCTTTACAGTTGTACATATCCTCACGTATTCACTTGCCTTGACCATTTACACACAGCCTCACTTCTTACAGTCGCTTTGACTGTTTAAATAATAAGAGGCTGTGTGCAACAGTCAGTGCTGGATAACAGTTGATGCTGCCTACAACAGTCAGGTTGGCTGTTACAGTGATAATAGGAACTGCAGATGCTGGCGAATCCGAAATAACAAAAGTGTAGAGCTGGATGAATACAGAATGACTTTCTGAGGAAGGGTCTAGGCCTGAAACATTAGTTTTCCTGCTCCTAAGATGCTGCTTGGCCCACTGTGTTCATCCAGCTCCACACCTTGTTATCTTGGCTGTTACAGTGAGGCAGTTTACAACAGTTAGTGTGTAACAGTGTACAACAGTCAGGGTGGGTGTTAGAAGTGAGGCTGTTGAAAACAGAGGGTTTGTAACAAGTGCTGGTGTATGCAACAGTCAGGGCAAGGTTAACTCGTGATGCTGTGTAACAGTCAGAGCAGGCGTGACATGCTGAACTGTTTACAGTAGAATGGGTGTGGCAACCGATGGTGTGTAAAACAGTCAGGATGTTAGAAGCAAGCCTGAGTAGAACAGTAAAGGGGCTGCAATAAGCAATGTTCATGGAACAGTCAGGGCAGGTATGATAAACCAGGCTGTGTACAACACTCAGGACAGGTATCACAGGTGACACTGTGTACAAGTAGTCCAGGTGGGTGTACAAGCAAGTGTGTGTACAACAGCCAGTGTAAGTGATGGATTGTACAACAGTAACAAGCAATGCTTGTGCAACAGTCAGAGAGGGTGTGTGCATCAGTTCAGTGTGGGTTTAACAAACTATGGTGTATAAAACAGGCAGGGTGGGGATAACAAGCAAAGTTGTGTGCAGAGCAATGGGTTTTGGATTAGAAGGATAATGCAACTATGATGTTAGTCACTTGAGAATGAAGAAAAGGAAAGAATGGGCAGATTTGTTATTTCTCCTATGAATATAATGTATGAAACAACCCACAGTTTAACAAAAAAACAAGTTCTTGCACTAAAAGACCATGGATATAAACAAAGACAATAAAGTGTGGAGCTGGATGAACACAGCAGGCCCAGCAGCATCTCAGGACCACAAAAGCTGACATTTCGGGCCTAGACCCTTCATCAGATGATTCATTTCTGATGAAGGGTCTAGGCCCGAATCGTCAGCTTTTGTGCTCCTGAGATGCTGCTTGGCCTGCTGTGTTCATCGAGCTCCACACTTTGTTATCTCGGATTCTCCAGCATCTGCAGTTCCCATTATCATGGATATAAGCAGCATACTTTTGGAGATTAAACAGTCACAAGCCTAGAATACACAACATGTAAGGGGAGTATATAATATCCAGTGTGGGATATAACACAAATATGCTACTAACCAGAGTTTTGGTCTGTATTGACTCAGGCTGTCTGAATTGGATTTGAACCTGAACCTTCTGACTTTGCAGAAGGAAAACAGAGAAAAAAGGAGAATGCAGAGACAATTTTAAAAAAGGTGAACAGAAAAAAGTTAGTAAAACAGAAACTGTGGCAGAAAGAAATGGGGAGGTGCGATTCAATGACAAGAACATATAAGACGATAGCGAACCTGGTGGAGTGTGAATTCACTCGTGCAGATCAAATTTCAGCTCTTTGTGCAATTAAGCTGAAACTGCAGTAAGCTAATTGAGCAGAAGATAATAGTACTCTGTACTTCCTGGGGAGTGGCAGAAATGTCGATTTGAAAAGGTGTTGATGAATGTGTGAAAGTGAAGGAGAAAAGTATGTGAAAGTACAGCAATATAGGATCCAGATGGAAGGGAGAGGAGAGAAAAAAATTGGGCAGGTGGAAAAAGAAATGAATGCTAAAGAATTAAAGTGACACCATTTTTAATTCAGGAGAAAGTATTCATTTTTATCCTAACAACTGACCAGAGTTATAATATGTGTGAAAATTGGATGCTAACTTATCGCCAGGGGAGGCCAGCCATTCAACAGGAATAGCTGTGCACATGTAATTTTCTCACATTGTCAATTCACAGGCATGGCTGTGTATTTAGGATTTACCACTGTCTGGTTTCGCTAGCTGGTTCTCCTCGATTTTTAGATTGGATAACTGAGCAATAATTATCCAGAGGGGTAACATCTGACCATTGTTTTCCAAACCAACTCCACATGTGGTGTATTGCGCCTGACACACTCAGCCCTCAGCGTCCTGTACCGTTCTGGTGAAACTCAAATGTATAATAAAGTGGTTGAATATTGAAAATGGCCTGAATGGTCTCTTCCTGTTTCAGTGCTTGGTAGTCTCTAGATAGTCTAATGGTGTGGATGCTATACTTAGCTTCAGTGGCGGAGAATCCTATTCAAAAACTGTTATGCAGTGATTCCTAACTGGAAACTGAGTTACCAAGCAAGGAATGTGTCCTGCTCAGCTCCTATGGTTTTATGGCCTGTTCCCACTGATACAAGACCAGTAATTAATAAGACAGAGCATTTCCATCAGCATAGAACTGTACCTTGGCAAAAAAAAACGGCCTTTTATGGAAAGAAAGGAGACCACAGGTGGGAACAGTAAAGAAAAGAAACCCGGAAGCTGTTATCTCCGTGGACATCAGAAGCAAGGACCCGATTTAATTATATATTACTTCTCACAATATTTAAGTGCTTTGCAGCCAGGGAATCAGTTGCGAAGTGTAATGTTGGATTGTGGGAAATGCAGCAGCCAATTCCCATACAGTGAGCTCCCACAAGCAACAATAGTATTAATGACCATCTGGTTTTGGGTATTGGATTGAGATAGACAGTTTATTGTGCACAGAACTATACTGTCATGGAACCTCTCATCTCCATCTGAGAGGTGAGGCCTCAGATTAACGTTTCATTTGAAGGACTGAACCTCTACCAGTTCAGCATTCCCTCTCTGCAGCAACATGCAACCGGGTCACGGAATGCTCACTAGAGTTTCATGGTGAGCATTCGGCGAAGTTACGCTGTAGTTCTTCAGTTGGTGGTGGAGTGCTCAAGCTCTTCCGGTCTTTTCTGAGATTGTTCTTTGCTGGAGGGAAGCATGTGAACAGCTCAGAACAAATCCTTTTCCTTTCGTGCCTCTTGTGTAGTTTCTTAGCTAAATGAAATGGTAAAATTTGGAGATAAAATTTCCTGGAGTTGCCTGCAGTTCCGCGATATGCCACACAGCGTCACCACAACACAGTCCTTTCACTCGGTGTCAATCACACTGAACAGTGCTCAGGAGTTTCCCCGTCTTAGGAGCTAAGGGAACATCCCAGGACCGCAGAATAGTTCCAGAGCAGAGAAGACCATTCGACCCATCGTGTCTGCACCGGCTATTCGAATAAGCAATTTGCTTCCTACCATCAATCCAGCGTATTCTTCATTTTTTAAACAACACACAAATTCCCTAATGAATGGTTCTAGTGAATCCACACTTAATCATGCATTTCTGGGAATGCTTTCGGGAAGGCCACAAGACCAGGTCCTGATGTTGACTGTTCAGCGGTAAGTGGATTCGGGAGCGGTCAGAATATGAACTAATGTGAATATTAACAGCATTGCATCAAAGTTTCATCAACTTTAACTATGGTTTGGTTTCCCAGAGCGGAACAAATTAGTTGTTGCACGCCCGATGTTGTGTCCAGGTTAAGGACCCAATTCTGTTTGACTGTGTTCCTAGAGACTTCATCAATTGACTTGAGCCTACACTGTCGACTGTCACCATTGGTTCGTCCGTGCAGTAGACTGCCTTGCGTGGTCAACTGGAAAGGAACAGACTGTTAGTTACTAGACTAGATTAACCTCCACTATTTCCTAAATGCTACTCCGTCAGCTCTGACAGAGTCATCTAGACTCGAAACATTAGCTTGGTCTCTCTCTCTCCACGGACGCTGTCTGACCTGCTGTGATTTCCAGCATCTGCAGTAATTTGCTCCTACTGGATTAATCTTGACTACTATTGAAACAGCCCTATTTGCTTCAGCACCAATAATATTATAGAACAAATAAACCATATTGAAATAAAAGAAATAGACATAACTTTGATTTTTATTTTGTTCCTGAGTATCACGCATAGCAGTGACCTGAGAAGTAATCTTTTAAGTCTTGAAAACTTCAAACCAATCTTGAGCTTTGGCAACACTTACTCCAGGTAAATAAATGAGATGTGCCTTAGTTTTAGGGTTTTTACCTAAGGTCAATGCATGATGCTCATTGCCCCACAAACATTGAACTGAGGAGAGGTTTCCGTTCCGACACATTGCACTGCGGTTGATGCAAAGTACAAAGTATTTATTGGTTCTATACTGCAGTGTTGAGTCTCTTTTCCACAAGATCTTCTTGCTTTCTCAATGCGCATCCAGTTTTATGCTTGGAGATTAGATTCCACGGCCCTTTGCAAAAATCGCAGCACGGAAAGGATTGAATCAGATGCTCCCCTTTTCTCTCTCTCTCTCTCTGACTTCCAAAATTTCACTGCCTGCAATCGCTGGGTAACTTTTCCACTTATCCCTTTCTGCTTCACCAAATTAAATCGTTTGTGTGATTATAGCCAGATGGATAATGAACGATATTAAATGATTTGAGAACAGATTGGCATGGCAAGCCGCCGGTGAGGGTTTCCTTTCGCATTTGGAAAGCAAAAGTGTAATCAGCTCTAGTTGACCCCATCCCGGGGCTTACACTATTTGTTTGGGGGCGTGTTGGAGGGAGAAACACGTTTCAATTTTAATAATCACAGCCACTCCTCACAAACAAAGGCGGCTGTCGCGGGAGCTCCCGCTTGCGGCTTCAGAGGGTGTAGATGAGAGATCAAGGAGCTCAGGTGGAGGTGGGAGGGAGAGGGAGACATTGAAATAAGTTAAGTGAAAATAAATTTCCCTTTCATGAAATCAATCAAATTTAATTGGCAATTTGTATAAGCAAGTGACCAGTCTAGCTTTAGCTAAAACTACTGGAGGAAATTGGAGTTGGTATTGAAAGTCCTGCTTAGCTAATTATTGGCTGTTCTGTGGCGGATGAGATGCTAAGATTTACTATCTACAAAGAGAGGAGCAGCAGACAATTCATTAAGCAGACGGCTTGTAAATTAGAGCTAAGTTAACCTGATTTCCCTTAATTAAAACATCTTTTCTCGTTTACGATGTGGATATAAGTAGATCTCAAGGGTTTTGAATTTCCTACAACAGCAGATGGTCAGGGGTAGTCGCAGATAATGGTTAACGCATTCATAGGACGTGCACAGTCAATCCACCAGCGGATTAACTTCACAACACAAGGAATTAACACTATCGAGACCAAGGTTGGGGTGGGGAGAGAAAGACCGAGCTAGGACAGGACAGGACAGCGTGCCAGCTCAGACTTGACTCTGTTCCGTGGCTGTTAACGTGTAAAACTGTCAGAGTACGTATGTGAGTGCAGACTACGTGGTTGACTTTGAGAGCGTATACGGGTCTATATGTCAACATGTTTGAGTGTGTAAGCAGTCAGTGTGTCTCCTTTCTGTGCTTAGAAAACCCTCATTACATTCACTTAACTCCAGCACTTCAGCAGTAGTACCCACTCCTGATGCTACTTCATTGTCACATGGGCAAAAAGGGATTGATCTGCTCCATATCCTGCTGCCTCCTAAAGGCAGCGTGACGTTAATCTTTTCCAATGCTCGAGAGCATGGACGAAATGCCAGAAGGGGTGGAACTTGCATATTCGGTGTCTTATTAAAAACCAAAAGAACTGCGGATGCTGCACATCAGGAACAGAAACAAAGTTGCTGGAAAAGCTCAGCAGGCCTGGCAGCATCTGTGGAGGAGAAAACAGATTTAACGTTTCAGGTCTGGTGACCCTTCCTCAGAACACGTTAACTCTGTTTTCTCCTCCACAGATGCTGTCAGGCCTGCTGAGCTTTTCCAGCAACTTTGCTTTTGTCTCAGTGTCTCTTTGTTGGATTTGCCTCCAATGGTTAAAAAAAATCTCCACATGCATATCATGTGCATTTACACTCATTCACACTTACATTCACTCTCCACGTGGACAATAACACTCATGTTCACACTCATGCACGTGTACTCACAAACATGTATGCCCATACGTGCACTCACCCGTACAGTGTCTCATACATGGTTGCTTTTGTGCATACTTGCACACACATATATACTCCCTTGTACACATGATTATTCACACTCGTGTAAAAGCACAAGTATAAAGTGGACACGTTAAATAAAACTGCAAAATGCGAGTACAGAAACGCAGGGATGTGTGAGCGCACATTCACAACCAGATGCTAACACAATGTTGCAACCAAGTGAGAAAGGGTGAATCTGCTCCCCAATTTTAACCTCCTCAGTCACCCAGAACAACATGATTTGGTTCTTTCTAACGTGCAACTATTCTTCTCTCCAGGTGAAATAGAGATTTTTGAGCAAAAGAAAAAGATGAATTTTATTACTTGCCAACCCAAGTTAAAGTATGAAGGACACAACACAAAGCACATAAACACAAGTACAAACTTTGAAAGGGGTTAATGTCCATTACAAAAAGGAAGATAAAGTGATATGTAGGTTAAAGTGCTTCAGGTGATATTGAGGTGTTCTATTTTAATCTGAGACTATCATTGGTTAGGGTATCCAAGACACAGTGTAAATATTGTGAATCTCTTTAGGTTCTCAGTGTTTACTTACTTCTCCAATTCTTCCTATGGACTGAGACAACAAAGTGTGGAGCTGGATGAACACAGCATCTTAGGAGCAGGAAAGCTGAAGTTTTCTTTTTCTGATGAAGGGTCTAGGCCCGAAATGTCAGCTTTTGTGCGCCTAAGATGCTGCTTGCCCTGCTGTGTTCATCCAGCTCCACAATTTGTGATCTCGGATTCACCAGAATTTGCAGTTCCCATTATCTCTCCTCTTATGGACTAGTTGCTTTATCATTCCTGAAATAACAGAGAGAGAGTTATCCAACTCCAGTTACAAATTTGTCTCCTGGATCTGCCAAAGCAGTTTACTTGAAATGTGTTGGTTCGTGCATCCCTGTGTCTGGGCCGAATGTCTCCAAATGGGATAATTGTGGTTGATGATTTTTTAAAAAATGTCTAGCATGGAAACTTCTGATAAAGGTAAAAATCAAATTGGAGATACATGTTGCTTCATGTCAGGTAAGCTTCAGTCTCTTTTGAAATAAATGTTAATTCCAGTTTATAGAGCATAGAGCACAGAACATTACAGCACAGTACAGGCCCGTCGGCCCTCGATGTTGTGCCGACCTGTCATACCGATCTTAAGCCCATCTAACCCACACTATTCCATGTACGTCCATATGCTTGTCCAATGACGACTTAAATGTACCTAAAGTTGGCGAATCTACTACCGTTGCAGGCAAAGCGTTCCATTCCCTTACTGCTCTCTGAGTAAAGAAACTACCTCTGACATCTGTCCTATATCTTTCACTCCTCAATTTAAAGCAGTGCCCCCTCGTGCTCGCGGTCACCATCCTAGGAAACAGGCTCTCCCTATCCACCCTCTGATCATTTTATATGTCTCAATTAAGTCACCTCTCAACCTTCTTCTCTCTAATGAAAACAGCCTCAAGTCCCTCAGCCTTTCCTCATAAGACCTTCCCTCCATACCAGGCAACATCCTAGTAAATCTCCTCTGCACCCTTTCCAAAGCTTCCACATCCTTCTTATAATGCGGTGACCAGAACGATACACAATACTCCAAGTGCGGCCTCACCAGAGTTTTGTACAGCTTCACCATAACCTCTTGCTTCCGGAACTCGATCCCTCTATTAATAAAAGCTAAAACATTGTGTGCCTTCTTAACAGCCCTGTCAACCTGGGTGGCAACTTTCAAGGACCTGTGTACATGGACACCGAGATCTCTCTGCTCATCTACACTACTAAGAATCTTACCATTAGCCCAGTACTTTGCCTTCCAGTTACTCCTACCAAAGTGCATCACCTCACACTTGTCTGCATTAAACTCCATTTGCCACCTCTCAGCCCAGCTCTGCAGCTTATCTATGTCTCTCTGCAACCTACAGCATCCTTCGTCACTATCCACAACTCCACCGACCTTAGTGTCGTCTGCAAATTTACTAACCCATCCTTCTACGCCCTCATCCAGGTCATTTATAAAAATGACAAACAGCAGTGGACCCAACACCGACCCTTGCGGTACACCACTAGTAACTGCTCTCCAGGATGAACATTTCCCATCAACTACCACCCTCTGTCTTCTTTCAGCAAGCCAATTTCCGATCCAAACTGCTATATCTCCCACAATTCCATTCCTCCGCATTTTGTACAATAGCTTATTGTGGGGAACCTTATCAAACGCCTTGCTGAAATCCATATACACCACATCAACCGGCTTACTCTCATCTACCTGTTTGGTCACCTTCTGAAAGAACTCAATAAGGTTTGTGAGGCACGACCTTCCCTTCACAAAACCGTGCTGACTATCCCTAATCAATCTATTCTTTTCTAGATGATTATAAATCCTAGACCTTATATCCTTTTCCAACACTTTACCAACAACTGAGGTAAGGCTCACTGGTCTACAATTACCAGGGTTGTCTCTACTCCCCTTCTTGAACAGGGGAACCACATTTGCTATCCTCCAGTCATTTTCATTGAGGCTTGGCTCAAACTGTGGTCAGATGATTGCTGTGGACATATTAAAGTCAGCACTTCTTGTTTTTGAAAACTTTTTAACATGAAAGTCATGGATATCAGTTTATAGAAGTTGAAAATTGATAGTTAATATGATTTGCTGTTGAAACAACAAACTCAAAATACAGGAAAGAGTGACGTAAACACAAAATGGAAAGAAAAACTAGACTAATTTAAGATATAAAAAAAAGATAAGAAGTAAGAGCCCAAGCAGGCCAAACAGCCCATCCAGTCTGCTCCACAGTTTGATAATTTTGTTGCTAATGTGATTCAGGCCTTAACACCACTTTCGCATCTTTCCCCCATAACCTCTGAATCCCCTTTCAATCAAAAATCTTGTAATTCAGCCTTGAACAAGTTCAATGATCCAACCTCTGTGGATCTGTAGAAGGGAATTCTAAACACTAATGCCCCTCAGAGAAAAAAATTCTCCTCATCTTTGTCTTAAATGAGACAGCTCATATTTCTTACTGCAAGATGGCAGTTGCATAAGACGCTCCATCCAAAGCTCATTCATTCTTTTTCTTTTTTTCTCCCTCTTTTCCTCCGGCTTCTCACACTCTCAGCCTCAGATGCCCAGCCTCTGAAGTGAGGTTGGCGGTTGACAGCCCAGAGCGGGGATGCCAGTGACCAGTGGCCCAGGGTGCAACATGATGGCAGCGGCTCAGGGTGGAGCATGATGGCAGCAGCCCAGGGTGGAGGGCGGCAGTAGCAGCCTAATGCGTGGTGGCACCAGCCATCAGACCACATAAATGCCTCCTGTTCTGGACTGCTGCAGAGGGTTCTTCGAGAGAGGCCGTGATGTTTGTCTTTTTAAATTGCTTCTTGTTTTTCTGACCTATTGTTTTACTGTGTGAAGCTGTAATGTAGCTTTCTTTTTCTTCATTTCTCTAATGTGTAACTAAGGATTATATGTAGGTACTCTGTACCTAAAATGGCACCATGTGGTGGTGACATTAGTTACACTGTGATTAATCTGCAATTAAAGAAGCTGCACTTAGGTATCGTTTTACCTAAGATGGTGCGGTACCCATTTGAGTGCATGCGACAATAAAGCTAATTAATTGATTAATTTCTGAACTCTACCAGTTAGTTTTAGATTCCTGCATGAGAGGAAACATCCTGTCATCAGAGATAGTAGGAACTGCCAGTGCTGGAGTCTGAGATAACACAGCGTGCAACTGGAGGAACACAGCAGGCCAGGCAGCATCAGAGGAGCAGGAAGGCTGACGTTTCGGTCGGGACCCTCCTTCGGAAATCATTTCTGAAGAAAGGCCCAGACCCAAAATGTCAGCCTTCCTGCTCCTCTGATGCTGCCTGGCCTGCTGTATTCCTCCAGCTCCACACTGTATCCTCTCATCATCTGCCTTGCCAAGCACCTTCAGAATCTATATCTCACTAAGATTACCACCGCTCCACACACTGCCCCACCACAGACCCCATTCTTCTACCATTCAATGAGTAGCGGCTCACTTTACTTAATTTTTCCTTAAAGGACAGTGCCTTCATCCCAAGACTTATCCTAGTGAGCTCTCTCTGAACTGCTGTCAAAGGAAATATAGCCATCTGTAAATATTTACAAACTACTCCAGCTGACCAATGTGCTGTAACAAGATTTGCTACTTTGTGTTCCATCCCTCTTGCAAGTAATGTCAGTTTGTTATTTGTCTTCTTAATTACTTGCTGCATTTGCATCCCGATGTTTTGTAATTTATGTACAATGACACCCAAACTTTTTGTACTGTATCTTGTTTTTTTCCTTCAGTAGAGTTATGGTTGTTTTCCAAACCACTGAACCATTTTCAGAATCTAGAGAATTTTGAGAAATTGCCACAATGCATCCACCATCTCAGTAGCCACTTATTTAAAGACCCTAGGATGCAGACCACCAGGTCAAAGGGACTTTACAGACTTTAGTTCCATTAATTTCCCTGGTACATTTTTCTATTGATAGTAATTATTTTAATTTGCATCTAGATTATTTTCTCAATTTTGGGATGCTTAGTGGTTTCCGATTTGGAGACAGATACAAAACTTCCTGTTCAAAGTTTCTACCATTTCCCAATTTTAATTCCATAGTCCGAACTTCCAAGGGAACTACACCCACTTCAGCCACTGTTTTCTTTTTTAAATACTTTAGAAGCTTTTAATTTTTATTGAAATTTCTCTAGCTAAGTCTCCATTATACAAGAATTTTTCCTGCTTCATTATCCTTTTAGTTCTCTATTGCTTGTCTCTAAAACTTCTCATAATCTTCTGACCTGCCAGTAACCCAATCAGCATTATGATCCTTACTTTCAATTCTACGCCGACCTTAATTTCCTTAGTTGGCCATGAATGGTACAGCCCTTTCATAGAATTTTTCTATCTCAACCAAATGTAACATTGTTGAGAAGACATGAAATAATGCCATAAATGTCTGTGACTGTTTCCTTACCATCTTATGTATTAACCTATTTTCCTTATCCATCTTAGAACAATCTGACCTCATATCCTTGTAATTGCTCTTCAGTTTAATATTCAAGTATCAGACTCACATTTCTCAACCTCAGAGTAAACGTGAAAGTTTATTGCATTACTATTGCTCTTACTGAGCAAGTCCTTTACTTTGAGATCATTGTACCTCATTATAATCGCCATATCAAAGATACCCTATTCCCTGCTTTGTTGGAGAATATATTGATCCATATTACCCCGACATATTGGCCCAAAAACATTCAATTCATACTCCATACTACCTTTGTCCATTAGATTTATTAAATCTATAAGATTGATATAGCCCACAGTTATTGTAGTTCCTTTCTTGTAAGTGTATATTATTTATCGATTTATATTCTGTCCAACAGTGTAGCTGCTGTCACAGGATCTATAGGCTACTTCCACCAATAACTTCTTTTTTGGCTACTCTACATCTTGATTCTTTTGAATCAAAATAATTTTTCATGACTGTACTGATCTCATCCTTTATTAACCCAACTCATTTTCTTTTCTGGGATAGTAGGAACTGCTGATGCTGGAGAATCTGAGACAACAAGGTGTAGAGCTGGATGAACACAGCAGGCCAAGCAACGTCAGAGGATGAGGAAAGCTGACCTTTCAGGTCTAGACCCTTCTTCAGAAATGGGGGAGGGGAAGAGTATTCTGAAATAAATAGGACGAAAGGGGGAGGTGGATAGAAGATGGATAGATGAGAAGATAGGTGGAAAGGAGACAGACAGGTCAAGGACGCAGGGTTCGAGCCAGTAAAGGTGAGTGTAGGTGAGGAGTTAGGGAGGGGATAGGTCGGTCCAGGATGGACGGACAGGTCAAGGGGGTGGGTTGAGGCTAGTAGGTAGGAGATGGGGGTGGGGCTTGAGGTGGGAGGAGTGGATAGGTGGGAGGACAGGTTAGGGAGGCGGGTACGAGCTGGGCTGACTTTGGGATGCGGTCGGGGGAGTGTAGATTTTGAAGCTTGTGAAGTCCACATTGATACCATTGGGCTGCAGGGTTCCCAAGCGAAATATAAGTTGCTGTTCCTGCAACCTTCGGGTGGCATCGTTACAGCACTGCAGGAGGCCCAGGATGGACATGTCGTCTGAGGAATGGGAGGGGGAGTTGAAATGGTTAGCAACTGGGAGGTGCAGTTGTTTGGTGAGAATTTTCTTTTATTTCCATTTTCTTTTCTTCCCGTTCTTCTGAAATGTCAAATACCTTTGAATGTTTAGGTTCTAACCATGGTCACTTTGCAATTATGTCTTTATAAAGGCAGTCTTAGGTTCATTTATTTTTATTTGGACTTTCAATTCATCAATATTGTTACAAGTGATGAAGATTCTCTCGTTAAAGAGACTTTAGTTCTTTATTTTTACCATTTCCTTACACTAACTGTGTTTGCTGGTGAACTACCTATGTTTGCCACACTCACCCTGCATCACTCTTAAGCACTATTGCTTTGTCCTTTGTCTTCAAATTTACAAGTCACCTTCACTTGAAGCCTCCTGTGCCTAATTTCTTACATTATGAGGAATTACATAAGCTTTGCTGCATCAAGTAAGGTATCCTGCTGGAAATGGGTCTAAGACCTTAGCGCCAAACATTTGGAAAACTCCTCAAGACCATCTGGGCAAAGTCCTGGATATCAAAGACCTCAAACAATCAACAGTATCAGCTTCTGTGAATATCAGGTGGCTACACAGATCTGTACAAAAGGCATTGACCAGCCAGAAGAGACAACTAAGTTCTTTTCTGAAATCAAAGTTCCATCAAGATTTAAGAAATTTTAAGAATCCCTTAATATTAAAAGGCTGTAGATACCGATACAATCAAATCCAAATTATGCAGACTATAACTATGAGTTTTCCATCTCCTTCTTCAAAAACACCCAACAGCCTGCATTTTTTTTAACAACGGGAAATTAAATGGGCTTGACAGTTCAGCTACAAAACTTTCATACAACAAAATACTGCCTTCATGAAACTAAAATGTGTTTCTCTATACTAAGAAACCTTACCTCTTCCTCCCACCTCAAGCCGCACCTCCATTTCCTACCTACTACCTCATCCCACCTCCTTGGCCTGTCTGTCTTCCCTGGACTGACCTATCCCCTCCCTACCTCCCCACCTATACTCTCTCCACCTATCGTCTTTTCTCTCCATCTTCGGTCCGCCTCTCCCTGTCTCCCTATTTATTCCAGAACCCTCACCCCATCCCCCTCTCTGATGAAGGCTCTAGGCCCGAAACGTCAGCTTTTGTGCTTCTGAGATGCTGCTTGGCCTGCTGTGTTCATCCAGCCTCACATTTTATTATCTCTGTCCAGATCTCAGTTGGTTATATGATTTCATTTCTTCAAATTGACACCAAGATAGAAAAAAAAGTCCATGTAACGCAATAATTTCTTATTTAGTATGAACACCATTTAGCCACTGAAACTGAAACTACAAGCCTGCAACTTTTAAACAATAGGCCTGTATTTCATAAACCAACACTCTTGAAGGGTGTATGGCCAGTAAACCTAGAAACATAGAAAATAGATGCAGGATTAGCCATTTGCCCTTCCAGCCTGCACCATCATTCAATATGATCATGGCTGTTCACGCAATATCAGTATCCCTTTCCTGCTTTCTCTCCGTTCTCCTTGATTCCTTTGGGTGCAAAGGCCATGGCCAACTTCCTCTTGATTATATCTCAAAAGCTGACTCCAACAGCTTCCTGTAGGAGAGAATTCTACAGTTTAACCACTCTCAGTGAAGAAATTCTTCCTCATCTCAATCCTGAATGGTTCATAGCTTACTTTTGGACTGTGACCTGTTGTCCTGGACTTCCCCAAAATCAGGAACATTCTTCTCGCATCTAGCCTGTCCAATCCCATCAGGATTTTATACGTCTCTATAAGATTCCCCCTCTTTCATCTAAATTCCAGTGAATACAAACCCAGTCAATCCAGTCTTTCCTCATATGTCAGTGCTGTCATCCCAGGAATCAGTCTGGTGAACCTTCACTGGACTTACTCAATAGCAAGAATGTCCTTCCTCAGACTAGGAGACCAAAATTGCACACAATACTCAAAGTGTAGCCTCACCAAGGTTCTGTGTAATGGCAGTAAGACATTCTTATTCCTATACTGAAATCGTCTCACTATGAAGGTCAGCATACCATTAACTTTCCTCAATACCTGCTGCATCTGCGTGTCAACCTTCAGTGACTGTTTCACCATGACACTCAGATCTCATTGCACCTCATCTTTTCCCAAACTGCCACCTCTCAGATAATAATTTGCCTTCCTATGTTTGCCACCAAAGTAGATAACCTCACATTTATCCACATTATGCTGTAGTTGCCAAGTATTTACCCAGTTGGCCAGTCTTTCCAAATCACTATGCAACCTCTTAGCATCCTCCTCACTGCACACTGTCATCTGCAATTTTGGAGATATAGCATTCAATTCCTTTGTCCAACTCATTAATGTGCATTGTGAGCAGCTGAGGTCCCAGCACTGAACCGAGACACACCACTTGTCACGGCCTAGCACTCTGAAAAGGACCCATTTATTTCAACTTCCTGCTTCCTCTCTGCTAACTAAGCCCTCTAACCATTTCAATATGTTACCTCCAATACCATGAACTTTAATTTCCCTTACTAATATCTTGTTTGGAAGCTTGTCAAAAGCTTTTTGAGAGTCCAGACACACAACATCTACTGATTCACCATTGTCTCATCTATTGGTCATCTCCTCAAAAAATTCTGGAAGAATTGTCAAGCATGGTTTCCCTTTAATGAACCCATGCTGACTAGGACCGATTTTGTCACTGCTTTTCAAGTATTCTGTTATTAGAGCCTTAATAATTGACTCCAGCATTTTCCCCACGACCAATGTAAGGCCTATCAATTCCCATCTTCTCTCTCCCTCCTTCCTTAAAAAGTGGAGTTACATTAGCTAACCTCCAGTCCATTGGAACTCTTCCAGAGACTACACATTGCTGGAAAATGATCACCAACACATCCTCTATTTCTATCCAATCTATCCATTATAATTGATGTACCCTTATTGCATGCATCTCCAAATTCTGGTTTGATACAGTCCCTAGCATCACATATTACTGTTTTCTTGTCTGTGCACAACTCCCATTGATGACTTTTTCCCTTTGGTATTCCGTAATTCCACCCATACAGATTCCACATTGTACAGGCTAAGATCATCCTTTAGTGTTGTATTAATCTCCTCCTTAGCCAGCAACACTACCCCACCTCCCTTTCCTTTCTGTCTGTCTTTCCTGAAAATTGCATAATCCCAGACATTGAATTGCCATCCCTGGTCGCCCTGGAACCATGTCTCTGTGATCCAAATTACATCATCCATCTTATTACAAATGCTCCTCGCATTAAGACACATAGCCCTCAGGCTCATTTTTTCATACTCATTGCCCTTTTAGAATCATTGTCAAATGTGGCCCTTTTTGATTTTTGTCTTTGGATTCTTTGCCTTATACTTTTCTCCTCACTGTTCTTTGTTTCTGCCCCCACTTTACTTCCTCTGACTTCCTACATTGGTTCCCACCCACCCCACCCCCTGCCATATTAGTTTAAACCCTGAGTATTAGTTTAAAGGAGTAGCAAAAAGAAAAATAAATGAAAACAAAAGTTTTAAAAAAGGACAAAAAACATAAAAAGACAAGAAAACCAGTTTTCAAAAAACAAACATTGCACTGTAGTCTAATTCCAAAAAAAAACAAAGACATACAAAAGGAAACAGAGGGAAAACATTTACTTATGGACCAGCTATCTAATTATATGTTTACTGAACTACAACTGTTCAAACAATATGTAGTTCCATAATCTACATGAAGTACTAGGTTATCACAAGCAGAGTGTTCTGGAGATTTTGCTTATGATTTTCATGGAGGGTCTTCATAGAATTAACATGCTTGATATTTCTATTGATTATCAGAAAGATTTGCAAAGGATCTTACAAGGTCTTGGAGACTAGTTTAGGGCAAAAGTTAACTTGGCTCCAACTCTAATAGACAGCAACTTCAGGACTGTACTGACCATTATATCAGAGGATGGTGCAGCAAAAGTATCACTTTTCTGAAGAAGAACTATCAGAGGCTCATTGGCATTGTCATTGCCTGTACACCAATTAAAGCCTTGTCGAAGAATCCTCCGGGCAAGAGAAATTGCGATGTCATTGATGCATTACTTGAGGATGGATGCAAGTATGAAAGTATTGTAGGAAATTTGCTTCCAAAGGCCAACTTAGATCCCAGAACAAAATACAGATGACCAATGGCCACAATTAAAATGTTAAGAAAGTTCACAGGTACGAAAACATCAATGAAATTGGGAGTCAACCGAGTGAAAGACAAATTTCAGATGATGGCTAAGTTTCGCATATTGTTAACCTCACATACCAGGTATCAGGTGATCAATACCTTTTACAACTATTAATTTCATATGTCCCAAAAAGGCAGGGTGATACTTATGAAAAGTTAAAATCAGGACACAGAGATAGCAACAACATATCACAATCTATTCTGGAAAACATGTATCTCAGCTAATACTGCTCCATGGCACAACCTATCAGAGAAAGTCTCACTTTGTACAACAGATCATCAATTCCCTGCACTGGCAGAATCACACTGCAGTAATACAGAACACCACATACACCAATATACAAGCTCACCTTGACTTCTTGAAAGCCTCTATCTAGTAGATTCTACTAATGACCTCAAAACCATTGTTGATTGTTGGAAAAATCTATCTCATTCACTAATGCCCTTCAGGGAAAGAAATCTGCCATTCTTACCTGGTCTGGCTACATCTGACTCCCGACCCACAGCAATGTGGTTGACTCTCATCTGCCCTCTGAAATGGTTTAGCAAGCCACTCAGTTCAAAAGCAACTAGGGACAGGCAATAAATGCTGGCCGGCCATTGACACTCATGTCTCACAAGTGAATTTAAAAATTACCAACAACCCAGCAGTAGCAGGACTACCCACGTGCCCAGGTCTCAGTGTAGTCACAATTCATGAAGTTCAAACCACACCCACTCTGGTGGGACAGAGAAACAACACATGATGCAACTGAATCAGACAATGATCTCAAATGCCTCAATCTGGACCACTTCATGAAATCAGCAATTTTCAGTATAATGTAGTATTGTATTGTAAGGATATGACAAAATTTTCATTGAACCTCCAAGGAAGTGCAGTGTTCATATCAGCAGAAGCTTTGACTAGAACTGAGTGAGATGAAGCTAGTTGGTAGAATTCAGGAGGTTGATCATGCATGTTTTAAAGGAAGCTGGTACCGTAACAGTATGGCTAGAGGCACCTCAATCTTTCACTTAAAAAGCAGGACATGAAAAATAACAATGCTGGAAGAATTAAATCTTGATTTTTTTTCAAAGCAACGTTCTTTTCAAATCTAAATGCAAAAAAATCCCAAGAGCTAATGACATTTATGAGACGTTTTGGACAGTACTGTTTCCAATGGTTACCATTTGGCCTATCGGTAAACCCAAACCTATTCCAACATCATAAGGATAGTATTATTAAAAATGTACTTAACTGTGTTTGCAGAGCAGGTTCCAATAGAAATATCTCACCACCCTAATCACTATATTATAGCATGGGGCCTGAAGATATAAAGATTGCAGACTCCATCTTAACTGGGAACATGAAACACTAACGGAAGCATAGTTCTCGTTGTAATGAAATGTGAGCCTCGACACTGGTGTATCTATAAAAATAATATTTATATTTATTAATGAGTTATAATAAATGTCTGTTGAATTCTTCAGTACCATGCCATCCACAATTAATTTCTTATGTTATGATGGATAATGTATGCTTGCTGTATCCTGTAAATATCAGACAGGAGCAAGCGTCAAAACAGTCTGGCCAGGGATTTCAAATGAAGGACATAGCCGAGGGTTCCAGACATATAGAAGGTGACGAAGCAGAATGAAGAGAGGTGAAGGCTACGAGTTGTAAATAGGAAGAATTTGATGTGAAAGGTAGGGGAAGAGGAAAAGGAGAAGGAGAATTACAGAAAGAACAATTGATTTATTCTGCTCAGGTCTGGATTGGCAACCAAAGTGTGCACATATATGCAAATACCCTCAACACACTGATACAAAGGCATACCAAAAATTCACAAACCAGGAGCCCCCCTCAGACCCATAGTGTCGCTACCTGGAACACCAACCTACAGATTAGCCAAGGAACTACACCAAAGACTAAAACACCTAGTAGAAGACTCCTACCACTCCATTCGCTCCACCCAAGAATTCCTGAACACCAAAGACACCAAGATAGAAGAGGATGAAATAATGGTCTCCTTTGACGTAACAGCCCTGTTCACATCCGTCAACATCAACCTGGCCAAAGAAATACTGACTACACTATTAGAAGAACCGAAGACACATACGCCAGACACCACCAACCTCATCAGCAAGGACAACATCATCAAGCTAGTGGACCTATGCCTCACCACCCACTTCACTTTCAATAACAAAACCGACAGACAAACCAACGGTACACCCATGGGATCTCCGATATCAGGGTTCTTAACAGAGGCAGTAATGCAGAGACTCGAACAAACAGCTCTGCCAATCATCCAACCCAAACTTTGGGTCCGCATGTGGATGACACCTTTTGTCATCACTAAACAAAATAAATTAGAGGAAACCTTCAAGACCATCAATAATACCCTTTACTGGCATAACATTCACAAAAGAGGAGGAAAACAACAACAAACTGCCATTCCTAGATGTCACAGGAGAGCGAACAGTCAATGGGGAACTTCAAACCAGCATCTACAGGAAAACAACACATACGGACCAAATACTGAACTACAGGAGCAACCATCCCAACACCCACAAACGAAGCTGCATTAGAACATTATTCCAACGAGCCACCACACACTGCAGCATAGAGGAACTACGCAGAGCAGAAGAAAATCACCTATACAGCGTATTCAAAAAGAATGGGTACCCTATGAACACAGTCCGCCGATTCCTCAGCAATAAACCCAAACAAACAGACAAAACGGGCTCAGAGACCATAACCACTCTCCCCTACATCAAAGACATTTCCGAAATGACTGCCAGACTACTCGGCCCTCTTGGCATCAGGGTAGCCCACAAACCCATCAACACACTAAAACAGCAGCTAATGAACTTAAAAGACCCTATACAGACAACAAACAAAACGAACATCATCTACAAAATACCTTGCAAGAACTGTGACAAACACTACATTGGACAAACTGGCAGAAAGCTAGCCACCAGGATACATGAACATCAACTAGCCACAAAACGACATGACCCACTATCACTCGTATCCTTACACACAGATAAGGAAGGACACCACTTTGATGGGGACAACACATCCATCCTAGGACAAGCCAAACAGAGACTCGCACGAGAATTCCTAGAAGCATGGCATTCCAACCGGAACTCCATCAACAAACACATTGATTTGGAGCCAATCTACCATCCCCTGAGAAAAAGAACAGGAAATGACATCACCAACGCAGGAAATGACATCACTAACCGAAGGAAACCTAAACAGATAAATAGAAAGTGGGACATAACACCAGCGCTTCGTCGGAGGCTCACTGATGATGTTACCTAGAATGGTGATGAAACATCTGGGAATGAACCTTCCTGCTCAGTGAACCAGCTCACATCCGGGACAAAATAAAGACCCATTCTTTTGTGGACCGAGAAGAGGAGAGCATGACTGTGTTGGAGGTGGAAGGAAGACGTCGGGTTGGCTGTGCACCCTTGCAACTGGTGGATCTTAATGCTGGCTTCGGCCTAACGCTGGTTCAGGGGAGCAGCCAACCTGCAACGATGGCTGCGGTGAGTGCTTGTGCCCCGGGTCGGGGGTCTGGAACACCATCCGTGTTTCTGTAAAGAAGGTGGATGAAGGTGCACCTGTGGACCGCACCTTCTTTGTGAAGAGGGTCCTGTTGGACTGTTGTGGGTTCGCTGCTGCGGACATTTACTGCCTGCAGGATTTCCCCGGAGGAGGTTTTTACGATGTAACCTTCAGGAGTGCCAAGATTTGCGAGCGCTTCCTGGAAGTTTTCAAGGAGAAAGGAGGTGAGGGCCCTCTCTCTGTATTGACTGCTGTCCCACTGTTTGTGATGCCAGCGGAGCCGTATGGTGACTGTACATATGTACAACCCGAATGTGCCAGCAGTTGATGTCCTGACCTTCCTTGGAAGGTACGTGAAGGTGGAAGGGGACCTAACTGACATCATGGACCCCTTTGGCATCTGGACTAGTAAGAGGCAGGTCAAGGTGACGCTGAGGATGGGCACGGATGGGAACGTCGTACACCCACCATCCAGCTTCACGATCGGCAGGAGCAAGGGCTACCTGACCTATGCAGGGCAACCTAAAGTCTGCCATGCCTGTGGTACGTCAGATCACGTGGCGGCCGACTGCAAAGCCACCATCTGCAGGAACTGCAGGGAGGAGGGACACCTTGCAAAGGATTGCCCACAAGAAAAAAGCTGCAACCTTTGCGGGGAAGCGGGCCACCTCTATAGGGCATGCCCGCGGCGGGGGACAACCTATGCCCAGGTCGCCGGCAGGGGCAATGCGGGCCCAGCCCCCCCAGAGGGGAGGAAGGCACCAGGGCCCTGCAAGGACCCCACTAATGTGCAGGAGGGCCAGGTCGTGCAGGAGGACCCAGCCCCGCAGGATGGGCTTGAGGCCAGCAAAACGCCCCTGCAGGCTCCGCTCCCCCCCGACAACCCGGAGCCAATGGAGGCGGCGACAGGCGACCCAGGGGAGTGGATGACGGTCCGGAAAGCGAGGAGGAAGGCGTGTCGGCGGGCCCAGGAACCGCAACCATCAAGCGGGAAGAGGCAGCTACAGGGGGGCTATTCGCTCAAGGATAGACTTCCTGTTTGTGTCACGGGCGTTCTCGGTCAGGTCCACCGGCATCAAGCCGGTGTTCTTCTCTGACCACTGCCTCCTGCTGGCCGACTGTCACTTACAGGACGACCAGCAGGCTGGCAAGGGGACGTGGAAGCTCAACACGACTCTGTTGACCCCAGAGAATGTCGAGGAGCTTAAGAGGGAGTACACCAGTTGGAGAACCGTGAAACCCCTCTTTGAGTCTCTGGGCGACTGGTGGGAGACGGTGAAGTAGAACATCAAGAGGTTCTTTGTCCTCAAGGGTGTTCGAAAGGCGAGAGAGAGGCGGGGAAAGCTGCCGCGACTCCAGAAAAGGGTGCAGAACCTGCTCCTTCTGCAGTTGATGGGGGTCGATATCACGGAGGACTTCCACGAGGTGAGGGGCCAGCAAGCCTTGCTCTTCGCTGCAGAGGCCTCCAGGATAATCTTCTGGTCCAGGGTCCGCTCCATGGAGCAGGAAGAGACGTGCTCGCGTTTCTTCTTTCAGAAGGTGCACAAAGAGAGCTCTGTGTTTAGCCGGCTGAAGGAGGACGGCTTGGTGATGTCGTCTCGGCCCGACATCTTGAGGATCAGCAGATCCTTCTTTGCCGGACTGTACGACACGAAGCCCACGGACAGCACGGCCTCTGAGTCGTTCCTGTCGTCTATCACGGAGGTCTTAGACGACGGCACGAGGGAGTGGCTGGACCGGCCAATATCCCTGGACGAGCTGACGAGAGCCCTCAAGTCCTTGGAGAGGAATAAGACTCCTGGGAGCGATGGCTTACCGGTCGAGCTGTATTCTGCTCTGTGGGACCTGGTCGGCCAGGACCTGCTGGAGATTTACGATAGTGTGCTTCGGGCAGGGGAATTGTGCAAGTCCATGAGGAAGGGCATCATCACCCTCATTTACAAGAGGAAGGGGGAGAGGGAAGAAATTAAGAATTGGCGTCCCATTTCACTATTGAACGTGGACTACAAAATCCTGGCCAAGGTCATAGCCAACCGGGTCAGGTCTGTCCCGGAGTCGGTGATTCCCCACCCTGACCAAACCTGTGTTGTGCCGGGCAGGAAGATTGCTGAGAGCCTTGCGCTCATCAGGGATACGATCGCCTACGTACAGGACAGGCGGGTGGACACCTGCCTCGTCAGCCTGGACCAGGAGAAGGTCTTCGACAGGGTCTCTCATGCTTCAATGAGGGACTTCCTCTCCAAATTGGGGTTCGGGGAGGGCATCCGCAATTGGATCCGGCTGCTCTACACCAACATCGTCAGCACAGTCTCGATCAACGGGTGGGAATCGGACAGTTTTCCCATCAAATCTGGAGTCAGGCAGGGCTGCCCGCTCTCTCCTGCCTTGTTCGTGTGCTGTGTGGAGCCCTTCGCCGCATCCATCAGGAAGGACGAGAGCCTGAAGGGCATGACTATCCCAGGCAGCGGAGGCCTTCAGGTCAAGACCTCCCTGTACATGGACGATGTCGCCGTCTTCTGCACCGATTGTCGGTCGGTGAGTAGGCTGTTGGACATCTGCGGCCAGTTTGAACTGGCCTCGGGTGCCAAAGTCAATAGGGGTAAGAGCGAGGCCATGTTCTTCGGGAACTGGGACGACCGCTCCTTCATCCCCTTCACCGTCAGGACAGACTACCTGAAGGTGCTGGGTGTTTGGTTTGGTGGAGCTGGGGTGTGCACTTAGACTTGGGAGGGGCGTATCACCAAACTGAAGCAGAAGCTGGGCAGGTGGACGCTCCGGTCCCTCTCCATCGTGGGTAAGAACCTGGTTGTCAGGTGCGAGGGCTTTCGGTACTGTTGTATGTGATGCAGGCCTGGCCTATTACCTGGACCTGCGCCGCTGCGGTCACTCGGGCCATCTTCCACTTCATCTGGGGGTCGAGGATGGACCGGATCCGCAGGGACACCATGTACAAAGACCTGGAAAATGGGGGAAAGGGCGTACCGAACGCCACCCTCGCCCTGACAGCTACCTTTGTGTGCGGCTGCATCAAGCTGTGCGTAGTTCCTCAGTACGCAAACACCAAGTGTCACTACTTACTGAGGTTCTACCTGTCCCCGGTGTTGCGAAGGATGGGCCTGGCCTCGTTGCCGCAGAACGCTCCGAGTAGTTGGACCGTCCCGTACAACCTGTCCTTCGTGGGGAAATTTTTGAAAGGAAACACCTTTGACCACAAGGCTGGCAGGCAGTGGTCAGCACGTAGTATCCTCGAGACCCTTCGGGAAAAGGAGAGAGTGGATCCCGTCGTGTGGTTCCCCACGCAGACTGCCAAAGTCGTTTGGCAGAATGCCTCATCGCCAGAACTTTCAAACAAGCACAATGACATTGCTTGGCTGGCGGTGAGAGGGGCTCTGCCAGTGAGATCCTTTATGTACACCCGGAATCTCTGCACCACTGCACGCTGCCCTCGAGGTGGCTGCGGGGGGGACGAGACTGTCGATCACCTCCTTCTGGAGTGTGCCTATGCGCAGGAGGTCTGGAGGGGGATGCAGTGGTATTTGTCGAGGTTCGTCCCGAGCAGCTCCGTGACGCGGGACTCCGTGCTCTACGGGCTGTTTCCGGGGACGCACACCGAGACCAACATCAACTGCGCCTGGAGGACCATCAATGCGGTGAAAGACGCTCTTTGGTCTGCCCGCAACTTGCTGGTCTGCCAGCTGAAAGAACTGACCCCGACCGAGTGTTGCAGACTGGTGCACTCCAAGGTCCAGGACTATGTGCTGAGGGACACGCTAAAGCTTGGGGCAGCCGCCACCAAGGCGCAGTGGGGAAAGACCACGGTATGAAACCCCTCGTCCGGAATAGTAAAAAAGGGCCCTATCTGGTAACTGGGCCCAGCTGGTGCCTTCCCCAACTGGTCAGGGGGCCAACGGAGACTGTGCGGGGTGACGACTGCCGGGGTATTTTCTTTGCTTTGTTTTTTTTTCTCTGTTTTGTTTCTTCCTTTAGTTGGTGTACGTACCCCCGGGTAACCCGGAGCGGCTTGCATGACTGGGTAGGTGTACAAATATGTTCTACTTTTTGTATGTCTTATGAATAAAGTATATTTTTTCAAATAAAAAAATGTGACAAAATGTCTGAAAACTAACCTTCCAGCTCAGCGAGCAAACTCACATCCAGAAACTCAACCTGAGCTACAAATCTTCTCAAAACTCGCAAACAAAGGCATAGATTATGTATCTGAGGTACACCTTCGCACATATTCTCACCTGTACCAATTGAGACATTGAGATCAAACACAACGAAGTACAATTACAATCTTTATTTACATTACACATCTAACTTAATAAAATGTTCTAAAGCACTTCACAAATATTATAAAACAAGATACAATACCACAGAAGGCGATATTAGGCAAATGGCCAAGCTCTCCGTCAATAGGATGCATTTTACAGAGTGCCTTACAGCAGGTCAGGCAGGTAAAAAGGGCAAGAATGTGTAAAAGGGTGTGCCGCGCAGGCAACCGGGGGCATAGTCACCAACAGTGGAGCACTAAAATCAGGAAGGTGTGAAAAGCGAGAATTAGAACAGTTCCGATACTTTGGAGAGCTGTGGGGCTAGTGGAGATTACAGAGTTAGGGCCTAGAGAGGCTTTTGAAAATAGGGAATAGGGACATGAATTTTAAAATCAAGTCATTTCTTGATGAGGAACCAACTTAGGGTAACATGGTGGGTGAACAGGACTTGGTGTGAGTTGGTACACAGTACAGTTTTGGATGAAATCAAGTTTACACAGGGTAGAGTGTGGCAGACCAGCCAGAGTGTGGTAGAATATTCAATTATACAAAGGCACAAAGATGGTGAAGTGTTTCCACAGCTTTGGGATGGGGTAGAAGCTAGGTTGGACAATGTCTTAGTGCTGGTCTGAATACATGGTCAAAAGGTCATCTTGAGGGTCAGTTATGACACCAAGATTGTAAACAGACTGGTTTAATCTCCTTAAATCTGTTGCCAGACAGATGGCTGGAGTCATTGGCGAGTGAGTGGAATTCATAGCACAATGAAGACATTGGCTTCAGTCTTTGTAGTGTTTATTGAAGGAAATCTCTCATCATGAGATAGTCTATCTGATCATTTAGCAACATTATTGGGGGTCAGGGAGGTGATGGTAAGGTGGAGCTGGTCTGGTGCTATTCGAGAATGTTGCTGAGGGACAGTTGAGAAATGGGGAAAGGAGGGTGATTATTGAGGGGCACTAAAGGTAATGTGCAAGAGCAGGAAGGGAAGCCATTGCAAGTGATTCTCTAGCTGTAGTTTGAGAGATTAGAATGGAACAAGGTGAGAAAGTCTGATCCAGCTGAATGGCAGTGGGCTGGCATAGGAGGAAGATAGTATTGCCAACTGTGTCAAAGATTGAAGATAGGTTGAAATGGATAAGGACGAAAGTTTACCTTTGTCACACTCACACAGCATGCCATTTATAAATTTGTTAAGAACCATTTCTGTAGCAGGGCAGACCTTTATGGAATCCCTACAGCGTGGAAGCAAGTTGTTTGGCCCATCTATCTATCCTATCCCTGTAGCACTGTATGTTCCATAGCCAATCCACCTAACCTGCGATAACAAGATGTGGAGCTGGATGAACACAGCAGGCCAAACAGCATCTTAGGAGCAGGAAAACTGATGTTTCAGGCCTAGACCAACCTGCACATCCCTGGACACTATAGGGCAATTTAGCATGGCCAATCCACCTAACCTGCACATCTTTGGACTGTGGGAGGAAACCTGAGCAAACCCACACAGAAACAGGAGAATGTATAAACTCCACACAGGCAGTCACACAGGTCTGGAATCAAACCCGGGTCCCTGGTCCTGTGAGGCAGCAGTGCTAACCACTGAGCCACTGTGGCAACATTGATTTGAGGATCCAATGATTGTGCTTCTGGAGAGATAACACGAGTTTGATATTAGCAGAAACAGTCTTAACATATTAATGTAAACTCCATCCACAAATAAAATCTGTCACATAAATACCCTGACAACATGATGGAAAGATTGTCAGAGTGGTGTAAAAACCTGTTAACAGTACCTGATACGAAAATCTCCTCAATCACTCATTAACACTTCATGCACAGTTACAGCAAAAACCCATAAATTGAAAAAGTTGGCTTCGCACTCCCTGATACAAACAAATCTCCGACACAGTAATATGAAGAAGGTAATGTATCCACCTGAACACTAATATGGAAAACATTAAATAGTTTAAAAGATTAAGAACACCTTATAGAAATGATATAAATACCTTAATACACTAATTAAAACACTCATATAAACAGCCTCAAGCACTGAATTGAATAGTAAAATAAATAAACATTGAGCACACTGATATAAACAGATTCACACACAGGTATGAGCACCAGAACATACTGATGCAAAAACTATTATAGATATTTTCTAATTTATCTGTTGAGAGATGTCATTATACACCACAGGAGAAGGTGGGACTTGAACTGGTGTCTCCTAGCTCAGAGGCTGATAATAAACACAAGTATGCAGCAACTGAATCATTCTGAGTGTGATGGATGCAAATCCTTGCACATTGTTATAAACAAGTGAGAAAAAGCCTCAAATAAAAATAGTTTATCATCCCTATTGACACAAATAAAGATTATATTGATGGACACAGTGCCCAAACATTGGTACACACAACTCCTCATATTGATAAACAAAAATACTGTAAGACTGATATAAAAGAAAAACACTTAGACTGCGAAGCCTCTTCCAGGGATGCCTAACCTGAAGAAGTTACCCTCCTCCCTCCGGACCAACCTCAGGGAATCTCTCTCCCATTGCAACTCTCTTGTACTCTCCATCTTCGGTCCGCCTCCCCCTCTCTCCCTATTTATTCCAGTTCCCTCCCCCCATCCCCCTCTCTGATGAAGGGTCTAGGCCCGAAACGTCAGCTTTTGTGCTCCTGAGATGCTGCTTGGCCTGCTGTGTTCATCCAGACTCACATTTTATTATCTTGGAATCTCCAGCATCTGCAGTTCCCATTATCTCTAGTACTGGTATGAACAGTCCTCTCAAGATGACATACTTAACTCAATACACCAATATACGCAGACCCCTCTGACTGAAAATCACACAACAATCACACTGACAGGCAGAAACCACTTGCACTGATTCACATTAAACCCCCTGGATTGATACAGACAAGTTCCTCATAATAATGTAAACAGCCTCCTAGATAAACCCCTCACACCAATATATATACAGCATCATCTCACAGGCATATATACAAACACTTCACATCTTATACAGAAACTCCTCACAAATACTATGCAAGCCTTCATGCATGAAATAAATATATACACAGACCGACTGATTGGTATCTTCACATGTTGAATGAATCACCCTTACAAACACATTGGTAATAGTTTTGACACCTTTTTCCCCTTATATAAACATTTATCCAATATGGAATACCTACGCAAACTGATATAGCCCCACCTTCATGGACACACTGGATGAAACAAACATGTACATTAACAGAATATTAAACCTTTTGATATTACAGCTTTACAGATTTGCTGATATGCTTTGCAATCTGATACTTACAGCAAAAGCCTGCCATTTATAGTAACAAATGAACACTCAGTGGTAGCTGTATACATTCTCGCATAGTCTCTGCTACATACACAGTTGAAATTACATTGACATTTGAAAGCATTTCATATTGGACATATGTTGATGGAGTGGCAGTTTTTCTCATGCATACTCTCTTACAAAGGACTCTGATTAAATATGCTCTCATGCAGGTACACCAATATCAGAAAGTCTGCCCCTTTGCTTCTTAATCTCTTTGGCATATTTGCCATCTCCTGCTTTAATCCAGTGCAAAGTTTGCTGTACTCTTAACATCAGGCTTTTCATCAACCTCTCCTTCCCTTTTCCTTTGCCACTTGTGCAGCCATTTGTGTTCTTGCCCTCTGCTACTCCCCACCTACTTCCCACAAGCTTGTCATCTCATTTCCCTGCTTTCAAAAATCACATCACAGTGGTCTTTGGCCCTGCCTTTAGTTCCCCGGTCTGCAATTCTATTTCGCTTCCTTTTTCCCCTTTCTCTTACAAACTTGCCTCTTTATTGGAAAAGTTCTGTTGCCTCCTGCAGGTGATCGCAGCTTTACATATGCTGATTTTTGCTGTTATTGCTTCTATTTGCATGTATGGATATATTCTCAGTATAGGGATGTGATATACATGAAGACAGAGACAATTCCAAATGTACTTCCTTCTCAAACTCAACAGAAACATATACTGCATCTGGGAAGGCAATGGCCTAGTGGTGTTATCATTGAACTATTAATCCAGAGACCTAGATAATGTTTGGGGAACCTGGGTTTGAATCCTGCTGTGGCAGATGGTGGAAATTGAATTCAATTTTTAAAAAATCTGGAATTGAGTCTAATGATGACCATGAGTTGATTATCATGAAAAACCCATTTAATTCACTAATATCCTTTCAGGAAGGAAACTGCCATCCTTACCTGGTCTGGCCTACATATGACTCCAGACCGACAGCAATGTGGTTGACTCTGAACTGCCGTCTGGGCAATTAGGGATAGTCAATAAATGCTGCCTAGGCCAGCAATGCCCTCAACCCATGAATGAATAAAAAAACTGAAGCTGCTGGAAACCTGAAATAAAAACAGAAAGCCATTGAGAAACTCAGCAGGTCTAACAGCATCTGTGGAGGGAAAAGCAAAGTAAATGTTTTGAGTCCAATACAATTCATCTTCAGAACTGAAAGGGACTGAAAAATGTTTTTTTGTTCTATTTCATGCTGTTGGAAGAGGGGAGGAGGAGCAAATGGAATAGATTTTGAGGGTGGCCAAAGCCAAAAGCAAAGATCGACTCATGATGAAATAAAGATGTAAGAAGATTATAAGGTGAAGGTCTGAAAGGGAGAAAATAAGTCTACTCTGCTGAGAGCAAAGGAAACAAGACGTGTGTGTGTGTGTGTGTGTGTGTGTGTGTGTGTGTGTGTGTGTGTGTACGCGCGCGCATGTGTGTGTATGTGCATGTGGGCGTGCGTGCATGTGTGTGCGCACATGTGTGCATGATTGTGGATGTGTGTGCACATGTGTGTGTATATGTATGTGTGTGTGCGCGTACTTGTGTGTCTGTGCGTGCAGGTTTGTGTGCATCTGTATGTGTTTATGGGGGGGTGTTTGGAGGATTTAAGACAAATTGAGGACACAGAGGTCACCGATGTCCATCTTCCCTGGACTGATCTATCCCTTCCCTAACTCCCCATCTACCCTCACCTTTACTGGCTCCAACCCTGCCTCTTTGACCTGTCTGCCTCCTCTCCACCTATCTTCTCCTTTATCCATCTTTTATCCGCCTCCCCCTCTCTCCCAATTTATTTCAGAACCCCCTTCCCCTCTCCCATTTCTGAAGGAGGATCTGGACCCGAAATGTCAACTTTCCTGTTCCTCTGATAGTGCTCTACACCTTGTTATCAGAGAGTCATGTTCTGAAGCTATGGAATTCAGTATTGACCACTAGACACTGTAAAAGTGCCCAAATGAAAAATGAGGTGTTGTTGTTCATGCTTGCATTGTGCTTTGTTGGAACATGGTTGCATGTCCAGGACAACAATGTTTAGCATAAGTGCATGGAGGTTTATGGAAATGGCAAGCAACTGGAAGGTTGGGATCATTCCTATGAAGACAGCAGGGACATTCTGCAAAGTGGCCACACGGTGTTCATTTGGTTTTGCCATTGTAAAGGAGACTGCATTATGATCAGTGGATACAGCAAAGTAGACAGAAAGAAGTCCAAGTAAAATGTTGCTTCACCTGGAAGATGTGTTTGGGGCCTTGGACAGTGATGAGGGAGGAGGTAACTAGGAAAGTTTTACATCGTTTGCATGGGAAGGTGCCACGGAGGGAGTGAGGAAGAATTAGAAATTACGGAGGAGTGGATCAGAGTGCCACAGAGGAAATGATTCCTGTGGAATGCTGACAGTCAGTACACTAGGTATACATGTCTTCAAGAACTGACTTCATAAATATGATAGTCCTATCTCGAACATGCACATACATAACTATGGAAATAAAGGAAGGAACACATTTAATAACTGACACTCAAAAGAAGACATAGAATGAATCTCACTGTGTTGCTGACTCTGACACTGTACATGAGAATGGGGCTTGAAGTCCATTTCCAGATCCAAATCCTGCTCAGCTACTGCATCAATCTTCCAGGAGGCTCCTAATTAAGAGGTTGTCTCCATTTTCACTATTGGACTAAGAACCGGTAGTGGCTTCTGGAGGTGGTAGGTCCAATGAAAGAGCCCATAGCCTGGGCAGATGCCATCCCCACTAGCAGAAGTGGACACTTCTGAGACAGCTAGGAGATTGTGAGAACGCTTCAGAATGGAGATACCATCATAAAGTTGATTAATATTTGCAAAAGAAAGAGAAGATCCACAGATTGCATACAAATCAGTATGGGAGGGAATTAACACACCACAACTCCCACTCGAAGATACAGTGAAATGTGAAGCAATACAATCAGATTGAGATTAACACAAACTGAAAATAGGTCATTCACACTCAGGTGGAAGCACAGTAAAAATCTCACTAAAGATATTTTGGAACTCAACCACAGACAGCCAGACACGGTGAAATTGATTATATTCAACACACGCTTAGCAAAAAGCTAGAAGTGACACTTAGATAAACTGCAAATTACACATACACAATGAAACAGACGGCAACAAACACTCAGGGATACAGCATACTGTACTGCAACTAATGCTCATACACAGAAGTACACTAAAACACACAGACAGAAATACACAAATACTCATGCCCACATAGTGATTAACCAAAAGACACATTCAGAGATAGGCACACATGTTCACACAGTAACACGCTCATTCAGAGATACATTCAATCTCACTCAAACTGTTATAGACTGAAAAACACTCTCAAGTGTACACCTATACTTGCATTCAGACAGTAATAGAATTAAATACACACAGCACAGAGATACATCTGAACAAATTCTCACATATTGACACAGTGAAACACACACAAAGACAGAGATACAGCAGAATTCACAGTCATGCCATGACACAGTCAGATACACTCAAATATACACAAGAATGCAACAATTTGATTGGAGATAGTCAGCATGGATTCGTCAATGGCAGGTCGTTTCTCACAAACCTCATTGAGTTTTTTGAGAAGGTGACCAAGCATGTGGATGAGGAAAGGGCAGTTGACGTGGTGTACATGGACTTCAGTAAAACCTTTGATAAGGTTCCACATGGTAGGGTATTGGAGAAAATACAGAGGCACGGGATTGAGGGAGATTTAGCAGTTTGGATTAGAAACTGGCTTTCTGTAAGAAGGCAACGAGTGGTGATTGATGGAAAATATTCAGCCTGGAGTCAGGTCACTAGTGGTGTGCCTCAAGGGTCTGTTTTGGGACCACTGCTGTTTGTCATTTTTATAAATGACTTGGACACAGGCATAGGTGGATGGGTTAGTAAGTTTGCAGTGGAGTGGTAGACAGTGTGGAAGAATGTTCCAGGTTGTAGGGAGACTTGGATAAACTGCAGAATTGGGCTGAAAGGTGGCAAATGTAGTTTAATACGGATAAATGTGAGGTGATTCACTTTGAGAGGAATAATAGGAAGGCAGAATGCTGGGTCAATGGAAAGATTCTTGGTAGTGTGGATGTGCAGAGGGATCTTGGTGTCCATGTGCATAGATCCCTGAAAGATGCCACCCAGGTTGATAGTGCTGTTAAGAAGGCTTACGGTGTGTTAGGTTTTATTTGCAGAGGGATTGATTTCTGGAGCTGTGATGTCATGTTGCAACTGTACAAGACGCTAGTGCGGCCTCATTTGGAATATTGCATGCAGTTCTGGTCGCCCCATTACAGGAAGGATGTGGAAGCATTGGAAAAGGTGCAGAGGAGATTTACCAGGATGTTACCTGGTCTGGAGCGCAGGCCCTATGAAGAAAGGCTGAGGGACTTGGGTCTGTTCTCATTGGAGAGAACGAGACTAAGAGGGGATTTAATAGAGACATACAAGATGATCGGAGGATTAGATAGGGTGGACAGTGAGAGTCTTTTTCCGAGGATGATGACTTCAGCTTGTACAAGGGGCCATAGCTACAAATTGAGGGGTGATAGATTTAAGACAGATGTCAGAGGCAGGTTCTTTACTCAGAGAGTGGTAAGGGCGTGGAACACCCTGCCTGCCAATATAGTTAACTCAGCCACATTAGGGGCATTTAAACAGTCCTTAAATAAGCATATGGATAATGATGGGATAGTGTTGGGGGAGGGGCTTAGACTAGTTCACAGGTTGGCGTGACATCGAGGGCCGAAGGGCCTGTTCTGTGCTGTATTGTTCTATGTAAGAACTCATGCTGTGACACACAGAAACAATCACTCAGATGGAGTTACATTAAAATTTATTCTCTTTGTTCATTTATATGCTGTGAGTGTCACTGGCTCTGCCAGAATTTATTACTTAATCCTTTTTGTCCTTGGAAAGGTGGTTCTGAACTGCCCTCTTGAACCACTGCAATTCACATGGCGTAGCTACACCCTCAGAACTGTTAGGGAGCAAGTTCCACAATTTGGTCCAGTGACGAAGAATAATGATAGAGCTCTAAGTCAGGATTATGTGTGACCTTGAGGCAGGTTGTGGTGTTCCTACATTGCCATAGCCTAATAGATTGTGGAAAGGGCACATGTGGAAAGTTCTGTCATTGGATCTTTGGTGAACTATGCATCTTGTGGGTGGTACACACTGCTGCTACTTGATCGATGGTGAAGGGAATGATTGTTAAAGATCGTAAAAGCAATTCCAAACAAGCAGGCTGTTTTCAGATGAATTGTGTCAAGCTTCTTGAAAATTGTTGGAACTATAGTCATCAGGCATGTTCCATCACACTTGTAAGTATTAATCAGACCATGGGAAGTCAGAATGAAAGTTGCTCACCACAGAATTTTCCTACCTTTGAACTGCTCGGGCGGTAATATTCATTTTAGATATTTTCATGATCAACCTGCTCAGGGATGTTATTACGCACCTCTAGAGAAGGTGGAACTTGAAAGTGGGCCTCTTGGTTCTGAGGTGGGAAGCTGACATTCTTTTTTATTGTTGGTCCAGTTCAGTTTCTGGTCAATGGTAACTCCCCTGGATTTTGATAAGGATGGATTCAGGGATGAAAATGCAGTTGAAAATTAAGGACAGGTGGTTAGATTATCTATTGTTGGAGATGGTCATTATTTGGCACTTCGGTGTCAAGAATATTACTTACCCCTTATGTACCTAAATTAGATACTGTTCATGTCTTGATGCATGCAGCATGAACTACCTCTCTATGTGAGAAGATACTAAATATTGAGTAATCATCAGTGCTTTTAACTCTGCCATCCCCTACATTGGGGAAACTAAGCATAGACTTGGCGACCGCTTTGCAGAATGTCTACATTCTCTTCGCAAAAAAGACCCTGAACTACCTATTGCCTGCCACTTTAACGCACCACCCTGCTCCCTGACCAACATCTCTGTCCATGGCTTGTTGCAGTTTTCCAGCAAAGCCCAGCGCAAGCTGGAGGAACACCTCACTTTCCGCTTGAAGACCCTTCAGCCCTCCAGACTCAATATTGAGTTCAATAATTTCAGGGCCTAAACTCTCCCACATCCCAGCCCCCCACCCCACACATCAGGCCTTGTTACCACATAGCCTGCCATTACACACCCCTGTTGTTAGTCACTAACAGTCTCCATTCACAACAGTTCACCCTCCCAGCCTGATTGTTAGCAACTCCTTTGTCTATCTGTCTCTCTCTTTGGCCTTGATCCTATTGTTTACTCCCTACGCCACCCACCACCCTATTTTCTGCATATAAACTGACGTTTTCGCAGCCACCTTCAGTTCTGAGGAAGGGTCACTGGACTCGAAACGTTAATTCTGTTTTTTCCTTCATAGATATTGCCAGACCTGCTGAGCTTTTCCAGCAACTTCTGTTTTTGATCATTGAGGATGCGATTGTTTGTGGGACATTCACCACTGGTTAATTATTTAATTGTCCATTGTCCTCTTGAGCTTGAATCTGATCTGTATACTATGGGATCACTTAGCTCCATCTGTAATATTCCATTTCTGTTGTGTGTTGTCCTGTGTTGCAGGTTTGTCATGCTAATTGCTGATTACATCTTGTGCTGTTTCTTAAGTGCTTTCCAATTGATTCCCCGGCTTGATGGTAGTGATAGAGTTGGGGAGATGTTGGACTGCAAAGTTAAGGATTTTGGTTGACTACATTCCTGTTGCTACAGTGTTAGATCACAGTGCCTCACAGATGCCCAGTTCTGAGTCACTAATTCAGTTCTGGAACTACTCTAATTGGCGTAATATCAGTGCCACACAACACAACAATGGAGTGCATTCACAGTATGGAGACGGGAACTTGTCACCAGAAGGACTGTGTGGTAGTCACTCCTACCAATATGTTCATGGATGTATATACATGAAAGGTAGTTTGCCATGAATGTAAACTGGATCTTCTGTCTTAATATTTCTCTCTCTGCTACCCTTGGATGTCTGGCAGATATGTCCTTCAGGATTCAGCCATTTCAGTACTGATGCTAAAAGTCAGCGTTGGTGATGAACATTGAAGCCCCCCTCAGAGTACATTCTTACCCTTACTGCCCTCAGGAGTTTTACCAGGTATGTATTCAACATGGAAAAACACTGATTCTTTGGCTGAGGGAGTTCACCATCTGTTAATTCAGAGATTTCCTTGCCTGTGTTTGAGTAATAACATGATTCTTCAACGCTAAGGACCCCCAGTAGTAATCCTTCCTAGCCGTACACCACGCTGGGACAGGAAATATTCATGGAGTGGTGATGGAGGAGTTAGGGACATTGGCTGTAAGGTATAATTCAATGAACATGCCACTCTGTCATGGGACAGCTTTTCCAATACTGGCACAAATCCTGATACCATACAGGAGGGAGAGAGATAATGGGAACTGCAGATGCTAAAGAATTCCAAGATAATAAAATGTGAGGCTGGATGAACACAGCAGGCCAAGCAGCATCTCAGGAGCACAAAAGCTGACGTTTCGGGCCTAGACCCTTGATCAGAGAGGGGGATGGGGAGAGGGAACTGGAATAAATAGGGAGAGAGGGGGAGGCGGACCGAAGATGGAGAGTAAAGAAGATAGGTGGAGAGAGTGTAGGTGGGGAGGTAGGGAGGGGATAGGTCAGTCCAGGGAAGATGGACAGGTCAAGGAGGTGGCATGAGGTTAGTAGGTAGCTGGGGGTGCGGCTTGGGGTGGGAGGAAGGGATGGGTGAGAGGAAGGACCGGTTAGGGAGGCAGAGACAGGTTGGACTGGTTTTGGGATGCAGTGGGTGGGGGGGAAGAGCTGGGCTGGTTGTGTGGTGCAGTGGGGGGAGGAGACGAACTGGGCTGGTTTAGGGATGCAGTAGGGGAAGGGGAGATTTTGAAACTGGTGAAGTCCACATTGATACCATATGGCTGCAGGGTTCCCAGGCGGAATATGAGTTGCTGTTCCTGCAACCTTCGGGTGGCATCATTGTGGCAGTGCAGGAGGCCCATGATGGACATGTCATCTAGAGAATGGGAGGGGGAGGAGGGCTTTGCAGAGTTGTCTACACAGAGCATGCCTTTGTCATTTCTGATTCCTAGGTCACACCAGGTGTTTTTTTCTTTATTCATTCACAGGATGTGGGTGTCACTGGCCAGGCAGCATTTATTGCCCATCCCTAATTGCCCAGAGATCGGTGAAGAAAAACAACATTTCTGTGGGTCTGGAGTCACATACAGGCCAGACCAGGTAAGGATAGCAGTTTCGTCCCTTAAAGGACATTAGTGAACTAGGTGGGTTTTCCCGACGATCGACAATGGATTCACAGGCATCGTTAGAATCTTAACTCCAGATATTTATTGATTTCAAATTCTAACATCTGTCATGGCAGAATTTGAACCCAGGTCCCCCGAACAGTAACTGGGTCTTTGACTAACAGTTCAGTGATAATACTACTAGGCCATTGCCTCCCCCAGAGGTGGTCAGCAGGTTTTTGTTTAGTATTATCAACCTTTCTGTATTGGTTTGATGCAACTGAGTGGCTTGCTAGGCCATTCAAAAGGCATTTACCCATACTGTTATGAAGTGGGAGTCGTATGTAGGCCAGACCATTTAAGGATGGCAGAGTTCCTTCCTGAAAGACAACTGGGTTTTTCTAACAAAACCATAACTTCCTCAATATTATTAGCATTTTATTCATTAATTGAATTTAGACTTCCTCACCTGTCATTTTGGAATTAAACCGACACCTCTAGAGCATCATTCCATGTTGCTAGATGCTACTAAGGTGATCATTATGCTGTTATATCTGAAACACACTCATATTGTAATGTGCTGAAACACTAACAGATGTATCAGAACTCTCTCTCGCTCAAGGGCCTGAATTTTAGAACTCTGTCCATGGCCCTATCCCCAGGACCAGACGTAGGAAGTTGGGTGCAAGTTAACTGCTGGCAGCTAGAGAACCTGCCCAGTAGACTGCTGGTCTCAGTGCAAGGTCTTTAAAGGGCTTCATGCATTCTGGTAAATAGATGGCACCAGAAAAGTGGCTCATAGAAATAACAGCAAAAGTCGGTCCACCAAGCAACAGCAGAGTCAAACATCCTCCCCCCACCCCCAACCACTGCTGGCCCCTGAATATAGTGATACTTCACTGTAAGTTTTCCTTCAGGTGCTCTGACAGAAGCAAGAGATTCACTTCACCTGGGTCGAAAGGAAAAGGCCTACCCTTAAAACCAAACAACACTGGATGGAGTTCACAGACAAGTCCGGCAGACTTAGCATCAAGTCCTGGGCCTGGCCGCAGTGCTGAAAGTGAGTGAATGACCTCATGTGATCTGCCAATGTGGTGTACTTTTCTCTTTTGGGTTATTTTGTGTGGGAAATCATAAAAGTGAGTGTGTTAGAAAAGGTGATGTCAACCTTATTCCTGGTAATGGGACCAGGATGCAGCAACGGCTGTGGCAGAAATGGCAGCTAATCAGTGAACTTTTTGTGCGATCTTTATGTGTCAACTGTCTGCTGCTTCTGAGGGAGATACATTGAGCGCTCACCAAAATAGGTTATATCAATCTTCACCAGGCGGTAATGGATGTCTATGTGCTTGCTGGGATAAAAGGACCAAAGGTCTCAAAAAGTGCAAAGATGCTATCTTGTACTTCTACATCCTGACCACCCTGGAGAAGGAGACGGGAGGCCTGGAACTTCGAGGGCAGCATGACAGTCCTTCCATTGCAAATGGAAGGACTGTCATGCACAGGCGTGGAGCCACAGAAAGTGAGTGGCCAAATGGATGGGCACAGCAAAGCCTGTGATGAATTTGATGCTTGTGTTTCCTACCTGTCTGATGGAGTTCCATATTATGAGTGGACTGAAGGATGTGAGGGATGCACATTATCCTGTAATTAATCTTCTCTCTCAAACATGTTGGGGATAAGAGCAGACAACTTCAAAGGGGACAGTCAACTAATTCTGATGAAGAAACAGCCTCAGAAGATGTAATGTTCACTTGTACCATCTGCCAAATTTTCATTCCCTGGTAACAAGGTCGGAGATCACCGCCACAAGGGGTGCACCTAATGGTGGAAGCCAAACTTGACAGCAACATGACAACTCTCATGGCCTGGATCGAAATTCACAACTTGGAGAGCACTCTAAAACACTCTTGAGGATCTAATGGAGACTGTGACAGCCACACCAACACCTGGAGGACTGTAGTCAGCCATGGCAATGCTGAGCTTCAGGCTTTAGCCATGCCTCTTGAGTTGTCAGCAGGGCAGAAGATGTTAGTGCTATCCTGGTAAGTAAGGGAATGTTTGGTGGAGATTCCAAAAGCGAGGTCCATTCTGGCAAGGAGGTTGGAGGGGCCAAGAGAATGCCAAGAATGTGTGAAAGCTTACATTCCATTGCCAATATCAATAACATCATCAACGTTAATATCAACACAAATACCAATGCCTATATCAACAACATCATTAAAAAAAGTATCAACAGCAACACCATCATCAATACCAACACCAAAACAAACATCAACATTAACAGCAACACCATCACCAATGTCAACACCAACATCATCACCAATACCATTACCCACACCAATACCAACACCAAAGTAAATATCAACATCAACTCTATCACCACTACTAATTTGAACTCCAACAATCAACACCATCACCAATACCAACAGAAACACAAACACCAACACCAACAAACTTTAATACTAACATCCACATCAACATCAATACCAATTCCAGCATCCTGACCAGCATTAACACCATCATCAACACTAACACCAACATAAAAACCAACATCAACATCGACACCAATACCAACATCAAAACTATCTTCAACATGAACACTAACACCATCACCAACGTGAACACCAGTGCCAGTACCAACATCTGAACCAACATCAGCACCAATACCATCACCAACATGAACACCAACACAATCACCACTGCCAGTACCAATATCAACATCCAGATCAACATGAGCATCAGAACCATCAGCATCACCAATATCAACACTAACATCTACACCAACACCAACACTAATGACAACAGTTTTGGGCAACAGTGGTTTGGAGAATTGTGGGGAGGAGGAAGGTAATGAATTGAATTAACTTCACCTTCCATTATGAGTCACAGCTTTGTGTTGGCTTCACTGAATGTGCAGTCTTCAGCACCACCACTGCTATGGCATCTGAAGGTAGCTGATTGATGAACTGTTGATCACTCTGTTGGGTCTTCTCCATCTATGAAGCTTGTTTAATTGTCTGTTGTTCCCTTCTCCTCTATTACCCTCTCCTCCCCACTGAGGCTGGCACCTCTGCTGCCCCTTTGATTGGCGCTCCCTATTTTGGCAGTTCTCTCCTTCTGCGTTCCTCACTGGTGGAACCAAAGCCTGATTGAATCAATGTCCAGGGCTTCATTCCAACCCTTCTTTCATGCACACAAGTACCAGTTTCAAATGTCACTCTGACATTTTCCACCCACCTGCTCTGGCATGTTTTCCTGCTTTCTGACTGTGAAATTGAATACACCAATGCCTAGCGAGTTTTGAGAAGATTTGTAGCTCAGGTTGAGGTTCTGGATGTGAGTTTGCTCGCTAAGCTGGAAGGTTAGTTTTCAGATATTTTGTCACCATTCTAGGTAACATCATCAGTGAGCCTCCGACGAAGCGCTGGTGTTATGTCCCGCTTTCTATTTATCTGGTTAGGTTTCCTTGGGTAACGTCTGAAAACTAACCTTCCAGCTCAGCGAGCAAACTCACATCCAGAACACCAATGCCTGTAATGTTCAACCCTCCCTGATAAGGCCTGACAGTGCTTTGGATGACTTCTTGTTTGGAATCAGAACTGAAGTCCCTCTGCTCAGAATCTCTTTATGTGTGGTGATACTTTGAAGTCTTTGACACTTATGCACTTCTTGAAAAACCCAAAACTCAAGTGAATTTGAAATTAATCTTCTTTTATGCACTCTGAATTACTAGCTCTCAATATGAAGAGTGAGGTCCTCCTGTCATGCCAGTTGTTCTTTATAACGTCTGACTCCATGGAAAGATGTCAAGATTCTACGGTGATGATTTCTGACCTGATTTTCAACCTTCACTAACTCCAACAGTCTGTGATAATGTACTAAGACTGAGACAAACCTGAACTCAACTTTATATGGTGACACTAGGGGAAGACTGTGGTGTAGTGGTATTCTCAATAGACTAGCAATCCAAAAACCTGGGCTGTCACTCTGAGGACATGACATCAATCCCATGATGGCAGCTCAATGAATTTAAGTTAAATTAATAAAACCTGGAATTGAAAGGCGGTCTCAGTAATGATGATGATAAAACTACCATTGATTGTCCTGAGAATCATCTGATTCACTTATAGCCTTTAGAGGTGGAAATCTGGCACCGTTACCTTGTCTACATGTGACTCTGACCCACAGCAATGCGGTCACCCTTTGAAAAGGCCAAGCCATGCTGTTGAAGGGCCATAAGGGATGGGCAACAAATGCTGGCCTCACCAGTGATGCCCACAAGTCATGAAAGAATTTTTAAAAGGTGTCACTCAGACACACATTCTCATTTACACGGAGACAAAATGAGACAGAGATATACAAGGAACCCACAGGGGGGGTGACAACTAAACTGACACATAGAACCACACCAAAGAACACACGTAAAGAAATATTAGAACTCACAAAGACATTGGCTCACTAAACGTACTCTCAACCGGGGTTATTGGAAAAAAATCAGATTTTCATAATGACACACTGAAACAGACACTCAAACAAAAATACTCCTGAACCGACAGTCGCACTGTGAAATAACCAAAACACACCTTCAGATAGAGGCCCATAAGAACTCACATTCATCCAAAGACAAAGTGAAAGACACTTCTTGACAGAATTACACCAGAGTGCTCACTCAGAAAGTGAAATACAAATTAGCAGTGAGACATCACCACTCACATTCATGCAATGACATAGCACTCAAACAGAGAGAAACCACAACTCACATGTACACTGTGACACATGGAAAAACATTCAGATCTACATGAGAATGCACAATCATACATCACCAAACAAAAACATGCCTTAGGCAGAGATTTGTCTGAACTCACATGCACACAGTGGCAATTGAAACACATGCTCCATCAAATGACTAAGGATGTTACGCTCAAGAGTGATGCACTGAAAAACATACTCAAGCAGTGCATTATTGACAAAAATATATAGAGATGGACTAGAAGTCACACAGTGACCCGCTGACACATTCAAATATGCACCAGAACTCTCACCCAAACACATACACACTGAAGCACACTCAGAGATACCCCAGAATGCACGCACACAATTACACAGTGATACATCAGGTTGAGACACACCAGAATTCATACAAACAGTAAAAGACACACTTGTTGACAAACTACAACCTACAATGATATACTCATATATTGGAACATACACTCAGACAGGCAAACACCAGAATCCATGCTCATAGTGACACACACAGACACACACTCTGACAGGCATACACCGTAACTCACAATGGCACGCACAAACACATGCTCAGACAGGCATACACCAGAGCCCACACACACAATGATGTATGCAAGCACACACTCAAACAGGTATAGACCAGACTCACTCAGGGAAGCACTCTAACACAGGTCAGAACCAATCCACATTTAAAAGTAGCTACAAACTGTACACAAGAGGGCATCAAAGCACAGATTACACTAGCAGTCTGCATAAAGTTTGTAATTTATAGTTTGTGCACTAGTCATGGTTTTAATTTTGTTTACAGCAAAGCTAAATAAAACAGTTACACCCAGTGTTTTTTACACCGGTCTTCTCACTGGAAAGATGTCCGGCCTTGCTGGTATCCCCTGGCTTGGGAAATAACAACTTAAAGATCTGTGGATGCTGGAAATCAGAAACAAAACAGAAATAGCTGGAAAATCTCAGCAGGTCTGGCAGCATTTATGGAAAGAGAACAGGGTTGACGATTAGGGCCCAGTCACCCTTCTTCAGAACTGGTTTGGGGCATGACTAGTGAGGACAGCAAGAAGGAAGAAGGGGGAGGAAGATAATGAGGGAAAACCAGCAGGATAAGGGAACTTGAGGATAGGAGGGAGAGAAAGAGAATTAGAAAGACAAGGAAATGAAATGAAGGAACAAGTAGGAGGAACGGACAGAAGGAGCACTTCGAGAGGAAGTCTGTGAAATAGGAAGTGGTAGAAAGAAAGGAGAATGAACGTGAGGAGATAAAGAGTAGAATGAGGAATGCGGGAATGAGTAGGGTGGAGAAGGCTCTGTGTAGACGAATGTTTAAACTGGAGTAGGAGATGGTAACCTTCTCCTCTCGCAAATCCAGGAGCATTTGACATTTGAACGGAAGCTTTGAGTTCCGTGTAGGTTTGTGCTTTTTTCTCCAAAAAAAATGCAATTTGATGATCAGAGAGGAGCCATATCACTCACTGGCCAGTTCTGAGCGAGGAACAGACTCGGGCAAGGTCTCTTAGCCCAACTACACCTCTCCCTCTCGAAACCTTCTTGGCCGGAATTCCAGATGTGTTTAATTATTGCGTTTGTAAAATATGATAATGGAGTGGCTGGGTGTTATGATATGCATACATACATAATCTATATATTTATATAGAGAAATCCAGGGGCCATCAATCCTGGAGTGATTAGCGTACAGTGCAAGCTCTGAAATGCAAATGATTCTGTACAAAGGCTCCTTGCAAATTGGCGTCACCATTTCTCAAATTATATCATTACTATATTTTTAAGATGTTAATATGGCGAAGGCAATTTCCCCGGGGATGCGGGCAAATTAGTTCTATTTCCGAGCGCCTCTCTCGTGTGTTAATGTAAGCGGAGAGCCGCGACAAGGAGCCGATCAACCAGATTACAATTAGGCTGCTGATTTGGGCTCGATCAAGCATTGATAATTTTTGGCATATTAAGCACGTTTTAGGAAAGGTGATAAGTCAGTTTTAATTGAAATGAAATGATTATTCTGATGGAACTTTGGATATTATTAACAAACTCCCCGTTCATTTAACATTCAGTTTTGAATGCACGATCCAAAAAGGAAAAAAAATTTGAAGGGTATTAGTATGTCAGCAACGCGAGAGGTAATTTGATGCGAATTACTTTTTTGCTCTCCAGCTGAAATATAGTGAATTAAAAAAAAACTCTAGCCCAATCGCCTCGTCGTCTCCGTTGACAGTTTGTCCAATCGATAGATAATGAGATGGGCAGAAGTTTTTAATTGTTAAGATTAAGCAGCATCTCCAGAGCTGATGGGAATTTAGAAATAATTCCTCTCTTTCCTTCTTCAACCACCCCCACCGCCCCCCCCCAAGCCCGTCTTAAAAATACATCTCAAAAGCGCGGATTGTCATATATCAAGAATAGAGAGAGAGCAAAAAATACACTTTGCTGTTTAATTGCGATCCCATTCAACTCCAGCGCTGGATCAAATCACCTGCGACAATTAATTTAGATTTAATTCCGTAATTATCAGCAAATCGAGTAATGTGCAAGTTAATTTAGATAGTTAAAAATTAACTTGCGTGAAGTTAATTGAGTAATTAAAACCCTCAACTGCCGCCTATTAATTTGCTAATTAAAAATAAATTTGATTTTGTGCAATTTAAAGTAATATTGACATCAGCCCAGTATCGGCAGCTTGTGAGTTGAGTTGCTTTTGCTGTTTTGACTCCGGATGCTCGGACCCAATTTGGCGCTGGTGCTTTGCATTCATGTTTTACACGTATTTATATTCCACTAAATCACTCTCCAACAAAACCAACTCTCAGGCCTAAGAATTAAATAACCATTAACAGCCCGTCTGGAGGTTGTTAAATGTTCCTTGGTTTTAATGATGGATTTCCCGAGCGCGTGTTGGAAACATTGGCTGCATTTTTAGCCCCCGGGTTGGATCTGTCTTTCACCCCATCCCCTACCCCAACCCCCGCCTTGTTTCATACCCACAGGATAATTCTGAGCCCGTAAAGTGATTAATGTGTGGGCAACTGGGTTGTTGGGGAGAAAGAGAGAGAGAGGGATCCCAACAAAAGCAGTCTCGAACCAGGTGGGAAGGGGGGGCGGCAAGTGGGTGACTTGTTAATGGGACATAATGGGCCAAGCTTGCCTCTCCAGAACATTTCTGGGATGTTGGGATTATCATCTTCGACCAATTTCACTGCTAATAGCACAAAGAGAAAGGAGACATCGGTTCGAATAGATAACCTTAACGAGATAAAGAGGAACATGGCGAGCCGCGCTGTCCTGAATGCGCGGCGTGTACGTCTTATTATCAAGTTAATTAAAGCTAGCATCTGACAATGTCACTCTCGTGTAAGAAAACGTATTTAAATGCAATGTCTCCGAGGACTTTGTGTCAAGGGCTTGCTTTCATTGAGTTGCTGGTCTGTTTTGCCTTGGCAAGAGCACAAGAAACCTGCGTCTGGAAATCACAGCTGAAGGGTGCCTTTAAAGCAGGCGCTTTTATAAGCAAATGTCATGCAGGCAATTATAGAATTTTGATGTATAAAATCAAAAAAAAATAAAACGATGTCTATAATTTGTGCAGATTGACTGCAGTACTACAGACACAAAGAAAGTCTCATCAAACGACAGCGCTCTCCATTAAAGCGTGCTCTCAAACGTTTTAAGAGATTTTTTTTACAAAGACTTAGAAACATTAAACCTTCGACGATTAAAATTTTACAGATTCAGATTGTGAAAGCCGGTTGCAGTGTGGACTGGAGGTCAAGTGACGAATGGATTATATGCTTCTTCATAATAATATTAATTAAACAATTTGCATGGTAATAAGGTAACAATTATCAGGGCTTATGTTGAAAGATACAGGTTATTACAACACGCCAATCACGAGTCAGGGGTCAGCTAGTGAGCGGGGGAAGAGAATTCAGCTCAAATTAACATTCTGTCAGCTCCAGAAATTGGTCAAATAAGTCGAATTAATTCTTTGTAATAAAGAGAGAAAAGTCCCATTGCCTGAGTTTGATTAAGCCTCCCCTTATTCACAGACACGTCTCCTGTATTGCAGCCACAAAGCTCAAACATAAAATGAAGCGTTTATTGCTACGGGCAAATTTGGGTCCAGTGGCTACAGTTTACATTTAGTATTTATAGAAAGTTAAATTAAATTACGCTGAAAAGTGCGGCCCTTGGCCTCTCCGACCTGCAGCATTAATACTTCTCTCCATTCTTATTACTCCGTCTCTTTAGAAGTCAAACTAGAAATTTGGTCTCTCTGTTCTTAATTTCCTTCTGAGTGTAATGTTCATCATCCACTTTGGACTTTCGCAAATCGCTACCTTTTATTTTCAGTTAAGAAGTCTAATATTCCTCCAGGTAGTGGCTACTCAGCGTGAAAAATGACAGGCTTCAAAAATGTTGTTTGTATTTTTAAAAACAATTTCAACGAGACAGGCATCCTGTCTCCATAAATCTAATATATTCGCCACTCTAATTTGATCCTGAGTGTTGTCACCACATTTTTCCGCATTGATTTCGTTGGTTGCTGGTTTTATGTGCGAGGGTTTGTCTGAAGTGGGATTGTTTCTCCTTGCCGGACATAGTTAACATGTCACCAAAATTGACTACACGTTCCACCATTAAGACTTATTCCCTCGAATCTAACACTTTTGACTCTCCAGTAACTTTTCCATTTTTTTTCCTCACCCCGTCATCCTGCTCCGCGTCCACTTCCAGAAGCCGCCCCCTCCCCAAACTCTTGTGTCCTCCTTATCCCTAGCTGTCTGGTTTGCAACAAACTATTCCAAAGTTTCCCTATTCAAAATCCTCGCCAACTCACTGGACCGGACCGGGCTACTGGAACTTCGGTATCCCATTTCCCTGTCAGACTGGGGTCAAAGTCCTGTGTTCTCGACTGACCCTGTTGTAGAGCAGACCGCTAACAGATACGCGCCCCCTACAATAATTTTTAAACAACTTTTGAAGAAAGAAATAACCAGGCGCAATTATCAGACAAAGCGACGCATTGCTAGTTTATGAAACTCAATCTGTGTCCGTGAAAAACACGGAAAGATTCATATTCCCAAGCCTAGCACGATACAGCATAATTTTACCTTAAAAGCTATTAAAACGAAGTGACGATGAAAGGACGAGAAAGGTGTAAATGGAAAGTACACTTCAATACATCCTGTTCAACCACTGCATTTGTAATTTAGTAAGCATTTTAAGAATTTATTCGGATTGTTTTCGCATGGAAGAGGGGAATATCTGATGATCCGATTTGATTGGTGGTGCTTTCGTTCCCAGTTTGTTTACAGTCTACCCATTGTCCAGTTCACAGAAATAAGGTGGCTTTCAAGTAAATACCTTATTCAGATCAAAGCAAGAGTTACAAAGAGAACTAGTAGCTCAGAGGATAGCAGTACATACACATGTGCCGAGACCAATTCCTTGGTATGTTCCTCCCTAACCCTATCCGCGGAACCATCCTTTAACCTCCCCTGGCCTTCAACATCCAGAGTTTCTTGAAACTTTGTATCTATACAATTCGGTTACCTTTCCCGGGAAACGAGCTGAACGATTTGTTGCTTATGTTTGTTTTGTTTTGGTGTATTTTATTTGAAAATAATGATTCTTTGTCTAATTGTTTTTTTTTCCCCTCTCCCCCTCTCCTGTTGTCTGTAGCCCGGCGATTGAGAGCGAGTTTGGAAACTTCAATGGGGAATATAATTTAATTAGAACAAAGCAGGACTCGGGCTCATTACCATTAATCACCGGTTCAGACAAAGTGCCTGGTTTTTTTCTTGGGAAGAAAATAATGAAAAAAATGACTCGTTGCACCCGCGCTCTGGGGTGACCTGTGTTTAATTAGCGCCGTCCTGTGATTAATAATTCAATATTTACTTATTGTTATCGATATTTTCAATAAAGAGCGAATGGCAGTTTTAAAGCTCCCCCCTTTTTATATAAGGCACCGTCACGATAGCTTTAAATATTCATAGTGACAGAGCAGTCTAGAGCAAACGGCGAAGATGAAATATCATGTTCTTTTAAATTCATTGTGACAGGTCTGGAAACAGCAGCTGATGAATCCTCTATTATGCGATCAGTCTATTTGCCGCTCAACGTGTCCCTATAATTGGCCCGACATCAGTTTAAAAGCTGACCAAGGAAATCATTCTCTCTTTATAGGGGGGAAAAATCTTGGACACAACACGATGGTCAATGTTTGGGAGAGAGAGAAAATAAAATCTATTAGTGCGTGTTGTGTAGGAGCTGTGGAGAAATTGCATATATTTACTCTGTGCTCTGTTTAGTATTTAACCAGGTACCAATCAACCTGCGGGAGCTTGGGCCCGTACTCGTCAAATCCTCCTGCATTGTTTTGACAGCTCATATATTGTTTATTGAGGTGGATGTCATGTATAATTAGCGATCGATATGGAAACGTTTTCAAGCGGGTCTTAATACCCACTGGTCCCAACACACACCGACTATACGTCTCTGACGTCAGACGCGATTAACGTTTCTTATTGGTCCCAAATTCCCAAAGCCTGGGCTAATTATTGGATCCTTTATGTTCATAAAGTAAAGACACATCCGCTCCGTTCACTAGCATGTCAACCGCTTTTCTACTTTCCCCTGCATACATTTTGAAGTTCACCCAAATCCTTTAAGTGCAAGATCTTACCCCCCAGCACCCCCCAACCCCTCCCCCCTTCTCTCTGTGTGTCTCTCTCTCTGGCCCCTTTCCCCCTGCAGGGAGATGATGGATAGCAGGATCTTAGAACACCACCATGCTCAGTTTGGAGGTGCCTTGGCCAGCATGGTAGGATTCCACTACCCCCTTACTCATCACCATGTGTACGAGCTCACAGGACACCAACTCCAATCTGCCAGCGTCCCCTTCACCATAGACGGATTACTGAGCGGCTCTTGTACGGCATCCGTGGTCAACCCGTCCCCTCTGATGCCGTCGGCTTGTAACGTGAACGGGGAGAGCCAGTCCTTCAAACTGTCAGGTAAGAAAGAGAGCAGTGAGAGTGAGAGAGCATAAAGTGCTCTGGGCCCCCCGTTCAGGCCAAGAATTGGACCTCCAGCTTTATCACGGGTTGAGGAGAAAGATACATACGCCAGACACAATTGTATTATACAGCAGAAACGAATTTAAGAAATATAAAAGGAATGATGTATTTCCCAGAACGAAACCAAAGTAGTTAAATACGGAGACGAGTATAATAGCTCAGGTAACTATAAGGCGCTGACTGAAAAGACGAGGCAGACTACAATGTGTGTATTGATATAAGCTGTTTCAGGAGAGAGCAGCGCATTAGCTGTATACCCGGCTGCAGTGTCGCCCGGCGTGAATGGGGCATAGGTAGAATGTGTGTTTATAGATAGGTGGACATGTGTGTTCGGGCGCTCTATAGCCGTGGGAATCAGTAAGTCGATGCTGTGGGAACGGAGCGCTCTTTGGCCAAGTCTGTGCCTGTAAAAGCTGCACATATTGTTTTCATCAGATTCCCTCTGCTCAGGCTGGGAGGGAAATTGCATCGAGACCGGCACTTCGGTGCAAACGCCTTCATACGCGTTCACAATAACAGACTTGGACAATGCACCTGCATTTCAGTAAATTTAGACACCAGACATGCAGCAACCGTCTACTTAATCTTGGGTTATGTACAGGGCTGGGGGAGACATATAGAACCTGTTTTTACGTTCCTGCACTAAAAGATATTGCATGTATTCCTAGTGCACATCAGTCGCGGGAACGAGTATAATTTCGAAAGAAAGTATGTGTAAAACTGATTCTAGGCCTCTGTAGATTGGGATGTCTGGTATTTATTCTCCCTCCAGTAGCGAATTTCTGCTGCCTGCTTGTTGTCTGATCGTTTTGGTTTTGTTTATTCTGATCAATATTTTCTTTCTCCTTTTTTTATTGTTTTATTCCCCCCCCCCCCTTCCTCCCCCGTTACAGATTCATCGGATCCAGAAAAGGACACCCCGGGATGTAAACGGAGAAGGACGAGAACTAATTTCACCGGTTGGCAACTGGAGGAGTTGGAAAAAGCCTTCAATGAGAGCCATTATCCAGATGTGTTCATGAGAGAGGCGCTAGCATTGAGACTCGACCTGGTGGAGTCTCGGGTTCAGGTAAAGCATAAATAAAAACACAGCCCGCTTTATAACGAGCTCAAACTGCACAGTAATCATCCAATTGATACCATTCCAGCAGTCACAAAATGTTGAGACATTTCGCAAATTGAACGGGCTGTCAACGGTAAAATGTTTTGATTCATATTTTCACCATTTTAAACCGTTGGCGTCCACGATTCATTTTTTTTAAAAAAGTCCTTACCAAATGAGCTTTTCACCTAAAGAAAAGCGGTACATTTACAAATATAGACTGCACGCTTTCAAACGATTTACTAATTTCAAAAAATGAATAGTTTATTCTCTTCCTATTTTTGTTTTGGAAAATGAATTTTGTGTATAATTGTTTTTAAAAATAGCAAACTAAGGACGAGCGGTAAAAACCACATCATTCTAAAGTGTTCTGCACTGACAAAGCTTGGTGTTGACAATGTGTTACTTTTGTTGTTAGAATTGCTGTTGTGTTTACCTTTGTGAGACTGGACACAGACTCTTAAAGGGAAAGCTGTGTAAACATGGGGTTTTAATGGTGCGAAACCGCCGAGCGTTTCATTGGGACAATGAGAATAATCAAATCATAGCATTTCCCAAAACTTGCAACAGGCAGGGTATTGTGTGCAGGGATTTTTTTGGGGGGGGGTGGAGGTGGGGACTGGGAATGTACGTAGAAGTGTTCTTAAAAAAAAGAAACATTCGGCCGTGTGCAATCACAACGAACTGTCAAAAAAAATTCCCAGACGACCCTGTTAAGTTAAATGTGTTTAAAATTATAAACCTATTGTCACAATCAAGATTGTGGTGCACGTTGAGCCGAAATATCAGACTGAAGTCACAGCCTCCTCCTGACCCTCCCCTGTTCTTAAGCACTTTATCCAATTTGTTGATGGGTAGTTAAGTGAGGTTTAGATGAAGTCGAGAATGTTTATTTCCCTTAAGACGGTAATGAGCACTTCTCATTGACAGAGCAGTTGGAACCGACACAAAGAGAACCCCTTGTAAAACGATTATTGGCCAGTTTAATTCGTGTTTAACAAGGGATAGAATAAAAAAGACACGAGGGTTCCTTTTGATAATCCGAGTGAAGTTGTTTATTTCTCTTTTTTAATCTTGTTTGTAATCTTTCAATTTTCGAAAAAAATTCCCCGATTGTGTAGCAGAGAAACGCATTGTGCTCCCCAAGTGATTGGCGAGTTTTGTATTTGTGTAGTGTGTAAAATGCAGTGATATTGGACCCTGTCAGGAACTGAGAGGGTGACCGAGTTTATTTATTACTTCCTGTCGGAGGTGAGAAAGAAAGGAAGCATTAAGTACCACATTGAAACCGAGAATTAAGCACTAAACCATCATATTTGGTTACAAAGAATTCGCCCTTTTTTGAATAGTCGATCATCAGTATCATTGTTTGCGTTTTGCACTCCTTTTCGAATAACGATATTCGTTGGCTCCACTACGCTCTCACCCTCACCAGGCCCCCACGACCACCATCGCCTCTCCGCCCCCCCCCCCCCCCGCCTCCCTCCCAACCACCACCACAAAATTGGTCTGTGATGAGGTGAAGATTCATTGGTCATGAAGCTGACTCAAGCTTTGATTCCACCGCGGGTTTTGCAAAATAAACTGCTTCAGTTGAAATCGCAAAGCATCGATTTAATTGATAGAATTACACGCGAGATTAAATGCAATTCGTTTGTCAATTAACCTAATTCAGGTTTTCGTGTTGATTGTGTAAACAAGATGTTATTTACACAGGAGACGGGAAAGATGCGAACTCCTAAAACTTGCTATCACCCCACAGGTAGCCTGTTCCTCTTCACTGTTATCCCAGGTCATTTAAAGGATAAGCTATGATTTCAACTCGACATCCTCTTCTAACAATCTGTTTTCACATTGATAAGTTTACAACACGCAAACAGCAAGTGTTTGTTTCCAACAAAACAAAACACTGGACCAAATTCAAAAGTGCTTTAAGATGGGCCAGCGGACTGTTATTGTTCTTATTATAAATCTTCCTTCCTAACAACATCTTAGTGGTTATTTTTAACAAAAAAATTGCCTCAAAAGTGAGCGTCAACGCGAATTGAAAGGTTTCAAGATTATCATATTTTTATTGATAATAAAAATCTTAACTGGTCATTAAAACCCAGCGTTGGCGGTGATAGCTTGGTTGGCCATGTAACTCGCTGTAGGCTAAAGGAAGCATCTGATAAGAGATTTCAGGAGCATTTACAGAAACTTTGCGGAAAGAGCTATGCAATTCGATTGTAATGTCGTTTTCATTATTCGGCATGTAGGTTTGGTTTCAAAACCGCAGAGCGAAATGGAGAAAGAAAGAAAACACCAAGAAGGGACCTGGCCGACCGGCGCATAACTCGCACCCTACAACGTGTAGCGGAGAGCCCATGGACCCAGAAGAGATCGCCCGCCGGGAGATGGAAAAGATGGAGAAGAAGAAACGGAAGCAGGAAAAGAAACTTCTGAAATCCCAGAACAAGCTGCTGCACTCGGAGGTGGAGTGCAGTATTGCTTCTTCTGGCTCGGAGTCAGACAGCAGCGTGGTTCACCTGCAACCTGGTCCAGCACACACCGAGGCCAGTCAGCACTCCCCAAACACCAGCAGGGCGCCTACTGCCACTAACTGTGAACAAGCCGGCCAAAAGGTCTCCCATTACCAAAGAAACGCGTCCCAGAATAATCCCAGTCGATCTTCAGATGTGGACTCTAATCGGGACAAAGCTCCGAGTTATCTGTGCACGAACGCTCGTTCTTCCAGTCTGACCAAGTGCGATCAGAAAACAAATCCTTTCAGCGTGGAAAGTCTGCTTTCCGACAGCACGCCGCGGCGCAAGCCTCACTATGACTATCCAGCCTTACCAAACCCCCGAGCCGTCATTGGGAAGGGACATTTCCTTCTCTACCCCATTACCCAACCTCTAGGTTTCATCGTTCCCCAAACCAGCATCAGGACACCGCCCGTCCAAACCTCATCTCCCTCCAGGCCAGACACAACCGGCCCCGAAACAGACCAGACGCTTGCCACTTATCCCGGGACAAACTCAAACTCAAACTCAAACTCAACACAAGCCAGCTGTCCCGGTTTAGAGTCGAGCTCAGCACAGACCAGCTACCCCGGGACAACTCCGGGAGCTACACAAGCCAACTACCTTGATCCAAATTCCAGCCCGCCTCAGTCAAACAAAACTCTGGCATCGGAGGGTCCCGATGAACTGACCCAACAGAGCGCGGACTCTCCCGAGCCAGTAAACACAAACTGTCCTCCAGAACATACGACAGAGTGCGAAGAGGTGGACATGGACTAAGCTCAGAGACTGGAAACTAACACCGCATCTGCAAAGCAGATACAACAAAACAAAGAAACAAGACAGAGAGGAAGGGAAAATAAGGACTTTCTCGTAAAATTCACTAGATAAACATGTCGTTTCAGTTTATTTAGTTTGTTTGCTATGCAGGTGGATTTCTGTATGAATTTTCACTGACCAGGCGATGCGTTCAGATATTAACCCAGCCCTGTTTTCACTAAGCGGTGCCAAAACAGTTTATCTTCTCTCTCTCTCTCTCTCTCTCTCTCTATATATATATATATATATATTCACACACACAAACACTGTTAACACCAGTGTCTGGACGCAATGTATAAAAACCACAAATCCTCTCCTCATTGTGTAAAACCCAAACAAATGTATCAAATATTTATATATGATGTAACTTTTTTTTATAAATAAAAGTTTCTGTTTTAAAATAAAACGGTTTTGTCTGTGATCTGAATGTGTTAATATGTGTGCGGCAGCCAAGCAGGCGCTGGTAGAGTCTATGTTTGTGTTTATTGCTATAAGACCTTTTTATTCATTAAAATGCTGTGAATCTCTGGTGAAGCCGGAGGGGCCTCGGTCCTGCCCGCTTCCTGCCGCGTCCTGATATGAAAGTGATTATTTTCCCGATGGCAGCCGAGGTCGGGTTTAGCCCAAAGGGTTATTACACATTACCGATTTTATAGTGAGATGAAATCACACAAGTTCCTTCAATAATAGAATTAGCATGAAAGGGCTGGGGCATAAAATTGAAATTGGAAAATAATAGGCTGAGATGTGTGCGTGCATATTTGGCTGTGCTGAATTGGTTGTGAAATGGGAAATCGTGGGCTGGAATTTTCATGAGGTTTCCTTTGTCATGTATCTTGTAGCAGGCTATATTAAGATAGATGTTCGATGATATCCTTCATTGTTCTGTCGCTTATATTGATGTTCTGGTGTTATCATCCTATTGATCATGTGTCGCCTGTAATAGGACAGGGAAAGCAAACGCGCCTCAACAAAAGAAGAACACATTTGTTCTAATAGGGGAGGAGACCCAAGGGGGGAGTTTGAGATTCAGGACAGCTGCACCGAGAGAAAGAGGGGCGAGGAGAGGGGACGGGTCTGGTTGGGGTGGGTGGGGGAGGATGAGATATGGAAAAACTTTGCCAGAAACTCGCACCCGCTTTCCCTTGCGCCCCCTCCCCACCGATCACCCCTCCCTCGCCAATCCCCTTCAATTTACAGGGCACTTATGCAGTGTAAACTACATCAGTTCCCTGGGAATTAAAATCCCAATTATTAAAACCATTAATTTTGTCGAGTCTGTGCACAGTGGAATTATGTTTACAGCCTAGTTAAATATCGCTGATCCCTTCTGGTCATCGGGCCTTTTATTTGCAAATAAATTGAATATAATAATAAGACAGGCTTAGTTCTGGGTGCGCGCAGATGAATTTCTGAGCTCCCGTTCTCTTTAATAATATTTACATAATTTTCGCTCGGTGCCTGTGATATTTACTCTGCAGGATGCATCAGCTTTTGGAGAGAAAAAAATAATTAGATCAAAAAAAGAGAGCGAATTTGTGTCGAGGCGGACGTCACTTAAGACTCTTTGAGCAGAAAATTCATTCTGTACAAATTCAGTTAATAGGAAAATGATTGTCTCTGTGTCCTTAAAACTGGTCTCGCCTCAAATCCCTGACCTTAGCAGTCACGCTTGCCATTTCTGTATCCGTTTGGTACCAAAAGGTGGAAAAATATAATCCGGGAAAGAGGCAAAAAAAAGCCTCGGCGTTTTAAATGCTATGTTGTTTTAAATAACGTGAAATATCTCCCTGGCAGCAATAAATTGCCTCCTTTCTTCAATTTGCAGCTGTTCATTTTGTCCGTATAGCTCATGTTTTATTTATTTACAGCCATAATGATTGCGGTTGTGAATGAGGCCGAGTATCGGTCGCTAGCAGACACATGTCCTTAAGGTGAATTAGTGATTTAGTTAAGCAGTTTAGTCCAATGTTGGTGCTGCTCTCAGCTCAATAGGGTTTTTTTTTGCTGAGCCCGAGGAGGAAGCTGTTTCTAGACAAACTATCAATCGATCTAGCTCGCAGTCTCCGGGAGATGTGTCCGCGATGAATCATACTTTATGAATTCAATTTATACCAAGAGAAATTTTCAATTTGAACGCTGGATCATTATGGGACAGTGCAAATTGTTTTTGCTCTATTATGCATCGGACGCCATCATTTTTCTTTCTAATTACGGAGGTGTCAGGTCGAGCTGTCATCCCGGCGCTGATTTTCAATTTAACTGATCATCATACATTCATTTTCCCATTTGATAAATCTGCTATCTAGACGCGACGCCATGCCCTGAATATTAAGTTGCACACAGAAAGGCGCAGTAATGGGGAGTGTGCATGCAATAAGTGCAGATCACGGAGCTAATTTAGCACCTTGTGCGCTTCCATCTCGTTTTCTGATTTCCAAATCTCCAAGGACTGAGCTCAGCCCAGGGGCTGCAGTCTTCTCTCTCACAACCGGTTCCAAAACGGCTGGTTTGTATTACAGAATTTCCAAATTAGGATATCAAGCTTAATTAATGGTAATTGAGTTCTTCAATACGTGTTATTTTTATTTAATAGAAACAAATTTGCACAATTAATTATGAACGTAATTTTCAAGAGCCCCATTTGCAACACATTTCCAAATTAGCTGAAGCAAATTAGATGCTTTTATGATGATTTCCACCTCCATTTCCACCCCCCACCCCTTCAGCAACAGCACCTCCTCCATCCACCCCCCCACCCCAAAATGTTTACCGAGGAAACATATTTTTGCTTGGAACCCCTAGATCCTTACAGAGTGATGAATTGCGCAGGTTCGGAAGGTGCAGTTTATTTTGTGATTTATTTTTAACCCGGGGTTGTACACGGCGCTGACAGTTTGGACAAATTAGCAAACCTTCGCAGCCGCCTCTAATGAGAGGGGTTTATCTCAGCACCTCGCAGCTAGCGTGAAAAATTACCGCGGACTCAATAAGAGGTGTCGGATCGATCGGAGAGCAGAGTGTAAATTACAAAAAAAACCTAACCACATTTAATCCGGAGACAAATTCATATAGATTAAAATAATGCAGCTGCAAATGGGTGTGAGACACTTCGACTTCACGAGATGGAGTTGAACTCATACCAAACTAGCCAGCTTCTTGCAAACAAGATTTTGCTACAAAGCCTTACCGTGAGCAGGTTGCTCTCCGCAATATTTCTCTCTCTTTTTTTAAGAAATATACCCAAAACTTCGTTTTAAACCGAAATTGATTGAACTATTTAATTAGTAATGAATACTTCTCGCATACTGATTTTAGACTGTCCCTCTTCATTTCAAAGATGTCTCACACACCTTGCAGGACTAACGATAGATTCTTATTAAGAATATAATTTATTTGCCATGATATTGCACATAGCTATTGGGAAACTCTCCAAGGAGTCTGGAATGAACTGTACATTTAGTCTATAACAGTTCTGCTTATATCATGATGCAACATCGGGCAAAAGATTGCAATTCTGTAGTCCACACGTATTTACACATAGATATCTGGTTTGGAAAAAAATGCTGTGAAGCATTTGAAACTTTTTTTCGCAATAATTGCACACTGCCTCTGAAAATGCTTTTTTTTGGTTGAAAAAAGAAACACCGTAACCGGCTGCCCAATAGGAACTTGCAATCAAGTTTTCTCTAAAATATAATTGAATCAAAAGGGGGTGCTGATTTTTCCGAACGATTCAAATTTGTAAACTGTAATTGATATAAGACGGTACTGAATTTCAACATGCCGGGTGTTTTTTTTTAAAGCCTGGGTGCAGTTCTCTAGCATTAGAACTGAGACGGGAATTTCGAAACTAAAAAGTCATTAGACTTGCATTCTGGAATGGTAAGGCAGATAAGCTTTTAATTTTGCAACGAGCAAACACAAATCCACTCTCCTCTCCACTGGCCTTCTGCAGAGTTTAAGTTTCTATGCTTTTTTTTGAAAAGGAAACCGATGCAGTATAGGGGGAAAATGTTTCAATTTTATCCCAAATGAAATTCAACGTTTTCACTGCCTCGGGATCCGGGAAATTTGTTTCGATTTTCCACACCTGATTCAGTGAATTTTAATCTCCAGTTCTCCGACCCCAGCCGTAGTCCAAAGACTCATTTGAAAACAGTGATTATTTATTTATTTCATGGGCGTTTGTTTGGCGGCGTATTTGTAGTCAAACATCATTTAGAGAATTCACGCTTGCACATTACGAACTATTAAACAAAGGCAGGGGAGGGAAAGTAGTTCGTCTTCATACATCTTGTATGTTACTAGGAGATAGGGACACCTGGGGAACTGAGGGAATCGTCATCAAAAGTACCAATTAAACCGAACACTGATCGATAGAACATCAGCAGTGCAAGCTAATAATAAATGATTATAGCTCGAAAATTAGCCGCCCTCATAAAATAATGCAAATTTACTTTTCGCTTGCTCTTGCCCGTGTAGGTGCGGATTTACCTTTTATTGAAAAAAAACAATTTTGTGTTTGGGTGTCCGTCGTTAATATATACAAAAGTTATTACATGTATTAACATGATGGCAAGGTTTGAGATAGGGAATTTTGCGCATAAACACGTTAGTTACAGACACAGAGGCACCCACGTATTTATACAGAGAAGAATAATTTAATAGCTGCTGCCGGGTACCACAGTCCATTTAAATAATTAGACGCTGTCTCCCTGTGATAAAGGTTTATCTAGAATTTTGGTGAAGGGTCGCTTTCTCTTTTAGACTTAAACTAGGTTCACTTATTAAATTTGTTTAAATCTCAATGATCGAGCTGGCTTTCCTTCAGCTATCTGCCTCCTCACAAAGATTACAGTCACCCGTTTTTAATTTATTGACTATTTTACACCAGTAATAGAAAAAAAAACAACTTCTGTATTGGAAAGCAAACACTTGAAATTAGTATGGAGGAAATGCAAAAAAAAACACTATTTTAAGACTGCGCATTACTGTATTCTAACAGCTAGCTTTTGCTTGTCAAATGTTTGTTGGGAATGAATCAGATCTAATTACTTTTTAGATGTAACCTTTCCCAATTATAACTCTTGTTGAAGGTTAGATGCAGAAACGCAAGTTGAGAAGGAATTTCGAGCGGCCCGCAGAACACTGACTGTTTTAATGGATTGGATTTGAGAAGATGACTCAGGTGCCTGTAGGTGTTGGCTCACTGGGAAGGATATACGTACCAAAGCACGGCTTAACAAATGTATTGTCTTAACCTTCACTGCACAGAATTTACACTGACACGTTAACAAATGTGAATTTAAGTAAAAAGTGTATTGAAACAGCTTAACTTATTTCTATCTATTTCTAATAAAATATACTTTAAGCACCAACACGAACGTCCAGTCCAGGGATTCTCTGTGATTAAGTAACAGAATCGACATCAGAAAAACAGACTGTCTACTGTTAGGCCCACTCACTTCTGCTGTTGTAACAGATCCCAGTCATTGTATCTCCACTAGCTCCCACTAATTATCACCTTATGGAACGTGTTTCATTAAGGAAGTCTGTTTTTAGTTAATTATCAGTAGGCTGACCAAAAATAATAATCATTATGATCTGACCCTGACTGAATGACAGCAAAAAAACATTATATACCCAGCCAGTGGACTCAGTCACATTCTCGCTGTTTTTATACAATAACCAGATTAGTTCCATTGTACACTTGTTCCGAGTGCAAAGAGGACATTGGAGTGACAGAAAGATTACTATAGCATTTGTTCCACGTCTCTGCGCATCCTGTACGCAATTTCATAATCGTTTGTTTCTAAATTTCCGCAGATATTCCCAGCAAATGGTCGTTAAAAGATCTCTCCTGTATGCCTTAGAAATTGCAAATGTGTAATGAGTGACTTTTTTCGATCTTCTTTCTTCACGACAGTATTTCTGCTACACTGTGAATGTCCCTTGAACCGGTAAAGCTGGGTAGTGGCGGATTGACTCTGATTTGGCTCAGTAATCTTCTGTCTGCTCAGATCGCGTGGTGCTCCACGCTGTGGTTTTGGATGGGGCTGAGCAGTTTATTACTCAGTTGGCTTCTGGACTCGTCATGTTGAGTTTAGACGATTCGGTAGATTCGAATTTACGTCCAGTTGTCGGTTTAGGCTTTCTGGTCGGACACTTTGGAAATAAATTACTTGGGGTTCCTTTGGGTTCAATATTGGACGCATTGTTGAACTGTACATACTTTGCTTAGATTATATGGTTAATGATGGTAGATGGAGGCTAGATACATCATTGCGATCTAGTTTCGAATCTTATTCGTTCTTCTGGGATCAAATTGGTTTGTTTAAGGGTATTTTGCTATTACTTGGCGGCCAGCAGCATGTTGGGTATACGCGGGTTTGGCGTTATCTGTTGGGTTACGCAGCTGGGAATATTTTCGGATTATATTTGACAGTGTGATAGGTTTGGATCATGAGGTTTAGGCCCGCTAAACTGGGTTTAGTTGTCTCGGATACGGGCTACAGGAGGTGGGGGTGTTCGCGTTTGAGATCTCTTGGTGCAGCACTTTGCATTTGGGTACAATGCTAAATTATACCAAAGTAATTATCTGTATAATAGATTTTTGATTACAAAATGGGTATAGGTTTAAACTGGATTTGAACAGTTGGACCCGTGACCCGCAATCAGCTGGATTCCTATTTGTTTTCTGAAGAATGCGTGTTCAGACTCTCTCCCTCATAGGCTGGAATGGATTAGATCCTTTGAAAATTGAAACGTTATTTTGTGGCGAGATGGTAGGTTTGGTATGAGCGAGGAAATTGTATTCGGGGCTTGGAATAAAGTTAGTGGATAGAATTAATCATTAGATTTAGGGTTGTTGCTAGTGCTCGCGGTTAGCGGCCACTGTTAGGGTTAGGGTCAATGACTTGCATTAAAATTTAGCATTAGAATTAAAGTTTAGGTCGCTAAGACTTTAGAACGGGTTTTGTAGTTGAAGTTAGATTTAATGGTTAGATTTAGGTTTGGGACCAATGGATTCAGTTAGAATTCGTGTCAAGGGTTAAGCTTGGAATTCTTATTTGTAGTTCGAGTTAGAAACCACGACTGACCAGTGCAATTCTACTACAGGTGTCTTTACATTTCATGCGTTTTTAAGCTCCCGCCGCAGACCGGTCAAATTACAGGTTAATGAATGCTTCATTCAAGAAACCCCACTTTGTGGCTCAGCCAGATTTCATTCTCTCTTTCACGTCCCTACATTTCCCGCGAGACCAGGGTTTTCATGCAGGAGTTGCACTGCCCACTTCCAAAACATCAGCCGCCTGCAGAGGGCTATCACCGGTGCTAACCTGTTAGTAACGCAGTCCTTAAATACTTACATTGAGCCTTTTTTTTGCAAGATCACAGTTGCCCCGTACACTGAGAAACTCTGATTCCTATGTTATTGTCCCGGGGCACGCTCCTGGATTTGGGGTCATTGTATAAATTGACCCCGCCTTTGATGTCAGGAGAAATCTAAAAAGGGACCCATTATTTAGGAGTGAGACCAGGAGAACTTTCTTCGCTGGGAGGTTGTGAACCTTTGCGTCCTCTATCCCACTGCTAAGTGTCTGAGGTGGGAAGATTTTGATCTCCCGGGGAGTCAAGAAACATTGGGAGTGGGCAAGTTGAGTCAACGTGAACAGAGATAATGGGGACTGCAGATGGTGGAGAATCCAAGATAACAAAGTGTGAGGCTGGATGAACACAGCAGGCCAAGCAGCATCTCAGGAACACAAAAGCTGACGTTTCGGGCCTAGACCCTTTAGCCATGAGCGTATTGAATGATTATGGCAGACTTGCGCGACCGAATAGTCCGCTCTTATTTCAGGCTCCTAAGAGTGTAGTGATGTTGTATCTCAGGCTGACAGTAGAAGTCGACACTGAACACTCAAACCGCCCCGACTACAGGGCGAGTGGCTACTGGAGGCCCGACGGTGATGGAAGGAACGTATCAGTAGGAAGACTGAAGAATCAGAGACTACCAGCGAAACAGCGCTGTTGAGCTCTCAAAACACATTTGACCCAGAATTGTTTTGATTTAACGGTTTGACGCAGTTTATTGAGGTTGAATGCTGTGCGTTGGAGTTAAATGGGTTTTTAGTTTAATCCAGCATATTTAGGTCAGATCTTTGGGCATTTGGACAGTTCTGGTGTTTCACACTATGTTGAGGAAGACTGGTTTGCTGCAATGAGATTTGAGTAGATGTTTGGATCGCTCGAGACGGATGATTTGCCGATTGGGTGGACTAACGAGTGATGAATGTTGATGCTGTCAGCAAATTTGCTGAGGTCAATGTGAAACTCAGAACGGAACCCAGTTTTAAATCTGATCTGCGTTCTCAAAGGCACGTCTGACAAGTTACAACTAAATCCATTCTAAAGAAAAAAAATCAAATCTTCAGAACAATTAAAGCAGTTTCTCTGGCGGGGAAATAGATAACCTGGTAGTTGGCAGTTTCACAGTAGGTTGGGGTGGGGGGGTGGAGACCACGAGATGGAGAAGAAAGCCATTTCTCGTGAACTTTACAGGGAAACCTCGCCCCTTGACTAACTCCCAGCTGATAGAGCAGCACATCTGCGCTGGCCACACTCGGATTGATAAAGGTTTTGCAGGAAAGAGCACACGTGCGTGTGTCTGTCTGGCTGCTGGGGACACACAGACGGTGCCCGGCTGATTTCCAAAGCTCGCTTCCGAAGGTGTGCAGGCGATCAGCACAGGCCGGAAATCCGCGACGTCGCCGATTAAGACGGATGGATATAGAGATCAGTCTCACACTGACGGTATTGAAATGTGGACGTGGGAGGGGCGGAGGCACCAGGGAGTGGAAAACTCTACAAGAGTGAGGGAGGAAAGCACAGCATCGTGTGTTTCAGTTAAACGCGACAACTGGCCGGGTCACGATTTGAAAATGTCACCACGATCTAGATAGTGGAACAAAGCTGTCTGCCATGAGACCTAAATTCAGAGAGATGATATCACATATATATCATTGCCATTCCGAAGAAAAATCATATTAGATTCGAAACATTAACCCTGACTGCTTGATAGTCTCTCCACAGATGACCGACCTACTGAGTTTCTCCAGCAAGACTGGAGTTATGTCGCAGCTCGCTGGACAAAACAGAAGTTGCTGGAAAAGCTCAGCAGATCTGGCAGCATCTGTGAAGAAAATCAAAACAGAGTTAACGTTTAGGATCCGGCGACCCTTCCTTGGACCCTTCTGAGGAAGGGTCACCGGATCCGAAACGTTAACTCTGCTTATTTATTCACAGACGCTGCCAGATCTGCTGAGCTTTTCCAGCAACTTCTGTTTTCGCCCAGTGAACTGCTACCTAACTGCGTCCGCAGTTCTTTCGGTTTTTATTTAGCAGCTCATTGGAACTGTCTCCCTGTTCACTACTACAGCAAACAGCAAAACATTTTTGACATCACTGGCATTTGTTAGCTGACCTCTCTCCCCGTTTTTCCATTGCATTCTACATCATTCACAGTCTCCAGTTCTTAGCTCACTCCTGTCCCTCTTCCCCCGTTTCTTCTGCTCCCTCTCTCCGCTTCCCTCTGCTCCGTTCATCCCTTCCCTCCTCCGCTTTGGCACTGATGTTTCATGATGCTCATGCCCCTTTCCCCCAGTACCTGTCCTTCGCGCCTCCTCACTCTCCCCTGCTCCTCACTATTCCTTTCCTTCCCAGACTGGCCGTTTTCTCTTCCTCTTGCCTTCTGTTACATCCCCCCCCCCCAAACCTTGGTTTCACCCGCTCTTCTCCCTATTTTGCTTTAGTTTCTCTCCACTTTTCTCCTCTCATTTCTTCACCTTTCTACACCCCACCCCGACCAGCTCCCCACCCACCGCCAATGCAACGCAAAGGGAGCTCCAATTCCTCTACAAGGACGGATCATAAAGTTTCACATTTGTAGAGGAACTTCCTAATTGAGGGGGTTTAAAAGCGGAGATGGAGACTTAATGAAAAGACTGGTCAAAGTCCGGTCGACCTTCGCACTGTTTTCCCAGAGCGATGGAGCGCCAGTTGATTAATTCACTTTATGGAAGAAAGATCAAGATGTCAACTAAGCGACAATGAAAACAGATTTGTTATTTTTTCCAAACGGTGAGCTCGTTCCATCCTTGCATTATTTGGAAGTTGAATATTTTTGATGGGTTGTGTTTCAGCTCTGCCCATGGGCTGGAGGGATTTCGGCAGGAGCCGGGATCGAAGTGAATACAGCCTTCAGATTAGAGAGCATTGTTCTTCTTCCCCTTGTTCCCAAGCAATCCGGAGACCTGAAGTTAATGTCTCGTGAAGTGTGAATACTTCCTGTCCCGGGAGAAGATAGATGGCGATTCCAGATGTGACGGCTAGTGTCTCGCACACACACACACACACACACACACGCACGCACGCACGCAGTCTCTCTCCATCCTGTTCTCTCCCAGCCATATTTATCCCATTAGTATCCCACCTTCCATATTCATCTCTTTCATTTATATTTTTCTCATGCCCACACACTGTTCCCCAATCATCCCTCTAAGCCAGGTTTATTCTCCCTATTTCGTTCTTGGATCTCTCTCCCGCCGTTTTCTGTGCATCACATTTCCCCATATCCTGACAGTCACGTTTCTGCTGTCCTTCAGTTTGGTTTCAGGGGCTTACGGTTTCGCTGCTGTATTAACCCAAAGAGATATCCGAGCCCCTGGTTTAGTTGGTATCCGCTTTCAGTCTCGATTCCATTTCCTTTATCGTTCAGCTGCATCGTTCATAATACAGTTCGGCTATCTTTCTGATGGTCACCCCTTCTATTTCATTTCCGTTCAGGGGCTCTAGTTCAGCTGATGTGTTTCACCTTACGCTTTCTAAAACTTACCCATGGGATAGTTTCGGTATCCGTCTCGGTTTAGATTCTGTAACACTCTCCTTTTAGGCGTTAAGTCTGTCTCCCTTTAGGTTCTGTATCCACGCCAGTTTATACTCTGTATTCCTTTCTGTTTAGGTTCTCTATCCGTCTCTGTTTATGTTCTGTATCTCTCTTGGTTTAGATTCTGCATCAGACATGGTCGAGGTTCTGTACCCCTCTTGGTTTTGGTTCTGTATCACTTGGTTTAAATTCTGAATCCCTCCCGGTGGAGAATCTCCATCCCTTTCCGTTTAGGTTCTATGCACAGAATTTTACCAGAAAATTATGTGAGGGCTGGGCATGGGTGGGGGGAATAATTGATTGTAGGGATCAAGTGAATCCCTAGTTAAAGCCCATTGCTCACAATCAGCAAAACAAACATTCAATTAACCAACTCCCTTTATGCTTAAAATAAATAAATATGCACAACCCAATTTTTGAAAAAAATGCTTGAAGAACCTTAAAATTCCATACAAGTTATGAATGAATCACCTTTTCTGTACTTACAGAGTACAGAAGACTTCATTATATTAGTCCACATTAGGATAATTAATGATGCAAAGGACAGAAGGGTGCTCCAGGAGAATTTCCCAGATCAGTACATTTCTGACCCAAGGCGCTGCTGTATCTAGTTGTGGGGAATGAGATGGGTCAAGTGGATCAAGTAGTGGTAAGGACATAATTAGGGCACAAATGGTTAGAGGTTTGGGTTGACAATGAAAAAGGGCAAGGAGCTATCCAGAGTAAAAGCCAATCATTGCAGGATGGGCCAATTTCACAAGGAGTCGGCATGCTTCTGGCTGACGTTAATTGGAATAAAAAGTTGGCAGGTGAAATTGTGGTGAAACTATAGCTGCCTTTGAAGAAGAAATGGCTTCTATGTGATGAGGATATATTCACACAATGAACAAACATAGGACAAACAAAACTGGAAATGCTTGAAATACAGAATAAAATGAAGCAGAAAAAAATGGAGCTATGCAGATGCTAAACAAATAATACAAGTTCAAAACAGGCTGAATGTAAAAAGTTCAAAGTAAAAGTCTAAATCTAATAAGAGACATTTAGAAAATGATACTAACAATATAAGATGATCTACATGTCTTCCATACATTTATAAACAGAAAAACAGTTGTAAAAATAGAGATGGGATTCATGAGCAGCCAAGAAGAGATTTACAAATGGAGGCTGAGGACATGGTTGAAGTATTAAAGGAAAACTTTGCATCTACATTTACCAAAGGAGAAGATGCTGCCCAGGTCACCACAGGAGGTGAGTGTAGTTGGTGAGACACTAGATGGGTTAAAAAGTAGTAGAGGAGGCATTAGATTGCCTGACTATACTTTTAGCTCATGAATCATCAGGAGCAGGCAGATACAAATGAGAACACCGAAAGAAGCAGAGGTGGGAAGAGCAGAATGACAAGTAATAATCTACTGATCTTGCATAGATACAGGTACAGTGCCAGATATTTGAGACCTGAAGATGCTACATCCTTATTCAAACAGATGAAACCCTCAAACTGAGGGTGAGTGTCTTTATTCCTTATGGAGTTGGAACGTTAAAGTTAGCAGACATTCTTTCATCATCGAATCATAAGGTCACGAGAATATTTATCCAGGGCAAAATGTGGAGAGTGCTGACTCTTATAAAAGCCAATCCTTACTTTGGACATAGACATGCATGTAAAAGGGATCATGGAATAAGTGTTAGGTCAATGAGGATGAACAAATATTCTGCTGTCACACAGTCATAAATCATTAGACTGAATTTTCTTAGAGAGGGTTAAATCTCATTGCTGGGGAGAACACAGGATCTGAGACAATTGTGCTTGGTGGTGGGGTCTCCACTTTACCAGTGGTATCCAATTAACAAGTTTCTGCCAGGTCCATAGTCCAATTGATGACCCAATTGTCCGCTCCTAGAACTGCCAGTTGAAGCAGACAGCCAGTAACTATACTACTTCAGCAGTGCCATCTCCAAACCGTTAACAGTGCAATTGCTAAAACTACATTATACAATAAAGTGCATCTCAGAGATAAGGTCCCCTCAAAGATAAGTGAGATTTCTTCAGGAAGTCAGGCAAGTCCGAGTGATCAGTTGGGCTTGTTTGGTTTTGCATCTCGCAATTTAGTTTACATGTCCTTGAGTTTTGTTTCTGTCTGCTTTTGAGCTTAGTTTCTGTGTCCTGATGCTTCAATTTCTGTATCTCTCACTATTTAGTTTCTGTATTTCTCATAGTCTAGAGTTTGTGTCTCTCACAGCTTATATTCTGTATACATGAGTTTTGTGGCAGTATGCTTTTAAGCTTAGTTTCTGCATCTTTGTAGTTTCATTACTGTCTCCCTCACTGTTTAGTTTCAGTATCCCTCATACTTCAAATTCTTTTAGTCCTCACAGTTTAGTTTCTCTGTCCCTTGAGTTTAGGTACTGTATCCCTCACAGTTTTGTTTCTGTATCCTCATGGTTTAGTTTCTACATCCTTCAGAGTTTAGTTTCTGTATCATCATAGTTTTGTTTTTGCATCTCTCACAGGTTATACTTAGTGTCACTCACAGTTTAGTTTCTGTATGCCTCAAGGTTAAGATCCTGTATTCTTCCCAGTTTAGTTTCTGTGTCTCACAGTTTCAAACCTGTGGGTGAAATCTTTATCATGGCATTCCTGCCAAAATGATGGGACATGATGCAGATTGGGAACCCCATTTGACCAATTTTCGAAAGTTTTCCATTCTCATGCCCTGAACAACAGCATTATCACTCCAGCTTCAGACTCTGGACCAATTATACAGGATGAGTAGGGTCCAGTATTCATTTGCTAAAGGAAAATTTCCAATCAAAGGGGCCATGAAATATGTTACATTGGTTCCTGGCACTTGGAGTTTTGTGACACAGGATTCGAGATTCAGGTGTGGAATCTGAGGGGCTATGCTGGTGTGATATAGTGGTGTGTTACAATCAAACAGGTGGGGATGGAAATGGTTGAGGGAGTCAGCACTAGCAGGCACTTGGAGACAGTGTCCCAAGAGGATACTCAGGGCTTTGCAGTTACGTGTCATAACAGTTGCAGGTGCCATGTTTCACCCTTGATCTTCTCCAGCATTCTCTTGCACAACCCTCCACGGACAACACATCTCACAGTTCCATTCATTTCTTCCTGTATGGGGAACATAAACCTCCATCTGAATGCTCAACACTGACCCAGAGCCTACTGTTGCACACTCACCCTCCATGAATAGCTTCCTTCCTTCCTACTTGTAGAAACAAATATATACACTCATAGTCTCTCCTTGTAGGGAAACAGAGCAGATGAATAAGTAAGGTGACTGAGCAAATTTAGCTCTGTGAGGTATTTCATGAACAACTACTTGGACAATTTGGTGAGAGAAGGAATTCAGTATAGCTAGAGAAGAGGTGCATTTCTGTTTTTTTTTGACAGAACTAGGAGTGATGCAAGAGAGGGAGTGGGAGGCAATGAGACGTGAGAACTGAAGACCAGAGGCATTACCGAGGTAAACAGATCAGTGATTTTTTGGTGCCTTTACAGATTTCCTTCTTTCTGGAAATCAGGTAATTGTTTTAAAAAGGAGCAGAAAATTGTAGTTATCATATTAAATGCATTACTTAGCCAGTTAAATACTGTCATATCTACAAATAATCATTGGATAAAACTTTAATCAATCAATTAAATAAGTAAAGTAAAGCTACTCTAAGATATGCAGAGTCTGTTGTGGTTTTTTATATGTGTTCACGGGAATGTGGGCATTATTGTCAAAGTTAGCAATTATCACACATCACAAGTTGCCCAGGGGACAGTTACAATTCAGCCAAACCTCTCTGGGTCCGGATTCACATGTAGATCAGATTGGGTAAGGATGGCAGATTTCCTTCTCTGAAAGGCATTAGTGAGCCAGACGGGTTTTTACAACAATCGATAATTGTTATAGTTTAGCCATTTGGTCATCTCTTAATTCCAGAATTTATTGAGTTCAACTATCAAATGTGCACCTGGACTTCAGAACAAGGGGATTTATGGAAAGTGAGGATATTCCAGGTGAATATGGCTGCAGCTCCATCTCAAATCTTCCCAGTTCAAAGCCATTGAGCTGGGGTTTGACTCCTGACAGAGCCGGAGAAGATCCTGGTCAGTTTTCCCCAGTCAGATCCCATGAAAGATGTCAGGTTCAGGAACAGAGTGTATGACTGAGAGTAGCCTGGATAGCAGTCAAAAAGGCTGACAAGGGTGTCCTGCAAATAATGGACTGTACAACAGGTATTTGATATTGTGTGGGCACAGAGAACAACTGCAGGAAGGACAGGCACAATGCAGTTCAAGATACCTTGGGTTGGAAGAGTGTCTGGGTGATGAGAAGAGCAGAATAGAAATGTTGCAGTTATAGGGGAGTCTATAATTACAGGAAAATGCAGCATACTCCAGAGAAGAATGGAAGTTCCAAAAGCCGTGTAGCCTACCTAGTCACAGGATAAAGGATATCTCACAATGGCTTGAGAGGAACTTGCAAAGGGATGGGATGAATCTAGTTGTCATTTTATGTTTTGGAGCCTATGTCATAGCCCAGGATGGTGAGGAAGTGTTACTAAAAGAATATAAGGAGTTAGACTGTAAGTTGAGGAGCATAAAGCCCAGCTCTGCTGAATACTGTGAAGCAAAATGCTTAAAGTAAAGAAAAAGTCATCACAGTCCTACCAGACCATAAGGTGTACTGTCATTAGAGACAGTGATGACTGATGGTGGCTTAATCTGAGGGTCAGCACATTTCAGGTGAGGGGACAAACTGAAGGAAAATTCTTTCATGGTAACCTCAGGCAGTGTGGAATTGAACCCATGCTGTTTGTGAGACTCTATATTAGTGACTGGCTGGTCAATCAACTGAAGGAACGCCCTTAACTTCAGTCTTTTGGTAAGTGAAGGAATTCAGTGCAGTGAGAGAGGAGGTACTGTTCTGGTCTTTTACAGCTGCTATTAATATCTGTAGCTCAAGGGCTATGGCTCAGAGCTGACAAGCTGGAGTTCAGGTTTTGGATATGATGGTGCATCAAGGAGGGGAAAGTTTACTTTACTCCAGGAGGTAGGATCAGCAAACTGACTAAAGCATCATGGTCCAAGCCTCTCTTTAAGTGAAGCTTCTAAAATGAAATGCAACTATTCTAGAAGAAGGTATTATTCAGGGAAGAGGTAATGTTCTGTGTAGATAAAAGCATTTGGGCTGAAGGCTGTGAGACCCTGTTAAAATCCAGCATCATATTTGGAATTTGGAATAGAAGGGAAAGAATCCAACTGCTGTGATGCACGTGGGCACCAGCAACAAAGGAAAGATTAAGAAATAGGTATTGCTGAGAGAGGCTGTGCAGCTAGGAGCTAAATTAGAAAATGGATCCGCAAAGATAATAATCTCTGTATTTCTTTGTGAACCACAAGCAAATTGACATTGAGGAAATGAGATCTGAGCCTTAAATGTGTGGGTCAAAAGTTGTTGAGAGAGAAATGGGTTTTGATTCATAGGACACAGGCACCAGTGGGGTAAGAGGGAGCTGTACCTATTGGGCATCCTTTTTCCAAATACTAGCATACTGGTGAATCTTTCAACTAGAATTGTAGAGAGGGCTCTAAACTAAATAATGGTGGGTGGGGCATTTCAAAAGAGTTCACATGAGCTGAGATTTGGGAAATTATAGAAAAACTGTGAGGCGAACGTTCAGAGCACACAAATAGGAGTGCAAAGGGAACTAAGGTATGGGACTATGTTAAAAAGACACAACAAAGACCTGTTTATCAGAATGCATACTGCATTCATAACAAGGTGGGTGAGTTAACAGAATTGCTGAACAATATTGACTATTAAATAATCATCTTTACAGATATGTGGATACAAGATGACCAAATCTGAGATCCACAGGGCTCCAGTGAGATGACCTTTCCCAAGGATGGGAGGAAGACACCAGTAGCTCTAACTGAGCACATGGGGCTGGAAGAAGCTGAGGAAGTCAACAGCACAATAGGCTTCCTCTAAGCTGTAGATGGTACTCCAAGAGGTTCCACAAGGAAGGAGGGGAGGGAAGTCAGGTGGAATGGCACTGTCACGTGCAAAGTACCACTCTCTGCCTTGTTCAGCATTCTCCTATAGTGCACTCGTCATTGAACACAATTTGTAAATCCATTTATTCCTCTCTGTGCAGTCATCTCAGGTCAGCCACCAATTATATTCACCTTCTTGCCCTTTCGCACTCAATCCTTACAGTGACCCTTCAGAAATGTTCTTCTCTCTTTTCCAACTATTACAATCACTCTCCTTGCAAGAAAGGGGAACGACTCAACTTGGTGATAGGAAGAGACCTGAGGATGCAGGCATGTGGTGGATCTGCAGTGACAGGCACCTACTGGTTACATGTAGTGTGTTCCCACCTACTCCACTGGGAAGGAGGTGTCACGTGCCAGCTGATGACGACACTCTGTGCCTCCTGAGTCAGTGCTGCTCAATAGTGTTATGAAAGCTGATTGTCTGCCTGTTGATTCTGTGTTGGGGATCTTGTGTCTTTCCAGTTGGATCTCTGTATCCAGTCCCTCTGTCCTGTGGAAGGGCATAGTATTGACGGGAGGGTGATGGTGATACTTCGCTTGTCCCTCTTTAGGAATGAAAGGTGGAGCAGCTTCATTATCAGCAATGCCATGGGAGACTGAAGGTGTATGAAGGGCCAGACAGGTAACGTGCCTTCCAAGCTGTTGGCAATGACCTGTTAAAATGCTGTCTTTGAGAAGGAATGGTTTGAACAGTAGTCCAGATAAATAACCCCTCTATTTCAAATCTTTATGTTCAAATTAATTGATTAACCCCAGTTCTTTCCTGTGAACTGTGAAGTTTTCTTACACAAATACACAAAAAGCCAAAAGCTCAGACTTTCTCAGTTTTTAAGAACCTGCTAACCAAACACTCCTGGTTTGGAAGTTTCACAAATTAGACTTTTTCACTGTGGTAACTGTGCTTTCTCTCAACCATTCCATATTCCTTGCTTCTAACACTGGTTATGGCCCCTTCAAAACTGCCTAACAGCATTCAGTTTCTGGGATTTTTAATCTAAAATTAATCTTTGATTATCTGGAACTAAAAACAAACTGTTAGCATTTGATGTTTACTCCACCAGTAAAAACAATCTTCTGTTAATGCTCTGGGGGTCCCTGATTTTATACGCTTACTGGATTAGGTCATCGTTCTGGAAGCACGCCTGACCTAGTTATTTTCTGTAAAAATCCATTCACAAAAGTAACCCATCAATATGTCATCATTTTAAAATCCAAACTGCAAAATTAATATGGATAATATACCCCTCACGTCATAATTAGGTGGTAGGTAGATGTGAGTAATCAGTTCAGATGGGGAGGCATAATCATTTGGGAAGCTAGTCAGGTTGGCCTGGTGGGGTGCGGGGTGAGGCGGTGGTGTGGGGGTCTGGGGGTGTGGGGGATAGTTGTAGTCAGATGGTGGGGTGGTTGAGTCTAGTCAGGGGAGTAGTTGGGGAGTAATTTTTGTTTGATGGGTGGCATGATTGTGAGGGGGAGTGAGGGTCAAAGATTTCATTGGGGCATCAGAGATGTATTCAAGGAGTGAGTTTGGCCAGGTCAACTTGGCCAGGTGTGGGGGGCTTAATCAGGGTCAACAGAGGAGTCTGGGAGTGAGTCAGTTTGTGAGTTTGGTGGGCAATCACTTGTGTAGGTACTTAGGAGTTGGGCAAGATTTTAATGTCTCCTGAAGTCATGGGATATCAACCTCTGAAACTGATATTTTTGCCTGTTTTACCAGCACATGCAAGAATGTACCATCTCAGTCCTTATTTCTCTCAACAATAACCCATAAGCCATTCTAATCTGCTAGGAGGAAGCATCCCATTTCACAGTTGCACATTCTGCACGTCCTGTCTTCTATCCGGGCAGTCCTGTCAACATCCTTGTCATTTCCTGATGGTCATCAATGGAAAACTTTGCAGTTGAAAATCCTTCCTTGAGCCAGTGGGGGCCTGGGTGAGGGTGAAAAATGATTTAAGCTATTTCCCTGATGTTCTGATTGCATGTTCTCTGGGGATGGTAATTATTTCCTGACATTTCTTTCAATGTTTCAAAAAACAGCTATCCTATTCCTGGTCATACTTTACACCAGCCTTGGTTTCTTCTCATTACAGGTGGATCTGCCCTTTGGCTTGTCAGAATCTGTCCATGCACAGCTCCAGAGACTTCATGAATTTTGATCTTATCATGTCATTGATTCCTCTGTCTCTTCTGCAATTATGTCCACTTCTTTAGCCAGGGATCTTCCCCCACTTAGTGAACAATTTCACAATCTCCAATATCCTCCCCTCACCTAGATAACTCCCCTCATCTCATACCATCTCTCGAAATCTGTCAATGTTATATCAACAATCCCAACTTTTCTGCTCCCCTCACTTATCCCAACATTTTACCATTTGAACTTAAAGCTCTCGGTGCTTTCAAGCCCAGCTCCAACATTGTTACCAAACCTGTTGACAGGGGTAATGCTGTTGATTGGTGGACTGAGCTTTCCCAGCAGTGACCAAAAGCCAAGTCTCCAACATGATCTCACTGCCAAAAATCAAGTTATTGTATCCAAGACTGTCACTGATCTCACTTCTCTTGGAAATATTCCTTTCACAGCCTCCAAATTCATGGTTGTTCAACTCTGAGCAACTCACTTCTGCCTCATTTGCGAAGTCCATAATCAGGAATGCCCCAGTGAATTCGTTTCCAAGTCTAATTCTGCCTCAATAAGAGTATGTTTTCGAAACTGAAGTCCAATCGTTTTACCTGGTAAAACAGGCTAGAAGGTCAGTTTCAGGGGTTGATATCCCATGACTTCAGGAGAGATTAAAACCTAGTCCAACTCCTCAGTACCTACACAAGTGATCGTCCACCAAACTCACAAACTGACTCACTCCCTGACTCCTCTGTTGACCCCGAAGATGATATTCATCTTCTACGCAGTTAAACTTGTTCTCACACTGAGCAACTTCTCCTTCAACCCCACTCACTCCAAGTGAAAGGTGTTGGCAAGAGTATGCCAATGGGGCTGACTTTGCCTTATAGAGCAGTACATGTAATTTTGTGGTTATTCCAATCCTACTTAAGCTCCCTCACTCAACTCTTTTTTCTTAAATGTTACTGATTTTATTCTGCCCTTACCATGAACCGTAAAATTTCAATGACTTTGTTTCCAATTTTCATCCTTCTCTTCCTTAACCTCTCTGAGTCCTTTTCTGGAGATAGGTTATTGATGAATATTCAATGCAAGGCCATGGGCTACCACAACTACTTTAATTCATATCCTGATTCCTGTAAGAACTCAATTCCATTCTCCAGTTTCTCCATCTCCATAAATCCTGTTTAGACGATACATCCTTTCCACAACTGCACTTACCGTCACAGAGTTATAGAGCTGTATACCATGGAAACAAACCCTTTGGTCCAACTTATCCATGCTGATCAGATATCCTGAATAAATTTAGCTCCATTTGCCAGCATTTGGCCCATATCCCTCTAAACCCTTCCTATTCATATATCCATCCCAATGCCTTTTAAATGTTGTAATTGTACCAGTCTCCACCAATTCCTCTGGAAGCTTGCTCCATACGCACACCACCCTCTGCATTGAAAGGTTGCCCCTTAGGTCCCTTTAAAATCTTTCCCTTCTCACTTTAAACCCATGCCCTCTGGTTTTGAGCTGTCCCACCCTTGGATAAAGGCTTTGTCCATTCCCCCTATTCATGCCTCCACATGATTTTATTAACATCTATAAGGTCATCCCTCAGCCTCTGCTGCTACAGTGAAAATAGCCCCTGACTATTCTGCCTGTCCCCATTGCTCAAACTCTCCAACCCTGGCAACACCCTTGTAAATCTTTTCTGAACCTTTTCAAGTTTTACAACATCTTTCCTGTAGCAGGGAGACCAGAACTGCACACAGTATTCCAAAAGCAGCCTAACCAATGTCCTGTACAGCCACAACATAATCTTTCAACCTTTATACTCAACGCACTGACCAATAAAGGCAAGTGTTTTAAATGACTGCTTCACAATCCTCTCTACCTGCAACTCCACTTTCAAAAAAAACTATGAACTTACACTCCAATGTCTCTTTGTTCAGCTACACTCCCCAGGACCTTACCATTAAGTATATAAGTCCTGCCCTGATTTGCCTTTCCAAAATGCAGCACCTCACATTTATCTAAGTTAAACTCCATCTTCCACTCCTTGGCCCATTACCCCATCTGATCAAGATCCCATTTTACTCTGAGATAACTTTCATCGCTGTCCACTACACTTCCAATTTTATTGTCATCTACAAGCTAACTAACCATATTCACTATGTTCGCATCCAAATCCTTTATATAAATGACAAAAAGCAGTGGGCCCAACACTGATTCTTGTGGCACACCCCTGGTCCAATCTGAAAAGCAACCCTAACACCACTACCCTCTGTCTTCTACCTTTGAACCAGTTCTGTTTCTAAATGGCTAATTTTCCCTGTGTTCCATGTGATCTAACTTTGACAACCAGTCTACCATAAGGAATCTTGTTGAACGCCTTACTGAAGCCCATGTAGATCATGTCCACCGCTCTGCCCTCATCAATCCTCTTTGTTACTTCTTCAACAAACTCAAGCAAGTTAGTGAGACATGATGTGTTCCTTTTTCCTGAACCCTGGACTCCCACCCAACATGGTTGGTAGAGCCCTCCAATGTGTCTGATATTTGACCCACAAATATTGAATTAAATAGGAAAAGACCTACAAAGCTTTAATTGTAAATCCATAGCATTGTACAAACATCAGTTTCCACCTGTCCCTTCTAGACACTCTCCCCATCCAGAAAATAAACTGGGGAAGAAATCAACTTATTTCTCTGTGAAGTAACCCCACTGCCAATTTAACAAAATCACCCAATTAACAAGTTACAAACTCTGTGCACCAGGAGCAATGTAACAGCAACAACAAAATTAGGAACATGGTGGTGGTTGCAGTGGGGGTGCTGGGGGATGCAAATAAATGAAGGGATTGAATCAAATGGTATTATCAGGAATAATTCAGCTCTTATTGTTTATAAACTCATTACTAAGTTAACAAAAACACTGAGGTAACTGATTACAAAGAACTCAGCTGCATTTATTTAGAGATTTAGAAATTTATCAATTTATCTAATTAAACAAATTACCAACAATGGCCATCAGGGGCAGTGTAATATTGTCAAATGTCAATAATGAAGCAAATAAATAAAAATGGTCTTAGTGGGGGAGATAATGCACTCCAGCCCCCATGGTGCTGAGCTAAGAATTCAGCTCCTTCTTAATTCGTTTTATGAACCCATTGCCAACTTATCAAATTCCTCAACAATCAAGTTACGAGCACTGTTCACCAGGAGCAGTGTAAGAAGAAGGAGAATGAAAAAGGTGAGAAAACACAGAAGGGAACTATTTTCAAGGGTGCTGGTAGATATCACATGCTCCCTCTTCCAGGACACCTGAGCACATATTTAGCTGCAGGCAGTCAGGATCTGTGAACCCCTTCCCGAACCTGCTTTTGGCTACTTTAGCTAGGCCCAGGGACCTGTCCACCCCCGTAAACTGTGAAGTGACCATAGTCCCAGAGGGCTGTTCTCACATTAGAGAGAGATGACTGGTGATGGGTTTAACCTGAGGGTTACCACACCCCAAGCAAGGGGCAAGTTAGGACATCTCACACTGACCTCAGCCAGTTTGGGAACTGAGCCCATGCTAACAGCATCACTCTGTAAATTCAATCTCCAGCCAACAGAGCTACCACATGCCCAACGACCAAGGGGCTGAACTGAAACCGAAAGAATAAGAACAGGTTTTTGCAAAAGACAAATGGGGTGCAATTTCTCACAATCAAGTTAGACATGGTCCAAAATACTGCAGAATGGACAATGGTGCCAGGAGTCTGTGAACCAAGAACACTGCTCTTTACTTTTATTTTGAAAAACAAAAAGCTGAACCGCCCAGTTAATGAATGAAACAAAAAAATGCAAGCATCAGGCTGGCGTAACAATAACTAGAATAAAGAAAGGGTGAGAAAAGAGGGAAGTCGTTCATCAAAATGGAGGTGGTGGAAGCGGCTAATAGTGCACCCAATTGCCATGGTGCCATGAGCCTTGCTTTTCTTGTTTTTTTTAGCTTAAATAATTTCATAGGACAGTGGTTCAGTGGTTAGCACTGCTACCTCACAGTGCCAGGGACCCGGGTTTGATCCCACCCTCAGGCTGTGTGGAGTTTACACATTCTCCCTGTATCTGCATGGGTTTCCATCAGGTGCTCCAGTTTCCTACAACAATCCAAAGATGTTCAGGCTAGGTGGATTGGCCATGGGAAATTGCCCATAGTGTTCAGGGTTATGTAAATTAAGTGTGTTAGCCGTGGGAAATAATGGGTTACAGGGAAAGGGTAGGGGAATGGGGATGGGTCTGGCTGGGACTATCATTGTGGACTCGTTTTGGTTGACTAGCCTGTATCCACACTGTAGGGATTCTATGAAACACAATTCACAAGAGCCAGTGTCACAATCGCAAAAAAAAGTCATGAAAACAGCAATCCTGGGCTCCTATTGTTTGGAGAAGCCCACTACCAAGCACCCACATAACTAAATATGAAATAACAATAAACATAGGGCAGTGTGATAATAGCAAACACCAATAAGGGAAGAACATTGCTTTATTTTTGGTCAACTTGTTCAGACACCCTATGACACACACTCTGAAGAAGGTAGGATTTGAACCTGAGCTGTCACAGGTAGAGACATTGCTATTTCACTGTAAGAACCCCAACAGCCCTGTTTTGAAGTACAAGCATTTCTTATGCTGACAGATTGCACTTCTTTAAAGTAAACAAAGATGTATTTTTACAAGGGTATACATGTCCGTTAAAAAATCCCACAATTTCATATTTCTACTGTTACATGGCAAGACATCCTTCTTCTAGAAAAATCCAACAATTTTTCTTTAAATGCATTCCTCTTAGTGAAACAGTCCAATTATTGATGACTTGTATCTACCCACCTAAGCTTCTCAGCATCTGCTTTAAATTGGCTATTTCTATCCTGAGCCTTTTCAAACTTACACGTGATTGGGAAGTACATTAGCCTGTTACCTATGTAACATTCTATTGGTATTGTTCTTTCAGCCACTTCTACATTTAACATTTCCTCCAAGATCTGAGACAAAAGGACACCTCATCAGTAGTACTGCCAAGAGTCAGAGTTTTAATGACTAATGGGCTCTTAGCCACTCTTCTTACTTTGATTCCCATGCCAAGGAACAACTTTTTCTATTTTCTCCAACAAGGAATATCATAGTTTCTGCTGCAATGGGAAATTCATTGCTAAGATTTGCATATGAAACATTATTAACAATGATTCATGATTCATTATTAGGATCAACCAGAGTTGAAAACTTTAGCACACGTTTCTGTATTTTCAATTTTTAAGGAAAAATTGTATTTGCTGTCAAGATGTCCTTCATCGTTGGATCTTTCAAGGCCAGGCTGAGTTCCAGCACAATAAAGCTTGGATCCTCTCTGATCTTTGTGGGCCTGTTTGAGGAGACTCCTCAACTGGTCTATTTTACCCGTGTTAGCAGCCTCATTGTCCAGATCTGGTACAACTAATTGCAATAGGATTGACATTTTTCAAGTAAGAATCTAGGCATAGAATTACATTTGACTCACTTTGCTTAATTTCCAGTCCCACATGTTTCCAAGACTTGAAAGCTCCAGAAACTTGACTGCCAATTTTGAATTCCTTCCTAGTTCAATTCATAGTCTTTTCTTCAACATCATTAGTGGCTCCCCAAAAGCCATTGTCACACATCATGAGGATGCCTGCAAGTATTTTATTCAATGCCAATAAAACATCACCAGATCTTCTTCAGTTATGAACATCTTCATGTTGATAGAATTGCCTTTTTTGAAAAGCACCATACCTGTGAAGCATCATTTAATCCATAAATACATTTACACGATTTGCAGAGTTTCCTCTAGATTTCCTGTATTCCCCTTGGGGGCTGTAAGACTATTTTTCTCTTGGTTAGTTTATCATGAAGCAACACTGCTTTGAAGTCTATAGAGTTACAGATTGAAGAAAAGATTGTTAAAATGGTAAAAAAGATTTTCAAAATTACGTTTCTGGCCAAGAAGGGTCGACAATAATTTCTCTTTCCCCAAAGCTTCCATCAAAACCTCTTACAACTAAACTAAGCTTGACTTTGTATGTCTAATTGAGCAGGACCTTTTCCACAAAAATCCATGTGTGTGGCAAAGCAGTTTGACCTCTGTGTCCACCTTGTGAAAATACTCTGAATTCCTTCCAGTTCTGTAACTCTCTTAGCTGGTCCTTATTATCACCTTATCTTCCATTCTGCCAATACTTTCTGATCATAGATAACAAAGTGTGGGGCTGGATGAACACAGCAAGCCAAGCAGCATCTTAGGAGCACAAAAGCTGACATTTCAGGCCTAGACATCACAGGGTCTTTTAACCTGTTTTCTGAGAAGGCCCTCCTGTACTCAGGGTACTGTTTCATCTTGTCCATCTGCAGCTTCTTTGCTGACATTGATATCTCCCTGGCCCACTCAATCAGGATGTCTGCTTTTAATCTCTCTACTCCGCAGGACAGTTTCTTCCTAAATGTACCTCCTGAATTAGTACTGGAAAGCAATTTTCTAGCTTTGCACTCATAGCCCCTGCTGACAATCCTTGGCTGTTACTTCTTTCATGTACCTTGGACATTTAGCCATAGTTTTATATTTTCCTGTAAACTTTCGGTACATTCCACTATCATGGCCACTTTCCTGTCATCTGATAGTGCTAGCTGGCAAACCACCTGTAAACCCACATTGGGCAAATGATTCAGTGTGAGATAATCTGTTCATGTCCTTTGTGATCAGTATGTGCTTCAGTGTGGATTTCCTGTGTTCTTAAGTCCTGGCCATCTGGTTCCAAGTTGGGGGACTCAAGGGAATGCAAAGTACCTGGCGCTTTATCATCGGCATGTTCTACAGCGTTTTCAGACTCCAAAAATTCACAAATCATTCCCACTGCCCATGAGGAATGTCCCTTTATTGCCCAGTTCCCATGTTGTCTGATGAACATTTTCTCATCATGTTCCAATAGTTTACCCTTTCCATTCCCTGCATCCTTCTCTTACAGTAAGCCATATCGCCAGATCTGAAATCTCCCCTGTTCTGAGGAAAAGTCACTGGACCTGAAATGTTAACTCTGATTGTTTCTTAACAGATGCTGCCTGATGTGCTGAGCTTTTCCAGCAACTTTGTTTTTGTCCTGAAATCTCCCCTGGTTGCCCGGATGCAATATCTCAACACTCGCTTAATTTTCCTTCTGGCACCTCGGCATTAAGGAATATTTTTCTACCAGTGGATAGAATGTTTAGGTGGGTGCAAAAAATGGAGCTGATTGATGCTTCTTCTTGTGCTGGAGGGTCTTCATGCAGTTTGAAGGAAAGTTTGTGTTCTGACTGTACACTAATTGATATAGTCTCTCCCTCCCCTCACCCCCACCTCCACTATAATCTCTTGCATGTAGTGCCCACACCAGTGTAATTAGTAACTTACACTTCAGCAGATTTGCCAGTATTTTGTGCAACATCTCAATTATTAAGGCATAAGATGTTGAAGAAGTAGACCAGTCATCCCTTCAAGTCTGCTCTGCCATTCAATAAAATCAAGGCTGTTGTATTAATCCTCAACTTCACTTTCCTGCTTTTCACTTGTAACATTCTCTTAATGATTAGAAATCTGCCTATCTTAGCAGCCTTGATCATGCTTTGTAATCCAGCTGTACAGACTCCTGAGTTAAATTCACAGCATCCCTACAGTGTGGAAACAGGACCTTTGGCCCAACAAGCCCATACTGACCCTCAGAGCATCCCACCCAGACCCATTCCCCCTATAACCCCCTAATCCACATATCCCTGAACACTACGGGCAATTTATCATGGCCGATCCACCTAACCTGCATATCTCTGGATTGTGGGAGGAAACCAGAGCACCCGGAGGAAACCCATGCTGACACAGGAAGAGTGTGCAAACTCCACACAGTCGCCCGAGGGTGGAATCGAACCCAGGTTCCCAGCGCTGTGAGGCAGCAGCGCTAACCACTGAGCCACCGTGCTGCCCAAACTTGACCCTGGTGGGATTTGTTTCTTGAACCCTCTGCATCACTGTAGTTTTTAAGTTCACACACATGTCCTGCAATTTATCATTTCCAAATTCACCTCCATTATCTGTAAGAAATTTTCTTGGTTCTCTAAGGCTGTGCTGACCCATTTTTCTACGACTTTGATAATTATAGTCTACTTGTTCTTTTTGTTTATCACTTGTGGCTACACTAAAACTCAACACCATATCTACAAATGTAACATGATGTGAAGGTGCCAGTGTTGGACTGGGGTGGACAGCGTCAGTATTCACACAATGCCAGGTTATGGACCAATGGGTTTATTTGAAAACACAAGCTTTCGGACCCTCAGACCTTCTTTAGGTGTTAGGTGATTAACACTTGCTGAAGGACTGAGGCTCCAAAAGCTTGTGTTTTCAAATAAACCTGTATATGACAAATGTAACAGATAGACATTTTGTTCTTGTCCCATATCTTCAGACCCATGATGACTGCTTCAATGCATTCACAAACTAAAGGAACACTTACAACTGTCTAGGCCCGAAACGTCAGCTTTTGTGCTCCTGAGATGCTGCTTGGCCTGCTGTGTTCATCCAGCCTCACATTTTATTATCTTGGAATCTCCAGCATCTGCAGTTCCCATTATCTCTCTCACTTACAACTGAGTCTGGTTCTGTCATTTGATATTTAATACATATAAGACATTGCGATGTCATCTGTTTGACATGCGATTCATATTCTTTAGCCTCAATTGCTGCATCCTTTAACTGAAGCTTGAACCTTTTTGAGGAAGATTGAGCAAATGGCTTATGAAATTTCCATATAATCCTCTTAATGGCCAGACTCCTTTCTGTTAAGGTCAATAGCACTTCTTCAACCTCTCAATAAGAAACTCCAACTTTCTACAATGGAATACCATAATGCCTGAATCTCATGAGTTACAAGTTTATCGCTTTACTGAATACCAATTCTTTATTGTTCTGTGTGTCCAAATGCATGTTTGCTTTTTCATCAAAGACTTATTCAGCGGTAATGATATGTCACTCTGGATGACATCTGTGCTTCTGAAATAAGACAGTCCTGCAACTTCATAAGGGAGAATGGTTCTCTTTAAAGTTGGCACCAAGTTATCATTATTAAATCTAAAGCCAGTAGAGTTTTTGCATTTTTTGACTCTATTTTTGGTGAACTTAGTCCAAGATTCACAAATAACTGTTCATCCAATTGATGCTGCACACACTGTTGAAATACAGGCACTGTGTAGTGCAGCAAAATTGACTGAGTCAGCAACGAAAAGATTCATTTGCCGACTTAAATCTTCAGCTATGTCAAGTGGCTACAAGAATAGGTCAGATGTGAGGAATATTGCAGCAAGTAACTCAACTTTTGACTCTCCAAAATCTTTTCACCATCCATGAGGGACACAGGTCAGGAGTGAATACTCCGCATTTGCCTGAATGGGTGCAGCCCCAACAACACTCAAGAAGCTCGACACCATCCAAGACGAAGCAGCCTACTTGAATGGCACCACATCCATAAACATCCACTCTCTCCACCACAGACTCTCAGTTGCAACAGTCTGTACTGCCTACAGTATGCACTGCAGAATATTTATCAAAGAGCCTTAGAAAGCACTTTCCGAACATATGACCACTTTCATCCATAAGGACAAGGGCAGCAGATACATGGGAACACCATGACATACTAGTTCCCACTCAAGCCACTCACCATTATGACTTGGAAATAAATGGCCATTCCTTCACTGTTGCTGGATCAACTCCTGGAATTCCTTCCTTAACAGCAGAGTGGGTCTACAGCAGGTGGACTGCAACATGTCAAGAAGGCAGCTCACCGCCACCTTCTCACAGGCAAGCAGGAAAAGTTAATAAATGGTGGCCCAGCCAGCAAGATGGGAATGCCAGCATGGAGGTAGTGTTTGGGGTCCTAAGCTCGTCTGCTCCAGGCCAGCCACATTCTTTTTCTCTGAGAGATAATGGGAACTGCAGATGCTAGAGAATCCAAGACAACAAAATGTGAGGCTGGATGAACACAGCAGGCCAAGCAGCATCTCAGGAGCACAAAAGCTGACGTTTCGGGCCTAGACCCTTCATCAGATGAAGGGTCTAGGCCCGAAACGTCAGCTTTTGTGCTCCTGAGATGCTGCTTGGCCTGCTGTGTTCATCCAGCCTCACATTCTTTTTCTCTCTCTCCTTTGTGGATTTTTTTCATTTTCTTTTACTTTTCTTCATCTTCCTGACTTTGTAGGGAAGTTAGAGCTGTGTTTGATGGTGACTTCTGGCTTGTAGGCCTAATGTGTGGGCTCCTGGAATGGCAGTGGGTCATCAGCTACAGCGATGGCAGAGTGTGGACTCGTGGTGGCAGCAGCAGGTTGTCAATACAAAGTGATATTTGGACACCCACTGAAAACACATGCGTTTTTTTGGGTGTCATTCATCGTCAGCCAACATTCAATTCTGCATTTCTTCTTGATTCAGAAATCTATTAAAAATGCAAACCATCTCTAAAAGTCTTTCAGTAGTTTTATCCATAAATGGGAGCTCATGACTATGCCCCACCAACTTTGAGAGCCAGTAATCATACAGTCTTTCATTCTCTGCATCATCACGTAACTCCCAACATGTTCCATCAAGATGACTGGGAATGACTGGCACCCTAAAACCTACTTTAAGGCAGCAGACATTTATTCTAAAAGAGTGTCATTACTATTAAATTGAAAATCTGTCAATGCCAAATATCAGGACTCAAAATGTCAACTTTCCTGCTCCTCCAATGCTGCCTGGCCTGCAGTGTTCCTCCAGCTCTACACTGTGTTATCTCTGACTCCAGCATCTGTAGTTCTTGCTGTCTCTGAATACCAAAAGTCTATCCGTGTAAGATTTGTATGCAATCAAATAGCTTAAACATCGACACAGACTCTGGAATTTCTAGATCGAATTTCCTTAACCGTTTAAATAGCCTTTCAAAGTCCGCTGACTGATTGTTTTAATGAATTTATCAGCTATTGTGCATGGCTTGGAAACATTCAACAAATCATCCTTTTTGTACACTTTATTCATCGTGTAATGAGAATCTCCAATCCTTTATCAGGTCCGAAAATACTTTAATTTTAATTTTGCTCCTTCCTGGCAAGGATGAAACCAAAGCTCTACTTTGTTTTATTTTATTCTCAGCTACAAAAGTTCTATATGATCCTGCAGCATGACTCAGCCATTTCACATCAAAAATTCGCTGGAAGCTTTGCCTTCTTTATCTTCCTACCTGAACGGAGAGGCTAATCCTCTGCTACCATATTTGGCACACTGATAGCCAGCTGTTGAATTACTGTCGAGCTCTTGTGCAAAAGACATTCAGTGATTTGCAAGGGTTTTATTGTAAATCTATAGTATAGTACAAACATCAGTTTCCACCTTTCCCTCCTGGATCCTTTTCTTATTCAGAAGTTAGTTTCTACTGGGGAAGATCTCAGCACTTGGATTTTATCATCTTCCATGGAAGGATTTGAGCTGAAGTCCTCAATATATGAGCTCAACATTCAGTTCAACAATTTTCAAATCATATACTCTAACTTTAATTTGTTTCACATTTTTGTTAATTCAGTTATCTTTCTCCTTTCTATCTAGTCATTCACAGCTCACCTGGATGCATCTTTTGTTTCTTTACTGCACCCATCACCACCCCTTTGGCTGTTATATTCTGAACCACCCTATTACAGAGGCTCCCTTTCGTTCTTCCATATCCTATTCCCTTCAGTTGCTCATTATTGGTTGCATTTCTTTATTCCCTCATCCCTGACAGTGAACTATCAATCTGCAACATTAACTTTGCTCCTCTGTTTGCAGATGCTTCACAGGCTATGCTTTTCTTGCATTTTCTCTTTTTGATTCCAAGCAGCGCACAATATATTTTGCTCACTGGTATAAACTGAAATGTTAACTTGCCTTGGCTCCAGTCTAAACCCACTGGGGTACCACTGGATGTTAAATAAAAACCAAAAGAACTGCAGATGCTGGAAATCAGGAACAAAAACAAAGTTGCTGGAAAAGCTCAGCAAGTCTGGCAGCATCTGTGAAGGGAAAAAAACAGAGTTAACTTTTCGGGTCCGGTGACCTTTCCTCAGAGACAGGGCCCTTCTGAGGAAGGGTCACTGGACCTGAAACGTTAACTCTGTTTTTTCTTTCACAGATGTTGCCAGATTTGCTGAGCTTTTCCAGCAACTTTGTTTTTATACCACAGGCTGTCGACTGGCTTATTAAACCAAAGCTTCAACATACAAATTACAAATTTCCTTTCAAAGTTAGTTTTGTCCATGCCAACTGTGGCCTTTACTGGTTGTTAGTTATGCTAGTGTAGGGACAGTGGGTGTTTTGGGTGCTGCTTGCTCCTGCCTTTGCCAATACCATCTCCATGTTGACACTCATTGCTATGTGCACGACCTTATTGTGATATCAAATAGTTGCTGCATTTACCTCCAAAGGTGACAGCACTTCAAACTAATTCACAGGTACATCTAGGTTCATCAATGAGTGGGAGTGTAGCACAGGGAAATGTGAAGGATGTTTGTGATCCTGTGTGGGAATGAAAGGCATCATTGTCCATACATTAAGGATGACAAATTATGGGATATTCTCCGGTGTCACCCTGTATCTCAATTTATACTTCAAACAGTTGAGGCTCTATAACTGCATGAGGTAGATGACAAATCAACCTATTCTGCCCATTGATGCCACTGTGCCAGTGTTAGTCTCTGTCTGATAATGCAAATCCTGGAATATTGTCAATCCTCTGGAAAGGATTTAAAGCCTCTTTTGTCTAAAGGGGCACACTTTTGTTCAAAAAAGCCTTCTGTCTAACTTTCAGGATTAGGTTGCTGCATGGATGTCAGATGTGAGAATAGTCCAGGGTGAAACACACCGATTGTTGCTGATGTTATAGTACTCCATCATGTGCAGCACTCTGTCTGGAAGTCCAATTCAGTGAAGTGAGAATGTGAAGTTGTCCAATTGCTGGGGCCATCCAAATCAAAATAACCAACTCAGAGGCATCACCGTTTCTGCATTCCTCAGTTTCTTCTTGATGTCATAGACGGCTCAGGGAAACACTCTTGTTTTACTCACGTAATTTTGCTAAAATATTTTGCTTGTGTTTGAACCATTCAATTGGCAGTTCTGACCTCCTCATCCGACCTTAACCTCCCCCCGCCAATGAGTCCTACTAAAGAAACATTGATTTCTCTCACTTTTCGTCAGCTGTCTGCCAATGGGCTTGATTTTCACTCAGACTATGTCCTATTATAGATCAGTACCTGCTTTTGTACAGCAACCAGTTTGTGAGGGAAGGGCATCCTGAGACCTCACAGGCTATATGTGGTGTGAAGGCAGGTTGAGTGAGGGTTCATTGGAGAATTGTGGGTGCTTTGCCAGTCACATTCCATGCATTCATCTAGTCTATCCATTAACACAGCAAAGCATTCAGGAATTGTGCCCTGAGCAGTGACTTGCCAATCAGTTATTTAAATATCCAGCCATTATCCTACTCTCTGTGGCTCATTGGCGATTAATCAGGAGTGGGGTTGGGGCTAATTTCCTCCACCCTCCCATCACATGACCTCACTCTGCTAATATAAATTCTGACCCCTGCTATAAGACTGGTTCAGAATGCCTCAGGAGAGAATAAGAGCTTGTGATGGCCTAGTGGCTACTATTGCTGGACTTTTAATTTAGAGACCCAAATAACATTCTGGGGATAAGATGTGAGGCTGGATGAACACAGCAGGCCAAGCAGCATCTCAGGAGCACAAAAACCTGAGATGCTGCTTGGCCTGCTGTGTTCATCCAGCCTCACATTTTATTATCTTGGAATTCTCCAGCATCTGCAGTTCCCATTATCTCTAACATTCTGGGGACCTGGATTTGAATCCCACAATGACAGGTGATGGAGCTTCAATTGAATAAAAATCTGGAATTAAAAGTCTAACAATGACCATGGCACTGGTGTTCATCTAGTTTAACAATGTCCTTTAGGGAAGGAAGCTGCCATCCTTACATGGTCTGTCCTATATGTGACTCCAGACTCTCAGCAATGCAATTGACTCTTAACTACCTCTGGGTGATTAGGGATGAGCAGTAAATGCTGGTCTAGATTGTGACACCCACGTCCATGAAAGAATTCAAAAAAGCATTGAACAGAGGCCAAGATAACAAGGTGTAGAGCTGAATGAACGCAGCAGGCTGAGCAGCACCAGATGAGCAGGAAGGGCCTAGATCCTTCTTCAGAACCTGAAGGGCATGCTGATCTACTTCTAATCCTGCTAATCATTCTTCGTCTGTTGATTGTGTGTGTATATATGTATATGCTTTGACAAGGTGCACAGACTGGATTAATGATAGTGGACATCTAGGCAATAAACAAATACTGTTCGATAACTGCACCACTCCAACTGTGGGCTATCATTTCCTTTGCTCACACAATGTTTGACAGGAATTGTTTCTCTGTGAACTGTTCCATGGTTGATAAGCCAATTATTTTAAATGTGAAAATAATTTGTTATTGATAATTACACAAGTGCATTAAGCAGCACATTATCAGAGAACAATGAAATTCGAACGAACAGCTGTTTCTCAGTGGCTAGTGCTCTTGCCGATGAGTCAGAGGCCATTGGTTTAAATTCCATGCCAGAAACTTGCGCATAATATCCAGGATGTCATTTCAATGCATCACTGATCATTGCTGCTCTGTCAGAGGCGTGGTGTTCTGGCTGAGACATTGAACCTAGGCATTGTCTGTTTCTTCAGGTGAACACAAAAGATTCCACAGAACTGTCAAAGAAGTGGTAATAAAATGTGAGGCTGGATGAACACAGCAGACCAAGCAGCATCTCAGGAGCACAAAAGCTGACGTTTCGGGCCTATGACCCTTCATCAGAGAGGGGGATGGGGGGAGGGAACTGGAATAAATAGGGAGAGAGGGGGAGGCGGACCGAAGATGGAGAGTAAAGAAGATAGGTGGAGAGAGTGTAGGTGGGGAGGTAGGGAGGGGATAGGTCAGTCCAGGGAAGACGGACAGGTCAAGGAGGTGGGATGAGGTTAGTGAACGCCCTTGACCGCGTCTCCCGCATTTCCCGCGACACATCCCTCACACCCCGCACCCGCCACAACCGCCCCAAGAGGATCCCCCTCGTTCTCACACACCACCCTACCAACCTCCGGATACAACGCATTATCCTCCGACACTTCCGCCATTTACAATCCGACCCCACCACCCAAGACATTTTTCCATCCCCTCCCCTGTCTGCTTTCCGGAGAGACCACTCTCTCCGTGACTCCCTTGTTCGCTCCACACTGCCCTCCAACCCCACCACACCCGGCACTTTCCCCTGCAACCGCAGGAAATGCTACACTTGTCCCCACACCTCCTCCCTCACCCCCATCCCAGGCCCCAAGATGACATTCCACATTAAGCAGAGGTTCACCTGCACATCTGCCAATGTGGTATACTGCATCCACTGTACCCGGTGCGGCTTCCTCTACATTGGGGAAACCAAGCGGAGGCTTGGAGACCGCTTTGCAGAACACCTCCGCTCAGTTCGCAACAAACAACTGCACCTCCCAGTCGCAAACCATTTCCACTCCCCCTCCCATTCTCTTGATGACATGTCCATCATGGGCCTCCTGCACTGCCACAATGATGCCACCCGAAGGTTGCAGGAACAGCAACTCATATTCCGCCTGGGAAACCTGCAGCCATATGGTATCAATGTGGACTTCACCAGTTTCAAAATCTCCCCTTCCCCTACTGCATCCCTCAACCAGCCCAGTTCATCCCCTCCCCCCACTGCACCACACAACCAGCCCAGCTCTTCCCCCCCACCCACTGCATCCCAAAACCAGTCCAACCTGTCTCTGCCTCCCTAACCGGTTCTTCCTCTCACCCATCCCTTCCTCCCACCCCAAGCCGCACCCCCAGCTACCTACTAACCTCATCCCACCTCCTTGACCTGTCCGTCTTCCCTGGACTGACCTATCCCCTCCCTACCTCCCCACCTACACTCTCTCCACCTATCTTCTTTACTCTCCATCTTCGGTCCGCCTCCCCCTCTCTCCCTATTTATTCCAGTTCCCTCCCCCCATCCCCCTCTCTGATGAAGGGTCTAGGCCCGAAACGTCAGCTTTTGTGCTCCTGAGATGCTGCTTGGCCTGCTGTGTTCATCCAGCCTCACATTTTATTATCTTGGAATCTCCAGCATCTGCAGTTCCCATTATCTCTGTCAAAGAAGTGGACTGAGTTACTCTCTGGGCCCTGGCCAACACTTAACTCATTAAGACATATAATTGAGAGCAAATACACATTATTATTTGTGCGGCTTGAGCATTCAAGGGGCTTTAGGCTTATTTCTTGGTGCTCACACCATTAATCGTCCAGTGCTGGAGCTCTCATCCCTTTAAAAGATGGAAATCCATCCCCAGTCAGTGGTATGTCAGTACCTCAATCTCAGTAGTGCTTTGGGGAATAGTGGCCACTGCTGGGACTGCAGCTGTCAAAAATGGAGATGGATCTGTAAAATAACACAGGTAGTAGGGAGAAATCCTTAATTGTTCACTTAAAGGGATCAATTAGGTTCTGGGTCCAAGGCTGTTTGCCATCATTCCTGCTGCTGCTAAAGTCCTATGGGGTGGGGAACTGTAGTGGTACGGTGCTGGTGTCTTGCTTCTGGAGTAATAGGTCCCTAGTTCAAGTCCTACCTGCTCCAGAGCTGTGTAGCAATGTCGCTAAATGATTGTTTAGAAAATATATAAAGTTCTATGGAATTGGGAAGGAAACAGACACTCCTCTTCCTCACATTCTGTCATCATTTTTGGGTTTCCCCTTCCATCCTATCCCTAGATAGTTAATAAAACACATCCTGTTGTGTTCGTGTTGGCTATCAGTTTCCTTACACAGCAATACGTAAGAATTTCATTGGCTGTGAAATGCTTTGGGATACTCTGACCTTGTGATATAAATGCAAAACGTGTTGTCTTGAATTTGCTCATTTAGTTTAGGATACATATAAAACAAGACCCAGCTCTGCACCAGTTCTGAATAATATTATTAGCCGGCACTGTTTGATTTAAAAGGAATAGACAACATCAAATGGAAAAGAATAAAGCATTTGAATTAATCAAAGCTTATTTTAGTTCAATTTTTGTTTGAAATGATGGGAGACCAGATGGTGTGAAAGGTTAGGAAACTGTCCTTTTACCTTTGGGACTTGAATTTGAATCTTGCCCAGACTGATGAAATAAATACCTTCTCTCTCGGCTAGCTGCAAAGATTCCAAGAGGACTGTTCCCCGAGGACCCCCAATTCAGTTCCTAATGGGAGTAAGTCCAAGCCACAATATTGCTGGTAATTCAACACAGGTTGCTAAAGGATCCAATTGGACTAATGTAAGTGTCTTCTGAAGTGGACTTGATGCAACTAATTGGTATAGAAGAGAGAATGGGTTTGATTAGAAGTGACATGGACTATACCTGGCTAGGAAATGTTCCATGGTAACACTGAACACTCAAAGTGCTCCATTCCCCAGGGCATGAAGCATTTCTGTAAAATCTGTGAACACTACAGGAAAATGGCAGTGGTGGTAACCTTCCCACCTCATTTTATCAGATGACCTTAAGGAATCTGAACACAAAAACTTACATCATGCAGTATGAAAGTATAAAGTGTGAATAGGTTTGCATCAAAATACTTCATGTCCCAAATAAGGGAAATGATTTGAGATTAATATAGCTGTAAAAAGACTATGCAACATACTTTGATTATTTGGATGCATTAAGCATCTAAAGTGAACGTTGAGCATTGCTTGGTCATGGCTTGTCTTCACCCAACCTGTTTCCCTGCGCAAATTTCCTGTTCACGCACAGATCTCATCATCAGAAATCTGACACCTTCAGTCTGTTCTGTATTGCATAGTCCAGTACTGACAATACTTTATTTTGCAATGATAATATATACTGGGCATTAAATATGTGAATTCCTATGAATCTTGAAAATATCAAACGCTTGATCACTTTGTGCTGGTTAGAACTGATAACCAAACATATTTATAAACGGTTGATTAACAAAAGCCAAAATACGTGCAGTATTCATAGTGATTTGCAATATAGATGACAGAACAGCCACAGCTTCGATAGGCAAACTCCTGAAATGGCAGATTGCTAAGAATAAGCAAATACCAATGTACCTGATGGTACCCTTAGACTTGTAACCAGCATCTGTAAAAAGAAACATTTTTTTCTGCTTCATGCCATTAAAAAATTGATTGCGAGGCAATTTCTTTGACAATCGACTTCAGCATCCAACTTTACAGAGGCAACAACACAAGCAAGGTTAGTCAAGGTAGGCTAGTTAGCAAGATGGTTGCATTGATTCTGCAAAACCAAACCGTGCACTTTCCTTTTGGGCAGGTAGACGTTGACACAAAACAATAACAAAACTACATTTAGGTCAGAATTCTGCATTGAATAAGTCAACACAGTTGGTGCTTGACATGTTCAGTTGACTGAGGACTAGGGCAAATATCTAGCACATACTGTTCTGAGTGCCTTTAACAGTGACCAAGGCTATATTCATTATGGCGGCCGTCCTGATTAGCCATACAGTCTCAAATTGACACTCCTCAGAAACATAGAAAAACTTGAATTCACTATTGGTAACGACACTTCTCAAAGCCAAATCAATACAGTTTCACTAGATAGAACATAGAACATAGAACAATTCAGCACAGTACAGAGCCTTCAGCCCACAATGTTGTGCTGAACTTTTACCCTATATCTAAGGTCTACCTAACTTTCACCCCTACTTTACACTATCATCCATGTGCCTGTCTAACAGCCGCTTAAACACACCTAACGAGGCCGACTCCAATACCCTCTCCGGCAATGCATTCCACACCCCAACCACTCTGTGAGTAAAGAACCTACCTCTGACATCTCCCCTATATCAACTTCCACTCACTTTGAAACTATGCCCCCTCGTGATAACTACCTCCACCCTAGGAAAAAGTCTCTGTCTGTCCACACCATCTATACCTCTGATCATTTTGTACACCTCAATCAAGTCACCTCTCATCCTTTTTCATTCTAAAGAGAAAAGGACTAGCTCTTTCAACCTTTCCTCATAAGACCTACCCTCCATTCCAGGCTATATCCTGGTAAATCTCCTCTGCACCTTTTCCAATGCTTCCACATCTTTCCTGTAATGAGGCGACCAGAACTGGACACAATGTTCCAGATATGGCTGAACCAGGCTTTTGTACAGGTGGAGCATAACTTCACGGCTCTTGAACGCAATCCTTCTATTAATGAAAACTAACACACCATACGTCTTCATAACAACTCTATCCACCTGGTGCCAGCTTTCAGGGAACTGCGGACATTAACCTCAAGATCCCTCTGCTCCTCCACACTGCTGAGAATCTTTCCGTTAACCCCATATTCTGCTTTGAAGTTTGTCCTTCCAAAGTGATCCACCTCACACTTTTCAGGGTTAAACTCCACTTGCCACTTCTCAGCTCAGCTCTGCAACCTATCAATGTCCCTTTGTAACCTAGAACAGCTCTCCACAGTATCCACAACAATAAAAGAGATCATAATATAAGGCACAGAACTAAACACCATGCACCTACAGCAAATAGCAGAGAATGGTTCCAATCCATCGACCGCAGGGTTATGGGCCCAGGATGCTCCTGCTGCACCACTCTGCTTAGCTATAACATATCATAGTTGAATGCAGTATTGAGGAAGTGCAACGCTTTTGATTTTACGACATTTCAAAGAAGAACAGGGAGGTTCCCCTCAAGAATGTTGGTCAATGTATACTACTTGCTAATCACTGAAAAATACTGATTTTCTGGTCAATATCATGTGGCTGTTTCTGCAAGGTTACTCTGTGCAAATTATCTTCCATCTTCCAAATTTATGACAGCTACCAAAGTCAAGTTACCTCATTGACTGTGAAGTGTTTTGGGGCATCTTGTGGTTGTGAAAGGTGCTATATAAATGTAAGCATTTTCTTATTATGCATTTGTTTATGTGCAATTATGTGTATTTTATTTATCTGTGTATATATTGACAGACAAGTATCCATCATACATATATATCTACATGGTAAACTAAGAGCTATGAAAACAAAACCCCCTTTTTGTCACAGACAGATCAGATCAAATTGCACCAAACAGCATTAATTCATTTTTACATTGTATGTACGACCTGGTGAATATTTGCTCTCAAAGCTTTGTGTGATACTGTGTAAAATCTAATAATCCAATGTCTCATCATGTCAATGTTGAAGAGAACTCTACATGTCTGACTAATACGAAATAGCCTATTTTTTTTAAATTGACAGACGCAAGTTTAGGAAGTAAAATATTTTCTATTACTCCCATCCATTGTTTAACAGCGAGGAGGATTTCAGCATTCAGGTTGTCAGTTAAATAATTACTTTCTGAGTTGACACTGGTTATTGTATCCATGAATAGAAGTTTCCAGAATTCTGCTCACTCATACTTACTGAAGACATTCCAGCACATTTCAAAATGCTACATGCAAATCCTCAGTGCATTTGAACTGACAAAAGAACATCTTTATTTACTTACCTACTTAATTACTCACACCTCAGGAAAGAAATATTGGTCTTGGAAGAAGCACAGAGTATGCTTACTAGAATGATACCTGCACTCCATGGTCACATTACAAGGAGGGATTATACCAATTAGTGCTAACTCCCTGGAAGTTAGAAGGTTAATGGGTGATTTGATCTGCAATTTCAAGACATTGAGGCGAACAGATAGGTTAGATAGAGAGAAACTACCTCTGCTGGTATTTAAGTCTAAGTCCAGAATTAGAGTCAGACCTTTCAGGTATGAAATTAAGAAATCCTCTTACGCACGGAGAATGGTATTTGGAACTCGCTTCCAGAAACGGTAATTGATGAAATCAATTGTTATTTTCAAAGCTTTGTAAATCTTTGTGAACTAAAGGTATTAATAGATATGGGGCAAAGGTAGACATATGGAGTTAGATTGCAGATTAGCCATAATCATGCTGATTGACAGAATAGGCTCAAGGGCTAAATGTCTTATTCCAGTTGCTGTGTTCCTATACATGAGTTAAAAATATCCCTCGTCCAATTTTGTTCTTTCATCTGTTGAAATATTTATTATAATGCAATATTGCAGACAGAATTTAAGCGTTTTGCTGCTGTTCACAACCGAAATGTTTTCGTGTGCGAGGTCACTGTGTTTTCATACCGTAATTTAAATGGTTTTAACATAAGGGTTCATGAATTTAAAAAAGTTATTTACTATCACACACTTGTCTCAGTGGCTTAAAATGCAATGTCTCACATAAATTATCATACACATAAAGATTGGATACAGTTGAAGAGAAAAACAATATGGTTACATATTTGGAATTGTTTCAGTCTATTTTGTCGTAAGCCCATAGTTTCTTAGATGAGTTGATGCTTTAAGTTGCGCAAAAGCAGAGGATTTTTAGTAAGCTACGAGGATTCATGTAATTGAATTGTCAGGAAATTGGCTCTCAGGAAAGCATCAAGTCATAACAAGTTGGTGAAGAGTCCTGCTCCCATTTCAATATATACCTGTTTATTACTTTGGCTGCATAATTATCTGTAAGCTGGCTTGATGGATCCAGACAATCTTCTCAGATGGTGTTTCTGTCTCAGAGAGTTTCTGTTGCTAGTTCTAAAGGCAGGTAATAAATATGTCAGATTTACCCATGTGACATGTTACATTTCCAAAGTCCACTCTGAAATATAGTTATGTTCTAGGCTTTTTGTGTTGTGGTATTTCATGCTCTGAGAGTTTTGGATAGCCATGGCCTTTGGGATGATGAACCATCATAGTAGAGTGACAGGTCATGAGATCCATTTCACTTTTAGCCAATAGCCATTAAGTTTCAATGTCTCCATTGTCTATCTTGAAGCAGAAAGGTCATATGGCTGTTAAATCAGTTTTGTAGGCAGCCCATCCTTGACAAAGGGATGCATGAATTTCATAAGTGGCTGTTACTATCCATATTGAATTGGGTACTTTCTTGAGTTGCAAGACCAACTGGTGATGACTACTGCCAGTCACATAATATTTTGGAGCCATTTTAAAAGCTTTAAGAATTATGTTCAAGAAAATTGTTTGAACCTGGAATAATGGCATTCTGGGTTTTAAAGGTGGTTGTACAATTTAGTGAATTGAATTAATATGCGCAAAACCAGAAGGAAAGCATTCTTGTAGCGTATCAAAAATAACAATAACAATAACAACTCACCCATGGAAAGGCTGCATGGTTCCATACATGCAACTACAGAGCTCCTCGAGAGGTATTATACTGCATGAGACTAGTTTGTTGATTTTTGCATTTGACAATCTTATTTCCTTACCTGTTTCATTTACCAGATCTGGAAGCGGAAGCTTTGAAAAATATGCCTTTAAAACTTGTAACATTTTTGGAAAATGACCTGTATTGAGCATGTCAACAAGTTTACAAGTACAACTCACCTAAACTTTCCCCAATGAACAATACAGAGCCATATGTATTCCAGGAGGTTTCATTGTAAAGTGGCATGAATCAGAGATTTTTTTACCCATCGTTCCACAAGGGCTCTGAAGCCAGTGTTGTACGTAGCTTTCCTCCTGCTGAGATCAGCTCTGTCAAAATAAAATAGTACTCAATTTTGTGATCTTCTTAAGCTGTGCAATCCAATGTGCACTGAACCAAAGAGAGACTGGTTCATTTCAAGGAGTTCTCAAAAATTCATTTATTCAGGAGACTTCCACTTCTGGATCTCGTAAATGCAACAGATAAGTAAATAAGGTTGTCAAATGCAAAAGTCAACAAACTAATTTCAACTGGTATAATACCTTTAGTATGATTTATGGTATGCCAGAAAAATGCTTTTATTCTGGTTTTGTATCCATTAATTGAATTCACTAAATTATAAAACACCTTTTCAAATCCAGGACTTCAGTATATCGGGATTTAATAATTTTGTTTTTTACAATTTTAAAAGATTGTATCATTTGATTTGATTTTATTTAATTTATTATATTTGCATATACCTAGGTGTTATGAAAAGTTTTGTGACTGGGTCTTCATTATTTACTGATGGCAGAATGCACAGCCTGTTAGAACTAACTTAATTATCAAAGATGCCACAGGTAAGTAGGGTTCTCTTATACAGATTGTCCAGTTTTTGGTATTGTAAGCTCAGGCTGGCATTCATCATTATGTTCTGTGGAAATGTTATGTTTGCATGTTTGCAACACCACCTTCATACTGGTATTCCTATTTGCTTCGGGTAACTTTGATCTTGAGAGGTGGTGGATAATGGTCAATGTCAATTTCATTGTCCATTGTACATTTAACCCATAAACATGAAATGCAAGAGAGATGTGCACTGGGGCGCTGGTGGTCGGGAGTGGAGTGAGGAGCAGAACTCCATATCATCTGCTTTATATTATCTCCAAAAGTCAAAACTGCTCCCTTATTTTTATTCATTAACTGACAGAAGGAGTCCCAAATGTCAGAGCGCTAGACAATTTCCAAATCTGAGATGTATTGATAAGGAGGTAATATTCATCAGGAGATACTGTTTTCTCAAAAGGCAGAAGATTGAGACAACACAACCGCTGAAAGAGATAAGGAAGCTCAGAGATTAAAATCTGGGAAAAGTGTTTTGAAGTGGCAGACCGAGATGATGCCTTAATTTTTTTTTCTATATTTGTTCATGGGAGGTAAGCATCACTGCCATCCTTAATTTCCCTTGAAAATATGATGGCGAGTTGCCTTCTTGAACTGCTGCAGTCTCTGTTGTTCAGGGACACACAAAATGCCAAAAGGAAGAAAGTACCAAAACTTTGACCCAGTGACTGCAAATGGATACAATCCGGAATCAGGGTGGCTTGTGTCTGGGAGAGGACCATCACATGTGTCTGGATTATACAGTTCACAGGTTCGAAAGGTGCTGCCTGAACTAATTGAAAGATCAAAGTTTTAAAAGAGGTCTTGATTTGATTGTGGTGGAGGATGTAACAAGGAGGAAGAATGTGAAGGTCTGTTCAGTTACACCGAAAAAAACAAGGCTTGGTTTGATTTGTTCACCTTGCCACTGTTTTAGCTATGGCTAAGGTTACATCCATGATGGAATTTCAAGTTCTAAGAGCCTGATGTCTCAAATAAAGTGTGCTTTTCAATGTTCTTAGTCTGTGAAGAAGTAGCAAACAGACGCAATTGTCTTTTAGAGTTGCTGGATGCACGTTAGCAGCGTGAAGATTTGACATCTGGTCTAGTGTGATTACATATGCTCTTTGTAAATTGTTTGTCAATAGTAGCTGTAGGATGCTTGTCAATAATAGTTGAGGGCTTACCTCAAAGGGCTACATCCTTCTCTTTGCCCAGATGACTGACTAATGAGGGTAATGTCACAGGAAGGAACTAGGAGTCTCAGCATTCACAACTTATGCCTTATTAATAAACCTGGAATAATCCCAACTGGAGCGTCCCAGGATATCACCTGAAGAGGAGCCAGATTACGGATTGTTCCAGGTCTAGTTTTACTTCCTGGATATTCAGAAAAGCTGGAAGTTCTAACACTGAGTCACGGAATCATAGCCAATGACTTAATCTGGGTCTCGAGAATGATGGGAATAGCTACCTTCATTGTCCTGAATGCCAGACTCTTTATGAATAAATCTGTTAGGTCGCTGGCCAGCCCAATGTCATGCTTTGCAGACTGGTATGGGTGGATTGACACTAGTCTCTCCACGATGGTGGAAACAGAGAATATCTTGGCAGGTGCCAGAATATATTCACTAGCGCCAGCACCATTTTTGACACTCGTAGCAGATGGTTCCTCATTGGAAGCGAGCTGAGGCTGGCACAAGGAACCATCACAAAGGCATATAACCGGGTTAGAGCTGAGGTTAGACACTAATGTTGCCAACACTGAAGGATTAAAGTTTAATGCCTTGGACACCAGGTGCGCAATAAACACGGGTTTGTGTGTGTTTTGTTTCCCTTCTTTTCCTTTGAACGCTTCCATTTATTAATTATAAAATATTGGAGAAAGGGGAAAAAAGCAGTTTGACTTGGGGAGGCGGGGCAACTGAAAGCGGGAGGTCATGTGACGAAACCTCCAGGAATAAGTCCAACCAGATTTGGCAAACCCCATTAGTCAGGCTGGTTTTACCACATGTCTTGTGTTAGATAGAAGCTGATCCTTCTGTGAACCTGTGTAATTGGGTGGGGGGTGGGGATGAAAGAAAGGAAGAGAGGGAGTCTCTGTGACCTCAGATCTCAACTCTCTCTGGCCATAGTCTGAAACCTGAATCTCCTTTCCGTCCCAAGTTCAAAAAGAAGGCTGGACATGGTTCATCCAAACAAAAGCTGTTCACTAGACATGAAAGAAGGTTAGCTGTGAGTATTGCAGGTCATGTACCATGCCAGAATTACACTCGACAAAGTGTAATCAGGCCGATGTTAGCAAGCTGTAATGTGAATGCAGCTGAAGGAAGCTTAACTCTTAAACTGCTGGCAGGCCAAGGGAAAATTGCAATTATGCTAAAACGATCACAAACATTACATTAACAAAGCTGCATAGATATCAGTAATAGAGAAAAAAGCTTTTTATGATCTCCTTTATTTGTACAGGAACACCCCAGAAGGCTGTGCTGATTATAAAGGAAGCCAGACATTTATAAAGCACCTAAAGTGCTTCACTGTAACAGTCACTGCTGTAAAGTAAGAATTGTAGCAGCCAATTTGCACATAGCAAGGTCCCATAAGCAGGGCTATGAACAAATAAACTACTTCACTGGAGTCGGTTGAGGGAATCATGCTTGCCAGGATGCATATGAATGCAAAACATACAGGAGGTGATAGCCTATGGCATTATCGCTGGACTTTTAATCCAGAGACCCAAGAATGTTCCAGAGACCCAGGTTCGAATCCCACCATAACAGATGGCAGAATTTGAATTGAATTTTAAAAATCTGGAATTAAGAATCTAATGGTAATTGTTGATCGTTGGAAAAGTCCATCTGATTCATTAATATCCTTTAGGAAAGAAAACTGCCATCGTACATGGAACTGCAGACCCACAGCAATATGGTTGACTCTTAACTGGGCAATTAGGGATGGGCAACAAATGCTGCTTAATCAGCAATGCCCTCATCCTTGAATGAACTAAAACTGGAAAAGCACAAGAGGTCAGGCAGCACCTATGGAGAGAAACTGAGGAATTGTTTCAAACATTTCATCAGAACTGACGAAAACTAGAAATATAAGAGTTTTTAAGCCGGGGAAGGGGTCAAGGTGGAACAGGAGGAACAAAGGAAGTCTGTGAGAGAATGGAGGTCAGAAGAAATTAATAGCTGAACATTTCACAAAGTATAAGCCAAGAGGAATGGTAATGCATAATGCAAAGTAACAAAGTTTGTGTTCAAATGACGTGTGATATACAACATAAAAACTAATAGAAATCAAGGTGGACGGATAAAGAAAACAATCAGTGAAGCTCACAACAAAAAGAAAGAAAGACAAAGAAAACACTATGTTGAACTACATTGGAAACAGAGGGTAAGAATTAGCTGTCAAACTCAACGTTATGCCCAGAAGTCCATTGATGAGTTGCTTACCTGAAGCTTGAATTGAGCTTCACTGGAACACTGCAGCAGGGCAATAGATAGGAAGGTTAGAAAAAGAATAAAGTGGCAACTTAAAATAATGTACAACCAGATGTTTGGAGTCATGCTTGCAGACTAAATGGAGATGTTCCTCAAAGCAGCCACCCAAACTGCATTTGGTCTCTCTGGTGTAGAGGAAACACTTAGATGGAGTGCTTGGGGCATAGGACAGTCGTTAAAAGAAGGTATAAAGGCAAGTATTGCATCTCCTTAAGTATGCTGCTGAAAGAAGGGAGTGTTAGGCAGCATTCCCTCTAATTTTCTTTCCTGCTGAAAATACTTCTGAGTCCATGCATGACCGTTACTCCCAGAACCAGTTGTCAGTTTTTCATTTGGCACGCCAACACCAACTGCTGTGTGTGGAATCTTGCAGCAGTGTTACAGGTTACCGAGGGCCAGAGTGTCGCAGAGGGACAATTGCTGTGGAATGCTGAAGGTGGAAGGCAAAAGAATGCGTGTTTTGTGGTTGCATAATATTGGAACTGCATGAAGTGGTGGAGGATAATCTGCTGAGTGCAGCAACTAGTGGGCTTGGGAAGATGAAGGCATGGAAAACACTATCAATGTGCTAGGAGGGAGGGGAAGACATCAGAGCAAAGGTGTGTGACATGATTTGACACTTTGGAGGACCCTATCAATCAAGCTGAGTAGAAATTCTGTGCGAGGAAAAAGGAAGTCATTGCAGATGAGTTAGTGCAGAAGGTTACATTGATTGAACAGAGATGGAGAAACTGGACAAATGGAATGGAGTGATTACAGGGTGCAGAGTTTGAGAAAGTGTAGTTGAGATAACTGTGGGAGTCCATGGATGTGTAGGGAATATTAATAGATAAACTATCTCCTGAAATGCAGTCACAGAAATCAAGGACAGGAAGGTGGAGGGGTCAGACGTGGACCAAGTGAAGGATTGAATTTGGAAAAAAAGAAGTAATGAAATGTTTCAGTTTATGGTAAGAGCAGGAGAGAGCATCAATGTCTTTTTTAAATCTCTCTCCTCTCACCTTAAAAATGCACCCATTAGTCTTGAAATCTGGAAAGATAGGTTGATCTTGATTTTTGGCAAGGGATAGAAGAGAGATAGGAGACTGCTGAAGGAAGATTGCCAGAGGATACAAGGTTAGTGATAGTGCTGGAAACAATACCTTGAGGACACAAGAAGAAGTGCCAGGGAGTTGGCAGTCAGCCTTTGCTATGTCATAGGTCAGTATGTCAGACGCTAACAGTACTATCTTTTGTCTACAAGTTTCATGACAATGTTCGAGTAGGACTTCAAGAAAACAAAATGCAGCATGTTCAGAGGGAGACACACCAGTGAGTGAGAGGAGCAGAGAAATTGAGACAGCCGAAGACATACTGGCAATTCTCAATGTAAAGATCTAGAGATAGTGAGAGGTCACAGGGAAGAGATCAAGCAGAGGGAAAACATTGGAGACAGGTGAAGAGATTGATTAAACTGGAGGAAAGTCTCCAACAGTGCAACACTCCCAACAGCTCCACTGTGGGAGATGGGGGGAGGGGTTCTTGAGTGGGGCTGGTTTATTGACATCCTATAGCTTTCCGTTGATGTTTCTGGGGTAGGGTTTGAAATCACATCTTTTGACTCAGAGACGCTCTTGTTACCAACTGAACTACTGATGATGAAAGAATAAGAGTGGTTCCTTTAGAAATATCATGGTTTAATGTACAGCACTGTGCTGTAGCTGCCAATCAAATATTTCAAGGACAACCCATCAGATAGTTTCCTTGCAGACATCCTGGAGCCATCTACATTAGCTCTTTAATTGACTTCTTTCACCCTTCATGGACTGCGGCTTTGTTTGAGTAGCCTACTTAATGGATTACTTTCACACCGCAGCACCCCTGGCATTCCTGCCGAGGTAACTGGAGTAATCAAGACCTATTCCTGGGATATTGCTTGAAACATTTTAACATTTACCTTCTGTAGCAGTTGTCTATCCTAAGCTATTCCCAGCTATCTAGGCTGCTACGCAATGATTGCCACTGTGGCCTACTTCATAAATAAGCAGAGAGGGATGAGGTCATTGATGCTCTAGAGATCGGACACTGGCACATAAGCCATAAGGTATCCCTTAGCAACCAAGCATTTAAAAGAAAGCCTGGAGGATAATGAATGAAGAAGAAATATTGAAAGAAGTTATCTTTCACACAGTGAATTCAAACAGTCTTCCTGTCTGGCCCCAAGATCAAGGCAGCAGCACTGTCTTGAAACAGGGTGTGCTGTTTCCATGCACTGACTGCATTGTTGGAGGTGTTGTCCTTTGGATAAGATGTTGAACCAAGGTCCCATCTGCCTGTTTAAACAGACATTAACAATGTCATAATACTAGTTGTGGAAGTGTGTTTGTGCTCACCCTGTGTCAGTCCATAACACAGATTAATCTAATCAGTCATTTATCTTGCTGTAGTTTATTTGGAACTGTCTCTTGTGCAACTGGGATAGCAACAGCTGATATTCCTGCCTGAATATCTAGTACTCAAAGGTTCACACAGGAGATATATATCCATAGAACCTGCCCTCATGTAGTCAAACTCTGTTCAATTACACAAATGTGAATTTTAACTCCAAGAAGAACTGCTTCAATTCTTCCGACTCTACATTAATTCAATTTCTTTCGGAAAGTAACATTTTGTGATGCATGGGATGAAAACCTTCTTATTTAAGGAGAGATAAGCAGGCATTGGAAGCAGATGAGAGATGGTTCACAATGCTGATACCAGGTATGGAGGGACTGTCTTTTGAAAAGAGGTTGAATAGGTTGTGTAAAATTCATTGGAATTTAGAAGAATGAGAGGCAATCTTATTGAACATGCAAGATTCTCAGGGAATTTGACGGGGAAAGTGCAAGCAGCTTGTTTCCTCTCATTCAAAAATCCAAGACCAGAGGACATAATCTTAGAATCAGGGGTCACACATTTAACATAGACACGAGGAAGAATTCTTTTCTTTGAGGGTAGTGAATCTCTGGAAGTCTTTACTGCAGAGGGCTGTTGAGGTTGGGTCATTAAATATATTCAAGGCTGAGATATATTTTTAATCAGTAAGGGGACCAATGGTTGTGGGAAAAAGGCAGGAAAGTGAAGTTGGGAACTATCAGATCAGCATGATCATGTTGAATGGTACAGCAGATGCACTGGGCTGAATGGCCTACTTCTGCTTATGGTCTTATGATCGTAACTTGAGACATGACATGGTGAGTGTAGTCTGCGTGGGAGGGAAAAGTGACTTAGACCGGTGGTTCCCAAAGTTCTCCACTCCAGAGTTTTTCGGTTGTGACATGTCAGGATCTGAAGCAGATCAATTTGTTGATAGGGATGTTGATCCCTATGATTAGGCCAGGCCGCCATTATCGTTGTATTATGTGAACCAGTCTAAAGAGGCCACATGAACTCCAATGCCTTTGTGGTACAGGCCAGAAGAACACCAAGATGATTTCATTTAACAAACGCAAGAAATCCTCAATTATCTTCACTGCAGAAGTGATAATATCAAGTTTCTTTACAAATAAATGATAACCAGTTCCTGAATATGCTATGAATTTCATAGTTCAGGCTTCAGGGCAGAACTTTGTTCTCACAAATCAAGAATCCATTTTTGATTTGCCTAGAGTACATCACTACCCGTTCAATCTATGGATTGCTCCACAGTGTTTCAGACAAAGATATTAATAATACAAACCTCCTAAACATCTTTATTTGCAGACAAGCCTTTTCAGATTACATGATATCTGTGTATTCTGAAACCTATAATTCTTTTAAGTGTTACTTTAGGCCTATAATCCTTTGCTCAATACCTCCGATAGGCAACGTTTTCTCTAAGCTGCATGGTTGCATACATATGCAGCTGCTCTGACATTCCATCCATGGTGATCGGTTCTGGAAGCCTCTGCTGCTCATTGCCCTCAGAGGCCGGCACTGCTGGTAGAAAGATTGGGGGAATGCTGCTCATAGATCCTCTTACGATACAAAATTGGGCGGGATTGTGAGATGTGAGAAGGATGCAGGGAGGTTTCAAGGTGTTTTAGACATGTTGAGTGAGTGGCAGATACAGTACAATGTGGACAATATGAAGCTACACACTTCAGTGTGAAGAACAAAAAGACAGAGTACAATTTAACTGGTGTAACAAAGTGTAGAGCTGGATGAACACAGCAGGCCAAGCAGCATCAGAGGAGCAGGAAGGCTGACGTTCTGAAGAAGGGTCTAGGCCTGAAACATCAGCCTTCCTGTTCCTCTGATGCTGCTTGGCCTGCTGTGTTCATCCAGCTCCACACCTTATTATCTCAGATTCTCCAGCATCTGCAGTTCCTACTATCTCTGAAACAATTTAACTGGCGCTATGTTAGGAAGTGTGGATGCACAATGGGATCTTGTAACCGTTCAATGAAGGTAGACCAGCAGATGCAGCAAGCACTGAGGAAGCCAAATTGTATATTGGCTTTCACTGCAAGAGGATTTGAGTTCAGAAGGAGGACGCCTTACTGTAGTTCTACAGCACCTTGGGAAGACTGCACTAGGAGGATTGCATGCAGTTTTGGCTTCTTTACTTATGAGAGAACATACCATGAAGGGGGAATGCAGCAGAGATCCACAAGGCTGATACTGGAGATGGAGGAGAGATTAGTGCAACTTGATCGGTATTCAGCAGAATTTAGAAGGATGAGAATGTATTTGATTGGAATGTATAAAATTTTAACAGGTCTAGACATATTAATGCAATGAGGGTGTTTTCCCTAGTTGGGGAGTCTAGAACCAGGAGCCACAGTCTCAGGATATAAGGTAGACCATTTAGGACTGAGATGAGGAAATATATCTTCAAAGGATGGTGAGCCTGTGGAATCCTCTATCACATACATGTGGAGGTCAAGGCACTGAATATATTCAAGAGAAATATCAATAATTTTTCAGATTTTAAGAGATTCAAGAAGTATGGAGAGAAAGAAAGCATTGAGATAGAGGATCAGCCATGATCATATTGAATGGTGGAGCAGGCTCAAAGGGCCAAATGGCCTACTCCAGCTCCTACTTTATGTTTCTTAACTGGCAAATGCTGAATTAAGTATTCTTGACAGAGCGTATCATGGCCAAACATGCTGAAACATGAACAGGGCAGAATCCAAGCTTGATGTCTGGTAACCTTAAGCAGTTTGAGATTTCCCATCGTTGACCATGGTGATTCTGTTAATTCCTGCAAATAAAATTCCTGCATGACCCTCATTCCCAACACATGGCCAATGCTCTTTCTAATCACTGTCTCAGGCTTGCAATAAAAGGTGCAAAGAAATACTGAAGGATCATCAATACGTTGTATGATTCCGCTTTTTATTCACAAATTCAGAACACAGTTCCTCAGAATGTGATCCAAGCTTCAAAACAGAAACCTATCTTGGTGTATCTATTTAGATACATGCTGCTACTAAAATGTCATTGAAGACTAATGTGTACAAAGTCCTGTTCATTCATTACCCTGTATTGATTTGCACTGGCCATCGGTCTGGTAATTACCTGATTTTTAAATTGTCATCATATGTTCAATTCATGCATGGCCCTACTTTTCCTACCTCCATATCCTCCATTACTCCTACCATCCTTGAAGTTATCTCTTGAGTACCTCCAATTCTGGTCTAATGTACATTCTCATTTTAATTTCTTTTTGATTTCCATACCGTTAACCGCCAAGGCCATAGATTCTGCAATTTCCCACCCCAAGCCTCTCTCATGCTCTACTGCTCTCCTCCTTTATAACATTCATCAGAATCTAACTTTTTTAATGAAACTTCAGTGTCAAATTTTACTTGATATTGCCCCAGTACCTTGGGATCTTTGTTGCATTAAAACACAATATTGTTGCTGAATGTATTTTTGGAATGCAGTTCATTTGTCTGAGTTTTCTCTATCCAAGTCTTCAAGGCATCTCTCAATTATAGTCACTTTGCAATATGGTTTTGCAATGTGAATAGCAGCTATTTGGCAAATGACCATCTCCATGTGTGGCTATGAATGTTCGTAAGCTACTAACTCAGAAAGAGTTTTAGGGAAGGCAGAAAGTTTTGTATACAGTACTTTATATACATATGGATTAGTGTTGTTTATTCAAGTCGGATGATATCAGGGTTATATTGTATTATCCCACATTTTTAAAGTGTAACTGTGTTCCTCTAAGTCTTATTGTTAAGTAAACAGAGGCTTCGGTCAATCAGAATTTGATTGTTGGGTGAGGGAACTGTGCAGAGTGAGGTCAATCAGAGGTTAATTGCTTTGCAGACTTCAAATAAGCGCTAAGGATGAAATGTCGTGCTTTCTTTTTGCATTGCTAAGGCTACTTTTTAAAATTATAGGCTATAGTCATTCTGGGGGTGAAATAGTTTATTGTGACCAATTTGCTGACTCCTGCGAGAAACAGGCGTTTAAGGTTGGTGGGGGAGTTTCTGTTTAAATTAGGCAAAACTTTTTTAATAAGTTGGAAACTATTTTCATGATTCAATCAACTGTGAGCAAATTACATAAAATAAATTAATTACTGTATCATTATGATGACAGAGAAGTATGAGCAAATTATTCATTGAATGGCAAGGAAATGCAGGTAGATACAGTGTTTAAGTATATTCTAGTGAGCTGCCATGACATTGCTCATACCTTATCAGCCAAAAAACAGGGTGCTATATGACACATCTTAATAATACAGGCCATGGCTACTAACATGAGATCACTTCACTACTTTCTTAAGATCTTTCTTTCTTTCTCAGCACCCACCTCTACTTCTCACCCTTTTCTTTCTCCTTATTTCTCATTTGTTGCTCTCTTCCTGATTTTGTCTATCTTCTTCTACAGAACTGTCACTTTTAGAACATTTTCTAACTATTATACTGATAATAGTTTCTTCATTTCTGTTTATCTAAGCAGCTTTCAAAATTCATTAAAAAGAAAAAGAATGCAATTTAGGATGGGGAAGGATGTTAGTTTATAATCTAGAAATGTGGATGGTTTGCCTCTGCTATGTTATTCTTCTGTGGTGGCATTTGTCTATAGCTACTGATCACATCGTGTGTGGAATGATTTGCTTAGCATTCCTCTGGCTGTTGTTCTGCTTATTGAGAAAGCAGTGATAATAGTGAAAATAAGAGAGTAGTATAGCAGAATGGATGAAACAAAAGCTCAGCACATGACAGTAACCATAGAGACTCCATAAACCCCAGTGTCAAAAAGGAAATAAATAAAGAGCTTGCATTTATATAGCACATTTCACAACTTCAGTTTGTCACCAAGTGCTTCCCCCTAGCTGATCAAGTGCAGTGCATCCCACTATAGCAATTCCGAGAAATGTTGCAGTCAATTAGCTCACAATTAGAACATGCAAACAGCATTGAGATAAAGGATGCTACCCTGTTTTAATGGTTCTGATTGAGGGGTAAATATTGTCTCAGAGACAGGGGGAGAACTCCCAGATATGCTTCACAGTCATGTTGTGAGATCTTTTACAGCATCTGAAAAGGATGGATAGGTCCTAAGTTTAACATTTCATCTGAAAGCTATTACACTGGGCACTGCAGTAATTTCTCAGTACTGCTCGAACATTTGCAAACACGCTTGCATCCCTCAAAGATCCTAAACTTTAATTGTCTTTTTCAAAATGTGGAAATCTGCATTAAAGATAATAGCAGCCTCTGTAATTGATTGGAGCATGTTTATCTCCATATATCGCTCCTTTCTGGATGTTGATACCATCCATTAGGTTTACTCAAAATACGCCTTGCTGTTTACACCGTTTACCTGTGTTCACAAATCTTCCTTAAAAACCTCCCATCTCCCCAACTACCAAGCCGAGTCTGGGTGGAGTGCTCATCTCTCTATTTATATAATGATGAGTTGGCAAAATGAGGTAGGTTTTATCAATAACTATCCTCACTTAAAAAACCAACTCCAATGAGCCCATACAACACACGAAAGAGCAATCAGCTCCCATTTGCTAATTCCTACAAGTGTATACACAGGCGTATGGATTGCCTGACATATTTCAAACCAGACATAAACAACATTTTATTACCAGTATTTTAAAAATGAATTATGTGAGTTCCTTTTCCTTCTTGTTCTGGATTTTATGGGCACTGTTATTGTATCTTTTATGTTGTATTTATGCTTTTTCATAGCAGTCAAGCATCAACAATGTCTCTTTATAAAGGAGTGTTGGCCGAAAGAGCTGTGTTTACCCTGTATAAGTACGTTGCCGTGAAATAAAATGGCTCTCTGTGTAATGATGTGAGTTTTGCTGTGTTGAAACTCAGGATTATACAGTGGCCAATTCCATTGTCTGCTCCAGTCTGTTGCTGGGAATTTGCTCTGAACTTTGAATGGTTGCATTACTGTAGCAGATTCATTTACATGCGTTGCCTCCCACCAGAGCTTTTAATGACAAAACAGTGGGTCTAGGGCAATTCATAACGCATGTCTCTGCAGTCCAGTAATGAGAGGTCTAGCAGGTGAATTTCTATGCTTGGGCAAACCACATGGAAGGAAGAACCTTCAACTACTATGGAATCAACCCAATTTTTGCTTGCATGGAGATGCAACTCTTGTACATACAAACATCTATTTCAATGCAAGGCATCCTATAGGTAAGGCTAATGAACTCAGAGCACGTATGGGGACATGGGACTGGGACGTAATAGCAATTGCAGAAATTTGGCTGAGGGAGGGACAGGACTGAAAGCTCAATGTTCCAGGGTTTAGGTGCTATAGGAAGAATGGAAAGGGAGGCAAGAGATGAGGGAGAGTGGCATTTTTGATTAAGAACAATATTACTATGGTAATTATAGGGGATATTTCTGAGGAATTGTCCAGTGAAACTATATGGATCAAAATTAGAAATAAGAAAGGGATGATCACCTTGATGAGATTGTACTCCAGGCCCTCCAATTAGTCAGAGGAAAATTGAGGAGCAAATATATTGAGAGATTTCAGATATATGTAAGAATAATAGGACTGTAATAGTAGGGGACTTTAATTTTCCAAACATTGACTGGGAGTGCCATAATGTTAAAATATTGAATGGTGAGAGATGTGTAAAATGTGTTCAAGAAAAAATTCTTTATCAAAGTGTAATATACCTCCTAGAGATGGAGCAAAAATTGACCTTCTCTTGGGAAATAAGGCAGGGCAAGTGTTCACAGAGGAACACTTTGTGACTTGTGATTGTAATTCTATTAGTTTTAAAATCATTCCGGAAAAGGATAGGCCTTCCATAAAAGTTAAAGTTCTAATGGTAGGAGACAAGAATTTTCAAAAGTTGTTTAGTCTGTTCACAGGTAAAGGGACGACAAATAGGAGACTTTCAAAAGTGTGATGACAAGATTTTAGAGGTAGTATGTTCCTGTTAGAGTGAAGGGTAAGGCTCAAAAGAGGTAGTGAGCAATAAATGAATAAAAATATTGAGGTTCTAGTCAAGAATAAGAAAGAGCCATGGACTTGGTATAGACAGCCAGGATCAAATTAATCTCTTAAAGAGTATAAAGAATGCAGGGGCATGCTTAAGACACAGATCAAGAAGGCAAAGAAAGAATATGAGATAGCTTGGCAGATAAGATTAAAGATCATCCAAAGAGATTCTACAAGTACCTTAAGAGTAAAAGAGCAACTAGAGACAGAATAGGGCCCCTTAAAGAGCAACAAAGTCATTTCCATGTTGAACCTTTGGTGCTGGGTGAAATGTCAAATGAATATTTAGCATCAGTTTTAACTGTGGAGAAATAAATGGAGGCTAGAGATCTCAGGGAAATAAATATTGATGTTTTGAAAATGATTCCTATTACAAAAGAGGAACTGCTAGAGGTCCTAGAAAACATTAAGTTGGATAAATCAAGTGTATCCCAGGATGTTGTGGGAAGTTAGGGAAGACATTGTGGGGCCCCGAGCAGAAATATTTGTACCAAGTATAGCCATGGGCGAGGTCCCAGAGGACAGGACAGTGGCTAATGTTGTGCCTTTATTTAAGAAAGGCTGTAAGGAGAAACCTGGGATCTATAAGCATGTGAGCCGGACATCAGTGGTGGTTAAGTTGTTGGAGGTGATTTCGAAAGATAGGACGTACACGCATTTGGAAAAACAATAACTAATTAAGGATTAAGTTTTATCTGGGGGACATCATATCTCACTAACTTGTTTGAGTTTTTTGAGGAATTAACCAAAAAAATTGATGAAAACAGAGTGGTAGACATTGTCCTCATAGACTTTAGTAAAACCTTTGACAAAGTTCCGCATTGTAGACTAATTAATAAAGTCATAACACAAAGGATTCAGAGTGAGCTTGCCAACAGAATACCAAAGTGGTTTGATGGTAAGAAACAGAGGGTGGTGGTGGAGGGTTGTTTATCAGACTGACACCTGTGGCCAGCCATGTTCCACAGGGATCAGTACTGGGTCCACTTTTGTTAGTCATTTATATAACTAATTTGGATGAGAATATAGGGGGTGTGGTTAGGAAGTTTGTGGATGACACCAAAAGTGGTGGTTTAGTTGACAACGAGGAAGGTTATTGAAGATTACAAAGAGATCTTGATCAATTAACTGAATGAGCTGAGGAGTGGCAGATAGAATATAATTTGGATATATGTGAAGTAATGCATTTTGGTAAAACAAACAAGGGAAGGACATATACAATTAAAAGTAGGTCCTGGGTAGTGTTGTGGAACAGAGAGACCTGGGGGCTGAGGCACATAATTCTTTGAAATTTCTGTCACAGGTAGTCAGGGTGTTTAAGAAGGTGTTTAGCACACTTGCCTTCATTGCTCAGGCCAGGAGTTGGGATCTTGTTTTGGTTGTACAGGACATTTGTGAGGCCTCTTCTAGAATACTGTGTCCAGTTCTGGTCTCCCTGTAATAGGGAAGGATATTATTAAATTAGAGATGGTTCTGATTAGATGTACCAGAACGTTGCCAGGAATGGAGGGTTTGAGATATAAGGAGATGCTGGATATGCTGAAACATTTTTCACTAGAGCGTAGGAGGTTGACCATATAGAGGTTTATAAAATCACAACGGACACAGATAAGGTGAATAACAAACTTTTTTTTCCCTAGGGTGAGGGAGTTCAAAATAAAGGAGCATTTTTTAAGGTGAGAGGAGAAGGTTTTAAAAGGGACATCAGGGCAACCTTTTTACACCTTTTCATGTGCGTAGAATGGACTGCCAGATGAAGTGGTGGATGCAGGTACTGTTACAACATTTACAAGATATTTGGATAAGCACATGTATTGGAAATGTTTGGAGGAATATGGGCTGGATGCAGGCAATTAAGACTAGTTTATTTTGGGAACATGGTCAGTGTGGACTAGTTAGACTGAAGGGTCTGTTTCCATGCTATATGACTCCGTATGAATTAGGAGCAGGAGTAGATTACCCAGGATCTTGAACTTGCTCCACCATATAGTAAAACCACATTCCTGCCTACATCTGATAACTTTTCATCCATTACTTAGAGAAAAAAACTAGCTATCTCTGCCTTTAAACATGCAAGCACTCTGCTGCCACCACCTTTTCAGGAAGAACATTCCAATGACCCATGTTCATTTGAGAGATTTTTTTTGCCTCAACTCTGTTTTAATAGGGTGACCTTTGATTTTTAAACAGTGACCTCTAGCTCTAAATTCTCCCACAAAAGGAAACACAGTCTCTACATTCACCCAGTCAAGGTCCCTCAGGATCTTATATGTTTCAATCAACTCAACACTTATTGTTCTAAACTCCAGAGAATACAAGCCTTGCCTGTCCATCTTCTCCTCATAAGAAAAACTCACTCCTTTCCACCATTCCCAGTTTCAGTTTTGTGAACTTTCTCTGAACTACCTCCTCTGCTTTTACATCCTCCCTTAAATAAGGGTAAGGGTGGGTCTGAATGGGATGTTCCTCTTTGGAGGGTCAGGTGGAATCGATGGGCTGAATGGCCTGCTACCACACTTTAGGGATTCTAATCGGGTGACCAATACTGAACACCATACTCCAATTGCAATTTTACCTGTGCCCTGTAAAACTGAAGCATAACCTCCCTACTTTTGTATTCAATTTCCCTTGTGATAAATGATAACATTCTATTAGCTTTCTTAATTACTAGCTTCTAACATTTTCCCGATGACAGATGTTAAGCTAAATGGCCTGTAGTTTCCTGCATTATGCCTCCCTTTTTGAATGAAGGAGTTACATTTGCTATATCTGTGAATCCAATTCTGGGACTTGCAAACTTCTCCTGTATGTAGCGAAGTTCCTCAAAATCACTGTCACAGCATGAGAGCATGAAAATATTCTTTAATGATCTATCTTTTGCCTCTGCTCTAACTCCATTGCAAGTTTTTCGTTGTATTTCTTTGCAATCTTATCAATATAACATTGGTGATTATGCCTTTGAGCTGCCTTTTCCCCCAAAACCTTGGAAAAATGTTGCTTTACTCACTCTTTCTCCTCAATGCATCCTCCTTGAGTTAAAATCAGGACTGATCACATTATCATCCACTCCAAAGCCTTGTCTGACAGAATGTACAATTGTTGTACACTGTCTTTCTATTGGCCATACTCTTTTCAATCCTCAGTGTGGTCTTAAACTATGGACTTTGATTTTGCATTCCTAGTGTAATCAGAGCATTATTATGGGGTGTGAATTCTGCGCCAAATTTCCACTGTAATTTTTCATCATGTTAAAGGTGCTTTATGAGTATAGATTGCTGTTGCTGCTGTAATTTCAGCTGCCAAATTGGTGAAATTGATGTTGGGGTAGAAATTAACACAACTGGGTGGCATCATCCATTCTTCCAGGATTTAGAGACCTCTTCCTAATAAAAGGCCACAAAGGGAAACTTCCTGTTAGAATTAATGCATTCATGCATTATAAAAGCAAACTTAATTAATATCAATTCAACAAAAGAAAATACGAAGAATATTGGGAATAATCTATCAAAAAGACAGTGGAGCAAAGAAACAGTCTGCTGGAATGATACATTCAAAAGCCAATGAGATGCCAGGGTGTGGCAGCGAGGATGCACTGGTTAGCCAAATGGATCGATCCTCTTTGGATATAATTTACATTTTGTTAATGACAGTAGTGGTTTTTGTATACTGTCAGCTCTGCATTCTGCAATTTTACACAGGATCTGTCAACCTAAATGCACATGCAAATCTATGGTCTGATTCTCATTGAGTCTGCAAAGTAGTCTTTTTCAGAGTTTTGAGGACTTTGTTTTGGGTTTTCCTGGAATCATTTACCAAAGTCTCTTGAGTGTAGTAACAATTACTTTGCTAACCTGCTGGAAGACCAGTGAGAATCCAGTCAATGACAGAGAGTGCGTCAATTTTTTTTTAACTGATAAAGCTTGGTTAAGTAAACCCACTGAAATATTTACACCTGTTTGAGAGGAAGGAGGGATAAAGAATTTAAAGCTACACACACAGAAACTAAAACATACAGTGCAACTCATTTTGCAACCATTTATTTAAATATCTCATAATCACAAGGTTCACAGAAGAGCATTTAGTTTTACAACTTTGCACACCTGTCCAATTAGAACATTTCCAGTCTTTTAATCAAGTTGATGATCAAAATCTGGAAGCAGGGATGGAGTATACAGTAAACAAGATGTGAAACTTTTGTTCTTAGAAAACCCAGTTGTTAATTGCTGAGGCCCATGGTGCAGGACATTATGAACGTTTAAAAAGAGCAGGACAGAAGATAACATCAACAGCCTGCCTCTGGAGGTGCTATGGGGAAGATTTGCCACCTCTTGCCCTCCAGTCCTTAACCTCCAGAGTAAGTATTTCTGCCTCTGCATATAGCCAGGTTAGCAGTGCACAAGTTACAGTGCTCTTGCCAAAGTTAAAGGTTTCATTCTGCAACATCACTGCGATTTGGAATGACACTGTGCTGTGATCCACAGCATTTGGTAAGCAGCAGCTACTCCTGTCTTCTGTCTGCTATTTTAGTAAAGGAACTAGCTCTTAAAATACACAAGTTAAATACAATTGGACTACTGCATCCAGGTCTGGTCACCATATTGTGAGAAATAGAATCCCTACAGTGTGAAAACAGGCAAATTGGCCCATCAAGTCCACGACACCCTCTGAAGAGCATCCCATCTAGATGAATTCCCCTACTCCTGATTTCCCATGTCTAACCCACCTAACTTAAACATCCCTGGGCACTATAGCTTGGCCAATCCACCTACCCTGCACATCTTTGGACTGTGGGAGGAAGCCCACGCAGGCACGGCGAGAATGTACAAACTCCACACAGACAGCCACCCGAGGGTGGAATCGAGCCCCGTTCTCTGGTGCTGTGAGGCAGCAGTGCTAACCACTGAGCCACCATGTGATAGAGTAGGTAGGTAGAGTTCTCCAACTTGTGCAGAACCACAAAACTAGAGGCCATCAAGAAGTCAAAAGAGACTGGCCAGAAAGTGGAATTGGTGACCATGGGGAGTAAATGAGACAAGAAGTGTAGATGCATGTAAAGGGAAAGCTAGAGAAGCACGTCGGGGAAAAGGGTACATTTATTATATTAATAGGTATACTGACAAAAGGTGGAAGGAATCTTGATTGGACAATGAAAGCCAGTAAGGAGTAGATGGGCTGCATGGCTTATTTGTGTGCTGCAGGTTCTGTGTGAGTTAGTGCTGTTAATACACCAGACCAAAGCAGCTTCATACAACTGCAACACATAAATGAATAGTCACTTCCATTGCATCTGAATTTTGCTTAAGGGCAATGGAAACGCATGCAACCACTTACTGAAGTCAGCCTAGACCCTAGTCTTCCATATCATGCTGTACAGGAGAGCAATTGTTGCAAGTATTACTGAGGAAGTCCCCAATTAATAATACCTCACAGCATGAATTCAACCCACTCATGTTGGAACTTACATTAAAAATGAAATGAAATAAAGTCTTTGGTGGTGCAGCTAACTTCACTGGCTCTCTCCTGAGATAAAGGTCTAATTTTCAAAGCTCTCCCTGCTGGAATCTTATGGCCCTTGTGACTATGATTGTCTGCCAGGTGAGGCCAAATTCTCCCATGTGAACTCAAGAAATCATCCTGAGACATGTTGTTCAATGGTATACCTTTTCTCATGCTATCTGGCACATGAAGCCCTCTGATATCTCACCCAGTGAGCCATTCCACCTGTGTGAATGGGTAACAGGCCATTCAGCACTGCTAGTCTCATCCGATGGTGCCCCAACACACAGGCTGTGGTTCCAACTCCAATGTGGCTGCTTAGCTCCCATATCCCAGAGATTCCTCTTCTGTTCGATCACCTATCTAAACCATTCTTAAATGTTGGCAGGATCGCTGCTTCAATCATGACCTCTGATGGTGTAACTCACAAATATTGTTAGGATGAGATCGGTCCTGCACGCTGTTGCAACTGCCTTATATTTAGTCACACATCTATGTTTGTACTGTCCCTGGGAACAATCTGTTTTGATCTACACTCTCCCATGTCTTCATTACTTGTAATATCTTGATTTGCCTCATCTCGTAATCTCCTCTATTTGAACAAGGCAAAACCAATTGGTCAAGCCATTTTTCATAGTTTTTTTTTCACAGCAGTCCAATGAATCTCAGTGTATCTGTCCTGGTCGTGACTGTAGCAAGACTCTTCCTCAAGTGCAGAGCCCTTAACTGCACAGAGTTATTGATTCACCAGCATGTTGCAGCTTCATTTTCCCTGTTGCCATGATGTCCTTGGGTAATACATTTCATGGTTTTGACTTAGCGATGATGGATGCATGGCAACGTTTGTTTAAGTCAGGAAGGTGTGGTGTGCAGAGAAGATCCTGAAGGTGATGATGTTCCCAGGCCCTGCTGCTCATGTTGTTCTCAGTGGGCGGGTTAGCAGATAGCCTGGTGCTGTCAGATTAGGCATGGTGAGTCACTGCAATGCACCTCGCAGACAGCACGTGAAGCAGCTGCAACATATCGGTAGTTGAAGTGTTAGATATTGCATACTCAATTCAGCTAGGGACCAGGTTAAGCTGCACAATGGGACGAGAATGGGATGGCACAGCTATGCCTTTTTTTTACTGTTGATTTGGCATTCAGTGACACACAGTAAGAGATGTTTAGAAGATTGGCAGGAACAGGTTTGTCTGTGATGCCCCTTGCTGTTGAATTGCTCACCAGCACTCACTACCTAAGCTCATGAGAAGGAAGGGCACCTGGCTGAATCTTTGTCATGAGAGGAATCAGCACTTTTGGGACAGGTGAATGGAAGAGGCAAACAGTATTTGGTCTAAAGCAAAAGTTGCCATTTTTCTTTTTTGCTGAAGAAACCTTCTGCCGTCAGTGACTCGTATTTCAGTTTTTATTGGGCAATGGAACATGTGTAACTGTTGGGTAGTTGGATAGTCTGTTGGTTATAATCACTAAACTTTAATCAAAGATATGCAATGTTGATCTACTGATCATTTTGAGGAGGAGGCTTTGAGCACTGTCACTGACAGTATGGACAGCTGGTGGAAGGGCTGATGCAGCAATCTATGAGCCTCTCAGTTACTTCTCTGTTTCACATACAGAGTGGGTTCAGTATCATTCAACCGAATAAATAACCGTATGGAAACAAAGGCCTTCAATAGCTGCTGCCTTCACAATTGCTTCCCTTTGGAATATTATACCAGTGCTTATTTTGTTGATGTAATTATAAAACCTTTTGAAAACACTTTGGTATAAAAACATAAACCTTAACCTGAAAGAGTTACTTTGGAAACAGGATTAAAATTTATCACAAACTAGATGCTTCAATTTTAACCTTGATTTTTGTCTTAACTCCAACCTCAATATATCACTCACTGAAGCATCAGTGTTATACTTCCATTTCATATACCAATCATTCTTGTGGCATCTTGGCGTGACTTTGCCAGTTTGCACTAGGCCCTTTTGTTGTTTCATCTCACTCTGACATTCCACCTGATCCATGAATGTCCCCAAGATGAGCAAGCCTCTCAGTGAAGTTGCTCCCTTGATTATGTTGATATGCACTGTCCTCTGTGGAACTGAGCTATTCTGACTGGCATCGAGGACTTTCGATTCTCAGGGTTTGTTGAGTTACTTGACTTAATGAAGGTACCAACTAGGGCTCCTGGAATTGAGGTCAATACCTCATGCAATGGGAGTAGGGGAGCAAAATGATGTTGGAGTTTCTTCTCCAGGTCCATTGTTCTTTAATGAGAACTATGGGAGGAGTTTATGGTGTCTGCAAGACTGAGAAATGTGCACCCGGGGGCCATAGTGATGCAAGATGCAGAGACTTGATTTTCTGAAAGCAGATAAAGCTGTAAAGATAAAGTTAATGGTATGTTTGAGGCCTGTGGAGGCCTTGTACTAGCAATACAGTTGCATGCCATGAATTCTCATTAATATAAAATAGTTTTCAATAAAGTCATACCTTCAAATAATACCTCAATACGATCATTTAAAGGTGGAAAATACCTGTCAGCTTTGTTCAGTTGTGTGGTGGGTTATTTAATTGTGCAGGACAAGAGAAGAGAGCAGGAATTGAAACTCTTACAATGAGACTCAGGACTGGTATGGCTGAATAAGTAATGAAGGGGCTTGTAGAGTGGAGTTAGACCATGGAGGATTTCAAAAATAAGCGAATGACAAAAATTCAAGGGAATAACTCAGATTGAGTTTGAGAGCCATGCAGCAGTGCAGTGGGAAGAGCCTGATATCATGGATGTAATGGGGGAATGGTGGTGGGAACAGTTAGTCAAGGGAAGATGATGAGGAGCCTAAACAGTGGTGACCAAATGTGTGTCCATCTCAGGGCATTGGCTGGGAGAAGCCTTCACTGCTTTGAGTTCAATATTTCAATATCCTGCACTGAGAGTGATCTTGGACAGTATCCTCTTCAAAGCAGAGAAGGGAGGGTGAGCTGAACCTACCAATTCAGCCATGGCCCACAGACTGGCTAGTACAACATGGACACTAACATGAACATTCAATAAAGAGTGAATGCAAAAACACAACATTGTTTCTTCGATAAGAAAAGAACAATGCATGCAACCGCTTGGCATGGCAATACATGTAGCTCTCTGACTAAGCTAGTCCCGGATAGGAAGGATGATGCCCACATGAATAAAGTGAATGCATTGTAATGTCTTATAATAATGGCAATGGAGTCGGCCAGAATAGCTGTGACTGTGATGCAGTGTCTCCCAGTTTGACTAGTATCTGCCTGTAGGTACAGCACTGTCAACTGAAGGCAGGTTTCACCAATGAAAAGCTCTCCAGCCATTATTATTTATTGTTCATGTCCACTGCTGGCATTTTTTTTATAATCACCAGAGTAAAGGCAGAAGGAAAGAAAACAGTAGAGGCACACATTACACATCAGGAATGGCACACTGCTGATAAAATCTCAACCAGAGTAACGGTGTTGTTAAATGTGGGACATCCCAGACTAGGGCCACATTGTTACATGAAAAATACCATTTGGTGCATCAGCTTTCCCACAGGAAGATTTGAAAGCATGTAATCCAACTAACACATTGGTTTAATAACGAGGGTGGTGCTGCACTGATGATAATGGTTAAAGAACCCTTGCTCAGTTGTTAACCATGACATTGTCTGGTGACACATACAGGATTCTCCTGATGCAGTATTTGCTTTCTAAAATCTCCTAATTCTTCAACTAATAGCCAGATTGCTGTCTGTGGAACCCAAGATGGGTCGGTTTTCCCACAATGACAACATGTGTTTACATATAGAGTCATAGCGTCACACTGCACAGGAACAGTCCCCTTGGTCCAACCAGTCCATGGTGAACATAATCCCAAACTAAACTAGTCTCTCCTGACTACACCTGGCCTATATCCCTTCAAACTTTTTGTATTCATGAACTCATCCAAATGTCTTTCACTCTTAAGATTGATAAAATGTTCCAAAGTACTTTACATGAAATGACATCAATTGACAATCAGAAAAAGAAGCACACGCTGGAAGAAGTGAAAAAAAGGACTATGGCTGAAGATAAAGTCATTGTTGTCTTACTCTCTGATTAAGAGACACAACTGGTGGTGGTTTAACCAGGGATCTCTATACCTCAGGTAAGGGGAGAGGTTGAGAAGTAGAGTCCCTCATGCTAACCTCAGCTAGCGTGGTGATTGAACCCAGGTTGTGGGGATCACTGCATTTCAAACCAGCTGGCTAGCCAACCAAGCTAACTGACCCCTAAAGGCTAAAACAGTAGCTCTTAAACTGTTTCTTAAAAGAGGGGTGAGAAATAGAGAGGTGGGGAGGTAGAAGGAGGGAATTCTAAAGCTTAGGCAGTTGAATACATGATTGTCAATGGGATGCAGTCGGAACTGGGGTCAAAGGATGGACAAGAGCCCAGAACTGGAGGAGCACAAAGAAATCAGAATGCTGTAGAACTGGAAGGGAGTAGTGTTTAATGAGGTATAATTTACGTGAAATGCTTTAAAACATTTATTCAGAAATGCAATAAGCTGCTGTGATTCTTCTCCAACATTTTGGATCTTTCCAATCACTTCTGGTTGCTTGTTTTCATAGTCTCTGTGGTGACAGAGATGTGAGCAGATAAAATAAGGCTGACACTCTCGTGTAGTGCTGAGAAAGTGCTACATTGTCAGATGTCCCTCTTTTGGATGAGATTTAAACTGTGATTCCCATCTGCCTTCTTAATTGAACACAACTCTTCTCTTAGAAACCAAATAGTCGAGGTCGCCAACTGGTCAAGACTTGTCCTCAATCAACATTGAACAAAAAAGAATCATGAAGTTATTGGTTTCATTTTCACTTGTGGGATCACGCTGGGCTCAACTTCTCTGCTGCGTTTGCCAAACAGGAAAACAGGAACTAAAATTCAAATACTTTGGCTCTAAAGAGTCTTTGGTCTTTAAAAGGGGTAATATAAATGTTGGTTCACCCTACATGTCCAGACAAGTGAGGACTATTGTTGGAGTAATGTTTCTCTATGGATGAAATTTGGAACCATTCTTCACTCAGTTTCCTGCCTTTCTTTACATTTGCTTTCAGAAGGCTGTGCCTGTTTTCTTTATGCTAAACTTCTACAGAGGCAAAACTAAACGGTATTAAAGCGGCTACAGGGATGAATTTCCATATTTGATTCTCACTGGTGCATACCCTCACTATGAACCATTTGTAAGGGTGGGTCTCTCTTTGAACCAATTTAAACCCAGCAGGAATTTTGTACGTGTGAAAAAAGAGTTACGCTCTGTTACTGTCTGCAGGACTACAGGGAAAGAATGTGGAAGTGCAGTGGAATTAACCAGTTGATTTATAAAGAATGGACACAAGAATGGACATGCTGAATTCTCACCTGGTGAGCTGTAAGGTTTATGAATGTCAATATACCAATTTACAACATATTTATGCACACCCAGCATATGTGTTAACTTTTTCATGTTAATCTTACCCAGCTACCTGTAACTGAATTGAGTATGAGGAGAAATTAGAAAGGTGGGTTTGAGGTCATCCAGAGGATTTTTTGAGGCTGATTGTTGCTTAAACTTGAATCAGTTCTTAAATGTTTACCTTGTAAGAGACAATTAATACACAAGTGTTCATTTTCTTCAGATGCTATCTGAACAAAGAACAAAGAACAAAGAAAATTACAGCAGAGGAACAGGCCCTTCGACCCTCGAAGCCTGCGCTGATCCAGATCCTCTATCTAAACCTGTCGCCTATTTTCCAAGGATCTGTATCCCTCTGCTCCCTGCCCATTCATGGTATCTGTCTAGATACATCTTAAACGATGCTATCATGCCCACCTCTACCATCTCCACTGGCAACTTGTTCCAGGCACCCACCACCCTCTGCGTAAAGAACTTTCCACGCATATCTCCCATCAACTTTCCTCCTCTCACCTTGAAATCATTACTCCTAGTAATTGAGTCCCCCACTCCGGGAAGAAGCTTCTTGCTATCCACCTTGTCAATACCTCTCATGATTTTGTGGACCTCAATCAGGTCCCCCCCCACCAACCTCCATCTTTCTAAGGTACATAATCCTAATCTACTCAACCTCTCTTCATAGCTAGCACTCTCCATACCAGGCAACATCCTGGTGAACCTCCTCTGCACCCTGCCTGTTTGGAATGTCCTCAATCAACTGGGATTTACTGGGCCATCGTGCTGTGTGCTTGGCTGATGCTCAGGTTTCCTGGCTTAGATCTCCCAGTTGGTTCAGGGCATCACAAAAAATGCCAGCCTGTCTTATTCCCTATATTCCCCAAATAGTGACATCTGACTTCAGCTGAACAGCTCTGTCAGACTGCAAGTGACTATGTTCAACAGACAGGTTGAAACCATCATTAATTTCAAACATTTCCTTACAAAGTAGGAAAGGCTAAAAGTGATTTTTAAAAAAAGAACTTGTGCAGGTATGAAACTTGCCAATAAAACATCTCTCTACTGCACTTAACCTTCTCTTTTAAGGAACAATTTAAGGTGTTGCTCGGCAGTTAAAGTAAATGGAATGTTCAAGCAAGTGGAAATTCTGAAGTCAATCTTATCAAAGGGTTGTACGTGTCGAGCCCCACTCAATGACTGTTTCAGCTGAGATTGTTTCTGTTCCATTCCTTTCCACATCTTCCTCCCAATCCTGGTGCTGTAAAAAGAAGCCTTGTAAAATAAACTGTCCCATAAAGGGTTAATGGTCTCACGGTCGATTTGATTTATGGAAATGAAAATCAGAAGAGACGTATAATGAGCAGCTGATCCAATGTTTCCTGTTTAATGCTTTTTAGCCAACGTCACAATTACTCTCATTGCCTGCAATGGAGGTCAATTTTAATAAGTATGCTTCTTACTTCATCCTTTGACAGGACACTGAAAATGTATTCTTTTTGTACTTGTAATGTCAGTTAACAGAGTGGAAGGCTCAGCATATGGAACTACCTGGCACAAAAAGAAGCCGTTCAGTCCATAATACTTTCTGACTCTCTCCAGAAACTATCCATTCAGACCATAGCCGATCCCTATGTCAATACTCTCCTCATATCCAATGTCAGTAATAGTGTATGTGGGTATTATGAGCCATGATGTGTGGAATAAGTTGTATACTTGAGTGGAGCATATAACTTTGGACTGATGGCTCCAACAATGCGACAGCATGGTGCTGTCCCTAGCATGTCAGTCTACTGTATCCTAATTGATTGTATGATCGTGGTATCATGTGACTACTAGGATGGGAGTGTGGAGAGTGGGGAAGGTGGAGTGCACTAGTTAGCTCAGTTAGCTAAGATTGTGGTGAGGTGTAATACCAAACATGTAAACTCAATCCCCATGTGGAGTGAGGCGTCATCCCTCCTCACTTAGCTCCACTGGGATATTATTCTATAAACCATGGTTAACAATCCTCAGTGGAGTATAGCAAAGGATAGCTGCCAAAGCTACCCGCATACCCTGGATCCACTTCCATCCTCCTGCATCAGACAAAAGCAGCAAAGACAGCACAGGGAGCAGAACATACCCTACTCCCTTTACAATCAAACTCCATAACATGGGCTCAGCTGGAAAAAGATAAGACCTTTAAAATCACTCACAACCTGGACATAATCAAGCAATAGGGAGTTCACCACAACCATCAACATAGTAGAATTAGTGAATTAAACACACCATATTATTCTTTTGCTTTGAATTATTATCATTTCTATCATTTACCTCCTGTGTTTTCCATTAATCTTAGTCATTCCATTTTGTCTTCCCTTCGCCTCCTTTCATTATGCCTGTCTGTGCTTATAACCTGTTCACAGAATCCCTACAGTGGGAAGGGGGCCATTCAGCTCATCTGGCCCACATCATCCCATCCAGACCCACCCCCCCCAACCTATCCCTGCATTCCCCATGGCTAATCCACCTGTCGCTACATCCCTGGATACTATGGGAAATTTAACATAACCAATCCACCTAACCTACACATCTTCAGACTGTGGGAGCAAATCAGAGCACTCAGAGGAAACCCACACAGACACCAGAACATGCAAGGCCAACCCATACAGCCACCCGGTGAAGTGAACCCAGGTCCCTGGCACTGTGAAGCAGGGACCTGCACCACCGCCCCATCCTGGTAGAGCTCTACCTTTTCCCAATTCTGATGAAACATTACTGACGTGGCTCGTTATTGCTGTTTCTCTCTCCACCGATGCCACCCGACCCATTGAGTATTTCTGGTGTTTTTACTTTTATCGCAGTCTTCACTCTTCTATAATTACTATCCCACTTCTCTTGCAAAAACGATTGTAGATTCTGCTTTCATCCTTTTTTCTAGTGAGGCACGCTCAGCATTTTAACTAAATTTATGCTTAATCTTCTGCAGTTTAATGAGAATAGCATTATGTTCTCTAACGTCTCAGCAATACTGAAGCCCTTGATTATTGTATCACAATTAGAATTTCTACCATTCATCCCATAGCTTCGACCATCCTTCTGAAAGTTAAATGTCACAATTGATAAGAATGAGGTTGAATTTCTATGGGAGTTTATTCGATCCCTTGATGCAACTTCCGCAAAAGCTCTGCCAGAGAGGATCAAAAACAACTTTGCAACCAACCATCAGAGTTCCCTGGATCTCATGTAGAGGGTGCCGGTGGGCTTTACTTTCTTGGAAGCACTGTGATTATTTTTTCCAAGATTAGAGAAGATTAGGAGGAAGATTTAAGACAGATGTTCAGAATTATGAGCGGGTTTTGACTGACTAAAATGGGGGGAGAAAGCAGTTCCGAAGGGCAGTAGTATAGGAAACTAGAGGAAGTTGATGTAAAATAATTGGCAGAAGAGCCAATGGGAACATTAGAGGATCACATTTTTCAAGAGCGGCGTTAGGATCTAAAATTTGCTGCCTATCTGGAAAGAGTTTCAATAAAATCTTTCAAAAGAGAACTGAAGAAATGCTTGAAAAGAACCGAGGCTCCTGGGGCTGTATTTTATTTTCCCTCAGATGAATGGAGCTCGGTGTTTCATAAATTCTACAGTAGCCTATCGTCTATCCTCCAATTATTCTAAAATGGTATAAGAGTCAATACCGATCTTGTGCTGTGTAGTCATCCCGAGGCCTATATGAGGCCCATTGAGTTAACCGACTCAGCCTATTCCTTCACTTTTTTACCCTTGGGAGGGGATAATGCACATTAAACGGTTTGGTATTAGGCAAGGGAAGGACTTCCTTTGCAAGTCCCCTTGGCCCAGCAGAGTTGACCTCCTACCCAAATCTCACTCATGTTATGCCCTCCTGCACCAGACTCTCAAACCAGGACCTCTGTCCTTCTCACAACCTTTGATGGGGATTTCCAGCCTGACCCTGGTGATCTCCCAGACATTGTTATGTCCAGGTTTCGATGGGGTTACTTATAATTCCAGCAGTCTCCACTCTTCCCATTTGATGCTGATGGGTCTACAGAGATCCAATTGGTTAGCAACTCATTTTGGCAGGACTTTCCCCTGAGAAGGAGTGGAAAAATTGATGTAAAGCAACTCTGTAAGCATTGGATAACTGAAGGGCAGTCAGCATTTTGGTGGTTATGGTGGTTAGGTGGTAGGGGGTGCTGTTGAGGAAGCTTGGGGCTCACTGCTAACTTGTCAATCCTGGACCCTGTAAAACCCAACCTGTGGTTTCAGGAAAAGAGCAGCATGAGTGGGACTAATTGAATGTTCTTTCAAATAGTCAGCACAACCATTATAGGTCAAATTACTTCCTTCTATGCTGCATCATGCTTTGAACCCCATGCAAAGATTCACCACCAATATTCTAACACCAGTCTAACCAGTTGGTGGTTTGTGACTGTACTGTTCAAATAAGCTTGAACATTTCGACAGTAAAGCTGTGCAAATGTTGATGTCCCAATATTAACCAACAGTTATCACTATAAACAACTAATACACATTTCATGTTAAAGAAAGCTTAAATGCGATTCCTTATACACTTCCCGGTCTTTGATTTTCTTCTTAATCTCTCTACTTCTTTCAATCTTTTCCTTAAATGTGATGGTTTTTAGCCAGTCGCATCCAGAGCTTTTGCTCTCCTTCTCCAGGCGCAGGTGCTGGGACTTGATCCCTTGGCCATGAGTGGCTTTCCACTGGTGTATGTAAAGTACCCATACTTGGTACATGTGCACCAAAGGTCGCGAATGCCTCCATTCTATCCAGATGCATCATGGCTTGGTATGGCAACAGTTCTTCCCAGGACTGTAAGAAACTACAGAGAGTGGTGAAACAGTCCAATCTTCACCCTGTTCTAATATCCTAATGCTTTTTAAATGGTATGTTCTGCCTGTACTATACACAAAACAAAACTTTTCACTGTACCTAGGTACACATGACGATAATAAATCAAATCAAGTTTTGGAGGGGATCACTGCCATGATTGACTGCGCCATCTGATGTCTATTTTCTGGCAAGGGAGGAGCAAGTAGATTAGCAAACAAACTCAGGGGTCCTGGATGAAAAACTGGCCTCGGACCATAGTTGAGGGGCCAATTGTAAAACCGTAGCAACCGCTGCCATTGCCCTTCTCCCCAGACCAATCACCATGTTCCACTTGTGTATGTCACACAGCCTGCCCAGTCCAGTTAAGCTCCGAATTCAGTGTGTGTGTGTGCATGTGCGTGCGTGTGTGTGCATGTGTGTGCATGCATGTGTGTGCATGCGCGTGTGTGCATGTGCTGGGGGGGAGCGATGGAGGGAGATGGAAGGATGGGGGAATGCGTAAACGTAGAATTAAGAAGAGTTAAGTCAGCCCAGTGGGTCAGTGCTCTGCTTATAATAGACACATTTGAACCAGGACCTCATGAGACCTGATAGGGTTGGCCCTACCGGAGCTGATGTTCTATGATTGCTTGGACGGTTACTTCCAATTCATAGTGAGAACAACTAGCTACCAATCATTATTTTTAAAATAATGAATAAAACAAGCAATCATATCACAAATCAGATTCTTCCCATATTCATTTGTCATGTGTTTTTTGTCTGAGCAACATATTTACCTCCTATCAAAATGTTGCAGTTACCTTAGCAAAGGGTAACGCGATTTAAGACACAGCATCTTCCAACGAGGTGCCAATCTTTCAGCATTTTGCAAATTATTCAAAGTCTTTAATTTTAATGTGGTGCAGTGACCTTCAATAAACAGCTAATATGACAGATAAATCAGTATAAATAAAAAAAAATTAAAGCTTCCATGTTTGGTTTCAATCAGTAATGTAGTAATTGTTGTGAACTCTTAGTGACCCTGAATGCATTCAGCTCCTTCCTTGACGTAAAAGGCGGTGAATTGTGCAGATCTGCAGGTACATGACTCATGGTACTCATTGTTTGGCAAGGCCCATTGTTTGGAAGCCTGTTTCTGAAGCAGTGCAGTGGATTGGTACAGATGGGTCATCTGCAGATTGATATGATCACTAGTGGGAGTTGGGGTGGCCAAGGGTGTCATGAATGGATGATACAAGACAAACTGTAGAAACCAATAAATTTCAGATTCAATAGCCAGCATTTGCTCACTTGGAAGATCCTAGCAGTTAGGACAAAGGGTTAGCCACATAGGCAAGATTATGGCTCACAGAGGTTAACCCCAGAGGGACCTGGCACTTGAGGAAGAAGAGACAAATTCCATAATTTATTGTTCTAGTCATGGTGCAGGATTCCAATTACATTGCGCCTTACATCTATCAGTCATGTTTCAAGACACTTCATGCACACTGTATTACTTTGAATGTCTAGCCAATAAAACACTACAGCCATCCAGTACACAACAATATGTATGTTCAGAAATTAAACATAGGGCACCAGCAACTACCTGCATTTATCTGGTTGGACGGTTGAAATCCCGAAAGTTATACTATTCAAGAAAGAGGATAGAAGAGGAAAATAGGCCAATAGGCCACTTATCTTTATCATTTGTTACTAAGATGCTGGAATCGATCCAGAAAATTTTAACAATGAACATAGAAAAGTATAATATGATTAGAACAAGTCAACATGGTTTTATTAAAGGGTTAGGGTTAGGGTTAGGGTTATGACAAACTTGCTGGAGTTTTTTTGAAGTTGTAGCTAAGAAGATAGATGAAGAGGAACCAGTGGATGTAGCATACCTGGATTTACAAAAGATACTAAATAATATGCTGCATGAAAGGTTAATAGCACACAGTTCATGGAATTAAAACAAACATAATAGCATGGGCAGAGAATTAGTGAACAGGCAGAAAATAGGCGTAAATGAACATTTTGAAGGTGACAGGCAGTGAATAGTGAAGTGCTGCAAAGGTCAGTGTTGAGGTCTAAGCTAATATAATCTATATTAATGATTATTAAAGAAACAGAGAGTAATGTATCTAAGTTTTCTGAGGATACAAAGCTAAGTACAACAATAAAATGTGTGACAGATGTTTACTCTGTATAGGTTAAGTGAGTGAACAACAACATTGCAGACAGACTATAATGTAGGGAAGTGTAAAGATATTCACGTTAGTTTTAAGAATAGAAATGCAGAATATTTTTTATAGCGTGTGGAACTTGTAAGTGCTGATGTCCAAGAGACTTGGATTTGCTTGTGCAAAGTACAGAAAGTTTGCATGTGCGTGCAGCAAGCACTGAAGAAATGGGCTTCATTGCAAAGGGATTGGAGTCAAGGACTAAAGACATCTTGCTAAAATTGTTCAGGGTTTTGGTGAGATAACATTTGAGTACTGTATGCAGTTTTAGTCTCCACGTTTAAGGAAGATTTGCTTGTAGAGGCAGAACAGTGAAGGCTCACGAAATTGGTTCTGGGGATGGGAAGTTTGTACTATGCTGAGGGGCTGAGTCCAGTCAAGAGTCAGAGTGTTACAGCACGGAAATAGACCCTATGGTCCAACTTGTCCATACTGACCAGATATCCTAAATTAATCTAGTCCCATTCACCAGTATTTGGCCCATATCTCTCTCAACCTTTCCTATTCATGTAAATTGGGCCTATATTATCTGGTATTTAGAACACTGAGAGGTGATCTAATGTACAAGATTCTGTAAGGGCTTAAAAAAGATAAATTGCTGAGAGTTTGTTTCCACTGATTAGAAAATCTAAAACATGGGGATACAATCGCAAGACAAGAGACTGATGATTTAGGATTAGTGGTACTGTCTCTGGCATAATAATCCAGAGCTCTAGGCTAATGCTCTGGGAACATGGTTTAATCATGGCTTCCAGCAGTTGATCCAAGGTGGCATCAATTAAGTAAGGGCCTCTCCTCCCTGAACACCAGGACTTTGCTTCCCCTATAATATTGCATGTCAGAAACAGATTAACTTCTATTTCCTGTTGCTGTGGCAGATCTGCAGCCACAACAGTGCCACAGTAGACAATCACAGCGTCTAACAGAACAATACAGCACAGAAAGATATAATTCAACTCATCAACAGCACAGGTTCTTTGGAAATTAGTCCTACTTCGAATTATTGAAAATAATTTTTCTTCATTTACTCTATCAAACCCCTTATTCTTTTAAACACCTTCAAATCTCAGAGCTTTTGGCAGAGAAGTAGACCATTATGTCTGTATCAGCCAAAAATAGGTGGATGCAATTCTGTAGCTCCTGATCCATAGCCCTACAGGTTACAGCACTTCACGGGTGTATCTTGTGTTAAGAATGAGGGGAGATCTTATAGAAACATATAAGATTATGAAGGGAATAGATAAGGTGGAGGCAGGGAGGTTGTTTCTGCTAGCAGGTGAAACTAGGACTAGACGGCATCACCTCAAAATAAAGGGAAGCAGATGTAGGACTGAGTTCAGGAGGAACTTCTTCACCCAAAGGGCTGTGAATCTGTGGAATTCCCTGCCCAGTGAAGCAGTTGTAGCTACCCTGCTGCATGTTTTTATGGCAAGGCTAGATAAATTTTTGAACAGTAAAGGAATTCAGGGTAATGTTGAGTGGGTGGGTAAGTGGAGCTGAGTCTCATAAAGATCAGCCATGATCTTAGTAAATGGCGGGGCAGGCTCGAGGGGCCAGATAGCCTACTCCTGCTCCTAGTTTGTATGTTCTTATTCATTCACTGGTTGTGGGCATTCTTGGCTAGGCCAGCATTTGTTTCCCATCCCTAAATGCCCTTGAGAAAGTAATGCCTCCTTGAACCACTCAAGTCCACTTGGTGTAGGTACTCTCACAATTCTGGTATAGGGGAGTGGGAGGTGTTCCAGGATTTCTACCCAACTACATTATAGGAGCGGAAATGTATTACTAAATCAGGATGGTGAGCTTCTTGGAGGGAAACTTGAAATGGGCATTATTTCCATGTATCTGTTGCCCTTGTCCTTCTAAGTAGTAACGTTTGAGCATTTAGACACTGCTGTCCAAGACGACTTTGAGAATTTCTGCTTTATATCTTGTAGATGGTACACACTGATGCTACTGAGAGTCGGTTGTGAAGGGGGTGAATGTGATGCCAACTAAGCAGGCTGCTTTGTCCTGGATGGTGTCATACTTCTTGAGTGTTGTTGAAACTGCACTCGTCCATGCTGGTGGGGATTATTCCATCACACTCCTCACTTGTAGATTGTGGACAGGCTTTGGGGAGTCAGGAGGTGACTTACTCACTTCAGTATCCCTAGTCTGTAGCTAGTTTCACTTGTAGCCATTTTACATTTATGGCTGGTCTTTTTCATTTTCTTTCCTTATATGATGTGGACATCACTGATAAAGCCGGTATTAGTGCCTGTCTCAAATTACTCTTGAACTGAATGACTTGGTGGGTCATTTCAGAGGGCAGTTAAGAGTCTACCATATTGCTGTGGGTCTGGAGTCACATGTAGGCCACACTAGGTAAGGATGGTGGATTTCATTCCCAAAAACACAACAGCAAACCAGGTGGGGTTTTTCTGACAATCAACAGTTGTTACATTAGACAAGTTTTTAGGTCAGATTCGGTTGAATTCAAATTTCACTATATGCCATGCCATTCGAACCCATGACACCAGAACTTTTGTTTGGGTCTCAGGATTATTCATGTAGTGATATAACTATTACACAACCACCCCATTTCATTTTAGTACATTGGAACCCTGCCAGGGTGTTAATTGTGGGGTATTCGGTGATGGGCAATGCCATTGAATGTCAAGAGGAGTGGTAGAATTATCTTCTATTGAGGACAGTCATTGCCTGGCACGTCTGGCACGAATATTACTAGTCACCTGTCAATGTAAGCCTGGACTATGTCACAATTTTGCTGAATTTAAACATGGATTATGTCAGTATCTATGGAATTGTGATTAGTGCTAAATATTGTACAATCAAAACTGAACATCCCCACTTCTGACCTTATGATTGAGGGAGGATCATAGATGAAACAGCTAAAGATAATCGCACCGAGGATTTTAAGGCGTTGAAGCTTTGGAAACAGACATCATGTTGAATCTCAGCAGCCCCAAAAGTTGGCTCAGTGGTTAGCACTGCTGCCTCACCCTCACCAGTCCCCAGTCAGGAAATTCATACTCTATAAGGTCCAGCTGGCTGACCTTGTAACAATCGCTGCACTCCCGAGGGTGTTCCATTTGTAAATAGAGGCATATTACGTGGGTAATATTTGATGCTGACATCACCAACAATTGTCTCACAGTTACATGGGCACACATTGTGTATGTGTCATGTAGCAATGCAGGATGATGAGATGAATCACACCAACTTGGCTGTATTTTTGCACAAGGGTGTTGGCTCAAACACCAGGCAATCTGAGAAGTACCATGGGATCTGTGGCCAGCTGAGCTGATGAGTGGGCCCACAGTTTAATGTATTACCTAATGGAAAGAGAACATGTGCCTTTATACATCACTTGTCACAACCTCTGCCCACTCCAATACTGCTTACAGTCAAAGAAGCGTTTTTGAATTGTAATTACTGTTGTGTCATAGAAAACGCAGGCACCATTCTGTGCACAGTCCCACAGCATTGTGATAACGACCAGATGATTTATTTTAGGTGTTGCATGAGCATTACCTGTTGAGGGGAATTAAGAGACAGTATCTCTGACAGTGCAGCGCCTCCTTTTGCCAGCTGCGTTTTTGTGCTCAAGTCCCCGGAGAGGTGACTGAGCGGCAACTTTCTGATGTTGAGGTGAGAGAGCTGTTCATTGAGCCTTAGCTGTCTGACAGAAAGTAAAGTAACCCTAAGTTGCACTCTTGTATGGAAGGCGGAACATCAGATATTCTGTGTTTTGATTTCCTGATTCAAAGAGCATGACAACTGTTTTACTTCCTGATACGTGTAGCAGCGAGTTAGCAGGTAGATTTATGGTTCAATATGGTTCTACGTGACCTTCCCTTTCAATGATATTGCAGTGCTGTGATGAACTGAATAAGAGGAGCCTACTTGATGTGCCATGGGTCAATGCTCAACATCAAAACTGGACACCCACACAAGCTTCCAGTATCACTCTTAGATTGAATGCAATAATCAACTGACAGGCCTGTAGAAAACCGAACAGCTGTAAATGTGTTGGTAACAAGACAGTTTCCTTTTGCCTTTCAATTTGCTCCACTCCTGAAGGTGCCAACTCTTCTCAGGGTGAGAATCTATATGCAGCCGACAGCCGGCTTTACCTGTGGTGGTGTCAGCTCAGCATGCAACCAGGGAAGGCTTCACAGCTCAGCTTGCACCCTAACCCTCCCTATCTCCGCCTCGGCCACTCAATCTCCATGCACAAACATTTTTCCAGCAAGGGTCACCAGGCAATATTGAATTTTGGCTGATTGTTCCAATCTCTCGAGCAAAACAGAGCCTGGGGTGGGGGTGGTGGCAACTGTAGCAGCCCCGGCTGACACCCACTGACTCAATGTAAACTGTGGTTGAAACTCCTGTGGACAGAAAAGCTGCCATGGACACAAGTAATGTAGATTGTCCTTATTGTCCAGCTCTTTATAAAAGTACTGTTGACATCTTTTTAGTGCCCAGTCTGGCAAAATTCTGATTTTAAGTACGTTAACTCTTTTTTAAAATCACATCCATAGCCTTAAACTTTTACGCCAGTAACTTCCTATAGCCCAGCCAACCTCTGAAATTTCTACTCCCAATTTCCTTCGCTTCACAATTAGTAGCTGCTTCTTCCACTGCCGAACTCCTCAGCATAGGAAATCTCTGCCTAACCCTCTCCCTCCACTCTCTTCCCTTAGCTTTGTTGCTAGGCTACTAGCAGTAAAACTTTGAAATGAACACAGAAACAAAGTGGCTGGAAAAGCTCAGCAGGTTTGGCAGCACCTGTGAAGGAGAAAACAGAGTTAATGTTTCGGGTCCGGTGACCCTTCCTCAGAACCGGACGTTAACTCTGTTTTCTCCTTCATAGATGACCGTAAGACTGCCAGACCTGCTGAGCTTTTCCAGCAATTTTGTTTTTGTTCCTGATTTACGGCATCCGCAGTTCTTTTGCTTTTGAAATAAGCATACTGTTCACAGCAGAGCTCCACTTTAAAGTATACAAAACAATTCCGCAACAGGTCAGGCAACATCTGTGGAGAGCAAAGTTATAATTAACATTTCTTATGGGAACAACAGACAAAGAAGATACTACGGATATCAACATTTTAAACTGGAACCAAAGCGAAAAGGGAAGAAGTGCAATAATAGGTTAAGAACTTGTTACACCTGACAGCAGAAATTGACATCCAAGATCGGCCATACTCTTATTGAATGGCAGAGTAGCTTCTGGGGCTGAATGGCCTCTTCTTGTTTCTATTGCTTATCGGGTTTAAAGAACCTGAGAGATACCAAGAAAGAATATTTTAAGCTGCATATAAATGTGATCTAAAATGCATTGCCTGAAAGTATTGGTAGCAGAGTCAACACTAAACAAATTGGATGAATATTTGAAGTGGAAAAACTTGCAGATCTAAGAGGAAAGAGCAACAAGACAACTTGAATCCTAATTTCAAAGCATTAGCATGGCATCATTCAATGTGCTGTCATTTCATGATTTAAGTTGGCTTTTAAAATTTAACCCTTTGACCACACATTTAGTCATCATCCTTTCATGGGTCTATGTCAATTTTTGTATCATAATAGTTACACTAAATGCCTTGGAACATGGTCCAATATTAAAGGTTATTTTGAACTGCATGTTGCTAATGTTGTCTAATTTCCTGAACTAGAGAAGAAAGAATTAGTTCAACTATCAGAATCACGTGGAATAAGACCTGCTTGACAACAAAGACAGTGAGGAAGTTTACCTCAGAATACAACGAAACGTTGAGCAAATGGGCTGATGGGCCAAGGAGTGGCAGATGAAGTTTAATCTAGATAAATGTGAGGTGCAACAGTTTGGCAGGGCGATTCAGGGCAGGACTTATACACTGAACGGCAAGATCCTAAGGAATGTTACCAAACAGACAGACCTTGGAGTGCAGGTTCATAGTTCCTTGAAAGCAGTGTTACAGTTGGACAGGTTACTGAAGAAGGTGTTTGGTATACTTGCCTTATTGGTCAGTGCGTGAATATAAGAGTACGGAGGTCACTGTTGGAATATTGCATGCAATTCTGCTCTCCCTGCGATAGGAAAGATGTTGTGAAACTTGAAAATGTTCAGAAATGATTTACGAGGATGTTGCCAAGGTTGTTGGGTTTGACCTATAGAGAGAGGCTGAATAGGCTGGAGCTATTTTCCCTGGAGCGTTGAAGGCTGGGGCAAGGGGGTGAACTTATAGAGATTTATAAAATCAAGAGGGGCATGGATAGAGTGAATAGCCAAGATCTTTTCCTCAGGATGGCAGAGTCTAAAACTAGAGGGCATAGGTGAAAGTGAGAGGGAAAAGATTTAAAAGGCACCTAAGGGACAAATTTTTCACGCAGAATATGGTGCGTGGACCAAATGAACTGCCAGAAGAAGTTTTGGAGGCTGGTACAATTATAACATTTAAAAGACATCTGGTTGGGAATATGAATTGGAAGGGTTTAGAGGGATATCCGCCAAATTCTGGCAAATGGGGTTGGATTAATTTAGGATATCCGGTCAGCATGGATGAGTTGGACCAAAAGCTCTGTTTCCATCCTGTGCACCTCTATGACTCTTTGACTCAATGACTAAGACAGATGGGATCGAGGTAGGGAGTCAAGAATCAAAGATGGTGATTCATAGTGATGGTCTTTGATATTGGAATTATGTGTAGCAGATCAGCAGATGAGATTAAAATGGGATGAACTTGCTGGAGCACATGGTGTCCATCCATGCTCCCAATGCCTTTAGGAAGAGGTAGCTTCCACAGGGGGTGAGGTGCTTTTTCTCCCCCTCCCATTCCATTTTGATTTAGTCCCCTCCCTCTCACCCTACCTACACCTCATTTTTAATGGTTTGCCATTGCCCTTATAGGGGCTTGCATGCAAGTATTGATTTGGCTATATGGTGTCTTTACTGGTAATGATTAGTAGTGAATAAAACGTACAAAAAAAAGGTCACAGTGATTTTGGTGATGGCTAGGTCATTCTGTTGTGTGTGATAACACTTTCTGGGTAAGGTTAAAAAAAAAAGGAGGGAGCTTGCTAGGAAGGTCTTGTGGCTCAGTGATAGTATCCCTACCTTTGAGGAGGCGGCCTTGGTTCAAGTCCAACCTGCCTAGAGTTGTGTAATAACGTTGCAGAGCAGGTTGATTAGAAATAGCATAAAATAAAAGTGGAAACTTGCTCCAACTCCATTTTGATTTGGGTGCTCTCCCACTCTCTACCTCTCCATTACCATTGATGGTTTGCATTGGACCTCATGGTCCTTGCACAGATATTATTCAAATAGAAACATGGGTGATTAACTAATGGTGCATTAAAGATAAAGTACGAGTGATTTGATGACGGCAAAAGGAACATTCAGTTGTGTGCATGAGCACATCTGGGTATAAAAAAAGTGGAGGAAAAAAGCAGCACCTTTTCACCTGAAGTGGAGTTTTTAAGTATCCTGCCCAACTGTATCCCCAAGTCTCTTTGCTCCTCAGTAGCTCTTACCCTACTTCCATTCAAAATATAATCCCTGGTGCTTCTTCCAAAAAAAGGGTGAAAAGGGGGAAATTTAGTTAAAAAATATCTAAAGTGAATTTGGAAAAATTTTGACATGGGTAGGCAAGATAGAAACTGAAGTGTATTATCTTCCTCACTAAGATTGTTTTGAGTTTGTTCCCACCATTATGTTCCCTATTTTTGACTTTTGTTACATTGCCCTGGCGAGCTTATTACCTATTAATTGGTGACTGCTTTTAAAAAAGGAGGGAATTCGGGGTTGAAGCAGAATGCCAGCTCAGTAAGGGAGAGGTTAGTGATGAAGATTAAAGCCATTTCAAATTTTAAATCTGGTGCTGCTGTTAAACATATCAAAAAAGAAAGAAACTCTCTAAACACAGGTACTTAAAATCTCTAGAGTGCCTTGACGTCAAGCAATACTATTTTAGGAAGTATACTGGTGAGTGGCCTACTATTTAATATAACGACATTCCATAAGCCCATAAGACCATAAGATATAGCAGTGGAAGTAAGGCCATTCGGCCCATCAAGTCCACTCTGCCATTTAAATCATGGCTGATGGGCATTTCAACTCCACTTCCCTGCAGTCTCCCGGTAGCCCTTGATTCCTTCTGAGATCAAGAATTCATGGGGGAAAGATTCAACTGGTTCTGAGATGTCTGACTGGGTGACATAAGTTGGTTCCTTTTGAAGCTATCCATTCATTAAACATCTTTGCAGACAATGTTAAATATGTTGTGTTTATATTTTCAGGTATTATATATATCACACACATGTGAAAGTTGGTTAAGGGCCCAAGGATTCCTTAACAATTGCACCTAAGAAAAACACTCACAGCGAAATCCATTACAATCAGCCAACGTACAGTGCTTTGAGGTGTAAAATTTTCCACTTTCAGAGACACAAAAATAAAATGAAGGACTGATCTCACCTGAAGAATGGGTTGACTGTGTGCTTCAAACCTGTAAAAAAAACTCGCTGACCAATAATTGAGAAGAAGCTTGCGATGAACAGAAAGTGTATCTCAAAACAAACCTAACATCCATTAGTGAGAAGACCGTCATAGGTTTTTGGGACATACAAAGTGCTTTACAACAGTAATGTTGCCTTTTTGAAATGTTATCACTTCCATCACAGAGGAAATGTGGCAGCCTTTTTAAGCACAGCCAGATCCCCATGAGTGGATCATCTGTGTTTTTCTGAATGTTGGTTGAGGGATGAAAATAGGCCCAGGATGTTGTGAAACCTGAACAGGGCAGAGAAGTTTTACAAGAATGTTGCCAGGATTGGAGGGCTTGAACTGTAGGGAGAGACTGAATAGCCTGGAGCTATTTTCCTTGAAGTGATGAAGGTTGAGAATGACCTCAAAGAGGTTTATAAAATCATGACGGGCATGGATAGGGAGAATAGCTAAGGTCTTTTCCCCAGGGTAGGGAAGTCCAAAACTAGAGGGTTTAAGGTGAGAGGGGAAAGATTTAAAAGGGGCCGAAGGGATAACTTTTTCGCACAGAGGGTTGTGCGTGTATGGAGTGAGCTGCCAGAAGGAGAGGTGGAGTTTGGTACAATACAACACTTAAAGGATTTCTGGATGGGTACATGAATAGGATGGGTTGAGAGGGACATCGGGCAAATGCTGGCAGAAGGGACTAGATTAATTTAGGAAATCCGGTTGGCAAGGATGAGTTGGACCGAAGGGTCTGTTTCCATGCTGTACTGCTCTAGGACGCTGACTCTACATTGGAGTAATCTCCCCTGCTCTTCTTCCAAATAATATCACAGAATATTTTGCAGCCTCCTGAGAAACCAGATGAGTCTTCGCTTTGACTATGTGAAAGGTGGCATCCCAACAATGCAGCTTATGCTAGTATTGGACAGGTTATGTGCATTTGGATCACATGCTGGACTGGAAGCATTTCTAAACTTCCTTAAATCTTAAGTTGATTGTTGCCCTGGAGTCGCTCCTGCCTCTCTTTTCATTTTGTGTTTTTCAATAATGCATCAGCAGTGGTTCAGGAGCAGCTGTGCCTGATAAATTACACAAGGCCATTTGAACAGGAGTGGAGTGAAGTGGATGGGGAGCTGGTTAGTGAGTCATGGGAGCTATATTCAAAGCATATTGAATTCAAGGATGAGGAAAACCTCACTTATCATTAAATGTCACCACCTAGTGAACATCTAAGATGTACAAAGCAGGAGATTATAAGATTACATCCTTCCTTCATTGATAGGATGTAGCCTTACAGGCAAAACCAAATTATTGCCAATCCTATCTGCTTTTGAGATGCTGCTTTCTTGAACCACTGCAGTCCTTGTGGTGTAAGTCCATCTTTAATACTGTTAGGAAGGGAGTTCGAATGACAATGAAGGAGCAGCGATATATTTTCAAGTCAGCGTGATGTGTAACTTGGAGGGGAATATGCAGGTGGTGATGATCCCATGTGTCTATGTTACAGCAGCTGGGTTTGGAAAGTGCAGCCAAAGGATCCTTAGTGTGTTGCTGGCAGAAATCTTGTGGAGCAGGACTTTCCAAGGTGGGCTGTGTCCTGCAGCAAGGTGAAATGTCAGGGTTACCAGCTTCTGCTTGATTCCTGATTACTGTAAGGCCCAGTTCACCAGGTGATGAGCTGCAACAGCTGAAGATTTCCCAGTAACCTCCAAATCCCCCCTCAACAACTCTCATACTCCAGTATTGACACACGAGGGTCACAAAAAATCTGTGGCATTTAAATAAGAGTACTCCAGGAAGAAGTTTGGGAAGCAGTGGTTCAGAGGGTATAAACTGGGTTTTGGATGAAATGAATGATGGGTGTAGGGAGTGCTGCCTGGTTCACTGTTTACCAGCTCCCAGGTTCTGACACTGGGCTTATGTCTGTAATGAGGTGTGGTGGAAAAACACTGGAGGTAGATATTTCAGAGGCCAAGAAAATTCTGATTTTATTAAACAAATAAACAGAATTAATAAATTTATGAAAATCAAAATAGGAGGGTGAATATCAAATTGGAACCCGCCTGTCTCTGACTGAGACTGCCCCCCCATTACCTTAACCCCAGTTAATTAATACAGTGGGTAAAATAAATACAGTGGGGGACTGTTACTATATTAATAGGAAAGAGAGAATTACCTGGTATAATCCACTTCCCTTCTTTAGAGGTGCCCTACACCGTTAACCCCAAACACCCCCTTCCCTGTCTATGACTAGTCCAGCTGGGTTAGAGGTCCCGATGACCCCAGGCTCACGCCTGGTATGAAACCACGATTTTGACTGGCTCTGTCTGTAGTCACTTGCTGTAGCTGGGACTCCGCGAAGGGCATGGGTACCGCTAACAATCAGTCTGGAAGTGTCTGTTGATGCGGTAGGACGCGGGGGACCAGCCTGGTGAGTACCCTGGTTTTTCCCCTCCTCCTGGTGGTTTTTGCGGGTGGGTTATTGCTGCGGCTGGTGGAGAACATTGCTGGTGTTGCCCCGGTTAGCACGTCACGTCTCGGGATGCCTCCGGCCGCCTCCAGATGTTGAGTGGAGGTTCATAGATAGTTTACAGTAGTTGGTCTCTCTGTACTAGTTTCATGGTGCCCCACACACAGTGCAGGATTCTCGCTTTTTTTCTCGCTTCCCTCCCCTTTTCCTTCATGTTTTCATTGCACCTTCCACTTCACTGCTGTGCTAGGCTCGGGGTGTCCAGTTATACCCCACTGCAGGCCCCCCATATCTCCACCCAATGTATGAACTATTGTTCCTCCTCTTGGGGTTGAAAGGGTTTTCTCAGCGCTGGAGTGGGTGGGAATCATTTTTCAATTGAAATGAATGGTTTTGATGGGTTTGGAATGTCCAGCATTTCCTTTGGACAGGTATCAGTTCACTTCTCATAGTGATTCCAAGGTGAAACAGGTTTGCACGTAACACAATGGTGTGCATTGTTCAGTAACTTTGTGCCTGAGCACTGATTTGGAATTGAATGGGTTGGTACCTGTGTAGCCTCCAAAGGGTCTGAAATTGTTGAGGTTGTTTCTTTCCCATAGGCTGGCTTGCATTGTTTTATCTGAGGCATGAACGGGGGCTTTTCCTTTGGTTTCGGTTAGCTAACCCCCTGTCCCAGACATCAGCTCCTGGGCTTGTATATTTCACAGTTTGTCCCAGCCAGCCTCTTCCTCAATTTGAGCCATGGTTTCTGGAGTCCCAGTGACTTTAATCCAACATAATATAATTACCACAACTTCAGCCTTCAGAGGGTTTTTCAGTCCAGGGTATGTCCAACAACTGATTGCGATTTTTATCCCACTTTACATGGAGTGTCGATCAAGATGCCAAGATTCTTGAGGGGGAAGTTGCACCCATTGAAGCATGTGGAGACTATTTCATCTCATTCCTGACTCGTGCTTCACGGTAGACCAACTTTGAAAGGGTTGGCAGATGAGAACCACTCTGTGGAACTCCTAGTCTCTGGTCATGATTCTGTTACTATGTTCACTCATGCTTTGTGCAGTTGCAACATTTCCCTACTGTTATACACTATTTCCTGAGCAATAAATGACAAAATTACATTTTGTCTTCTTTATTAACTGCTGTGCTTGTATTCTAGTTTTCTGCAATTCACCTATGAGGACACCTAGATCCCTCCACACTCTGAAGGTTGTCTCCATTTAGATAATATGTGGCTTTTCTATTCCTCCAACCTGAGGTGGAAAACATGGTGGTGCATTTTTCTGCAAAACACTTTGAGATGTCCTGAGACAATGGGAGGTGCTGCATAAATATATTCTTGCTCTTAGAATTAAATACTAAGTGGACACTCTTGCACTTGTGCAAAGTCAAACTGTGGCCTGTTTGAACATTTATAAACACAAACTAGAATTGACAAGCATATATACAAACACCGCCAGACCCATCCTTTGCCTGTTTGGTCCTCATCCATGTTCTCCCCTCCTACTCTAGTCTCTCACTGAAAGAGTTGGACACTAGCTACATAATATTTCATTGGGTCCTGTACATAATTTTGATACTTGCATGAGTCCTGAAGATAGATTATTTATTTGTGATTCTTGATTACAAGTTTGGTCTATTTACATATGACCATATGAAACTGTGCCCTCTAATTTTGGGCTCCCCTATTCTGGGGAAAAGGCCTTTGCTATTCACCTTGTCTATGCCCCTCGTGATTTTATAAACCTCCATAAGTATTGACTCTTCCTAATAACCATGAGTTTTCCACGTCCAAAGTTATAAACTCTTTGATGATTGATTCAACGCCTTCCCAATAATAGATGTTGAGCTAACTATAGTTTTTTATAGCCTGCCTCCCTTCCTTCTTGAATAGAAGAATTATATTTGCCACTGATATTATTTAATCATGCTGATTTACTGCTGATGATATGGAGAAATTTAAATGGGATACAGAAAGATAAATACTAAAAATAGCACAAACAGCAACTTTGATTCCAAGCAAAGATCTTGCAAGGGGGTATGAGCTGTTCAATATTTAACTCGACTACCAGGAAGGGTTGAATGAGAAGACTTTGCTCTTTAGAAAGGAAAACTAAACTGAAAGATGACCTCATAGAGCTCTTTGTATTTATGAAGAGTAAATGCAGTTGAGAAGTTTCCACTCATGTGAATCCAAAACCATCAATATAAGATACTCATAAACAAATCCAATAAATAATGCAAGAGAAATGACTTTACCAGAGAATGACTAGAATGTAAAACCAGCTATCATATGGAACAAAAACAAAGTTGCTGGAGAAGCTCAGCAGGTCTGGCAGCATCTGTGAAGGAGAAGACAGAGTTTTCCGGTCCAGTGACCCTTCCTCAGAACTGATGGAGGCTGGGAAAACATCAGTTTACATGCAAAAAATAGGGAGGTGGGTCGGGTAGGGAGTAAACAATATGATAGGGCCCAAACAGAGAGAAAAAAAGTTGGATAGTTAAAGGAGTTGCTAACGATCAGGCTGGGAGGGTGAATAGTTGTTAATGGGGATGATGTTACTGACTAACAACAGGGGGTGTGTAGTGGCAGGCTATGTGGTAACAAGACCTGGTGTGTGGGGTAGAGCGCTGGGACATGTGAGAGTTTAGGCCCTAAAATTAATGAACCAGTCTTGAATCCAGAGGGCTGTAGGGTCTTTAATTGGAAAATGAGGTGTTGTTCCTCCAGTTTCTCTGGAACATGGATGTTCTGCTCACAAAAAAGACCCTGAACTATCTATAATAACAAGGTGTAGAGCTGGATGAACACAGCAGGCCAAGCAGCATCAGAGGAGCAGGAAGGATGATGTTTCAGGCCCAGACCCTTCTTTTCTGAAGAAGCCTTCCTGTTCCTCTGATGATGTTTGGCCCGCTGTGTTCATTAAGCTCTACACCTTGTAATCTCAGATTCTTCAGCATCTGCAGTTCCTTCTATCTCTAAACTACCTGTTGCCTGCCACTTCAATGCACCACACCACCCTGCTCCCTGGCCAACGTCTCTGTCTCTGGCTTGCTGCAGTGTTCCAATGAACCCCAATGCAAACTGGAGGAACAACATGTCATTTTCCTCTTGGGGACCCTATAGCCCTCTGGACTCAATAGTGAGTTCAATAATTTTAGGGCCTAAACTCTCCCATGTCCCAGCCCCCTACCCCACAAACCAGGCCTTGCTCCCACATAGCCTGTCAATACACACCCCCTGTTGTTAGTAACATTCCCTATTAACAACTATTTACCCTCCCAGCCTGATCATTAGCAACTCCTTTGTCTGTCCAATTGTCTTTCTCTCTCTTTGGGCCCTATCATATTGTTTATTCCCTACCCCACCCACCTCCCTATTTTCTGCATATAAACTGATGTTTTCCCAGCACCATTGGTTCAGAGGAAGGGTCACTGGACCTGAAACGTTAACTCTGTTTTCTCCTTCACAGGTGCTGCCAGACCTGCTGAGCTTTTCCAATAACTTTGTTTGTGTTCCTGATTTATAACATCTGCAGTTCTTTTGGTTTTTATCTGATATTGTATGGAGTGGTTGAGGTAAATCGCATTGCTGCATCTTTGAGGAAACTAGATAACCACATAAAGAAGATAGGGATAGAAGAGTATATTGATAGGTTTAGCTGAGGTGGGTGGAGTGTCATGGGGAACATGGACCAGCTGGGCTGAATGGTCTGAGTCTGTGCCTAAAAGTTCTATGTAAGAAACTGATTTTAAGAGGAAGTGTTGGGAGAGGATTTGAGGCGAAATCTTTTCACTCAGAAACTTTGGCGCTCACAACTTGAAAGGGTGGTAAGGAGCAGAAACACTAGTGATACATAAAAAGTGTTCTTGCAGACTCACTAAGTGCCCTGACTTACAACACATTTGTAGGAACAAGAGCTGGGGGATGTGCTTGGGCAGGATGGCTCCTTGTCAACCATTGGGTACATGATGGGCTGAATAGCCTTCTTCTCTGTTGTAAACGTTTGATTCTATTTCTGTAATTCTATGTACTCCAACTGGTATATATGTGGAAATACACATGGTAACACATACACACAGTGACATAAACTGCTGCACACACCAGGGAGAAAGATAATCAGTGCTGAAGTTTATCTTATCTACTGAATGGCCAGCAGCACATTGACCTTCTCTTATAGCTTCCATGGTGAGGACCATCCAAACTCATCACTGTCGACAAAGATTTTTTTCTACTTGAGCACCTCTTTGCGGCAAATGAAGATTGCATTGAAAAACACCAGGAATGTCTTTTGCTTGATTGGCCAGTGGATGATTTCAAGGTGAAATTTCTAGTTCAGTTGAGCTTCATTCATTCAGCACTGTGCCAAATGTCACACCCAGAGCAAACCCCACTCAATGATGCTGCTATCCTATTCCATTTAAATTTACTCCACTTTTCCTTCCTGACACCTGTTTAAATCAATATCTTCCATTGTAGGTCGCAGGCCCAGTATGCCTCTGTGCTCACCAACTGCTTCTCAAATCCACTAAAATCAACACAATAATTGAAATATTTTCAAGCTGATTACACCACAGCCCGAGGCAGTGCTGGTTGCTAAGGGTAAGCTCCCTGGTTGCTAGGGGGAGTAAATCATCCTGCATTATTTGATTTTTCTTATAGATATGAAATCGCTACTCCCTCGATTAAATGTCTCACAGTCTAACACCTAGGGGACCTGGGGAAGGGAAAAGAAAGCAGCAACCTTGACCCTGTCAAATAAATATCTCTAACTTTTCCTGTCCTTAGGCTTTCAGTCTTTCAGCACCAACCTGCCTGCTTATATTTTTTTTGCCTGCTTTTTAAATAACAAAGTCAGCAGACAGACAGGGCTAGTGAAAACACTGCCGTCGCTGTATAAGATTATCTGGACACAGTAAATGCTCTCCATTTCCTATAACACAGCATGATGAGATGGTACAAGTCTCTAATAGCCTGGAAGATGTCGAGTCTGAATCCATTAACATTTTCCTTCTGAGAGTCAGTCACACACTCCAGATATCCTCTAAACATGCGCCAGCTATCAGACACAACGAATTACTTACAATAACACTTAGCACTGCGATATAGCAACACTAATATGCTCAATATATGGAGTTCCAAGGCATATTCTGGCTGATTGGTAGTGAAGGAGAAGGGACTATATCAAAGCCTCCCAACCATTTAATTCAAAATCTGAAACAGAACACATGCACCCAAGCTGAGCAGGAGTGAGTCAGCTCTAGAACACATACTGGAGTGCCATCATGATAATCTAGGTTAGGTTCCCTGGACTACACTGATTTAACTGATCAAAACAGAGGTAACAGTGAAAGGTGATGGAGTGGAGGTTCACCTTTGATCTCAGGGTTCCCTGGGTAAGGGAAGGAGTGAGGGAGCCAACAAAACAACATGTCCCCGAAATGATCGGTACCAGACAGTGGATAGGGCAGATTCAGGGTTCTGCTGTGATAAAATCTCCAGTCAACCAGCTCCCCCAACACTCATTATCTGCAGTCTTGGAGGCTGAGGTCGGACCTTGATACATGCCAGGGGATACCTCGAGGACAGGAAGAATGTAAAAGGGAGAAAGTGAGAAATTATATTAAAAAAAGGCAGGCAAGTTGCTGATTCGACACGAGTCCAGTAATTGCAGAGACTCGCAGACTGATGGCTTTTCAGAATGTTATCTGATCCGAAATAAAGATAAGGGCAAATTGTGAGTTTCCATTTTTTATTCTAACACTTTGTTAATAAAAAAAATCACGGAATTCGTAAAGCTACTCATAACGTACTATCAACCAGAGTCGCACAGATAACTCTCTCTACCTCTCCCTCTACCTTTCCTTCAATTTCTACCTTTCCCTCTAATTTTCCCTCTATCTCTACCTGTCCTTCTCCTTCCCTTTCTACTTCTCCCTCCAATTCTCCCTCTACCTCTTCTTCTGCCTCCAACTCTTCCCTGAACATGTTGCAGTTCTGCGCCTCTTCCTAAGTGACTGCACATTTTCATTGGAGCAAATGACAAAAACTAAGTTCTCTATACAAAGAGATAACAAGGTGTAGAGTTGGTGAACACAACAGGCCAAGCAACATCAGAGGAGCAGGAAAGCTGACGTTTCGGGTCTAGACCCTTCTTCAGAAAAATTTCTGAGGAAAGCTCTATACCTTGTTATCTCAGATTCTCCAACATCTGCAGTTCCTACTATCTCCACTACACAAAGCCAGGAATTGCTGGAAAAGCTCAGCTGGTCTAGCAGCATCTATGGAGAGAAATCAGAGTCAACTTCCGAGTCCAGTGACACTTCCTCAGAATGGGGTCACTGGACCTGAAATGTTAACTCTGATTTCTCTCCACAGGTTCTGCCAGACCTGCTGAGTTTTCCTAGCAAGTTCTGGTTTTGTTTTTGATTACTAGTATTGGCAGTTGTTTTGGTTTTTTAACTAATTCCTGTTATTTGCACACCTACTACTATGCTGATCAGGGTGAAGGTGGCTGGAAAGGACCACATGGTCCAATTTGCAAGTGAACAGCAATGAGATGCTTAGTACAACAGCCCAGGAGTAGGACCCACACTAGGTCAATGGACACAGTGGTAAACATGACTTTGTGCCAGTTTGGATAATAGGATTGGAATTTTGGGTTACCCCGAAGTTTATGAAGGTGGGAGGTCAACATGGCAACTAGTGTATTCAGGTCTGGGGCAAATAAAGGTATAGATGAAGCCTTCAGCATTGGATGCAAGTACGGAGTAGCTCAAGTTGGAATTAAGGACTTGAAAATATTTACATATCTAAGATTTCTTTTCCTGCCTTAAAGCTGCCTTGTCACCAATCAAATGCTGTCCCTTACACCCTGCTTCAGGTTGGCCCTTCCATATCCCCATAGCACATAAGCTCAGTTCCTTTCATGGTGGGACTGATAGTCAGCACAGTTTGTGGTGAGTTAGACACCAGCTTTGTGCTGTGGACTAGTCTCTACCTGGAAACAACAGCTTACTAAGGGATTCAAAATTACAAAGCCATGATGGATGAAGCGGGTTTACGTTCACGTGAGCCCAGTTGATCGAGCTGATTAAGACAAGGAGATCTTCTGATAGGATAGAAATTGGGAAACCCTGGTGTTCAGAAAAATAAGGTCAGCCCTATAACTAGATCTTGGTTTGACAAAGGTGATGCCAGGAAGACTTCTTCAAACAGAAGATGGTCAGAATTGGGAACCGAAGCTGAAATGAGCTTTGTGAAGTCAATGCAAAAGTTAACATTGGAGGTTATCAGTTCTTTATTAGGTAAGAAGGGTGTTAAGTATTACAGAGCCAAGGCTGGATTTAGGATATAGATCTGCTCTGATCTAGTTGAATGGTGAAACAAGGCTAAGGAATGAATGGTCCACTCCTGTTCCCATCTTTCTATGCTTAAAGCTGACTAATTTTCTTGGAGTGTCTGCAGACTTTTCCCATTCATTGTGGTGGTAAAGTAGTCGTTTGGGGGAGGACGATGGTTTCTGGTGAATTATCGCATAGATTAGCGTGGGGGGGGTGGGAAAATGCTTGAGGAACTTCACTCATCTGAAGAGGTTTCCCTCTGGCATAGAAGATGGCGGGTTCAAGTGCCTTTCAGTTTGGTTGAGAATAAAATCTGCATTAACACTCAGTTAGTGTCAGTGAGGAACTGCTATCAGTCTGATAAGATGCATCTTGAGGCCTTAATTTTTTTGTATTCATTCAAGGGATGAGGGTGTTGCTGGCCAGGCCAGCATTTATTGCCCATTTCTAATTGCCCAGAGTGCAGTTAAGAGTCAACCACATTGCTGTGGGTCTGAAGTCACGTGTAGATCAGACCAGGTATCGATGGCATTTTCCTTTCCTGAAGGACATCAGTGAACCAGATAAGTTTATCCAACAATTGACAATCAATTCATGGTCATCATTAACCTCTTAATTCCAGATTTATTTTATTGAATTCAAATTCCGCCATCTGCCATGGCAGGGTTTGAAACCAGGCCCCCAGAAAATTACCCAGATTTCAGGAATAATGATGCAGCGATAATATCAGTAAGCCACTGCGAAGGCCTCTGGCTTTCCAACTGGGTAAAAATAGCTGATCTGGCCCTAGTTTTGAAGGAGACCACTTGGGTTTTCTCCAATATTTATTCCACAACTTGCATCGCTAATATGAATTATTTTCTCAAGTATTATGTTGCTGCTCGTGGACTCTTGCTGTACACAAATTTGGTGCTGTGTTTCCTACATTCAAACAGTGGCTGTACGTAAGTGCATGTAACATACACAATGTTACATGAGAAATGTATCTCTTCTGTCTTCTTGGGCAATGTAGAGAAAGAGAGGGAGAAGGATGGTTTAGAACATTCCTTGATCAGATTTTCTTAGGTTGGGATCTCGTACAAGGCTATCTATTTTGGGGACTGTTACAACTATCCTGTCAATCACTCCATGCTGTGCTTTGATAAACCTCGACAGATATTTGGGTGGCATGGTGGATCAGTGGCTAGTTCTGCTGTCTTGCAGTACCAGGGTCCCAAGTTTAATTCTACCCTCGGGTGACTGTCCGTGTGGAGTTTGCATGTTCTCCCTGTGCCTGCATGGGTTTCCTCTGGGTGCTCTGGTTTCCTCCCACAATACAGGGATGTGCTGCTTACAGGTTTAGCCATGGGAAATGCAGGGTTATGGGGATAGGGCAGGGGGTGGGTCATGGTGGGGTGCTTTTCAGAGGTTCAGTGCAGACTTGATGGGCCACATGGCCTGCTTCTGCATGTAGGGATTCTATGAGCTGCACAACTGGAGGATCCTGCACTTTTTGGACATGGTCTGCCATCTCTCACACTGCTCAACCATATCTTCAACTGTCCAGTTTCACTAACCTACCTTGACCAGTTCAGTCGAGCAGTTCAAACCCAAATTCCACTCCTTCCCGACAAGTCCATTCTTCTGGCACCCTAATTATCAGGACCAATAGAATGTAGGTGTCCAGGAATATTAGATTTGAATGGCTTTCTACAAAAATTCAAATATCTCCTTCGATCAATGTCAGCTGCTTGAAATGTACATGTTGTCTGGTAGAATGCAGGTGGCACAGTGGCTCAATGGTTAGCACTGTTACCTCACGGCAGCCGGGACCTGTGTTCAATTCCAGCCTTGGGTGCCTGTGTGGAGTTTTCGCTTATTCCCCGTGTTTGTGTGGGTTTCCACCAGATGGTCTGGTTTTCTTCCACAGTCCAAAGATGTGTACGTTAGATGGATTGGTTATGTTAAAGTATGCAGGCTAAGTGGGTTCACCATGGTTAATATGGGGTTACAGGGACTGTTTGGGGTCAGGTGGGATGCTCTTCAGAGGGTCAGTGCAGGACAGATGGGTTGAAGGGCCTGTTTCCACATTGTAGGGAATCTAATTCTGTTCAGAGTCGTGTAATGGTGAAATCTAAAAAAGTCACCTATAAGCATAGCGTCACATTAAAACAGCTCCAACTCAGCGCATACTGGCCAAGACTTCAATTTCAGTACAGCTGTAATTAGATTTAAAACATATTAGCATGTTTTCGTAGGGTTTGAAAATGTGTACAGAACACATATAATTTTATCGCCCAGGATATCTTTTCTGCAACCTGAGCTCGTCATCCTGCTTACAGGGATTCTAATAGAAAGTAGCTACTTAGCTGATTAGTTTATTATGTCTTGTCAAGTTCACACCTTGTACAAATATTTTAAAAATTATGCACAATTTTATTTCACCTTTCCTGTTTCATCATGGCATTTTTACTCATTTCTTCACCATGTAGCAAGGCAACACTCTAAATATGCTCAGAAGCAGAAGACACATGACTAGAAAAGGTCCAGGCTTCGGATTCAGCTGAGGCCTACTTATTCCTGAATTGAACATGTTCAGGATTTCTGTAACCCACAGTGTTAGAAAAACAAACTACACTGCGAAATTTGGTGTTATAAATAATGAGCTGGAAAGGATGATATTGCTGAAGACTGAGGCATTTGGGGTGTGGACAGGATCTGCTTGGGGCAAATTCCTGAAGGCTTTCAAGATGGAGTTGGTATTGTTCTCAGGGATAAGGGGATCAAAGACTATGGGGAGAAAGCAGGAACTGGGTGCTGAGTTAGATGATCAGCCAAGGTCAGAATGAATAGGAGAGTATACTTGAAGGGGTAAATGGCCTACTTCTGTTCTTATTTTCTATGTTTGCCTGTTTTACCAAATGATTTACAACTGCTAACCACCCCGTGCCCAGCATGTCCATTCTTATGGCACACCAGTGTCTGTTTTTGCTTCAGACAGAGTCATAGAGTCATACAGCATGGAAACAGACCCTTCGGTCCAACTAGTCCATGCAGACCATGTCCTAAACTAAACTAGTCCCAACTGCCTGCATTTGGACCATTTCCCTCCAAACCTTTCCTATTCATGTACTGCTCCAAATGTCTTTTAAGTGGTGCTGTACCTACATCCAGCACTTCCACGGGCAGTTATCTGTCTATGCCCCTCATGATTTTACAAACCTCTATAAGTCACCCCACTACCTTCAAGCTTCAGCGAAAGAAGTCCCAGCCCTTACAACCTCCTTTTATAACTCAAACCCTCCATTGCTGGCAACATCCTGGTAAATCTTTAGCATCCAACATTATTTGTTTCATTTTAATCTGAGCAACTGCGAGACTCTTGACTTTATCTACCTGCAATACTGTATTAACTATTGTATAAAAATCCTCATAGAAAATTTTCATAAATTTTATTTTAATAGTCCGATTTCTTTCTCCTGGGTTTGCTGGAGATATGTCTTCAATGAGGTATATATGAAGGGTTAGGGTGCTCCAGCATGGCTGAGGTCATTGAGAATGAAACTCTGCGCAGTTTGGGTCCGATCACCTGCGGCAGCTGCCCCTTCTCTGAGGAGTTTTTGGACTTTCTAACAAAGTTGAGAATGTTCACGCAGCCTTGATTTGAGCTTCTGTCAGATTTCAGCTGGAGTACTGTTCGAGTCAGCACATCTCAGGAAAGATTCGCCAGTCTTGGTCACACAGCAGCACGAATTTACCAGACCAGCAAACAAAGATGGGTGGCTCAGTGGTTAGCACTGCAGCCTCACAGTGCCAGGGACCTGGGTTCAATTCTACCCTCAGGCAACTGTCTGTGCAGAGTTTGCACATTCTCCCTGTGTCTGTATGGGTTTTCTCTGGGCGCTCCAGTTTCTTCCCAAAGTCCAAAGATATGCAGGCTAGCTGAATTGGCCATGGGAAATTGCTCATAGTGTTCAGGTATGTGTCAATTAGGTGGGTTATAGGGTAATGGGTCTGGTTGGGATGCTCTGAGGGACAGTGTGGACTTGTAAGGCAAAAAAACTTGTTTTCACACCGTAGGGATTCTATGATGTACAATGGTCAATGATGAGGTCAGATTGAAGTGATTTAATGGCGGTGTTTAAGATAATTTGTTGAATTGGCCATTTTGGTCAACAGAGAGCAGATATTTCCTTCTGTTGAGGGGAATCTAAAAGGTTAAATTATAACCCAGCAGTTCAGGAGGGAATTCAGCAATCAATATTTTATATGAAGGTGAATGAAAACTTCAATTATGTTTTTCAAGCGGCCATGGATGTTCAGGGCCAATTAAAGACTGATTGCCTGACTATAGAAAGGATATTATCAAACTATGACTAGTGCAGAAAAAATTTACTAGGATGCTACCTGGACTAGGTTTGAGTTATAAGGAGAGGTTGGATAGGTTCTCCTGGAGCAAAGGAGACTGAGGGGTGATCTTATAGAAGTCTTTAAAATCAGGAGGCAAAGATAAGGTAGATAATCAATAACTTTTCCCCTTGGTAGGAGAGTCTAAAATTAGAGGGCATAGGTTTAAGGTGAGTGGGGAGAGATACAAAAGGATCCAGAGAGGCAATCTTTTCACCCAGAGGGTGGTGAGTGTTTGGAACAGGCTGCCAGAGGTAGTGGTGGAGGCAGGTACAATTTTGTCATTTAAGAAACATTTAGACAGATACAGAGATGGATAGGTATGGAGGGATATGGACTAAATGCAGGCAATTGGGGCTAGATTAATTGTGAAAACTGGGCAGCATGGACATGTTGGGTCGAAGGGCCTGTTTCATGCCGTAAACCTCTACAACTGTGTAAAGACTGTACTCAATAGACATTTGTTCCAGTATTAAGGGGCATAGGGTGAAGGCGGATGGATGAAGCAAATGGTGAGGTTTCACGCGTTTAAGAGCATGTTACTAAATTACCATCAGGGCTGAATCTGGTCTGGAATACCAAGGCAAAGTAGTTAGCAGCTGAGGCTAGAGATAAAACAGGAGGAGCACCCAGTGGGGGGAGTGGGAGGGGGGAGGTGGTGGTGGCATCTTTTCAAATGTATGCTGTTATTGCAAATAACTTGTTGGGACAGCAAATTTGAAACTGAACTGATTTCTATTCCAATGTTTCCACTCCAGATGCACTCAACAAATGGTGGGGAGGGGGTGGGGGGGGGGGGGGGAGTCCCCTTGATTTGTTTGTGAAAAAAGGCGTTACTAAGATTCAGCACGACCATAGCTACCAACATCCTCTGCTTATGACCAACTGCATTGTTTCAGAGTGTCTGTGACCTCATTCTTTTTGGTACCCTGAAACGAAAAGCACAAGTAAAAAGGCAAACTCCCAAATACCATCCAGATACAACTTTCTTTTTTTGGTCTTGCATTAATTTATTAAAATATTGTCCGCATAATACTGTATTAAGGATAATCTCATATCGGGCCTTGTATGAAACAAGATTAATTTCATTCTTTTTAATGAGAATTTTACTTTTAATGCCATGCACCCTCAATGGGAAAAAATTAAAAGTGATAAAAAAAATTGAAAGATTTTCATATCTTGATAATTAAAAAGTGAATATCACGGTCTGGATGAAATGATCAGGCAGGGTCGGATTGGGCCCACAGGCCTTATATTGCGCAGTGCTGCTCTCCACAGAGCCTGTGCTCCAGTTAATGATTCCAGCAGCAAAACTTAACCCTGAACTAAGCTGCCCCAAATCAAATTAACAGGAGCTCCAACTTAACACAGAGCATTGGGTGGAACCTCCAACCTCAGACCAATCCCCAGGGTGTGAAATCTTCAGTCAGGAGCAATTTGTCCAAGGTGTTGCCTTTTGCTGAATTACAGGGATCATACTTCAAAGTATTCAAAGCATTGCTCCTTTCACATCGGCAGCAAAGGGAGGTTCTACGCAGCATCAATGTATCCTTCACTTCACTGACTTACTTTTTCCATGTTTTTCCCACTTTCTTTTTCTCTGTTCTCTTGTTTTATCTTTCGTTTGTTCCCTGCAAAATGGATTTTTCATCGTCTTTTCACTTCCCCCCCTGGGATTCTGGGATCTCTGCTTTTTCTTGTCAGACTCTTGCTTTCTCCTTTATTCTCGTATTTCCCCATATTCTCTTCCCTGTTTCTCCCTATATTTTCTTGTTCCAGGATACCCCGCCAGTACAGTTTTCAACAGAAGACCCTATCCCAAGCACCAACAGATTTCCTCTCATATCATTCCCCCCTCAAAGAAACGTCAGTAAATCCATTCCACATTGCGTGGCCTTCGTGCTGAGCAGAAAATGGAAGCTATAATTAACACCCTTAGTACCTAAGTGGTTTCTTTACTCTCCTCCTCTGCTTTTCCAGTTTTCTATCATTCCATTTCTTTCTGCCTCAGCTCCTATATCCTCAGTGATTACCAACCTTTATCTCTGTGTCTTGTAAATGTCTTTAATTTCTTTTGATCTCTCTCATTACACTTCCTATTGTCTCATGTTAAAATCACTTCTGCCACTTAATTATCTTCTGTTCTCCACCAGAAATACTTCATGTAGAACTCCATCTCTTTCTGATGTGGATTTATTGGTTCACTTTGTTCAAATCTTGTCATTGGCCATGGGCTAACAGGTTCTGCGTGAGAAAGGTCACAAGTCCAAATCCTACTGCAGAGGCTTCAGCACAAAATCCAGTGCCCAGCCATTGCAGAACTGAAAGAGTGCCACACTATCTGAGTTTTTATTTCAGATGATGCTAAACTGAGGTCCCGTTTGTCCTCTCTAGTGAGTGCCAAAGACTCCTTGAAAAAGCCAGAGGATGTTGGGATTGATTCAATTGGCCTAAGAATTCTGAACCTCTCAGACGGGAATGATGTTGGAGCCTTGAAACATCAGCATGGTTCTCATCCCTGGTTCTCATCCAGCGATACACCACCACTCAAAGTTACCAACCACTGTATGGATAGGTGATTAAAATAAAATGAGCTTAATTGTAATGTTCTGCTAGAACAATATTGTGTTCAGTTCTGGTCACCTCATTATAAGAAAGATGTGGAAACTTTAGCGAGGGTGCAGAGGAGATATACCAGGATGCTGCCTGGACTGGAAGGCGAGTCTTATGAGGAAAGGTTAAGGAAGCTAGGGCTTTTGACATTGGAGCAAAGAAGGATGAGAGGTGACTTGATCGAGGTTGACAAGGTGATGAGGGTCATAGATACAGTGGCTAGTCAGAGACTTCTTTCCCAGGGCTGAAATGACTATTATGAGGGGACATAATTTTAAGGTGATTGGAGGAATGTAATGGGGAGGTGTCAGAGGTAGGTTCTTTACACAGAGAGTGGTGGGCGTATGGAATGTGCTGCTGGCAGTGGTAGTGGGGTTGGATATTTTACAGACTTTTAAGTGACTCTTGAAAAGGCACATGGAGGATAGTAAAATGTAAGGTATACAGGGTAGATTGATCTAAGTAGGATAATAGGTAGGCACAACAACGAAAGGGCCAAAGGGCTTGTACAGTGCCGTACTGTCCCATGTTCTATGTTCTACATTGAGTGCCCTACCAGACTCACCATTGAGGTTCAGCCATGGCTGTTTGGGCAAAGTATGTGAGAACGACTGGTTTCAGCTAACTTTTGTGCAGGTTGCCAACCTTTTGGGGTCACACTGGAATTTCCAGGAATTAAAGACTAATTTCTGGGCATGACAGCAAGCAACACTTTTGCTATCTTTGAGTAATGTACTTATTTTTTAAAGTAATTCACAGGATGTAGGCATTCCTAGCTAGGCCAGCATTTATTGCCCATCCCTGATTAGCCAGAGGGTAACTGAGAGTCAATCATATTGTAGGGTTGGAATCACTTATAGAACAACATTTCCTTTTTTAAATGACATTAGTGAATCACAGAGATAGTAAGAACAACAAATGCTGGAGAAAGAGATCATGAAGTGTGGAGCTGGAGGAACACAACATCAAAGGAACAGGAAAGATGATGTTTTGGGTGGGGACCCTTCTTCAGATATTTCTGAAGAAGAGTCTGACCTGAAATGTCAATTTTCCTGTTCCTCTGATGCTGCCTGGCCTGCTGTGTTCCTCCAGCTCCATACTTGTTATTAATGAATCACACGACATTACTTGACAATCACAACAGTTTTGTGGTCATCATTAGGCTCTTAATGCCAGGCATTTTGTAAACAAAATTGAATTCAAATTCCACTATCTGCCATGTCTTAAGTCCCCAGAGAGATCTGTGGATCAATTGTCTCTGGACAAATCCATCAGGCCTTCAGCTCCCCTGTTGGTAAGAATATTGGAAACCTGGATAAAACATGTTAGTTTGATGGATTGAGGCTTTTGACCAAGTGAGGAGACATCCAGTCAGACTTGGTAGTCTCAGTATGGCCTCAGTGAAAGGTCTCATCCTCCTGGAATGGAACAGCAGATGGGTTGGGAGGGAGTAATCTCATTGAGGGGTGGGAGGCTGAAAATGTAAAAGGGATGGAACTGATATTTGGCCAGTACCACACCTCCATTTTATCTTCTTGAAGCAGTCAATGCTGGGACAAAACCAATTTCACCTCCCCAAGATCAGGCTGCCATCATCCCAAAAGCAAGCCAGTTCTGAAGAAGGGTCACTGGGCTCGAAATGTTGAACTCTTGTTTCTCTCTCCACAGATGCTGCCAGACCTGCTAAGTCTCTCCAGCCATTCCTGTAACAAAGAGCCACCCAATGGCAATGAAAAAAATAGAGCAAAACAGAAGAGCTTTCCAAACATTTCACATCATCCTCGCAGTTAACAGGATTTAATTGAATGAAGAGTATCTAGAACTCACAGGAGAAAGGAATTCAGTAATGAGGCTAAAGCCGAGCTATCTTGTTTCCATTGAGTGCTGTTACAGTTCCTGAATCATAGAGGAAACGAGTGTCCTTCCCCTTTCACTGCACAAAGCGAGGAGAAGGGAAGAAACAGCGCTCGGGTGAGTAAAATGCTGTCACAGGCATCAACTCCAATCACGCTCAGTCACACACTCACACACACACACACACACACACACACACACACACACACACACACACAAAAATACTTTATTACAAAGAGCAGCCGACATGATTCACTGCTATCACTGCAAGGAATTGTACCTTTCCTCCACTTTGTCAGAATGCAGAAAGAATGAGTGTCATAAAAATCAATCTGCTTCGAGTTAAAAAAAAAGCCTGCAGTAATATGGAAATTGCCCCCTGCATCCTAGAAATGTTATCACATGTTAAAATATTGAAACTGTCTGCTCTGTTTATCTGCATGCAGAGATGACTGTTTATTATTAAAGGAATTACCACACTGTGAAAGATGACCTGAATGGAGCTAACAGGTTGCCTTTAGAACAGATGTTTTTTTGTATGGAGGGGAGAAAATATTGAAAATAGACAGAGGCCTATTTTTCTCCATTTGCATGTGTGCTAAGGTTGAATATGTTTTCTACCTCCCCTCGTACAATTGATCTTATTTTCTGCTCTTCTGGGCGCTGTAAGTGCTCAGAATAAATTTAAATCCTATTGTAAAGCAGCAAAGTGATGGGAAAGCAAGGAGAGGGGAGGCAAGGAGTGGAAGGGAGAGGGAGGAGGTGAGGGATACTGGATGGGATGCGGTGGGAGATACAGAATGGGAGTAAATTGGATCCTAACAATTGTTCCCCTGCCGTCCCATTTAATCATAATTTACATGCTCGCTGCCCTCAGCAACACCTTGATTTTAAAATTCTCATCTTTTCAAATCCCACTATGGTCTCGTTTTCTCTATCTTCTTTCTCAGCCCCTCGGTCCTTCAGGATATCGGTCCTCCTCTAATTCCATCCTCTTGAGCATTCCCAATCTATTTACTCTGTTTTTAGTTGCTGAGCCTTCTGCTCTAGTGCTTCCCACTGGATGTGAAGCACAAGAACAGGCCTTACAGCCCAACCGGTGTAGTCTCTAGTACAATGTTGATTTATCTTTCCTCATCTCAATCTACCTTTGTAACTATGTGTTTCTTTCTTCCTCAGATGCTTGGCTAGTTTCCCTTAAAAGCACCAATACCACACATTTCAACTCTATTTGTAAAGAATTTTCGATAACATTGTCGAATAGGGTTCTTAGTAACTATCGATTTGATGGATTGATTGCTGCTGAGGCCCAAGCACTGTAATTCCCTCCCGAGACATATCTGTCTCTCTACTTGCCTCTCCATCTTTATGGTGTTCCTTAAAGTTTACCAATCTGACCAAGCTTTCTGTCAGGTTCTGAAATCCCCTAATATTTTACACTGTGGCTCGGTGTCATATCTTGTTTCATAATAGTCCCATGCCTTACCGAGTCAATTTCAAACCATGATAATGAGTCCAAAGCTTCTGACTGGGAACTTGCCTAAGCAATCTCTTCCCAGCCCTTGTGGTCATTGCCCCCAGTCCGTAGTCTCGGTCAACAAATCCCTAGAGGTGGCTACTGGATAGGCAGCTCCTGCTGAATGCTGCGATAAAAGCAATTAGTTCTCAGTTCTTACACTGGAGGAGGGTCACTGTATGTACCCACATTTCATTTTGTTGAGATAGAGTCTGTGAAGAACTTTAAATGGCAAAGAGCTTCAGCTGTGAGTGGGCAGGTGGAAGTAGGGGTAGTGATAGTTCTGAAAAGTGGCATTAGATTAGAAACCCTGATTTCTGCTTGGATCACCCACATCCATGACTGTGTTTAACCCAAGCAGGTTTGGACAAGATATCAGAGAGCTGCTGCATTAGTCATTTCAATGTCGAAATCTCTAATTAACCCATTGTTCTGGCTTTAACATCTACAGCTTTCCTGAACTTGCCAGAGTCAACCTGGGGGATGCTCCTGCAGTGAAACTGACAGGCTAGGACACCATTCATTAGAAAAAGCTGCAGGCCTGCTCACAGCAGTCCTTCAGAGAATGAGCTCTTCCTGCTTGATACGTGAGTTCCAAATTCTTGGAAGTCACTTTCCTGTCTTGGACTTCAAACACTTTGATCTGCAGTTCCTAAGTTGTCTGCCTTGACTCTAGCCTGGGAGTAATTTATGCAGCCCGAACTTCAACCTTTTCGTGAGGAATTAGAGGAGAAGCAGCAGTAACTGTTACAGAACCAGGAACAACGCCACCACCAGCAGCAGTTGCCTTCTCCTCAGTCACCTGCCACTCCACACAACAGAGGGAATGAATACAGAGATCTAATTCAGAGGAGTCAAGATCCCAACATAGGGTCAACAGGCAGAGAGTCAGCTGTCTTGAAGTAAAAGTACCAGTGCCTGAGGACATTCAGGCTTTCACAGTATTCTTTGTTAAATCTTGCAGTCTACTGGATTGAAGCTTCCTCCACAATAGATGAGGTTACCATGTATTGCAGGTTGTCGATAAGATGTCTGTCACTAGAGATTTAAGATTTCTGCCTTCCCTCCAGAGTTGTGTACTCTTTTCTCCAGCAAGGAAAGAACACAGAGGAAGAGATTACGTTAGGAGAAGGAAAGGCCAACACTCATGGATGGTGACTGTTCAACAAGGCACAGAGCTGAGAGTGAGTAAGGTTATTGGCTGATGGGGATACGAGGATTAAGTGGAGCTGCAAGGTATATTTACCTGATCGAGAACATGTCGGGGGGGGGGGTTACATTTTTACAGCTACTCACCACTCCTGTCTTCCTGACATTCCTGAAGGTCCTGAGGCAATAGGTCCACATCTCTGCTTTCCACAGCCCCAGCCATTTCCATCCACATCTGCTTGGTTTGCGAGGCTGGCCTATTTCCCCCATCCTTGAGAAACAGCACTTCATTTCAGTCCCTCAGATTCCACTGTAAGGCCTCCAGGCCTGAGTCAGAGACCAGTGAGTACCTTCCCAATGGTCTCTGAAGCCTCAGGAATTAATGGCAACTTAGCCATCCTGATCACATCAATGAGATACCTTCATTGACAAATTGGGTTGGGAAACCCAAAAACAGGAAACCTTAAAGAGATGCTGTGGCTGATTCAAAGAGCAAGCTACTGAATCAAATGACTCCCCAGCCAGTGACTAGCCTCCTCACTGCATGTGGGTGTATTGGGATAAAAATCTATCTTATGTATCTGAACTTCACTCAGTATCAGAGGTTCACTTTGTGGAATAAATTTTGAGTACCTTCTCTTGGGGAGGCTTGACCAAGCTAAGGGCCTCTCAGGCATTTAACTAGCCTGCATCAAGCCTTCCTCAGGATTTGGCAATCCTGCCTGCCAATCTCAGACTGGCAACTCTCTAATGCCAGTGGTGCCACCGGGATTGGAGCCTGTTGCTGGAATTCTCTGAGCACTTCACCAGGGATCATCTTTGCATAAGGTCATGGAATGCACTCAGGACAGATTCTTAGAATAATTCATTCTCATGGCAATCAGGGTGAAAGCCATTCTAGACCTATCAATGTGGAACTTGTCAGATTAATCAATGGCCTTAAAGTAAAGAAGGATGTAGGTAACAGTGATCATAACATAATTGAAATTTAGGTGAAATTTTTCAATTCCTTGAGTGATGTGGGCAATGATGAGCAATGTAGTGAGGTAAGCTGACAACGAAGAAATCCGAATCTCAACATTGAGATAACCTTTCTAATCTTCCCCTTAAGGTTTCAGTGACAAGGTCCATCTTACTTGTATGTGGTAACTACCTTGTTTCAATGCATTTGCATCTCATTAATACTAAACTCATCTTATTCTTATACAGTTTGCAAATTTCGCCTCTCTTCCAATGAGCGAGTTGACTATAATTTTTGACTTGAAAGTCAGTGCAGTTACCTGGCAGATGCAAGCCCTCCACTCTTGATTCACTGAAATCGCCATTAGCGGACCACCAGCCTCACCCCTTTATCACAGATGATTTTAGACCATCTCAGAATCGACATTGGCCCTTCAGGACTTCAAAATAGTGCTCAAGTGTACCTTTGACATGCATGCTCCTGCAAGGTTTCTTTGCACTCAGGGACTTGTAGCCATCTTATGCATCCACATAGGACGTAATTTATGGCTCTGAGCTTTATCTTGAAGTAGCTTTGGTTAGTGTAGAGTACAGATGATCATTGACTTTTATCCTGCCGTATTTTGCATTCTGTCCACTCCAGTCCTGGAGGCGCACTGCCTATGTTCAGACTAGCTGTGTTTGGTGAACTGGCCTCCTCTGGTGGCCTGAGATAATGGGAACTGCAGATGCTGGAGAATCTGAGATAACAAAGTGTGGAGCTGGATGAACACAGCAGGCCAAGCAGCATCTTAGGAGCATAAAAGCTGACGTTTCGGGCCTAGACCCTTCATCAGAAAAGGGGGATGGGGAGAGGATTCTGAAATAAATAGGGAGAGAGGGGGAGGCAGACTGAAGATGGATAGAGGGGGTGGGATGAGGTTAGTAAGTAAGAAATGGAGGTGCGGCTTGAGGTGGGAGGAGGGATAGGTGAGAGGAAGAACAGTTTAGGGAGGTGGGTATGAGCTGAGCTGGTTTTGGGATGCAGTGGGGGGAGGGGAGATTTTGAAGCTGGTGAAACCCACATTGATACCATTGGGCTGCAGGGTTCCCAAGCGGAATATGAGTTGCTGTTCCTGCAACCTACGAGTGGCATCATTATGGCACTGCGGGAGACCCCCGAGGGACACGTCGTCTAAGGAATGGGAGGGGGAGTTAAAATGGTTCGCGACTGGGAGGTGCAGTTGTTTACTGCGAACCGAGCGTAGGTGTTCTGCAATACGGCCCCCAAGCCTCCGCTTGGTTTCCCCAATGTAGAGGAAGCCACAATGGGTACCACGGATGCAGTATACCACATTGGCGGATGTGCAGGTGAACACCTGCTGTGTAAGATATCCCTCCTCTCAGCAACCCCAAATCTGCATCAGGAAGGAAGGTGTCAGCTTCTCTTTTTAAGACATTTTGGCTTCCTAAGATAACCATATGCAAAGTAGTCCATCGCTTCTAGCGTCTGAAGTGTATTGCAGTTTGGGTGTAAGTTACATGCCAGTGGTAGGTAGATTTTACACTTTTCCTGCTGCATGATTTCTTGAAAAGGATACCAAAGAGGCTGCATAATTACTGAGAAAAGGAACAGTTGATAACATGAGAAAAGTTTGTGTGAGCCAAGATGGGATGCCTGCCATGAAACTTACTGAAAAATGAACAGCTATCATAGGGACAATGCTAGAACCCAGTATTAAGGAGGTAACAGCAGCATATTTAAAAATCCAAAAAGGATTTACTCTGTTGCCTTTGGGGTCATGAGAAAGCTCATTTAATCCCTGAGTTACCATAATATTTTGGTGGGCTCATGGATAACTGGTGCCAAATGTCTCATTCATGAACCTAATTGACACGCTGCTGCAAGCAATTGAGTTCCTTACTTGGGTTCCTTCCCATCTCTGACTTAATCACAAGAATTTTACCTGCTCTGAGAGACTTGTGCATGGCCTCTCCTGCAAAGTGGGCAGGACAGCCGTATCTCCTGCCGCAATGGAGTATATTAAACTTTTGCCCGGTATCTGCGTTTCACCCTGTATCTAACTGCTCTCTGAATCTAGACTTTATTATGCAGTTAATAATGTGAGGACCCGCAACCATCAGTAATAAATGCGGACACCCTCAAAAATTAAAATAAATCACAGCACCTATCGACAATGAATAAATAATCAATGGAAACACTAGGCATTGTAAAAATTAACACTCTCAGTAATAAATAAGTAACAAATACCAGTTCTATTGTTTGATACTTACTGATGCCAATAATAAACACTAAATGAAAGCTAAATTATTAATAGAGATAAATATCCAAAGAAATAAAAACTGCATTAATGTAGATGGCTAAATAATAAATTCTGTGAGCAATAAATAGGAAACAATTGAATGATAAATAGGCCTTCTCAGTAATGAATAAATAATAAATGTTGATTCCCTACGAGTATAAATTAAATAATAGATGTAAACACCCTTAGTAATCACAAGCAAATACAAATAACCTCTGGAATAAATAATAAATACAGACTATCCCAATAATAAATATAGAGTATTATATATATGTTCTCAATTATAAATAAATAATAAATGTCGGAAGCCTCAGTAATAATTCAGTACAGATATCCACAGTAATGGATTAATAACAAATATTGATACTCTCAATCATAAATAATCTATATACACCCTTACTAATAAATTAGCATATCATAAATAGATATTTTCTGACTCATACATAACATATAGAAGCCAACGTCAATTAAACTTATGGATAAGCTCAATTATTAAGTTATAAGGTATTGATTTGTAAATATGTATATTTCCTCAGTAAAGTAAAATCAATGTTGAACATAGGCACTTGTAATCAATGGAACAGCTAATGTTAATAATAGATTGGTAAATAATTAATATGGATGTTTTAACAATATGTGGAAAACAATTATCTTTTGTGATTAATAAATGAAATTCTGATAAATATGTGGTCTTCATAAATAATAAATGAATAAATAGTAATTACACACAGTCCAGTACTAAGTAATAAATATAAACTCCAATGATAATAAAGAATGCAGACAGAACCTTGGGTAATTAATAACCAATGCACGCAGAATCCTTTGATAAGAAATATAGACATTTTCAGTAAATCCAAACAAATAGACACCCAAGTAACAAATAAATAGAAATAGAGTTCACTGATACTGAGAAAATGTTAATCAATCCGTAAAAAGTCACAAGTAAATCTGCATAGCATTTATCACAATTCATCAATGAAAAGATATAAATTCCTTCAACTGTCAATAAATAAATAATAACTATGGAGTTCTACATAAATAATACATCAAACACTATCAGTAAGAAATAAATAATGTACACAGATTGTACAGATAAATAAATACAGACATTTCCAATAACAAATACATAATAAATTAATAATAAATATGACACCGCTAGTAATACATGATAAATACAGACACCCTCAGTACTAGAAAAACAATAAATACGTACTGCCTTAGTAATAAATAATAGATATACACCCTCAGCATTAAGCAAGTAATGGGTGCTCTCTTTAATAAATAACAAATAATGCACACTTAGAATGAAATAGGTTACAAATACTAGACTCTCTGGGCAATAAATATCTATTCAATAAATACATTAATTTTAAAGAAAACCAACAAACCATTAAATAAATAATTCAATTCTCTAATAATAAAGATAAATATTTCTTTTGTATTTGAACAAATTGAGCTCGGTTTTCTAAATTGGTATGTTTCTATTCAACTAGAAAGGATGGATTGCATGACTTTGTCAGGGGAGATCATGCCGTACAGAATATTGGTGAGACCCTACCTGAAGCATCATCTTTATTCAGTTTTAAAATGACAAAGTCATTTGATAAGATAGATATTCTGGGAAACCATTTCCTTTGGTGAGGGAATCCAGAACAAGGCAGTGCAATATTAAACTTAAAGCTAAGACACTCAGGAGTGAAATTATGATATGGTTACTCATGTAAACAATGGTCAAAAAGCTTGGATGAATTGAAGCTTTCAAGGCTAAGTTTGGCTAAGGATTTCACAGGATACAAGTAAATTGAGCTGAGGTATAGATCAAATGGTAGAACAGACTTAAAGGGTGGAATGGCCTACTACTGTTTCTAATTAACTGAGGTACAAGCAGGGGAAAGAACTACTAGAACATGGTTCGATTCAGTGTGAAAATAGAAAAGGATAAAGCACTGCACAAACCTGATGATAATGAAAAAATAATCGACATTGCTGTAGATAGAACTCTTTGTAAAGATCAACAACTCTGAGTGGACAATAGTGTTTCCTAGAACCTAACTCTCTGACCCCATAATAGAAAGGGCAATAAAGCCAAATTGAGCTTACAGCGTTGTGATGCCAAAGATAAGAAGCTAATGTTGTGAGGGGAGATTTGAGATACAGGGAATGAAGCATCCCACAGTATCAAACAAAATAATAAACACAGGCCTCCTTGATAATAAATAAGTACTAAATACAAACTCTTTCAGTAATAGGCAGGTAATAAATACAGACTACGTTGCAAAGAAATAAGCAATATGGGTTCCGTTGCTAATACAAATGAATACAGACTGACTATGTTCTGACTGACTGACTCAATAATAACGATAAATATTAGCTCCATCAACAATAAACAACTAATAAATTCAGAATCCCTTGAAAATAAATAATAAATATACACTCCCTTGATAATAGATAAGAAATACAGACTCTTTCAACAATATATAAATAACAATATAGCCTTTCACATATCAAATGAATAATAAATGCAGACTTCTTTGGTAGAAACTGCAAAATAAATAGATGCCCTCAGTCATAAATCAATAATCAATACCAACAGCCATAGTATTCAATATTGTAAATGCAGACACAGTAATAAATCAATACGAGCAGTTTTAACAATCAATATTGTAAATAGCATTATAAATCAATAGCAAATATAAGCACCCTCAAACTGAATCTGGGCAGAAAGACAGCATCCTAAATGAGAAATGATAAATTGATAATTAATACAGTTTAATAAAAGGTAATTATCACAGATAATACAATTAACAGTATATTGATAAGGTCACCACAATCTTACCAGACCATTGAACTGCTCTCTCATTAGAAAGAGGAAAATGGTGGTGCTGTAAACTGAAGGTCATCACACCTTGTGTGGGGGGAGAGGGTAACCTCATGGTAACCTCAGCTGTATGGAAAGTCAACCCAAGATGTTGGTGTAATTTTGCACCATAAAACTACTGTCCAGCCAACTGAGCTAAACCAACACCCAATGTGATCTAGCATAAAATATAATAGAAATAAGCATAGGTGGAGGCTCACTCTACACTAAAAATATATCCACATTAAAAAATAATATTAGATTGATACCCTCATTAACAAATAGCCAAATGAATCCCTTAGCAACAATGAAGTAATGAAGATTGACTGACGAGGGCTTGTGGTGCAATGAGTAGCATCCTAGTCTCTCAATGAGAAGCTCTGCATTCCACACAAGGCCATAAAACGTGCACACATCATGAGGCCAAACAGATTGAATTCCAAATTGTAAATCCTCCCAACACATGCCAATAGTGGGAAAGATTCCTAGGTCAGTGACTGCAAAAAAAAGCAGAATCTGAACCATTACTGTCCTTAACTTCAGGCTAGAGCATGCATGTACAAGTGTTTTTAACTACATTAATTCAGATTCCTTGAGGGACAAGTTGGGTTGGATGAACACATTGGATCAGATTGGCACCAACAACAATTCCTATTCCATCTGAGGTGGATCCCTCCTTGTCTTATCTGTCATGGAAACTGGGGTAATATAGGTAGAACCCACCTTTTGGGGCAAATAACTCAAGAAGAACATAATTGGAGATAGTTTTGGTTTTGATTGCAAATAATAAATGAAGCATCTCTTGATAGCTAATAAATAAATGTAGAGTGGAGTGCACATTAGGTGGTTAGTTGATGGAGGAGCAGTAGTGCTAGCCCAATGTAGTAACTGAGTATCCAAAACAACTTTGATAGCAATTGAGAGTCTGGGCAATGTATTGTAGCAAGTGAGAGGCTTGGACCATCTTATTTGACAGTGTGCATCAGGAAACAAGTGGGAAGCTATCACTATTAGTGGAAAGAAAGGTCACACACATATATAAAACCTTTCATGGCCTTGGGATGTCCCTAAGCATATCACAGCTAATTAAATATTTTTGGAGTCTTATCATTAATGAAAGTGTCGGAGAAACAGCAGACAATTTGCACACAGCAAAGTCCCAATACATAATGAGATAAATAGCCACCAGATCTGTTTTGTTTCAGTGAATTTGGTTGTGGGATAAATATTGGCCAAGACGCTGAGAAGATGCATTGGCTCTTCTTCGAAACAGCACTTTGGAATCTTTTATTTTCACCAGAGAGGACACCTGCGGTCTCACTTTAACATCACACTTGAAAGACATCACCCCTGGCACCTATAACTATCATGTAGAATAAAGTTTTGTAAAAAAAAGAACAGAATGTGTGACTTTGATATAAGGATTCTGTCATATCTATGTGTTCTGCTCTAGTTGTCCCCATTCCCTAACTGCACTGGGAAACTTCTGTCAGCCTTGAATGACAAGGGCAATGTCACAGGGCTTTGACTAGTAGACACCATTTACAGTAACAATATAATCACTCAGAAATAAACAATAGAAATAGACTCCCACAGCAATAAATAATAGATATTGACTCTCTCAGTAATAAACAAAAGATACAATACAGATTCCTTCAATCCTAGGAAACAGATGTACTCCTGCCTGCAAATAAACATTCGATGCAGATTCCTTCAGTAATAAGTAATAGATACATACACAGAGTGTTAAATAATAAAAGCTGCCTTCCAGTAATAAACAATAGATACAACCTCCTAGTAAAAGATAGTAGAAACAGAAATCCAGTAGAAAGTCATAGGCACAGACTCGCTCAGTAATAAAACCATAGTCATATTCAGTAATAAACAGCTGATACAGACTGCAGCATTAGGAAACCTGTACAACCTCCCAGCAATAAACAAAATATACAGACTTGATCAGTTATATTAAAAAAATAGACTTAAGTACTCGTCAATTATAACAGCCTCCCATTTGTAAACAATCGAAACAGACTCCCTTAGTTCTAGAAAAGGACTCCCTCAGTGATAAGCAATAGATATACACTCACTTAGAAATAAACATTATGTACAGACTCCCCTAGTAATAAATAATAGACAACATAACACAACAGCGAATAATGTTTACAGACTTCCTCAGCAACTAACAATAGATACGGATGTCCTCAGTTATAAACAAATAGTTCAGGCTCCACAAGTAATAAGTAATATAAGCAGAGTGTCTCAGCAATAAACAATAGTTACAACTGTTTTGAAATAAACAATATGTGCAGACTCCTTCAGTAATGAATACCATATAGAGACTCTCTCAGTGCTGGTAAACAATCAGTAGGATGCATTTGGAACTAAACAATAGATTTTCGACTGTTTGAGTTGTAGGCAACACATACATACTTGCAAATAGATATTAGTTACTGTTATGATCCCAGATGACATTGCAAATTTATGTTACAGTGTGATTTGGGACCAATCGTTGCTTTTTGTTTAAAATTGAAAATGTTTGAAAATCCAGGTAATAGTAAAATGAAGCTACAAACTTCCACTGTTTTAAACACATCAACTAAACTTTACCATGCAATATTAGAAAAGTAAAACATCCTACTATATAATATACAACATGTAGTCTAACACTCAGGATGAAAAAGAAGTAGAAATAAGGTGACTGACAAAATGTGTTCAAACACACACTCCAATTGAAATGGTCTCTGCTATCAACCTAGATGCCAGTCTTGCATTAGTGACACTGTGGGTCACCAAATCCCTTTTAAGCTCTGTCTGCTTTGAAACAGGTTCCAATTCCTCACTTTTGAGCATCTTGTTTTGGAAGTGACCTCAAAAATATTTCCAACTTGGACAATTTTGATGACTGGTCATGTTGTAGTATTTTAGTGTCTCCTCTCGAGACCAAGATCCACAGGATTCCTAAGACTACAACCAAGCATCTAATTACGAATGTAATTCAAACTTCTAATAGACAGCTAATTTCACTGAGATAATATCAAATTTCTCTCAGCTCCAATCTTTCTTAGTTGCAGCAAGAAACTACTGTTATTCTGAGGTAGGCTCACTGGCTCTGAAACGTTAACTTTGATTTTTCTGCACAGATGCTGCCAGACCTGCTCAGCTTTTCCTGCAACTGCTGTTTTTGTTACTGTCGCAGGCTTACTTTACCACATTCTCAGCTGTACTGACCAATTAATGGCACTCCTACACTCCTCCTGCCCGAATTGCTTGGATTATGCTAACATAATGTGTGCTGCCCGGCCATTTTGGCTTCAGCACTCTCCCAGTTCCACCTAACTTCTCCCAGCTCCACCTAACTTCTCCCAGCAAGCACACAGATAAATCAAAACCATAGAATCTTCTTTCATCATCCATGTCCATCATGATTTAGCCAGCTCTAAGTTATCCTTAACCAGACCATTAAGTATCTCTCGTACGCAATCTATTGTTCGGTCTGATGCATTTTTATAGACTTTCAGAGTGCAATGAATGTTTTTAACTAATATTGTTTTTAACACCAAAAAACAACCAATCTCTCTGGACTGTCATTAGCTCAAGTACTGCACTCCGCATCCTCAGCTCAGCAGGCTAACCTGCTGTTGCTGATTTAACCTTTCTAAATGTTAATTTCTTAAAGCCACATGGCCCACCCTTTTAAGTGTAATAATCTTCCATTTACTCATTTGCATTTATCCCATTTGCTACTGTTAAACTTCACGTTCTAAGTCCACAAATTATGTTCTAAAGTACATGAATTTTTGGCATAGATATTCACAATAACCCAGACTCTCATGGTAATGAACATAGATACAGTCACCTTCACCTAAAAAGGCAATAAACCTGCAGTAATAAACAATAGAAGCAGACACTTGCAGCAATAAACAAAAGACCCTCTCAGTACTGAATAATAAATATAGTACTTCCAGTAAAAGCACAGTCCAGCTCCTTTGTTCATAGGCAATAGCAACAGACAAACTCATTCATAAATAATAAGAAAAACAGACTCCTTCACTAGTAATAGTGAAACCTTTTGTAATAAACAATAGGCACAGACTCAGTAGTAATCAATAGAGACAGGTTCCTGAGTGGTAAGCAACTGAGAAAGAGAAACATTTTGTCAAATGTTTTTATCATGCACTCAATTCACAACAAAAATTCCAAAGCAATGGGAAAACATTACTTATAGTGTGAGAGGGGAGTGAGTAGAAATGATTCTGCAATTGTACAGGATTTGCTAAATAATCTTAAGTGTACAAAGAACTATGCCAACAATAATTTAGTTTTACCAGTGACGTTTGCGGTCTGGAATACAGTGCTTGTGTGTACTAGAAGCTACATATATTAGGCACTGTTTTTTGCAGGCAGAAAGAACATGTACACCCTCGTTACCTGTTTCAATGCAACAAAATAGGAAAAACAATTCTCTGATACATTTCTCAGGGCAATCCCTTGACCAATCAGAATCAGTCTGCCCGGTTTTGGAATTTAAGCAAAGTTTGACAGCTAAATAACAATCATCATTATTTGGTTCATTTTCCGTGGGGACCAGAGTCTATTTGCCAACCAATTAGCACTCTCTTCTTATGTAGAAAATACTCTTTCAGTAACAAATATCAACAGCCTTTATCAGTTACAAACATTAGACACCATTCTCTTAGTAAGATACATTTGACATACACACTTGGAAATAAACATTAGGCAGACTCTGCTGGTAATGATAAATAAATGCCGACACTCTCAGCACTAAATAATCGGTACAAACTCAATGAGAAATAAGCATTATATGTAGACATGCTGAAATATTAACATAATAATATACTCCATTGGTAGTAAACAACTAATCCAGACACAATTGAAATCAAACTTTACACATAGAGGGTGGGATTTTCAAGTGTGCGTGATGATGAGAACAATGGTGAAAATGTGAACTTGAGCAGGGGAAATGCAAAATAAAATCAGGTTCTTGCTGTCAAGGTAATTTGCAGCGATGAAATTTTCCCCTTTCAGGTGATGGGGAAAGTGTGTCACCAGAGGTGGTAAGAAGCCTAATCAAGAAACTCTAAGGGCAGAATCTTTCCAATTCCTAAAATGATGTGAGCATTGGTGAGTCGGTTGGTAAAATATGATGGGAATTGAGACATGAGATTCACAATGCCAAAGAAACAAATTGTCCAGTTTTCTATTTAATATTTTAACAGTGAGATGATAAACTAGCTAGTAGGCAGTGAGGACCCTATTTGCATGCATTGATACCTCATCGTTATCCTAATTTAATCTCATTTATGTGGTGGTTGTTATTTTCCAGGCAATGGAAAGAAACTAGAATGCTGATAATTCTGGACATGAAAGGTGTGTGCAGGTACCTGCTGCCTGTGGCTCGTCCATGTCTTCTCTGATCATCCATCTGGGCCAGCATTCCCCAACAGATCAGGGCACGTTCCACAGACAGTGACCAACGACGGCCTTCATCCACAGAGGTTGGCATTGGGCAAGCATGAACCTCACCACATCAACATGGCATAGTTCACATACAATGCAGTTCTCCATTTCAACACTGCATTTCAAAAGCTCACCAATACATTACATTGCAATGCTGCTGCCAAGCTACTTTGTGCACTGGGACCCACCTAATGCATTGATCCAGGGTATATCTCCCGGCGCTTCGATTTCTCCCTTAGCAGACACCCACCTTGTGTCTACTTGGCGCTTGCAACATCTTTGCTTTCCCTTATTGCACATTGGCACCTCATTCAGAACTCTCAGTCTCACAGTACTTCTGTGTTGCTGTGCATTTTAGTCCAGACTCAAAACCAGGCAGTCAGTCATGTGTTGCCAGCAATCAAAGGAGTGGGCATGATGCTCTATGGTAACATGATATGTTAGAACTGCTGCATGTGACCACGACTAACGTAGTAAATGCACTGCACGTGCTTCAACCAAATGGCCATATCCAAAGGAAGCAGATCTGAATCAAGTCCAGGGGCCAATCATCTGTTAGGGGTAGTAGCCACAGTATGTCAAGGGCACCATTCCGACATTAGTCCAAGGACCTGGAGATGTTTACTCAGGCACTTGGCACATTCATAATCAAGGTGTATTTGCTTACAGTCCAGTGAGTAGACCATGGTCAGTCCTGAACGCCTAGTGCAACTAGCTGGCAGAGTAGCAATAAGACATTCGGGGAGCTGCACAGTGATCAGTCAGAGGTTTGCTCACTCATTGGTCGGGCCTGTCTTGCCACGTCAGACATGGGCTGAGTAAAAGCCAGTTCAAGGTTAAGGTCATTGAAAAACAAGGCGGGCTATAAGAGGTCAGGACTACAGTGGGCAAATTGCTGGGAGTTAATTTTGGATATAGGGATTCAGAGGGGACTATTACTGTGAAGAGGGTAATTCAACATATAAGGTGGAGATCATATAGCATGGCAGAACAGGGGATACTGCAGGAGATGGCAGCTGTGATGGTCACCACCATCAGTGCATAACTATATTTGGCATAACTAAGCCTGGGACTCGGGATAAAGTGAGATGAACAGGTAAATAAGTGAGTTGGGCAGAATGTGGGGAAGGTAAAAATTGATGGGGTTGATAGAGAGGGCAAGGCGGAATGAAACATAAAGATTTGGGAGGGGTGGTCATCCAATTTAATAGGTTGAGTGTGTGACTCACTCTGTGAAACATAATTTGGATTGCCTTTCAACATCTTCCAAGTTACAAATATGCAATCGGAATTAAAAACAGCAGCCAGCACACTCAGAGTGGGTGCAGAAAGTTTATTTTTCATTTGTGACAAAGGGAGTTTTGCTTGTGAGTGACATGAGTCAATTTGAGGGGCAATGGCGTTAAACTGACACACATCAAACAGGTAAAAAAATTGCTGTTACATAATACTAGGTGTGTACATCATGTATTGACCAACTGTCTTGACTAAAACAGCTGGCCACAAACATTCCATTTGACCATTTCATTCAACATTACAAATTAGTCCTAGCAATGGCTGTGAAACACAAATAGTGTTAGGTAAGCTGTAAAGTTTCACCCACGTTCCACAGTTCATAAACAGATTGCAAGAGCTTATAGTCTGCACAAGGGTGAGCAGTTGCTCACCTCTCACCTTGGACAATGAAGTGTCTACACCATTGTTCTATCTGCAATGCTGCCTTTTGTGGGCGACATGTATGAAATGGTTTGTGCAGCATATATGTGAATCAGGCGAATGATATGAAAGGTCCATGTAAAGATATCCTATTGGGCTCCTTACTGAAGACCTCCATGTCACATTGTTTTGAGTTCACTGTTCAAATGTTACTTGTAGGCACTGCAAATGCTGAATGATCACATTATTGAGGAGCTGCTTTGTTTCCAATAGCACATAAGCTCATTGGAATTGTTCCAATAAATCCAGCCACACAAGACGCTATCTTCTCTGTGACTGCCGCAGTAAGAATGTCTACAAGTTTAGATGAGGAACGCATGATGGCGACTTATAGGGTGAGTTACTTGTGGCTGGTGGGTTGAAGCTCTCACCCCATGCAAGTTGGGAAGGAGGTGAGACACCTTGACAAGTTACCCCATGTATCAGGAAGCCCAGAAGTAGCATCAGTCTCCAATAGATGTGGAGCTCCCTCCTAAGGTGGTATTTCCAGTTAAAGGAGCGAGTGAAATACACATGCCACACATAAATAGGATTCCTTCTTCTATTGCTGCCAATTATTTACAGTTGAGAGCCCAATATATGCAGCTGCAGTGGATGGAGCTGTTGACTGGTGAACCCTGGTGACACTGAAGACTTTACTGAGCATCCTGTCTGGTATCAGAGGCTAGAGAATCCAAGGCTGGTGATGGTATCCTACACAGATTGAGATGCACCTTGCCAAACCTGACCTGCCGCAGGAAACAGGGTCACTGGGTAGGACAGGGGAAGGGGGTGTGCTCAGCATCCAAGATGAAACTCCTGGGTTGCCTGTAATTTAAACTTTCTCCTGATGGATTCCTGCTGGCACCACTCTGTTCCCTTGAGAAGATGGGGTAACTTGTCAAGGTGTCTCACCTCCTTCTCAACTTGCATGGGGTGAGAGCTTCAGCCCACCAGCCACAAGTAACTCACCCTATAAGTCGCCATCAAACTCACTTATGGAATGAGCTGAGAGATAGAAATAGCCAGACAACACTATAGTTTAACTCCAAAATGGAAAATCTCAGCCAGAATCACTCAGCAATGAACAATAGAACTTAGAAATAAACATTAGATAAAAACATCTCCAGTAGTAAAGCACAGATGTAGAGTACTCAGTAATAAATATTACATCCAGTCTCTCTGTGAAATTATCAATGCATTCACTCAGTAATGAGGTATACACACAATAATAGACACTCCTTCAGTAATGAATAATAGATACAGGGTCACTTAGGAAATACAATGTACACTGACTTTTCAATCACAAACAAAACATACTGGCAGTCCCAGTAATAAATATAGATAGGCTTAGAACCCCCACAGTGCAGAAAGTGGCCATTTGGCCCATTGAGTCTGCACCAACCCTCCAAAAAGCGTCCCACCCTATCCCTACATTTACCATGACTAATCAACCTAGTCTGCACATTACAGGGCAATTTGGCATGGCCAATTCATCTAACCTGCACATTTTTGGAACTTGGAAGAAACCAGAGCACCTTGTGGAAACCCACGCAGACATAAGGAGAACATGCAAACTCCACATAGTCACCCCAGTCTGGCATCAAATCCAGCTCCCTGGCACGATGAGGCAGCACTGCTAACCACTGAGCCACCACGCCATGACCTCCTCAGTAGTATTTCACAAATAAACTCTATCATTAGTAAACAATAAATACAGTCTTTTCCAGTGTAAAGGGAAGAATAAATGTGAATGTGACAGATGTCATATTGATAATTCAATAACAACCCAGCTGAATAAAGAAAGTCCAGAGGGAACAGGAAAATAGAAGAATTAATGGCAAAGAGAGAGCATGTGATTGGACTAGAAGCTAACATAAAAGAGAATCAAAAACCCTTCTCTGAGAATGTAAACAGTGAAGGAGTGGTAAAAGGTGTATGGGGGCCAGTTTGCAACCAAAAAGGATATTTACACATGGAGCTAGAGGGAATTGTTCAGGTAATAAATGGATACTTTGCATCTGCCTTTACAAGGAAGAAAATGCTGCTAAAGCCAGACAAAGAGATGACAGCAATTTTTTTCTCAGTGGGCATCACTGACTGGGCCAGCATTTATTGCTCCTCCCTCGTTACCATTGAAAAAGGTGGTGATCTACCTTTCATGACTCATTGTAGTCCTGGCATGTGGGGATACACAGGAATTCCAGAATTTTGACCCAGTAAGACTGAACAAATAAGAATATATTTCCTTGTTGGGGTACTATGTGATTCAGAGGATAACTTGTAGGTAGTGATGTTCCTGCGCATCTGCTATCTTTGTCTTCCAAATGTGGTAGACACCAAGTGTTTAGAAGGTACTGCCTTCTCTGCCACTGCTGTGGGTCACTGCATGAATGAATGACTGTCTAAACTGATGACTAGGGTGCCAGTCACATGGTTTGCTTTGTCCTGGATGGCTGTAAGATTCTTGAGATTTGAAGCTCATTGAATTGTTGAAGTTTATTCACTGAGACACTGAATGACGTAGAAATTGATATAGAAGGGACATTAGAAAACCTGGTTGTACTTAAAGTTCATAAGTTAGCAAGATCAATTGGATATATCTGAAGATTCTGAGGGAAGTAATTGTAGAAGTGCTGGACGTAATCTTTTAATTCTCCTTGGATAGAACATAACAGCGCAGTACAGGCCCTTCAGGGCTCGATGTTGCGCCGACCTGTGAAACCAATCTGAAGCCCATCTAACCTACACCGTTCCATTATCGTCCATATGTTTAACCAATGACCATTTAAATGCCCTTAAAGTTGGCGAGTCTACTCCTGGTGCAGGCAGGGCTTCCACGCCCTTACTACTCCCTGAGTAAAGAACCTACCTCTGACATCTGTCCTATATCTATCACCCCTCAATTTAAAGCTATGTCCACTTGTGCTAGCCATCACCATACAAGGAAAAAATCTCTCACTGTCCACCCTATCTAATCCTCTGATCATCTAGTATGTCTCTATTAAGTCACCTCTTAATCTTCTTCTCTCTAATGAAAACAGCCTCAAGTCCCTCAGCCTATCCTCATAAGACCTTCCCTCCATCCCAGGAGACATCCTGTTAAATCTCCTCTGCACCCTTTCCGATGCTTCCACATCCTTCCTATAATGCGGCAACCAGAACGCAATACTCCAAGTGCGGCCGCACCAGAGTTTTGTACAGCTGCAACACCACCTCATGGTTCCGAAACTCAATCCCTCTACCAATAAAACCTACCACACCGTACGCCTTCTTAACAACCCTATCAACCAGCGTGGCAACTTTCAGAGATCTATGCACATGGGCACCGAGATCTCTCTGCTCATCCACACAACCAAGAATCTTACTATTAGCCCAGTATTCTGTATTCCTGTTACTCCTTCCAAAGTGAATCACCTCTCACTCTTCCACATTAAACTCCATTTGCCACCTCTCAGCCCAGCTCTGCAGCTTATCTATGTCCCTCTGTAACCTGCAACATCCTTCCGCACCATCCACAACTCCACTGACTTTCGTGTCATCTGCAAATTTACTAATCCATCCTTCTACGCCCCCATCCAGGTCATTTATAAAAATGACAAACAGCAGTGGCCCCAGAACAGATCCTTGAGGTACACCACTGGTAACTGAACTCCAGGACGAATATTTCCCATCAACCACCACCGTCTGCCTTCTTACAGCTAGCCAATTTCTGATCCAAACTGCTAAATCACCCTCAATCCTTTGCCTCTGTATCCATCATGTTTATATTTATTTCTTTTAAGATCCTATCAGGGCCAGAGGACTTAAAAGATTTCAATGGATTGGAAAAATGCTTATATTAACATATGTTATTCATCAGTAAACTAGATGGTTTTTTTTCTCAACAATTAACAATGGCTTCAGGGTCATCATTAGACTAGTTCCGAGTTTTTCTGGAATTCAAACTCCTCTGTCTGTCATAGCAGAATTGAAACCCAGGTTTCCAGAATATGGTGGAACTAGATTGTGAACTGTTGGGGAACCAGATTTGGAATTCAGAGGATGAGGTATTCAGCCTTCCAACAAAAACAACAGGGATTGAGGTTGTTAATAAAGAATGGACCACAGAGATGGTTTGAAATGTGTATACTTCAATGCCAGAAGTATCAGAAATAAGGCAGATGAACTTAGAGCATGGGTGGGTACTTGGAACTTTGATGTTGTGGCCATTACAAAAACTTGGGTGACTCAGGGACAGGAATGGTTGTTGGAAGATCCGGGATTTAGATGCTTTAAAAGAAATAGGGATAGGGAGGGTGGTAAACGAGGTGGCAGAGTGGCATTGCTAGTCAGGGCTAGTATAGCAGCTACTGAAAAGCAGTTCGAGAATGATATGTGTACAGAGTAAGTTTGGATTGAGGTCCAAAACAAGAAAGCAGCAGTCACTTTGTTGAGATTTTTTTACAGATCCCCTAATAGTTGAAGAGAAGTGGAGGAGTGGATTGGTAGGCAGATACTGGCACTGTGGCTCAGGGGTGAGCACTGCAGCCTCATAGCACCAGCGACCCAGGTTTGATTCCAACCTCGGGCAACTGTCTGTGTGGAGTTTGCACATTCTCCCTGTGTCTGTGTGGGTTTCCTCCGGGTGCTCCAGTTTCCTCCCACAGTCCAAAGGTGTGCAGGCTAGGTGGATTGACCATGCTAAATTGCCCGTAGAGTTCGGGGGTGTGTGGGTTTTAGGGGGATGGGTCTGGGTGGGATGCTCCAATGCGCAGTGTTGACTTGTTGGGCCAAAGGGCCTGTTTCCACACTGTAGGGAATCTGATCTAAGGTGCAGAAGTCACAGGGTTGCAGTCATGGATGACTTCAACTTTCCAAATATTGATTAGAAACTTTAATGGTTTGATGGAGCGGATTTTATCCAAAGCATTCAGGAAGGATTTCTAACACAATATGTCGATAGACCAACACAAGGAGAGGCCACTTTGGATTTGCTGCTTGGCAATGAACCGGCCCAAGTGTTAGACCTTTTGGTAGGAGAGCATTTTGGCGGTAGCGATCATAACTCTGTTACTTTTACAATTGTTATGGAAAAGGATAGTTACATACAGCAGGGTAAGGTTGATAATGGGGGGAAGGGTAATTATAATTCTGTTAGGCAAGTACTGGGTAACATAAAATAGGAACAGACGCTGACAGGGAAGAGCACTATAGAAATGTGGAATTCTTTAAGGAATGCATACTGCTTGTGCTTGATATGTTTGTCCCTAGCAGTCAGGGAAGATGCGGTCGAGTAAGGGGTCCTTGGTTCTCACGAGAGTTCGAACGACTATTTAAGAGGAAGAAAGATACTTATATAAGAAACTAGGATCGGAAAAGGCCCTGGAGGTATACAAGTTAGCCAGAAAGGAGCTGAAGAAAGGGCCTACCAGAGCTATAAGCGGGCATGAGAAAACCTTGGCAGATAGGATCAAGGAAAACTCCAAGGCTTTTTATACATTCATGAGGAATAAGACAATGACCAGAGAAAGGGGAGGGGTGATCAAGGTTTGTAAAGGAAATTTCTGCATGGAGCCTAAAGAGATAGGAGAGGTCCTTAATGAATACGTTTCATCGGTATTCACAACTGAGAGTGATCTACCTGTAGGGGAGGACAGTGTGAAACAGGCTGGTAAGTTAGAGGAGGTGGATGTTAGTAAGGAAGCTGTACTAGGAATTTTGAGGAACTTGAAGATAGGTAAGTCCCCCGGGCCCAATGGGATTTATCCAAGGATTCCATGGGAAACGATGGAAGAGATCGCGTGTTACAAAGATTGAAGAATTACAATCATTCAATCAGTGTTCAAAAAAAAATCAGTGCAGGGTTAAGCCAGACAACCACAGACCAGTCAATTTAACCTCAGTGTTGAGAACACATTTTTATCACAAAGAATTATAAAACATCAACTGTAAGACATATTTATTTCGTGAATTTCTTGAAGTCACATTAAACAGCCCAACAAATATGACTGTTAGAATCAAGAGACTGGATCTTGCAGTAACCTTCCAGAAGCTTCTTAAAGGTCAATAACAGACTGACATGCAACATCTTACACACTTCCTGTTGCAACTGGAATGTGAATAATTGTGTTATAACCTGCTACAGAGATTATCATCTCCAAGCAAAAATACACTACACAATAGCATTGCACTTTACACCCATTCTGTATCACATATTCGATTTTGGGTGTTTGTGACCAAAGTAACTTATTTTTATTTATTCATTTTTCTGGGATATGGGCATCACTGGCTGGCCAGCATTTGTTGCCCCACACTTGTTGCCCTTGAGAAGGTGGTGGTGAGCTGCCCTCTGGAACGTCTGCAGTCTACCTGCTGTGGGTTGACCGACAATGTTATTAGAGAGGGAATTCCAGGATTTTGGCCCAGTGACAGTGAAGGAATGGCGATATATTTCCACGTCAGGATGGTGAGTGGTTTGGAGGGGAATTTGTAGGTGATAATGTTACCTTTGTACTTCTAGATGGAAGCGGTCCTGGGTTTGGAAAGTGCTTTATGAGGATCTTTGGTGAATTTCTGCAGTGTATCTTATAGGTAGTACACACTGCTGCTACTGAGTCTCAGTGGTGGAGTGAGTGGATGCTTGTGGATGCAGTGCCAATCAAATGGGCCACTTTGTCTTGGATGGTGTCAAGCTTCTTGAGTGTTGTTGGGGCTGCAATCATCCAGACAAGTGGGGAGTATTCCATCAGACTCCTGACTTGTGCCTTGTGGATGGTTGATAAACTTTCGGGAGTCAGGAGGTGAGTTACTTGCTGCAGTATTCCTAGCCTCTAACCTGCTTTTGTAGTCATGGCATTTATGTAGGGAGCCCAGTTGAGTTTCTGATCAATGATAACTGCTAGGATGATGATAGTGGGGGATTCAGTGATGGTAACACCATTGAATATCAAGGTGCAGAGGTTAGATTGTCTGCTATTAGTGATGGTTGTAGCCTGGCATTTGTCTGGCACAAATGTTACTTGCCACTTGTCAGCCCAAGCCCGGATATTGTCATTTTCAACCCAGACTGCTTCAGTACCTGAAGAGTCACGAATGGTGCTGAACACTGTGCAATCATTAGTGAACACCCCAACTTCTGACCTTATGACAGAGGGAAGGTCACTGATGAAGCAGCTGAAAGATGATTGAGCCTAGGACACTATCCTGATCAACTCCTGCAGAGATGTCCTGGAGCTGAGATGACTGACCTCCATCAACCATGGCCATCTTCCTATGTGCCAGGTATGAGTAACCACAGGACAGTTTTCCCCCGATACCCATTGATTCCAGTTTTGCTAGAGCTCCTTGATGCCACACTCGGTTGAATGCAGTCTTGATGTCAAGGGCTGTCACTCTTATCTCACCTCTGGAATTCAGCCCTTTTGTCCATGTTTGAACCAAGACTGTGATGAGGTCAGGAGCTGAGTGGTACTGGCGGAATCCAAACCGGGCATCACTGAGCAGGTTATTGCTAAGTAGGTGTCGCTTGATAGCACTGTTGATGATAACTTCCATCACTTCACTGATGATTGAAAGTACACTGATGGGGCAGTAATTGGTTGGGTTGGATTTGTCTTGCTTTTTGTGTACAGGACATATTTGGACAATTTTCCACATTGTTGGGTAGATGCCATGTTGAACCTGTATTGAAACAGCTTGGCTAAGGGTCTGACAAGTTCTGGAGCACAAGACTTCAGTACTATTGCCTGAATTTTGTCAGGGGCTGTAGCCTTTGCAGTATCCAGTGCCTCCAACCATTTCTTGATATCACATGGAGTGAATCAAATTGGCTGAAGACTGGTAGCTGTAGTGCTGGGGACCACTGGAAGATGTGGAATGTCCATTTGGCACTTATGGCTGAAGATTGCTGAGAAAGCTTTAGCCTTATCTTTTGCACTGATGTTCTGGGATCTTCCATCATTGAGGATGAGGATATTTGTGGAGCGTCCTCTTCCAGTGAGTTGTTTAATCATCCACCACCATTCATAACTGGATGTGGCAGGACTGCAGAGCTTAGGTCTGATCCATTGTTTGTGGGATCGCTTAGCTCTATCACTTGCTGCTTTTGCTGTTTGGTGTGCAAGTAGTCCTGTTTGGTGGCTTCACCAGGTTTGACACCTCATCTTCAGGTATGCCTGGTGTTGCTCCTGGCATGCCCTCCTGAACCAGGGTTGATCCCCAGGCGTGATGGTAATCGTTGAGTGCGGTATATGCCAGGTCATGAAGTCATAGATTGTGCTGGAGTGCAATTCTGCTCATGTTGATGGCCCACAGTGCCACATGGATGCCCAGTGTTGAGTTGCTAGATCTGTGCAAAGTTTGTCCTATTTAGCATGGTGAGAGGCACACAACACGATGGAGGTTATTCTTGGTTGAAGATGAGACTTTGTCTCTACAAGGACCATGTGGCTGTCACATTTACTGATGCTGTCATGGACAGATGCATCTGCAGCTGGCAGACTGGTAAGGATAAGGTCATGTATGTTTTTCCCTCTTGTTTGTTCCCTCACAATCTGCTGCAGGCACAGTTTAGCAGCTGCATCCTTTAAGGCCCGGCCAGCTCAAGTAGCATGCTGCTGAGCCACTCTTGGTTGTGGACATTGAAATCCCCCACCCAAAGTACAGTTTGTGCCCTTGCCAAGCTCAGATCTTCCTCCAATCCTCAGGAAGGACAGTATATGGTAATCAGCAGGAGGTTTTCTTGCCCATGTTTAACCTGAAGCTATGAGACTTCACGGAGTCCAGAGTCACAGAGAAATACCCTCCTGGCTGTATACCACCATGCCACCACCTCTGCTGGGTATGTCCTGCCGGTGGGACAGGACATATCTAGGGATAGTGATGATGGTATTTGAGGCATTGTCTGTATGGTATGATTCCTTGAGTATGACTATGTCAGGCTGTTGCTTAACTAATCTGTGAGACAGATCTCCTAACTTTGGCACTAACCCCCATTAGTGAGGAGGGCTTCGTGGGGTCAGCAGGGCTGTTTTTGCTGTTGTCTTGTCTGGTGCTTATGTTAAGGCCAGGTGATCCATCTGGTTTCATTTCTTCGGAGCAATGCTATGAAAGCTTGTGATCTCAAATAAACCTGTTGGATTATAACCTAGGTGTTGTGTGGCTTCTGATTTTGTCCCACCCCAGTACATTACCAGCGCCCCCACATCATAATTCCCTTTTGAATACCTTAACTGTACCTGCCTCCATCGCACTTCCAGGCAGCACATTCCAGAGCTAACTACACACTGTGTGAAAAAATTGCTTCTGTAAATCACTTTAGTTCCATGCCCTCTCGTTTTTGATCCTTTTATGAGTGGAAACAGTTTCTCCTTATCTACTCTGTCTAACTCATTCATGATTTTGGAAACATTCACCAAGTCCTGTTTCATTCTTCACTTCTCTAGGGAGAACAGCCCAAAATTCTCTGATTCATTTTCATAACAAAACTTTCTTATCCCTGGAGCAGTTCTCACAACCTCTGCTGCCTTTTCCCCAACACATCTTTAAGTGTGGAACACATAACTATATACAATGTTCCTGCCGAGCTTTTAAGTTGTGTTTTATACAAGTACAGCATAATCTCCCTGTTCCTGTACTCTATGCCCTATAAATAAAACCTAGAACACTGTATGATTTATTAACTGCTGAAGCTACCTGTTCTGCCACCTTTACTGACTCACATACATAAAAACACACATCCCACTGCTCCTGCATACCCTTTAATATGAAGTTTCACCTTGTCATTTCTATAAAATGTATCATCTTAAACACCACTTCATTGAACTTCATCTGCTACGTCTCTGCTAATGTGTCAATGAATTTCCACATAACCTCTGGGATGGACCATAAACAGTTTGTTATCTGCAATGCAAATAATGATAACTGCTTCTACACCCCACTCTCAAAGGAAGCGTGCAATATGACTCCACCAGTATTGAACCAAGCTGCCAATTAACAGTATAATTTTTAATTTGCAACCAGTTATAGGGTCCATATTGCTCTTTATGACATCCACTGACAATGTCAAAAGCCCCAAACTCTGTGCTGCAAAGGAAAAGCGTCTGAGCCTGTGTAAAGCAGCTAACAACCTGGTGCTGTCTGCAAGTTATACTTTCTTTCATTAGAAAGTGGGAAACTTCTAAAAGTATTATAGTGAGGATTCAAAGCCAGCATGGTCCTTTCAGAGAGAAGGGCAAGGGCAGCAAGTCTAGGGACTCCTGTGTGTCAGGGGTTATTGAGAGTTTGATAAAGGATAAGAAGGAAATATATGTCAAATACAGTACCTTAAAAACAAGGAGGCAAATAGGGAGATTCACCAGGATGTTGCTTGGGATGAAAAGTCTCAGTTATGTGGAAATACTAGATAGACTGGGTCTGTTTTCCTTAGAGCAGTGGAGGCTGATAGAGGATCTAATTGAGGTGTACAAAACTATGAGAGGTATAGACGCAGTAGATTGTATAAATCTTTTCATGGCAGACATGTCTAAGACCAGAGGTCATAAACTTAAGGTGAGGAGTAAGTGGTTTACAGGGGTTCTGAGAAAAAAGGTTTTCACCCAAAGGATAGTAGAAGTATGGAACATGCTGCCTGAGAACTGGTGGAGCCAGGTATTCTCATAGCTTTTAAGAGGCATCTAGATGACCACTTAAAATGCCAGGCCATAGTAGCCAATGGACCAAGTGCAGGTCAATGGGACTAGTGCAATTTAGTGATTGTTGACTATCACAGACATGGTGGGCTGAAGGGCTTATTGCTACACTGTACAGCTCTACGACTTGAAAACATGGAAGCAGAAGTTATATTTTAGCAAAACTTCCTCAGATAACCCTCGAAGAGGCTTTTAAAGAAAGGAAATATTGTATGACATTTGAACTGCTGGTTAGCCAATCAACAACCTCATAAAAGAATTCCTTATTTCTAACTCCAGTTTTCACCCTTTGACTTGGTTAACAAAGTCCTGAGAGTGTCCCTGTCATCAAAGGACAACCTTTATCTCAGGAATAATCTAACGAACCTTCACTGCAAGGGAATCTTTTCTTAAATATGGAGGCCAAACCTCTGTCCAGTAGCAATCAGTCTTTCTTATCCTTTTGCTCCAATTTTTTCAGGAATAAATGCTGACATGTCATGCCCTGAACAAATTGCTAGCTGTACCAATTAAATTAATTTTGTGTGTCTTTGAATGAAATACACTAATGAAATAAACCCCTGAACATAAGAGTTAGGAGGTTCATGACTTTTAAATTGTACATTGCTTTCCAGTCTCACAACCAGTGACAATAATCTTACATTTTTACTCAATTTGCCATCTAGTTTTCCATGGACTTAAACTGTCTATATCTCTGTGCAGCCTCTTCACAGTTTTTATTTCTGCCTAGATTTATGTTGTCAATAAACATTAATCTCCACCTCTTTGACTAAATAATTAATATTGATTAAAAATAGCTAAGACTCTAGCATTGATCCTTGAAGCATACCACTAGTTACACCATGCAACTTGGAAATGCCCTGGTTTCTTAACTATCTGTTTCCTGTCCATTAACTAACCTTCTTTTCACGCTAATATATTACCCAACTTCTTCTCTTGCATATTAGCCTTGGTGTGACACTTTAGCATGCACCATTTGGAAATCTAAGTATACAACATTTACTTGTTCTTCTTTATCTTTGTTGCTTCTTTAAAAGTTTGTCAAAAATGATTTCCTTTTTGTAAAACCATATTTATTTTCTTTGATCATTGTATGATTTTCTAAGCAAATTGTAAGTACAAAAAAACATAAATAAGGAATTTCAGCATTTTCCCTTCAATTAATGTCAGGTTAACTGGCCATGTATCTCTCTCCTTCTTTTCTTAAATTGTGGCCTTATGTTTACTATTTTTAAATCTAATCAACCATTCCAAAGCTTTTGGGAAATCTGAATCTGTGCATATATTATCTCTGCAGCTATCTCTTTCAGAATCCTAGGATGTGGGTCATCATACCCTCAGGTAGTTAGTGTTTTAGTCCCTTCTAGTTTCTCTAACATTTTTCTCTGATAATTATAATTACCTTAAGTTTACTGATCTTATTACTTTCTTGGCTATACTTTAGTTTTGGTATGCAATTTGTTTGTGTTTGCAAACACCAAGATACTTACTCAATATTTCTACCATTTTCTCATTCTCCATGATAATATTTTGTGTCTCTGCCTATAAGGATTCATATTTATTTTAGCTACTTGCCTTTCAATATGCTCAGAAATGCTATTAAAATATGACTTTACACTACTGGCTAGTTTGCTCTCATTCTATTTTCATGTTTTCATTAATTGTTTGTTGGCCTCTTTTGCTTTTGAAAATACTCCTGTCCTCATGCTTAATTGTATTATTTGAAACAACATAGATCTTGTTTTTCATATAGTACGTCTCTTAAGTTCCCAATTATGCTATGGATGTACCTTTCTTACTGAGATTGCTTTAATGTAATGTACTATTGTTGAAAATTTTGAATTGGTTCTTTAAATGTTTCCCACTGTTTATTTATACCTGTTCATGCCTTTGTGTCTATATACCCAGTCAATCTGCCCTCCCTTCATACCCATGCAGTTGACTTGGTTTAAGGTCAAGATTATTGATGGAACTGGAGTGTATCTCTTTCAAACTTAATATGGAATTCAACTGCATTATGAACACTTTTCCCAGGGGCTGTTTTCGTTTAAAATTACTAACTAAATGTGACTCAATGTTAGATCAAAAATTGTTATACCTCTAATTGTTTCCACAATGTATTGTTCCAGGAAACTGTCACGAAAGCATTTGACAAACTACAATTTAGTTTGCCTAGTCCAGACGTAAGTTAAAATCCCTCATTATTACAATGCCTTTAAGATAAATTTCAGTTATTTCTTGCTTAATATACTGACCAAATGTAATGACTGCTGTTCAGCGATGGTTCCTTCTACCAGCAGTTTCTGACTTTTTATTCCTAATCTCCCCTTTTTATTGCACATCCTGATCTTCATACCATTCTCACCATTGTCCTTTGATTTGCTATTAAAGCTCCCTCAGAAATAAATAATAGATACAATCTTAATTGTTTGTTGTGTTCAGAAACCAATAGCTTTTGAAAATTCAGTGTGCATTCATGTTTCTTAACCATTACTGCCTCTCTTGCTCATTATAATAAAAGATAATGCTCACTCTTCTTCTTCACTGTACCCTGGATTTGTTTGGAAGTTTAACTCGTCACATTGCTCCCTACTTTAACTCATCTTCCTTTCACTACTTCAAAACTGTGGAATCTCTCATCTCTCTCTCTCTGCCTTCCCTGCCCTCCGCATTTTATAGATTGTTAAATGGACATTTTGTTCATTGTTATTAAGTTAAACTTATTCATTCTGTCCTGTGTTTTTCTTCAACCACTCGTATTGTTCTAAATCGTGGGACTTTATCCAGACTTCAATTCAAATCACTGATAGGTTATTTCCTTTTAGTGCTACAGTTGACTTCTAGAACAGCTTTTTGAGAAACTGTTGAATCAGTGCCCTTGATGTTTATTGCAAACACGTCTCTTATTACATGTTAGCTAGGATATGTTTGCCTGGAGCAGGTGGGGTAATTGGAAGGGAGTGCTGTAATGGAGATCATTACACTGAAGCTTTTGACTGTCTTGCCCAGTCAGTCATTGTAACAGTGCCATCTACAGGCTACTGCTCTTTGCATCTTCTGGCAACTGGAAAGGATAACCAGAGAATGTACCTGCGTCTTTCAGCTTTGTTAAATACTCAATAACAAGGCAGATAAAACCATGACATGATTTATTTTCCAACACCTTCCATTTCTGAGTGTTAATCAGACGTGAATTAGTTGGACAAAAGGCAGCAGCACATTCTTCATTTTAAATGAATAAGCTGCACTCAGCACAATATGTCTTCAAACAACATCAATCCTTTGATTCTAAGCATTTCAATATTGTATAACATATTCTCCTAATTGCTGAACACACAAGCAAAGTGTAAGTGCTACACACACTTCCTCTGCCTTGAATCCTCACTGTGTTGAGATCAAGACTCACAGCATTGATGATGCAATACAGAAGAAGGCCATTCAGCCTATTGTACCAACACCAGCATGTTATAGAAGTATTCATTTAATCCCATTCACCTCCATTTCTGTCATAGTCTAGTAACATATTCCATTCAAATATTTAGCCAATTTTCTTTTTGAATGGTCGTTACTGAATCTGCTTCCACCAGCCTTTTCAAACTCTCTGTATGAAAACCACATCCTCACTCCATGTCTGGTTCTTACGTTAATCGCCTTAAATTGGTGTCCTCTGATACCTGACCCTTCTGTTCCCACCCCAATTACTTTCAGAGCTAACACATAAGTGTTCAAAGGAAATGAAAATGTTAATTCTTAGATCATAGTTTCTGGAGACTGGAGGCCAATGCTGGAGTACTGGTGGCTCTAGGCCACAGTGAATCTTAATGGAAAGGATCAATGACGCATCAGGAAAATATAGCGTTATTGAACTGTCCACCAAATTATTGCAGTAATATTGCCTTGGTCACACTCTTTCTGTGAAGAGTGCGAATTTAAGTCCCTCCACTCCAGAGAATCAAGTGGCACATCAGAGCTAACAATCCAGTACAATGTAGAACATGTTACGTTAACTGCCTTTCAACTTTTAAAACATCAACATCACAAAGCTAAGTAATTCAATAAAACAATCAGAATGTAATTATATTTTTACACCTGACAATATAAATAGAATATGCAATTGGGATGTGTGAAATGATTATTTATAGTTCAGTTCTAAGGAGCAAAATAGATGATCCAATTCAGACTGTGGAATTGGTACAAGCTGATTGTCACCAGTGAATGGATCTTTCACACTGGGCCATGATCTGAATCATACAAGCAAGCCACCCCTCAACTATTGGTAATGCTGTACTGTATCTCAACAGCATGTATGTTGTTTGAAATGTGACGCAGTCTCCTGGCTAGCATTCCTTGGAATTTAAATTTACTATACTCAAATAATCATACAGCACTTAAGGAGTCTATCTGGTCCAAAGCTGACTATTAGTCCCATTCCCTTCTCTTTCCCCATAGCCAATAAACTTTTCTTTTCAAATACTTCTCCAGTTCTCTCGAGGAAAGTACTATTTCAGGCAGTGAGTGCCAGCTTGCTGCATGAGAATTCCTTTTTTTCCTTTTGGAGCTTCTGCCAATGAACTGAAATCGATGTCCTCTGATCACTGACCCCAGTGCCAGTGGGAAAGGTTTCTCTCTGACCATACTAAAACATGTTGAATGCTTCTTTTGAATAGATGCATAATAGTCTCTGCTCCAAGGAGAATGATCCCAGCTTCTCTAAACTGGTGTCCACAATCCCTGGCACCAATCTAGTAAATCTCCCTGCAGCAGTGCATCATCTTAACACACTTCCTAAAGTCTGGTGCTGAAGACTTCCAGTAATCTGTAGTAAGTAGGAAAATCACTTGGATGTATATGCGTTAGTCCTGAACAGGTCCCATTTCAAAAGAACAAATTGTTACACCATCAAATCCAACACTAACATGAGCAAAACAGCTCAGATGATTCCAGCTTGGATCAGATGGTTTAACCCTCTTTCTCCAGTTGGTACTTGGGTCACAAGGTGAGCAATACCCTGATTCCTCCAACACATGTGTACGGATATGAAGATATTATAGGAGCTGCAGATGCTGGAGAATCTGAGATAACAAGGTGTAGAGCTGGATGAACACAGCAGGCCAAGCAGTATCAGAGGAGCAGAAAGGCTCACATTTCGGGCCTAGACCCTTCTTCTCCATTTTCTGACGAAGGGTTTAGGCCTGAAACGTCAACCTTCCTGCTCCTCTGATGCTGCTTGGCCTGCTGTGTTCATCCAGTTCTACACCTTGTTATCTGTATGGATATGAAGTAAGTATAGGAGTAGGCTTGTTCCCAATCAAGATTGAAACGTTGTGACAAGTGTTTCTTCTGTTTCCATCTTTACTTCATTCAGTCATCTACAAGGATGCATTCCATTTGGCCCAGGTGATTAACTACTTTAGCATCTAATAGTAAACCTGATACCATACCAGCTATCAGACCAGATCAGAACAGAAGATTGGATTGCTGTATTTTCAGGCATGGGGAGGGTGGTGGTCACAAATTACAATTAGCCCATGTCCAGACCTAGCGCCAGGCAACATGTAGAACTAGGTGCTGCCTCTTTACCTGAATGATTGTAACTTTGAGCTGAATAGGCATCTTGCTGCTCATTGCTCAGGTAACAGGGGACCCAAAGTGTTGTACAGTTACTTGCAACCAGCCTGTCCCTCTTAAAGAAGAGCTATGCTCTATATCCGGAAGGTGTTGTAGACTGTCTCAGCTGGAATCTGTTACAAAGAGAAGCAATGTAAATGGAGCAACAAGCAAGCATCCAGCTCCAATATGGCACAGGCTACTGTGCAGAGCTTAGACCCCATGCTCTGTAGTGTAAAACATGGCCAATCCCGTGGCAGCACTTGAAGATCTAAAATGATGCAACATTGGTGCTCACTATGCTGGCTTCTGGAATAGTCCTAGCAGAGGCAAGCCAACCATCAGCAAGCTCGTGGTACAAACTGGTTCTCAGTGCTCAGAGAGGCACACAGACTCTCACAACTGTCCAGTAATATGCCATCCACTTCCTGAAGAAGTGGCAGTGGAGTATATCCCTGCTATCCTCTTTATCAGGAGGACTTCATGTATACCCCACCATTGGCACTCGACATCTGCCCTTGCTGTTTGTTCTCAGCTAGAGCAAGCTGAGGTGCTGCAGTTTGAACGAGCCCTCTCAATGCCCAGAGCTACTCAAAGTTGTCCAGTGTCTGCTGCCTCATCCAACCCCAATGAAGATCAATATCTTTCCACTAAACATGGTGCAACCACTCAGGCAGTGCACCATAGGAAAACAAGGACAAGCACTAATGAAGACCGATAGAGAAGAGATCAGTTTTCAATGAGTTATTGAAAGTATTTTAGATCATCTTATTATGGGATTAATTTTTGTGGCATCTTTTCTTTGAGGATTTCAGCCAAGAGGACACAGTGCTGAGATGTAGTAGAGGGAATCAAAGGTGAGGAAATGTGGATCATCAGTGACAATAGGATGGAGTCTCAGAACTCTGCTCCCCCAATGTTTTCCCATTGTGTCTTTATTTTGGTATTTGAACATTGCTGTGATTCCAGAGCCGGGGTGGAGGTGTTAGTGGGAGGGCAGGGTTGTGGTCAGAGACCTTTGGCACTGTGGGTAGGATGGAGGGCTGCTGATGACCTGCAATTGGTGGAGGTGTTTAATCCAGAGATTTCATGGATCAAATGTACCCACTCTTCCCCAGGGGCTTTCAGGACAGGAATCAGGCCTCAAGGGAAACTTGTTGGGCTTGTGGTTAAAGGAAATTGTGACGTTCAAAGAAGCCATACAACTGTTAGCACTTGGTCAGAACTCCATGACAGCCAACATAGATAACGAACCCCAAATTCAGCTGGTGGCCCCACTGGGGGTTGTGACCCACACATGGGGTTAGTTAGCTGGGTGATCTTCAGGTAACTGAATATATGTTCTGTTGGGTGTATTCAGGGTCCAGTGTTCACTGGAGCCACTAGATCCATATCAGCAGAAAAGGCATAAATTAGCTTGAGAGGCTTGTAACCTGCCCAATGTGAAAGCTTCAGGCAACATATAAACACGTCCATACTGTTTAATTTATGGTGCGTTGTCATCATCTGATCTAATTGTGTTATGCCTGGATATCACCTCTACAATTACATCAGGTAGCTCATCAGACTGAATATCTCAACAGTCATCACACCTAACATACAGTAGGTGTTACACCTGACATCAAACACCTACTCTTGCTCTGAATTCATGTGCTTGTGTCACAGTCAACACCATACCTGAAATAAGCCTCCATTGACCAACAGATAGGAAGGGCATTGTGTGGTGCAGTGAGTAGTGGCCCTGCCCCTGAGCCAGAAGCTCCAGTTTCAAATTCCATTCCACTACTCGCTGACCAAGGAAGGCATGTTCACATAGTGATCAATCAGATTGAGTATCAATGTCTAAATCCTTCTAAAGTGTACCAAAGGCAGACAGTAAGAGTCGGAGAGATTCCTGGTTTGCTATGTGATGGAAGGAAATTGGAGTCTCCAACTTCACCAGCTATAGTTTGAGGCTACAACATGAATGTACAAGTGCATGTTACCACAGTAGCTTGGACTGGTTGACTCAATTGGCCAGTTGGCCCTTGCGGTTCAGATTGGTGCTAACATTATGGGGTTTGATGCCCAGTTCAGTGGGTCAGACCCATTTCCAGGCAAAGAAGTCAAACAGCAGATATCACATCATGCAATGCACCAGATATACCAAATCTCACATTTGGTATCATACCATTATTGAGATCATGCCTGAGATCACAGAATATCATACTGAATATCACTCCGGGCATGCAGCTGCCTGGAGATGGTACCTTGGAACTGCAAATGAGCCTGGGACTCAGGATATCAGCTTACCGGGGCTTGAGGACATCCTTGAATTTTTCAGCAGAGGACTCAGATCAGGACCTTGATGTGTAGGCCTTCAGTAAAACGTTGACAGATATGCACACTAATGTTTGATGCATCGGCATACCTACCTGGAATCCTGCAGTCACAGTCAAACAGCATGGAAGAAGCCAGCACCAACATGCCTCAAGGTTTGTTGCAGGGCTTGGAGTCCTGTGAGGAGCACAATGACTGGGAAAGTTTATGTAGAAGACAGATATTAAAGTCAGCTAATTGATTTTTGTATGGGGCATTGGATGCTTTGATTTATGAAATTAGGTTTGGAACACTAGTTTTATGATGGCTTTTACTTCAGTACTGCTTCTTCTTGGCTACAATAATGGTCAGTAAGAAAGGAAAGACAGAGTGGAATGATTCACCATACTGTAATCAAACATGCTGATCACCAACACCAGTTGGAAAGAGATTATAATGATTGCCTTCTTCTTTCATGGTCCTCCCTCACTGCTCAACATAAGGCTCTCTTGATGATGAGGACAACGAACAAATAAGGCAGGGCTCTCTCAGAGCAGCTAAGGAAATGAAAACATTACGTAAGCACCCTGATACTCTGCCCGATCACATTCTGGGTGTCATCTTAGCTCTCATTGTATTCTTGCAGTCACATGTGTGTTGTCGTACATTAGAATTGTAAGTGGTTAGCAGATGGCCCTTGTCGCCAGGTTTGTCCTGATGGCTAAGTTGCTGATGACATGGTGGACTTCTACAGCAAAAAAAAGCATCATAACTGCTGTTAGGACAAAAAGCATTAAATTAAATAATGCACTGCAATGGTAGCACACATTAACGCACAACTTTGAATGTATATCGAGCACCCACAAAGCAATGTGTGTGCAGCCAATGTAATCATACACCCTGGGGAAGCTTGCTAGCCTGGTAAAATTGTGTGCTCACTTGTCCTAAGCCAGAAAGTAAAACATGTATTCTGTTCACTTTCTGTACACAGCTGCAGTGTTTTCCCTCATCTGACAGTGGATCACAAGCTGGGAGATATTGAAAACATAGCATGTTTTAGCTAGAAGGAACCAGAAGCAAAAGAATTCAAGGCTGTAGCTACCTTTCACAGTCATTGGCAGTGTCATGTCACCTTGCTTTGAGGCTTCAGACATGTCTGCTCAACACAGTATATCTCACTAAGTACATGTCACTCAAATTTAACATACACTGCTCATCAGAGATTGAGCTCAGAGAAATGCTCTCTGGGCAGATGTAGTCTCTGGCTTATCACTCTTCCTTCCTCCTCCTTCTTTGAGCAGCTCGTTTTCCTCAAAGTTGCCTCTGATCTGTTCCCCATCATGTTGCAGGCTTAGGGCAAGAGAAATTAGAGCACAGGAGTGCTGGGAGAAGGACCCCCTGAAGTGGGAACTTCCCTTTTTTGCCTCACCGCTCCCTACAGACTTCACCAACTTTAAGTAACAGTGCAAATCACCAAAACTATTACCCACTCAGCCACAGGCAGTAGAAATCAATCAGCAAACATGGGCTAAACCAAGGTGTTAGTTGTCACATTCACTAATATTTCTGTTCATATCAAATCACTGTGAGGTACTGACCAACATCATTATCCACTAACTTTGTGTTCTTCCACAATACACCCCCAGGTACCATGGTGGCACTGGACAGGACTCACAATGCTAAGAAACGGACATTACTCCAGCAGTATTTGGGCATTAGATATCACAGGCATTAGACCAGATATCACACCAAAAAACATCCAGAATTCAAAGCATATTTAACACCAGATAACATCCAGTGTCACACCAGATATCACATTTTTTTTTATTCAGAGATCAAACTGATATCACATATTGCATTTAGTGTGAAGCTGGGTGAACTCAGCAGGCCAAGCAGCATCTCAGGAGCACAAAAGCTGACATTTCGGGCCGAGACTCTTCATCAGAGAGGGGGATGGGGAGAGGGTTGTGGAATAAATAGGGAGACAGGGGGAGGTGGACCGAAGATGGAGAGAAAAGAAGATATTACAAGAGAGTTGCAGTGGGAGAGAGATTCCCTGAGGTTGGTCCGGAGGGAGGAGGGTAACTTCTTCAGGTTAGGCATCCCTGGAAGAGGCTTCACAGTGAAGTTAAAATTGTATCAGAGATAATGGGAACTGCAGCTACTGGAGAATCCAAGATAATATAGTGTGAAGCTAGATGAACATAGCAGGCCAAGCAGCATCTCAGGAGCACAAAAGCTAACGTTTCAGCGATACCTAACCAGAAGAAGTTACCCTCCAGACCAACCTCAGGGAATCTCTCTCCCACTGCAACTCTCTTGTAATATCTTCTTTTATCTCCATCTTCGGTCCGCCTCCCCCTCTCTCCCTATTTATTCCAGAACCCTCTCCCCATCCCTGTCTCTGACGAAGGGTCTAGGCCCGAAACGTCAGCTTTTGTGCTCCTGAGATGCTGCTCGGCCTGCTGTGTTCATCCAGCTTCACACTTTGTTATCTTGGATTCTCCAGCATCTGCAGTTCCCATTATCTCTCACATATTGCATTTGATTAGTTATCACACTATTTAGCATTTCATACACAGATATCACTACAATTGTGCTATTTGGTGTGTTACTCAGTGACCGTTGCTGTGATATACAGTTTGAGATCTTATTTTGTTACAAGAAGTAAAGCTGTTGCATTTAAGTGTGATCTATGATCGGATTTCTGCCAAACTTTCTTTTCTTTACCAATTCCACCATTTTCATAATGAATAACCAAAAGTATGGAAAGGATAAATAAGTGTTTTCAAGACATTTCTCTTGGCGTTTTCCACTATCATGGAGATTAATCTCCAATTCTGGGAGATTTCAGTACTGTCTTAGATGGCTGACAACGAGAGATGTGAGGTTCTGTGCCTCCCCGAGAAATGCATTGCACCAGCTTTCATCAGGGAGTTGATAGCTATCCACTCACTATGTGTAGTTAGCCCTTTGGTAACTTGGCAGCAAAAGTTTTATTAAAACGATGACAGAATGCCTAGAAGTGGCCTCCTGCTCTGGAAAGAATGGATGATGCCAAACAGAAATCCCTTTTAAAAGCCAATTAAAATAGTTGATCCAGCAATCCATATTAATCAATTTAAATATGGACTGGCCCTTTAGAAATTGCACCACAGGCAGTTCACCATTCTCCATTACAATCAACTTGGACCATTGTTAAAGTTTACAAGTTACAAACAAACAGTCAGTCAATGGAGATGTGGCCAACTATTGCCCTACCTTCAGGTAGCAAGGTGGCTCAACAGTTAGTTCTGATGCCTCATGGCAACAAGGTTCGATTCTATCCTCTGGCAACCATCTGTGTGGAGTTAGCACATTGGCCCCATGTCTGTGAGGGCTTCCTCTGGTTTCCTCCCACAGTCCAAAAGGTGTGCAAGTTAACTGGATTGGTCACGCTAAATTGCCCGCAATGTCCAATGATGTGCAGACTAGGTGGATTAGCCATGGAAAATGCAGACTTGCAAGATGAGGTGGGGGTGTTGTGGGTGGAATACTCTCTGAGAAGTAGACATGCACATGATGGACCGAATGACCAATTTCCACATGGTGGAGTTTTGATGATCCTATGAACATTAACAATCTAGCCATCTACATCAAGGAGTTCAACAGCTGCAACTACATTGTTGTCTTCTGTAAAGTAGGTAAAGTTGATGGAATTTAGAAGACTGGGCACTTGCCTTTGATGTCAATCATGCCTATGACAACAAAGAACCACACAGTCTCTCTTGTGAGAGACTGCTAATAGATTTTTACGTCACTTAAGACCCAGCCACAGCACTCAGGGATTCACTGGACGTACCTGGATGTCATCTTGGCCAGAATACTTACCCACTGGCAATACATCACCAGCACCATCCAAACCGTTTAAAAAAAAAATCAGCAAGTACCTGCTGTGGAAACTCCATGGAATGTCACAGCACAGCCAGAAGACCTCACCAAACCCTGTTGTAGTCAGCTGCAGAACGCAACGCTGCCTCACGTTTACTCCGTTGCTTCATAAAGATCATGGATGTTCTGGGAGGCTCAAGTCTAAACCAACTGGCAGCTCTTGGTGCTGTTCTACATTATCCATTCATGGTGCTCCAAGAGATGGGAATATTTGTGAATGATACCACTTTTCAAAGACTTTCAATATGCACCAAGCAACTGCTTAAATCACACCAGCCACTCTGAGAAACAGCAGTCATTGTTCCTGCAACTAGTACTGACTCACGACCCAGAAGAACAAGGCCATGCACCATTCCAAACACAAAACATCAGTGACTTAGCAGCAGAGATGTTCAGTTCCTTGAAGATATGGATAGTCAACCTAATCCATGTGGATCATAGACAATGAGGTCAACTGTTGCTCAAGTGGATGATGAAGGATGATGCAATGTACAACTGGGGGCTGTGATTCCATTCCATATGGACAGCACCACATTAAACTCCCCAGTAAGATCTGTGTAGGGAGATTTCATCCTTCCACTCAGCATCTTAGGAGGTCACCACACAGATATTCAAGCCAGACAACATATTATCAGCGTCCTTTTCCTACTGCACATAGGGAAAAGAGTTCGTCAGGCACTTTTCTTGTTGGAACACTTCAGAAACACAACTGAAAAAGGGCATTAAGCTTTCCTGACAATACCACCTTGTCAGGAATCAGCACCAATGGGAGTCTGTAGTGAATCTTCAGCTCGCTCAGGTATTTTCTCTAGCCAGCTCTGCAATGCTGCAGCATGTACTATACAGAGGAGATGGTAAAGCTGCTAAAATTGGCTGCTAAAGGGTTAAAGTGACCAAAATCAGTTTGTTATAAAATCGAGGAGCCATTAACTGGACCAAATTGTACTTGAACTCGCACAGTTTAAGATACGGCTAGTGCTTTTTACATTTAAATTATTTTAACACACTTGTGGATTTTACCAGTCCTTCAGTTTTTGTTTTGTCTTGAATGCTTCTGGTGGCTCCAACCTTTTTAACAAAAACACAAATCGAAACCAGCAGCACATTCGGCTCAAGCAGCAGGGAGTGAGTTCCAAGGCAACTTGTTCTAATAGGGTGATCTCCAGGAAACAGAAAGAAATCAGCCCTGATCACAGAATAGTGCCTCAGTAAACCTGACTCCCGCTGACTTGGAGGGATGATGGAGAAGGGTCGGGGCTTGGTGGGGAGGGGGGGGCTGCATTAATTAGTTGGTAGTGTTAGGTAGGAGAGTGGCGAGGAATCAATCGCTGTCTCAACACAGAATTTACCCTGGTGCAGTGGCCAATATTTATCCCTCAAATCAACGCCACTAAAGCTTGTCATTACCACAACGCCGCGGGATTTTTTTTTAAAAATTAAAAAAATCAATTTTAAACTCGGAAAGAGGCGACCAAACGCACTGCTTGTCTGTGCCGTGCCTCCTTCCTTGCTCTGCTTCATTTTCACCCTCACAGCAAATCCTGCTTAACCCCTTGTTATTTACAAACTAATGCTGGGCCAAAGTGGCCTGTTTAAAAGTGCCTCAGCCGGCCCGGGTGAGAAGCCATCTGGTTGCGTTTCGCCGAGAGACTCTATGCCTGTGACAAACAGAGAGATAATGTCAATGCAACCATCAACAGATAAAGCAACATCTGCTGCTCTTGACACCCACCATTGTCAGGCAAGTTTTATCTTTCCCTGTCCTCCCGTTAAACGCAGACAAACAGCTCCCTATATTGTATTTTGCCACGCAATTAGCACGCTTTCCGATCCACACCCCCACCTCCCCCGGCGACCCCCCAACCCTCCCCGGAAATAAAAGCGGAACAATTCGCCTTCAATAGCATCAGCTGCGGGAAAGAGTGGCACTGGTTGGTGTAACGGGGCTGTCAGTACTGAGCAGGAAGCAGGACACTTCCCACCAATAGTCATTGGCCAAGCGTGTAGAAGCCAATCGGCGGCTGTTTTCGCCTTTGGATAGGGACATAGCTGTTTTCCCGACAGTTCAGTGAGGCAGCGTGGCGGAAAATTGAGTCCAGATTCATTAGGTTTCTTCAGTGCGCTGTTCGAGTCAGTTTAAATTGATACATTTCCTAACAAAATTGAAGTGCTTTCCGCGGTGCCAAACGGAAAGGATTCTGACCCTGATCGCCCCACTGAGCAGTCAGAACGAGTTGATGGATCCATTAGGCTTGCTTAGGCTGCTTTTCCGCTCTCTCCATCTCAGGCTGACACTGTAAATCTGAACCAATTTCAGACTCTAATCATCATTACAAACCTCTCCACTGTTCATTTATTACCACAGCCATTCTCCGAGACACTGCAGATAGTTCAGAGCCTTCTCTGAGATACCTTGGTAAGGTGGGCATTTTAACTTTTTACAAACCCAGCCAAATGCAAACAAGTATATAATGCCAGATTTTAAACTAAATTGTGCTCATGAGGGCATCTGTTACCCTCTGTTTTATCAGAATCCTCAAAAGGTTGGTTCAATCCACATCAGGCACAACTGATAAGGTGTAAAGCAGACTGCATGCATTAGGTGAGATTGAAAGCTCTTTACCAATCAATACCTCCATTCAGATCAATGAGATGTCCCTTTCAAAAGGAGAGAGAACAAAGAAAGTGCACCCTCCCTGGAGTAACATGTTAACAACTCTCTCATTGCTTGCAAGCAGCACCTTCTGTGCCTTTAACCCAAAGGCTCCAGTCAAGTGCTTAACTTGTCTTTCGATGAGGGCCTGGTCACTGACTTGAATGCAAAGATAAATTGGGAGACGTCTGTGCTGAGTTGAATGGAGAATGCAGGAGAAAAATCAGTGGGTTTTTTCTGTCCCTTCTCTGTCTGTGCCTATCCAGTCGAGTGCCTTGGAGTCTGGAGGGGAGATACCCAGTGTCAATTACAGTATTGTTACTGTTGCAGTATGTAATTTTCAAACCCAACCACAATAACTTGCCTTTGTATAGCATCTTTAAAAGAACTCATCTGGGAGTGTTGTAGCATCCAAAACATTGCATGCATTGCACATTTTATAATGACTCAGCCTTCCTGCTCCTCTGATGCTGCTTGGCCTGCTGTGTTCATCCAGCTCTACACCTTGTTATCTCAGGTGCAACAATAGTTAGGTTGTGGCTGTAAAGCAGTTGCTTATTGGAATTTCTTTACCCCTCCGACACACAACATCAATTTCACCATGCAAATATCCCAGCACCACCTCTAGCCCTGCCTCCCCTGAACACCTGCACCACTCCACTCTGGGCAGGTTCACATTAACTCTTAGTTTAGAGTTAATGGTTCTGGATTCAAGCCTCAGTTTAGGACCTTGACCAGACAGACACTACAGTGCAATACTGGGGGAAGAGTTCAGAGGAGACTTCCAACCAGTCATCCAACTGCCCTGTCAGGTAGATCTGAAAGATTCCTGGACCTACTTGAAGAAGAGCAGGAAATCTGTGGTATTCTGGTCGATACATATCCCTCACTGAAACATGTGGTCTATTTATTATCACATTGCCGTTTTCGGGATCTTTCTGGTGCAAATTGGTTGTTTGATTTCCTTCACTAGTGTTTCGGGTCTCAGAACTGAGGAAGGATCACCAGACACAAAACGTTATCTCTGTTTTTCCTTCACAAATACTGCCAGACCTGCTGGGCTTTTCCAGCCACTTTGCTTTTGTTCAAAAGTATTTCATTGGCTTTGAAGTGCTTTGGGACATCTCAAGGCTGTGAAAGATACTATATAAATGTAGGTTATTTCTTTTATGTAGACCCTGGCCTGCAGTTATGGGCACAGAAGATCAGCTGTCAATAAAATTCAGGCCGATTTCCATTTAACATATCTGAGATGTCAGTGCTCTTTCACATGGTGCCCTGATTTCAGGAGGAATGGGCTGTAACAGAGGTCAAACTTAAAAATATTGATTGGGCATTGACCCAAAATGACGAAAGGGTGGAGAAGTGTTATCAGGCACCTTCAGAACTGTCCTGGCCATCCCATACCACAGTAGCATTGTGAGTTTTCTGTTTCACCCTTCCTGGAAGAAACACTTGCCATGAGTTGGAAGTTTATGGGTTCAAAGGAATTGGTAGATAAGAAAAATAGAAAGCACCCTGTGTTTCACGTTCCATCGTAATGATCAATCTCTTATTAATTGATCCATCCCAGTATAGGATATGTGGTGAGGAAAATCTCAATAGTTGAAAGCTTGAGGCGCCTTGATCCAAAGATGTCATTTTTTTAAACTTCTCCCAACGTTCACCACTTATCATGTGTTTAATTATCCATCGACTGATGATTTAAACTGTTAAACAACACTCCCAGGATCTGAATGCATATCCTAGGCTGGCAATCCAGTACCGTACTGTCAAAGGGCTCTGTGGGTGGATTAAACAATCCACTGCCTGATTTTGACAAAGGGAAAGAACAACCGTTGTCCCACGTTCTTCCCTTCAAAATCAACAGGAAATAATTCAGAGAAATCAGCCAGCCTACATCCTACAGTACTGCACTGTAGCTAATGGCAGAGCTGGTAACACCCTCATCACTGACTCAGAAGGTCATGGATTCAAGGACTGCTCCGCAGACTTACGTACAAAATCTAGGCTGTCAATACCAGTGCAGGAGTGCTGCACTGTCAGAGGTGCTATTTCTCATGACACATTAAACCCAAGACCCTAACCTATTCAATCTCTTTACTCCAAGAAGAATAGGGCATTGGCCTACCCCTCAACCAACAATAATTTAAAAAAGAACAAATTATGTGGATGGAATTTCATTTGTTATTTGTGGGAACTTGCCCTATACAAATTTACTGTCATGCTTCTTATACTGTAATAGTAATTACATTTCCAAAATGTAAGCCTTGAATATCCTAAGATTTTGCAAGGTGCATGTCTTTCCTCTGTCAATCTCCCCCATTCCTTACCACCAGAAAAAATGGTGGAATAATTTCTTATTGGGGTGGGGCGAGGGGATGTGGGGATTGGAGGAACATGGAGGTTTTGAGGAGAAAAAAATAGGAAATGGCCCATTTTTCTCACAGTTAATGACCTGTCGATGAAATTTCAAGAACATGAGGCCTTAGAACTCCAGCTCTCCTCAATTCAACGAAGCCTACTATCAACAATGCTCACTTGATGGATTGAGCTGTGTCCAGCTGGTAGCCATAGTAACTCAGAGATTTGGAGGTAGTTTCTTTAAGGAGGGCATAGACCTTTTTGAAATATCCAGAGGCAAAACTAATCCTGGTTTAATGATTGGAATCATGCATTTGCTTCAAGTCAGGTGGTCAATCCTTTTGGATGAATTCCTGGAGATTTTATCACAACATGCTCAAAACACACCACATACCACCCCCCCCCAAACCACCCATATTCGTCCCATTGGTCACAATCGTCATTGTTATGACTTCCCACAGCCAATCAGATAGATTCTTGAACAGAGGTGAATCAAGGGTTTGGGAGGATAAAGCAGGAAAGTGGACACAAGGAATGTCATGATCCCATTGAATGATAGAGCAAGTTCTAGAGGCTGAATGGGTGACTCCTGTTCCTATCTCTTGTGGTGTTATTGGAGAGAAAGAAGTTTCCTTATTAATACAATACGGGAACAGGGCTGTTGGCCTACTAAACCTGGGCTGATTCGATTTTTTTTTATATAGAATCCCTACAGTGTGAAAATAGACCATTGGCTCAACAAGTTTGCACTGACACTGAAGAACATCCAGCCCAGACCCTACCCCTTATCCTTTCCCTGTAACCCTGCATTTCCCATGGCTAACATACCTGACGTACACATCCCGGAATACTTTGGGGCAATTTAGCATGGCCAATCCACGTAACCTGTACATCTTTGGACGGTGGGAGGAAGCCAGAGCACCTTGTGGAAACCCACTCAAACAAAGGAGAATGTACAAACTCCACACAGACAGTTGTCTTAGAGTGGGATCAAACCCAAGTCCCTGGCGCTGTGAAGTAGCAGTGCTAACCACTGAGTCACTGTGCTGCCCATTCTAATTCTTATTTAGTGAGTTGGATGATTCTTGACTTTCAACTCCTCTATCCTCACATCAAATATTTTTATCTGTAATTTGACAAAAACAAAACTTTAAACAAAGCAAACACCTCTTTCTTTTAGTTGTTATTTTTGTCTCCCAGGAAACAGCATCCAGGAGGTTAATCTTTAACCCCTGAAAAATCTAGGACAATCCTAGTGGGTTGAAAACCTTTAGTTATTTTATAGAACATAAGTGAATGTTCAGAAGGAATTATGCAATTTAAAGAAAAGTCTTTTCTCTGGCTGTATAAATCGGTGCTTTCTTTCTAACTTGGACTTTTCTTGCATTTCAGTCCTGACAAGTACAAGATGAAAAGCTTCAAATTCATATTTTTTTTAAGCACAGAGCTGGATGGGAATTTTGGTTTAACTGTAGCACTGCATGGATATAGAGCATGAACAAATGGAGCAGCTCGTATAGATTAAAGATGAGTTTGAATTAGTGACAGAGCAAAATTAACAATTCTGGTTGACCAATGACTTGCATTTAAATAGTGCCTTTAGTATAATAATAACAGATCTCAAGGCACTTCACAGTAACCTTACCAGACACAATTCAATGCTGAGAAACATAAGGAGCTAATAGGGCAATTTGATCAATGAGGTAGCCTTTAAGTAGTGCCTTAAAGGATAGTGGTGCAATAGGAAGGGAAAGAAGTTGAAGGATGGAATTTCAGAGCTTAAGATCTGGACATCTCAATGCATCTGAATGGTGGAGTAATGAAAATGGAGATGGTCAAGGTCATCAGGGCAGGCGGGAATGTAGATTTGAAGTGACAGTCCGATCAGCAGTGATCTTATTGAATGGTGGAGCAAGGGAGGGGTTGGAGTGGTGCTGAATGGCTCTTAATTAAAATGTTTGTGTGTAGCCCAGACCTGGAGAACTGTAGCACTCTCAGAGGCTGGAGAATGTTATAGAGAGCGGGAGAAACAAGGACACTAAAAGGAGAACTTGAGGCATTGCCAAACTGGGAGTCATTGTTTGTCAGTGAGCACAGGAACTGATGTTTAAATAGGACTTGGTGGCATGCTACAAGCATGGAAATTTTGGATGGGCTGAATTATAGGATTTCACAGATTTATATTGAAATGTTGCTAAGTTAATGTCGCCTCCAGTTGTTTGATTACTTTGCATTTTTAGATGCATCAAACCCAGCTTCCCAACTTCTAATAGTGCTAATACTTCCTAATTGATCTGGGAGTATATTTTGTTCCAATCTCTAACTCTGTTCAAAGTTGATATACTTTTTTACTTGCGTCCTCCAGCCTCAAACCTCTTGTCCAAAGTTAGTATCGGTACCTCTCATTATTTCAAAGAGCTGGATTATGACCCCACAAGGGGACATTGAAAATAAATTCAGTGATTGAGACTTTCCTTCGCAACTGAATCTCTCAAAGAGTGGCATCCTTTAAATTCCCTCTTTGGGACGAAGAAAGAATTAGTCTTTTCTGAACGGTTTTGTTTTATTCTATATTTGATCATGGACTAAATTTGATGTCACGGGTTCGTGAATTCAGGAGCTGTCGGCATTGTGCTTTTATTAATAGTGTTAAGCGTGAGTGTCCTGGTTTATAATTTTGTTTGAGTCCATGTCAGAATGAAACATTTTATTTTGTTCTACTTGCGTCATTGTGAGCTGGATACACTCCAGCGTGAGTCTCTGTTTGATCGTCCAACTTCATGTTTAATTGTATGTTTCAAACGCGATATCAGCTGCTAACCTGATGCCATTGGAAATGTGGAAATCAAAGGGAAATACAATTTGTAAATGGGTAGATTTTAGTGCTTAGGAGAGAGCCCTCTGTACCCAGGACAATTTAATTACCTCTGGCAGTCCACTGCTTAATTCTTTTGTGTAAAATTCCTTTGTGTTAATGCAGTAGTTAACATGTTTGGGTTATGCACTGCATTCGACCAGTGCACAAAGGAATTGTTAAAGAACAAATTAAGCAGTGCGCTACCAGAGGTAATTATGTCCCTGGGGAAAGGGAGATGTAAAGAGGAAAAGAAAGCAAGTATTAATGGCGCCCCTTATCTCATTTTTGGGGTGTCCCAAGTTGTTTCGTCAACAGGGAATTGCTTTAAAGTAGAGATGCTATTGTTATGTAGGTAAGAACTATAGTCATTTCACATATAGCAAGATCTCATAGACTGCAATGAAGTAAATGTCAGGTAGGAAGAAAAAGAAAATACTCTTGTCCCATCTTTCACACCACAAGAGTGTTCTAAAGCATCATACAGCCAATAAGGCACTTTTGAAGAGTTGACTCTGTTGTAATGCATTCAGATTTTTAGGTTTTGTTTTAAAAATATACCTAGAAGTGCTATCATATACAACTGACCAATTTTCCCATCACCAAATCACCGTGACTTTTTTTAAACTAGTAACTGCCACCAGTAATCAGCAGTGTAGGCAATTAGATTGATGCAAACCATCGAAAGTGAAGGGGTGTTAGGGAGTGGAGGAAGGGGCTAAATCAAAATGGCATTGGAAGGAGAAATAATGCACTATATCCCCACGACGCCCACCTCTTTCTAAAAGCATTGACAGCATTAATGGACGTTGCGTGCTCCCTCTCCAAGATACACCCGGGCACAAACATAACCGTGGAAGAGGGCTCACAGCAGATTTCAGGTTCTGTTCCCCTGTGTCCAAATTGAAATCACCTATATGTACAGTAGTTATATTATTGGATTTCTGTTCCTTGGTTGGGATTAATACTCTAGAGAAGTTAAATCCGCATCCAGACAATTTTTTTAAAAATCTACAAAGTAGTCAGTATCAATGAAAGTCACCAGAAAGCTGTTGGATTGTCATAAAAATCTAACAGGGTCACAAGTATCTTGCAGGGAAAAAGACCCATCATTCCAGCTCTATATGTGACTCCACTCCCAAACGAAAGCAGTTGACTTCTAACTTTCTCCAAATGGCTCAATGAAGCACTATTTTATTAGAAGAATTATAGACAGAAACATTGCATTTGCCAGAGATACCTGGAACCACGCAAGTGTACTCAGTATTGTCTGGGTACACCAATTCCAAACCTCCCCCTGTCTAGGCAACACTCATTAAGTCCAACCCTTCATCCTTTTTCCATTCCCCTGACTTCCCAGAGCCTGATCCTTTCTGTGCACTTTCTGAGAGCTCAAGGTCTGACTAGACGCTCTGCTTTGCTTTATCACGTTGAAAGATTTTGGCTTGGTCTTTGCTGTATTTCTCCCTGAAATTCGTGGTCTAGTTCCTGGACCCAGCCCTGTTTGTAGCCAATGATCTAATCTTGACATTACATTTCCAGGCCATCTGTTACTGTAGGTTAGAGTGTTCAGGGTTGTGAGAGGCTGGTGGAGGGTGGCGAACCACAAAGGCTGGGTGGTGGTCAGCACACCTTAACAAGTTACATATTAAGCACTGGACAGCAAGATAGCAATTCATTCAACCTTTCCTCCCTCCGTATGGAGAGAATTACAAGATAAGGTTTGAATACCATTTAGTGTCCTATTGAAACAGAAGCCTGTCACGGCCTTTCTTCCAGAGTCTGCTGGGGAACAGTTTATTATCCCTCTTCACACTTGGATGCATTTCACAATAAAACTTTTCATATCCTTTTAAAGAACTAGATTGGACTGTTATAAACATTTACACCACGCTAACACATCATCTCCCTCACATCGGAATTTGTTAAATTCCCTTTCCAGATGAATATACCAGAGGAGATTACAAATATGATAGCTTTTCAGATTGTTGGAGCTGAAGAAATTAGTTTAGTGAGCATTTACAGAGGCTAAATTGGAGCCATTAAATTGTGGATTAAATTGATGATACTTTCATTGTCTGGCCTTCAGTACCGCTGTAAAATCAATTAGCCATCACTACTCCATTCAGCTGAAAGTGTGATTGTCAGCAGTGGGCCCTGAGTGCTGGACCATCTAACAAAGAAAAATAACAGAGGTGTACAGGACCTGGTGGTGGGAATATGAGCAAGGGAGGGGATCACAGTTGTGGGAAAGTATGAAGAGTGTAACACAATCTGTCCTTACCCTACTGTCCACCTCTACCAGCCTCTAAGTGACAAAAGCAAAGATTGACAGCTTCACTTCACAACATAAACAGCATTCCTGCTCACCCAGAGCAGATTTAGAACTATAAATTTGTGCAGTACAGAAGGAGGCCATTTAGCCAATCATGCCCCTGCTGTCCCTTTGTAAGAGTTCTCCAATTAGTTCAATTCTCCCCTGATCTTTACCCACAACTTTGTAAATTTTTTTTTAAGTGAAGGTTCAAATCCCTTTTGAAAGGCATGAATCTGCTTCTGGCATTTTTTCAGGAAGTGTTGGAGAAAGAAAGTTCCCACATGAGTGTTCATGACCTCAAAATTACTTTTTGAAATAGAGGCATTTTCTAAAATAGAAAGATAGCAGGTAAATTCTCACAAACAGCAATGTGATTTTGACCAGATAATCTGGTTTTTTTTCTTGTGCGATATTGGTTAAGGAATTAATATTGGCCAGAGCATTAGGAAGAACTCCCAGTTTCTTGAAACAATTCAATGGGATCAATTCATCCACCTGTGAGTACATGGATATGGTCTTGCTTGAGCATTTCATTTAATAAATGGCACTTCTGAAAGTGTAGCCAAGAATTTGCTCCCACAAGACTATTTCAGTGCCCTTGAGTGATTTGTGTTTCCTTTTAGATAGATTTAGATAAAATGCACAGATCTGTGCATTCGTCCAAATTCTGGCCTCTTGCACAGCCTCAATTTATATCATTCTTTTGGTAGATATTCTTTCAGTTGTTTCAGCTCTGACTCTCAATTTATTAGATGTCGCTATCTTTTTACCTCTCTTTCATCTTTTGAAATACTCCTTAGATCATGCCCTTTTCATTATCCTAATATCACCTTAAGTGTCAAACTTTGATTGGTAATTGCTCCTGTGAAGCACCTTGGGACAGTTTATAATACAGTAGTAAAGGTACTAAATAAATACAACTTGATGTAGCTATCTTTTTATACAAGATTTATGATGGCAAATTTTGAATACCTTAAGTGAGTAGAACTGCAAGTTTAGTCTATAAGTGTGACTTCTATGGGGTGTAGAGATCTAACGAACACTAACCCCAACTTTTCAATGAAGAACCAATCTTTGTTCATCAGATTTATCTTTCAGACCTTACTAACAACAAGTCTTCCTGGACACAGTGAACATCGGTGTTCTTGATTTTTAAAAATTAAATAATTCTTAGTGTTTGATAACTAAATTAATGCTTATTCATTTACATTATTAAATAGGTGTCTTAAGCATGATGTATGCAGTATAATTGACTGGTGGCTCATCAATAACACTTTTAAATAATTGACTGCTGGTTTATCAATAATGCTGCCTAATAATCAACAGGAGCTTTACCAATAAAATGCAGGCTAATTGGACTTTACCTCAGTAAGACAATGGATCATTTCCATAAAGCGATACTTCCTCGCATGTATCCTCTATTTATTGATAAAGTGACAATGGATTAGTAAATAGTGTCTTTGTGTAATATGTCATTTATTCATCAGCAGTGTCACAGACCTACATGGTCAAAATCACAAGATCTGGATGCAGGGATAACTCGATGGGAGAATCCTGATCACATCATTAATGGCCCAAGCCTGTCAGCTCAGCACAATTACAACCTTCTCTCTATGCTCTGTTGCTTTTCCAGCCCAAACCCTCTGTTTGCTACTGTAGTTATTATTCCTTCAAACATTTCTCTGAACAGACCATCCCCTGATACCTTTTTACACTCAAGCTCCCTTAAATCTATTGTCCTGGCCAACATCTATCTCTCCAGCTCCCAATCAATATAAGGCACAGTTCCCATCATTGTTTTGCAGGAGTTTGCTGTTCACAAATTGGCTGCTGAATTTCCTGGCACTATGACACTTCAGAATGTGCTTTATTGGCTGTAAAGTTTTCTTTTAAAACCTTTCACAGGACATGGGCTATCAATGGCACGGCCAGCATGTGTTGTTTGTTGCTAATTGCCCCGGAACTGATTGAAAAGGGAATATTGCTGTGGATCTGGAGTTACTATCAGGCTACAACAAGAAGGACAGCAGATTTCCTTCCCTAATGGAAGGAATATGAGGGAACCAGATGTGTTTTTATGACAATAGTTTCAGAATTACCTTTATTGAAGCTAGCTTTCAATTCCCAATTTATTAATTGGATTTATATTCAGGCAGCTGCGGTGGTGGGATTTGAATGCACATCCCCAGGCCATCAATCTGGGTCTTTAGATTACACATCAAGCAACGTTACAACTACACCACTATGATCCCAAAGCACTTTTTAATGCCTCGAGATTGTGAAAGGTGCTATGTAAAAGCAAATCTTTCTTCTTTCGAGAAATCAAGAGTCATTTTACTCTCTCCAACCCTATCAAATTCTTCAGCAGGACATTCAGATCTAGAAATTCTTCACGTCCTCAGACTCCCTTGTCGGTACCCACAAATTTGTGAAACTAAACCTTTTCACTTCAATATATTCTGTTACTGATCTCATGCTGCTAGTAACCTATGCAATGTTTTGGCTCTATAGGTCATTGTCCTTTCTACTTTAACTGATTAATGAAAAGCAACTGAATTAGGCTGACTTGTGTCTTTTGGACTGGATATTCATGCCGAAGGTGGCTAGCAGGAGTTGGCAATTTTTCTGACCTGGGAGAAAGTTTCTGCTCAAGCAGAATTTCTGTTCTGCACAGGTGGTAGTGGAGTGGGGCAAGAGGTGTTTGTGCTGGGGGTGGGAGTGGGGCAGGGATTGGTAGCTGGGGGAGGGGAGTAGGGTGGGTGTAGGATGATCACTGGAGTTGGGCCTGACACTCCTGGAAGGAGTTTAAAAGCAGCCACGTGGGTTGTTGGGTGCTAAGATATGGTGTTAAGAAAGCCTGCCACTTGCTATGGGGTTTTGGCCCTTTTGTAATAATAACAGCAATTTGTAATAATTAAAAATAAGTGCCCTCTAGCCCTCACACCCCAACAACTGAGGTCAATTCATGATCCTGCCCACACCCCCATGGCTCCTCATACCAATTATAACAACCCACATTTCTCATTCCCACCTCCATGGACCCTCCCACCTTCTATACGAGCCTATAACCTGTATAGCCCCTCATTCCCCGCATTCTCAATCCAATTGTACGGTCCATCTACACCAACATATGGCACATCCATGCCCATTATCCCAATAAACATTCCACACAGAACCAATGAACTCTATTGTAACTATAACAGGAATGGAAGAGCTGATAAAATCAGCTACTCATTTATAACATGTTATTTTCTTTAATAAAACCACCCTTTGCTACCATCTAATATAATTGTCAATAGCAGAAACTATAAGCATTTTTTGTACATAGACATTGTGCAATTGACAGAAACAGATTGCACAGAAAAGCTATTACTTATGTAATGTTTTCTCTTGGATACAAGTGTGAGTATTCAGTAAGGGATGTCTGGGCTTCAGACTAACTTCATTATGCATTCTTGACCATCTTTACTGTTTTAAAAGCTTTTAGGTCCTCTGAATTGACACATTTCACCTCCCCAACACAACCCACTTGTCAATTTCAAATAAAAACCAAAAGAACTGCCAATGCTGTAAATCAGGAACAAAAACAGAAGTTGCTGAAAAAGCTCAGCAGGTCTGGCAGCATCTGTGAAGAAAAAAAATCAGAGTCAACGTTTCGAGTCTGGTGACCTTTCCTCGGAACTGCTTCCTCAGGCAGCAGTTTTGACATTTGCATCACTTTTGTTGTGCCAAAATTGATAATCTCATCAGAATTTTTCTTCCTTTCAGATTCTGCCAAGAGATGAGGAAGTCTAACAAAATCCCTTACCAGTTATCCTCGACCAGATACTCAACCCAAAATGTTAACTCTCCACAAATGCTGCCAAAATGACTGAGCTTTTCCAGCAAGTACCATTTTTGTTTCTGATTTATAGCATTTTCAGTTCTTTCAGTTTTTATGAAAACAATTTGTCCCTGGGCCAGTTGTCCTCTGATTAGCCTCTCTGAATAAACTTGGTATAACTTGATTTCTGTTGATCTGTTTGCAGTGTCTTGGAACTATTCAAGGACTTTCTGCAAGCTCAGTGACGTTTAATTCTAGACATGCGAGCAGACACAGAAGTGAGAAATGTTGACTGTAAATCATAAAAACATTTTCTATGATCTGGCACTTTGTGTGAAGCAGTGTTGCTTAACACTTACCATTAATTTTGAGAGTTATACCAACTGGATCTTTCAGTTTCATCTCTTTAAGATGCAAATTCTGTTCCTTCTGACATTGGGTGGCATGGTGGCACTGTGGTTAGCACGGCTGCTTCACAGCACCAGGGACACTGGTTTGATTCCACCCTCAGGTGACTGTCTGTGTGGAGTTTGCATATTCTCCCCATGTCTATGTGGGTTTCCTCTGGTTGCTTCAGTTTCCTTCCTCAGCCCAAAGATGTTCGGGTTAGATGAATTGGCCATGCTAAATTACCTGTAGTGTTCAGAGATGTGTAGGCTAAGTGGATTAGACTTGAGAAATGCAGAACTAGGGGGATGGGGTGGATCTGGGTGGGATGCACTTTGGAGGGCTGGTGTGAACTCGATGAGCTGAATGGCCTGCTTCCACACCATTCTATGATTCAATGTTATTCTATCTGAGAAGACAAGCCAACATCAAGCTAAAAATTAATCAGTTGTCCATCAACATAAACAGGTTCTGTTAAACTGGACTAAACTGGATCACCTAATTTCACTAGAAATGCACTGGATATCTTTGTTAATACTTGTGGATAGATCACTTTAATGTGTCTGTAAAAATAGACATCTAACTTTGAAAAGGCATTGTATTTCTTCACATCTTCTGGAAATGACCTATAGTTTGACATATGTAGCATTATTTTATTCTGACTGCACACTGCTTGTGTCTGTAGAGCTCGTTATTCCACATTACTGACACTGACTAATAGTATCTGCCTTTTGTCTCACCCTTTGTGTTGGCTTGTCCCATGCTTCTGTAGTTCTTGTACTCTGTAAAGTGGATAGGTTCAGCCTATATTTCATATCTCACGATTTGTCTGTCATTCTTTCTGGTCTCTAACTCCAGCACAATCCGAATTCCCCCAAAGTTGAGTCTTCCTTGGACAGTAGTACATTTGTTTTAGACTCTGTAAAAATCTTGAGAACAGTTCTACCTCTTTCAATTCTGATTTTAAAGCTCCATAGTCATAGATTTGTACTATTCTGTAAGAGATCATCAATTAAATTGTCTATGGATTCTCCTGGATGCTGAATTCTTTGAATAAACATTGCTCTTTCAAGAATTTTATTTGATTTTGCATAAAAGTAAATGTCAAAAGCTTGCAGAACTGCATCAAGAGTATCTGCTTTCATTTATGTTCTGATGATTTACAACATCATCAGTTAGTGGTCATGTATATGTATTCATTCAGCTTTTGATTTATTATTCAGCTGTATATCAATTTTGTACCTTAGGAACAATTTTCTCCAAGATGTCCAATCCTGTGTTTTATTTGGCCCATTTCTGACATAGAATATTTCAGGGAAGGCAATGTTGAAATGGTATTAATGTTAGGTTAGAAATCTAGAGACCCGGGTAATGTTCTGGGGACAGACGCTCAGCAGCATAGTCTCAGATGTAGCAGACACTGTCAGAATAACCTGGGAAATTAAAGCTTGCAAATGACAATTGCTTTGCATTTGGAGCTGAGATAATCCAACAAAAAGCAAAGAATTCAGAAGGTTCTGCTTTCATTAAACCTGGGGAAGACAGATAATTAAAAACCTAGTTCAATTCTTGGGTAACCTGACCCAAACTTATATCACATAGCCCTCCAGACACACTACCCTCGATTCCATACGCCACCCAGGCCTCTCTAAGAGCCACAGCCTCCTCTGCGTCAGACACCCCAGATCCCAGTAGATTTCCATTTATCCCGATAGCCAACATGCCATGCCCAGCATACTAGCCCCTGACTGCCAGTCTGATTCCCTAGAACCTGGCATCCTCATTCCTTCCTCTGGAATGAATGCCTGACACCAGACACATATCATACAATGCCAGCCTGATGCCCCCTACCTGCTAGCTTGTGCCAATGCCTGCTCCAATAGCTAGATAAGGTAAGTGTAACAGTATATGGCTGCACTGTTGGGCATTTAAGCTTCACAACACAGCACACTGTTACAAAACAGAATGCGGTTTGACCTCTGACTACACTGTAATAAATGGAAACAGTGCAAGTTTCTGAAACAGCCAGGATCCAAATTTCCAGCTAGGAACTAGGACTGTAAGGAGCCTCAAGGATGTAGGTTTGCACTCTGTGAGATCCGAGTTAAAATTCCGCCTTATCCCCATTCCAAGGCAATGGGATATCTTCAGATCGGATGGAGGTTAATGCAGTCTTCAGCATTAACCCTTTCAGAACCATTGCCTTATGCAATAGTACCAACTTCCCAAATGCTTTTATTCAATGGCTGCAAATTACAGCTTCTCAATTCTCAGTCCAAGTCGAAATGGTTGGATAATTCCCTCTGTCAATCAGATCTGGAAACTGAGATAACAAGGTGTGGAGCTGGATGAACACAGCAGGCCAGGCAGCATCAGAGGAGCAGGAAGGCTGACGTTTCGGGCCTGGAACCTTCTTCAGAAATGGGGGAGGGGAAGGGGGTTCTGAAATAAATAGGGAGAGAGGGGGAGGTAGATAGAAGATGGATAGAGGAGAAGATAGGTGGGAGAAGAGACAGGCAGGTCAAAGAGGCCGGGATGGAGCCAGCAAAGGAGAGTGTGGGTGGGGAGGTAGGTCAGTCAGATAGGTCGGTCCTCTTTGACCTATCTCCTCCCTACCTACACTCACCTTTGCTGGCTCCATCCCTACCTCTTTGACCTGTCTGTCTCTTCTCCATCTATCTTCTCCTCTATCCATCTTCTATCTGCCTCTCCCTTTCTCCCGATTTATTTCAGAACCCCCTTCCCCTCCCCCATTTCTGAAGAAGGGTCTAAGCCCGAAACGTCAGCTCTCCTGCTCCTCTGACGTTGCTTGGCCTGATGTGTTCATCCAGCTTTACACCTTGTTATCTCAGATTCTTCAGCATCTGCCATTCCTACTATCTCTAGATCTGGAAACTGTACAGCTCAATTGCTATTGCCTTTATTCTCCACTTGCTGCATTTTCGGGGAGAGAAAACTTTGCCATTAGTGGGTGATTTTAATAGTTTTGGTCACGAGCACTGTTTTCTGTTGTTTACAGGGGCTTTTTTTTCAAGCAGACTCAGTTTGCTGAATAAATTGTCCTTGTTTGCTGTGAAATAGACGATTGGTCATAAGTCCTGAGGTAAATCATGCCTTGTCTCCAACTCCCTCGCTGTTATGACATTGGATCAAAGGACTCATTGCACTCCAAAACCAGGTGCCTGCTGTTTTAATGTATACCAGAGCACTCTAAAATTGGATTATGCATTAAACTGAGGCCAGTTGAAGACACCAGTTTAACATTTGATCCTGAGCATAGCATCTCCTACATTGTAGCATGTCTTCAGAGCCACAGTGGAATGTCAGCCTGGACTACACACAGGGAGTTGGACTCAATTCTGAGGCCTTCCTGTGTCAGACAAAAGTGCTACCAGCTGAAACAAGCTAACATCAAAGGTACCTATTGTGTAATCCAAGCATTACTGGAATACAAATTCCTGATTCGAGCATAAAATGCTCACCAATTATCTGCCACTTAATCCCCTGCAACACTAAATATAGTTACTCCACTGTCACATTTAACCTGGAGGCAACAGCACATTTAGATTCTTGAGCATTTTGTATAAAGTGTCTATTTCTGATACTGATGTTTCTGTGTTGAGTTGCTGAATGAATGATTCAACAAGCTGTGACAAAAGATTTTCAAATGGAGTGTTTTTATCCATGATTTACAGAAATCCTGATGTAAATGTAATCCATTTCAGTTGTGTTTTTAAGCATAAAAATATCCTGGGCATTAGTCTTGCTGCACATCCAATATATTTCATACTTTACAAAATTTCATTCAGGTGAAACACTTTTAAACATTCCAAAGTTGTGAAGCCTCGTTACATATACAGGTTTTTTGACTTAAGTGGACAATTTAAGGAATGCTGGGTCACATGTTAAAGACAAGAAGCATCTGCTTCTTTGACTTTGGCTTATTGTTAATTAAATCCCAGGGTTGGAGTTGGGCAGGTGGATTGACCTGAGACCTCCCTCAATTTGAAGTGCCTTGCAACATTAAAATGCAATCGTTCCTCTTGTGTCCTTGCTGTGCTGCAAAATCTGGCATCGTGGACACTCTCTCCTTTGTCTCTGGAGAAGGGAGACTTGCATTTGTGTGACACCTTTACCAACCAATAGGAATCCAGGATTCCTGATGCACTCCAGAGCCAAAAAAGAGTACATTTTGAAGTGCATTTTTAAGATGTTGAAAACCAGAGTATCACTACACACACAGCAAAATTCTGCAAACAGAATGTGCTACTGATTGGACAATCTGTTTTAGTAATGTTGGTTCAAGGGTAAGCATTGACAAGGAAAAATTCCCTGCTTTTCCTCAAAATAGTGGGATGGGATTGGCCACTTCAGAAAGCACACAGGACCACCTTTTAAATATATTGTTGGAAAGACAGCACTTACAAACAATGCAACACACCCTTAATACTGCAATAAAGTGGTCAGCCTAGATCCGTGACTCAACTTTCTGGAGTGAGACTGAAAGCCACAGCCTTGTGTTTTAATGTAGAGTTGTGACTGATCGATGTTTGAAGTTGTGTTTCAGCACACAATATTCAGCTCTTTTTCCCATTGCACAGACTCCCTCCCTGCTACCATTCTTCCATTCCCTGTGTAATCTCCAAGAATTTAAAACCAAAAACTTACCATCATTTTCCTCGTTTCTCCACTGCAGTCTGTTTTTGGCCTTGGATGGTATCCTGCGCTAACATTTTGGCTGTTCAATAAGACAGCTATCTAATAAAACATTACAGAATAAAAGAAAGACATTACATTTATATAGCACCTTTTAAAATCTCAGGATATCCAAAAGCACATTGTAACCAATGAAGTCAATCTGAAATCCAGTCATTACTGTAAACATCTGCCAGATGTTTCTTATTCATCAATATATAGATAAAACACTTCTCCTCTTATATCTATTAGTGTGAGGGACACTGAGTGAAGTTTTGTATCAGAGGAATCCTAAACACAGAAGGTTGACAGTGATATTGAGCTTAAATAGACCAAGTCCTAAGTTTCACAGTGTTGGTTCTGAACTAATTAGTAGTAAATGAATGATTTAACACACATTCTTCCTGCTTATCAGTTGACTGATGTCTCATCAATAATTAGATATCAAACATCAAGCACTGCTGATTTATGGAAAAGGCACTGTCTATCGCACAGTGTCATGTATCTGCTAAGTGGTTTCTAACATGAGTGGCTTATTAAAGTGGCAGCTTACCTCAATTGGTAGCCCTCCTGCTTCTTAGTCTGGAGGTTGTGGGTTCAGTATCCCACTTCATGCTCCTTGAGTACAAAATCCAGGGTGATACTAACTGCGGTACTGGGGGAGTGAACCACTGTCAGAAGTGCTATCTTTTGGATGTAATGTTAAGTTGAAGTCCTGTCTGGCTGTTCAAGCAATTACAAATAATCCCTTGGCTACTATTTCAAAACAGAGCAGATCTGTCTTACTGACTTAGACTTTGTTCCAACAATCCTATGTGGTTCAATGGGCAGCAAGAGTCTGCCAATGGCCTTTGTTCATTGCGATTTCCTTTACTTCCAACCAGGTACTGTGCTGCTTTTGAAGCTGCTCTTTAAATATACTTTGCCAGGCGTTATCCGCCCAGCCCTATCTCCTTTTTCCAACTAGCTGTGTCCACTTCAATTGATGTGCTGGCTGGGTGTACCTCTGGGGTATCTGTATGTGTCCTGCCAATCTCAGTCTCCTCTCCATCATAATGTTATCAGGCGCCTCAGCTATGTCCTGCATCTTACTTCCTTGTTGGTGAAGCTGTCTCAACAAGTGACGTCCCAGATTTTATGTTGTCAGTTTTAGTATTGACATCCAATTACCTGACACCTTTGCTATTCACTTCTGTGTTGAACTGGTACAATTCTGGACATGTAGAGTCAGAGTTTCCTGGCCATTTTGATACTGTGAATGTATAAATTGTGTGGAGGCTCTAGAAGACCAATGTTGCTTTGCTGATTCTCAAGTACCCTCAAATTAATCATCAGTCACCTTGGCAAAGTTACTTACTAGACAGGGGAAGCGGTCAACATCCTCAGTCTTCTAAGATAATAAAATGTGAGGCTGGATGAACACAGCAGGCCAAGCAGCATCTCAGGAGCACAAAAGCTAGGGATCTGATGAAGGGTCTAGGCCCGAAACGTCAGCTTTTGTGCTCCTGAGATGCTGCTTGGCCTGCTGTGTTCATCCAGCCTCACATTTTATTATCTTGGAATTCTCCAGCATCTGCAGTTCCCATTATCTCTGATACCATTTTATCCTCAGTCTTCTGTTGCCTGATTGTGACCAGTGGGCCTTTACTGTCCATTTGTCCCTGGTAATTTGGCCAACATAATCTTTCTAACAACGTTATTGAAAGAGAGGATATGTTATTGTCACATTGCGACTTGAGGGAGCTCGTTTTGGCTGCTCTATTTTTGACATCACAATAGTGACTGGTGGAAAAGAAAGATGTGCCTCAGTAATAAACAGAGAAGGGTAAGAATGGGAGAAAATCTGAAGAGTTGTGTAACTGTCAAGATGATAGCATGCAAACTAGACAGAGGTTGGTCTTCTCTTGTCTATCAGTCTTTGTTCTCTGATCTGAGACCACAAGCAGATTAACCAAGGCATTATCACATGGTGGAGCAGGTATAAAGAAGTGAATACTCCTGTTCCAAAGTCCTATGTTCCTTTGGAGAGTTTGGTCGCTGGTCCATAATCAGTTCTGTTTCCAAAGAAACTGTGAGTCTCACACCCTTCAAATAAAAACAACAGACTATTAATGTGTGAACCTTTCTCTATGATCCTATAAGGTATGTTGGGCTGATCTTAAATCTTTTTTTGTGCTTGTATCCTGCCTTTTGGGATTTTTTGATGCATTTATCACTCCAAAGACATTCTTACATGTTGTAAATATATATTTTGTTAACTCCTATCTATGATTTTATGCCTCTCTACACATGAGCATTAAGTACTTAGTCAATTAACAATGGATACAAGCTTTAAAAGCTTAGGTCAAAGAAAGGATAAATTCACTGAATCGAACTCATAGACAGTGCTCACGTGAGTGATTAACACTTAAATCTGTAGCTATATAATGATGGTAGTCATTGGTTTCTGTGCTAATTTCACCTAGCTACTCTCGGCTTTTCATTAAGTGGCATTTTATTTGGCTTATTGTATTCCACAGGAGTTCACACACTTACTGACATCCAATGTGTTGCATTTATATTTTCAAAACAAAACGCTTGTATTAACAGTCTCTTGCTTCGTGGATTTTCAACTATGACTCTTTCCCTCTGATCAGATTCGGGGCTTGGAATCCAGAGCACAAAATTTAAGGCTGACACGCCAGTGACGTTCCTTAAGGAGTAGACATATGTTCTGTTTTATGAGTCTCCCCAACACAGACCTGGGGAAGAGTCTTGTGCTTGGGGTTATGAACCAATGGCAGAACCGACAAAGTTTCAGTAATGATTGCAGAAGAACAAGTGAAGAGAACTTGTGCTTCCTTTCATCACACATGGGAAAGGTAACGGTAAACTTCCCATGATTTTGAACTTGTACAAGACACTTGTTAGACCTCAGCTGGATGTTATGTACTATTGTAGACACTACATTATAGGCAAGATGTTAACACACTGGAGAGAGTGCAGAATTGATTTACAAATATTATGGACCAGACCAGACACCTTCAAAATACTATAAGAAGGTAGCCTAGACCCTAACTTTTCCTTTAGTTGAAGGCAAACATAAAGTGCCTATTCCAGATGTAATGCGACTGGTCAAAATACTCAATGCTAAGAAAAACACAATTTATTTAAACACTAGTTAAAATACAACCAAAGAAAGAATAACTAAAATAACTAAACTCTACTGGAAAACTTAACAGATACAGTAACTATTACTTATTAACTGTTCCAATATAGTAAGATACCACAAACACACCCCTTGTCAAAAATGGAAAATTCAGACACAGATTTTCACATGCAGTTCTCCCATCTAGGAAGGAAAAAGCAGTCAAGAGAAAATTCAGAGAGAGTAGCGCCAGAAAGCATTCACTGAAGCTTCCAACTCTATTGCGACCTCAGTAGCTTCCGACGCTTCTGAAAACCCAAATCCTAATATGTGACATAAGATAATAAAGTGTGAAGCTGGATGAGCACAGCAGGCCAAGCAGCATCTCAGGAGCACAAAAGCTGATGTTTCGGGCCTAGACCCTTCTTCAGAGAGGGGGATGGGGTGAGGGTTCTGGAATAAATAGGGAGAGAGGGGAAGGCGGATCGAAGATGGAGAGAAAAGAAGATAGGTGGAGAGGAGAGTATAGGTGGGGAGGTGGGGAGGGGATAGGTCAGTCCAGGGAGATGGAGGAGGTTGCAGGAACAGCAACTCATATTCCGCTTGGGAACCCTGCAGCCCAATGGTATCAATGTGGACTTCACCAGCTTCAAAATCTCCCCTTCCCCCACTGCATCCCAAAACCAGCCCAGTTCATCCCCTCCCCCCACTGCACCACACAACCAGCCCAGCTCTTCCCCTCCACCCACTGCATCCCAAAACCAGTCCAGCCTGTCTCTGCCTCCCTAACCTGTTCTTCCTCTCACCCATCCCTTCCTCCCACCCCAAGCCGCACCTCCATTTCCTACCTACTAACCTCATCCCACCTCCTTGACCTGTCCATCTTCCCTGGACTGACCTATCCCCTCCCTACCTCTCCACCTATACTCTCCTCTCCACCTATCTTCTTTTCTCTCCATCTTCGGTCCGCCTCCCCCTCTCTCCCTATTTATTCCAGAACCCTCACCCCATCCCCCTCTCTGATGAAGGGTCTAGGCCCGAAACGTCAGCTTTTGTGCTCCTGAGATGCTGCTTGGCCTGCTGTGCTCACCCAGCTTCACACTTTATTATCTTGGATTCTCCAGCATCTGCAGTTCCCATTATCTCTCCTAATATGTGACAGCTGGCCACACCCATTCAAACTGTATTTAAAAAAAACCCAAGGGCTTCCAAGCTGTTTGCTCAAGTGATCTTCAGTAGCCAGCTCAGTACCTCTCATTCACTCTCTCTCTTTAAAGAAACCAAGATGAAAAAAATCTCTTAAAGCTACAGTATTGTCACATAAGAATGGTTCCAAGGATGAGAAACTTCAGATATGAAGATAGATTGAAGAAGTTGGGACTGTTTTCTGTTGAGAGAAGAGGGCTAAGAGGAGATTTGATCAGGTTTTCAAAATTACGAATGGGCTGGATCGAATGGATAGGGAGAAGCTATTCCCACTCATACAGAAAGTAAGAACTAGAGGGCACAGATTTAAAGTGACATGGAAACGAATCAAGAGTGATGTGAGGAAAAAAAAATACAACTACGTTGTGACAATACTATGGCTTCAAGAGATGTATTTTGTCCTTTTTTTATGAAGAAAGGTTGAGTCAGAGGTACTGAGTGATCTCCTCAAAGCCAACAAAGCAAATAGCTTAAGAGACCCTTTTTTTAAAAGATGGAACAATAGAAGCATACTACATGGGTGGTGTCAAGCTCCTACACAACCAGGACTTTTAGTTTTAGCATTCAGCAGTTGCTGGGATATTGAAGCTGTCGGTGGTAACTGTTATTCCTCTTGGGTACAGTTAAAACCTGGAGGTCTTTTCCTATCGCTAGAATTGCATGTGAAGCAATCTATTTTACTGAATTTGCCTTTACCAAGGGTGTGTTTATGGGGTATTGGAACATTACTATATTGGAACAGTTAATTAGAAGCAGTTAATATATATGTTAATTTGTTAAGCATTTGGAAAGTAATAGTTAAGCCAATTCTTGTTTTTTTAAATTTTTGTCTGTATTTTAACTGTCATTCAAAAGTAACGTTTGTTTTGTTTACAGTCAAGTAGTTTGGCCAATTCAGTTGCACCTGGAATGGAATGCCTTTAAAATAAGAAAAACTTAGAATCTAAGCTATTTTTAAAATATATTATTGGGCTGGTCCATAGCAGAGTAGATGGGGTATGGAATGCACTACCTGGAAATATGGTGAAAGTAGGTTCAAACTGAAGCATTCATGGACCCGTTGGATGATTATTTGGAAAAAAAATCTGCAAGGATATTAAGCAAAACCAGGAGATTGGTGCTGGGTAATGCCGCTCATTTGAAGAGTTGGTGAGGGTACAATTGGCCAAATGACATCCTTCTACACCGCAACCTTCTGTGATCCCATGTTTCTTTTTCCCTACACATATTGCTTATTGCCAACTGAAGTTAAAAAGTGGGAGGTTCTTACAAGGAACTAAAGGAGAAAGGACGGCGCTGTGAGGTGTGGAGAAATGAGCAGGGGCGTTATTCTTGAGCAGATTACTACTACACACTCTTGTGCAATGCTGAGAAAGTATTGCACTATTCTACACCTAACCTTCAGCTGCAAAGTAAAGGTATCAGCTGCCATCTTAGGATGACATTAGAGATCACATGCCATTATTTTGAAGAAGAGCAAAGAAGCCATTCCTCAGTGCTCTGTACAATATTTATTCCTCAACCAACATCTGAGAGTGCACTTCGTCCAAACTACCATCCAGAATTTCACTGCATTAGCGTCTATAAGGTAATGCTGCAGTTCAACTACATACTCAGTGAATAAATGCTCGGATAATGAAAATCCACTCAGGTAGCAATAGACCTTGTCCAGCCCTATTCTCCTTTAGTATTTCTGCTCTGGCTGCTCCAGCTCTAGCATTGTAAGCACCCCCAATCTTAAGTCCCATGTATTGGCAGCCAAGTCTCCAGCTGCCTAGGACCCAAGTAATGGAATTCCTCCCTCAGTGTCTCCTCATGCTTCTCCATCTCCTCCTTCATGACTCTCATTACAGTCTAGGTCTTTAATCAAACCTTTGGTTGTGTGTGTTAAATTCTTCTTCATTAGCTTGACATCAATTTACATCTTATAATATTCCTGTCAAATGTCTTTGAAAGTTCTACATTAATGCTATCTAAATGCACATAATTGTTGACAATGTATTTTTCTACCTCTGTCTTACTGTTACTTGCTCTGTTCCTGAACCCAGATGATTGTTGAATTCTCTGCTCAATGGTGCAATACAGCTGTCAGGCTTTGTGAGAGGCAGGCTACCGTCCCTTGAGGCAATCATTATTCTTATCTAATTCTAATTTTGTAACAAGATCTGAGTGAGGATTGCTGTCTAGGTCTCAGGGTAGTCAGAGTTTATTTGTCTTCTGTATGCTATATTTTGAGTCATAAATTGAACTGAAGCTTTAATGTTGGATTTGTACTGAGTTCTGAGGCTACATTTTCTGGTGGAGACAAAATGCCCAAACAGAGGGTCTGGATATATCAGATCAGTGGGCTGATAAGGATGGGCACTGCTCATGCAAGTTGGTAAATGTGGAGGTGTGCCAGTATGGAGGTACCTCAGGATGCCTGCATTGCTGTTTTAAACCAAAGAGGTACTGGGGTGAAGGTGAAACTTTTTGGGGGATGGGGGTGCTGTGGACTTTGGCTCAAGGGATCATTGGGTCTGACACCAAGAAATCACCTGAATTAAGCTGGCAGCCTTTGCATTGGTGGTGGTGAGCTGCCTTCTTGAACTGCTGCAGTCCTCCTGCAGTGGGTTGACCCACAATGCCCTTAGGGAGGGAATTCCAGGATTTTGACCCAGCGACAGTGGAAGAACGGCAATATATTTCCAAGTCACGATGTTAAGTGGCTTGGAGGAAAAGTTGGAGGTGGTGGTGTTCCCTGGCTGATTTTAATCTATTTATGGACTGGGCAAACCAAGTTTACAACAGTATTGTGGTGGATAAATTCCTGGAGTAGGTACAAGATGGTTTCTTAGACCAGTACATTGAGGAACCAAATAGGAAACAGGCTATCCTAGATTTGGCTTTGTGTAATAAGAAGGGGTTTATTAATAATTTTGTTGTGCAAGGTCTTTTAGGGAAAAAAATGACCATAACACAATAGACAGGGAAATAATTCAAGCTGAAACTTGGGTCCTAAATCTACTCAAAGGAAGTTATGAAGGTACGAGGGATGAGTTACGGCAGCATGGTGGCTCCGTGGTTAGCACTGCTGCCCCATACTGTCACCAATCCAGGTCCAATTCCACCCTCTGGTGACTTTGCATATTCTCCCCATGTCTGAGTGGGTTTTCTCTGAGTGCTCTGGTTTCTGTCCAAAGATGATCTGGTTAAGTAGATTTGCTATGCTATGTTGCCCATATTATGCAAGATAGGTGGATTAGCCATGGGAAATGTCGGCATCGGGTGGTGGCTTGAATCTATGTGGGAAGTCCCTTGGAGGGTCAGAGTGGACTCAATGGGCCAAATGGCCTGCTTCCACTCTGTATGGATTCTATGTGATGATTGGAATATACTGGGTAAATTCATTAAAAGGCAAGACATAGGTCAGATAATGGTTAATATATAAGGAATAAATACATGTACAGCAGCAGTTATACATTCCTTTCACTTGAACGAATACTACAGATAAAACGTGTCTCAACCATAGCTGACAAAAGAAATTAAGGATTGTCCTTTTATAAAATTTGCCCACAGGATGTTGCATCACTGGATGGGCCAGTATTTATTGTTATCTCTAATTGCCCAGAAGGCAGCTAAGGCTCATCCGTATTTCTATGGGTTTGGAGTCACATGGAGGCCAGACCAGGTAAGGACAGTACTGAAGCAGATGGACTTTTCCCCAACAATTGACAGTTGGTTGGCATGAGCCTAGCTTTTTATTCCAGGTTGTATTGAACCCAAATTTCACCAGCTGCCATGGAGGGATTCAAACCCAGGTCCCCAAAACATTGACCTGGGATTCTGGATTGCTAGTCTATAGCACTTCTGCCTCCATTAAATCTAGAGAGGCAAGACTGAGGATTAGGAACAAGTTAGAACTCAGCAAAGGAAAACCAAGAGGTTGATTCAGAGAAGAAAAGTAGAACATGAGAGTAAAGATTAGATCCCTACAGTGTGGAAACAGGCCCTCCGGCCCAACAAGTCCACACCGCCCCTTGCAGCATCATAACCAGACCCATCCCCCTATAACCCACACACACCCCTGAACACTACGGGCAATTTAGAATGGCCAATCCACCTAGCCCGTACATCTTTGGACTGTGGGAGGAGACCGGAGCACCCGGAGGAAACCCATGCAGACATGGGGAAAATGTGCAAACTCCAAGCATACAGTTACCCGAGGCTGGATTCGAACCTGGGTCCCTGGCGTTGTGAGGCTGCAGTGCTCACCACTTGCAAGGAACATAAAAGTGGTTAATAAGATCTTTCATAAGCATGGAAAACGAAAAGGATCAGTGCGGACTGTGTAAACCCTTTACAATCTGAAATGGGAGAATTGATAATGGAGAACAATAGCAGAAAAATGAACAACTATTTTAATTCTGTCCTCATAGAAGAAAACACACTAATTTCTCTGGAACGTTTAGAAAGTAAGGCTCAACTGGAAGGAGGCATTGAAAAAATGATAAATTAGTATTGGTACAAAACGTGCTGCTGGAGAGATCAATGATGCTGAAAGCAGGAAAATCCTCAAAGCCTGATAATCTACATCCCCTGTAACATTATCAACTTTTCTTTCTCTCGAGCATACTATCGTCTATCCTTTTGTCTGTCTAACTGTTGTTCTCCCTCTTTTGGGCTCCGTCTCCTATCGACTCCTTCCCACCTTGTCTTCAGCATATATGCCACCTTTTCCTAGCTACAATCAGCTCTGAAGAATGGTCAAGGGACTTGAAGTGTTTAATCTGTTTTCTCTCCACAGGTGCTGCCAGACTTGCTGAGTTTCTACAGAAATTTCTGTTTCTGTTTCCACGGGCAGTGGCCACAGAAATAGTGGAGAGTCCAAAATCCTGTTCATTTGAGAAGTGTCCTGGTAGATCAGAAGGCAGCAGATGTAACTTCACTATTTAAAAGGGAAGGATGTAGAAAACCAGGAGTTACATACCAATGAGCAGAACATCCATCGGAAGGAAAAACTGGAGTTTAACATTAAAGACGTAGTAACAGATTACTTAGAAAACATCAAAAGATTTACACAAAGTCAACGTCAATTTATGAAAGAGAAATTGTCTTTGACAATGCTACTGGAGTTTTTTTGAGGATGTATCTAGTTGAATAAATAACGGAGATGTGTGGCACTGATTTGTGAGGAGGATATATAGAGGCTTCAAAGTTATTTACAATGAGTGGGCAAATGCATGGCAGGTGCAGTCATGCTGTCCACTTTGGTAGGAAAACAAAATGCTACTATATTATTTTAATGAAAGTAATTTGGGGAAAGTTGATGTAAAAGTGGCCTTGGGTGTCCTTGTGGAGTAGTCCCAGAGAGCAAGCAGTGAGGTATGTTGGCCTTCACTGCAAGACAATTTGAATACAAGGAGGTTTTATTCCATCTATATAGGGCCTTGATGAGACCACAGCTGGAGTTTTGTGTACAGTTTTGGTCTCATTACTCAAGGAAAGATATACATGCTACGGAAGGAATGCAGTGAAGGTTCACCAGACTGCTTCCTGGATAGAAGCCTTCATATACCAGGAGAGTTTAGGTTGACTGGGTTTGTATTCATTGTAGTTTAGAAGAACAAGAAGGAATCACATTGAGGTGCACCATGGGCTGACAGGGCCGAATGGGACTGGATGCTGAAATGCTGTTTCCCTTACCCAGGGATGGAGAGGGTGAGAGGAATAGGGCTTCTACAAAGGGGTCATAGTCTCTCAAGCTATGATGTAGGACTGAGATGAGGATCACTTTCTTCCTTCAGAGGGTGGTGAATATATGGAATTCTCTACCACAAAATGCTGTGGATGAAGACACTGAATACATTCAAGAAATGAATAAATACATTTCTAGAAGCTAAATATGTGAGGGGGTCTGATGAGAGTGGGAGTATGGCATTAAGGGTCATGTTAAATGGCAAAGCAGGCTTGATGAGCTGAAAGGCCTATTCCTGCTTCCGTTTCCTTTATTTCCATGTAAGTAAAATACAAGCTGCAGTGCGAAAGGGCCTTTAGATGTGATCTAACCCACAAACTACCCATATGGAGTAGGTAACTAATCCAATTCCAGCTCAGTTCCAGGGATATCCCTCAGAAATGGTAATGAATCAACAGCCATTGCTCCCAGCTAGAGCCCTAACATTAGCTCTCTCCTGCATCTGGCAATTTTGGTTTTGCACTATCACAAAGTATTAAATGTGATGGAACATGATCTGGTGTGTTCCTGGGTGAAATGGTGTTTTCCAGTTGTAGAGGATCACTTTAGAGAATTAGTGCGAGGGAACTCTCACACTCCTCTGGCTTAAAACAGATGAGACTTTTAGAAGCTCTTAGAGTCTTTAAGAATATTAAAATGCACTCAACTGTGATTGGTATTTTAAGCTGGCTAGTCTGTGTTTCTTTTGAATACATTGATTGCTTACTGTGGGCTATCTGTGGGCTCATCATCCTGAAATTTCTTTATTGCTGTTCTTTCAGTATTTGCTTTAGAAAAGCCAGACATCTTGAGTACAGGAGTAACATTGTCTTGCTGCAATTGTCGAGGGCCATGGTGACTGCTACTGGAGTGTTGTGTGTAATGTAGGTCACTTTATCTAAGGAAGGATAAGGGGGTGGCATTGTTCCTCTCTCCAGACCACGACGTCTGAGTTCAAGTCTCATTTGCTCCAGATATGTGTTATAATATTGGTCTGCTTGGCCAGGACGCACACTGAGACCATCATCGAATGCACCTGGAGGACCATCAACTTGATGAAGAATGCTCTTTGGTCTGCCCGAAACTTGCTGGTCTTCTGGTGCAAGGTATTGACCTCGACTGAGTGTTGCAGCCTGGCACATTCCAAGGTCTAGGACTATGTGCTGAAGGGCGCACTGAATCTTGGGGCAGCTGCTGCCAAGGCATAGTGGGGAAAGACCACTGTCTGAGGTCTAGCTGCAAAAGTTAAATGGAGGCCCATTCAGTTGTCAGACCTCCCGGTACCTCGAATGTATGTAAATATAATCTTGCACAAGTAAGAGATGTCTTTGTTTTGTTTGCTGAATATTTGTTTGTTTTCTTAATATACTACTGTACATAACTGAACTGGTTTTGTGATTATGTACGCATATAAAGATATTTTATGAGTAGAGTATATTTTCAAAATAAAAAGAATTTCTGAACAAGTTGATTAGAAAATATCTATACTTGCCATTACAACAGAGCTTCACTTGGTTAATCTATCAGATGGTGGAATTGGCAGATAAGGAGAAGATGAGGAAACTAGGTGTGTGAAGAAGGGTGGGTAACTTTATTGAAATTTAAAAGGCTCTTACAGAGTAGATGTGGATAACATGTTTCCCGTGGCTGACAAGTCTAGAACCAGGAGTCAAACTCTCAAAATTAAGGGTAAGCCGTTTAAGACTGAGATAAGGGGGAAATTCTTCACTCAGAAGGTGGTAACTCTTAGGAATTTTCATCCATGGAGAGCTGTGGAAGCTCAATCATTGAGCAGATTCAAGACAGAAATTAATAGATTTCTGGAGACTAACCGAGGGGAAAGGAGATAGTGTGAGAAAGGTAGATGATTAGAGATGAGTGACAAACAGACTCAGTGGGCTGAACAGCCTATCTCTCTTCCTACTGTCTTGCTGGGTTGTTCCCTGTTGGTTAATACTGAATTCATGTCTGGCTGAGTCTCTATCCGTTGAGCTGAGAGTATGTCTCCAGGTAGTTGACTGGGTAAATTCATCTAGTGTAAGTCATCTAACTTATATTTATACAGCACCTTTAATATAATCAATAATGTTGCAAAGCACTTTACAGGAGTAATTATCGAGTACTATTTGTCACTGAGCCACATGAGGATATAGTAAAATAAGCAACCCAAAACTTGGTTGAAGAGATAAGTTTCATGGAGTATTTTACAGGGATAAGGAGGAAGTTCCAAGATACAATTACCAATAGTGGAACCATTAAAATCGGATTGTGCAAAATTAACTCCCCTGCTGTTCTTCAAAACAGTATCATGGAATTTTTTACATCGACCTGTTAAGAGCCTCCGTTTAACATCTGATTTGAAAGGCAGCACCTCCAATTGGGCAGCACTCCCTCAAATGCTGCACTTGGAGTTTCAGCCCAGATATCCTTTCGTGCTCACGTTTTTTTTGGAGTGGCACTTCAGCTCTCTATCCTTCGTCTCAGAGCTTGCCACTCACTGTACCACGGAAAATTGAAGCAACAGTGGACTCATTCCTTTCAAGTATCTGTGTAACGTGGTTATCCAGTAGGCTGGCCATTCTACTATAGGGGCATCACAGCCAAGCCCAGATTCTGACGAGTGCATCCAGATGTGCCCAATGTGTCCCTGGGTAGTGATTAGGACCCCAGTGCAGTAAACAGTGTCCGCCGTAAAATACTAAAATAAAACCTTTATCTGTAATGGGCTCACAAGGGTGGGCCGAAAGCAAAGCCGAGCATCTGGACGACACTTGTGTCTGGCTCCTTGAACGGCTTCCCCACATCATCAGTCAATCCGAGTAGCCGAAGACAGTCTGGGAATCACTTTCCAACAGAACACCACCACCATCCCCCCGCCTCCCTGTGCATCCAAACCCACCGTCACAATCCGAAACATGACAGGTCAGCCAGGTTCGTGAGAATCGGAGACTAGCAGCCTTCTCACCTTCTAGTGAACGGCACCAACAAACAGTCTCAGAGCAGAAGTGAGCAAAACAAAGTGAGAGAGTCCGGCATTCGGAGAAGTCTCATGTGGGAACCTGGCATCACGTTACATCCAGGCCTGTGTCTGCGCTCAAACAACCGGCAAATAAATAATAAGGTGCAACAACAAATCAGGCAGCAGGTCCCGGACGAATCATATACTTTAAAACAATTAGTTAAAACTTCGGTTAAATACTCAATTACAGATAGTTGGCGCATTTAAAAGTGGGAATCTAACCGATTGTTCGAGTGATTTATATATATATATTTATACATATGGAAAAGTGGATGCCCACTTTTATTTTGGAAGCAGAAGACTAATCAAAGTGTGTGTCAGAACAGATGATGCTCAGGAGTGAGTTCCAATCTGGAATTTTAGTGAGGTGCTTAGATGTTTTATATATAGAACAGCAGCTACCCAGGAGTCAGATACAGGCTGGAAGCAGACTGAAGGATTTTGGTGGTTTGTACAGAGAACAACAAATACTTGTGAATGAGTTATAGGTCAGGGCCTAATTGAGGGATTCAGGTCAGTTATATTATTTAAGAAATGGATACCTGGGAAGATTTGCAGGTTGTATCTAATCCAGCAGGTATAATCACTTATACTTCTGGGCTAATTTTCCAAGTGCAAGCTTCCAGCATAAAGCCTTGGTTGGCAGGAACACATATGGAGGACTCAAAGCTCACTCTGCATGGTTTCCCAGTTTGAGCTTCTGACAGGAGTAGCTCTGTTTGCACTGCATGGTCAGAAAATCAACACCTGCTGGAGATCAACAATGGATGTCCCAGGAGTGAGCTACAGGCTGCATTCTAATCGAAGGGGATGGATAGCCTCTGTGTAGAATAATGGATACCAGGAAATCCAGGCTGGAATCTGATTGAGGGTTTCTGATGGTTTCCATATGGAATAAAAATGGGTGCTCAGGAATGAATTACAAGCTGGAATTTAACTTGAAGTGCTCAGAGTTTATTTTCAATAATGTAAACCAAGGCCCCATTAGCTCTCAATGAATGTAAAAGATCATGTGGTGCTATGAAAGGAGTTGGAACATTTGCCCCTGTGCCGTGACCAATATTTATCCTCAAACAACATCATTAAAAAGCAGATTTTCTGGTTATGATCACATTGGAGTTTGTAGGAGCATCCTGACCACATATTGACCAGGTTTCACACATGACAACAGTGACTGTGATTTTAAAAAAATGAATGATTGTAAATTGTTTGAGCCATCCTGAGGTTGTGTAAGGCACAAGCTCTTTTCTTTATAAATGTACCAGAAGGTGGGGGGGGGGGGAGGGGGGGGTCACAAGTTCACTCTGGTTATTTCATCTACAAAGCACCTTGCAGTGAATCATCTTTGTATTATCAGTTTACAATATTCCCGTCTTTCGAATAAACACTGCACCTCTCTGTTTGGAAGAAAAATTCCAGACAAAATGGTACTGTTCCTCCAAGAGTGTCCAGAAATTCTAATTTCCACAACACTGCTGCTGTCAAATCTGGGAGAAAAATAATTTGGTGGATTAAAGAAAAGTGCTTCCTTTTAATTTCCTTTGAAAGTTCACATTTATTAGTTGCAAACACATTAGACTTGGGAAAAACTTCAGTTGGAATGAAAGACATGAATCATCAAAACAGTTATAAGGCATTTCCTGCTTTCTAATTAGCCATGTGATACCGTGGCCAATGGCTAAAGAGTATGGACAGAGTGGTTTGTGATGAATTCTTCAGGGCTTGCCTGAACAGTGTTGGCAACTCCATCAAACAGTGATCTCCAATATAAATGCTCAGTGGAGACCACTGAGTGAAACTCTGTTGTACTGTCAGCTCTGCAGTCACTGTCATTTCCTTTCTGTTATTAAAAAGTACCTTGAGAGATGTGTTAACCTCTTAGGAACTGCTGCTGCAGATCTGTGATCAAATTAACTTAAATAATAATGGATTGTGCAAGGGAATTGTATATAAGCAAATCTCAGTCATTTAGCTGTCTTCACTGCCCTGCTATTACACAAGGGGAGTCCATCACCTCTGTACTATTATTGTCCATGCCATCCTTTGCCTTTTTCACTCTGTGCAGCTCTGTGGGAGTCTGCTATCATGAACAAGGTTGCTAGCATGTGTTAGGTAAAGCTGCGTTCATCACTGACATTGCCATATTATTTCTTCAGCTGAGAAACCTACTTGAAGGTTGAGACCCCTCCTCATTCCTTGGAATGAGCAGGAGCTGGGACCATTCTGAACAAAGAGCTGCAGCTTGCATTATAACAATTTGAACAAAGGGGAAAGATGTTAAAGGAGGTGTGTCTAAGATGAAATCACCCAGAAACACAGCTAACATTTGTGGAGAGGCTATAGGTCAATTGGAGACATGGGCAGGAAAATGGCAGTTGGAGTTTAATCTGGAAACATGAGGGGTGGTGAATTTTGGAAGGTCAAGTGCAGGTGAAAATTATACAGTGAATGGCAGAACCCACAGGAATATTGATATGCAAAGGGATCTAGGTGTGCAGGTCTGCAGATCACAGAAGGTAGCACAGGTAGATAAGGTAGTTAAAAAAAAGGCTTAGGGCACGCTTACATTCATTGGAAGGAGCATTAAGCATAAGGATAGGCAAGTTATACTACAGCTTTGTTGAAATTTAGCCAGGCCACACTTGAAATATTGCGCACAGTTCTGGTCACCACACTACTTGAAGGATGTGGATACTTTGGAAAGGGTACAGGAAAGGTTTACCAGGATGTTGCCTGGTAAGGTGGTTTTAGCTATGAAGAATGGTTGGATAGACTCCATTTGTCTTCACTGGAATGCAGGAGATTGAGGGGTGACCTAATAGAAGCTTATAAGATTGTGAATGGCATAGAGTGAAAAGTATGAAGCTTTTTTCCAGGGTGGAGGGGTCAATTATTAGGGGACACAGGTTCAAGGTGCGAGAGGGGAAGTTTAAAAGAGATGTGTGAGGCATGTTTTTCACACAAAGGCTGGTGAGCGCCTGGAACACGTTGCCAGAGGAGGTGGTGGAAGCAGATACAATAGCAGCTTTCAAGAACCACCTTAATGAAACATGAATACGAAGGGGACAGAGGGATACGGATCCTGTCAGTGAAAATAGTTTTAGTATGGAAAGGCAAAATGTGGCAGCGCAGGCTTGGAGGACTGAAGGGCCTGTTCCTCTGCTGTATTGTTCTTTGTTCTAGGTGTGCTAAGTTGACATTTCAGATGTAAACTTGACTATCTCACCTTTACATATGTGTTTAGCCAGGTCATGGTGACCTGATTTAAGTACAGATTTTCTTGCTTGCTCCTGACAAGTATGCACTCTGTAGATGGTATAATCAAATAGTCCTCTGTTTACAGGGATTGCGGAACAAGTATTACTGTTGACAAGTATTACCTCGGTTCCACAGGCTTGTGAGATTTTCTCTGAATTTTGTTTTCTCTGACAGAAGGTCTTGTCTAGATGTAATGACCCAGATCAGGCTGAAATGGGACATCTTGCCCCATTTGTCAGTCTTTTGTGGTCATTCCTCTGCTTAAAAATATTTCATCCTACTGGTTTCTGGAAGTTCAAGGTGATTACAGGGCATCAGGGATATCGGTGAACATCCATCTGTCTCCTTAGCCCATAAAATTGAACATAAGGATTGAAAGCGAGAAACAGCAGATAGGAAACTAAGGTGAATTTGAGACAAACCAGGTTCAGCAATAAAAATAATGAGAGAAAATAAGCTAATGAGAGACAGAACAAACAAACAGAAACAAAAGAAAAATAAAATCTAAGTGTTTCATTTCTTTTTAAATCACTAATAACAATTACCTACCTTGAAAAATGAGACTCCATAGTTTGAATTGTTACCTTTGTGAGCTAGGGACGTCGTGGCACTAGACCAATTTAACTATCCTCATCAAATACATACATAAATTGGTCTATCAGACTAAGTTTATGTGGTGAGTTTACTAGTTAACTCATACAAAAATAGGAATTTCATGATACAAGGAGGTTAAGGATAAGCTGCTGTTTGCACTAGGCTTGAGTGATGCAGAAACCTTGTGGTAATCATACCCTCTCACATTTATGTTCAAATCCTTACTGCACACAACACACAGCAACAGTGCCAGCACTGAACCCTGCAGAACACCACTGAAAACAGACTTTCAGTCACAGAGACAGCCCCCTACAACTACCCTCAGTTCAATGCTTCTCAGCCAGTTTTGAATCCAATGTTCCATTTTGCCATGTGTCCCTTCATTACAGCCTTTTCCTCTCTTCACAGATGCCGCCAGACCTGCTGGGTTTCTCCAGCATCCTCTGCATTTGTCCCATGGTTACAGCTCTGTCTTTGTTCAATACTCAGCCAATTGCTTTACTGAATACTGCTGTGTTTCTTTTTATTGAAACATTTTAAAACATCACAAACCTAAGATATTTGTTTAACACCCATCATGATGTGTTGGCACTGGCCCTTAGTGCCTTCCACATTTCTGGGAAGACTTTGTCCAAAAACTAGATTCTAGCCAAGTGAGTTTGGGATTCTTATTGTGTTAAAGCCCTTTGTTTTTATACTGCAAAGGCAAGTGCAGGATCCCATCTAATTAAATAGACTCCTAAATCTTCTTCAAGATCTGTGTCTGACCTCTTGTCAGCATGGCAGCAGAAGCAAGCCTTTTAAACAGTGGCAGTCATCTTTTATATACATTCAGAAATGTATTAACAATTAATGCTGAGGTTCCATTTATAATCACAGGCTCCAATCTGGTTTCTGTAATTAGCCTTTTCCTAATATTTGCCCACAGAACAGATTAATAGCTTCCTCCTGTCCAGCTCCCTCCCCGGAGGGTTTTGCAAAATCATTTTGAAATGTGCGTTTGATAGTTCTGGAGTTGCCATACAGCTAATAGAATCAGATTTAAATTTTTACAGCAGTCTCCAGAATCGCAGGCCAGCTTTCTCTTCCAGAGATTTAAGCACCTATTGAGGATATGCTGCATTGCCGAAGATGACATCTTTCAAATGCATTGTGACACTGCTGCCCCATTTTCCCTGTCAAGTGGGCTTTAAAAAGTCCAGGAAATATTTTAAAGGAAAACAATGGGATTTTCTCCAATGTTTATCCCTCAACTGATGCCTAAAACAGATTATCTTGTCATTATCCTACTACCAACTCATTTTTGAGGCTATAATAGTGTCTACAATTCAGTAATATGTTATTGGTTCTAAAGGGCTTAGGAACATCTTGAGATCATGAGAATAGTAATGAGAATAGTAACTCCAAGTCCCCTTACTCCATGACTCTTTTTCTTATTTTCTCCGATTATCCCATTGTTAGATAAAAGGGATAGATCAGAAAGTCACAAGCCTGTCAGTCTAACTCCAGTGGTTGGAAATTTACTACAAATAATTCTGAGGAAAAAGGTATGTCTGCATTTGGAGAAACTAATTCATAAGGGATAATCTGTGAAACAACTCCACAGAGGCCAGTATGCCATCAACAAGTTATCCTTTATTTACATGCACATAGGACTTGACACTACTCCAGCTTCCTCAGAACCCGCCCTCAGAGTGAACAGAACCTCTGACACTCTTGTTTATAGCTCCAATCAGGGAACTCATATTCTGGCTGAATCCATTATAATCACTACATTCCATGTTGATTTGTTAAGGGAAAGTTGTGTTTGATAAATTTGATCAAGTTTTTGGGGAGGCAATTGGAGGGTTCATGAGCATAATGCACTTGACGCATCTTTCATGAACCTTAAGAAAGGCTAATGACAAGGAATCTCATGGAAGATTGGCCAAGAAAGTAAGAGCCCTTTGGATCCAGGACAAAGTGACATGTTGTATCCAAAACTGGCTGAGAGGCAGGAAGCAGAGAATGACAGTAGAGGGATGTTTCAGTAACTCGAAGTTTGTTTCCAGTGGGGTTCTGCAGGCTTCAGCACCGGGGCGCATCTGTTTGTGGTGTATGACAATGATTTGCACTTAAATGTAGTGGCTATGATCATGAGGGACACACATGAATCAAAATTTGGCAGGGTGGTAAGTACTGAGGAGGATACCCATAAAGTGCAGGATATCAACAGACTGCTTAGATGAGCAGAGCAATGACAAAGGGGAGTCAGCACAGAAAAGTCTGAGGTAACGCACTTGGAGAGGGCAGGAAGATCACACTGTGATCATTCTGGATATCACTGAAGATCAAAGGGACCTTGGAGTGCAGATCCATGAAGGTAGCAGGGTAAGTAGATAAGGTGGTTGAGAAAGCTTATGGAATACTTGCCTTTATCAGGCAAGGCACAGAACACAAGACCAGGAGTGTAATGCTGAAACCGTTTAAAATGCTGGTTAAGTCACAAGGGGAAAACTGTGTGTACTTCTGGGGACTACATTATAGGATGTATATGATTGCATGAGAGGGGGTGCAGAGGAGATTCACCAGGATGCTACCTGGCCTTAAATGTTTAAACTTGTTGGGCTGAAGGGCCTGTTTCCACACTGTAGGGAATATAATCTAATCTAATCTAAACTATGAGAAGAGATTGGATAGGCTGGGATTGTTTTCCTTGGAGCAACGATGGCTGAGAGTGGACCTGATTAAGTGCGTAAGATTATGAGCAGCATTGATAGTATGGATAGGAAGAACATAGGTTTAATGTGAGAGGTAGAAAGCTAAAAGGGGAGTTGAGTTTTTTTTAACCTAGTGGGTAGTGCAAGTATGGAACACATCACCTGAAAGTGTGGTTGAATTAGAAATTCTCACAATCCTTAAGCTTGCTCGATATTCACTTGCCTGCCCATGGTCTCCAGGACAATGGGCCAAAAGGTGAAAAATGGGATGAGTGTTGTCAGATCTTCGTTGACTGGCACAGACATGTTGGGCTGAATGTTCTCGCTCTGTGCTGTAAATGTCTATGAGTCTACGGGTATGCTCACCTAAACACAGAACAACAAATGATAAAGTAAATACAGAATAAAAGAAAGCAAGAGAAACATAAGTCTGTGTCCCTTTTTAAATTGTTGATCATCTAAATGCAAATAAAAACTTGGTGTTGATTTTAAATGACCTTCCTCGTTTTCTTTGCTAGTTAACCACGTAATAGTGCATCAAGCGATTTCCACTATGTTTTACTAGCTGCAGCCTCGGCAGAATTTCTTCATTTCACGTGTTATTGCAGTGTGGGATTCCCTCTCCAGTTAACGCTTCAAGGCAGGAGCCATATTAAAACAGCTGGCAGCTGAGAAATATCAATAAGCCTGACCAAACAGGCAAAGCTGACAGACTGAATGGAACCAGGGCCTCCCTTCCCTATCACGGGCAATTGGTCATGGCAAAGGAAGTCAGCGGGATGCGGCTATGGCACAAAAGGCACATAAAACAGACAGCTGGCAGCAGCTAAGAAGCCAGGTCTTGTTTTTTGCCTGCTGCTCGTACAGATACCAACTGTTGTTCCCCTTGCCACGGATAATCTTGAGGTCGTTGCGATGAAACTGATTGCACACTCTGCACTCAATTGACACATGCTTGGTGCATGCTTGGTGCATGCTTGACACATGCTTACCAAAAACACAGCACATGTGTTGCTGATCACTCACATATTTTAATAAAAACAGCAAGTGAATAAACTGAGGCCTGCTGTGCTGAATAATCTGGATTCGAACCAGGATCTGCCAGCGGGAGTTTTATTCCACACAAGTACTGCCTTCTCAAACATCTCCCTGCCAAATCTCTGTGTAATATCAACTTTTAGCAATTACCATCTGTATTAGTACTTTTGCAACATTCTGTTACACCGAGGGCAGTTTTCCCCTCCTAAATGTAATTGTCTTTACTCCCCTCGCCCACTTTCTCGCTCTTTTCTCTCTCTCTCTCTCTCTCTCTCTCTATCAGCCCCCAGGGAAAAGATGGAAATGAATTAAAGTACCAGCCAAGTTCATCTGCAGACAGAATAAGGACAGGCAGGGGTTGTGGCAGTGAATAATGAGATTCGGTATCATTGCCTTTGTAGAAGGATTGTGCTGTGATGTTGCCTGATTTAGATCAAATACATTCTGTTCATTTTTATTTTAATTAAAAGGGACATTTGCAGCTCCCCAAGTGGGTAAAGACAACAATATTCATTGCTATCCACTGACCTCTGCTGGAAAGCATTTGTGAATTGGTCCGACAGGGACAAGGTGGGTATGGCTGGCTTGTGATGCCTCCTATGTTTAAATAGTCAAACAACACTTGGCTGCGAGTCTCTCGAATGAAGAACTGGCAGCTTGGCACACTGTGCCCATAAACATTAACATGTTTGTGTACATGCAGAGATATGTGTGTACATGTGTGTGGGGGTGTTTGTGTACAGTGGTATGTGTATGAGGGGCTGGATGTGGAGCGCATAGTGTGTGCGTGCGTGGATGGGTGAGTATGCACCTTAGTTGTACGTGTTGGGTGTGTGAATGTGTGTGTGCCTGCAGATCTGTATGTATAGATGAGTGTGCGCGGATATATGTTATCACAGATGTGTGTGCAGATGTTTATATGCCAATATGTGAGTGCAGATATGTGTGTGAATCTGTGGATGTGGATATGTGTGTGCAGATGTTTTTTGTGTGCAAATCTGTGTGCGTGGATTTGTGTGTGTCGATATATGTGCGGACTAGTGTGTGCAGATGTGTATGTGTGGAAGTTTTATGTGGACATGTGTGTGTTTGTGTGTGGGTGGGTGCAGATGTCTGTATGTGCTTGTATGCATGAGTGTATGACGCAGATGCGTGCGCGGATGTCAGTGTGCAGATCTGCGCGTACCAATGCGTGTATGTGTGGATGTGTGTGTGCCCCTGTGTTTTCCTGATGTGAATTGCTTCACCATAGTCAGAATCTGTCAACAGGGTCTTGGGATATTTTACAACCTTAAAGGTACTGTATAAGTGCAAGTCATATTGTGTGACCATTTTAAAGAGACCTTTCTTTTCCTATTTTTAAAGTCTGGAAATGTTACCACATACCACCGAACGGCTTCCTCAACATCGTGACTTTTTGACAATATTTTTACCGATCAGTTACCACCAGTAGGACCCCCGGTTGAATATTTACCCGCAAAGCCCAATATGAACATTGTAAACTATTAAAAGTGAGGGAGGGGCATAGAGAATGAGAAGGAGCTAAGTCAAAATAAAGTCGGGGGGAAAAGAAAACGCACTGTATTCCCTACGGCATCCATTTCTCTTTAAAGGCGTCGAGAGTGTTGGTGAACATCGAGTGCTTCCTCTCCAATGACACATGGGCACGAATGTAACTGTGGTAGAAGGGCAGCAGATCTGACCCCACTCCACGGCCGCTGCCTGGACCTGATTGTAGTCAGTCTGGCCAGGCCCATGAGTAGCGAAGAGACCTGTTAAAGAAATGACGAACAGGCTTCGTGCCGTGGAGTTTAAATACTTACCCTTCTGTCTTTCTGAATCCACTACTCTAACAGATTTTAACTATTGATTGGTTAGTTAACATGTAGATTAGCAAGCTAGCAATTGGACAATATATGACAATCCCAGAATATAAAATAGTAATAGTACCAACGTGCCGAGCATCATTAGACAGATCATAGACTTCATTGAGTGTCAATGTCTTGAGGGATTGATTGGGATAAAAGAAAATTCAATGGGTTCCCATAGCGATTATTGAGGTTCACCTTGCGATGTTGAGAATATATCCAGGGCATCATTCGTCTGATTTGAACCCCAATCTGGAGTGAGATGAACTGACTATGCAGTCGCCAATAAGCTCATGGTTCACAAACAGTCCTCTGATTCCTCCATGCTTCTGGGCAAACTCTCATGCACCGGAACTGGATCTGCATAAGGAGTAAGACCTGGCTTTAGACACTATCATATGTATTACTGAGGTTTGGCTCATCCCAGTTCTCCAAGTAGTGAGTCCCTAATCTGAGGTTGATATCACTAGTTAGTTGCAGAATGGGTGCGGACAGGTATAGATTTTTATAGAGGCAGATGCTGTCCTGGGCTTTCATGCGAGATCTCCCAGTTTCTGGTTTCAGCCTGTGATTGAAGGGCACTGGGTAAAACCTTGTCTATTCAGTTTAGTCATCGAGAGCATTGTGACTTCGAAAGGGAAACTCGTGAAGAGCAATGGCTGACACAAACCGAATACACAAAGTCTAGCTGTAGACTTTGAACTCCATAGTTCTTCCATTGCCTTGCATCTTCACTTCAATGACATTGATGTTTATCAGAGTATCTACACTTCTTCAGGAGCGGAAACAGAAGCCTTCTGTTCATTCAACCCAAGCTTCATACGACTAATAGCTGCTTCTATGCACAGTTCAGATCTCATTATCTAAATGGAGAGGGTCACACTGGGACAACGTAGATTTTCAAATGTCAAATCCCAAGCTCAGTCTCTCCTCAGCTGTGAGCGTGGAATCTATCCCCATTTTACCAGATCCCCTCCGTTTCAGCTATGATGTCTTCCTGGCTGTTGGGCTTGGTCCTTCATCAGTTTTTCTAATTTCTTTAAAATGCCCAGTTAAAGGTGCAAGGTAGCAGACAATGAGGCCCCTGTTAGTACACAGCATCAGGAGAAACCCCATTTTCAAGCTCATGACCTTTAAAAAAGGCCTGTGTCATTTCTGAGAGAAGTAAGAACTGCAGATGCTGGAGTCAGAGGTAACACAGTGAGGAGCTAGAGGGACACAGCAAACCAGGCAGCATCAGAAAAGTTGACGCTTCGGGTCAGGACCTTTCTTCAGCAGATTTTGAAAGAAATCACTCTAGGGTGGTGTGCATGGGAGGGAGGGGAGGAGCCTGGATGGCTGAGACAACTAAACGAGAGAGTACAAGGCTGCCAGTCCCTAAGGTAGGCCAAGTGGGAAGCCTGACTCAGGGCTCCAGAACTGTATTCAAAGTTTAACAATAAAAATTAAATTATTAAATGTCACCCTTTGCCCTTCCATCTCCATGCTAAACCATTTATTATCCGATATGATATAACTTTGGAGGAAAACTGACAGAAAAAAATCACTCTTTTGATGATGTCACTATTGAAAGAAGCACATTCTCATTGATATAAAAATCAGCCAATTCAGTAAGAGAGGTAATGGGAACTGCAGATGCTGGAGAATCCGAGATGACAAAGCTTAGAGCTAGATGAACACAGCAGGCCAAGTAGCATCTTAGGAGCACAAAAACTGACGTTTCAGGCCTAGACCCTTCATCAGAAAATTTCATTTTCATAATGAGATGCGTGTTGATGGACAGCAGCAACTGCTTATTGAATGAAAATATTTGTTGGCATAACAGATCAAGCACTTAAGTGTAATTGCTTGTTTACACGAGGGATTAATTGAAGCAATTTTACTCAATTGGCTGTGCTGGATGAACACAGCAGGCCAAGCAACATCAGAGGAGCAGGAAGGCTGATGTTTCAGGCCGAGACCCTTCTTCAGAAAATCTTTTTCCGGAGGGAGGAGGGTAACTTCTTCAGGGTAGGCATCCTTAGAAGAGGCTTCGCATTGGGGTTAAGATTGTTTCAGAGATAGTAGGAACTACAGATGCTGGAGAATCTGAGATAACAAGGTGTAGAGCTGGATGAACACAGCAGGCCAAGCAGCATCAGAGGAGCAGGAAGGCTGACGTTTCGGGCCTAGACCCTTATTCAGAAAATTTGTTTTCTTAACAGTGACTCTTGAGCCCCACACCCCAGCAAAAGGAATCCCTGATAGTCACTTCCAAAGGATAGCTGAGACCTCTCCAGATGATTCCTGACTCCCATTTCTGAGTTGCTCTGTGTCCATACCTGCACGGTTGCCTCAGCTCACCAAAGCAGTGTTCTGTCTCTACAATGGAAATGTACTCACACTGGTCTAATCTGTTCACATCAGGTTCCAGACACCAGACTCTGATTTCAGTGGAGGGGGAATGGGACGCTGCCTCTCAGAAACCTGTATACACAAATCTTGGCCCACTCCACATCCCATGCCTCCAGAAATGAGAAATGTCAATTTTGGGGGCATGACTTTGGGATTCCTGACTGTTTCTGAATTCTTTTTTACTACATTGGAGGTTCTTTCTGTTCATGGTGAATATCATAGATTGAGTTTACCCAAAATCAGAAATAAGCATGGAGGGATTTAGAGGAGTCCATTTAACCTCATGTGCCTGCAGCCATTCAATGATATGAAGGTTGATCCAGGATCTAACTCCATGTTCCACTGAAGCTGCTTTTTGCTAATGTTTTTAATTGATAAAAATCTGTCAGTCTCAAGTTTAAGATGAATAATTAATCTGGTGTTATTGATTTGATCTGTGTGCAAGAGAATTTCACCCTCCTACCATCTATTGTACATAGAAATATTTTGAATTCCAGTGCTAATAGGTCAGGCTCTGTACCTATTCATGACATTTTAATGTGATTATAGCTGAACATCAAATCTCTTTGGGCTTCCAGTTTCTAGCTCTTCACCCTTTAGATGCCATCCTGTCACAGTCTTTTTTCAGTCTAAAATACACGAACTTATGTTTGTCGACACTGAAATTGATTTACTGTGGCTTTGTCCATTCACTTAATCAATTACTTTCTCTTCATATTTTTTACTTCTGTCTGCACAACATACAATGTTACCCATCTTTGACCATCAAGATGCGTGGCATTTGATTTCATAGTTTAGGCCGTGAATGAATATGATCAACTTTGCAGATTCTTGTGGATCACCAGCCACCACATCCTGCCAATGAGAGTAAGAGGAAGAACAGGTTAGGGAGGCGGGGACGAGCTACGCTTGTACTTGCCCCCACACATCCTCCCTCGCCCCCATCCCAGGCCCCAAGATGACTTTCCATATTAAGCAGATGTTTACCTGCACATCTGCCAATGTAGTATACTGTATCCACTGTACCCAGTGTGGCTTCCTCTACATTGGGGAAACCAAGCGGAGGCTTCGGTCCACTTTGCAGAACACCTCTGCTCGGTTCACAATAAACAACTGCACCTCCCAGTCACAAACCATTTTAACTCCCCTTCCCATTCCTTAGACGACATGTCCATCATGGGCCTCCTGCAGTGCCACAATGATGCCACCCGAAGGTGCAGGAACAGCAACTCATATTCCGCTTGGGAACCCTGCAGCCCAATGGTATCAATGTGGACTTCACAAGCTTCAAAATCTCCCCTTCCCCCACTGCATCCCAAAACCAGCCCAGCTCGTCCCCTTCCCCCCCGCTGCATCCCAAAACCAGCCCAGCTCGTCCCCTTACCCCCACTGCATCACAAAACCAGCCCAGCTTGTCCCCGCCTCCCTAACCTGTTCTTCCTCTCACCCATCCCTTCCTCCCACCTCAAGCCGCACCTCCATCTCCTAGCTACTAACCTCATCCCACCTCCTTGACCTGTCCATCCTCCCTGGACTGACCTATCCCCTCCCTACCTCCCCACCTATACTCTCCTCTCCACCTATCTTCCCCTCTATCCATCTTCGGTCCGCCTCCACCTCTCTTCCTATTTATTCCAGAACCCTCTCCCCATCCCCCTCTCTGATGAAGGGTCTAGGCCCAAAACGTCAGCTTTTGTGCTCCTGAGATGCTGCTTGGCCTGCTGTGTTCATCCAGCTTCACATTTTGTTATCTTTACTGTATTCCCTGTTCACGCTGCAATTGCCTTTACGTTGGTAACATCCAGATGGAGTGACTGCTTTATGGTACACTTTCATTCCTTTGTAGGGATAATGCTGACCTTCCAGTAGCTCGCCATTTCAATCAACCACCTTGCTCTCATTTTAATGTTTCAATCCTGGGCCTCTGTAATGTTCCAACGAAGCAACAATGAGGACAAGCAACTCATTTTCTGCTGAGGTACTTTAAGGTCATGCATCCAGGTATTCAACATCAGGACCTATCGACAGTAAATTGCTGCGTAATAATTGCATGCTGTTCTCTGCACAATTAGAGCAAGTAATGAGGGGTTTCTGGATACTGAAGAGCTAGGAAAGCAGCAGCAATCTGCTGGGGAGGAAGATGAAGACATTGTGCAGGAAGAATATCAGTATTATCATGATAGTGTGGTGCAGCGTTGGGCACAAAAAGTCACGAATTTCTGAATTGAAATCTGCTTCCAATATGTCTAAACTGAGTTAAATTACTATTCGTTGACTATAAACCTGTTGCTGATTCAACCACTGTTTAATCCCAAAAGCAACCCCTGTTGTATTTTATTGCTGCTTCTTTACTTCTCCAAAGTTAACAATTGTTGAAAGGCCTCACAACTTCTGATGCTCAGATACTGAGAAAGTGTAGCACTCCTTCAGCGAAGGATTTAACATCATATGGCGCTATAAAGAGTAGCTGCTGTCCCTTGAATCTTCATCCTTCAGCTAAAATGACAGATAATTTGGCAAGTGATGATTTAAATTGCAGATGTATTTGCATATCTAATAATCTATTCTTAATGAATGTCAGCCATGGTGCTCTCAGAAGATTTCCTATTCCCTTTTTCTCCCACTGTGTCCAGGTGTACTCCCAGAGACTACAGTTTTGGTGGAATGATCTTGTCCAATAGTGGATCCTGTTTGCCTTGAAGGGTCACTGGACTTGACATACAAACTCTGGTTTTTTCTCCACGTAACCTTTATGTCTTTCTCGCTTATCCAGCTTCCTCTTAAATGCTTTAAAGCTACCCCTTTCAATAATTCTTCATTGTCAAAATTCCCACATACTAACTACTCTCGGCAATTTCTAATTCGTGTTCAGTAACCACACTGATATCCTTTTCCTTTTCATCCACTTACTCATTCACCTGTTCTGCATTCCTGATTGCTTCAACAATGTGCTGCCTTTAGCCAAACAGTAAACATCTTCCACGTTAGGGAACAGAGTGAAAAAGCAGGAGATTTTCCATTGACTGCTGAGAATCAGAAATAATTGTCCATCCAATTTAATATCTGTGCTGAACATATATAAAAACAAGGAACAAGAAAGACTGAATTACCAGGAATACAGGCAAGAAAGGAAATAAAATTAATTTTGCAACACTTTGATGTTTGGCATCGTGATGGAGGGTTGAAATTTGAATATGCTGCAGACACCTTGAAAATGTTCAATCAGGAGAAGGAGTGATGCTGAGAGATTGACAGGCTGAGGCAGTGTGTCACGGCAAATGAAAATCTATTTCCCTACAAGAAAACACAAAGATTGTTTCATTACAAGCCTTTTCACAGTGAATGGATATTGAAATTTTGTGAGGTCTGTCGGTTTTAGGTCTTTGTGACTGACTGACTACCCAGAACTATTTGGATCTTGACAGACACCAGAACACAGGCAATGCAAATTGATCCTTCTATTCAACCCTGAGATTTCATTTATAACAATGATCTCGTGTGTCATAATGTGTTTCTCTGACAGAAGGAAAGCATCTAATAAAATTGTTTTTGGACAATACAAGAGTCACTTTTTTGTTACTATATGTTAGACATCATGGCAAATGGGTCAAAAAGCAACTTTAACTTCAATAGAGAGGGTGAGCAATACTTTTCTTACTGAGATCTTTCTATTCTTTCCTAGCTGTCTCATGTAAGAAAGTAAGAGGACAATTGATCTCATGCTTCAGCCAATGGCACTCTGAGCATCACAGTCTCTCAGCGTTGCTAGCATCACATTCTCTTGCCAGTCTTTTATGCTGCTGCAAAGCTTCCTCCCACTTTATTTAATTCTATTAGCATATCCTGGTCACCTTTTCTCCGTTATGCAAAATCTATTCCTGCCTTAAGTTGATCAGTGCCAATTGACTCAACTGCTCCAAATGGTAACAATTCCGCAGGATAACCACTCCCGGGATAACAGGATCTGAATAAGGGAAAGCTATCACAGTGGAAGTGATCGAGAGCCTTTGGTTTAATAGGGGAGTTTATCATCTGATCCTTTGGCATGTTACTCACTATACCCACCTGCTAAGTCAGTAGGTGCAGGGTTTGAACTCCTTCCCCATAGATACCTGCAAATACAGATTGGAACTCCAGTTCTAAATCCCCAGCTGACACCCGTACACTTTGATCTGATTGTGGGTTGCCATCCCTGCCTTCAGCAAAAGGATTGTGAGAGTCCCTGAAAACATTCTGTGGGTGTCCCTATTAGAGTATAAATATGACTCTGACCAAATGTAAACTGTGTCTGAGTGCATGGGAAAGGTGGCTTGTTTCAGATTGTACAGAAAGGACTATTTTAAAAAGCGGCATCAGAACATGAGTAGGCCAATTAATCCCTTCAAGTTTATTCTGCTATTCATTCAGATCATGCTCAATTCATACCTTAACTTTTTTGACTTGGCTATTATACACTTTTCCCCTTACCCGACAAAAAGAAGGATAATTTGTGTCTTATGCATCTAGCATGGAAAGAAACATGAAAGGAGTAGTGGCATGTAATTGTAAGTTAGACTATGACATCATGGTCCCTTGCTGAGAGTCAGCCTCATATAGGTTCAGAGGTAGATTTTGTTATTTTCCTTCTGACAATATTGATGAGCAGGGGAGAACTGGTTTTGGTCAAACCAACTGAGTGTCTAAATAAATGCAACCGTTTAAATTGGAATAAATAATTCTCAGGGTGTGGGCTTCATTGGCTAACCTTTGTTCCATTGAGGAGATAGTGTTGCACTTTGTACTTTAATTGCAGGGAGTGGTTCTGATGTAACTCTGTGGCTCATTGGGCCATCTCAAGAAGAAGCTGAGGGGTAACCATGTTGGTGTGAGGCTAGAGTCACATACAAGCTCTGATTAGGTAAACCCTCCTTCCCGTAAATAGACATTTATCAACACAGTCTTTATGATAGTCTGGCAGCTTCACACCCACTGATAATGGGAATTTTATTTCCATATTGTTTATTTTTCGGATGATGAATCACAACGCCAAAGAACTAAGGACATTTCTTTTTCTACTTTTAATTCTAAAATGTGTTTTTTAAAAGACAACTGCTCCAAACAAAGAAAGACTGTGAATGTAAATTGCCAGGGAAACAGAAAGAGAGAGAGAGATACATAATAGGAAGAGATAATGAGAGGTTTAACTATTCCCTACCACCTCCCCACCTCTTCAGCAGAAAGCTACCTTTTGCCAATGTGGTTTGTCTTTCCAGGAATACATATAAAGGGTGTTAAAAGCCAACTGCAAGCCTGGTCTGTGTGTACTAGTGGAAGAAGGTATGCAAGTGGAAGAAGTGGTACTGCCCTGGGTGCGAATGTTTGTGTTCTGCGAAAGTCACAATTGCAAAACCATTCAGTAATCCCCCTACACTTCAGGTAAAGGCAATCTCTTGCACTGCTTGCTTGAAGCCCACTAGCATACAAGCTAAGAAGAAACAGAGTAACTGATGGATTCTCTTCCCTGAGTGCTGCCAGCCTAACTGCCATGAAAGGAAATAGAACAATAGGATTTCAACGAATTAGAAAAACAAAGAATTCCAAAATCAATGCTCAACTATCAACATTCCAATAATCTACTCTTCACAAACCACATAGAAATACTGATCCATATGCCTTTAATATAATTGTTTGCTTTGGACTAATTTCTTATTTTTAATCTGTACGTGTGCTGCATTCTCCTTTCATTATCTATCAAATGTACTCTTGATAATGAAGAAAGCCTGGTTAAATTGGGTCCTTTTAAAACAAAAAAAATCTGATCTGGAAGCAAGGCATCATAATGGGGGAATGGCTTTGTAAACTCATCTTGCTGTGACCAACTAAGGGGGTGGGTAAATTTTAAATAAAGGGAGTCAGTTCATCTATCCTCACCCAGGAGATCAACAATTTGCAGTATCACTCTGTAACCATATTGGCTTCAACAATCTCGCCCAAGGTGTGGCTAAAATTTATTTCAAATTCAAATTTTTAAATTGTCATGGTGGGATATGAACTCACAAATGTTGGCTTATTAGTTTGTGGTCTCTGGTTCAGTTAAATTACTTTCAACAATCCTCAGAATCTGACAATTCTGTGATCATAATCCCATTCCAGAGGCATGCACACACAATCTAGGCTTGACATTTCATAGAAGCTTACATTTCCTCGCACTTTTCGACAATTAGGTTTTCTATGGGTTAACAAATGTTCTCTTTTTATGATTGAGAGAGCACATCAGTCTGACTGATTTTTGTCTGCAGTGAATCAACAAAGCAATCACATGACCTCTGAGAACATTTTCTAAAATATCATGTTCCTTCTAAAAACTCAGATTAGCTTCTTTGCAAAATTTATATTATAATTACACAGTCATGTCAACAGTCTGTTCCATCTTTCCCATCAATTATAATCTCTCAGTTCCGGTCTCTTCAGTATGACATGCACCTTTTCAGGGACTATGGGTCCTGTAGGAAGCTGATCTCACATGTGCATTGATGATGTGTTGGTGGGGCTGCTGACCTGGTCAGGATTGGAGCAAAAGCAGAAAAGTTTTGGGATTATAGATATGGACATGAAATTTCCCAATGTAGATCCTCCTTCATGTAATGACCCACTGAGTCCATCTGAATCTGGGCTTTCCTCCTACTCCTATTACTCTCTGCCCCCTACCTTTCACTCTCCTGCCCATGTGCGCTAAGGAGTTTTGGAAAGCTTTTCACTCGGCCTCTAATTGATTGACTGGCAGTGTGGGCGTTTTTTTGCTGATCTTGTGCAATTACATTCCAAACGTAACTATGTACGAGACTTCACAGTAAACATCCCTGGTGCAATCAGTCCTCTGCTGTCAGCTGTCTTTTCCTTCACTGCCTCCTTCTGTTTGTATTAGCCCAGCCTTTGAAGGTGTTTTCATATACTCATTAGGAACATTAAATCCTTGTCAACCAGGTAAAATACACCAGTAAACAGACAGCAAGCACTGGGCTTGGAAGGCTTTTTGTAGCAATAATCAAGGCAAGTCAGCACAGTTTCATAAAGTGAAACGTTAAGCATTTATTATGTTAACTTGCAATCTTAGCCTGAGATTTCTGGTCAGACCTTTGCTCAAGTCCATAATTACCCTCAGTGAACTCCAACTGCATCTCTAGTGTAGCTCCAAATTGTCAAGAACACCCTCATCATGGACCTTAACTCCAGTCTCCGAGAATTTAATATTCCTTGTTGCACCAAAGTCAAGCCTTGCAGCTCTGCAGCACCTTTTACAATATCAGACAATCTAAAGCACTACACAGCCAAGGAAGGTCTTTTTGAAGTGAGTCATCTGATGGAATGTAGGAATGGTAGCAGCCATCTGATCCCTCGGCAAACTCTCACAAGCAGCAATCAATTAAATGATTAGGAATACTGCATACAGTTATAGCTGCCCCACTACAGAAAGGACATTATTAAACTAGAAAGAGTGCAGAAAACATTTACTGGGATGATACCTGGACTGGAAGGTTTGAGTTATAAGAAGAGTTTGGATAGGCTGGGACCTTTTGTCCCTGGAGTGCAGAAGACTGGGGCGAGACTTCGTAGAGGTCTATAAAATCATGAGAGACACAGATAAGGCAGATATCCAACAGCTTTTCCCCATGGTAGGTAAGTCTAGACAGAGTGCATAGATTTAAGGTGTGAGGAGAGAGATAGGGGGGCAATTTGTTTACATTCAGGGAGGTGAGTGTCTGGAATGGGCAGCCAGAGGTAGTGGTGGAGGTGACTACAATTTCATCAGGTACATGGATGGGATAGTATGGAGGGATAAGGCCCAAATACAGGCAAATGGAACTAATTTAATTGTGAAAACTGGGTGGCATGGGCAAGATGGGATGAAGGGCCTGTTTCAATGCTGTAGACCTCCATGACTCTACTTTTAACTGATGTTGGTTGAGCAGTAATGACTGGCCAGGACACCAGTGAATATTCCTTTGCTCTGCTTCAAGCAGTGTCCAGAAGGGTAGATGTAGCACTTTCAACTGGCTGTACTTCTGACAGGGAAGCACTCCTTCATTACTGCACTGAAGTGCCAGCTGGGATTCTCTTCTCAAGTCTCTGGAACACAACCTCCTGACTCAAGAAGATAGACTTCATGTAACAGTTATGCTTAAAAATGCTCCTAATCTGTAAACAGAAATGCTTAGGTGCTGTCTCTTATGGGCAAAATCTCCTCAGCCCCTCAACAGCATGGGTTATGGTGAGAAATCTGGGAAAATTAGGTGTGATGTCAAGCATGGCCCTTCTCATCATTGGGACCAAAAAGTCACATTTTCCAAACAGGTTCTGGACATCGAGATGACATTCTCACCAATGAGCGGCAAAAGGCTCATGAACAGGAATTTGCTGTTTATTATCCTTCATCATTACGTATAGCTCTGTTCATTAATATGGTACTCTCCCATCCTCCCACCATCTGAACAGTAACTGAAGACCGGGAATTTCTGTCATGGAGTCCCTAGCAACACCAGCTCACGCTTCCTCCTCCAGACCATCATCTTGGGCACCAGTCGATAGTATCTGGGGACATGCTCTACAGGTGGTGCCATTAGTATCTCGTGTCCATAGATGTTAGCATCTGACACAAACCAAACTCACTGCAGCATGATGACACATCTCTAATCTACAGTATACTTCTCCACTTCTGGTCTGTATATATGAGTGCATTAGCAACTCTCATTGCAATGCTACTGCAAGGATATTGCGTACGTTTGAACAGTGCACAGACTGGACCAGGTTGTATCTCAGGGTTTCTGAAGAAGGCTCCTGACCAAAAACATTAACTTCCCTGCTCGTCTGATGCTGCCTGGCCTGCTGTAATCTTCCAGCTCCATACTGTGGTACGTCTGACTTGAGCATCAGCAGTTCTTACTGTCACTCTCTTAGTGCTCATTCACTTTATGTCTGGCTGGATGCTCAGTTGGCTTTTTGTGCGTTAACCCCTCAGCCTGATCTTAAAGACTCACAGTATTCTGTCTTGCCTTGCTAATTAGTGTAGACACAAAACTCATCAGCAGTTATCAGTCAATGGATGGACGTTTTGCTGTATGACACAGTGCCATGTCAATCTCACAGTCCTACCCACGCGCCAGTCGTGTATTTGTCAGACACATTGCATGTGCTGCAATCAAATGGCCTCATCTCAAAGCCTAAGGGGAGTGGTCCTCAGTCAAGTCAAGGGAGACACCCTTCAGGCAAGGGGTTACAGCAAAAGGGTTTAGGGTTAGTTAGGGTTAGGCTTAATTAAGGTTAGAGTTCGGGTTAAAGTCGGGTAAGTCAAAGACAGTCTTCAATACAATCCAGAGATTTGGCCACAGCCAGTCAAACGTTCAAGGTAGCCAGATTTGGTGGGCAGGGTGGCAGAGTCCATAATATTACAGTTTGGGGAGAGGATCAGAGTCAGCCTATGGGTCTTGTACATCCAACCCAAGCCGTTGCTGTACAGTTGGAAGGCAGTACAGGTATCAGTCAGGGTCTGTGCACTAGAGATAATGGGAACTGTAGATGCTGGAGAATCCGAGATAACAAAGTGTGAAGCTGGATGAACACACCAGGCCAAGCAGCATCTTAGGAGCACACACTGCTCAGGGCTGCCTGGCCAAGTCACTCCATGGGATGGGCCATAGTCAGGGAAAAAGTCAAGAGGGCTGTTTACCAGGGGTCAGTTACCAGAGGAAGCTGGGGAATTTAGTTGTGGGGATTTTAATCAGAGAGCTAGGATGCTGAGGAGTTATAACTGCGAAGTTGTTGGTAAGTGGTCAAAGGAACAATGTATAAGAAGGGCTGATGAGGGGGTTGTACAAGGTAATGTAAGGGATGGGGTGGGGGTGTCATTGCCTGGAAACAGCACCCTGCCTTCCATCTGGAACAGTGGGATACTAGGTCTGTAATATTGACTTGATATGCCTGGGGCTAAGAAGTAAAGATGAAAATTTAGATTAAAAGGCTGGATGGAGACTAGGGGTAATTCCTAGTCTATGGGGTTAACAGGGACGAGCTACCACGATTAAGTATTCCTCAGCAGCAGGGAGAATCTGAGGCTGAGATTGGCTGTTTGTGGACCAGCTGCTGTTGCCCTCCATCCAACTGTGAATAACAAACACAATGGAAATGAAAATGGCTGCTTCCCCGAAATGGGGAGGGGGGAGATGTTTCCTTTTGTTGGGGGGGGGGACTTCAGTTGGAGGTGTGTGAGGCCCTTTCAGAGGGCAACAGCATTATACAGGCATCCACAGTGAGTATTGCATGTTTTATGAACCTTTGGCATTAACCAGCTGTGTAGACATCCTTGCGCCAAACACTCTGCGTACATTAAAGAAACATTGGGGTGGGTGGGTGGTTGGGGAAGGGAGGATTGGTCTGTGTTGCCTCCTCCCAAAGGGTCCCGACTAGTACCACCCAGACTCCTTGTGAGGAGCAGGCGCCTGGAGTGAGGTCAGGTTCCCTTGTCCCACGGTACCCTTGCTATTGATGCTGAACCCTAATGGCTGGAATGATGGAGTGTGGGTCAGTGTTCATATCCAGCTAAGGGTCTAGGCCTGAAACGTCAGCTTTCCTGCTCCTCTGATGCTGCTAGGCCTGCTGTGTTCATCCAGCTCTACACCTTGTTATCTCAGATTCTCCGGCATTGGCAGTTCCTACTATCTCTGACTCTGAAACTGCCTGACCTGGCTGTCCATGGCAGCCGCTAATCTCTGTCCATTTAGGCAGCCGGACATTCACATGTCAAAGATACCCAGCTGCAGCCTGTGTCAGGTAGTCGTTGGGAAACCTCCCTGCTTCGCCTGTGTCTCCTGGGGGTCCTCTCATGCCCAGGGCTGTGTAAGTAGCTCCAACCCCTCCGACTAGGAATTACCCCTAGTCTCCACCAAGCCTATAAATCTAAATCTTCATCTTTACTTCCTAGCCCCTTCCTATCAAATCAACATTACAGATTCCTGCATTGGTCTGAGTGCTGATGTCCTGGGAGTGGGGTTCTTCCTCAGCCACCTGCAGAAGTAGCGAAGTGCTCACCAGTAGGTACTCTCGGCTCCCATCTAGCCAACATCCCGGATCGAGGGAGTCAGTATCTGAGCTGGTGGAGCGTACAGGAGGCAGTTTTGTCTCCTGAGGGATCCATGCTGCCTTCCCCAGAGGAAAAGGAGGCCATGTCTTGTGGCACTGCCCTCCCAACCACAGGGATTGTGCTCAGGCTGCTGATACTGCAAGGAGACGAGAGAGAGAGACTGAGACATGAACAAGGGTGCAGTAATTGTAGATATATCAAAGTGTGGAGCTGGAGGAACACAGCAGGGCAGGCGGCGTCAAAGGAGCAGGAAAGCTTATGTTTCACACTGTGTTATCTCTGACTCCAGCATTGGCAGTTCTTACTATGTCTGAGCAAGAACTGCAGCATGGTAATAATACGCTCACGGTGGGCGAAATAGGAGAGTCGTGCAGCAATGAGCAATGCTTCCTCCTTGATTGCCAGGATTTTGGGTATCTCAGCATCCCCACATTCCTGATCCCAGTCTTCCAGACAGGGTCAATATCCTCTCTTTGCAGGGGAGCCCACTGCTGAGTCAATACAGTTGCTTTCCCCTGGACTCAGGGAAGGGAGAGATTGAGTGAGGTGACAGTGAATGGATGACATGACACTTGGTGCAGGTGTAGGTGGAGGAAGGGTGGTAATGTATCCCTAGTGACAGAAAAGGCATTGCCAGTTTAGTAGGGTTGGAGTAGGTGAGTAGCAGAAACAGGGTGAGTATGAGTAAGCAGGGATATCAGATACCCTTGCAGAGCACAGTAGGTCATTGACCCTCTTGCAGCGTAGCTGGCTGTCCCTCCAGACTAAGGAGACTGCACTGAGGGTAACCTCAGACCAAGCTAGCAGGGACTGGGTGTCGTGGCCACCTGTGCTGGTGGAGTGGCAAGAGGACACCCTCCTGTGTACCCCACCTCCAAATGCCAGTCCGCAAAGTGGGGCAGACAATTTCCCTTTGTCCCCCTACCACAAGTCTCCAACTGTGCAAGGTAGCTGTCGATGGCTAGCTCTTGACTCGATATTTCCAATGGCCTTTTTAGGTTTGTACCCGCACCACGGATCCCAGGATATCCCAGCAGTGGTGAGTATTTCCGTGAGGGAGATTTGAGGCAAGTCGAGGACCAGAGTGGGGCCACAGGGACAGGCTGAGGTAATTGATGAGGCAGCTTTGTAACATTGTGGTGAGAAAACAAGCTCAGCTTTGTCGAGAGAAATCCTGGTGAAACACAATGAAATTGACACTTCAGCTGATTTTTGGTCTCTATCCCTTTGCTTTCATTCATTTCTCCTTCAGACATCTTGCAGATAGTTTTCAACCTTCTTGATATCTGATACGTACCTCGACTTCCCACCCCCACCTGCTGCAGAGCCAGTCAACTCTCTCCCATCATCAACCACTGACAGTCTTCCCATTGTAGCAATCACTGTTAAACCGTGAGACTGCATGCATCAAAATGAGAAAGAGACCTTTCACCTTTGAGGGCTGAAGACAGGTGTCGTCCTGTTTTCACAATCCTGCCTGTTGGGGGTCCCCGGACATACTGGAACCATAGAGACTAGCTGAGTTTGCTGATGAGCTTTTTAAAATATCTATTCACTTGTATAAATGTCCCAGTTACATAATTGCTCCAGTTCCATGCTGGATTAATGTAAACCTCACACACGGAAACATGTAGGCACACACATACAAATGCCTGCAGAAATATGTGCATACAGACATATGCACGCACACACATAGAGACACACGTACATAAACATGCACATAGACATACATGCACATGTTGACAAGGCAAGGAGATCAAAAGTTACCAGGGTAGGTGGGAATGTGGAATTCGGAACAGAAATTGATCCAGCTATGATGTTATTGAATGGCAGAGCAGGTTCGACTATATACTTCTGCTCCTATTTCAGACACATGTTCATACAAGCCCTGACATAATGAGGCATTTCAGGCCATTGTGCCTGTTGAATGTGCGATCCAATTAGTCCCACTCCACTATACCTCCCCTTTTGCACTCAAAACATCTCCCTTTTGAATGTTATTAACGCACCTGCTTTTACAGTCATTTGTATTTATTTGGCTGAATCAATTAAGCCTCTCATCAATGATAACTCCCCAGTGTTGGAATTGGCGGATTCAGTGATGGTAAATATTGTAATATCAAGGGAAGATGGTTAGATTCTCTTATGTTGAAGATGGCCATTGTCTGGCACTTTTATGTTACTTGAATCATGGAAGCCTTGCAGTGTAGAACAAGGCTATTTGGTCCATTACATCCACATTGACTCCCAAAACAGCATCCCAACCAGACCTAGCCTCTGGCTCTATTCCTGCATTTACCTATCTTCTGAAGAACATACCACACACAGACACCCCATCCCTGTGACCCTTCATTTCCCATTGCCAATCCACCTAACTGGCACATCTTTAGACTGTGGGAGGAACGCCACACAGACAAGGGGAGAATGCACATGATCCACTCAGATAGTGCCCAAGGCTGCGATTTGAACCTGGGTTCCTATCATTGTGACGCAGCAGTGCTAACCACTAAGACTTTGTGTCACTGCCCCCTTCACTTGGCATGAATGTCACTTGCCACTTGTCAACCCAAACCCGATTGCTCTCTGGGCCTTGTTGCTTGTGTGTATGGACTGCTTCAGCTCTAAAATTTGTGAATTTTACTAAACATTGTGCAATCATCAATGAACTTCCCCACTTCTGACCTTGTGATGGAAGGAGGATAGCTGAGTCAAAGACATTACCCTGAGGAACACTGACATTGATGGCTGGGCACTAAGATGATTGGCCTCCAATAATCACAACCATCATTTTTGTATAGAGCTTCCCTCTTGCTTCCTACTGACTTCAACTTTTCTGGGGCTTGTTTCTATACCTAGTCAAATGCTGGCGAGACATCAGAAGGAGTCACTGTCACTGCACCTCAGAGGTTGAGCTCTGTTGTTTGAACCATGATTGTCATAAGGTCTGAAGCAGAGTGGACCTGGCAAAACCCAACAGAACACCTGTGATTATGATGTTATTAATGCGTAAGTCCACTTGGTAGCATTGTCAACGATATTTTTAGTCACTTTGCTGATGATCAAGAGTATACTGATGATGCAACATTTGGCCAGATTGGAATTGACTTGTTTTTTTGTTGAACTGGACAAACCTGGGCAAGATTCCTCCTTATTGGGGAAATGCCAGTCCTGTGGTTGTATCGGAACAGCCTGGCTAAGGATGCAGTTAGCTCTTTAGTTTGCCCCTAAAGCAAAGGGACCGGGAGCCTTCTGGCGAAGTTTGCCAATGATACGAAGATAGGTGGACAGGCAGGTAGTACTGAGGAGGTGGGGATGCTGCAGAAAGATTTATACAGTTTAGGAGAGTGGTCCAGAAAATGGCTTATGAAATTCAACGTGAGCAAATGCAAGGTTTTGAGAATACAGGCATGGACTATTTTCTAAATGGTGAGAAAATTCATAAAGCAGAAGTACAGAGGGATCTGGGAGTGTTGGTCCAGGGTCCTCTAAAGGTTAACTTGCAGGTAGAGTCCGTGATTAGGAAAGTGAATGTAATGTTGTCAATTATCTCAAGAGGTTTGGAATATAAAAGTAGCGATGTGCTTCTGAGATTTTATAAAGCTCTAGTTAGGCACCATTTAGAATACTGTGTCCAATTTTGGTCCCCATACCTCAGGAAGGACACACTGGCTCTGGAGCGTGTCCGGCGGAGATTCACACGGATGATCCCTGGAACAGTAGGTTTAACGTACGATGAATGGCTGAGGATCCTGGGATTGTATTCATTAGAGTTTAGAAGGTTGAGGGGAGATCTAACAGAAACTTACACGATAATGTATGGCTTAGAAAGGGTGGACACTGGGAAGTTGTTTCCGTTAGGAGGGGAGACTAGGATCCGTGGGCACAGCCTTAGAATTAGAGGGGGTAAATTTAAAACAGAAATGAGGAGACATTTCTTCAGCCAGAGAGTGGTGGGCCTGTGGAATTCATTGCCATGGACTGCAGTGGAGGCCGGGTTGCTGAATGCCTTCAAGGCAGAGATCGATAAATTCTTGATCTGACAAGGAATCAAGGGCTATGGGGAGAGTGCAGGGAAGTGGAGTTGAAATGCCCATCAGCCATGATTTAAATGGCGGAGTGGACTTGATGGGCCAAATGGCCTTACTTCCACTCCTATGTCTTATGGTCTCATGATCTTAAATTGTTAGGGTAGGGGAAGGTCAGATCACAATCAATTCAACACTTCACCTTGCTACCAACAGTAGACTGCATGTTGTTTGGGGAGAACCACAAGCTCTTGTAGTACATAGTACAGTTATAAATACTAACTGCAATTGGTGAGGGCAGCTGTCAAGTGCTGACCTGAGGGGTGTTTGCAGAGGACTCTGACAATTTGCTTCCACATGACAAATAACAAATCTCTAATAATTCACTGAAATAGCAGGGTAGCACGACAAGCCTGCACTACTGCAATACTGTGCTGCAGCACTTTATAAGTGTCTCTTGCACCCCCAGGTGCAAGTGCACCTCATAATCATGACAGGCTGTGCGTTAGAATTAATAATATGTGAGGTGAATTTTACGGGCTAGTTTGATTCTGGTTGGCTTTATTTTTCTGTCCTAATTCCTTTCCTTTTGTTAGTGTTTTTTTAATGTAGAGACCAACCAGCCAGAATGCAGTGAACAAAAGCTGGTGTAATGGTGTTATTAACAAACTATTACCTGAATTTGATACACTCCGTATGTATCACAAAACTCCAATTTGATCAGATTATGTAGCGGTCATGGTGCAGCCAATTTGAAAAGAAGAACATGCATTTTTATAGTGCCTTCCATGGCCATGAAGTATTATTTTTTCAGTATTGCCACAGTTGTCAGTGGAGGAGTCACAACTGCCAGTTATGGACACCAAAGACCCATAAACAGCAAAGTGAAAAGGAAAAGGTTATTTGTCTTTTAGTGACATTAGTTGACAGATAAATACTAGTTGGGACACAGGTTGGATGCCCGAGTCCTTCTTCAAAATAGTGCTGTGGGGTCTTTTCCGACAGTAGATGAGGGCTCAGTTTGACATAACCTTAGAAAGATGGTGGAGGAGGGGAAGAGAATGGAACAATTCAATGTTCAAATCCAACATAAAAGGGACACTCAGGCACCCGATGAGCTCAACTGGTTGTGGGAACAGAGGAATTAAGTAACAACCAGGTACCACCTCCAGTCCGAACCAACTCCACCCCCCACCCACCTCAGTCCATTGGATCCCGTCTATACATATTACATTGAAGGTCAGTTGTGGAGTCCCCGCTCTCAAGGTTAAGTCATCCCTGATAATATCAATCAAGTGCAGGCAAGGTATCAGATGCTTGGTACATCCAGATCAAGTGAAACCCAATCCCATCTCAATCTAACGGTCATCCATCATGTTAGGAGACCACGCCATAAAGAATTCCCTTTCTTGTAGGACTTTGCCATGTTACCTGTTAGTTTGTTTAATACTGGAGTACTGGCTGGGTTATTTGCAATCAAGAGTTCAAAATGCTTCTTATCAGTCACGTAAAATTGAGTGTAGTCGAAAGAATTTTCATGCTTTCTGACTTGTTTCTTATTTTGTTGCTCTTTTTCTTTGTTATTTATATTAATGAATGTCAGTGGAGCTTTGGAGGGAGGCCTAACCAACATTCCACCCTTAATTAATGGCAGCATTCAACTTATGATTGTTTCCTAGTCTGAGTAAAAATGGGAGTTGAAATAGATATCACTTGCGCATTGGCTGCAGTGTGTAAAAATAGCCTCTTCTTTTGCTCACAAACCTGGAATTATTATTTCAATTTATGCACTATCTTAAACATGTTTCAAAATCATTTGTCGTGTGCAATATATTTAGACATTTCAGAGATGCAAGCAAAATGCTCAGTCATTCCTTTTCCTGTAAAAATGTAATTATATTTACTGTTGAAGGAAGAGTGAGATAAATACTTGAAAAAATTTGCAGATCTCTGTGGAAAGGAGACAGGAATGGAATCAACTAGATAACTGCTTCTGGCAACTAGTGCATATACTGTAGGCTGAATGGGCTCCTTCCATATTGTACATACTATGTTTCTGTTCTGCATGAACTTGACAAAATCTCTTTTCGATAACTATTTTCTGCACACTCTACTACACACACATACACACATGATACTAAAAAACATACTCGTGTACATGCACACACATATCCATGTACACAATCACATACATACTCATGCCCGCAACATATGTGTACACACAAGCACAATGAGTTTGTACTTGAAGCTCAGCAGCAGGAGTTTAGAAGTGGCCCCAGAGACTATTAAAACAGTTCTCTAAAAGTGATCAATCTGAAATCTAATATCGGCCTGTATCCCAGCTTCTATTTGCCACAACCGGCAATGAGAACCATGATAATTATCAGAAAATAATCAGTAAAGTATCCCTGACTTCCAATTTGACATTGTAAATCACTTTTCTCTTGGTACTGAAAGGTTAGGTTCCACTGTTTAATGTAACAAAGACCTTTGCCTACAGGGAGCAAGTTGCCTGATCAGCTTGATAACCATCTAGTCACATGTTAAAGCTACCATAGATTTACAAAGAGAAGCTCATGACCTATTCTAGAACCTGCTCCAATGTGTCCTCCAGTACCTGATCTTCACCTGTATGGACAATTCTTAATTCATAAAGGGTTCAATCTTGGCTGGCCTGGATGGGAAAGATGGCCTGCCTGATTCAGTCCTTACTTGTCATAGACCCAGGTACTCTCCTAAGTGAGAAATCAGAACAAGAAGCCTATTGATGTTTGTGCCCTTGATCTCAGAATTACAGAGAAAGAACTGACGTTATTTTTATAACCTCTGGAAATTGTAAAATGCTTCATGGCCAAAAGCGTGCTATTGTGTACCCTGTGTTGTAATATCAGAAACAAGTCGGCAATTTGCGCAGAGCAAGGTACCATAAACGATAACAAAATAATTTACCAGATAATCAGCTTTTTGGTGATGATGCTTGTGTTTTTACAATAGATGGGATGCTATGCTGTCCTTCAAAATATTGCCTTGGGATCCTTCTATGTTTACTTGAGAGTGGAGGTAGGACATCAGTTTAAAGTATCATATGCAAATCAGCACTCCCTCAGGACTGCAAGTTTCTGGAATGTGACTGGAATCCACAATATTGACTTGTGGACAACAGACAATGATGACAACTGCAGTTGCTGTGCCCTGTTGTATGACTTTATGACTGGGATCAATGTGCTCACTATGAGCCTTCCTGATCAGTGCGTCTGAGTCTCACACAGGGATGTGCATTCACCCCATGAGCTATCAGTTTTTAAGCCTGTTTTCTCACACATTCTGTCTCTAATTTATCCATTAATAGATTGCCTCCCAGATGAAGAGGAGAAAGCCCATATGAGGTGCTGTACTTAGACTTCCAAATGAGCCTTCCTCCCAAAAGACTGTGACTGAGAGCAGTGATTATACTTCAGAAGAAAATATTCCATTGGCTGCAGATGCTTTGGGACACTCGGAGATTGTGACAAGAGCTGGATAAGTGGAAGTCCGTTCTTTCTTTTTACCACAATGGGGAAGCAATGTAAGCAAGGTCCACAACGCTATCCATGGAATCAAAAGAGTTGACGTATGGCAGATTTCTCAGGAACACTGCCTCAGGAAAATGTTCTCGAACAAATGAGACAAGTATAGCTACCTGCGTTTTCAGAAAGCAGTGTGCATGCTTATAGGTGTCTGTGTGTATATGACAGATGCATGTTTGTGTATGTTGCATATTTGTGCATGGCCACATGTATGAATGCACAAGATTGTGTACGCGAGTGTGAAAACATGTACACATTTGTATGCGTGTGTTTTTGTGTGCATATGAGTGTGTTTACACATGTGCATGTTTGTATTCATTTCAGAGATAGCTAGAACTGCAGATGCTGGAGAATCTGAGATAACAAGATGTAGAGCTGGATGAACACAGCAGGCCAAGCAGCATCAGAGGAGCAGGAAAGCTGACGTTTCGGGCCTAGACATACCGAAGAAGGTTCGAGGCCTGAAACGTCAGCCTTCCTGCTCCTCTGATGCTGCTTGGCCTCTTGTATTCATACGCATGTCTGTTTATGTATGTGTGCATTTGACTGCATGTATGCACGTACATTTTGTGAATTCTTGCACATTTGTGTCTGCATATATAAGTGAGCATATTTCTCTATTTGTGTACAATTCATATGAGTCAACACATGCTTATATGTGTATACGTGTGGATGTATGCATGAACACTTGGGTGGGTATGTGTCCACATATGTGCATGTTCACTTGAGTGTGAGCATGCTTGTGTGTGTATAACTGTTTGTGAGTGTGAATGCTCTGTGTGTGAATGCCTGTGCCTGTAAGAGTTAGTATACACATAGATGGAACATAGAGCTGGGAATGGGCAGAAGAACACAGCTGATAAAACAACTACATTAAATGGAAACAGTAACAGTTTCATTTGATGCCACAGTGATTTGGGACAGATTTCAAGTAATTTGTATAGATAAGCTGCCATTATCAACACAGCTATAAATAATGGTGACAACAGAATCCAGGGTCAGAAAATCCCAAAATCAGCTGGAACTGGGTTGCAATGATATTCAGTTTCTGATGTCGACCCGCTTGTCCTCATTACGAGCAGGAATGGTGCCAATGAGAAGATTAGACCTGCTGGCCCTCCTACTGTCACATTGACATGGAGGCCAGTGCCTGTCTACTGCCACAATCCTTCACAACTTTGACTTTATCCCCAAGCTCCCTTCCCAGTTGCAGTGAAGCAGCTACTTCTTCCTGAGCTGCCATTCTACTTGTCCTAGCAGCACTCCTGTACCACAGACAAGGTCTAACCTGGAAGGTGAGTGTTATAGCCCTCACAATAAGAGGAGAAACTTTCTCTCAGTTCAACATCTGCCATCCTCAACTGGTGTGGCCTACATATGACTCCAGACACACAGCAATGCGGTTGACTCTTAACTGCTCTCAGAAATTGCCCAGCGAGCAAGAGAGAGGGTAAGAAATGGTGGCTTTGCCCACGATACCCACATCTCATAAAATCCTAAAGAATGTAATTTCATTAGCTGTGTGGAAAGTTCTATGTAAATCCATGGAATGTAACACCTAGAAAGTGTCGTGGAAATGTCAAACAGAAAGATTTAAAAAGATGAGAGGCTGACTCTCCTCTTCATCTCCCCTCACACGCAGCAGAAAGCTATCTCCTGGGGAATATTTTCCAAACAGCAGGCATCTTTGTATTTTACTCTTCCAGGAACAAACCAAAGCAGGCTCAAAAGTCTTCCACAACCTTTGGCCTCCTGTATGTTTGTGGATCGATGTGCTGGTGTAGACTAGTGTGCTGTGAAAACACTGCTACACCTAAAAAGGGACAGTTTTGTGACTTGAAGATCAAGTGTTGTATTACAATGTTGTTTTATGGAAAAAATAGGAGGGCGATTTCAAGACTGAATGGCATGAAAAGCCTTTTAAGAACATTCTACCTGGCAACAGCCCTCTGATTGGCTCAGTTGTAGAGTGTTAAAAAACTACAAGTGTCAAGAGTAGCAAAGAGTGGGAACGCATCAAGGGGCGGCAAGCAGAAGGTATCCCTCCCTCCTTCCCTTTGTGCTGGGGAAAAGGGGACCACTTAAGAAAGTTGAAAAGGAAAAGTTTATACAAGAAACACTTAAGTTCACCAAAACAGCCATTGAATCAAAGGGCAACTGTCATCTACATTCAACAGCTTTTCATCATTGCAAAGATTAGAAGGACTCTGAGGCAAATAACTTTCCTCCTTTAAGTAGAGAAAAACTGCAGAAAGCTGAAACCAACGGCCTTGGGGATACTTGTGCATGAAACACAGAAAGCCAGCACACATGTGCAGCAGATAATCAGGAGACTAATGAAATTTTAGTCCTTATTTCAAGAGCTTGGAGTATAAGAGTTGGGAAGCCTTACTGCAACTGTACAAGGCACTCGTGAGACCACATCTGGAGTGCTGTTAGCAATTTTGGTCCCCTTATTTAAGGCAAGATATCATTTCGTTGGAGGCAGTTCAGGGAAAATTCACTAAGATGATCCCTGGTATGGAGGAATTGTTTCATTACCAACGGCTAAACAGGTTGGCCTCTACTCAGTGGAGTTTAGAAGAATGAGAAGTGATCTCATTGAAATAAAGGATTCTGAAGGGGCTTGACAGGGTAAATATTAAGAGGATGTTTCCCCTCATGGGAGTGTATAGGACCAGAAGCATAGATCTGGGGCAGCACAGTGGCTTGGTGGTTAGCACTGCTCCTTCACAATGCCAGGGACCCAGGTTCGATTCCACCCTTGGGTGACTGTCTGTGTGGAGTTTGCACACTCTCCCACGTCTGTGTGGGTTTCCTCCAGGTACTCCGGTTTCCTCCCAAAGTCCAAACATTGTGCAAGTTAGGTGGATTGGCCATGCTAAACTGCCTGTAGAGTTCAGGGATGCGCAGATTAGGGGGATGGGTCTGGCTGGGATGCTCCAAAGGTCAGTGTGGACTTGTTAGGCCAAAGGGCTTGTTTCCACACTGCAGGGATTCTATGTATTTAGAATAAAGGGGGGCCAATTTAAGACTGAGACAAGGAGGAACTTCTTCTCTCAGAGGAATGCGAACCTTTACAATTTCCTGTTGCGAGAGCTGTTGGAGCAGTGTCCTTGTGTATATTTAAGGCTGAAATGGATAGATAGACTCTTGATCAATTGGGGAATCAAGGATTATGAGGAAATGGATGTGAAGATCGTTGATTCAGCTGTGATACTTTTGAATGGCACAGGAGGCACAGGGGACTGAATGGCCTACTAATGTTCCTGTTTCTTAATATCTTGTGGTCTGGACTTTTCATTTTCAGAATCTTGTTCAACCTGCATATATTCTTTGCTTTCCATGGTATATTTGTTATACTGTTTGCTTTATTTCTTTCTGAATTGTGATTGAGTGCGCATGTGTTTCGGTCTTGAAGGGGTTAGTTCAAACTGAATAAATTATGAATTTTTTTTGCTTTACATGTTAAACTTGAACAAGAAGCAACGGTCTCATGGTACTATTGCTGGACAGTTAATGCAAAGACCCAGGTAACGTTCTAGGGACAAAAACAGAAGTTGCTGGAAAAGCTCAGCAGTTCTGAGGAAAGGTCACCAGTAATGTTAACTCTGATTTCTCCTTCACAGATGCTGCTAGACCTGCTGAGCTTTTCCAGCAACTTCTGTTTTTGTTCCTGATTTACGGCATCCGCAGTTCTTTCGGTTTTTATTAATGTTCTCAGGACCTGGTTTCGAATCCAGCCATGGCAGATGGTGGAATTTGGATTCAACAAAAATCCGGAATTAAGGTTCTAATGGTGACTATGAAATAATTACTGGGGAAAAGTCCAGCTGGTTTATTAATGTTCTTTAGGGAAGGAAATCTGCCATCCTTACTTGCTCTAGCCTTTATGTGACTCCAGAGCACAATAATATAGTTTACTTTTAACTGTCCTTGGGCAATTAGGGATGGGCAATAAATGCTGCCAAGCCAGGAACGCATTCATCCTGTGAATGAATAACAACACATCAGTTAGTTTTAGAAACCATTTGTGAATTGTTTTTGTGACGAACTGTAGACCGTCAGGCAAATTGGTCAATTTTACGGTTTCATTGGGAATTTTTGCGATGAGTTGTGGAACAACTCCCTCTTTTAAGTGCAGTCACGACATACCCGACACCCCTGAACTGCAGGTAAGAGAAAAACTACTTATTAGCTTTGAGTCCTAGAAGACAAGTAAGCCAATAAGTTGTTGTTGAGAAGGAAACAAGACAAAAGCCTGTCAGCTAACTGCGGAGCCAAAAGTCTTGAAATCACCTGCTTCACTATCGCAATCATTTTACCTAACATCTTTTCACTCAATTCGCACTTCTAATCTGTGTGAACGTGGGTCATGTTTTATTGTCTTTTCCCACATTTAGCAACTGCTAAATTTACACTTTCTTTAACTCAAGAAAGCCTTGTTAATTTGGCTCCTTTTGAAACATAAATACATTTTGATGAGGAAAATGTATCCACGAGGGAAGGTATCCCTTTGTTTAAATTAACTTTGTTACAACCAACCGAGGAAGAGCTTGAATTAAGAAAGGGAGTGAGTTCATCCATCCCCTCCCCACCCCCTCAGGAGTATAACTATTTGGGCATATTGTCTGTAATCATAATGAATTGAATGAAGCCGCATCTATTGGCATGTCTAACCTTTAATTATTACGAGGCAAGATTTCCGTCTCTCACTAGGACCGTAATTAGCCTCATATTGTTGGCAGCCAATCAGAGGTCAGTAATTCTGTAGTGCTGGCAGTACAACCAGCTATTGGTACTGCATCTGGACAAAGGATGTAAAAAGGTAAAAACATCATAGTCTTACTAGATGATAGGGTTAGAGAGAGACTGATGGTGGGGAGGCATTCAGTGATGGCCTCAGACCTCCCATGACATCTGGAAAGCCTCATCAAAGGAGGTAGGCATGTTGGACCAGTTGGGGGATTGATGTGGAGGCAAAAAACAAAGATGAGTCTCCAACTGGCACCGAAAGGAGGCATCCACCGGATTTCACAGGCTAGTAGCCTCCAGGGTCAACCTGTCAGGCTGCATGTTGGATACAGACCTCTTCTGTTGTCTGTGTGACTGCGCAATAGCAGGTTGTGGGCCATAAGCAGGCGATAATTGTCCATTTGCACATAAATCAGAGTGATGTCTTTGCCCACAGAATAATCCGATTTAGAATGCATTGCCCGAAAGGCGTGTGGAAGCAAAACTATCACAAATAATGCAAGGGAAATTGGATTAAAAAAGTGAAATTGAATCATTCATTGGATTCTGGGAAAATAGAGGGAGGAATGGAACTAATTGAACAACTTCCTTCAATAAGCTGGCATATCCAGGATGAGTGGATAGGTTCCTTCTTTGTGTTAAATCTATCTCTGGTCAATTTCGGTCTTAGGGGAGACTAAGACAGAGTTGAGAAAGTGCAGTGCTGGTTTCAGTACAGGGAAGGCACTGAAAAGAACAGGAGCCTCCTGAGGCAGGATTCACAGCAGCACTCACAGTGCTGGTGATGAAATGGAGAAAACAATCAGAACATCAGCGACAGATGGAGTGTTTGCAGGCTAAAAAAGTTGAGAGGATGATTGCTTGTCAGATGATGAGCTTTGCCTGTCCAGAAATGCGATTTGCCAAACAGTATGTAATGTTTTAAAGATTTCCCATCCCGTCGAGATCATATTATATACATGGTTACTGAGAACCTGCCAGCCAACCTGATACCTGACATAACCTTTATGTAATTGCTGAGACTTCAACCCTGCATAGTCTACCAGGATTCCTGTTGTGAATTCAGAATCCAAGAAGTTCAGTTGAGAGGAAATGCAGCACCTTCCCCTGCAACCACAGGAAGTGCTACACCTGCCCCCACACCTCCTCTCTCACCCCCATCCCAGGCTCCAAGATGACTTACCACATCAAGCAGATGTTCACCTGCACATCCGCCAATGTGGTATACTGCATCCGCTGTACCCGTTGTGGCTTCCTCTACATTGGGGAAACCAAGCGGAGGCTTGGGGGCCGCATTGCAGAACACCTACGCTCGGTTTGCAATAAACAATTGCAACTCCCAGTCACAAACCAGTTCAACTCCCCCTCCCATTCCTTAGATGTCATGTCCATCCTGGGCCTCCTGCAGTGCCATAATGATGCCACCCGTAGGTTGCAGGAACAGCAACTCGTATTCCGCTTGGGAACTCTGCAGCCCAATGGTATCAATGTGGATTTCACAAGCTTCAAAATCTCCCCTCCCCCCACTGCATCCCAAAACCAGCCCAGCTCATCTCCGCCTGCCTAACCTGTTCTGCCTCTCACCTATCCCCTCCTCCCACCTCAAGCCACACCTCCATTTCCTACCTACTAACCTCATCCAGCCCCCTTGACATGTTCATACTCCCCGAACTGACCTATTTCCTCCCTACCTTCCCACCCATCCTCTCTCCACCTATCTTCTCCTCTAGCCATCTTCAGTCTGCCTCCCCCCTCTCCCTATTTATTTCAGAATCCTCTCCCCATCCCCCTTTTCTGAAGAAGGGTCTAGGCCCGAAACGTTAGCTTTTGTGCTCCTAAGATGCTGCTTGGCCTGCTGTGTTCATCCAGCTTCACACTTTGTTACCTTGGATTCTCCAGCATCTGCAGTTCCCATTATCTCTGTCCATAACACCCTGTTTACTCACAGAAATGGGAAGTCAGGCTTGGGGCAAGACAAATTTGAAAAAAAAAGAAATCTCCTGTTTTTAATAAGATAAATCTTTTAAAAATCAGTTTCAAGGGGCCTTGTAGCTGATTTTCAATTTACTGTTAAACCTCATTTTCCCAGAGTAAGTTCATTCCTTCGGTCACTGTGGGTCAGATATGTGGGATACCTCCCTAAAAGCTCTGTCTCATTTGAAGCCCGCCCAAACACGTCTGAAGAACGCCAAAACACAGTGCCTCGTTTGCCCTCTTTACTTCTTACACTGAGACACTGAGTTCCAGAAGAACAGATTCCATCTTTAAGTCTCAGCAAGCCGTTTAGTGAGGCGGCTATTGTATTTGAACCTGATGGTGTACACATACACATGCAGATGAATTCCAGGAAGGGCTGACGGCTGGAAACCTCCCTGATTTTGCCTGTCGAAGGCGACGGGCTGCGTGCACATTCCTATCATTATGTGAATGAGAAGAGCGAAGACTTCGCTGACTGAGGTCAGACAGTAGGGAAAAGGGATGAGAAAGGGGAGGACTGTGTGGTGTTGTTTAGTGTAGCTTCCTACTGGGTACTACGTTTAGTTGCTAATCAGCAGGGCAATGATAAAGGAGAGTGGAAACTTAAAAAAAAACCCTTCGGAGGAACATTTACTCAGAAGGAAATATCATCTTCTCGGCTTAAGTATGACAACTTTAAGCATTTGGAGATCGTTCTGTGTTGAAAGCAGTGTGACACGCTTGTGTTACGCCCAATTAAATGCACTGTAAATATTTAAAGGCAAGTCATCGTTGGGCAGTTGCTGTAGTCATGGGCCTTCTGTAACAGATTTAGCGTGATCAAGTTCTCTTCCTATATCCTGCCACGGAGCTTTTTTTCTCTCCAACTGTTTTTCACTCTCCCAACCCATAAGTTCTAATTTATCTCAGCATCAGCCTGGATGGTAAGCATGCGACAGGGGTGGTGCACAGTCTGTATGAAATTTAGACCAGCATCACTTGCATGCAATCAAAGGTACCAATGACTCTAGCCTCCAGCTTCCCCTGCTCTGTTAGGAGGCAGCGAACAAAAGACACTTTTCGGTACCTTATCACATCTTTCAGAAGCGCAACAATGTCGCTTTATAAACTTAAGCTGTTTTGCACGCAGCAAAGTCCTATCAAATGGCAGTAAGATGGATAGCGGGTTAATCCACCTCTGAAGATACAGGTTAAGGATCGGATATTGACCAGAACAATACGATAAAAGCTCTAGCCTTTGATAAAACAACGCCCAGACGTTTTTCGCATTGACCCGCAGAATACCGACACTCTTTGATAAACAATAAATTATGGGCTTGCCAAAGCTGTCGACACCCTCAGAACAAATCAAAAAGCAGAACGGATAGTCTGGGACTCGTCTCAATGTTTAGTGTACCCCAAAATGTTTAGCAGCTAACAAAGGAATTTCTTGAAATGCAGTCACTATTGCAACGTAGGAAAATGGCGCTTTCAATTTGTACACAGCAAGAACTCACAATGAACAGGGCAATGCCGGCTGAAAAAGAAATATTGACAAAAACATAAGAGTGGACTCCTCTACTTTTCTTCAGTTGATGCTGTAGGATCATTTACAATCACTTGACACCTCGTAGTGGACCACTCCCTCAGTATTACATGAGAAACATCAATGTACATTTGGGGGTCAAATCATAGAGATATACAGCACAGAAACGACCCTTCAGTCCAACTCATCCATGCTGACCAGATATCCTGTATAAATCGAGTCCCACTTGCCAGCATTTGGCCCATTTTTCTCTAATCCCTTCCTATCCATATATCCATCCAGATGCTTTTTAAATGTTGTAATCATACCAGTTTCCACTACTTCGTCTGGCAGCTCATTCCATACACGCACCACTTTCTGCATGGAAAAAAGTTGCTCCTTAGGTTCCTTTTCTATCTTTCCCTTCTCAACTTAAACTGATGCACGCTAGTTTTGGACTTCCCTACCCCAGGGGAAAGACCTTGACTATTCACCCTATCCGTGCCCCTTCATGATCTTATAAGCCTCTATAAGGTCGCCTGTCAGCCTCCAATGCTCCAGGGTAAATAGCCCCAGCCGATTCAGCCTCTCGCTGTAGCTCAAACCCTCCAACTCCAGCACCATCCTTGTAAATGTTTTCTGAACTCCTTCTAGTTTCACAACATCCTTCCTATAACAGGGAAACCTGAACTGCTTGCAATACTCCAAACGTGGCCTAACCAATGTCCTGTATAACCACAACATGACCTCCCAACTCCTGTTCTCAATGCACTGACCATTAAAGGCAAGTATACCAATCACCTCCTTCACTATCCTCTCTACCTGCAACTCCACTTTCAAGGAACTAGGAACCTACACTCCAAGGTCTCTTTGTTCAGCAACACTCCCCAGGCCCTTACCATTAAGCATAAGTTCTGCTCTGATTTGCATTTCCAAAATGCAGCACTTTACATTTGTCTAAATTAAACTCCATCTGCCACTCTTCAGCCCATTGGCCCATCTGGTCAAGATCCTGTTGTACTCTGAGTTAACCTTCTTCATTGTCCACTACACCTCCAATTTTAGTGTCATCTGCAAACATACTAACCATACTTCCCATGTTCACATCCAAATCACTTATATAAATCACAAAAAGCAGTCTTGAGTGGAACTTGAGTGAGAATGGAAAAGTGTCACACAACAAGATCCCAAATTGCCCATGGATTCACTGTGAATAGTCATACCAATGGAATACTGGTGTCACCTCAGAACACTGCTGCCCTTGGGATGAAGGGTGCTTAGTTGGAGTGGTATGTTTATTCTGACCAGCTTTCAAAGAACCTGCTGGTCAGGTGACCCAACAGAAGCTGCCTAGGTGTTCATGGTAAATCACAATTGGCAGGTTAGCAACTACGCAAATCCCAGCTGCTCCACCCACTACTCAAAGTCTCATATCATCACCTTCCCCTGTGAACCATGTGCATCAACCACACTGGGGTGAAGGAGGGGTCATGCTGGCCAGGTAGGCAATCAAACAAGAAGGGGAGGCATCCCATCCACCACTCTCTCTATTCCCAGCAGCCACAACCCCTCACAGGGACACATGGATGAGAGGCAATGTCATGCCTGGAAGATGGTGACATTGATGAATGAAAATGTCAGCATGTTTTCTGCTGCTGCAAACCCCAGCTTACAGTCCTGTCCTGACATGGGAACTGGATATAGAGACGACAAATGTCCCGAATGCAGGATTATTACTACTTTGCTCAACGATGACAGGACAGACTTCACAAGAAGAATAAATTTTGCTGTGAGCTTCATTATTCTGTCATATGAATATTATACAGTGAATAGCAATTGGTAGTGAGGACTTACAAGGCTGTAATTCAATCAGGGTCATCTGACGAGGCTATAAACCAGAACTGCAAAGCTCGAATGGTTTATGAATGTTAGTGGAGGCCTCTCAGGATTGAGTTACTGCTTTGACCTCAGTGTCCACTATTTGTTACTGCAGCTAGCTGTTTATTTTAAATTCCTTTCATCATGTAGCATGTTCCTCTGAATGTATAGGTGGCCCCGAGTGCAGGATGCCTTCCCATGCCTTAGTTCCTTTATCCTCTGGTCTGCTCCCTCCTCTCTTAAGGTGTCAGCTCTCTCTTTGGGTAGGTCTGGAGGAGCAGCCTTCCTTATCCAATAACTTCCTGAACCGTTATTCCTTCTCCTTGTGAGTCTAGATGCTGCTCAACTGTAGGGGCATCACAATGCAAAACTTACCCAATCCTCATGCATTCTTTGCTTGGCTGTCATTCAGTTGCTGGGCAGCAGAAGATACTGCACAGTGATGGGGTGCAGCAGTCCTTTAGCCACGTTACCTCGAGCAGGGATATTGGAAGGATTTATCATGTTTTGAGGTTTAAACACACAGATGGAATGAAAGTCATGAAGCAAATTTTCGTTATTTCACTGACATCAGGTACTTACAAACATGAGGGAAAATTAAAGTAACACTAGGAAAACCAGGGTGCTTCCATTGAATTAAACCAACAGTTTACAACTGGTTGAGGAAATCCTTCATTTGCCTCTCCCGCTTGATGCCCATTGCTCCAGACAGGGTCTACTCAACTGCTCAAGATCCTGTGCTTGGTGTTCTACCTCCCTGCTGCCATCTACTTGCAGGAGACCCTATTACATTCTGTTAATATTCAACGAGATATCAGCAACTAATAGTTCAAGGTGACTAAGAATTAACAGTCTACTAGGCCCAAAATGGGAGCCTATCGATGGTGTCTCCAAACGCTATATGAAGAAAAGCAGGGCAGTTCTTCCTGGTCTCCTAATTGCTCAACCAAAATGGGTTTGAAGACAAATTTGATTTCACCGCTATCAGACATGAGGAAGACTTCGCACTCAATCAGGTTGAGGCAGGCAACACACTAGCATCATTCAGGCTGAGACAAGTTGCTAACTAGCTGCATGTTCAGTGTGCCATAGCAGGCTAATACTTTACTAGTACAATGTACAACTAACCTAATTCACTTCCAGGTAACCTTTCTGTCTTAAACTGGAGGTGCACTCAGGGTACAGCAAATATTGGATCAGTCTCAGAAAGATAGATGATAAGGAGATTACAAATGGAGCAACAGACCAGGGAGACAGGACTTAGTGAGATATCAGTGCAGGACATGGAAAGGAGAAGGGAGGTCACAGTTCCCACAACAGCGTTAGAACATAGAACAATACAGCGCAGAACAGGCCCTTCAGCCCTCGATGTTGCGCCGACCTGTGAACTAATCTAAGCTCCTCCCCCTTCACTATCCCATCATTATCCATATGCTTATTCAAGGACTGTTTAAATGCCCCTAATGTGGCTGAGTTAACTACATTGGCAGGCAGGGCATTCCACGCCCTTACCACTCTCTGAATAAAGAACCTGCCTCTGACATCTGTCTTAAATCTATCACCCCTCACTTTGTAGCTATGACCCCTTGTACAAACTAAAGTCATCATCCTTGGAAAAAGACTCTCACTGTCCACTCTATCTAATCCTCTGATCATCTTGTATGTCTCTATTAAATCCCCTCTTAGCCTCCTTCTCTCCAATGAGAACAAACCCAAGTCCCTCAGCCTTTCTTCATAGGGCCTGCGCTCCAGACCAGGCAACATCCTGGTAAAGAAATGTGAGGCTGGATGAACACAGCAGGCCAAGCAGCATCTCAGGAGCACAAAAGCTGACGTTTCGGGCCTAGACCCTTCATCAGAGAGGGGGATGGGGGGAGGGAACTGGAATAAATAGGGAGAGAGGGGGAGGCGGACCGAAGATGGAGAGCAAAGAAGATAGGTGGAGAGGGTGTAGGTGGGGAGGTAGGGAGGGGATAGGTCAGTCCAGGGAAGACGGACAGGTCAAGGAGGTGGGATGAGGTTAGTAGGTAGCTGGGGGTGCGGCTGGGGGTGGGAGGAAGGGATGGGTGAGAGGAAGAACCGGTTAGGGAGGCAGAGACAGGTTGGACTGGTTTTGGGATGCAGTGGGTGGGGGGGAAGAGCTGGGCTGGTTGTGTGGTGCAGTGGGGGGAGGGGATGAACTGGGCTGGTTTAGGGATGCAGTAGGGGAAGGGGAGATTTTGAAACTGGTGAAGTCCACATTGATACCATATGGCTGCAGGGTTCCCAGGCGGAATATGAGTTGCTGTTCCTGCAACCTTCGGGTGGCATCATTGTGGCAGTGCAGGAGGCCCATGATGGACATGTCATCAAGAGAATGGGAGGGGGAGTGGAAATGGTTTGCGACTGGGAGGTGCAGTTGTTTGTTGCGAACTGAGCGGAGGTGTTCTGCAAAGCGGTCCCCAAGCCTCCGCTTGGTTTCCCCAATGTAGAGAAAGCCGCACCGGGTACAGTGGATGCAGTATACCACATTGGCAGATGTGCAGGTGAACCTCTGCTTAATGTGGAATGTCATCTTGGGGCCTGGGATGGGGGTGAGGGAGGAGGTGTGGGGACAAGTGTAGCATTTCCTGCGGTTGCAGGGGAAGGTGCCGGGTGTGGTGGGGTTGGAGGGCAGTGTGGAGCGAACAAGGGAGTCACGGAGAGAGTGGTCTCTCCGGAAAGCAGACAGGGGTGGGGATGGAAAAATGTCTTGGGTGGTGGGGTCGGATTGTAAATGGCGGAAGTGTCGGAGGATAATGCGTTGTATCCGGAGGTTGGTAGGGTGGTGTGTGAGAACGAGGGGGATCCTCTTGGGGCGGTTGTGGCGGGGGCGGGGTGTGAGGGATGTGTCGCGGGAAATGCGGGAGACGCGGTCAAGGGCGTTCTCAATCACCGTGGGGGGGAAGTTGCGGTCCTTAAAGAACTTGGACATCTGGGATGTGCGGGAGTGGAATGTCTTATCGTGGGAGCAGATGCGGCGGAGGCGGAGGAATTGGGAATAGGGGATGGAGTTTTTGCAGGAGGGTGGGTGGGAGGAGGTGTATTCTAGGTAGCTGTGGGAGTCGGTGGGCTTGAAATGGACATCAGTTACAAGCTGGTTGCCTGAGATGGAGACTGAGAGGTCCAGGAAGGTGAGGGATGTGCTGGAGATGGCCCAGGTGAACTGAAGGTTGGGGTGGAAGGTGTTGGTGAAGTGGATGAACTGTTCGAGCTCCTCTGGGGAGCAAGAGGCGGCGCCGATACAGTCATCAATGTACCGGAGGAAGAGGTGGGGTTTGGGGCCTGTGTAGGTGCGGAAGATGGACTGTTCCACGTAACCTACAAAGAGGCAGGCATAGCTGGGGCCCATGCGGGTGCCCATGGCCACCCCCTTAGTCTGTAGGAAGTGGGAGGAGTCAAAAGAGAAGTTGTTGAGTGTGAGGACGAGTTCCGCTAGGCGGATGAGAGTGTCGGTGGAGGGGGCCTGGTCGGGCCTGCGGGACAGGAAGAAGCGGAGGGCCTTGAGGCCATCTCCATGCGGAATGCAGGTGTACAGGGACTGGACGTCCATGGTGAATATGAGGTGTTGGGGGCCAGGGAATTGGAAGTCCTGGAGGAGGTGGAGGGCGTGGGTGGTGTCACGGACATAGGTGGGGAGTTCCTGGACCAAAGGGGAGAAAATGGAGTCCAGATAGGTGGAGATGAGTTCGGTGGGGCAGGAGCAGGCTGAGACGATGGGTCGACCAGGGCAGGCAGGTTTGTGGATTTTGGGAAGGAGATAGAAACGGGCTGTGCGGGGTTGGGGAACAATGAGGTTGGAGGCTGTGGGTGGGAGGTCCCCTGAGGTGATGAGGTCATGAATGGTGTTGGAGATGATGGTTTGGTGCTCGGGTGTGGGGTCATGATCGAGGAGGCGGTAGGAGGTGGTGTCGGAGAGTTGGCGTCTGGCCTCGGCGATGTAGAGGTCAGTACGCCATACTACCACTGCGCCACCCTTGTCTGCGGGTTTGATGGTGAGGTTGGGGTTGGAGCGGAGGGAGCGGAGGGCTGCCCGTTCTGCGGGGGAGAGGTTGGAGTGGGTGAGAGGGGTGGAGAGGTTGAGGCGGTTAATGTCTCGACGGCAGTTGGAGATGAAGAGGTCGAGGGAGGGTAGGAGGCCTGGGGGTGGTGTCCAGGAGGAGGACTTGTGTTGGAAGCGGGTGAAGGGGTCAGTGGAAGGAGGGTTGGGTTCCCGGTTGAAGAAGTAGGCATGCAGGCGAAGACGGCGGAAAAACTGCTCTATGTCCGACCGTGACAGTTTTTCCGCCGTCTTCGCCTGCATGCCTACTTCTTCAACCGGGAACCCAACCCTCCTTCCACTGACCCCTTCACCCGCTTCCAACACAAGTCCTCCTCCTGGACACCACCCCCAGGCCTCCTACCCTCCCTCGACCTCTTCATCTCCAACTGCCGTCGAGACATTAACCGCCTCAACCTCTCCACCCCTCTCACCCACTCCAACCTCTCCCCCGCAGAACGGGCAGCCCTCCGCTCCCTCCGCTCCAACCCCAACCTCACCATCAAACCCGCAGACAAGGGTGGCGCAGTGGTAGTATGGCGTACTGACCTCTACATCGCCGAGGCCAGACGCCAACTCTCCGACACCACCTCCCACCGCCTCCTCGATCATGACCCCACACCCGAGCACCAAACCATCATCTCCAACACCATTCATGACCTCATCACCTCAGGGGACCTCCCACCCACAGCCTCCAACCTCATTGTTCCCCAACCCCGCACAGCCCGTTTCTATCTCCTTCCCAAAATCCACAAACCTGCCTGCCCTGGTCGACCCATCGTCTCAGCCTGCTCCTGCCCCACCGAACTCATCTCCACCTATCTGGACTCCATTTTCTCCCCTTTGGTCCAGGAACTCCCCACCTATGTCCGTGACACCACCCACGCCCTCCACCTCCTCCAGGACTTCCAATTCCCTGGCCCCCAACACCTCATATTCACCATGGACGTCCAGTCCCTGTACACCTGCATTCCGCATGGAGATGGCCTCAAGGCCCTCCGCTTCTTCCTGTCCCGCAGGCCCGACCAGGCCCCCTCCACCGACACTCTCATCCGCCTAGCGGAACTCGTCCTCACACTCAACAACTTCTCTTCTGACTCCTCCCACTTCCTACAGACTAAGGGGGTGGCCATGGGCACCCGCATGGGCCCCAGCTATGCCTGCCTCTTTGTAGGTTACGTGGAACAGTCCATCTTCCGCACCTACACAGGCCCCAAACCCCACCTCTTCCTCCGGTACATTGATGACTGTATCGGCGCCGCCTCTTGCTCCCCAGAGGAGCTCGAACAGTTCATCCACTTCACCAACACCTTCCACCCCAACCTTCAGTTCACCTGGGCCATCTCCAGCACATCCCTCACCTTCCTGGACCTCTCAGTCTCCATCTCAGGCAACCAGCTTGTAACTGATGTCCATTTCAAGCCCACCGACTCCCACAGCTACCTAGAATACACCTCCTCCCACCCACCCTCCTGCAAAAACTCCATCCCCTATTCCCAATTCCTCCGCCTCCGCCGCATCTGCTCCCACGATAAGACATTCCACTCCCGCACATCCCAGATGTCCAAGTTCTTTAAGGACCGCAACTTCCCCCCCACGGTGATTGAGAACGCCCTTGACCGCGTCTCCCGCATTTCCCGCGACACATCCCTCACACCCCGCCCCCGCCACAACCGCCCCAAGAGGATCCCCCTCGTTCTCACACACCACCCTACCAACCTCCGGATACAACGCATTATCCTCCGACACTTCCGCCATTTACAATCCGACCCCACCACCCAAGACATTTTTCCATCCCCACCCCTGTCTGCTTTCCGGAGAGACCACTCTCTCCGTGACTCCCTTGTTCGCTCCACACTGCCCTCCAACCCCACCACACCCGGCACCTTCCCCTGCAACCGCAGGAAATGCTACACTTGTCCCCACACCTCCTCCCTCACCCCCATCCCAGGCCCCAAGATGACATTCCACATTAAGCAGAGGTTCACCTGCACATCTGCCAATGTGGTATACTGCATCCACTGTACCCGGTGCGGCTTTCTCTACATTGGGGAAACCAAGCGGAGGCTTGGGGACCGCTTTGCAGAACACCTCCGCTCAGTTCGCAACAAACAACTGCACCTCCCAGTCGCAAACCATTTCCACTCCCCCTCCCATTCTCTTGATGACATGTCCATCATGGGCCTCCTGCACTGCCACAATGATGCCACCCGAAGGTTGCAGGAACAGCAACTCATATTCCGCCTGGGAACCCTGCAGCCATATGGTATCAATGTGGACTTCACCAGTTTCAAAATCTCCCCTTCCCCTACTGCATCCCTAAACCAGCCCAGTTCATCCCCTCCCCCCACTGCACCACACAACCAGCCCAGCTCTTCCCCCCCACCCACTGCATCCCAAAACCAGTCCAACCTGTCTCTGCCTCCCTAACCGGTTCTTCCTCTCACCCATCCCTTCCTCCCACCCCCAGCCGCACCCCCAGCTACCTACTAACCTCATCCCACCTCCTTGACCTGTCCGTCTTCCCTGGACTGACCTATCCCCTCCCTACCTCCCCACCTACACCCTCTCCACCTATCTTCTTTGCTCTCCATCTTCGGTCCGCCTCCCCCTCTCTCCCTATTTATTCCAGTTCCCTCCCCCCATCCCCCTCTCTGATGAAGGGTCTAGGCCCGAAACGTCAGCTTTTGTGCTCCTGAGATGCTGCTTGGCCTGCTGTGTTCATCCAGCCTCACATTTTATTATCTTGGAATCTCCAGCATCTGCAGTTCCCATTATCTCTAACATCCTGGTAAATCTCCTTTGCACCTTTTCCAATGCTTCCACATCCTTCCTGTAATGGGGAAACCAGAACTGCATGCAATATTCCAAACGAGGCCACACTAGCATTTTGTACAGTTGCAGCATGAGGGCATATCCTTCGAAAGGAATGGGTATAGGATCTGAAGTTTGGACACTGGGAACAAAGACTTAGTGAAAATACTGGAAGCTGTTTCATGACCTTATATACAGAGTCCATGACGGTGAATCACACCCTAAGCTACTACACCACCCAGCTCTCCTACTGCCTAATGTCCATTCACTGTCAGCACTTGCCCATCACCAATGAGACTCTGGCCTAACTTCATGAGGTGCTGCCTCACAGTTCCAATGCCTCACACCCAGCTCTCACAGCTTCCAGCTATTCAGCTATGGCGTGTAAATGATCCAAATATACTGCAACACCCTCACTGACATTTCTCCCTCTCTTCGACAGGACAAGATGGTGACAGTAGGGTGTAGCAGAACTAGAAGGGGACGGGTACACCTGTATCTATCGACCCCTGTGGAGGAGACAGTGGCTTTTTAGCACTGGCTATGATGTAGACCATTGTATTGGGTGTCTTTGGAACCATTCAAGATGCTGAGATGTTGCTGCTTTATTCACCTTCCACCTCATCCACATCTTGCTATCTTGCACGAAGCGCAAGCTGCAAAAGGTGTGACCATAGACCTCTTACTCCACTCCACCTGTCAGCTGATCACCCCTTTCCATCCACATTTCTGTGTTTTCACTTTCAAATGGTGAGGAACTGCTGCCTGGATAGGCCTCAGACTCCTAAGGAAGGAAGCCAGCTGCTAGAGGGCTCTGCGGAAGCAACAGCAATGACTTGGTCCGTCAGATCCAGGCACTGTGCAATAATAGTTTCCAGAGCGCTACGGGGTGAGTTGCTGGTCATGGGTGAACTATACTCAGGCTGAGTGGGTGTGGAGGGGGTAAAGGATGATGTTTGTACCAGAAGACAAAGTCACAGATGAGCTCTATTGCACTGGGCTCAGGTAAAAACTCTGTCAGGGCAGTATGCAGGAGAACACTGATCAGCATAAAGACTGAGATGCTTCATGTATTGGCGGATTCAGTTACAGATCCTTTGGGCACTGTCAAAGAGGAAAGAGGAGCCCAGATTTGAGTTGACACAGGACATCATGCAGAACTTCAAGCCCTTAGTCTGAAGGTGGTGACTAATTGTGTGGCACACGCAGACCCAGATGTCTGAGCTGGCATACCCACATGGACCACAACCACTGCACGTTCTGCAGGCCAGTCATTTTTCCAGCGGAGCCAGGAGTCATGCAAGGGGTTCCTGTGGAGTCCCCATCATTGCACACTCCAGACCATGTGTGTTGCAACCATCTCTTTCCAATCTGACATGTCCCCCACCCCTTACCAAACAAAATATAATCAAATATAATAAAATGTGAGGCTGGATGAACACAGCAGGCCCGGCAGCATCTCAGGAGCACAAAAGCTGACCCTTCATCAGAGAGGGGGTTGGGGTGAGGGTTCTGGAATAAATAGGGAGAGAGGGGGAGGCGGACCGAAGATGGAGAGAAAAGAAGATAGGTGGAGAGGAGAGTATAGGTGGGGAGGTAGGAAGGGGATAGGTCAGTCCAGGGAAGACGGACAGGTCAAGGAGGTGGGATGAGGTTAGTAGGTAGGAGATGGCGGTGCGGCTTGGGGTGGGAGGAAGGGATGGGTGAGAGGAAGAACAGGTTAGGGAGGCAGAGACAGGCTGGGCTGGTTTTGGGATGCAGTGAGGGGAGGGGTTGAGCTGGGCTGGTTGTGTGGTGCAGTGGGGGGAGGGGACGAACTGGGCTGGTTTTGGGATGCGGTGGAGGAAGGGGAGATTTTGAAGCTGGTGAAGTCCACATTGATACCATTGGGCTGCAGGGTTCCCAAGCGGAATATGAGTTGCTGTTCCTGCAACCTTCAGGTGGCATCATTGTGGCACTGCAGGAGGCCCATGATGGACATGTCATCTAAAGAATGGGAGGGGGAGTGGAAATGATTCGCGACTGGGAGGTGCAGTTGTTTATTGCGAACCGAGCGGAGGTGTTCTGCAAAGCAGTCCCCAAGCCTCTGCTTGGTTTCCCCAATGTAGAGGAAGCCACACCGGGTACAGTGGATGCAGTATACCACATTGGCAGATGTGCAGGTGAACCTCTGCTTAATATGGAAAGTCATCTTGGGGCCTGGGATAGGGGTGAGGGAGGCGGTGTGGGGGCAAGTGTAGCATTTCCCGCGGTTGCAGGGGAGTGTGCCGGGTGTGGTGGGGTTGGAGGGCAGTGTGGAGCGAACAAGGGAGTCATGGAGAGAGTGGTCTCTCCGGAAAGCAGACAAGGGTGGGGATGGAAAAATATCTTGGGTGGTGGGGTCGGATTGTAGATGGCGGAAGTGTCAGAGGAAATACATATAATCAAATACACTGTGGAGCAATTGGAGGGAGGATGGGGCAGAGGTCATGCAATTTGCATTCCATCTGCACCTGACTCACTAAAGCTTCATCAGCTTTGTCAGTGAATCTAAACTGCTGTGTTACACATTCCTCAACAGTGTCCCATTGAAGCTTGGGGTCAACCACTATGAAGATACACAGATGTAAGGAAGCCTCCCACAACACCCTCCTCTCAGTCAACATCATCACTGAGACCATCTTGATGCACGATCCTTTCAGTGAGATTGGATTACCAGCCCCAAGCCTTCCTTTAATTTTTAATAGTGGGAGACTCAGCAGAAGGGGATATTGCCAATGTTTTCCCTAAGCTCCGCAACTGTAATCAGTCCCATGGCCAAGCCAGTCTCTTTAGGTTACCATGGGCACAATTTAAAGGGGCCACACATTTAAACAAATCAGCTCCCTGTAATAAAAGATAACCAGTGGGAACATTGAACAATATCCTTAGCGGGAAATGTCTGACTGAAAACAGAAAGGAGAAGATATGGTAGGAAGAAGTAGCTTTGAGATTTTCTGCCATACCTGGGTGAACCATTTCAGTCCATGTGGTATAGGGACATCCACAATACTGCTAGGAAGGGAGTTCCAGGATTTTGGCCCAACCACAGTGAAGGAACAGCGATTTGTTTCTGCAGTTGAGATGGTGTACATGTTGCCCTTGTCTTTGCAGGTGGTAGTTGCCCTGGGTGTGGAAGGTGCCATCAACTGAGCCTTAGCGAGTTGCTGCAGTGTGTCTTGTTGATGATACACACTACTGCCACTGTGCATTGGTGGTGGAAGGAGTGAATGGTGAAGGCAGTGTATGTGGTGCCATTCTTGCTAACGATTTTTCCTGGATGGCGTTGAGCATTTTGAGTGTCATTGGAGCTGCACTCCTACATGTAACTGAGAAGTGCCCAACCACACTCCTTAGTTGTGCCTTGTAGAAGGTGGACAGACTTTGGGGAGTTAGAAGACAACTAATTTATCGCAGAATGTTCTGCTGTCATAACCATCCTTATATGGCTGGTTTACTTCAGTTTCTGGTTAATCATAATCCCCATGATTTGGGTGGTGGACAATTCAATATTAACCCCTGGTGAATACCAAAGAAAGATGTGCAGAGCCTGATACTTGTGTGGTGTAAACGTTGCTTGCCATGCATTAGGCAAAGTCTAAAAATATTACCCAGGTCTTGCTGCAGGCAGATGTAAACTGCTTCATTGTTTAAGGAGATGCAATTGTAAATATCAGTGAACATCCTCACTTCTGACCTTATGATGGAGGGAAGATCATTGATGAAGCAGCTGAAGGGTGGTTGAGCTTCGGACATTATCCTTAGGAGTTCTTGCAGTAATGTCCTAGTACCAAAAACCAAACCATCTTCCGTCTTGTTAGCCATGCCTCCAGTGAATGGAGAGCTTTTCCCCTGATTCTCATTTTTTTCAATTTTGCTTGGGTTACTTGCATAGAAGGAGATAGTGCGGCAACCTTTCCACTTCCCCTCTGCACTAGGGTTTCCAGAATTAGGTTTGTACCCTGCTGTCTCCTTCCAATATTCTTACCAAGATTTCCTGAACACCACAGACCTGCTGATATACCCTGTTTCTTCCAGGACTCCTCTGTGTCTAATACGACGCCCCATAAATGGGCCTCACTGAAACATGAAGCAGATGCAGTTAATTTAAGGAGACAGGTTCCCTCTTGCTGGTTTTCACAGTGTGGGTTTTATACTTAGCACCAGTCAGACTAATACACCAATTCCCTCTTCTATATATTAGGCATGTCATGTTGTTTGAAGAGTTTGAATGAAGTTCAGTTTGCTAAGATGACAAGGAAACCATGGCAACCAGCCCCAATTTTAGGGGCTAATGTTGAGTGTCAACGTCTGAGTATCTAAGCTAGATCCTGTCTGTACTGAGGTTACACACTCACATACACTCATACTCACACACAATCAACACACAGACACACTAACACATAAACAGATATGTTAACACACAGACACGTTAATACACGCATACACTTTGCGCACACAGATCATACACTAATGCACAGTAACACATTGACAATTACACAGATATACACACTGTTAATTATATCCTTGCACAGATGCACTAACATAGACAGTTACTCATGCACACACTTTCACACATTCACTTAAATGCTATTGCATGTCATAGATACAAACAACAGTACATACATACTCAGGGATAGTAAGAACTGCCAATGCTGGAGTCAGAGATAACACAATGTGGACCGGAGGATCACAGCGGGCCAGGCAGCATTAGAGGAGCAGGAATGCTGATGTTTCGGTTTGGGACATACACACCATCTTACACAAACTCTCTCACACCTGTAAACACACAGAGTCACATACAAATTGACACTTGTACATACTTGCACTTAAATATACACATTCACTAACACACTCATATGTACATGCACTCGTATATACACATGCTCACATATGTACATAGTTTCAGGCATACAAGGATGAGGAGTCAAAGTTTGTGTTCCATAGCTTGTTTCATAAAGTATCAAAGGCTGGGATGGACTAAACATTATCATCTCACCTGCTTGTGGCTCAGTGAGCCATGCTGTATGGCCTCTGAGTTAGTAGTTTGTGAGTTTCAGACCCACTTGAGCACAAAGATCTAGGCTGAAATAAGCGCTGCCCAGTCAGAAATGCGGCTGAGGCACCACCTACCCACACATACACATGTAACTGATCTCATGATGCTATTTCAAAGAATAGCAGATTAGTCCTGGCAGGGACTTATGGCTCACCCAAGGTCAACAATAACATTATTAGGTAGTTCTCAGACAGCTGGCTGTGAGAACTTGCAGTGTGCAAATTGGTTGCAGCACTCCCTACAGTACATTAGTCACACTATTCAATCCAAGTGAAACTGAACTAAGTCTGCACCTCATCTTGTGGTAGCTTTGCCATCACCATCCTCTGTAAATGTAAGGATCTACAGGCCCTGCTTGTTCTAACGTGGTACTGAAGCTGGTCGAATTCAAAATGCTGTTGCATTTAACAAGAGGTAGTGTGTTACATGTTAACAATTAAGTACATGTTACATTGATATGAGAAATATTGTTACAGGGACTAGGAAAATGTCTTGGATGTTAGGTCTCACTCCTTCCACATACTTGGCTGTTCTTCCCATCAACCCAGATACTGTTATCACAGTAGGTAGTGTTTAAGGCATTCTTACAGTATGAACACTTTCACACTCATATACAACAGCTATACTTCAAAATTTATTTAACTGGTTGTAAAACACAGTGGGGTGTCTTTAGGAAGGAGCTACATAAATGCACCTCTTCCTATTTTTAGCTTAAGCTTATCATCAGCTGCTTTATCATTGATATTTCCTCTAACATAAGGCCAGAGGTGGGAACGTTTGCTGACTGCACAATGTTCAGCACAATTTGTGACTTCTCAGATATGCAACAAGTCCAAATGCAAGAAGATCTGGATCATATCCAGGCTTGGGCTGTCAAGTGGCAAGTGACATTTGTGCGACACAAATGCCAGGCAATGAACACCTCCAATAAATGACAATCTAACCCCGGTCCTCTGAAATCCAGAAGCAGAGCAGGGTCCACTTTCAGCATTGTCAGTTGTGCAGGTATATGATAGAAAAACACTCCTAGGGGAGTGGATAGGCGTGTGGGGGCATTGGGAGTGGAAATGCCAGCTTAGCAAAGGTTTGCTTCCGAGTTGCTGCCATTTGGCAATGGGAAAGGCTACAATTAGCATTTGCAACACAATGAACTGTTGCATTGTGGTTGTCACACAAGTTACCTCTGAATTGTTGGCATGGGGACAGGATCAGCAGCGGTAGTCTATCCAACATTAACAAATCTGACAAAGTAAAATGCTAGCCAACCACATGTGAAGGCAGCAGGCCCTTTAAAGTTAAAAAAAGGGGAGAAAATGATCAGAACAATGAAACCATGGAGTGTGCAGCTACAGACCTGATTATCTGTAACAGGAAGGTTTTGTGAGATCCCAGTGGAACTGGAGAAAGTGCTAAAAATCATCTGGGCGATTCATTGACCTTCACAACCTGCATCATGACTTTCAGAGATCTTTGGGCACTTAAGTACAGTCTGACAAAACTGCAGCACTCACTAAACCTAGGATTTTCTAATATACCAGAATGTGAGTAAAACTGAGGATGGAAACTTCTGGGTTCCCCAGAACTCTTAGCAAGGTGAATTACGGAATTTAGATGGGCAGGAGACAAAAATTCAGTTACCTGACACGGGGTTAAAGCTTTGTCATTAAGTTCAGAAACTTTCAGACAGATGGTCTCACCTCTCTTGCGTTCAATAATACCACAACCCACTGGAAATTTGTTCATGGGCACAGTCTTGTTAGGCAATATCTGGAAATGTGTTCAGAAACTGGGCCATATATGTAGTTAGCACAGTAGATACCTTTCTCCAAGCTCTGGTGAATACAATCTTCTTCCGTTACTTGGCTCCTTATGGCCAAAACATTTCTTTGCACAGACATTTACAGTGTAAGGTGTGGAGATAGCGAGAACTGTAGATGCTAGAATCAGTGTCAATACAGTGTGGAGTGGGTCAGGTCAGGCAGCATCAGAGGAGAAGGATAGTCAACATTTTCAGTTTACACCCTTCATCAGGACAAATCTTGTTCATTCTTATTAAATGTTTACACTGTTGGTCTGACTAGGCGAACAAGTCTGCTTCTGTGAGGCAGCCACACTGGCCTACTCCAGCAGTCTTGACTGTGATGGGCTAGCAGGGAATCTGTTGTGGTTGTCCCTTTGTCCCACGTGAGGCTGAGACTATCAGACGTGTCTGTTCTGCTAGTTGCGATGGAAGGTCAGTGAACTGATGGTGTATGAGCTGCTGAGGGCTACAGCTTCTTTCACAGTTTCAATTTGAACCCTTACACATGTGTGTGGGACAGTGCCACTGTGGCACAGGGTTTAGCTGCAATGAAATGACAGACAGTGAACACACGAGGCATCTGATGCAATTGCCTAGTGCCAGGATCCAATATGACAGTCTAATGTAGTGGAAACTTTGTAATGGTAACTCACACTCAAGGATCTGAAACACTGGAGTATACAATGGTAGAGATTAGCAGATCATTCATCTTGTTGAGCCAGGTTCTCAAATCACCCACAGCAGAGCCCTCTACAGCGACTTCAGTCCAGGCTACCTTCATTACTCAGAATGGTCTTTTCTTGCCATTCTGTAGGGAAAAGAACTTCCTACCTTGCTGGGACAGGTTTCAAGAGAACATTGCAAAAGCATTCCCCTACATTTTGGTCAGAGTTTTACATCACTGTATCAAAATCCTGGCATTGCCTCCCTACGGGCATTGTGCGTCAATCCACAGTAAATGGACTGAAGTGGTTAAGAAGGAAGCTCACCACCACATTCTCAAGGGTAACTAGGTACTGACAATAAATGCTGGCCAGCCAGTGATGCCCACATTTCAAAAGTGAATAAAACCAGATTTTTTTTAAAATCAGCAAACTCCAACATTTTGATTGGTCGTGCGCCACAAATATACATGCCCGGTTCTCACACAATTATTGCTTAATTATCAGTACCCTAGTTCCATTGGGACTCAGGCCACGCCCTACAAGAAGATACCAATAAGCAGAGGTCAAATGATGCTCCTGGGTGACAGAGAATGAAACACTGTCCAAGTGTCATTTAAGTATGGTGCCAAGGAGTTGGTAACCTGCTGGAATAAAACTTCCTGCCCATTGCATATTTATGTGTGGGCAAAATGCCAATGAGCTGAGAAGAACATGGTCGTGTGAGAAAACCCAAATCATCCCTGATTGGATGTCTCTAATTTTTAGTCCCACTTCCACATCTAGACGCACAAAAAACCATTCTCCTCCAATAGGAGACAGTCATCAGGAAAGACAGAGTACGCTGGGAAAATTGAAAGCTAAGGGGTGACCTGATCATGCCCATAGAGATATACAGCATGGAAACAGAGCTATTGGTCCAACTCATCCATGATGACCAGATACTTATATAAATCAAGTCCCATTTGCTAGTATTTAGCCCGGATCCCTCTAAACCCTTCCCTATTCATATACGCTTTTAAACGTTGTAATCATACCAGCTTCCACCACTTCCTCAGGCAGCTCATTCCATACACGCACCACCCTCTGTGTGAAAACACTGCCTCTTAGCTCCCTTTTATATCTTTCCCCTCTCACTTTAAACCTAATCCTCTAGTTTTGGACTCCCCAACCCTGGGGTAAAGACCTTGTCTATATACCTTATCAATTCCCCTCATGATTTTATAAACCCCTCAGCCTCCGATGCTCCAGGGAAAATAGCCTGAGCCTATTCAGTCTCTCCCTATAGCTAAACTCAGGCAACAGCCTTGTAAATCTTTTCTGAACCCTTTCTAGTTTCACAACATCCTTGCTATAGAAGGGAGACCAGAATTGCACGCAGTACTCCAAAAGTGCACTAACCAATGTCCTGTACATGACCTCCCAACTCTCAATGCACTGACCAATAAAGGCAAGTATACCAAATACTTCTTTCATTATCCCATCTACCTGCAACTCCACTTTCAAAGGAACTACGAACCTGCATTCCAATGTCTCTTTGTTCAGCAATACTCCACAGGTCTTTACCATTAAGTGTATAAGTCCTGCCCTGAGTTGCCTTTCCACAATGCAGCACCTCAAATTTACCTGACTTGAACTCCGTCAGTCACTCCTCAGCCCGTTGGCCCATCTGATCAAGATCCCATTGTACTCTGAGGTAACCTTCTTCACTGTCCGTTACAGCTTCAACTTTAGTGTCATCTGCAAACTTACTAACCAGACCCTTATGAGATAACACGGCGTGAAGCTGGATGAACACAGCAGGCCAAGCAGCATCAGAGGAGCAGGAAAGTTTGCTGCTTGGCCTTCTGTGTTCATCCCGCTTCACACTGTGTTATCTCAGATTCTCCAGCATCGGCAGTTCCTACTAGCTCTGTAACCATATCCTTATGTTCACATCAAAATCATTTGTATAAAATGACAAAAGCAGTGGACTGAGCACCAATCCTTGTGGCACACGACTGGTCACAGACCTCCAGTCTGAAGAGCAATTCTAACACCACCAACTTCTTAAAATCATGAAGAGATTTCAACAGTGCGTGTAAACAGAGAATGTCTCAGCTACTGGGGCTCCAATAAATATAAGATGGTCACTAATACATTCAGGGGAAACTTTTACATCCGTAGAATAATGGGAGATTGAAACTTGTTACCATCGAGAGTGAGTTGTGGTGAAAAGGAGAGACACATTAGAGGGAATACACCTCAGTACATGATGGAGAAAGAATCAGAAAGAAATACTGATGAAACTTGGGTGGAAAGAGCCGGTGTGAGCGATAAATGACAGCACGGACCTGCAGGACAGAATGGTCTATTTCTGAGTTACAGATGTCCATTAGCTGTTCTATAAGCAGACAAGTAGGAAGTACAAGGCCTAAGCATTTAAATGTACCAGCGGAGCAGACGGCTTTGTATTCTCACATTGGGTGTGTTTGATGAACTGTGTAAAGCTCAGGCTGATCTTGTCTTGAGCAATGAAGAGAACTCCTGCTCCCTCTCTCTCCTTCAGGCGGAGGGAAGGTGTCTGGTAAAGCCATTAGCCCCTGTGTAACTGAATGTGAAGACTGTCTCTGTCGGTTCAGCCGGCTGCCCCAGCCGTGCTGCATAGCTCATTACCAAAAGCTAACACGGAGACGGCCTTCCTGACCACACTCAATTGAATCGGAAGAACAGCACAAAGGTATCTTTTTTCTGCAGTGTACCTCTGGAGAGCGGGGGCCTGGTGCCTGCTCGAGGCAGGCTCAAACCGCATCCTGTAAAATATACAACAGACTTGTCACTGCCTTGATCCCGAGGTGCCCACAAATCATCAACGATTGACCCGTACGTTCAAAGGGTCAGATTGACGTCCTGACCAGGACTGGCGGGAGGTCTCCAATGGGAGCATACCACACACAGCAAGCTGGGAAAGGTGAGTGCTCCATGCAATCAAGAACTCATCACCAGGGGAGAGGGCTGGGGGATACATTCCGGGTTATCAACAAATCCCACCATCCATACCGAGCTTTTAACACAGCTGCTCGTTACTTCACACATAATTCCCATCCCTTGGAATGACATTAATAGATAAACACATTAAAACATCATTGTTCTCCCTCTTTGGTTACAGGGGAAGGCTTCCCCCCCTTTTAAAAATGTCTTTGTTTTCATACAACAGGTTAATGCAAAGGGCAACCACTGAAATTTACTTGCGCCGGCGAAGCCCTGAAACCAGTCTCAATAGATCTATGAAACTCTCTAGGCACAAATGTGTTAATTTGCCATCTTCTCGTAAAACTCAAGTAACTCATTATGCAAGTTCTGTCTTTCCAAAGAGGCAGACTCCTTCTGCAGGAAGATCGACTGTTCAGCTGTGCAGAAAGAGCCAAATGTCATCAGCGTAAATATGAACTACATGATTTTACATAAACCGGTGTGTGCGGCAATTCACATGTTAACTGTTTACCGGTACAACTGAAAACTCCTCTCTGAATGGCTAATGAGTCTGCGTTGACAAAATGAATTTCCACTCTGTACTTTTGACAAAAATACAACAAAAGCCTGAAGCTCCTGGGATTTGCTGAACAGCTTTAACAATGTATGGGAAGTCTCTAACTGTCTGAACACATGAGCAATGACAGGTAGGGAAAAACCCTCTTCAAACTTGTCCCAAACATATTTTGAGAGTTATGCATTCACCACATATGCCTTACCCATTTCAACCTACCCTAAAACATTGTGATCTCTGAGAGAAAGGCAAAAAGCACAGGTAAGTTCTGTGTCAAATTGAGAATGGAAAAACTGGAAGGTTCTTCTCTACTTCCTTAGGCAACTGAATCTGTTCCAGGAGGTCAGTCCAACACAGTTAACATTAGGAAGTACCTACTTGTCATGTTCACTACACATTTTCACAGGTTCACCTACATTAGAGATTTTTTTTGGATGAGATTCTCAACTCACAATCCTATCTTAGGTAGTCAGAGAAAAACTCCACATCAGCATTTGAAGACAAACAGGGTGTCAAGTTTTTGCGAGGTTGACCACACCATCCTTCTTCAGCACTATAATCCAGTTGGGTGGGACTCAAGGATGTTCACAAGGCTCCATTCTTATCTCTGCAGCCATGATCAGAGATTCATCTACAGTCATTTCTCTTCCTGCTCCTCTGGATAACCCAGGGACCTATCTGTGGCTCAGTTGTATTTCTCATTCAGCCCCATCATGGCATCATGTAGAAACACTGTTTTTGTTTTCATGTGTATACTTGACAACACCCAGTCTGCCTCTTCACCATCCCTCACACCTTTTCCACTGCCTCCTCAAGACTTTCTTGTCCAAGTACTAGATGAGGCAGAAGCCATTGCCTTTAATTCCTACACAACCTCCATTCCATAGCCACCAACTCTATCCCTCTTGCTGGCAGATGTCTGTGTCTGAGCCAACCTGTGAGTGATATTTCACTCTGAATGAGATATCAAACATATACACAATCTCTAAGAGGATCTATTTTGCACGTCCTAACATTGCTAACTTTGCCCCTGCCTCAGTTCATATTCTCCGAAAAGTTTTCCTCCCACTTTTGTAAGCTCCAGATTTGTCTATTCCAGCATGCTAATGGCTAGCCTCCTTTCTACCCCATCTGTTCATTGTTGAAGTCACCTAAATTCTGCTGCCTCACTCAACTCTCACATTCTGTTTACTTCACCGACTGATGTTGGCTCCCGCCCTAGGAATGCCTCAATTTTAATATTCTTAAGATTGATATTCTCAAGCTAATGTCACTCCAGTATTCAAAAAGGGAGATAGGGGGAAAACACGGAATTATAGACCAGTGAGCCTAATATCGATAGTGGGGAAAATTCTCAAATCCATTGTCAAAGATTTTATAGCAGAGCATTTAGAAAGCACTGGCAGGATCAGACAGAATCAGCATGGATTTATTAAAAGGAAACTCTGCTTGACAAATCTGTCAGAACTCTCTGAAGATGTAACTAATAGAGTTGACAAGGGGAAGCCAGTCAATATTGTATATTTGGACTTTCAGAAAGCATTTGACAAAGTCTCACATAAGAGATTAATGTGCAGGATTAAAATGCATGGGATTGGAGTAAGTGTATTGAGATTGATAGGAAACTGGTTGACAGAGAAGATAGAGAGAGTAGGAATTAATGAAAACTTTTCAAATTAGCAGGTAGTGACTAATGGGATGCCACGGGGATCAGTGCTGAGACCCCAGCTATTTACAATATATACTAATGATTTGGATGAGGGAACAAAATGAAACGTCTCCAAGGTTTCAGATGATACCAGGTTGAGTGCGAGGGTGAACTGTAATGAGAATGCCGAGACCCTTCAGCATGATCTTGACAGGTTGGCCAAGTGGGCAAATCAATGGCAGATGCAGTATAATATGGATAAAGGTGAAGTTATTCACTTTGGAAGCAAAAAAAAGTCAGATTACTACCTGAATGGCTGTACATCGGGTGATGGAAGTGTGCAGTGGGACCTGGGTGTCCTTGTGCACCAGTCGCTGAAGGTAAGCATGTAGGTGCAGCAGGAAGTAAAGGCAAATGGTACACTGGCTTTTATTACAAGAGGTTTTGAGTACAGGAGCAGGGATGCGTTGTTGTAGTTGTACAGGGCCTTGGTGAAACCACACATGGAATATTGTATGCATTTTTGTTCTCCTTTTCTGAGGAAGGGTACTCTTGCAAACAAGCAAGTGCAGCGAAGATTTACTAGGCTGATTCCGGGGATGGTGGACTTGACATATGAGGAGAGGTTGACTTGGTTGGGATTGTTTTCACTGGATTTCAGATGAATGAGGGGAGTTCTCATACAGACTTTTAAAATCTAACAGGACTGGACAGGGTAGATGCAGGGAGGATGTTCCCAATGGTGGGTGTGACCAGAATAAGGGGTCACAGTATGAGGATTCGCGGTAGATCATTTAGGACAGAGATAAGGAGACATTTCTTCACCCAAAGAGTGTGAGCCCGTGGAACTCATTACCACAGGAGGTGGTTGATGCCAAAACCTTGAATGTATTCAAGAGCCAACTAGATATTCATTTGGGGTGAATGGGATCAAAGGTTTTGGGGAGAAAGCAGGATTAGGCTATTGAGTTGAATGATAAGCCATGATTGTGAAGAATGGTGGAACAGGCTTGAAGGGCTGAATGGTCTTCTCCTGCTCCTATTTTCTATGTTGCTATGTTTCTATGATTTCAAATTCCTCCTAGGCCTCACTTATTACTGTGAAGCCATTGGGTTTTTTAAAGGCATGAAGTGTACTGTGCCGTTGTAAGTGCTATCAAGGCAAATTTGCCATTGAGTAGGTCTCAGTGGCTTGTCCTGTTTTCCACTGAAGAAATAAGTGCTATAGAGTCAGAAGTTTCAATTAGCCTGATTAGTCCCTCAGTTGGCATTAACCTTCAACCTAATTCAGGAAATTCACGAATGCTGTATTCAACAAAAGGTTGAAGCGAAACTTATTTAACTTTAACTATCTCTGCATTCTCCTACAACCATACAAGTTTCTGCGAGCTCTGTGCCCCTCCAGGTCTGATCTCTTCCGCATCCCTGATTTTAATTACACCATTCATACTGGTTATGCTTTTAGATCCTTAAACGTTAACCTCTGGAAGACCTCCATAACCCTCTCTATCTTTCTCCTCCTTTAGAATACTTTTACCTCCTTGTCCAAGCAGTTGGGCATTTCTCCTAATTTCTCCCTTTGTGATCCGGTGTCAGTTTCGCTGCCTAATGATTATTCCTGTGATGTACTTTAGAATGTGTTACTATATGTATGAAAGTCACTATGTAAATGCAAACTATTGTGTTCTCAAGTTGGTATTATGCGCTGATTATTAACTTCTAGCTGGCGATCTATGTTCTCATTGATTTAGGCACTTTCAGTTTGTTCTCCTTTTGGGCTGTATAAGTCGATGGTACTGAATGGTCTCAGACAGTCTTTGGCCATTAATATTTGTTTTTATCATTAGAGTTCCCATTTTACAGCAAAATATGGGTCATGTATCTGCTGTAGAGAACTGCCTCTGTCACACTTATTATCATAAAAGAAGGTTTTCATGGCGAACATTTAAGAACAAAGAATTATCAAATAATAGAGAAAGTGGATTATTTTTACCATATTGCTTGAGTTTGTGTTTAAGTGCTGTGAGGTGGCTTGGCCCTTAAAACTGCTGCAAGGATTCAGCTCCTCCAGTGGAAACCAGCTTCCCATCCCTGACAAACCAGCATGGAATTCCAGGACAGTGTCAGAAATAACTCCAGGAGAGAGGGTGAGTTACTCCTGGGGAATAGATTAAGGAACAATTTGACATGGGTTGGAGGATAGTAAGAACTGCTGAGTCAGAGACAACACAGTGTGGAGCTGGAGGAACACAGCAGGCCAGGCAGCATCAGAGGAGCAGGAAAGTTGACATTTTAGGACTGTTGTGGTGAGGTTGGGAGCCGTGAGGGAGCGGAAGGTGTTGGGGAGCCCTGTGGGAGGAACTGACATGCCTGTGGAAACCGGGACTATTGAGCAGGTGGGCATTCTGTACCTGTGGAAGTGCTACCACAAGGCAGAACACAGAGTGCATACAAATCTGAGGATCAAAAATACAAGACAAACAGGGTTATGATGGCAGATAACCTGAGACATGGGACAATGATCTTAAATGCAGGACAGTTGCTCTTCCTGTCTGAAGATCAATGATTAAAATTTCTGATCAGAACAGGGTCAGATCTGGGTTTGAAAGGGATTCAGAAGCTCTAGCCGATCAAACTTTCCCTAACAACCACAGCCAACAGGAAAATCTAAGTCATACCTTAATGTCTACTCTTTAGGTTGGCAGACTATAAATAAAATTTGGCTTGGGGGACTAGGGTAGAAAACCATCTTGATATTAGCATTAAATTAAAAGAAAATGAGGCTATATTACAGTCAGGTTCTTTCTTAAAAATAGCAAATCTAAAACGAAGTATGGGGTTTCTTTAAGTGCCAAAGAATCCAATTACCACTTATTCCATTCTTCAGGTTATTAACCTCCATTTTAGCTACTAACTACTAAATTACCCCAATTGAAAACAACTAATATTATATTGAACCAGCTGAAAGCAACAGAATCAACCATCAATAATGCAGATTTCCCACATGCGGTTTGAAAGGAACACATTAACTCTCCAATATCAGTTAATTAAGAAGTAAAGTGGCTGTGAATGTCTCTCAATCACTTCGCACAAAAGAATAGGTTATGCTGTGTGAAAGCAGGCACACACTGTCAAATGAAAGCTGCCACAATACAGCAACATTAGGTCTGGAATAGTAAATGCTGACAGCAAGGGTTCCATTGAGCTTCCAGTGATGATGTAATAAACAAAAGAACAGGAATGGACCATTCAGCCTCTCAGGCATATTCTGTCATTCATTTAGGTCAATGCTGATCTGAAAACCTTAAAACCTTTACCTAGCAAAAAATCAATCAATCACAATTGTGAAATGCACAGTTTTGAATTTTTCGATTGACGCCCACTCCCACTGCCACCTCAACAACTTCCTGAGGGGAAAGAGCTCCACAGTTTCATTCGCCTTTCCTGGCATCTCTCCAGGTTGATCAAAAGCTGCACAGGAGGAATGGCAGACTTTGGGAGCATTAAAGGGCGAGTCTGAGATTTGTTTTGAAATTTTATTAAGATCCTGAACCACCACATCATCAAACAGTCTGACCTAAAGCAGAGTTATATTGGGCTTGAAACATTAATTCGTTTCTGCCTGCCCAGATGCTGCCAGGCATGCTAAGTTTCTTCAGCATTCTGTTTTTTGTTCATATTTACAACTTGGCAGTATTTTCATTTTGTTAAGAGGAAATTGGACTGAAACTGCGAAGCTGCTAAGTGCTGTGCTAAAGCCAACAACCCCCACTGCAGTGAGTGAGGGCTTATCCTCAAAGTGTAAGGCTCAGCAGATTCTACTCTTCTCTAAGTTAGCCATTATGGGTTCAAGCCCAACTACAGATACTTGATTATATAATCCAGGCAGATACATAGTACAAAGGGAGCGTCATACTATCGGAGATAACAAGGTGTAGAGCTGGATGAACACAGCAGGCCAAGCAACATCTGGGCAGGCAGAAACGAATTAATGTTTCAAGCCCAATATAACTCTGCTTTAGGTCAGACTGTTTGATGATGTGGTGGTTCAGGATCTTAATAAAATTTCAAAACAAATCTCAGACTCGCCCTTTAATGCTCCCAAAGTCTGCCATTCCTCCTGTGCAGCTTTTGATCAACCTGGAGAGATGCCAGGAAAGGCGAATGAAACTGTGGAGCTCTTTCCCCTCAGGAAGTTGTTGAGGTGGCAGTGGGAGTGGGCGTCAATCGAAAAATTCAAAACTGTGCATTTCACAATTGTGATTGATTGATTTTGATCAAATTTCTACCTTGAGTTCTTATCAATATTTATCCCCCAGACAACATTGATGTAAAAAAAATTATCTGATCATTATCAAAATTGTCTTGCTGTGGGACCTTGCTGTGTTGCACCTATTCCAACAGTGACTCCACCTCAAAGTACCGAGTTGGCTGTAATTACTTTGTGAAGTTCTGTAATCATGTAAGCAGTTGAATGAACAAAGAACAAAGAAAATTACAGCACAGGAACAGGCCCTTTGGCCTCCAAGCCTGCGCCGATCCAGATCCTCTATCTAAACCTGTCGCCTATTTTCCAAGGATCTGTATCCCTCTGCTCCCTGCCCAATCATGTATCTGTCTAGGTACATCTTAAATGACGCTATCATGCCCACAATGAATGAAAGTTCATTTCTTTTATTATTAAACTGCCACCAAATCCCCTGTGTCTCCAAGTTAATGAAGTACAAGGAAGGGACTAAATTAACATGGATTTGTGAGGAAAATAATGCACTCCAACCCCCGATTATGCTGATCTCTTCCTTCTTTTATGCTTACCTTGCCTTTAACCAATTTAGTCTTTATGGAAAATTCAAAGTTCCTAATTAAGGGAAAACGAATTCTTGGCACGAAACAGTTATGGTCAACAGTCTGTGCCTATCAGAAGAATGTGACCTTTTTTTTGTATCAAAAATCTACCAAATGCTAAGTACCATTCTGACAAAGGGTCACTGGCCACGAAACATTTATTCTATTTCTCGCATTGCCGATGTTGCCAGACCTGCTGAGTTTCTCCAGCAATTTTTGCCTCTGTTTCAGATTTCAAGGATCCATAATTGTTTGTTTTATTGTATCACTAAGGTGAAGCTATGATGGGTGGTGGTCCTAATTGTGAGGCCAGTGGAAGGAAAATCAAACTTGTTCCTTTACAATTGTGTGGTCTGGCCCACCTGATTCTCTCATGTGACCCATCGCCTTCCTTAATGACTACCACCCACTGCTCCTGACCTCCATTATCATGAAATGCTTTGACAGGCTGGTCATGGCCCACATCAACTTGAGCCTCCCAGCCTGTCTTGATCCCCTGCAATTTGTGTACCGATGTAACAGGTCCACAGCAGATGCCGTTCCCTAGCCCCGCACTCATCCCTGAAACAACAAGGACACGTATGTCAGATTCCTGCTCATTGACAACAGCTCTGCCTTCAACACCATCTAAATTAATCTCAAAACTCCGAGACCTAGGTCTCGGCTCCACCCTCTGCAACTGGATCTTCAGTGTCCTGACCCATAGTCCGCAATCAGTGAAGATAGACAACTGCACCTCCTTCATGATAACACTCAACACTGGAGCACCCCCAAGGATGCATTCTCAGTCCCCTACTAAACTCACTGTGCAACCGCAACTGTGCAGCCAAATTCTGAGAGACCATATCAACAAGTTTGCTGATGACAACACTGTGGTCGGCCGGATATCAAACAACAATGAGTCTGAGTACAGAGAGGAGATAGAGGGCTTGGTATCATGCTTAATGATAACTATTTTTCTCTCAATGTCTGTAAGACCAAAGAACTGATCATTGACTTCAGAAAGGAAGGAGGACAACACACCCCCATTTACATCAACAGAGTGGAGGTGGAGAGGGTTTAGAGCGTCAAGTTCCTAGGAGTGATAATAATTGACAAACTGCCCTGGATCCTGTAGTTGTAATGGTTAAGAAAGCACAATAATGTCTCTTCTTCCTCAGGTGGCTTAGGAAATTCAACATGTCCGTAAGGAACCTCATCAACTTTTACAGATGCACCATAGAAAGCATACTGTCCAGGCGTATACTGGCCTGGTACAGCAATTGCTCTGCCCAGGACTATTAAGAAACTAAAAAAGGTTGTATGCACAGTCCAGATGATCACGGAAACCAACCTTCCATCCAAGGACTCCATTTACACTTCTCATTGCTGCGGAAAGGCTGCTAATGTTGTCAAAGACCCCTCCCACCCCGGTAATATTCCCCTACAATCTCTTCCATCATGTAGAAAATATAGAAGCTTGATTGCACGCACCAGCAGGTTCATGAACAGCTTCTTCCCCACTGTTATTAGACTGATGATTGGACTCTCTAACTTCTAATAATGTTGATCTTGCTCCACGCATCTCGTGTGCAGTGTAACCTGGATGCCTCATTCTGTCTAAGTACCCTATAATCTATATGTCCTTGCTTACTATGATCTGGCCGTACTGCTCGCAAAACGAAGCTTTTCACTGTGCTAAGGTACACGTGACCACAATAAATCAAATCAGATCTTTGGGTGTGGATCCAAACGACATCTCCATAGATAAGTTACATTTGAAGCCCAAATTATTTCTTATGTAGGGAGGGAAGGTTGAATGTTTATGTTATGAAGCACTAGCATAAGATTTGCTATGGGCAGGCGGGAAATGGGGGTTGGACATTTTTCCCCTTTTACCACATCTCAACTGGTGGGGGACAAATGAGTCTTAAAGGGAAAAATAGGTGCTTTAATCTCTTAACTGCTGTCGTTCCATTAACAGACAGAAGATGCATTTATTCATCACTTTTGAAAAACTGATAACTTTTTATCTGATACTGAACAATTGAATGTATTCATCACACCACCCATGCACATAGACGCATACAAGAAACAAGTACAGCAAAAGAAATCGTATATGCTTAGACCATTAAAGTACAGAAGTTTTGCTGTCTCTATTGATTGCATTGAAATGCAGGTTTGACATATTTTAGGCTTAAGATTTTCTTTTGTGGTTTACTGAAGAAATGGATGTTTGATGTTTCTCATGGTAGGTACTCAGGGGCTTACTGTTTGTAGTAACAAGTTTCTGGTTTCACTGAAATTGAGGTGCTGTTAAACTATTGCAGCAAAAACCTGGTTTTCTTCTTCAAATGTGTAGGTAAAGGCTGCTGATGAGTTTCAGGCAACGTTCGTTCTATGTTGGTTTGGATCAATTCCCTTTCTCTTGCTCAGCTCTCAATGTGTTTAAGTAAATGTTCCTCATCAAAACTGCTTTCTGTGCCATGACTATAGTTTCAGTTTTCCATTGTCTAGATCTGATGACTAGGACATTGACACACAATGGTGTTTGAGTTTCACCCATTTTTATCTTCTCATGATGGAATGGATTTCTTTTCCTGACCATCCCATGGAATCCACAGCCTGGAGGTCTGCAGGTCCAGCACAAACTAACTTCTGCATTTATCTGGACAATGTGAACCGTTAATCACCAGGAGAGATTTGTTGCATCTTATTGTGTCCTCAACAAAATGTCATTTGCATTTCCATTTTCTGCCAGACAAGCTACCTAGCTTCTAGTCTTCTGTAATTCCATATATGTTGGACAAATTAAAAGAGGTCACCTGACTTCTCAACACCATTTTGTTCAAAGCCAAATGTCCCTGCTGTATTTTCTTTTAAAAAATGGTGTGTATTTTCTATAAATGCATTAATGTAACTGCAAAGTTGTGCCAAATTTTTTACTTGAACGTCTGAATAGTTTGGAAATTCTATATTTGGATTTATTTAAATAGATCACAAGGTAGAATTTGGTTTTCATTGTTGCCAGTCAGAAAACAGAAAGAAAAGTCATCAATTTCGGAAGGCCGCACCTAAAGGATTAGGTAACTTTATTAAATACAAAAGAGCTCACAAAGATGCCCTCCAGAATCCAGAAATTTTGATGGTGACTGAGGCCTTATGAAACAGTCACAGTTTAAGTATAAATGAAATACCGGGCGACTGCAGATGTTATTTGAAGGATCTCCATCAACAGCCCACACAGGAGGAGAAAGATTTGCTCAAACAGCCAAGGACTTTGTGGCTTTAACCATTCACTATTTGAAATCTACCACAAAAAAGTCACAGCTGTTTGGCAAGGTTCAGTTATGTGTTGGTGAATGTGCATAGATCCACATTGTTTGTATGAAGGGCTAGGGGATTACCTTTCCGGTAACCTTTGGAAAAATGCAGACATGTCAGTATTATTGAAGACCTTTTGGTGTACAATAGGCAGTGGGTGACCCATAGGGTCTCTATCTATACATCCTCCAGAGGACCAACCAGGTACATCTGAGTATTTCTAAGTGCTGGGTCAGCGCACAACAGTTAACACAGTGGCCGGGTATCTCTCATTCCCTTAAGGAATGCATCACCTCTCTTATGCATAGACAAAAGTAGAATAACCTCTGCCACCCTTTTCTTCACTAGCCCTACACCATGGAACCACCTTGGTGTTGATTGCTTTAAGTTCAAACAAATAGTTTTCCTAATCTCGGTCAACTGATATTCCCAATAGCTTGAAACCCAGAAGCTCAGTTGATCCACCTGTGAGGCCATGTCTCTTTGAAAACTATACTTTCCGTGAGCAGAATTGCAGACATCATAATCTTATATGACCGCGGAACGGCTTAGACTCATGCCAGTTTTCGATAGGCCAAAGGTGGTGAACCCAACTTGCCTCCCCTTCCCAGAAGCCAACACTGAGTGTCATGATAAGAGACAATGGACAATAAGTCTGAAAGAGGAAGATTGGAGGACGGACCAAGCTCCCACCTTCAACCAGTGAAAAGGGGTTTGTGACCTATACCTCTTGGAATAAGATTCATGACCGAGCAGGACACAGGCACAGTGCTAACGTGGCTCCTGTGGCTGAGGTTAGATCTTGTTTGTACACAAAATGGTATCGTTCAAAAGAGCAGGAACACTTTGATTTTGTTAAAGGAGCAGCTGATAACTGGATAGGTGACATTGCCAGATCCTCATGCAGATCCTATAACAATGCAGCCACTAACAGCTCAGAGATCCAGTCTGGCATACACAACTCCAGAACTTGCAACTGAAGTCTGAAACATCAGGGAGATTGGTGAAACCACTTTGCAGGCTTTTCCTGTAAATGTCAGATTTGGGAAGTCACTTCAGAAATAACTCTTGATCATGTGTGAAAGGAGCTATTTCATGAGCCTGGGTTTGTAGGGTTCCAGATAAAATGTCCTCTTTTCTGGATATAGTTATGTTCAATATAAACTGTTAATATTCAGTCAGATGAGTAGGGACTTCATCTTACTACAGAGTTGCGGTGATGAGAAAAAGAGAAGATATGTGATAAGATTAGTAGGGCATGAAGGACAAAAGACAAAAAGAAAATGATGCAATGTCAGAGGGAGTGGTAGTGGCACAAGTACACAGACTGAGGATGTATAGAATCAGTTCATATTAACAACACTGAAACATCCCATACAGCCCAGCTTTAGCATCATATGTGCTCAATACAAGCCTCTCCCCACATGCCATCATCAAATCTGACCAATATCCTCATCCCTTTCTCCCTCAGGCATCTTCCTCTGAAAACATCAATGTTATTCATATTGACTCTTCTGGGAGGATTTCTGAAATTACTATCCAGAGGCCAGCTGCTCCAGAACTCAGCAGTACTGTGACCGAGGACAGAACAATACTCCAACACTCCCTCCCCACCACCCGGCTACTGCCCCACTGCCTACTGCCTTTCAGGATAAGGAAGACTCTGGTAAATGTAACAGTCCGAGCCAAGTTAAAGGCAGGGGAAAGAAACATCTCATGATTCCATCAGAACCTAGTGAAAGGTCAGATAAGAATCAGACTAGGTACAACTGTGATCTTCTTCACAGACACCGATCCCAAAAAGTTAATTCTAATTTTTCTTCACAGATGCTGCCAGACCTGCTGAGCATTTCCAGCAACTTTTGTTTTTGGTCTTGCCTGACAGCAGTTCCTTCGGTGATCTTCCTCATGTTTGTAAAGTCTGATACTCAGGCTCACACACGAGGAATAGCCGTTTTAAGTTAGATTTCCGTTTTGACCTGAAGTGTAATGGATTGAAAAGCTGAAATGTAATGGAATTCAGATGTTGGGACAGCTTTTGGTAGAATCAGAAAATCACTCAGTCTGAAGTCTTATGGTTTGATGGCAATGTTAAACACCAGTATGGACAATTAAACATGATAGTTAAGATATACAATGAGATCCCAAAGAGCAATAGTGCCTATGAAGCCATAGCCCAGTAATATGCCGAACCTTCACAAGAGCAGGTGTGCATGCTGGAATGGATAGAGATAGAGGAAGATGATGTGCTGAAAATTTTGTCAAACATTAAGATTGACAAGCCGCCAGGCCCGGACCAGATTTGTCCTCGGCTGCTTTGGGAAACGAGAAATGCAATTGCTTCGCCACTTGCGAAGATCTCTGCATCCTCGCTCTCCACTGGAGTCGTACCTGAGGACTGGAGAGAGGCAAATGTAATTCCTCTCTTCAAGAAAGGAAATAGGGAAATCCCCGGCAATTACAGACCAGTAAGTCTCACGTCTGTCATCTGCAAGGTGTTAGAAAGGATTCTGAGGGATAGGATTTATGACCATCTGGAAGAGCATGGCTTGATTAAATGCAGTCAACATGGCTTTGAGGGGGGCAGGTCATGCCTCACAAACCTTATCGAGTTCTTTGAGGATGTGACTAGAAAAGTTGATGAGGGTCGAGCTGTGGATGTGGTGTATATGGACTTCAGCAAGGCATTTGATAAGGTTCCCCATGGTAGGCTCATTCAGAAGGTCAGGAGGAATGGGATACAGGGGAACTTAGCTGTCTGGATACAGAATTGGCTGGCCAACAGAAGACAGCGAGTGGTAGTAGAAGGAAAATATTCTGCCTGGAAGTCAGTGGTGAGTGGGGTTCCACAGGGCTCTGTCCTTGGGTCTCTACTGTTTGTAATTTTTATTAATGACTTGGATGAGGGGATTGAAGGATGGGTCAGCAAGTTTGCAGACGACACAAAGGTCGGAGGTGTCGTTGACAGTATAGAGGGCTGTTGTAGGCTGCAGCGGGACATTGACAGGATGCAGAGATGGGCTGAGAGGTGGCAGATGGAGTTCAACCTGGATAAATGTGAGGTGATGCATTTTGGAAGGTCGAATTTGAAAGCTGAGTACAGGATTAAGGATAGGATTCTTGGCAGTGTGGAGGAACAGAGGGATCTTGGTGTGCAGATACATAGATCCCTTAAAATGGCCACCCAAGTGGACAGGGTTGTTAAGAAAGCATATGGTGTTTTGGCTTTCATTAGCAGGGGGATTGAGTTTAAGAGTCGTGAGATCTTGTTGCAGCTCTATAAAACTTTGGTTAGACCGCACTTGGAATACTGCGTCCAGTTCTGATCGCCCTATTATAGGAAAGATGTGGATGCTTTGGAGAGGGTTCAGAGGAGGTTTACCAGGATGCAGCCTGGACTGGAGAGCTTATCTTATGAAGAGAGGTTGACTGAGCTCGGATTTTCTTCATTGGTGAAAAGGAGGAGGAGAGGGGACCTAATTGAGGACCTAATTAAGATTATGAGAGGCATAGATAGAGTTGATAGCCAGAGACTATTTCCCAGGGCAGAAATGGCTAACACGAGGGGCCATAGTTTTAAGCTGGTTGGAGGAAAGTATAGAGGGGATGTCAGAGGCGGGTTCTTTACACAGAGAGTTGTGAGAGCATGGAATGCGTTGCCAGCAGCAGTTGTGAAAGCAAGGTCATGGGGACATTTAAGAGACTGCTGGACATGCATGTGGTCACAAAAATTTGAGGGTGCATACATGAGGATCAATGGTCGGCACAACATCGTGGGCTGAAGGGCCTGTTCGGTGCTGTACTGTTCTATGTTCTATATTCTATGTTCTCTAAGAGGGAGATAGAAAACCAGTGATTGCCATGACCTCTGATGACCCAAGGTTATGTCCCATGATTAGTATTACATCCAGGTTACCAGTGCACTAATCACAAATAGCCTGCTCCATCTCATAGAAGACGTGCAGTGTTATTATGAAGAAAAATATCACTTATCATTATAATGTGATTTAGGTGCCTCAAAACAGATGATGTGTGAATTTAATTTTGCAAAGTTCTTTATGATGAAGACAGCTTTCGCTGTCAAACGATGCCACAGGGTTCTTAACTAAGTAGAGCGCAAGACACTAATTAGGAATGTTAATACAACATTGCTGGTAAATAGAAAATTATAACTTCACCAAAAACACTAAACATGTAATGTACACTTAGTGACTGTTTCTCAGCCCTGTGCTTAACTTGGCCATGAAACAGTGCAATAGCTTAATCCAGATCACCTGCTGTTACAACACAAGCATATAATTTGAGAAACAAACAAAAGTGATCATTCCAGATATTAGGAATTTGCGAGAAGTTAAAATGACAAAAGACAATGCTGGGAAAGGAGTAAAACACAGCAACGCAGATGCTGGAGATGTGAAGCAAAAACAGAAATTGCTGGAGAAACTCAACAGGACCGGCAGCATCTCTGGACAGAAAACAGAGTTAACATTTCAGGTCCAGTGAAATATTCAGCCAGTGAAAGGTTTCATGACAGCAGAGTCAAAGCAGTGGTAATTGCTATGGTAAAAATTCAGGTGTGAATACAATGTGAAAAAAAGGAAGAAATAAGACAAACCCAAACCAGCAAAAAGAGAAATAGAATCAGAGATTATGATCTACACTTGTTTCAATTGATTCAACTTAAGCTTAATGTTGTCACAGAGTCACAGAATTGGTAAGATGCAGAAGACGGCCATTCAGCCCATCATGACTGCAATGTTCTATTTCCTAGGAACAATCTCCTGACTTTTCCCCAATACCTGCACAACATTTCCATCCAAAAAACCATCCAATGCCCTCTTGAGTACCTCGGGTTGAAGCTCCACCACACTTCCATACAGTGCATTCCTGAGTCCAGAAGTCTGTTCAGTACCAATCTGATAGGTAGGATACTGCTCCTCAAGATTACGTTTAAGCCTCACTGAAATGCTGTGACACAAACTGAAGCTCAGAGCCACTCTCAAAGACATAGTTCCCTTGATTCTCTTGAGATTATTCTCTTCACACTGAGATTAGATGAGTTAGAAAATAAAATCCTGACCTGATCTTCAGGAGATGGAATGGTTGACTGACCCATTAATTGTTTAGTCTTTGCAAGACTACAGTTCCAGTATCCAGATCAAAAGCCCTAGTGGAAATGTTCCGCTATAGTGCATCATGGAGTAATGGGTAATATTCACAAGCCTGCCACCATCAGTAAAACTGGGTTTCATGTGTAAATGTGTTGAAATGCCAACACCAGGTGCTCTAGTTACATACATAGAAGTGCAAATATTTGCATTTAATGCTGCCAATGCAGGATTTTGCATCTAGCAGTAATTCAGTTCATGTCCCCCATAATTGGCTGTCTGTTAAACCATGTTAGGCATCAAAGCCAGTTCAACTGCAAGCTGTGATAACAAGGTGTAGAGCTGGATGAACACAGCAGGCCAAGCAGCATCAGAGGAGCAGGAAAGCTGACATTTCGGGCCTAGACCCTTCTTCAGAAATCAGTTTTCTGAAGAAGGGTCTAGGCCTGAAACGTCAGTTTTCCTGCTCCTCTGCTGCTGCTTGGCCTGCTGTGTTCATCCAGCTCTACACCTTGTTATCTCAGATTTTCCAGCATCTGCAGTTCCTACCACTTCTGAAACAACCGCAAGCTGTCCCTGAGTCAGAAGAGGATGAGTTTATGTTGCATGCCATGCAAACAATTGAGGATGATACTCCTAATGCAGTTCTGGCAGAGTGCTGTATTGTCAGAAGTACTATCTTTTGGGTGAGACATTAAATTGAGGCCTGTCTTCCATCTTAGGTGGCTATAAAAGATCCATTATTTCAAAGCAAAGCAACGGAGTGTTCCCTGATGCCATGTCTTATATACATCCCTCAAGCAACGTTAGCAGAAAAACATATCAGCTAGTTGCTGCTTATTTGTGTTTGTGCAAATTAGCTGCCAGTTTTCTTTATGAATGGACAGGTAAAGCTGACCAACCTACCTTAATCTCCAACTCACCAGAATATTGGTGCTGAGATATCAGGCCAGTCTTGACTGTGATTAGAAGAGGCCTTTAATCATTCCAGTTTATCATATTCCTGTTTCCCAAGCTAATACTGTGCAGCCAAACATAAGCATTAGTTTACCATAATGGGGCTAACTCTCAATTAGCATTAGCCCATACTAATGCACAGGGAGCCTCTTACACACTCATCCGATTCCACACCTTCCACACTTAATTTACCTCACGGATATTTAACGACAACAACAACACAAAAACATCAAATCCGGATTCGTCATAAGAGATGATGGCAAAACAATGGGATCTCATTTCATTAAAGAGCGCAGACACACTCAATGATCGTTTGGGAATTGACATGGTTTTCAAAGCCTACACTAGAGAATTAATTAAAAGAATTTGGTGTCCTCGATTGTTTATTATTTTTGCTGACCTCACCGTGTGGATTAATATTTAATTAGCCTTTAGGAAGAATGGAAAGCACTTATTAACCAGCTCTGTCAATCTGTCAGAAGCCAGCCTTTCTGCAGACTCTGTTCCTGATAGAAAGGAGGGGGTAGGGGGAATCCAAAAAAAAATGAACAGAAGAAAGCTTGCCTAGCACAAAGGAAGGGATGGGTTGATCACACCCATGGAAAATTATTCTTTTAAATTAAACCGACTGGACAGGCCTATTAAGAATATTCTTAACAATTTTTTTTTAATATTTACCTCACAATGTGCACGATGGTATTGTGGTTATATTACAGTGCAGGTCTCAGACTAGTAATCTGGAGAACGTGAATGCAGAATGCGCCCGAGTACATTAACAGTTTGAATTTAGTTTGAAATAAAAGAAATGTGGTATTAATAAAAGTGGCATCAAGACAGCGGGCTTACTGATTATATTTTAGGAAATATGCATGACTCCAGTCGTACACCAATGAAGAAGAGTCATATTGGACTTGAAGCACTATCTCTGTCTCTTTCATCACAGTTGCTGCCTGACTTGATGAGTTTCACCAGCACTTTCTGTATCTGCTCAGCGCCGATGGGACTGGTTCTCAAGTGTTCCCTGAATTTGCGATTCAGTTGTCTCTTAACTGCTTTCCATAATCCAAGAGATTGGACAAACACCCAATTACAGAGTAATAAGTGCCAACTTTGAGAGACAATCTTTTTTAAATGAGATTTGAATGTTTTAACTTACAGGTGTGTTATTTTTCACAGATCTGACCTGAGGTTCAAAGAGTGGCTCTGGGAAGGCCACAGGATGAAGTATTGAGTGGACTACGCGGGGTTAATCTATGCTAAAAGCTAGACTGCATCACCAGTGATGTCACATGGAACAAGGTTTGAGCAAAGTCCTGCACAGCCATACCTCTGTATGTAGTGTAAACACTTAATAAATGTTCAATTGGTTTGCACTAGTGTACTGCCAAACTTCATCTCTCAAAAGCATCCAGAACCTGATCATGATATTCATATATTGAGGGAGTGCTGTGCTATCAGAGTCTACTTAGTTGTTAAAGTGAAGTCTCATTTGCAGCAGACACCAAGAGTGACTGGATTCAAAACATTAACACTGCTTCCTTCCCGCTGATGTTGCTAGACTTGGTGAGTTTCTCCAGCAACTTCTGCGTTTGTTTCATTTGCCCTGTCAGGCAAACAGGAACTATCACTCAGCACTTATCTACCACAAGGAAAGGTAGATCAGGGACGATTTATTCTTCAATCAGCATCAAATGACTATATTATTGCTTCTGATTGGCTCTTGCTGTGCATGAATTGGTTTCTGTGCCATGCTTGTCTGTAAAACAAAGCAATGAATGTGCTGCAAAGTATTTTGGAGCTTTGAATATTCAGGTAAGAGCTCCTTCTTTCACAGTGAGAACTGAGTTTCAGCTGATGATAGAAAGTGTGGTGTGATGCTGCATGATCTAGCATTGGGGGTGCAGTCTCTGAAAGTGGGTGTAGTTTCAGTGCCCAACCTTAGATATGACTAGTGAGAGGTCAAACTAGTCAAGCAGAGGGCTGTGGTGTAACCCAATGAAGGAGAAGAGGAACTTTGTCGGATAGTCAGGAAGTTGGTATCATTCTCATCATTTAGAGAAGGCTGTGTTTCTGTCCTTGTACATACATGCAGGCTGGGGTAAAGCAAAATGTCATTTCCTTTAAATGCAGATTGCTGGACAAATATTTCGCATATTTTGGTATGTGACGGTGGGTTCTGCCATCCAATCATCTGATGGACTTTTGGATGACAGTGACTCGCTATCCCCACTCCTTCCAAATCGCAACACTTTTTTTAAAAATCTCTGAACTGTACAAAAATGACACTGGGTGCTATGTGTGTAACAGATTCTCTCTACAGTGATTCAAAGCTCCTAATTCTGCCTTCCAGCTCTTTCTACAACTTTGATTTCTTCCCTCAAAGTCCACACGCAGGCTTAACTAATCAATCAAGCACAGTATGGTCAATAGTAAGCAGACCAACATAATCACACACTTAACAATTGAAACTACACTGTTGCCCTCTAGTAAAACTGAAGACATTATTTTAAATTAAATAATTTGAAACAATGAATATGGCCATTTCCTGAAGTTCAACTTTTTTGGTTTCTTTAAGTACAGGAAAAGCCTTTGAAATGCAAAGGGCCACACTGAGATCTATGAACTTGGTGGTGTGGCACTTTGAGACCAACTTGTTTGCACGGGCATGCAAGCTACTGAACCTGGAGATCATATCAAAAGTAATGGGACCATCTGTGAATGCGTGGAGGTCGATGGCCAGCAACATAGTCGGCATTTGATACTCAATGTAGAGAATGAACTTTTGACCATGGAATAAAAATGCAGGCCAGTGCCTCCCATTCTCCAGTAGAGTATTTGTATTTTAGGTTTTGAGAAATTGGGCTCAAAGCAAGAACTTTCAAGGTCATTCACTTTCTTCAATGCACTGCAAGCAGACAGCTCCAATCCCTCTCCTAATACATTGCATTTTTTATTCTATTCATTTGGGGGATGTGAGCGTTGCTGGCAAGCATTTCTTGCCCATCTCTAGTTGCCCATGACTGCTGGTGTTGTACATTTCTGTGTGAAGATTGAAATCCATGCGGACTAATGAAAGTGCTACATTTCATCTTTCACTGTGTCACACGTTACTTTGCTGTTCCAGTTGTTCTCCTTTGCACAGAAGCTTTTGTTAGCCTCCATGATCTTGAAGTACTTAATAATGAATTTGTGGTAAAAGTTGGTAGCCCTGGGGAACAGTGCCAACTTTTTGTTATAGTACTGCATAGATCTCAATAAAACACAACACCCTTAAGACAGCCAGACAATATTACAACATATAGCACTCGAGTATAAAAAGTAGGTAGTCAGTTAAACAGTTAGTTAGCAAGCAATCAGTAAGTCAGACAACCAGTGCATGTTAGTCACACAGTCAACTATGTATGCTGTACAATAAAGCTTGAAATACAGGCTGTTGAGAGTTCTTGTGGTGATGCCCTTACCTTTGAGTCAGGAGGCCAGAAACAAGTCTCACCTGCTCCAGAGCTGTGTAGTAGCCTCTCTGAACAGATTATTAGAATATATCAGTAACACGGGCTATATCTGAATTTGAGTTTTTGTGACCTATTCTTCTAAGAGAAGAAGGTTATCTGATCATGATTCAAGAAAGAGAGTGGGTGGGGATTGTCCAAGTGTTCAAGCTAATATTCAACATCATTGAAAAATATTACCTGTTTGTCATTTCATTTTTTTTGGATCTTGCTGTGCATATTTTGGCTTTCTCATTTCTAACATTACAACAGTGTTCATAATTCAACAGTTTTTCATTGGCTTTATGTGTCCTGACATCGTGAGCTGTGCTATATAAATGCAAGTCTTCCTTTCTCTTAAGCTATGGATTAAGCTCCTGGTTCTTCTCTGAAACTGCTCATGGGTGTTAATTTTCTGTTGTCTTTTACTTTTGAGAAGGGGACAGATAGAGTGCCCAATGTACTGTCTCACCTAAACCCTGTTCATTAATTAGCTGTGATTGGCAAGACCAGAGTTTCTCATATAGTTTCTCTGTCACAGTATTGGTCTCTGTCTCGCAGGCCAAAGAAAGGTACCCTTGTATTTACACAGCACCTATTGCAATCTCAGGATATCCCAAAGCTTTTTAGAGTAAAAAAATAGTGTAAATAATATTCCGAAGTATAACTACCAATTTGCACACAGGAATCTCCTGCAGCAATGAGCTAATGGTAATATTTTTAATGATGTTATTTAAGGGATAAATATTAGCTGGAGAGAGTTCTTCTCATTTTTCAAATTTATCTCCAGGGTCCTTGCCAATGTTTGGCGATAAGTAAATGGGATAAATATTAGCCAATATATCCCTCAAATGACACCACTAAAAGAAATTTTCTCGTCACTGTTATGATGCTGAACATAGATTGGCTGCTGATTTTTCAGCTTTGCTATGGTGACTACAATTCCAAATAATTTTTAATACGTCTTAGGATGTCCAGAATTCATGACCAGCCTGAATTATGTGCTCTAGTCTCTGGTGGGAGGTTTGAACTCATGACCTCCTGATTGGGTTGAGGGGATGAGAGCTCCACCGTTGAGCCAGTATTCAGCAGACAGCAAGCATGTCCTGCCTTGTTTTGAGGTGAAGGCTTCAAATCAAGGACAGCTAATCTTTAGCCCTCAGCATCTCTGAGTGTTTTTCAGGTGTATGTGTGCGTGACACAAAATTAGCACTGACCCTTTTCCACTGGGTGAGCAACACGGTCAGTGTCTTTTTGCTGCCCTTTTGTACAACACCTCAAATGAGCCAGTCTTCTTACCAGTTAAGACAATCAGATTGATCTTGTGTGCTTAATAAATTTTCGTCAATAGGGAAGTGCCTCTAATTGAGGTTGAACACTAAGTTTTAATAAACCACTAGTTCCAGCCAAAGTGAGTTTATTCTCAGCTAGGACAGGCCAGTCACATTGTGAAGCCTGCTGCGACAACTGCATTTTTAAAAAAATGTCTGTCCCCTTTTTCATTGGTGGAACCCAAATTCCAAAATGTGCTCACACATTTTTTTTTGCATACATTCATTCCAGAATTCTGGAGATGTACTTTGCTGGAGAAATGCCTCATTTGCTCCATTCCTACAAGATGATGTTTTGGGGGAGACCCTCCTGCAGTGCGAATCTGCATTGAACCAGTTCAGACAAACCTCCGCCCATCCTCATCTCCACTGACTCAATAGTCATATGCTCGCTCCAAGTAAGAGTAAAAATAAGGTGCGCTTTTCTATCCAGAACTACATCATTAGTCAGTCATTACCACATATCATGAATTCCTTCTCACACAGACAGTCAGGACAAGAGGAAGACTGGAAGAGAAGCAGCTTCCAGTCAGCAAACTGTCTTTCAGCCCGAAACATCTACTTTGCTGCTCCTCAGATGCTGTCTGACCCGCTGTGCTTGTCCAACTCCACGTTTATTGAGCCAAGCTTCCAGCATCTGTAGTTCTTATTGTCTCCAAGCAACCTGCTTTTATCAGGAACCTTCATGAGGTCTTTCACTTGTAATTGACAACAACAGTAAGGCCTTGTTTCTTCAAAGTTTTCCCACTTCAGATGGAGTCATCTCCTTACCACTAGGAGCATTGTTGAAATGGAGTCCTTCTCCTTCCAGTTGCTATCCTGGTCCATCCCCCCACTCACCCTACATTAATCCTGCTCTCTTCAAGAAATAAGACATAAAGATCTTGCTTTACAATAGTATCTTTCACAACACCAGGACACCACAAAATACCTTAGAAGCAACAAAGTACATCCTAATCTTTAATCACTTTGAAATGTAGGGAGACATGGCAGCCAATTAGCATATAGCAGATTCCCATGGTGAGATTAAAAAGGCTAAGGCTCTTTACTTTCTAAAACAAGAGGTTAAGTGGTGAATTTATAGAGATTTTTACAATTAAGAGGGTTTGGTAGGATAGATGTAGATAAGATGTCAACGAGAATTAATGGCCACAAGAAGGTAAGTATTAATAAATTCATTAGGGAATTCTGCAGTAACCTCTTGACCAGAGAGTGCTCAGATTGTAGAGTTCATTTCAGCTTAGAGTACTGCAAATGGCTTTGATGTGATTAAGGTGAAGTTAGTTAAGGGGGTCTTGGGGATCCATTAGTTCAGTTAGCTGAACAGCTGGTTTTCATTATAGAGTGATGCCAACAGTGCACATTCAATTCCCTCAGCAGCTGGAGTTATCACGAAGATCCCACTTGTCTCTCATCTCAGATATGGTGACTCTCAAGTTAAAACACAACCCAGTCTCTCTCTAATGAAAGAGCAGCCCCACTGTCCTGTAGGACCATGGCAACCTTACGGTTATTACATGTTCAGCACTGAAGGGTGAAAGGACCAATAGATTCAGTTGATGCTGGAACGCAAAGCATCATCATGGACCAGATGAAACACCCTGTAGATGCAAATATTTTGTAAATAGCACTGTGACAGTGAACAGATAATCTCTGGAATTCCACACTGATCTCAGGTGAGAGCTATGTTGGCCTGAGCGTGGCCACTGAACTTTCCCCAATACGAACAAACTGTTGCTGGAAACACTCAGCAGGTCAGGCAGTATCTGTGGAGAGAGAAACAGAGTTACCATTTCAGAAATGGAAGAGTTGTGAAGACATGAGAAGGGGGAAGTGATGAACAAAAAGTAAGGTCTGTGATAGGGTAGGGGCTAAGAGTAAAATAACAAAAGATTTCAGAATGCCAAAGCAGAGAAGTAATGGACATAGTGAAGAAACCAAAAGGTTGTGTCCAGTTGAGGTGTGAATAATAACATAACTGCATTTGAATGCAACACAGGAACAAAGGAATAACAAAAGAAACAGAGAGAGAACAAGAGATAGTAGGAACTGCAGATGCTGGAGAATCCGAGATAACAAGGTGTAGAGTGGGATGAATGCAGCAGGTCAAGCAGCATCATCGGAGCAGGAAAGCTGACGTTTCGGGCCTAGACTCTTCTTCAGATTCTTGTTATCTCAGAGAGAGAACATGTTTTTTTAAAGGCGCAGAACAAAATAGAGGCAGAGGTTATGATCTTACCTTATTGATCTTCATTTTGGGCTCAGAGGATCATTGTGTGTTTAGGTGGAAGATGAGGTGCAGTTCCCCAAGTTTGAGCTGAGAAAGGTCAGAGTCAGGTGGAGAATTGAAATGACAAATCACTGGAATCTGCGGGTCATGCTTTAGGCTGTGTAGATCTGTTCCACAAAGCAGCCACCCAGTAGTCGTTGTGGCCAAAATGGGACAATTATGGAATTGGCCACATTGTCAGTAGCCAATAGCAAAAGAAGTCTAAGTACAATACAGTGCAGCTTCATCTGAAAGATGTATTTAGGGCATTGGACATTGAGAAGGCTGCAGATGAAACAGCAGTCATTGCATCCCCTGGAGTTGCATGGAAAGGTGCTGTAAAGAAGGAAGGGATTATAAGAAGTAGCTGAGCAACAGGGTGTCACAGAAGGAATGGTCCTTTTGGAAAACTGAAAGGGAACAGCAGAAAAAGATGTTCCTGGGGGCTTCATGCTGGTACTGGCAAAAAAGGTGCTGGATGACCCTTGAAAACACACCCTGGTGAAGTAGAAGATGAAGATAAAGGAAAGTCACTGTGATTGTGGGAGGGAGAGGAAAGGCTGAGACGAGAAGTGCATGACATTAATTGGACATGTTGGAAGTTGATGATGCTGAGTGGATAGGCATATCACAAACTGTGATGTTGCCTCTCTGGTGGGTCTCTTTGTTGAGCTATTCTGCGAAAGTGTCCAGCACACAGCAGATCTCAATCACACCTTACTCCATAAGGCAGGTATATCAGTGTTCATAAGTTTGCTCAAAATACTTGTGAAAGGGCCGGGCAAAAGAATCCATCAACCACATCTTTGAAAGCTTAACCTCAAAAAGATCTCCGAACATAGGCCATAGAACATAGAACAGTACAGCACAGTACAGGCCCTTCGACTCACATTGTTGTGCCTACCTATTATCCTACTAAGATCAATCTACCCTACATACCCCACATTTTACTATCCTCCATGTGCCTATCCAAGAGTTGCTTAAAAGTCTCTAAAGTATCTGACTCCACTAACACGGCTGGTAGCGTATTCCACACACCCACCGTTCTCTGTTTGAAGAACCTACCTTTGACATCTCCCCGATACCTTCCTCCACTCACCTTAAAATTATGCCCCCTCTTAATAGTCATTTCAGCCCTGGGAAAAGGTCTCAGATTCTGCTCTATCTATGACTCTCATCATCTTGTAAACCTCTATCAAGTTACCTCTGATCCTTCTTCGCTCCAATGTAAGAAGCCCTAGCTCCCTTAACCTTTCCTCAAAAGACCTGCCCTCCAGTCCAGGCAGCATCCTGGTAAATCTCCTCTGCCCCCTCTCCACAAGCTTCCACATCCTTCCTATGAAGAAGTAACCAGAACTGAACACTATATTCCAAGTGTGGTCTAACCAGAGTTTTATAGAGCTGCAGCATAACCTCACAGCTCTTGAACTCAATTCCCCTGACAATGAAAGCCAACACACCACACACCTTCTTTACAACCCTATCAACTTAGGTCGCAACTTTGAGGGATCAATGGATGTGGACCCCAAGATCTCTCCATTCCTCCACACTGCCAAGAATCCTGCCATTAACCCTATATTCTGCATTCAAATTTGATCTTCCAAAATGAATCACTTCACACTTTTCTGCATTGAATTCCATCTGCCACTTCTTTGCACTGCTCTGCATCCTATCAATGTCCCATTGCAGCCTACAACAGCCCTCCATGCAGTCTACAGTTCCACCTACCTTTGTGTCATCGCCAACTTACTAACCCACCCTTCCACTTCCTCATCCAAGTCATTTATAAAGTCCAGAGGTCCCAGAACAGATCCCTGCAGAACACCACTGGTCACTGAGCTCCAGGCTGAATACTTTCCATCCATTACCACCCTCTGTCTTCTATTGGACAGCCAATTTTGTAAATAGACAGCCAAATTTGCCTGAATCCCATTCCTCCTTACTTTCTGAATTAGCCTACCATGTGGAATCTTATCGAATGCCCTGCTAAAATCCATATACACCACATCCACTGCTCTACTTCCATCAATGTGTTTTGTCACATCCTCAAAGAGTTCAATAAGGCTGTGAGGCATGACCTAACCCTCACAAAGCCATGCTGACTATTTCTAATCAAATTGTGTTCTTCCAAATAATCATAAATACTATCTCAGAATCCTCTCCAATAATTTTCCACCACACAAGTAAGACTGACCGGTCTGTAATTTTCAGAATTATCCCTATTTCCTTTCTTAAATTAGGGAATGACATTTGCCACCCTACAATCTTCTGGTACTACTCCAGTGGACAGTGAGGATGTGAAGATCTTTGCCAAAGGGGCCTCAATCTCTTCCCTCGCTTCTTGTAGTAACCTTGTGTATATCCCGTCTGGCCCAGGGGACTTATCTATCCTCATATTTTTCAAAATTTCTAGCACATCCTCCTTTCTAAGATCAACCCGTTTGAGCACATCTGCCTGTTTCATAATGTCCTCACAAACACCAATGTCCCTCTCATTGGTGAATACTGAAGCAAAGTATTCATTAAGGACCTCCCTACCTGCTCTGCCTCCACAAACAGATTCCCTCCACTATCCCTGATTGGCCCTATTCTCACTCTGGCCATTTTCTTGTTCCTCACATAAGTATAGAAAGCCTTGGGGTTTACCTGGATCCTACCTGCCAAGGTTTTCTCATACCCAGTTCTAGCGCTCCTAAGTTCATTCTTCAGTTCCTTCCTGGCTGCCTTGTAGATCTCTAGAACCCTGACCAATCCTTGCTTCCTCAACCTTAAGTAAGCTTCCTTCACCTTGATTAAATTGTTTCTTTTAAGCACTCAGGTGTTTTTGCACTGGAATAGAGTGTCCTGCTTATAACTTAACAAAACAATAGGACAGTAGTGAAAGTGTGATTAATCTTAAATGTAACATCAGGATATTCTCATCCAAGGAATTGCAAACCACAGAATTTAAGCTCTGAAGAATTAAGCCTGACTGTTTGTTCCTGTCACAGATACTATCAAAACTTCTGTGAATGGATGACTACAAAATACCCATCCCTGAACTGGAAGATATGAGATCTCCTTATTGAGTTCAAGCTGTTCAGCCAACAAATGGAACCGTAGCTGTCAAAATCAAAACTACTATTGGAAATGAAGGTTTCTGCAGACTGACAACATCAGGAGTGTCGACTGATTACTTCATAATGGTCTCCACCAGCTAATCACTTATGAGCTAAGCTTGATCTTCACATGCACTTTCTCCAATTTGTATTTTTTTCCAGACTTCCAACCCCAGGAGTTGATACAGCAGGAAATTCAACAGGTGTGGCAGCATCTGTGAAATAGAAGCAGAGTTAATGTTTAAAGTCCACAGCAACCCAAAGTAACAAAAGATCACTTTGTGAGCTGTAGCTGTGATAATGAGATAAAAGCTGTGACTTTTCAGAAACAAAACTGGATAATAAAATCATTGAAATTTGTAATAGCTCCTACCCCTATCAAAGCATATTAAAAGGAACTTTCTAGACCAAACCAAATGTACTGCTTGGAAGTATTGCAACAAAGGTGTTGCAAGAATGAAGTGATCCTTTTTGGTTGAAAGAGTTTATAGCCTTTGTTTACTATGTTCGCCGTAAGAACATTAGCCATTTCACACAACCCTGGAAAGTCACACGGGAGTGCAGCCTCATATGTATTACCTGAGCTTGTCAGGCTTCCTATGACATATGCAAGGCTAGTGGAACTGGGGATGCTAGAACACCAATGCTGAAGCTAGTACAGACGATTCAGTATTGTGACGTGACAGCTCCAGCATTCCAGCAAACAAAGGAAGCATAACATATATCTCACACACCAGGTTCACTCAATGTCCTGCCAGGCTTCAAGGGTGATCAGAACATTGACTGTATGGAATGCCAGCTCATTAACACACAATGTCTGAGAACTATTGATGTTGCACAAATTAAAGATGTCACCACTATTCATAACGTATTTCCACAAGAGCCTGGAAACTATATGCAGTGGACAAAATCAATCCAGGTGTAGGTGCTAATCTTCTTCCACTTCCCAGGCTGAAAAGCTTGTACCTGCAGAAGTGGAAACTGATGAATCAACCAATCACCACCAAGTCCACAGGCTACAATGGCTCAAAGATTCTAGCTGTGGGATCCTTCATTCTTGAATGTTGCTACATCAACTCACCATGGACATCTAAGATATTCTGCGTGATGGACAATGCAAGTCTAGCGATTACAGGCCTAGCAGCCAGCAGAATCCTGGCTCTGGTTACCATTCATTGTCTCCACACAAAAACAAACCATTATTGCCTTGTAAAATACCCACAACCAGAGACCAGAATTTGTACTGATCACTTCAACATCTGAGAAGATGATTTCTTAGGTGTGTCCTGCTACCTTTGAGACCCATGTATATGCACACCAAGATTCCACTGGCCCTTGGTGCTTTCCAGAGTCCTATAATTCATCATTTATTTCCCTGCACTGTTTGTTTGGCACAAGTGCATCTTGTGGCCTCTTTCCATGCTGTAGGGATTTCATAATTCTGTGGTTACATGTGCTTTCCTCTGATTCACCCCTGCCTATCCAAATGCAGATTAATTCTATCCCTCAGAACTTCTTCTGTTAGTTTCCCAAATGGAGGCTAGACCAACTGGCCTGTAGTTTCCTGGCTTATGCATTGCTCTCTTGTATAAAGGTAATATATTGGCTCTCCTCCAATCCTTGCCTCCTCCCTGTTGGCCAGAGAGGAATTGAGAATTATTACCAGTGCCTCTGCCATTTCCTTCTTTGCCTCACTCATCAGCCTGGGATATATTTCATCTAGCCCTGGCAAGTTATCTATTTTTAAATCTGCCAGACCACTTAACCTCTTCTCTGTCTGTGATAATTTCTTTAAGTATATCACAGTCCTGCTCCCGGATTTCTATGCACGTATCATCTCACTCACTTGTGAAAACCGATTTTTTTTCGAAAACATATTCATTTTGAGCTCTATCTATATCCACTGGCTCCACACACAAATTACCATTGGATCCTGAATGGGACCTACTCTTCCCTAGTAATCCTATAATCCTGCGTGTCCTTGTGAAATAACTTAGAATTTTCCTTTATTTTATCTGCCTTTATTCTTTCATGCTTCCTATTTTGCTCTCCCAATCTCCTTAATAAGTTCTCTATTGCACATTCTGTACCCCTCTAGGGCTTCTGCTGTTTTGGACTCCCAGTGACTGTCCTAAGCTTCCCTTCTTCTCTTTATGTAATCCTAGATATCACTTAGTATCCAAGGGTTGCAGGATTTGTTGATCCCACTTTGTTGTCACTATCCTACTACTTGTATACTTCTCTGAAATTAGCCAGCCTGTCTGCTCTTCTATTTCTCTTGTTTTGTTAGGAGGCCTCTAGATTCCCAGCAATGCGATAGCTCCCTTTTTGTCTTTCAGTTCTACCCATATGGCTTCATTTTGAGGAGCCTTCTAAGATGTCACCAGTCGTTACTGCTGTAATTGTTTCCCTGATCAATTGTTCCGGCACCCACCACTCCTCCTTTTTTACCTGCTTCCCTGTTTTATCTGAAGACCCTGTATCCAGGAATAGTGAACTACTAGCCCTGTCCCTCTCATAACCCATGTCTCAATGATAGTAATGGTATCATAGCTTCCACGGTTTAATTTGTGCTGTCAACTCACTTACCTTGATTGCAGCAACTTTGCATTAAAATAATTGCCATGCAAATTTGCCAAACTTTTTCATATGCCTTAACTGGCCTATAATTTTTATGCTCTGTGACTGACTCCCTTGCTGTCTTTTCTAATTCTGGTTGTCCATCTCTCCCCTACTGAACTCCTCTTTCTGGATACCCCCAATAAGTTAGCTTAAACCCTCCCCCAAAGCATTATCAAACCCCCTTGAGTGGATGCTGGTCCCATTCGGGTTTAGGTGCAACCTGTCCACTTTGTGCAGGTGTCAACACCTTCAGAAACTGTCCCAACATCACAGAAATCTAAAGTGCTCACTTCTGTACCATCTTTCTATCTGCACGTTCACCTGTCCAATTTCTACTCTCCATTAGCCTTTGGCACCAGAAGTAATCCAGAATTTTTGGGCCCTGTTCATTAATCTAATTCCTAGCTTCCTGATTTCTGCTTGCTGGGCCTCATCTCTTTTTCTACCTATATTGTTGGGACCAATAATAAGAAACAAAGAAACCTACAGCACAGGAACAGGCCCTTTGGCCCTCTAAGCCTGCGCCGATCAAGATCCTCTGTCTAACCTGTCACCTATTTTCTAACGGTCTGTGTCTATTTGCTCCCTGCCCATCCATGTACCTGTCCAAATATATCTTAAAAGACGCTAATGTGTCTGTATCTACCACCTTCGCTGGCAACACGTTCCAGGCACCCACCACCCTCTGTGTAAAGAACTTTCCACGCATATCTCCCTTAAACTTTCCTCCTCTCACTTTGAACTCATGACCCCTAGTAATTGAGTCCCCACTCTGGGAAAAAGCTTTTTGCTATCCACCCTGTCTATACCCCTCATGATTTTGTAGACCTCAATCTGGTCCCCCCTCAATCTCCGTCTTTCTAATGAAAATAATCCTAATCTATTCAACCTCGCTTCATAGCTAGCACCCTCCATACCAGGCAACATCCTGGTGAACCTCCTCTGCACCCTCTCCAAAGCATCCACATCCTTTTGGTAATGTAGCAACCAGAACGGTACACAGTACTCCAAATGTGGCTGAACCAAAGTCCTATACAACTGCAACATGACCTACCAACCCTTGTACTCAATACCCCACCCAATGGAGGAAAGCATACCATATGCCTTCTTGACCACCCTATTGACCTGCGTTGTCACCTTCAGGGAACAATGGACCTGAACACCCAGATCTCTCTGTTCATCAATTTTCCCTAGGACTTTTCCATTTACTGTATAGTTTGCCCTTGAATTTGATCTTCCAAAATGCATCACCTCGCATGTACCACAATTTCTGTTAGTTTGCCCTGCCTCCTTCGGAATGCTCAGCGGTCATTCAGTGACATCCTGACCATGGCATTAGGAAGGCATGTTGCCATCTAGATTCTCGTTTGTTTTGGTGCTAGCAGAAATGCCAGTCTGGCACACCCCTCCCCTGCACCCCCCAACCAACCACCCCCAACAATCCAGTGAAGTGTAGATTTTTTTTCAGTTTAGTTTAGAATAATAGGATCCCTACATTCAAAAAGAGGCTATTCAGCCCACCCAGTCTGGACTGACCCTCCAAACAGCATCTGACCCTATCCCCATTTTGACCATGGCTAAACTTTTGCTGTGTTTGTTTCTCTTAATTCTGCTCTGCATTGAGCAGTCCAATTCAGATCAGTTCAGCTTGTGTAGCCCATTGTTGAACGGGTTCTACCCACAAGCATGATGCCATGTTTCTGATTAGCCTGTCATTGGATTCCTGTGCCATGTTTACTTGCTGACCTATCTGTTCCCCAGTTTCCTCAAGTATTCTAGCAGAACTGTATATAGCTTGAAGAACAGACCATAATCTTCCATTTGGGCTCTATGTAGCCTTCTAGACTGAACACATAGTTTAACAATTTCAGATTGCAAGCAATCCTCCCATTTTGTTTCAATTACCTTTATAAATTTTGATTCATTTTGTTATTTTTGTATATATTTCCACTGGCAGTTATTCATTACTTTACCATTCTCACTTCTTTGTTCCCAATCCCCTTGTCCTTGCACCAATTGTTAATGAACCATTTCCCACTGAAGCACTCACCTTTTCTCACATTCCCCTTTTCAGTTGCATAGCACCCCTCTCACTTTTCCTGGTTTTGACGTGCAGTTACAATCACAAGTTCTATTACCATCTACAAATGCTGTGAGACCAACTGAGCATTTTCAGCATTTCATTCTGATTTCCAGCATTCTCAGTACTGTTTTCTGTTCAAAGCAATCATGAGTTTGAGAGAAATTGTTCCTTCCAAAAAGTAAGCCCAAAACCCAATAACTGTTCAGTTCAATATGACACTATACTTGTTTAAACCATGTCCAGGCATCATTTAATGCTTACTCGAAGAAAGCAAAGAATATCACTCATTACCTAATCATAAACAGTTCAGGATACTATTCATTTAACTGCTAAATGCAAACTCACTATAACATTCACTGTCTATTCATTGCAATTCCAACACACCATTCAGTACCTCAATGCAACCCCAGCATATCATTGAGTTCCTGCTGAATGCACCCCAAGGGCAGCATTCAGCATCTCAATGAAGCCCCATTGCACCATTCACTATCTGCTCAATGCAACTCCAGTGCATCATTACTCAGTGGAAGATGGACGGGAAAGATCTCAGGGTAGTATTTGAAGGAAGAGCAGGGTAATTTTCCCCCATGTCCTGCTCAGTATTTGTCTCTCCAATCAACATTACCAAAACAAATTATCTACTTGATTGCACAGTGCTCTTTTTGGGGGCTTGCTTTGTACAACTTGGTGCCACATCTTCAACACTACAACAGTAACTTCTAAGAGTAGGTTAAATTTATTGGCCATGAAGCACTTCCAAGAAAGCTCAATATGAAATACAAATCCTGCATTTTCTTTTACATTCAAAACTAATAAGCATGTAGCAGCATGACTATGAGGAATGTATTGTTTGTGTAGGGAACACATGGTATTTATATGGGAGGTAGAGAGTACATCATTTATATGGCTACTGCCCATCCAAGATGATAACAAAAAATAGGCACCGCTATGACCAACACAGCTGTTCATGCTCTTAAAATGTCTCTATCACTTGTACAGCTAACTCTTTCTTCTGTACACCAACCACTCTACTGTGCTAAGTATTTCACTGCCTAAAGTCACAGTTTATTCGTGTCAAATGTGACACATTGTGCAAGAAAAGCTCCAGCATTTTCATATGTTTCTGAACTATTAACTTATAACATGCATGTACTGAGAATCAAAACCGTTCCCTTCATGAGTTCTGACAGTCTCTGAACTAATGCCAAGTATAACACATTAAACGTGAAGGGAAGAACAATACCGAATGTGCAATGATGAGAATCATTGTTGGTCATGGAACTGACTATCTGTCCTTTTACAACCAACAACAATAGCATTTATGTAGCATATTTGACATGGTAAAACATCCAAGTGTTTTATAACATTATGGTTCTGAAAGAGTTAATGTTTAAGCTATAATGAGCACTGCCCAGTCTGATGATGTCACATAAACGCTATGGGAAGAATCCGTTGGAGTCTGGCTCATTTCCTGCTTTTATGTGTGTGTGCGTGTGTGTGTGTGTGTGTGTGTGTGTGTGTGTGTGTGTATCATCTCTGCTTGTTGTTAGTCATTGTTAATGTGCCTAAGTGATAATATAACCAAAAGTTACTGAGATGCAATAAACTACATCTAGTTAGCAAAGACAAGAGTCTCTTCGCTGAGATGTATTCTTGGTCCATTCTCCACCAGAGATTAACCTGCCCCTTAAACTAGCATAGGAAGGAGGATTGGTGAAAGCACTGTACCCATACACAAGCCAACAAACATGGTATTCAGGCATCACAATATATTACAACATGCTTAAGCAGGACATACCTGATACCCACCACCAGGAGAACTTCAAAAGAGACAGAAGGAAAGGAGGAATTTATTATGCAGACACGGCTTACCACTTTAAGAGGATTGCTGTTTTAAAAAGTGCTCGGCTAGTCAGTCAGCATCTCAAACCAGTTAAATAGACATCAGTGGCTCGTGGAAGCTGTAACAATTTGGAAGCTGTACTCCAAGCTGAAAGACAGCTAGACCTGGGGTATAAAGTGCAGATAAGCCAGTGTGGGCTACAATCATACTTGGTAGAAGGCAGCAGATATTAGTCAGTGTTCAACTACAGATTAAACGGACATTAGGGCCTCCTTTAGTAAGTAAATATCAAATGGAAAAGGGTAGAAAACTTGCCTAACAGCGCAAAACACAGATTAAGATACTGAAAAAATAAACTGGGAGTATTTAATGGTAAAATGAACATTGCCACTGCTGTAAACTTTAAAAGATGGCAATAAATTTAATTCAGATCAAAGTCAGGGAAATCAGAAACAAATTTAAACATTTTAAGTCCGCTGCAAAATAAGATTAAAAGAAGAAAAGAATTCAGGGGCAAGAAAAAGTGATTTTAAAAAATCAGAACATACTTTAATGCTGGAAAGCACATGAATTTGCCATTTTGTCAGGGAGAAAAGACATGATTCATCCCAGAAAGAAGATTGAAGGGCCAAAATCTTCCATTTTGTTCAAACAGACAGGAAACTTTCCAACAAGCAGCAATAAGTTGGGAATCCTCCATTTTGACTCCTAAAACTGAAAACATCATATTACTTCAGATAAAATTAAAGAGTTAGCAATTTTTGCAAAATTTAATAAAACCTTTATTTTAAAAGACTATTCTATGGTACATAAATTTAAAACTCAAAACAATTCTAAAAGTGCAAGTGTTTTACAAAAATGTATTGTGAACTTGAAAGGGTTCAGGGAAGATGTATAAGGATGTAGCCAGGGTTGGAGGGTTTGAGTTATCAGGAGAGGCTGAAGAGACTGGGGCTATTTTCCCTGGAGCATCAGAGGTGGAGGGGTGACCTATTAGTAAAATCATGAGGGGAATAGATAGGGTAAATCAACAAAGTCTTTCCCCATGGATAGGTGAATCCAAAAGAGAGGGCATAGGTTTAAGATGAGAGGGGAAAGATTTAAAAAGGACCTGAGGGGCAACATTTTCACACAGAAGGAATAAGCTGCCAGAAGAAGTAGTGGAGGGTCGTGCAATTACAACATTTAAGGGGTGTCTGGATGGGTACATGAATAGGAAGGATTTAGAGAGACATGGGCTAAATGCTGGAAAATGAGACTAGATTAATTTAAGATATCTCGTCAGCATGGATCGGTTGGACCGAAGGGTGTGTTTCCAATCTGTACAGCTCTATGACTCTAAGTCGCTACAAAACAATCACTAAGCTCAATGTAAAGTTTTATAAAAAGTTGATACAGTTCAGAAGTGATGCAGGATTAACAAAGACTAATAAAGGAATGATAAAAAGACACTCACAAGCTTTATGGTAATTTAAAATAAAAACATTATTTAATACCAAAAGACAAGCTGAGAATATCAGATTGAAAACCATTTTGAAATTATGCAGATTTAAAACATCTTTTAAGCCGAAGTATTGATCAACACATTAAGAAGAGATGGAAAAAGGCATTGTACTTCCTAATACATTCAAGGCCAGAGAGGATCATAACAGAAGACAAGATTAAATTTTATGGACAGAACAGTTCTGACGATACAAAACTGTTTGAAAGTTAAGTATCAGTTCAGAAGAAAAAAAAAGTTTGTACAACACTGTATTCTGAAGATCCCAAAGATAATGATGTTCTAAACTGTCAGAAAATAAAATATGATACAGATACTTGTACTGCTGTAATAAAGAACTTCTTGAAAATCATGTTAATTGAACATATAAGATTTAACAGAAATATTCAACATTCAGGGGAATTTTAGTCAATTTTGTTAATGACTTCTATAGATTAATTCAAACCTGTGAATATGGAGCCTTGTAATCAGAAGAAAGAAGAGATAGAGTTGTCACAGGAATTTTTGATCAGTCTTTTGCAGATTAATGATAATCCAAAAAAAACTTAACTTCAGATATGTCTATTGAAATTGTGTTAGAAGCAGAGATCAGGGAAAGTCACAGTCAAACAGGGTATTGAGTACAAGAGTTGGCAGGTCATGTTGCAGTTGTATAGGAGTTTGGTTCGGCCGCGTTTGGAGTGCTGTGTACATTTCTGGTCGCCGCATTGCCGGGGGGATGTGGATGCTTTGGAGAGGGTGCAGGGGAGGTTCGCCAGGATGTTGCCTGGTATGTAGGGTGCTAACTATGAAGAGAGGTTGAGTAGATTAAGATTATTTTCATTAGAAAGACAGAGATTGAGGGGGGATTGAGGTCTACAAAATCATGAGGGGTATAGACAGGGTGGATAGCAAGAAACTTTTTCCCCAGAGTGGGGGACTCAAATACTGGGGGTCCATGTGTTTAAAGTGAGAGGGGGAAAGTTTAAGGGAGATATGCCTGGAAAGTTCTTTACGCAGAGGGTGGTGGGTGCCTGGAACACATTGCCAGCGGAGGTGGTAGACGTAAGATGTATCTGGACAGATACATGGATGGGCAGGGAGCAAATGGACACAGACCGTTAGAAAATAGATGACAGGCTTAGATAGAGGATCTTGTTCGGCGCAGGCTTGGAGGGCCGAAGGGCCTGTTCCTGTGCTGTAATTTTCTTTGTTCTTTGTTCTTAAACCCTGAGAATAGAAAAACAAAATTATCACAGACCAGCAACAGAACCTATTAGCTTAATAACACCAAACACACTAAACACATACATGACAGGCAAAAACAAACAGTAGGCAGAATGTCAGATACTAAGAGACAAATATTACCTTCTTTTGTTAAATATATGTTGTGCCGTGGTTTTGGAGGGATTATCACAGTGACCTTGCAGCATTTTCTTGTCAAATCATGCCAAATGTTCATTAATGACCTACTGTACCCCTATGATGTTCCTCAAGTCCAATTCTAGCCTTACCTTTTCACACGCTGTTCCCAGAACAACTTACCACTGTTGAGATATCCAGAATTGACCAGTAACCCTTACGTCCATGTCATATTTGAAAGTCTGTTGTGCACCCAAGAAGCACTTTCAGTCCAGAGCTGCCCTACATGGTTCCTGATATTTGGCCAAGATATGGCAGACAGGGGAAGATTGGTGCCTCCTTCTGGAGGCAGATGCCCTACTGAATGGGTTGATGAACAAGTGGGCTGACCTCTTCCCTCAGGACTAGCAAGGAGGCCATGAGACCAGACCCCATCTGAAGTTGCCACCCAGATCAGCCCAGTCTCAGCTGTCTGAAGGAATGCCCAGCAAAGTACAAAGCAAGGCGTTGACTTTCTCCACACCACTAGCATAAGTGCCGCTATTGTCGCTCTGATATTTTACACACATTCAATCTCCGCTACTGTACCCTCCTGCCACCAAGTTTCATGCTGTACCAAGCTAACAATTGCAACATCTTCCCCACTTGTTCTCAGCCACCCCAAACCCAATGGCTCTACTGCTGTATGCCCCCCAGAGATTGCTACTCACTAGCATGGGACTTGTCCCCACCTGTGCCAAAAATAACAGCTGTGCCACCCACTTTCACCTACCTTGATATCTGCTTCTCTCTCATTTCAAGAAGAAACAGCCCACAGTAGGACAGAAAGAGTCAAGACAGGTGGGAGGATGTCTCACATTTGGCTCCTCCTCTATTATGAGGAGATGCTACTGATTCAGCCAGTCCTGGGCAAACTGACCCTGTCCAAGACCCTGGACTGGTATAGGAAGCTGCTCTTGACCTACAAGAAGACCTGGGGGATGAATGGCTTGTTATACAAGGAGCAGTTGAGGACTCTGGGACTGTACTTGGTGGAGTTTAGAAAAATGAGCAGGAATCTTATTGAAACTTGCAGAATACTGAGGGGCCTAGACAGAGGGGATGTGGAGAAGATGTTTCCACTAATAGGAGAGACTACGACATGAGGGCACAGCCTCTTGTTGAAGGGACAAACTTGTAGAACTGAGATGAGGAGGAATTTCTTCAGCCAGAGGGTGGTAAATCTGTGGAGCTCATTTTGTCTCAGAAGGCTGTGGTGGCCAAGTCATTGAATGCACTTAAGGCAAAGATACCTACGTTCTCAATTAGTAAGTTGATGAAAGGCTATGGGGAGAAGGCAAAAGAATGGGGTTGAGAAATACGTCAACCATGATTGAACAGTGGAACAGATGCGATGTACTGAATGGCCCAATTTCTGCTTTTATGCTTTGTGGTCTTACGATCTCATGTTTACTTTACCAAGAAAGCCTTTGTTCATGCAGTAGCCTATCCTCCTGAACCTGACTGTGAACTGCTAAGTGACAAGTTTTCTGGTTTTGTTTCAGAAGTAAATGACAAGGCAAGGCAGCAGTAATATGAGCAAGGTATCTCTGGCTGAGGGGGTAAAACACACAAAGGTGAGGTAATTCAGGGCAGGGTGCGATGACAGCTGCCAGTGCAGCATTGAAATGCAGAAACATTCTGTAGTGGATGTGCCACAAAGTTTTATAGAGACTGGTACATGTTGGATGCCAATGTCTGTGGATGTTGGGGGTATGTGTCTGGAGCCTGGGGACCCATGACATGGCATTTTAGTGCCCAGTATCCAACATGAAGGTCCTGTTGGAGCAAACAGTGAGCTGAATTCGCCAGGTACTCGTTCCAACTTCCATGTTGAGATTTCTGAATATTGAGCTTATTTAGCTTGCTTGTGAAGATAGGAGACAGAATATTCATGAGATGAGTTACAGTGTTCATAAGGTAATCAACAAGCTATAATCCTGCTTAATTGTTGACTTCTTGCTACATAATGAGAAACTTGCTTTGCCGCCAAGCAAAAGCATAAAAGATGCAGGAAGACAATCCCAACATTGAGATACTCCTGAGATAGCCGGAACTGCAGATGCTGGAGAATCTGAGATCACAAGGAGTAGAGCTGGATGAACACAGCAGGCCCTAGCAGCATCATAGGAGCAGGAAAGCTGACGTTTTGGGCCTCTATCCTTCTTTAGATCTTTCTTTTCTGAAAAAGGGTCTAAGCCCGAAACGTCAGCTGTCCGGCTCCTGTGATGCTGCTTGGCCTGCTGTGTTCATCCGGCTCTACTCCTTGTTAATTGAGATACTCCTCACCAGATACCTTGTTCAACTCTGCCTCTAATTTTTCAGTAGCCCACATCCCTCAGGCAGCTCTAAGATTGCACCCTAAGTTTCAGTGTCAGTGCTGTGGAGCAAAAAAGGCTCACAAACAAAGACACTGATCAGCTAAGACAAAAGTGTATTACAACTGTAACAAAATAGGTCATTTTCAAAAGATGTGCAAATGTCAAAAACAATTCTCGAACAACTGAAGTACTTGTAGCTACACACATAAAGAACTCTACACAGTAGAAGACCTACCTACATAGGAAGAGTTTCAGAGATAATGGGAACAGCAGATGCTGGAGAATCCAAGACAACAAAATGTGAGGCTGGATGAACACAGCAGGCCAAGCAGCATCTCAGGAGCACACCCTCTGATGAAGGGTCTAGGCCCGAAACGTCAGCTTTTGTGCTCCTGAGATGCTGCTTGGCCTGCTGTGTTCAACCAGCCTCACATTTTGTTGTCTTACATAGGAAGAGTTACCTGCTTTTGAAGATACCTCTACCAATGGAAATTTATCAAAGATAGTCCTAGGTGAAATTGGAAAGCCGTCTGAACTGGACAGAATCCTTATTAATGTCAATGGACATCTTATTCAATTTACGTCTGACACAGTGACAAGTGTCACTGCTCTATTCTACCAAATATCTTCGCCAAATCTCATGAAGGTGCAGCCAACTAATCCAGGGATATACAATGTAGGTGGAAGACCCCTAAAATCAATATAACACAAAATATACCAGATGTTTGAGAATATGTATGTCACCCAGAACAAACTAATCTTACTCTTGAATAAGGTTGCATGTCTGGCCCTCAATACTTGCATATTTCATTGATACAGTTCAACCACTTCATTGGAAAACTACCATTGACTGACCTAAGGAAGCACAACATGTAGAAGATTTTATAGATTTTCTGAGACTTTTGGCTACACCTAAGTGATTTCCACTGTTTGAAAATTCTTCTTATGTAGGAAGCCAAGATTTATTTCCCACTGCCAGCATGGAGGAAGGCACAGACTTCACTGGGCTACAGGGAATGTTTTCAATCCCCCATACAACTGAAGAATAGGATAACTATCAGCAAGACCTGAGATAACAACTAACTACCGCTGTCAAATTGAGCAAAATAGTTCACCTGAGATCAGCAGTGACAGCACAGCAGTCTGCCACGCTTTAGTGTGATGCAAAAGAGTCCATGCCACTCAGGACATTGCTGCAAAAGAGATTTATTACATTGTGTAAGAGAAAATACAACAAAATGGAAGACATCCTCTATATCCAACTTCCTTGATTGATTCCAGTTACAAAGGATGAAAGTACAACACTTACAAAGATACTCCAGGTAAGGTAATGGGCTAAGATCAACATTGATAAAGATTGGTGACCTCTGCACAGGACATCCAAGACATGAAGCACCTGCCATCAGTGCAATGACGTAACCATCAGAATCAAAGTCATTTGTCATCAAGCCAAAGGCCTACTCATCTTCCAGGTTTCAAACAAATGTGTTCTAGAAAAATTGTGGAACCTCCAGAATGCTTGAATTTTGATGTAAGACACTTAGAAAGAAAAGGGATAGTGGTAAATGCAATATTGTTAAATATATGACTGGATAATGGATGAACTGAAGGGATTAGCATTGAGGGGGAGATGTTGTAAAAGGTTATGGTTCTGAAAAATTGATGTTAGAGTGGTACTGAAATCAGCTCAATTTAGTCATGTCACACCATCTCTGGGTAGAAAGCAATTAATTGGACTCTGACAGAGTCTCCTTGTGGTGGGACATGTTTTCTTTAGCTTTTGTTGATAACAGTAAGCAGCTGAAGAGTTAAAGGATCCTGTATATGGTTAACTATACCTTGCAGTGAAAAGCAAGTACCCCTTCTCCTGAGATTGATTCCTGGTTCATTTTCCATCACAGATTCCTGTTCAGCCCCTTCGACTTGCACAGCAAGGACAATTGGCAGGATCCTCTGTTCCAACAATCAACCACCGCTGGTTGGTTCCCAGACATCATGTTGTATTATAACACCAAAAATATTCAGAGGAACATTGTCAGACAAACATTGCTGTTTCTTCACATATCTGGGCAAATGACCAGAAAGATTATCTAAAATTACAAAGGGATCCTGATCAACTGGGCCCATGGACCAAGAGTGGAAAATGAAGTTTAATTTGTATAAATGCAGGGTGTTCCATTTTGGTAAAGCATACAAGGACAGAATTTATACAGTTAATGGTAGGGCTCTGAGGAGTTTTGTAGAATAAAGAAAGGGGTTCAGGTACATGGATCTTTGAAAGTTGGGTCACAGGTAGACAGGGTGGTTAAGAAGGCATTCAGCATGCATGTCTTCATTGCTCAGACCTTCAAGTACAGGACACAGAGAAAACTTAGGCTATAGAGGAATTTGAAGACAACAAGGGGAATTTTTAAATTGTGTCATTGCTTGTCCAGGTTCCTCTGTAGGAAAGTGCAAAAACATTGAATCTATTCAAGAGGTGACCAGATATAGCACGTGGGGCGAATGGGATCAAAAGGTTATGGGGAGAAAGCAGGATTGAGTTGGACAATCAGCCACGATTGTGAAGAATGGTGGAGCAGGCTCAATGGGCCAAATGGCCTCCTCCTGCTCCTATCTGCTATGTTTCTATAAGAAAGAGGATCTTGGTGTGAGTTTTATCAATCCGTTTTAATGCTTTTGTGCTGCATTCACACCCCATGAGATATCAGGAGAGGCCCAGGATCCATTCCTAATTTCTAGTGGTACAATTACCTCGTTGATAGGGGAACGGAAAGATGCAAGCTCCTGCTTGTGTGTACTATTCATTAGCCCTCAGGAAAAGGTGTTTTTTGGTGAGGACATACTTCACTTCCAAAGGCCCATGCTCACCATCTGAGCACAGTGGCCAAGAGAGGACCCAGACAACCAAGGCTACTGTACTGCATCACACTTAGTCCACAATCCAGATTGATATCTCGAGTGCTGTACTGAGGGAGCTCAACATTGTTGGAATTTACAGCCTTTCAGAAATGAGATTAAACTAAGGCTCCGAGATGCAGGAAGCTAGAGTCAATAAATGTGGAGCTGGGAAAGCACAGCCGGTCACTGCATCCGAGGAGCAGGTAAGTCAACGTTTTGGGACAAAACCATTCGTCAGGACTGGGGAGCATGAGGGGAGCCCAGAAATAAATAGAGGGAGGAGGTGGGGCTGGGGGGAAGAAAGGTGGGATGGAGATAGGTGGATGCAGGTACAGGGTTATTGTGGTTGGCCAGTGGGAAAGCTGGAGCAGACAGGTGAGTGGGCAGATGAGTAGGTTGGGGGTGGAGAGATTTTGAAGCTGGTGAAGTCAATATTTGGGCCGTTGGGCTGTAAGCTCCCAAGGTGAAATATCAGATGTGGTTCCTCTAGTTTATTTGACAGACGAGGCCAAAGATGAACATGTCACCAGGGGAGTGGGAGGGGGCATTAAAGTGGATGGCAACCAGAAGGTTGGTTTGGTTGGTGAGTGCAGAATGCAAATGCTCCACAAACCAGTCCCAGAGTCTATGTTTGGTCTCCCCAATTATAGAGGAGACCACGTCGGGAGCAAATAATATACTAGATGAGGTTAGATGAAGTGCAGGTGAATCTCTGCCGGGTTTGGACAGATTACTTGGGACCTCAGAGGAGGTGAGAGGGGAAGTGTAGGGGCTGGTGTAGCACTTGCTGCGGTTGCAGGGAAAGGTACCAGCTGTGGTGGAGGGGTTGGTGGGGAATGTGGCGCCGAGAAGGGAGTTGTGGAGTGGATGATCCCTGTGGAAAGTGGAAAGGGGTGGGGAGGAAAATTTTTGGTGGTAGGGTCTGATTGTAGGTGGTGGAATTGGTGGAGGATGATGCGGACATTGGTGGGGTGTTATGTGAGGACTAAGGAGACTCAATCTTTATTGTTGTTGGGGGGAGAGGTTTGAGGACAGAAGGGTGGCACTTGGGAGAGATGCAGTTGAGGGCACCCTTAATAACATAGGAGGGGAATCTAAGGGCCCTAAAACAGGAGGATATTTGGGAAGTTCTAGAGAAGAACGCCTCATCCTGGGAGCAGATGCAGCAGAGGGGGAGGAATTGGGACTATGGGATAGCATTTTTGCAGGACCATAGGTGAGAGGATGTGTAGTTGAGGTAATTGTGGGAATCAGTGGGTTTAAGATGGATGTCAGTGGTGAGTTAGTTACCATAAATGGAGATTGACGGGCCCAGGGAGAAGAGGGAGGCATCATATATGTAACAGTGCTGCCTTGAGCTCCTGCGAGTTATTCGAACAATTCATCAACTTTGCCAAAACCTTCCAGCACATCCTCAAATTCACCTGGGCCAGTTCTGACACCTTCCTCCCCGTCCTGGACCTCTCTGTCTCCATCACAATTAAACCAAGGCTTGCCTGGCCTCTCAGGTGGATGTCAAAGATCCCATCCTAGAGATGGAGTAAGGACGTTCTCCACATCCCTCGAGGGCAATATTTATCTCTTAGGAAGTAGGAACAAAGAGGAGTCTATTAGTCTACTGCTAACCCTCTTACCATAGGCTGCATATCACTCTCCACAATTCATTTCTACCCAAGTTCCTCTTCGTGTTCTTTTAAAAAGAACAGCCTTTTATTTTGGTTTCTATTTTAATTCATCTTTTCCCCTTCTTGAAGCTGAATCAAAGGTAGCTTTGTTCAGAGGATTTAGAGGACATATTTCGACCAGTGCCTGGAACACAATGTCATATCATTGATGACCTCCCGTAATGTTGCTCCTCCGTGAACTGATGTCTGATGGACTTGCAATTCTGAGTCTTCTTTTACTATGTCAGACCTTTGCTGCTGTGAACATCTCTGGGATAAAACAAAATAACTGTCAGCTTCTTGTACCTTTATAAGCAATTGTATGTCACCTTTATAGATAGTTTAAACTTCACTGTACACTTCCCAGTAGGCTTCAAATGTTTCAAGATGTGTAATAATTGCAAGAAATGTTACAAAGTTTTAAATGTTCAAGCGTGTTCTGTAGAATGTGCTGTGAGTTACTTCAATATTTCAGATTGATATCTATTTACATTTCAGTTCATTTCAAATCTAACTGAAATAGATTTTAGTTTCAATATCAGGCAAACATAGAAAAAAGAAGCAACAATAGGCCATTCAGCCCTTCAAGCCTGCTCTGCCATTCAATGTGAATGTGTCTGATCATCCAACTCAGTTTCCTGTTCCTGCTTTCACTCCATAACCTTTGATATTTTTGTCCCTGGGACTGATATCTAACCCCTTCTTGACAATATTCAATATTTTGGTCTCACTTGCTTAATGTGGCAGAGAATTCTGTATTCCCATTATTAGGGTAGAAAATTTTTCCTTCATCTCTATCCTAAATGGCCTAATCGATACCTTTTTTAGAGGGTGTCCATTATCATTTTATGATTCTTATATTAAGCTCTAAGGTTAACAGTATGGCAATGAACAGATCCTTCAGCCCACCATAACTATGCTGACCATGATGTTATTCTAAACTAATCCCATGATCCATATGCCATTATTCCCTGCTTGTTCATGTGTCTATCTACATGTATCTTAAAATTTGATGATATATTTGCTTCTACCACCTCCCCTGGTATGTTTCTGTCATTTTACTGCTCCTATACTGAGAAAGTTCACTTGGGGCAGAAGTTTACCTTCCTCACCATCTGGTAGGATTCCTGGGAGATGTGGACATGGAATTCTTCAAATGAGCTTGCCTACAGCTCCTTGCCTGCCCTGCACCTTCCGAAGTTTTATGGAGTAACCAATGAGGCCAGGATTGGCCAACTTTCCTATCCCAATTGTGGCCCTTAATATTAATCAATGACCACCTTTTTTTAGGGGCCATTTCCCACCCAGCTTCAATCTTCAGGCAAGAGAGATGAGCTGACGGACCCCAAAACATCCCCTTGCTTCAGACAGGAAGGCGATGGTGCCATCTTCAAAATTTGGCTCTCTCCACCACTTTTCCTCTACCTCTACAAGGTCTGCTGCCTGGCAGATGTTCCTTCACCACTGCCCTGCCAGCCTACACCATCACCACAACCTCTCTGCCCACCTTCAACTGCCTACTTCCAACTTCCCTTCCCTCCTCCGCCTTTAGATTCCAACACTGGCCACATTCTGGATTTCTGGGACTTGGACTACAAGCAGGCCTAAAGCCCCAGTCCTGTCCACGGTTGCTTCTAGGGTGGCACTTCCTCCTGAATGAAGGGCAGAGGCAAAGGGATTGGTGCTGGGGCCACTTTTGTTTGTCATTTATATAAATGATTTGGATGAAAATTTATGAGGGATGGTTAGTGAGTTTGTGGAAATTGGTGGTATTGTTGACAGTGAAGAAGGTTATTGAAAACTATGAAGGAATCTTGATCAGTTGGACCAATGGGCTGAGGAGTGGCAGATGGAGTTTAATTTGCATTTTGGTAAAACAAACAAGGACAGGAGTTATGCAGTTAATGGTAGGGTCCTGGGAATTGCTGTTGAACAGACAGACCAAGGGGTTCAGCTACACAGTGCTTTGGAAGTTGCATCACGGGTAGACAGGATGGTTAAGAATGTGTTTAGCATGCTTGGCTTCGTTGCTCAGACCATTGAGTATATGAATTGGGACATCACGTTGAGGCTGCAGGGGACATAGGTGATGCCACTTTTGGAGTACTGTTTACAGTTCTGGTTGCCCTGCTCGATAGGAAGGATAATATTAAAGTGGAGAGGGTTCAGAAAAGATGTGGCAGGACAAAAGAGTTTGAGTTTTAAGGAGAGGATGGGTAGGCTGGGTCATCTTTCATTGCAGTGTAGGATGTTTTGGGGTGCTCTTATATAGAGGTGTATCAAATCATGAGAGGTATAAATAGGGTGAAAATCAAAGGTCGAAAGCAAAGGGACTTCAAAACAATGGAGCATTCTTTTAAGGTGAGAGGGGAAAGATTTAAAAAGACCTGAGGCTCAACTTTTTTGTTCAGAGGATGATTCAAATGTGGAATAAACTGCCAGAGGAACTGGTAGATGCAGGTAAGATAACTGGACAATTACATGAATAGGAAAGATTTAGAGAGATATGGGCCAAATGCTGGCAAATAGGACTCACTTATTTTAAGAAATATGGTCGGCATGGACGGGCTGGACTGAAGAGTCTGTTTCCATGATATAGGACTCTGTGACTATAAGTCCCACCTCCAACCAATTGGAGAGTTAAATGGCTTGAGGTTGACAATGGTGGGAAGGAAAATTGTGCCATCTCAAAAATCTTGGTGACGACTTTAAGTTATCAGAGTTAATTAAATGGAATTAATAGCCTATGAAAAGGCCATTCAGCCCAACTTGTCTAAACCAGCTGCATATGCTATGTACAATCTCCTCCCTTCCCTATCTCACCCAATCAACATAATCATTCTATTCCTTTCTCCTTCACATGTTTATGCATAAACATGTCAGTAGTTCACTTCAGTCACTCCTTGTGGATGAAATGTTCACATTTTAAACAATCTCAACGTTAAAAGCACGCATCTGGAAAGCACCTTCACAGTCGTGTCATTAAACAAAATTTAGCACAACCACACAAGGAAATATTTGGACAGGTAAGCAAAGGTTGGTCAAAGCGGGAGGTTTTAAAGGATCAAAACAAAAACCGAAAGAACTGCAGGAGCTGTAAATCAGGAACAAAAGCAAAGTTGCTGGAAAAGCTCAGCAGATATGGCAGCATCTGTGGAGAATAAAACAGAGTTAACCTTTCGGGTCCGGTGACCATTCCACAGAACTGATGGTGCCTGGAAAACGTCAATTTATATGCAGAAAATAGGGAGGTGGGTGGGGTAGGGAGTGAACAATAGAATTGAGCCCAGAAAGGGAGAAAGACAAATGGACAGACAAAGGAGTTGCTAATGATCAGCCTGGGAGGGTGAATAATTCTTAATGGGAACTGTTAGCGAATAACAACCGGGGCTGAGTAATAGCAGGCTATGTGGTAACAAGGCCTGGTGTGTGGGGTGGGGGAGCTGGGACATGGGAGAGTTTAGGCCCTAAAATTATTGAACTTAATATTGAGTTCAGAGGCCTGCCCAGTCCCCAAGCGGAAAGTGAGGGGGTGTTCTTCCAGCTTGCGGTGGGCTTTATTAGAACACTGCAGCAAGCCACAGACAGAGATGTTGGCTAGGGATCAGGGTGGTGTGTTAAAGAGGCATGCAACAGGTAGGTCAGGGTGTTTTTGGCGTGCCAGGTGAAAGTGAGGGCAGGGTGGAAATTGGAAGCGAAATTGATGAATTTTTCCAATTCCAGATGAGAGAGGGAAGCAGCACCGATATCTTAAAAAGATGAACAGGATTTTAAGGATGGAATTTCAGAGCTTAGGACCTTAGCAGCTGAAGTCATGGACTTACCTGGGCAAATAAATCTGATAATGCTTAAAGAGGCCAGAATTAGAGGGGTGTAGAAATCTCAGACCACTGTCGGACTGGAAAAAATTACTGAGATGGGGGTAAAGAAGCTTTTCTTCAACTTCGTAGTGGATATGCAGCTTAACTTATTGATTAATTTTCTAAATTAAACATCTAATGCATTGTAAATGCAGTTCTGACAGTTAATGCAAAATGTGAGAGCAATCTGATTATTGAAAGTTCTGACTCTACAGCTCTTATTATTTGTTCTTGGGAAACAGGGCCCACATTCGATAACTGCTCAATGCAAACATTGCCTTTTTCAACACTTGATAACTGCTCAGTGCTTGCAATGCCTTTTGTAATGGCTGCACAACGTAAAACCTATCTTTTCTATGCTCAATACATTTTAGCAATGTAAAGACTACCTTTCCAACACTTGATACCTTCTCAGTGCATTCCCTATTGTTACCACTTGCATTGGCTACTCCTTGCAGAAACAGAATATATAGAGCTAAACTGTGAATGGGCAATATTTGCAAGTGAGAATTGTGAAGGTTATCAGTTTCGTAAGGTGTGCGTTGTGTTTATTAATCACAAATGAAAGCACATTTAAGGAAAATTATCCATGTTACATTCTATCGAGTGTATTTCCATTTTATTAAGATTTGGATTTTGCACCTATACTTCACAATTAGGGTATAAGATTTTATTTCCACTACAACAGCCTTTATTTTATAAAACTGAAAGAACAGCAGATGTTGTGAATCAGAAACAAAAACAGAAGTTGCTGGGAAATCTCAGCAGAACTGACAGCATCTGAGAAGAAAAATCAGAGTTAACATTTCGGGTCTGGTGACACTTCCTCATAACTGACGGTAGCTGGGAAAATGCCGGTTTATATGCAGAAGATAGGGTGGGGGGTAAGGGTAAGGAGTAAAGGAATAGGTTGGGATAGAGCCCAAAGAGAGAGTAGAACATCTGGACAGACAAAGGAATTGATAACAATCTGGCTGGGAGGGTGAATAGCTGTTAATGAAGACTGTTAGTGGCTAACAATAGGTAGTGTGTAATGGAAAACTGGAAATTCTGAAACTGGCATAGTGTCAGAGGAATCACAGATGTACATGCGCAGGGACTGGACCGGGGGGGTGGGGAGGGGGTGGGTGGGGTAGACTGAGTCAAGTTAAGATGGAATAAGTTTTGTGGGTCAGGAGCGGGCTGAAACAATGAGTCTGCCCAGGCAGCCCTGTTTGTGGATTTTCAAAAGGAGGTAGAAGCGAGCTGTGTGGGGCTGGGGGACTATCAGATTGGAGACAGTGGGGGGAAGTCACCAGCTGAAATGACGTCAGTTTCCATAGCTGATACAATGGTCTAATGTGTCATAGTGGGGTCATGGTCCAAGGGAAGATAAGAGGAGGTATCTGAGAGCTGGCACTCAGCCTCTGTAATGTACAGGTCAGTACACATCACTTCAACAGCAACTAGATGATGGTTTAGTGGTGTTATTACTAGACTGTTAATCCAGAGACCCAGATAATGTTCTGGGGACCTGAGTTCGAATCCCACCATGGCAGATGGTGGAATTTGAATTCAATAAAATATCTGGAATTAAGAATCTAATGATGACTGTGAATCCTTTGTCGATTGTTGGAAAACCCATCTGGCTCACTAATGTCCTTGAGGGAAGGAAATCTGCCATCCTTACCTGGTCTGGCCTATATGTGACTCCAGACCCACAGCAATGTGGTTGACTCTTAGCTGCCCTCTGGTCAATTAAGGATGGGCAATAAATTCTGTCATGCAACGATGCCCTCATCCCATGAATAAAGAGGTTAAAAAAAAACCCTTATCAGCAGGCTTAATAACAAAGTCAGGGTTGGATCTGAGTGCAATGAGTTCAGTGAGTAATAGGTTGGATTGGGTGGCAGGGGCAGAGAAATTGAGGTGACCAATGTCATGACAGCAGTTCTCAATAAAAAGATCAAGTGCAGATAAAAGGTCAAAAGGAGGGAGTATTGGGACTGGGCAAATGGGGTCTGTGGGACGAGGAGAGGGCTCTTGCCCAAAGAAATGAGCATGGAGGTGAAAACAGTGGAAGAAGTGTTCAACATGATGTCGTGCCCAAAATTTGTAAAGGTGGGGATGCAGAGGAATAAAGCTGAGGCCTTTGCTGAGTACAGAATATTCAACATCAGACAGCGAAAGGTTATGAGGTGAATACCCAACAGGAGGTGGGGTTGGGGGAGGGGATGAAGTCACAGGGAAGGGGAGGAGAGGAAGGTTCTAGGTGGCCATGGGTATCTCTGAACTGTTGCATCTTGTGGGCCTTGTTGCCTGAAAGGAAACAGAAAGGTTTCTGGTTAGCACGATAAATGAGCCGGAGGATGAAGCGGAACTGCGGAGTGGGACAACCCTGAGCCAATGTGCTACGATGCTGTTGAAGAGAAAGATCAAGAGTGTGCATGTGACGCCGCATGGCACTCAGTGTGGAACTCAGGATGTGGCAAGAGCAGCTGTCTGTGGGAGGTTGAACATCACTGAGATACCTGTGATCCTGAGACAGTAGGAACTGCAGATGCTGGAGAATCTGAGATAGCAAGGTGTAGAGTTGGATGAACACAGCAGGCCAAGCAGCATCACAGGAGCAGGAAGGCTGATGTTTCGGGCCTAGACCTTTCTTCAGAAACCTAGACCCTTATTTCTGAAGAAGGGTCTCGGCCTGAAATGTCAGCCTTCCTGCTCCTCTGATGCTGCTTGGCCTGCTGTGTTCATCCAGCTGGACACCTTGTTACCTGTGATCCTGGGTGGATTTAAAATATAAGGGATGAAACTTGAGTTTGAATCCACGTGGGGTGAGTCTGAGCTGGAGGCAGTAACTGACGAATGTGATGTGGCTGTGGAAATGAGTTTTAGCAAATACCTGGTCATACAGTAGAAGTGATGGTGAAATTAATATCAGTGGACGAGAAAAAAGACAGGAACAACAATCCTGTCAGAAAGAGGAGTGTACCAACTTCAAGGTGGGCATGCCTAGCGGAGATGTGGCAGTGAGTTAAATACTAAATAAAAACCAAAAGAACTGCGGATGCTGTAAATCAGGAACAAAAACAGAAGTTCCTGGAAAATCTCAGCAGGTCTGACAGAATCTGTGAAGAAAAAGCAGAGTTAAAGTTTTGGGTCCAGTGACCCTTCCTCAGCACTTTTACATAGAGGCATTCAAGATCACTTCACTTCTATGACAGTCAATATTCGTAAAGCTAACAATTTTTTCAGCAGGTAGTTAAGAGAGTGATGTCTCTTGCTATCTCCTACAAAGGCAAGCTGAAAAAAGAAATTTTAAAACTTCCAAGTACCTTTGAACACGACTGGACAAGCATATAGAGCTAGTGAGTTTTGAGAAGATTTGTAGCTCAGGTTGAGGTTCTGGATGTGAGTTTGCTCACTGAGCTGGAAGGTTAGTTTTCAGACGTTTCATCACCATTCTAGGTAACATCATCAGTGAGCCTCCGATGAAGCACTGGTGTTATGTCCTGCTTTCTATTTATCTGTTTAGGTTTCCTTGGGTTGGTGATGTCATTTCCTGTTCTTTTTCTCAGGGGATGGTAGATTGGCTCCAAATCAATGTGTTTGTTGATGGAGTTCCGGTTGGAATGCCATGCTTCTAGGAATTCTCGTGCGTGTCTCTGTTTGGCTTGTCCTAGGATGGATGTGTTGTCTCAATCACCTAGAATGGTGACAAAACATCTGAAAACTAACCTTCCAGCTCAGCGAGCAAACTCACATCCAGAAGCATATAGAGCCTTTAAAATAAAGGCATGGCTTTATAAACAGAGAGGAATTGAGCACATAAGGAATGGGACCATAGTTTTACAAATCATTGAGGCCCTCTGTTTCTGTAGGCAAATGATCAACAAGGAGATATTTTTAATCACCTGGTTCAGGCACATGCCTGGGGTAGGTGGGACTTGAGCCTGAGCCTTCTGGCCCAGGGGAAGGGAAACTGAGTGCACCACCGAAGGGCTAAATGCTTGGGTGCACTTTCATGTACTGCCACTGAACTGGTTAGGCTTCAGCTGAAGTAGTGTTCTTTAGGAAGGTGGCAAATCAGACTTTGGAAAGGATTTGGAAGAAATTTACTAAGATCTATGACAGACTTAAGCGATGAGGAGAAGCTGGAAGTTAACGACAAACTGTTTCTCTCCACAGATGCAGCCTGACCTGAAGAGAATTTTCAACATTTTCCATTTTCCAGTTTTCTTTAGCGGACTCATACAGCACAGAAACAGACCCTTTGGTCTAACTCATCCATACTGACCAAGCTTCCCAAACTAAATTAGTTCCTCTTGTCTGCGTTTGGCCAGCATCCCTCTAAATCTTTGCTATTCATGCGTCTGCCCAAATGTCTTTTAAATGTTGTAACTGCACCTGCATCTACCACTTCCTCTGGCAATTCATTCTACATATGAACCACCCTCTGTATGAAGAAATTGCCCCCCACCTCCCACCCAGTGCCCTTTTAAATCTTTCTCCTCTCAACTTTAACATATGTCCCCTGGTTTTGCATTCCATTCCAGAGAAAAAAACCTTTACTATTCACCTTACCTATGCCCCTTATGATTTTATAAACCTCTACAAGGTCACCCTCAACCTGCTACGTGCCAGTGAAAAAAAATCCCAGCCTCCAATCTCTTCTTGTAATTCAAACTCTCCAGTCCCAGCAACATCCTGGTAAATCTTATCTGAACCTTCTCCAATTTTATGATGTCCTTCCTATAGTAGGGCAACCAGAACTGTAAACAGTACTCCAAAAGTGGCCTCACCTATGTCCTATATAACCTCATCATGATGTCCCAACTCCAGTATGCGAAGGTCTGAGCAATGAAGGCAAGCATGCTTAACACCTACCTAACTACGATCTCTACCTGTAACACAACTTTCAAAGAACTACATACCTGAACCCTTAGGCCTCTCTTTAACAACACTACCCAATGCCCAACCATTAACTGTATATGTCCTGCTCTTGTTCACTTTACCAAAATGCAAGAACTTATATTTATCCAAATTAAACTCCGTTCACCACTCCTTGGCCTATTGGCCCAATTGGTAATGATCCCTTTGCAATCTTACTGTCAACTATACCACTCATTTTGGTGTCATGCACAAACTTTCTAACCATGCCTCTTAAATTCTCATCCAAACTGCAGATGAGAAATGAAAAATAGGACCGAGTACCAATCCCTGCAAAATACTAGATAACAAAGTGTGAAGCTGGATGAACACAGCAGGCCAAGCAGCATCTTAGGAGCACAAAAACTGACGTTTCGGGCCTAAACCCTTCATCACCCTCTGATGAACGGTCTAGGCCCGAAACGTCAGCTTTTGAGCTCCTCAGATGCTGCTTGGCCTGCTGTGTTATTCCAGCTTCACACTTTGTTATCTCGGATTCTCCAGCATCTGCAGTTCCCATTATCCCTGCAAAATGCTGCTGGCCACAAGCCTCCAGTCTGAAAAACAATCCTCCACCACCACTTTCTCTGTCCTACTGTCAAGCCGATAAACATGGATTGTTTCACTCCTGGTGAATCTGATTCTGTGACCCTGTGTAGGCCATCAGTACAATACCAGTTGAGCAGGAAAGAGTTATCCTGACATTACAAGATCCCAGTTAATAGTAGTAAAGTGAAATGGATCAAAAGTGAAGTTGCTTGGTGTGGTAAATAAATGGCTTTTCAAGGCAGAAATCAGCAGATTTTTGATAGAAGCTTTGTGAAATAATATACAGGTATGGAGTGATTTTGAAATGAAGATGGCTAAAGGGAATTGCGTTACTGATCAGCCATGCTCTAGCTGAATAGCACATCAGTCTTGGATAGTCTCTCTGTTCTCGCAATTAAAAGCTGAAAAGAAATAAGATTTTCTTCTCTGAACTGCTTAGGATTTCATGGGAACATGATGTACGCAGGAACTTCCAGCTTGTGGAAATGAAACCCCATATAACATTTTTTACCTCCAGTGTAGTCTGGGTATTATGTTGCCTCTTAGTGCCTCATCTCCATGTTCCCGCCAGCAACTGCGCCCCAGGGATTCCCGGCAAAAACTAACTTCAAAGCTCTCAGGACAACTATTTGTTTGAACTCTGACTTATTTACTAGGCCCATATGTGAGATGGACATTAACACTATTCTGGTGCTGAAGAAACAGCGCCACATTCTGCACAGAACAGCAGCTGTATACTGGAGCACACAAAGTGAGACAGAACTACACACAGTGTGGGCTTGATTTTAACCTGACGCCTTCAAAATGGGGGCAGCAACGTGACAGCACCCTCATCCTCCCTGCAAGCCACCATTTTCAGAGTGGACTGCTACAGGTCTCCCAGAGTTCTTGCCCGTTTGTGAGAATTAGTTGCCAGTTCAGGTCTGAGAATGGACGCACACACTCCTGCCATTTTTATGGGCAGCAGAACCAAATTATTGCTTCCAAAGAAAGTTTGTTTTTTTTTGTTGGCGAAGGGAGCAGAAGGACCCAGGCTCTCTTTCTACAAATGAATCCAAGAACACAGAAGGTTTAAACTGATGCAATGGAGCTGGAAGTGGGTGTTACTGGGAAGGATGTACAAGTGCAGCTGATATTCCACAACTGGCCTCAAAACCCATCCAATGGACAAAGGATGCTATATCCATTCACAAGAAGTACAGGAGAGAGAAGAGGGGAGACTGAATTTTGGCAGTGTTCATGTGTACCTGAGATAATGGGAACTGCAGATGCTGGAGAATTCCAAGATAATAAAATGTGAGTCTGGATGAACACAGCAGGCCAAGCAGCATCTCAGGAGCACAAAAGCTGACGTTTCGGGCCGAGACCGTTCATGTGTACCTGATGGCCAGGGTACTAGATCTCAAGTCCCCTGAATTACAACAGGGAGTGGAAGGAGGTGGGCTGAGGGGAATTGCAGAAGGGAACTGAAAAGGAAGGGTGTTGAAATGAAGAGCACTCACAGGCACAATGGAAACTAGTTTCCTTCCATGAATCAAGGACTCGTGTAATTCAGGGATCTTGAGAACGGGCATTTGCAAATGTTCTGCCGCGATCAGTTTGCATTTGCAAACTGTGACAGATAATAAACAAGCGCTTTGTTTATTTGTGCTTTGTCGCGTTGTTTTGCTGCTGGAAGTCATCCTGTGTCGAAGGCGTTCACAGTGGGGAGGCTCCCTTTCCTCTCAGCTGGTTTTGAAGCTTTCCTCCTTGGCGAGGCGTGAGAATACTTCCTGTCATAAATAAAACCAGGAGGAGGGGGCAGCTCACCGCGTTTCACCAGCCTTGTTTTTTTCCAAGTGATTTGTGGAAAACAACTTTCTAACTTATTCCCAAAGCCACCAAGGATGTGCCAGAGGCCCCAGCTCTAGCCCCACTGGGGCCAGGTTGCTTATGCAGACCAATCGGACATGAGGCGAGTGATTTCCGCACCAAGGGCAGACTTCACACGCTGGCTGACAAACTGGGGGATTGTGAACTTGAGGGGGCTCGGCGTGACCTTGCTGCGACCCCGGGCGCGTCTAGGGTCAGCATTAATATCCGGCTATAAACGCCAGTCTGCGCTTGTGAAAACAGCTGGAAGTTGCGGAGCAGGGAGACAAGCATGAGAACACATCGGGTGCCTCTGTGCCAGGGAGGCGAAGGTGCTAATAGGAGGGGCAAGACAGCACAGTGAAACTAAAACCACGTCATTCATTACCGAACCTAGTACAAACAGGAGATTGTTCTGCAGCTCCGCGACAATGCAAACAGTAGGGTTAATGTGTGGTTCTTCAGTCGTTCAGAAAGCAGTAAATCAGAGTGTTGTCATGCTGGGTGTATAGTAGGGAGCACTGGATATCACCATTGCACTACGTATGCAAACCAGCACACGTCCAGAAGCAAGTTTCAGGGCGGAATCGAATCAAGGGTACAAATGGTTTATGCAAGATATCAGGAGTCACTGGCTAGAATCGAAGTGAGGAGTCCTGGCTGAATTATATACTGAACAATAAATACATGTGTGACAGACGGGCTGAAATCTAACAGAGGGGTTCAGATATTCTATGCATAGTAACAGATTGATTAAAACTATCTGTTCAGGTGTGCTATGACACAGCTCTGAAGCATGTGGGTACTTGTGTCCAGGCCTTCTGGCTCTGAGGCAGGTGCCCAACCACTGTGCCTAGGTGTCAAGTTATATGCTGAGATTTGATTGAAGGTTCAAATGATTCATACATGGGATATCAGATATTCTAGGAGTCAGCTGCAGACTGGGCTCTAATCGACTGCTTCGTTTACATTATTCCCTCACCCATGTTAAACGTGCTACGCAAGTGCAAGACATTGTTGTTGATTTAGATCTAGACTGTAATGGACGTATTCAGACCATAATGTAACCAAGGAGATCAAGGCCCAGAAATTACTCATCCAGGGAGAGGCAAATCACTGGAGGGAAGTGCTGTTGTTGTTTTACTAAACTGGAGGTATAATGAGCTGCTTGGACTCCTCAGCCCATTTATGTTAATCCCCCAAATGGGGTGAGGAGCTGATCAGTAACGATTGCTAAACCTCCAGGACTGGGATATCTACAGATGAGACATTTGACACTCAGGTGGATCTAAAGGATCCCATGGCACTATTTCAAAGAAGAATAGGGTTGCTCTCCCTGATGTCCTGGGCAATATTTTTCCCTTAACCAACATCATTAAGAACAGATCGTTTATTGCACTGCTGTTTGTGGAAACTTGCCATGTACAGTTAAGCAGTTACATTTTCCTAGAAACAACTGCAGTTCACAATGACTCCACAATCCACAAAACATGTTGCAATGTTCTAAGGTCATGATAAGTGCTGTATAAAATGCTCAGCTTTCTTTCTCAGAACCATTCCTATAAACTGGCGCCCTGGGTTTCAGTGACTGAAATTTTGACTCTGAGCCAATAGCAGCAAGGAAAGCATTTGCCAAAAAACAACTGAGTGACAATGTTTCTTTACATAACTAAACCCAGACAGAGTTTGCAAGTGTTATTAAATCGTGGGATTCACTTGCTCTGGTGGAATGAAGCTGAAAGCAAAATTCAGCCTTTGTTTCAGACCCGACTTAACTGAGATATTCAGGTTTGCACTTGATTCATTAGAAACATGCAGAAATCAGTACTCAGAGATAGTAGGAACTCCTGATGCTGGAGAATCTGAGACAACAAGGTGTAGATCTGAATGAACACAGCAGGCCAAGCATCATCAGAGGAGTAGGACAGCTGATGTTTCGGGTCTGGATCCTTCTTCAGAAAAGATCTTTCTGAAGAAGTGTCCAGATCCGAAACATCAGTTTTCCTGCTCCTGTGATGCTACTTGGCCTGCTGTGTTCATCCAGCTCTACACTTTGTTATATCAGAAATCAGTACTTATTGGTTTATCACTTCCTGAGAGTTGAGGAAGAAGAGAGGTGCAGTGCACGAAAGCAGATGTTTGTTGAACCCAGCATCATCCCAGACAAAAGAACTAATTTAACAAGGCCTCTGGTCTGGCTGATTCATGATCTGTAGAGGTGGGTGGCCATAAAGATCTCTAAAGTGTGAATGCTATCCACAGCTGCACTATTTTCCCACTTCTTTCCTGCCACTGTGATGAGGGGCAAATGGACAAAAGACACTTTGACAGTGGCACTTGATTTAGGCTTGTGATGTAGGGTTAATTCACTCTGCCATTTTCCATCTCTTACAGGATTAAAGCATCTATTTCACTTGACTTCAACCCATCACTGGGTATATTTAAAGCTGACATAATTAAAGTATACTGGCAGGGTAAAGCAAGGCAGGGTTTTGATTCTCCTCACTCCATGGGAGATCATTCTCGTGTCACACCATACTACCTTGGTCCTCAGATATGGAGTCATGTTAACTATCACCTCTCAGTGCAAAGATCACTGGTTCAATCCCACTCCAGATACTTGAGTGTGAATCCATGAGTCTCAGTGCAATACTGAAGGAGTGTTGTATGGTCAGAGGTGTTGCTGTGTGTGGACATAACAGATCCCATGATTCTATTTAGAAAGGAGTGGAGGAATTTTCCCACAGTACTGGACAATTATTATTAAAGCAATGCTACTAAAAATGAGCTATCATTCTCACATTGCTGTTTTTAAGGACTTACTGTGTGCAAATTGGCTGCCCTGTTTCCTATATTGCATTGATTGACCACCCCCACCTCCTATTGATTCCTGAAGCTGCTTGCAACATTGTCGTGAGAAATTTATTGAGCTGCAAGTTAATTGAGCAATAACTTGTAAGTCAGTAAACTGGGAAATTCTGCATTCAGCATACCTTTAACATAATTAACAGCAGCATTTAGCAAAAGAACACCACTTCCCCATAGGTTACCAGTAAAATATTAGCAGGACAATTTCAATATTGGCGGCTTGTAAAGTGCTACAGAATGCAGAATAAAGCACCCTAACAAGACACAACTGACTTGTAATGTGCACAGATCTGGTGAAGGACTCAGTGCAAAAAGTCAGCAATCAATGTTCTAACAACATGATTAACGTGAAGCTCAGAATTTAATAATTCCTGCTTAACCACAGAAAGATTGGAGAGGAGTTTGGGGAGTGGACTATTTGGCTTGTTCTTTTAAAGAGTTGTCCCCAGCACAATAGATGGTATGGCCTCCTTCTGTACTGCATCCCCTATGATTTTGATTATTCCAATGCTCCATTGGCCTACTTCCCATCTTACACCCTTTGAAACCATGAGCGCATCTCAACCTTAGCTGTCCATGCCCCACACACACCCATCCCAGCCCTGTTCACTCATTGCCCAGAGGTCACTGACCCACATGAGTAGCCAATATGACAATGCGCCAATTTAAAACTTCTCAGCCTTGTGTTCAAATCCCTCCATGGTCTCAGTACCCCCCATCTCTATAATACCCTCCAGTTCTGTGACCCTCCAAGGTGTCTGGGCTCCTGCATTTGCTCATTTCCCAGTTGTGTTCACTGTGCTGTGGAATACCGTATATTTGCCTACATGAATCACTCCCGAATCCTCTCTGCCTCTTTATCTTACTGCTTTTTAAAGAAAGTTCTTAAAAGCTATCTTTTTAACCAAACCTCTGGCTGCCTGCCTTAACCTTTCCCTATGTGGCTCAGTCAGATTTTGGCTGATACCACTCCTGTGTAGTGCCTTGGAATCTTTTGTGGCATCAAAAGTTCTGTATTAAATGCAACTTGTTGGCAGCAAATGTGATCCTCTCCCCTGAGATTAAAAACTATTGAAATAATGCCTGTCATCACTACTGGTGCTAGGGGTTGAGAAAATGTTTTCCCCCAATAATTGGTCTCATAGTAACTCTTTGTCTTCCCTCCCCCTTTTAAGCACTGGAGCTCCTACAGACAGTAACAGCGCCCCTGAATCAAAATATTAAAGAGCACTTTCAGGTATAAACCATGACCATGCGAATTTCTTGTTTACTGTTTATTCATTTGCAGGCTGTGAGCATTATTTGCTCCTTGTTTGAGATGGTGGTGACCTCCCTTTTAACCAATGCAGTGCACGGGGTTGTAGAGATGCCCGTAGTTATGGAGGGATTTCCATTAGTTTGAGCCTATGACAGTGAAGGAACAGTGATATAGTTCCAAGTTAAGACAGTGTGTGGCTTGGAGAGGTACTTGCAAGATATTGGTGTTCCTATGTCTCTGCTGCCATTGCCCTCCCAGATGACCAGAATTGTGGATTTGGAAAGTATTGTTGAAGGAACCTTGGTGCACTGCTGCAGTGTGACGTGAAGTGAATTACCACAACCTGACTGAACACTATGTTCACATGGAATTAGTTATCACTTCCCATTGAAGCTTGTGGTCTCCTTCCACTGGATTACCCTGTGCTGCAAAATTCTGTGTTAGTGTGACCATGGGTTTGCACTTAATGTCATTCACAAAGTAGTGATAGTCTATCTCCAGCTTGACATCTGGATGGTAGCACCCTGGGAAGCACTGAGAATCAGAGGGAACTTGGTGCGTATGTCAACCAGTCCCTTAGGTAGCAGAACAGGTAAATACAGTGATTAAGAAGGCATGTGGGATATTTGCTTTTATTAGCTGAGGCACAGAGTTAAAAAGCAGGGAGGTTATGCTGGAACTGTATAAAACATTGGTTAGGACACAGCTAGAATGTTGTGTACAGTTCTGGAATCCACATTGTAGGAGGAATGTGGTCGCACTGGAGAGGGTACAGAGGAGATTGACCAGAATGTTACAAAACGTGAAAGGACTGCAGATGCAAGAATTCCGAAACAAAAAGCAGAAATTGCTGCAAAAGTTTAGCAGGTCTGGCAGCATCTGTGAAGAGAAACTAGTTTATATTTTGGGTTCAGTGACTATTCCTCAGAACCTGACCAGGGTATTGCCAGGGCTGGAGAGTTTCAGTTATGAAGAGAGATTGGATAAGCTGAGAGCAGAAGAGATTGAGAGGGATGTGTTTCAGATGTATAAAATTAGGAGGGGTATAGTTAGGGTTGACTGGAAGAAACAGTGCCCGTTGATAGAGGGATCAATGATTAGGGGGCATGGATGTAAGGTAAGGGCGAGGAAATGTGAGGAAAAATATTTTCATTGAAAGGGTGTTGGGAATCTATAGGAGTATGTAAATGCGCACTTATGATGCCAATGCTGGAAAAGGGGATTAGAACAGTTTAGTGGATGTTTTTGATTGGAATGGACATGAAGTTTGTACAAATGAGAGTATAAACTGCTGTTCACAAACATTCATGTTGTGTTCAGCTCAGTTTTTACACCACCTGCCATTTTTGGGTTGCTGAGATTTTGAGATATTTTGGCTTAAAAGACAGCGGCAGCCAAGGCACTACTGAGGACCACAAAATTGAGATGAGTTTCCTCAGGCTTTTGGAGGAGTGAGATGGAAATTGAGGAGATTTCCCGATTTTGAAGTCCTGACAAAGAATGAATTGAAGATTGGCCAGGTTTGGGTGGGGTATGTGTGTGGTGTAAGTGAGTTATGAATTGAATATGATTGTTTGCAGCATGTGTGCACAGGGCAGCGAGAAAGCAGGCTTCAGGGATCAAGAAGTCATCACATTATTGATAAAATAGAAGGCAAGGAAGCTGAAGCAGAAAGACTGGTTGTGCCATGCAGGTGATGGCATTTCTCCGTTACACAATTTGGCTGTATGCAGTGCGTAAATTTTTCCTTCAAAGAAACCGGAAGCTTCTCTGGGCTGCCACAGCTGTAATAGTGAATTAATGTGTTTACAAAGTGCACTCGATGACAGCCTTAGTGAATGATCTCAAAACACATTCACCTCTTGTAATAGGAATGCCTCACATGTGGATAATGAATAACATTTTTGGAAGCAGCTTGCTACGTTATTTCAGGACTTTTTTCTCTCTCTCTCTCTCTCCTTCCCTCTCTGGCAGGTACTCCTGGTGTTTCTGGAGCAAGTAATGAACCAGTATTATTGTACGTTCTCAGCAGTGAAGGATGGTATTTTCTTTCCTTTCAGGCCAGAATGAATTATTTTACTTGCCAGTGGGAATGATTGCTCTTCTTGACTATAAATTGACACCCGGGGAAACACCTTTGATCATGGAACACCACCCTGCTGTGAACAGGAAGAGGGAGAGGGCAGTCATTACTCAAACACTAATACCGGTCTTAGTCAGACTAAGCATTCCAAGCTCTTTCCACTCTATTGATGATTTGACAGAGCCACCTATCAATTATGTCTTCACTCCTCCATCACATTCACTTTATGTGCCAACTCCTTCAGCTGTCTCTAAACAGGTGCAATGGTTAAAATGCGGGTCTCAGCCCAATTGCCCCAGCTCATTACATTTAGAAAGAAAGAACTCACGTTTATTTATAATCTCAAGATGTCCCAAAACATTTTCCAGCCAGAGAATGCCTTTATAAAGTGTTCTGACTGTTTGAAATGTAAAAAGTGTTAGAATCCTTGAAATCCCTTCCCAGTGGTGGTCAGGCCCAAAGCCGGGCATGCCCAGTCAAGTCTTGGCCCAGCGCGGGGGACAGCGTGCCCTTCTGGGGAAGCCCAGCTTGGAACATCCACAGGCCTATGGCTCAAGAAAGGACTGTTTGAGAACAGTTCTTTCTTGAGCCATGTAATGTTTGACATTTTAACTTTATTTCTCCACTTTTCTACTTTTATGCTAAGAAGGCTATAGTGCTGAACCTTTTACCTTATTTCTTTATTCCTCTCTTTCTGTAATGAAGATTTTGTGGCCAGGTAGTTTGTACCTAAGATGTGTGGTGACATTGTACACTTTTCACTGTCCTCTTGTACCATGTCCTTGAATACATGTGACAGCAATATCTAAATCTAAAAGCTCTCTACCCTCAATGGATCCAGTGATTCAAGGCAGGTCAGCATTACTTTCTCAACAGCAATTGGGAATGGGCAATAAATGTTGGCTTTGCTAGTGATGCTCATATCCTGTGAATGAATTAAAAGATGCAGCAGACTGTTTGTGTAGAACAAGATGCCACAAACAGCTAGGTAATAATGATTTTTTAAAGAAAACTATTGTTGCTTGAAGAATAGCAGCTGGCCAAGATATTGGGCAGAGCTGTGCCATGTAATTTCTTACATCCACCTGAGAAAGCAGATATTGACTGAAGTTTAACATCTCGCCCAAAAGATGGCAGCTCAGACTATGCAACACTTCCTCAGTCCTGCTGTCAGATTGTCAGCCACGATTTCTCTGCTCAAGCCTCTGTTGCTGGACTTCAATTCACAGTTTCTGACTGAGGGAAGAGAATGTTACAGGTCATATCTGTCGCTCTATTTTTGTTTTTCCTAAGCAGGAGGTTGAGGGAAAATTCTTGTTCCCCAGTTTTCTCCATTTGCCCTGACTTTCTCTTGCACTTTCTGATCCTTCCTGAAACCCGTACACCAGTTGCCTCTGACCGCTACAGTGTGAGCTGTAGCAGCAGCAGGATCACTGCTGTCTCTCAGCCTAATGCCCATTGGGTTCTGTCAGATTAGACTGAATCTCCTGATAAAACTAAAATGGACATATTTAATCATTGTCTCCAAAGTATTTTCCTTGGATGTACAAAAATAAGCACTTACGCATGTTTTGAAATGGGATAATGCCACCTGACCATTTTGAATCTCTTCCAGCTGCTGTAGTTGGGCTTCTCAGGAGTATGTGTGTGACTCCCAGTGGGAAATCCCTCATATAATCCTGGAACAGTCGAGTATCACATGCTAGAGTTACGAAAGATGTCGATGTCCTTTTAAGCAGGATGCAGTCCACTTGGTAATATAATAATTAAATCTTCTTCTTTGGCGCTCCCTTGAGATTGAGGGGACTTGATTTTATTCTGGAGCTGTGACTCCTGGGGTGACTGAACAACTGAATGCTGCATCCACAGCTGCATCCACATAGATCCTGCTGCAGGTGGGGCAAGTGATGTTCTAACAGGCGGGTGGATGGGATGCTTGGGTTAAAGTCAAATATGCAGGAAGCGTAGATGATAGGAGAACGTTTCTGAGGAGCTGAGCAAACATCAGGCAAGCCCTTCTTGTAGGAAGACTGAAGTCTGAGCCATGCTTTTGTTGCAGTTGCACAGGCGTGAGATGCCAACTACTTAACTGCCTCAAGACCCATGCTTTGGTTTCGTGTATCACTTGCAGCAGTTTTCAAATTTAGACAGCCCTATTCAAAGTATATGGCCCACTGTACACTAGTTAAAGGATGTTGAGTGCTTTATCAGCAATGTATTAAGTGTTTTCTTTGTGTTTCTGCGTGCTTCATTCTCAGACAATTTAGTGCTGCATTCTCAGTAAGCTATTGATCTACTCAGTGAGTGTGTAGCGTTTTAAGTGTGTTAAGTGCTCTATTTCACAATGTATTAAGTGCTCCTCATGCTGTATTCTCAGTCAGCTTTATTCCATGACTTTATGTTCTGTTGTCACTTATCCTCATCATTGCAAGTATTCCTAGAGCACCTTTCTCCTTGTTTTCATACAGCGCTGAATTATCTGTCTATTTAATGCCCTGTTCTCAGTCCACTTAATACACATTTTATGTTCTTACACCAGTGAATGCCATGTTCTATTATCAAAGAATTAAATAACCTATTCAGAGTTTGTGTAATATTGAATATTAGGGTTCTAGTCAGTGGTCAACTTGTGGTGTGTTATTGCCCTGTTGTTAATTTTCAGTATATTTTAGTGTTCTATCTTGTCTATTGCACTGATCGCTGTACATTTAGAATTCTATTCTCCCCAAATGAGTGTGCAATGCTCTATCTTTACCTTAAATATTCTGACTGTTTTGTGTTGTCTACTCTTTGTATATTCTCTGCCTTTAGATCATTCTTTGTTCAGGGCTGTGTTCTTGGTGCTGCTGCCTATGTCCCACAGCCATTGATGCCTTTATGGTGCTCTGATTATGTCATGACTCTCCATTACTGTGTGTTTAAGGGCCTATTCAAGAGGACTGAAGCTTGGTTACACCATCTGTCACTGATAGTTGTGATCTACAGCTTCATTGATGCATTTTCTTCAAAGCCCTTTTAAACACAGACACGAGGCACAATCTGGGAAACTCTGTCAAATCAACACTTTTTTCTCTTAGGTCCCAACAATTTTCAACCCTCTCCTCTGTTTTCTTTTGAAAAGTTTGGAAGGTGGAGTTTGGGAGTTGACTTCAGTTGTTCAGGCTATTAAATCTAGTATTCCTGGCCTTCTCTGTTCACCCAGATGCCATTCTTTAAAATCTATCTCTTTTGTCAGCTGTTAAATGCATTTCAGCGTGTAGTAACCTTGCATTCTGAGCCATAGGGATGTGGGTTTCAGCTGCATTCCAGAGAATAAAGCACTTAATCAAAGATGATGCTGTCAGTGCAATATTGTAGGAGTGCTGCAGTGTCAGACATCCTTTTGAATAAGATGTTAAGTTGAGGGTCTTTCTGCCCTCAAGTATGCATATTAGGAATTGTGGCATCTTTGCGAAGAAGGGCAATTGCATTCGCCCTGGAATACTGACTGATAATTATCCCTCAACGAACTCCTACCAAGTTTCTTATGTTACAATAGCAACTTTAAAAATGCATTTTAGAATTATTTCAGTGGTGTTGCAGGCTATGTCAGCACTTTTATTTTTAACTGATCACTAATTGACATTGAAAAGATGGCAGTGAGCTGACCCTTTTAACCCACTGCAGTCCACGTGCTGTAGATTCACTACCATTTACAGTGAGAGAGAGATTTTGATTCAGTGGCTGTGAACAAACAGCAGTATACTCACATATCAAAATGGTGTTTGGCTTTGAATAGCCGGGCGGATATGCCACTGCATCTGCTGCCCTTGTCCTTGTGGGTGGTAGAGATTGTGGATAATCCCGGGATGTTGTTTGTGGTGGAATTCAGGGATGTCAATGCTGTTGAATATCACTAGGAGGTAATTTAACTATCTCTTGTTATGGATGGTCATTGGCACTTGAGTGGTACAAATATTACTTTGGCACTTATCAGTTCAAGCTTGACTGGTACGTAGGTCATGTTGCACGGGCAGCTTCATTATCTAAAGGATTAAAAAACAGTACCAAATACTGTTCAATAATCAGCAAACCTTCCCATTTATGATCATATAGTCAAGGGAAAATCATTGTTGAAGCAGCTAAAGATAACTGAACTTAAGACACTACACTGTATAACTCTATAGAATCCCTACAATGTGGAAACAGGCCCTTCAGCCCAACAAATCCACACCAGCCCTTACAGCATTCCATCCAGATCTATTCCCCAAACCCACCGAATCTACACATCCCTGAACAATACGGGCAATTTAGTATGACCAAACCACCTAACCTGCACATCTTTGAACGTGGAGGAAACCAGAGCACCCAAAGGAAACCCACGCGGACAAGGGGAGAATGCGCAAACTCCACGCTGACAGTCACCCAAGGGGGAATTGAAACTGACCCCATGGCACTGCAAGGCAGAAGTGCTAACCACTGAGTCACTCCTGAAATGATGTTCTATGGCTGAAATGATTGGCATCCAACCAATGTTTTTGCTGGATTTGGCAAGGGGAGAGTTATTCCCCCACTTCCCATTGTTCTGGATGTGAGTTTGCTCGCTGAGCTGGAAGGTTAGTTTTCAGACGTTTCGTCACTGTTCTAGGTAACATCATCAGTGAGCCTCCAGTGAAGCGCTGGTGTTATGTCCCGCTTTCTATTTATTATAGATAGATATATATAATATATTATGTTCTATTTATGATAAATAGAAAGCGGGACATAACACCAGCGCTTCGTCGGAGGCTCACTGATGATGTTACCTAGAATGGTGACGAAACATCTGAAAACTAACCTTCCAGCTCAGCGAGAAAACTCACATCCAGAACCTCAACCTGAGCTACAAACCTTCTCAAAACTCACTTCCCATTGTCTTCAATTTTACCTGGACTTCTTGGTGCCATGCTTGGCCAACCGCTGTGTTTGCTATCAAGGGCACTCTCACTCTGAATTTTAACTCTTCTGTCCAAATTTGGACCAAGGTTTTTATCAGATCTGGGGCTGAGTAGTCATGATGGACACAGGGCTGAGCATCAATAAGCAGGTTATTGCTGAGTAAATGATTCTTGATAGCATGTCGGTGACACGTTCCAAGATTCTGCTAATGATTGAGAGTAGACAGACAGGGTGGCAAATGACTCAGTCAGGTTTGTCTGGCTTTTGGTCACTTGCTCTAATATCTCTTTCTGTGGCTCAGTCTCAATCTTTGTTTCCAAACATTTCTATCAGGCACCATGGAATATTTTATTACATTAAAGGCGCTATACAAATGTATAGTGTTGGTGTATTTAAATAAATTGATTTGAATTTAATTTCTCTCTCTCTTTCTCTCTCTCACATATTCTCTCTCACTCTCTTTTTCACTGTCACTCTCGCACAGTCTCTGTCTCTCTCTCACACACACAAACTCTCACACTCACAATCTGTCTCACGCTCTCACACACTCTCACACACGCTCTCTCACACACACACTGTCACTCTCTCTCTCTTGCTGTCACACTCTCATGCTCTCACTCTCTCGTGTTTTCACTCTGTCATGCTCACTCTCTCTCGTGTTCTCATTCTCTCTTGTGCACTGTCTCTCACTCGTGCTCTCACCGTCTTGTGCTCCCTTTCCCTCTTGTGCTCTCACTCTCTCACTCTCGCACTCTCATTCTCTCTCCTGCTCGCACTCTCTCACTCTTGTGCTCTCACTCTCTCTTGCGTCCTCACGCTCTCACACTCTCATTCTCTCTCGTGCCCTCACTCTCTTTCACGCTCTCACACTCTTGCACTCTCTTTCTCGTGCTGTCACTCTCTCACACTCATGCGCTCTCTCGTGCTCTCACTCTCTCTCATGCTCTCACTCTCTCTCATGCTCTCACTCTTTCATGCTGTAATTCTTTCTTGTGCTTGCAATCTCTCTCTTTCTCATGCTATCATCTCTCTCGCGCTGTCATTCTCTTGTGCTCTCATTCTCTTTTGCTCTCACTCTCTCGTGCACTCTCACTCTCTCATGCTCTCACTCTCATGCTCTCACTCTTTCTCGTGCTTGCGCTTTCACTGTCTCATGCTCTCACTTGCTCGCTCACTCTCTCTCATGCTCTCACTCGCACGCTCACTCTCTCGCACACTCTCTCTCACTCACACTCTCTCACTCACACACACTCACTCTCTCTCTCACACATACACACACACACTCGCTGTCACTATCTCTGGCTGTCGCTCTCTCTCTTGCTCCCTCAGTCTCTTTCACTCAAACTCTCTCTCATACACACTCTCTCTCTCGCTCACTCACACATGTGCACACACACTGTCTGTCTCACACAGACACTCTCTCTTTCACACACACACACACACACACATACACGCATATATACACTTTCTCTCTCACACACACAAACACACACGGTCTTTCTCTCACTTGCACTCACACTCGCTGTCACTCTCTTTCACTGTCACTCTCTCACTGTCACTCCTTTTCACACGCAAACATATACTCTCTCTCTCTCACTCACACTCTCTCTCATACACACACACAAACACCACAACTCTTTCTCTCTCTCTCTCATAGGTCTACTGGTCTCAGAAAAATCATTGCTATGCTGTCCCTCAAATTGGAGTCTGATAGTTTTAGAAAACCCTGATTGCTGTGCACATTGATAAGTCCAGCGTTTTATCTTGCATTCCCCTTCCACAATCTAAACCCTCTCACATCTTAAACCATTGAAACAGTATGACCACCTCTCAAAGACTAGAGGAATTTTTAAAACTGTTTTGGTTGAGGAAGATTAAACAACTAGTAAAAGTGCCCTTTACTGGCTGTGATGTACAGGTAACAGTATCTTAAATCCAGCCTGCTGAAAACTGGCAATTTTCCAAAGTCTGGCCATTTTTATCAGCCTGCCAGGCACAAATACTAACTCTTATTAAATGGGTAAAATACCTCGGCAGTTTATTCATCCAGGTGCTGCACTGGAGTGGATTAGTTATTTACTCTGGTCTTTTCCTGTACCCTAATGGTATGAGCAATGTCTGACCCTACCAGATTCAGTTCCATCTGATCTTCCCAACTCTGACCTGGTCTGAACTGCCTCACATTCCTGACAGGAAACTGGGCAAGATCTGAAATCTGGCACAGATTTATATATCAGCTCATCTCTTCCTTATTCTCCCAGAAACTGAAAAACAAAGGCTGATCTTAAGTTAGTGAGGTGAGGATTGTCTTCCCAAGTGAAGCATTTATATAGCACCTTCCACAGCCTCAAGCCATCCCAAAGCACTTTACAGCTGAAGTACTTTTAAAGTGGAGTCATTGATGTCGTGACAGAAATGTGGTAGCCAATTTGTGCACAACCAGATTCCTCAGACAGCATGTGAAAATGACCAGATAACTTATTTTTCAGATGTCGACTGAAGGAATAAATACTAGCCAGGCAAGCATGGAGAACTCAAATGTTTCATGTCCCTCTGAAAACGTAGACAATACTTTGCTTTAACATCCCATCAAAAATACTGCACAGTTAACAGTGCAATCCTCCTTCAGTGATACACCATCCTAGATTATGTACTGAAGTCTCTTGAGTGCATATAAACCCAGGACCACCTGATCCGTAAGCAAGGTTACTACCCTCTGAGCCACATCTAACATCTAATGTGCAGTTGATATTACCATCCTAAAGAAAATTATTGCCTTCCTTGACATGGAACCTCATGGTTCTCATTTGTTTTGTTCAGCCTAGCTCCTGTTCAGGGTATATTGAATGAAAATCCATGTATCACAATGTCGAGAGATACTTCAAAGCAAACCTAACTAACCTCATTGTCTCAAAGCTAATGTAGCAATGCAAAAATACCCACTTTGATGACTATTCCATCTGGAGACCCACCAGGGAACTATTCTAATTAACATTCTAAATGGTTATGGCAACAATTTGGATTTCGTGAGTGCTGGTGTTAAATGTTAAGTCAAATCTCATTGTATCTCTCTCAGTTAACCCTTTGTAAGACAAATCAAACTTTCTTCAGCAATATCTTAAAACAAAATTATGAAATGGAGTTATATGGCTAAAAGCCACAACTGTTAATGAAAAACCAGAGGGGAAGATGGAGGAAACTTTCTGTTGTTAGTGATGCTGTCTGGACATTAGAATTGCCACATCATTTGGCATCATATAACTGCATCCATTCTACCCTTCTCACTGGACACCCATGGGAAAACCACAAGAGTCCTACCCAAAGTAGCTACATTTTGCTCTTCTTGAAAAATCTGCCATTGTTTGGGATTAAGTTCATTAAACATCAAACATTATTGTCAAATCCATCACACAGTAAACTGCTTCTGTGCCAGTGAATCTTTCTAGATGTATACAGGTAGTGTGTGCTCTTTGTATATGTTCTAGCCCTTACTTTGTACATCCATCAGTGCTCATTTTGTATAGTTCCATTGTGTGCTTTGATGTAAGTCCCAGTGTGTCACTCTGCACATGTCCCAATGTCTCCCTCTCTGTATGTGCCTCACTGTGTCACTCAGTACACCTTCAAGTCCTTCCCTCTGCATGTGCCCCAGATCTCCCTCTTTACATGTTCCAATGTCAGTCTCTATACAGGTACATTATAATGTGACTACACTTGAAAAGTGCCTAATTGGCTGGAAAGAATTCAGGATATCCCAAGGTTATTCAAGACATTATATAAATGCAAATTTTCCTTTCTGTTTCTCAAATATGGTGTGATACTCTGTACAGGCTCAGCACGCCTCAGAACACGCAGGGAATGGACTTAAATTTACTGCCACATTCACTTTGACAGCTTGTGAAGGAAGGATGAGAGTCCTTTTAAAACAATTGCCCCATTTTCTGCCAAATTTCTCTGCCCACCTCGGGTTCTGCCTCCTCAAAAGGGAGCAACCTGCCTTCTTGGAAATTAAAGTGGGAGAAACTCTTAAACAATCACAAAGTAACTACACAGCTTTGTCAGGTGTGAGGAGGTCAGATTTGCTTTGCTGGTGTAGCCAACTGCATGAATAAGAAAATGCCCCTGGGTTGTAGGCAGTTTGTTTGGTTATAACCGGAGCCTGCAACATTTTTCTAGGCACCAATTCCATTCCTAAGGCCCATTCCTGGTTTTGGATGTGGCAAGTAGGTGGAAAAACATGTAATTAAAAGATGGTGATCTTAAAGGAGGGAAAGGAAGCTTTGTACTGTAAATCCACAGATTACTATTTAGATACAACTCCGCCTCCATGGGGACATTACAATCCAATTGATTTGATTGACAGCCAGCTACTGGTGGCAGAGGTCATGGGTTCAGTGTAAAGACAACGCCTTCACGGGCATGCAGTTCTCATTCCTAGTCAGTCCTGCACCTGAAACAAGCACTAAATAAACATTAAATTAATTTGCTTATACACAGTGTCTGCAGAGGCTTAGTAATTGATTGTAGACTATTAGTCTGTGTTTCTGGGAGGTGAGGAAGGTGGTTTGTGTGAAACAATTATTGAACATTTCCTTGCGAAAACACACCTGATAAAGACTTTGAAGTAGATTTGAGAACAGCGATAATATCTTCCCTCAGATCTGAGATGTTTATTTTGTCGGCGTCTGTGGTCCATTGGAACTATACACTATCCCATGTTCCCTGAATTATTCCAATTTTCCTGTTGCCATTAAAGAGAGAAAACTTGCATTTACTGTTACATGCTGTTCATGACCCCAGGGCATTGCAGCTAATAAATTCCATTGAATGTAGTCACTGTCAGAGTATAGGAAGTGTTGCAGCCAATTTGTGCACAGCAAGCTCCCGCAAACAGGTATGTGATATTGACTGGATGATCGGTTTCAGTTGAGGAATAAATATTGGCTGGGCAATGGTCAGAACTCCCCTGCTATCCTTTGAAACAGTGCCATGGAATTTTCTACATCCATCTGTGCCAGATAGACCATCTCAACCAAACAGTGGTACTCTGCCAGTGTGACACTCTATCCGTTCTGCATTGATTTTAATGGTCAAGTCCCTGCAGTGACAAACACCAATGCCTTCTGACTCAGTGTTAAGAGTGCTTGTTTTTTACACATTGGGTGTCCTCAGGTCCTGAAAGGTGCAAAATAGCTGCACTTGCTGACACTCAGGAGCATGTGCATTAGATTAGATTACCTGCAGTGTGGGAACAGGGCCTTTGGCCCAACAAGTCCACACCGCCACTTGAAGCATCCCACCCAGGCCCATCCCCCTGTAACCCACTCGCCCCTGAACACTGCAGGCAATTTCCCATGGCCGATCCATCTAGCCTGCACATCTTTGGACTGTGGGAGGAAACCCACACAGACACAGAGAGAACGTGCAAACTCCACACGGACAGTCGCCTGAGGCTGGAATCGAACCGGGGTCCCTGGCACTGTGAGGCTACAGTGCTAACCACTGAGCCACCGTGTCGCCCAAAAGCTAGCAGTGATATCTCCCATAAATATAAATTAATGCTGACAAATATTGAATAATGACAACTTTATGGAAACAGCATATTGGGAAGGAGAAATAGAGAAGGCAAGCATCTTTGGAGTGTTGGTGTCAGCAAATATATCAATAAGGATGTCTGTTCTGTTTTCCATTAAACCAAAGCATCTCTTACTGGCAGGTAGACATAAAATACCTTGGTACAACTTTGAAGAGAAGCTTAGGGATTCCCCACACCATCCTGGGAAGTATTCAATCCTCAATCACCATCACCATGAAAAGACAATCTGTTCATTGTGACATCGCTGGGCACAGGAGCTAGCTGTGCTCAGAATGGGTACCTGTTTCCAGGCCGATTGAGGACACTTTTCAAAAGTGCTGCATCGATTAAGGTCGTGAGAGGTGCTACCGAAATGCAGATCGTCTTAGCAGATTTGATGCAAGCCCCAGTTGAGAAACAGACTAGTAGATTCATGATGCTGTAGTCACATTTTGCTGAACAGTCCTGTTTAAAAAGGATCCGTGCTGTTGCTAAACGCCCTAATTATGTATTATATATTGTAATATAATTAGAATTCCTCACTATCTCTCACGGTGCCCGTTCTGGTATTGATATTAATGCTGCCGGATGTCAGTCGCCCAATTTTAACAATCATATATAGCTATACGCAAAGCATTTGGTTTAAAAATACGGGGGGGGGGGGGGGAGGAAAAAAAACTAATTAGTTTAATAGAATCCATGGAAATTGCAGAGCCACAGCTGGGATTGACTAAACTGCAAGCACAGGGAGTGACGGCCGTGTTGAACATGTGGTGATGTAGAGAAAGCAGGAATATGAAAATCCGAGGTAATTACGAAGAAGTCAGTACCATTCCTCTCCTCGAAGATCCCAGTCGTTCGCATCACCACGACTGTTGGGAAACTCAGCTCGGCCTCAACGCTTGGAATGTTAAACTAATCACTGTCGCCCAGGCTGCACACAAACTCTTTCTAATTGCTCGCCCCATTTTACTCCGTGTCTGGTGGAACTGCAGCCCAGGCCGCTCCCCAGAGGCATCACACCTTTCATTATCGCTGTTTATTGCGAAGAGCTGCAACGGAGCCCGGGCAACAGATAGAGTGCATCATTTCAGTGGCTGCAGTTTTAATTACCAAACATCTCCAAGCACTCTCGGCCTCACCAGGCTCTTTTGCCACTAATTAGTGTTGAAGGAGTTTCGTTGGGGCGATGTCCCGTTCTCTCTCTCTGGCACCGGTTCTGAAAAAAAAATCCTGTTAATCAGGAGTTCTGATTTTAAGGAGCGAGATGTGGGTAATGGAAAGGTGGGGGTGGGGGTGGAAGATGAAAGGGGTGGGAGAAATGTGTAAAGACGGGAGAAATTTGCCCCCTTCGGGGGAAAAAAAGTTTCAGTATCTACAAGAGGCAGCTCCCTTACTTCTTCCCCCCCCCCTCCCCGGCCCCTTCCTCTATCTTTTAAATATATATTCCCTCCTTTTGCTCCTGCCCCTTCCTTCTCTCCTTCCAGCATTGCACACTCCCCGATAAGGGTGTAAGAAACAGCAGTTGAGGGTCTGACCATGTGGGCCCCCCCTAAGCCTCAGCTGTTAGTGCCTTGAGATGAATTACACGCTATAAGAAGGTGTTGACAGGAGCAGCTGGACGTCAGAGAGCGATGAAAAGAGACGCAAATTCATCCGAGCACAGACAGACAGTGCCATGGGGAAGGGAGAAAGGGAGAGTGAGGAGGGGATGGATGGAGGGAAGGGAAGGAAGGAAGGAGGGAAGGGAGGGCGAGTGAGCAGCGTCCTCTGCTGTCCGCTCTCAGCACAGAGACAAACTTCCAGCCGGTCCACTCACTCACGCCGTCTGCGGAAGTAAAACACTTACAGTCAAACTCTGGGAAACGTGCCTTAATTTTGCAAATAAAAGGCGAAACCTGGTCTTGTGCCGACAGAGTTGGAAATACCACGCGAGGCCATTAGCCGGAACTCTCAGGAGAATTTCGGCCGAAAAGCCTTTGTTTTAAAAGGGTCATTTTGTAGGCACCTCATTCCAGACAATGCCTCGTGTTAAGGTTTATTTGATAATTTAAACATTAAATTGCAGTTCCTGGAAAACTGTAGCTTGCGTCTGCGAACCAAAATTGCACTGAGTTCGCACAGGGGTCAACCACTCCCGTCTTTATATTAAAAAAATTAGTAATGAGCTACTTTTTGGGAAATGGAGTGGGAGTGGATTGACTGAAAGAAAGCATCCGAAGGGAGAATGTGGATCACAAGTGCTCAGACTGTTATTAAAAGTCTTCCTCTCCGATTTACAGCAGAACTAGGTGTTTTGTTCTTTGTGCTCCTGTTGGGAGGGGGAGTGGGTTGAGAGGTGCAGATGGTGGCGAGTTAGTTTACACCGAGGAACGATTCAATTCAAAGTAAATCAATGAGTGGGGCGGGCGTATGGGGCGTTTGGGGGATATTTTGTCCCCGAATCCCCACACCAGTAGAGAGCAGCAGGCCGCCTCTGCCCGCCTGTATTAGCCCCCCTTTTGATAAGCTTCACCAGTCTCTACGGCTGCTGTTGTTAACTTGCGCTGTTTTGCCTGGGTCCCATTCGTTTTCTCTAAGGCTGACAGGCTATTTGCTGGCAGGTGGACATCATGTTTGGTCATGTAATTGGGGGGATATTGAAAATCGTCTCCATAAATATTGACTAGGACAAGACTTCGCATACATGTCCACAATAGATAAATGGGAAGGAATATAGCGTGATCAGCTATCTAGGACTGCCTTACAGATCGGTAACAGATACCTGGGACTGCTTTACTGTTAACAAGAAACATTCCACAGTCTCTAATGTATAGGCAACACGTCTGGCTGATTTTTACTACCAATCACAAATAGGTGTTTGGATGATTAATATCAATCACAGACATGATATGTGAGGGCCCTGGATAAAGTGCAGGGGAAGGACATATTTCTCTTAGCAGAGGGGTCAGTGACAGGGGAACACAGATTTAAAGTGATTGGAGTGAAAGCATTTGGTTTTCACTCAGACTGGCAGGGGCCCTGAAACTCACTGCCTGGAAATTCAAGCGAGGCAGAAACTCTCAGCTCATTGAAAAATGGTCTCTGGACGTGTACTTGAAGTCCCATAAGCCACGATGCTATGGTCCATGTGCAGGAGAATGAAAACAGTTTGTTTTCGGCTGGGTGTAGACATGATGGGCAGAGTGGCCTACTGTGTGGCAAAATGTTCTACATCTTGTAAATATCTGAAGAGGAGGACTGTGCAGGGATGTGGGGAGGGAATAAGATGGTCTGGTATGTGAACTGCTTCTTAGGACGGCCAGCACAGATATGATGGGTCAAATGGAAACTTGTGCTGTAGCAATTCAATGATTCTATATTTCAGAGTTCATTGATATTAGTCACAGATATTTGGGAGTTTATTAATTGGAGAGGGAGTATCCAGTTTGCAGGGTCCACGTAGGCACTAACGATTTATGTAGAACTCAGAATGAGGGAGTCTGTGTAGTTTGGGTCCAAATAAAAAAATACCCAAAAGTAATAACTTGTGGCTTGTGACGTGAACCAGCAGTAAATAACATTGGTCTCAGTCCATTTTAACTGGAGTCCATCCTGGTAGAATAGCTCCCTTTTCAGCTCGTACTACAGATGATTCTTAATCACCTCTTTGTCGTAACTTTAACTTCCCAATGTTTTAATCTGTATTGGGGTGAGGATCAGGTAACAATCTGGATGCTATTATTGTTTTTAAATTTGAACGCTAACTTGTCATACTCTCTAGTTTCTTGATCTCCACATACTGAAGGAAGAATCTTGACAAGCCAAAAAATAACTTTAATGTAGACCAGTAAGAAGCAAAGTCAATTTCTGAACATATCTGTAGATACGTGAACAAGAAGAGATTACTAAAACTAAAACAGACCCATTAAAGGTGAAATTATAGTGGGGAATAAGAAAATGACAGTTACATTAAAAGAATAATTTGTAACTGTGTTCATGTTAGAAAACTGAAAAAAATTTCCAGAAATAGTTAGGTAACAAGGATCGAACAAAAATAAGAACCCTGAAGAAATCAGCATAATTAAAGATACAATATTAAAAATTAGCAGGATCTAATAATGATAAATTGCCTGGACCTGACCCAAGCATCCTAGGGTTTTAAAAATGTAGCTCCAGAAAGTGGACTGATTTAGTTTTGATCTTTGAGTACATTAGGTTCTAGGATAGTTCCTAAGGATTGGATTGTTGCAAACTTCCTCCTTTCTTAAATAGCAGGATTAGGAGAGAAAACAGAAGTATAGGCCTGGTAGCTTAACATCAGTCGTAGGCAAAATCCTTGAGTTTATTATTAGGGATGAAATAACAGAACACCTGGAAAGTCATGATAAGATTAAGTCAAATCAACACTGATTTGTGAAAAGAGAAATGTTTGATAGATTTTTTGAGGATACATGTGGAAGGAAGGATATTGAGGTACCAGTGAATGTAGGACTTTTGGATTTTCATTCAATAAGGTGCTACACAAGAAGTCATTGCACAAACAAATGATGCATGAGACTAGTAATGTTATGTTAGTACGAATTGAGGATTTGCTAATAGCTAGAGAATAAGGATGGTGGGAGTAGATATGAGATGGAATCTAAGTCATGACCTATCCAATAGTGGAGCAGACTTGAAGGATCAGATCGCTTACTCCCATCCCAATTTCATATATTCATATTAATATCAGTAGCAGATGTCCAGGTGTTCATTACTATCAGTTACACATATCTAGCAGACTATTACTATCAGTCATAGATACTAATAACAATTATTTCATGCGAATAAACAAATTAATAGCACGACTAGGGCATTTGGCCCTTCAAGCCGGCTTCACCATTTACTAAGATAAAAGCTGATCTGATTGTGATGTCAAGTCCGCTTTCCAACCTATCCCCAACCACTGATTCCCCTGTTAGTCAAGAATCAATGTACCACTGCCTTAAATACCTTCAGTGACCTTGCCCGACCTCTCTCTGGCCAACAGAGTTCCAAGGATTCACGATCCTGTGAGAGGAAAGATTTCTGCTCATCTCCATCTTAAATGGGCAACCCCTATTTTTAAATTGTGTCCTCTAGATTTTCTCACTCTTAGAAAAGAAAATTTCTTTTCATCAACCACTTTGTCAAGTCCCCTCAGGATCTCATTTGTTACAATGAAATCACCTCTCATGCTTCTAAATTCCAATGGATACAGAACCAGCCTGTTCAACCTATTCTCACAAGATAACCAATCCCAACATCCAATTAACAAAGTGTGAAGCTAGATGAATACAGCAGGCCAAACAGCATCTCAGGAGCACAAAAGCTGACCTTTCAGGCCTAGACCCTTCATCATTCCTCTGATGAAGGGTCTAGGCCTGAAACATCAGCTTTTGTGCTCCTGAGATGCTGCTTGGCCTGCTGTGTTCATCCAGCTTCACACTTTGTTATCTTTGATTCTCCAGCATCTGCAGTCCCCATTATCTCCCCCAACTTCCAATTATATCCCTTCCTTGACTGCTTCTGATGAATTTACATCCTTCCTTACACAAGAAGACCAAAACTATACACAGCACTCCAAATGTAGTTACTCAAATGTTCAATACAACTGAACTGAAAACATCCCTACTTTTATATCACATTCCCTTTGCAGTAAAGGACAACTTTCCATTTACCTTGCTAATCCCTTGCTGTACCCACATACCAGCATTTTTGGATTCATGTACAAGGACACTCAGATCCCTCTGTAATGCAGAGTTCTGTAATTTCTCTGAATTTAAATAATATGCTGCTTTTATATTCGTCATGTTGAAGTGGATAAGTTCACTCGTTATTAAATTATGCTACACTTCTGCCCACACGCTTAACCTATAAATATCCCTCTGTAAACTCCTTTTGTCATCTTCCCAACATATTTTCCTACTGATCTTTTATGTCATCAACAAGTTAAGCAACCAAAAACTTTGGTCCCTTCATCTAACTCATTGATTCGAATTGTAAACATTTGACATGTCGGCATTGATTCCCCTGGAACTTAAATCATCACATCTTGCGAATTCAAAAATGACTTGTTTCCACCTACTTACTGTTTCCTGTTAGTTAATCGACTGAGCTTCATTAATATTAGTGACAAGTATCATGCTGTGCATCATACCAAGTGTAGTAGGGAGTGGATTACACATTGATAGCTAATAGTTAGTGTGGTGTCTGAGTGTACAAGAATACTGCCACCATTCCGCTCTCGTTGGTTGGGTCTGAGATCCTATTTGGCTTACATTGGGAGAGGGACAACCACGAGTGTGTCTTAACAAGAAAATTCTCTTAAGCTGTAAGATTAGTCCATTACATGAAAATACACATGTTACATTACCTAATTAGACATTGTTACTAAGACAATTGGATGACATGGGTGATACATCATTCCCCATAAGTTCCAGAGCTAGTCTTCCACTTTCACCACCCATCACCAAAGCTTATTGCAGCCTCCAACATTAACCTTTTCAGAACCATTACCTTACACAACACCCTGACCAAGGTTTCTTCCCATTGTTAATATTTGAACATTCATATACATAGTTACATTTACTCCATCATGATGGAGAGTTACTCCATCATCCCTCAAGTCTCTGACTTTACAAATTCAAGAGCTTTGGTTGTTTCACAAATCTTTAAGAACTCATTTACCTTTGAAGATTGGTAGGTTTCCAGCCTGACGACTATTGACTTTCATTCTGATCTTGACATTGTGTAGTCTATAAACTGTTCCTCTGCGAGAAAAAGTTTTATCTCTTGGATATCTGTGATGGAGATTGTTCTTGTTGGCCCAGATGTGGTTGGTATATTATTCTTATTTAGAGAGCCCTTAAACTTCTGGATGTCTCTTATTGAGTAACTCTTGCCTGTTGAATCAGATAGCTGCTCAATAATATCATTGGTGGAACTTTCATCAACAAGAAGAACATTCATGAACTTTCTTGATGGAAGTCAGCTGATCTGCGGAATCAGGTACTGTTTTTCCGTGCAATATCATGGATTTTTGAACTAAGTAATTCCTTCATTTCGTTCTGAGGCAGTTCATGTTGGTCGAGCTTCCATGAAGTTGTATGCAGCTGATCTTCATTTTGTGTTATCAAATCTCAGTCTTTAATCTGCTGGAAGATCGGTGTTGAAGAATATAAACACTTTCTCTGAAGTCATTGATTGTGTTGGACATCTTTGCCCACCCTCCATGCTTATTGTACTAATGCACAGATATTTTCCCACCCCCAGGTGTGGGACTGAAGAAATGTTGGCTTCATAGTGCTGATGCTGATAATCCTGCTTTTGGAGATGAAAAAATTGAAATGTTTCCCTTGAACTTGTATTTGTTTATCATCTGATATTAAATCCAAATTTGCTCTAACAATTTGCCTTTCAACCTGTGAAGAGGCAAGTGGCAAAAGATTTCATTGGGCTTCCTAGATTCATTGTAAAACTCAAATTGGAAGAACAAATCTATTGAGATCACCTATGATGATTTATGAAAATTGGATCCTGCCATTAACAGGAATGAAATCTGTGGCTGTACAGAGTGGTGGAAATGTTTTCCATTTATATTCTCACTAGTGAACCTTTGGATTGCAGAAATCAGCGAAGTTTGTCATTATTTACAGCCGTACGCAAAGGGAATGAGCAGTACAACTCACTTGAGGACATTGAGGAATATTTAACTGAAGACAGTTTTGCTCCCTGAGCAACTTCAGTTAAATATTCCTCAATGTCCTCAAGTGAGTTGTACTGCTCATTCCCTTTGCGTACGGCTGTAAATAATGACAAACTTCGCTGATTTCTGCAATCCAAAGGTTCACTAGTGAGAATATAAATGGAAAACATTTCCACCACTCTGTACAGCCACAGATTTCATTCCTGTTAATGGCAGGATCCAATTTTCATAAATCATCATAGGTGATCTCAATAGATTTGTTCTTCCAATTTGAGTTTTACAATGAATCTAGGAAGCCCAATGAAATCTTTTGCCACTTGCCTCTTCACAGGTTGAAAGGCAACAATTTGTTCCTGGACCAGTTGTTCTTTGACTGACTTCTCTTTAAATGGACTGGACAAATATGGGTGTCTCTTAACCTGTTCACTATCTCTTGGAGCAAATTGAACACCTCCTGCTGTCACACAGTTGTTGAGATTGAGACATTATGCAGGCTCAAGAATGAGAAATATGGATTGTAAATCATGTGAATATTCTCAACTGCCTTTGTGATACAGAGTTGTTTGTAGCATACCCAAGTTATGCCATCTGGATCATACAGTTTCATCCCTAACAACTGTAACTATTTCTTCAGTCATTCTATTCAATCTGATAATAACAATTGCACTCATTCCTGTATCAAGTGTAAATTTAAATGAGATGTCCATTGATATAAACAGGCTCTATCTAGCTGGAATTTTTTGAGTCTCCAATTTCCATGAGGAGTGCATTAGGCTTTTTTTAAAAAATATTGGTGATTGTATCACATTGACTTATTTGAATGAGAAAGGACTTGACTTCTTCCTGCTCTGAAAATGTACCTTATGTCAGCACATCATCTGGAAGTGAGGCAGCAGTGAGTGGAAGGTGAGAGAGGGGTGCAGGCCATCACTAGAGGTGGCAGTGATGAAACTGTGGGCAACTGGGAAGGTGGTTGAGTGATTGGGTGAATGGAGGGATAAGGCAAGTGGATAAGTGAGTGGGTGAGTAACTGTAGGGTGCGGGTGGATGATTAGGAAGGGAATGTTGTGAGAATGAGTGGGTGAGTGGATTTGACTAGACCTGCTTTTTGCTGAGTGAGTCAACAACAGTCAATGCGGGGAAATAAACAGGGCTGAGGAAGTAATTGAGAGGATGAATGATTTGAGGGGAGGGTGAGGGAGTGATGGAGGGTGGTGTTGGGTGACTGAGTGACTTGGGAATGAGCGAGTGTCATGTGAGTGAGTACCTTATGGCGACTGGTGGAAGAGTGACTTGAGGAGGTGGATACATTAATAAGTTGTTGGGAGATAATGGCTTGTTGCGGGGGGGGGGGAGTATATAAATTCACACGTGACTGGATGGGTGTGGCAATGAGTGGTTGAGCCGGTAAGTGGTTGAGTGAGTGACTTGAGGAATGGGTGTTTAAGGGATTGAATAGGTGAATCAATGGAGGGGTAGGTGGTGAGTGAGTGACTGGAGCCGTGTGTGGATGCGGAGTAAAGGAATGAGAATGAATCATCCACATACACAAGCACTCATGTGTCCATTCTAGATCCTCCTCTTCCCAAGCCCCTGGAGAATCAATTCAAAAGGTCGGCTGATGAGGTGAAAACTTCCGGTTGGAAGGCAGCCCACTTCTGATCCCTACTTCCTAGTGATCCTGCTGAGGACAGCTTGGAATCTGCTCTTTCCAGGGATGAGCTAAGCTCCCAACTTCGTAGCTCAGATCCAGTTCCTTCTACTTCCCTGGTGACTTGGAGCCAAGTGCTAAAGCAAAAAGGGTGGTGGAGAAAAAGTTTAATTAATTAACCAAATTGAAATTTTGGAAGCATTGGAGAACCCTGCTTTAAAGCTTTTAAATTCTGCTTTATCTCAGTGCTGCTGTGACCTCATTACTTCTGTTTTATTTTCCTTGTCTTGAGCCTTTTAAATGGTGCATCACAGCAAAGATGCTTTCTTTTCCTTCTCTTAAAGCTGGGAAGCCTCTTAATCAGTAATGCTGTATATTTGTATGGCATATTGGGGATTACTTGGCATTTTTATGCTGTCAGAATAGAGGTTTTCTACTGAATGCAGCAAGATGGGATTTTCCCATTTTCCTGCAGACAACATGGATTGCTCCCCACCTTTCATTGCCTCGTGAACAATGCGTGTTCTTTTCCATGAGTTTCCCAAATAAAATGTTGTGTCTGTGGCCTGAATAAATTTTCACTATGGAATTATACTTTAGCTTATGAATCTCCTGCACTTTGCCGCAGTCTGAAAAGTCTAACTATCTTCTTTTGTAAGGCTCTGTATATGCTTTAGTTTTTAAATTGTCTCTTTAGTCACCTTAATTCCGCTTTCAGACATTCCTGTTGCTGCGGTATCAGTACAAAGTACATCAGTGACCTTTTATTTCCCAACCTTTCCTGACATGGATCACGGTATCCACTGGCTTTGGCAGCAATGCTCATTATAAACTGAAAGTACTCCTTTTCTTAATTCCGAATGAATGAATGATTTGATTGTCATGCATATCTTGAAGACACAGTAATTCTACCTTTGCTGTCTATATTTTTAATGCTGTTAATTGAAATATTGCCCCTTGCCCAAAACGGAGTTTTAATTTTACTCATGGAGCTGCAATCCATTTGATTCCCTGCCAAATATTTAACTGCAAATGCTGCTCTGGATCTCAGCTTCTTGGTAGAATGTGTATCTGTCAGACTAGACTTTAAGTTTGTTTCTAGCTCATGTTGCTTCTTCTGTTCTTCCTTCATGTTCTAATGCAAAAGCTTTCACCTGGAGTTCTGCATGTCCTTTGTTGGGCTTTCCTGCTGGTTGCTTCTTTGTTTAAGAAGTGCTTGCAGCAGTTGACCGCATGAGTGGGTTTGAAAGCAGTTAAGTTTTTAAAGCTGTAAACTTGAGTGGTCTTCTGGAATTTTTTCACCTTTTTACATAGCGGTATTAAGCAACAGTATCCAACATATGACATTTGTGAGGAGAAGAATGTTGCCAGTAAACTTTTTTGTTATGGTCTACAGGCCTATTTGGATAATAACGATAAAGGAAGAATACTAGTGAGTCTTAACAAGAAGAAGCTCTTGCTTTAAAAATATGTAGTTCATTATATGATACATGATGACATTAGATACGAGCTACATTAGTGAGTAAAACTTTTTTACTAAGGCTGGTTGGGTGCATGGAGTACACATCTGTCCCTTTCAAGACCCAGAACTATTCTCCTGATATTGTTTACGAAGTCTGTATGACATTTTCAAATTGGATGAAACTTAATGCATTATCTCAATGACATATATGGTACCTGAGAGTGTGTTACATATTGACTCGTAATTGACCAAGGCAGTGGAATACTGGGAACAATATTATTGAAATATAACATAATAAATCACAACATCCCACAAGAAAATAGCAATCAGCTATGGCCAGATCCAACGTTGAGCACTATGTTCAATTTTAGGCATTTAGAAATAATGGAGGCATTTGTAAGTGGATGCATGCAGAGTGGAGACCAGAGATGTTAAACACCCAAACTGCAATAGGAACTTACATTTATATAGCATGTTTAATATTGTAAAATTTCTCACAGGGACAGTGATGAAAACCTTAAAAAAAACTTCCTTCTTAAGTGGAGTTAAGTTTTTAACATTAGGTTTATTCATTCGTGGAATGTGGAAATTGCTGGCAAAACTGGCATTTCACATCCATCCTAAGTTCTTCCTCAGATAGTGTTGACCTGCCTTCTTGAACTTTTGCAGTTCATGTGATCGGTATGCACTGTTAGGACACGCCTGGACCAGACAGCATTTTTCCAAATTAGGATAGTGTGTGACTTGAAGGGGAAGATCTGGTTGTGTTCACATATTTTTGCTGCCTTTGACATTTTTGGTGGAGGAGATAATGCGTCTAGGAGTTTCTGCTACAGAGGGCATAGAATCATTTTGAAAAGATTCAAATATGATGAATAAATTTCCTCATATGAAAATACCAAGAGCTCAATGTGGATCAATGCCTATGATCATCTCCGATCACCTTGAAACATGTTCCATCCATATCCTCCTACATTGTCTAGCTCTGAAAGAAACTCTCTCATATTCACTTACAACTACGCTTTTAACATTCCAATGTTCTAGCATTGGCCTTGCATTCACGACCCACAGTTCAGCAGCTATTGATTTGCTCAACTGCCCTCTTAACTTGACTTTTTTTTGCCCCAGCCCCCAGTAAAGCCATCACACTCTCTAACTTTGGCCATTCCTTATTATGTTCCCATCATCCCAGTTCCCTCAAGACCAAAGGACACAGACTTGAAAAGAAATAGTGGATAATTAATTTAACCATTCACGGTCAGATTTTGCTGTGTAAATAAAAAGATGACATGTCCTGCTCGTTTGCTAACATTGCACACTATTCCAGGAACATTTCTGGAATACAAACATCGTTTTGGCTTCTTTTCTCTACTGAAAGCCATTTTCTTAAACTCTTCTGCAATGATCTCCACCACATTTGTGGGGTGTTCATTAACTTCTTTGTCACTGGGCTCGAGATAATCTGATCAGCTGCCTCAGCTGCTGCCCTCCTGCAAACCCACTGAGTCAATTATAGTGAAGGATCCCTACTGCTTGGCCTTGAACTTGTAGGTTTCTCTAATTTCTCTCCTATCTCTCCTCACACCCTCTTTGAACTTGTCTTGTCCAAAGTACAGAGGGATCTGGGAGTGCTAGTCCAGGGTTCTCTGAAAGTTAACTTGCAGATTGAGTCCATGATTAAGAAAGCAAATGTAATGTTGTCACTTATCTCAAGAGGGTTGAAATATAAAAGCAGCGATTTGCTTCTGAGACTTTATAAAGCTCTAGTTAGGCCCCATTTAGAATATTGTGTCCAATTTTGGGCCCAACACCTCAGGAAGGACATACTGGCCCTGGAGTGTGTCCAGTGGAGATTCACACGGGTGATCCCTGGAATGGTGGGCCTAACATATGATGAACGGCTGAGGATCCTGGGATTGTATTCATCGGAGTTTAGAAGATTGAGGGGAGATCTAATAGAAACATAGAGGATGTATGGCTTAGAAATGGTGGACGCTGGGAGGTTGTTTCCATTAGGCGGGGAGACTAGGACCCATGGGCACAGCCTTAGAATTAGAGGGGGTTAATTTAGAATGGAAATGAGGAGCCATTTCTTCAGCCAGAGAGTGGCGGGCCTGTGGAATTCATTGCCACGGAGCACAGTGGAGGCCGGGACGTTAAATGCCTTCAAGGCAGAGATTGATAATTTCTTGATCTCACAAGGAATTAAGGGCTATGGGGAGAATGCAGGGAAGTGGAGTTGAAATGCCCATCAGCCATGATTAAATGGCAGAGTGGACTCGATGGGCCGAATGGTTTTACTTCCACTCCTATGTCTTATGGTCTTATAGAAGATTTGCCTGTCCTCTCTAAGCTATTCCCTTAAAAGGCTGACCACCAGCTTCCTTCCTGTGCCTTTGTTTGAGATATTTAGCAGCTTTCTTGCTTCAGGTACTGTATTCCTTTACTTCGAATATGCCAATATCACCCATTTCCTCAAAAACCAACTCTGTCCTTGCAGATAACCATTACATCTCTAATTTTCCTTTCTTCAACATCCATGAATTTGCCCCCACATCCCAAATCTATGCCTGGAACTCAGTGTTTCAATCCTTCCGTTTACAGACCCAGTGTAGCTCTTGTCAAAATCACAAACTAACGCAGATAGGCTTTCCTTCATCATCCTCCTTGACATGCCCACAATCTTTCACAAGCTTGATTGCACCATCTTGCTCCAATGCTTCTCTTCTGTTGTCCACCTAGGAGCACTGTGCCATTCTGATTCCATTCTTTTGAGGCCAATCAGAGCCAGCCAAATACCCGCAATGGATTCTCTTCCTGATCCTACACCACTACATCTGATATCCTTATCCTTAGCCCCTCCTATCTCTCATCTACATGCTGCCCCTCAGAGACATCATTTGAAAATGCAAAGTCTGACTTCACAAACTAACAACATGCAGATTGGCCTGACTACTTCCTCTCTTCACTCCTTCAGTGTTCCTAAGCTGTTAGACTGTTTTTCCAACTTCCAGCAAAGAATGAACAAAAATTTCCACAACGTTGACCCCTCTCGCTGGCAACTTTCAGTGATTAAACTGGAGTATTGGCAAATTTGGTGTTGTGTTTAACTTGAGATGGGCACACTACCACATTATCACACCATACATAAACTACATACCTTCAACTCTGTAACACCTTCTTACTCTGTTCCTGCATCAGCTCAGCTGCAGCCAAAACCCTCATCCATGTCTGTGTCAACTCGTGAAGTGGAGGTGCTGGTGTTGGACTGGGGTGGACAGATCAGAAATCACACAACACCAGGTTATAGTCCAACAGGTTTATTTGAAAACACAAGCTTTTGGAGTTTCTCTCCTTCTTCAGCTCTGAAAGCTGTGTTTTCAAATAAACCTGTTGGACTATAACCTGGTGTCGTGTGATTTCTGACTTTGTCATCTCAATACTTGACCATTCCATTGAACTCCTGGTCAGCTTCCCATGTTGTGCCCTTCATAAACTTAAGTTCTTCAAGAACTCTGCTCTCTATTACCTAAGTTCTATTCACCTATCTCATTGTCCACGCTGTTTGACATTGGCTGACCAATGACTTGATTGTAAAATTCTCATCCTTATTTTCAAATCCCTCTGTGATCTCAATTCATTCATATCATGTAGGCATCACTGGCAAGGCCAACATTCATGGGTCTTATCTGATTTCCCTTGAGAAGTTAGCAGTGAGCTAGTCTGTTCAGCTGTTGTGGTACAATGGCATCAAAATGTTACTGGATTGGGATATCTAGGAATTTCAGCTACTGATCGTAAGGGTGCTGTATTGTTTGGCAGTGATATGGTGTGCCTCAGAGAGAGAGATTACAGGTAATGTTGTTCCCACGTGCCTGCTACACTTCTTCAACACAGAAGAGGTTAGAAAGGTAGTGTTGAAAGACACATGGCAAATTAATACCATGCAAAGCAAGGCTGGAAGGTGTGTAAGTCCTTACTCACAATCCAACAAGAAATCTGCACTCCTCTAATTCTGCTCTCTTGAGCATCCCTGACTTTAATGACTCCAGGGGTAGTGGTAATGTTCCTGGACTAGTAATCCAGAACTCCAAGCTAATGTTTTGGGGACATAGGTTAAAATCCCTCCATGGAAAATAGTGAAGTATGAATTCAGTATAAATCTGAAAGAAAATGTGTTAGACCCATGTAACCAAATGTTTAGTGTTTGCTGCCCTTACCTGGTCTGACTCCAGTTGATTCCAGATCCACAGCAATCTACTTGACTCTCAGCTGCCCTTTGGGCAATTAGGGATGGGCAATAAATGATGGCCGAGCCAGCATCCCATGTACAGCTAAAAAGACAAACAGGGGGCTGGAAGAACGCAGCAGGCCAGGCAGCATCTGGAGGAAAGAAACAGTCAAACTTTCAGGTATTACCACCTTAGTGAAAAGAATTGGTGCTTTAAACTATCAAGACTTTGAACTCTGGAATTTCCTGCCAAAAGCTCTTACTTCCTTTAAGAATGCTCCAAACCAATCTCTTTAAGCAAAACTTCAGTCATCTGCTGAATAGTTTCCAATTAGCTCACTCACTGTCAAATTTTATCAATAATATTCTCATGTTGTTCATGATGACATTTCCTACATTGAAAGCATGATTTAAAAAAAACCCATTTTCAGGATTAGGGTGTTGCTGGCTAGGCAACATTTATTGTCCATTGGGCAGTTAAGAGTCAACCACATTGCTGTGGGTCTGGGGTCACATGTAGGCCAGACCAGGTAAGGATGGCAGCTTCCTTCTTGAAAGGACATAAGTTAACTAGATAGGTTTTCCTGCTGGCTCACAGTCATCATTAAATTAATAATTCCAGACATTTTATTGAAATCAGATTCCACCATCTAACCATGGCAGGATTTGAACCTGGGTTTGCCAGAACGTAAGCTGGGTCCCTGGATTAATTGTCCAAGCAATAATACCACTAGGCCATTTCCTCACCACTGGTATGAAGAATTGTTGTTAGAAAACAAAGACTTGGTTTTAATTGTGCCTTTCATGAGTATAGGACATCCAGAATAGTTTTGCAGCTACTGTAATTACATGCCTTTCAAGTGTATTCAGTGTTGTAGTGTAGAAAATATAGCAGCCAATTTATAGCAAGTAAGCTCTCACAGATACCAAAATGATAATAACCAGATAATTTGTTTTATCATACTCTTGATTGTGGTTTAGATTTTGACTGGACAGCAGGGAGTGCCCTGTCCGATTTTTAAAAAGATAAATGTACTGTGAGGGGATCTTTTACATCCACCTCAAGGAGTGTGAAGCCTCCGTTTGAAGTATCATCTGAATAGCTGCACTTTCGACAAAGCAGCATACATTCAGAGTCACCCAAGATGGTCAGTCTTGATTTTCAAACTCGAAACATGAAGGGGCAGTAGAGCAGCAAGTTGTGCCAAACCTGGTATTAGAACATAGAACATCGATTATGCAGAAAATATGCTGATGTTGGCATCGGCTATTATCGAAATACAAGTTGATGGATATACATAATTATTGAGAGCATACGTCGAAGAATTTTTAAAAATTTTAATACTGGATCATAATATACGAATGATTGTAAACATGTAAAATTATGTTAAAAGTAACAATGGCGACCTGCAATTGTAAGCCTAAACACACTGCAAGCTTGTTACTTTTTAGTGACAAATAGGTGGGAGCATGTTACTTATCAGTGACATTTGCTGCCAGTGTTTTCCCCGTCAGTGACAGGTAGCTAAGACTGTGTTCTTTATCAGTGAAAGGTAGGTAGGAGCAATTTCTTTATCTGTGACAGATAACTGGGAGTCTACGTTATCCATGAGAGATAGCTCAGAATGTGCTCTTTATCATTGACAGAGAGGTAGGATTGCATTCTTTATTAGAGTCAGGCAGCTGGCACAGCATTCTTTCTCAGTGACAGAGAGCTGGGAGTGTGTTCTTTCTCAGTAACAGAGAGCTGGGAGTGTGTTCTTTATCAGTGATGGAGAGCTGGAAGTGTGTTCTTTCTCAGTGACAGGAAGCTGGGAATGTGTTCTTTATCAGTGACAGAGAGCTGGGAGTGCATGTTATACCAGTGACAGGTAGCTGGGAGTGTGTCCTCCTTGGGGGACAGAGAGCTGGGACTGTGTCCTGCATTGGGGACAAGGAGCTGGGAGTGAGTCCTGCATCGGGGACAGGGAGCTGGGACTGCGTCCTGCATCAGGGACAGGGAGCTTGGGACTGTGTCCTGCATCGGGGACAGGGAGCTGGGAGTGTGTCCTGCATCGGGGACAGGGAGCTGGGAGTGTGTCCTGCATCAGGGACAGGGAGCTGGGAGTGTGTCCTGCATCAGTGACAAAGAGAGTGACAACTAATTCAGAGTGCATGCTTTATTGGTGACATGTCGCTGATAGTGTCCCTGATGAAGAACACATTCCCAGATCCCTGAAAATTAACACACTCCCAGTTTTTTGTTAATCGTAAAAAGCACAAACTCCAGTTAATCCATTAGCAAAAATAAAAACAGGCCTAGCTATCTGCCCATGTTTGAGATCACACTCCCATCTTTTTTTCAGTAAAGCAGAAACTCAGTTGTCTGTCCCTGATAAAGAATTCACTCCAAGCTATTGGTCATTGAGAAAGAACACATTCACAGTTATCTGTCACTGATGAGAAACACACCCCCAGTTATTTGTTAATGATAAGGAGGACATAAGCAGCTACCTGTCCCTGATAAGTACACATCTCCCAGCTCTCTTGTTACTGACAAAAAACACAGTCAAAGCTGGCTGCGACTAATACAGAACACGCTCCTAACTATCCATCACCTGTAAACAAGACACCCCACCAATTAGTCACTGACAAAGAACACACGACCAGCTATCAGTCACTTACAAAAAAAATACAGTCATCTATCAGTTGCTTGTACATATTACACTCAGCTATACTTCAGAAATAAATAACACTCACATCTATCTGTTGCCAAATAAGCCCCAGCTCCCCGATGCCAGTATAGAACATACTCCTAGTCATCTGTCACTAATAAAGAACACCATTTGGGGCGGCACGGTGGATCAGTGGTTAGCACTGCAGCCTCACAGCTCCAGGGACCCGGGTTCGATTCCAGCCTCAGGAAACTGTCTGTGTGGAGTTTGCACATTCTCCCCGTGTCTGCGTGGGTTTCCTCCAGGTGCTCCGGTTTCCTTCCACAGTCCAAAGATGTGCAGGCTAGGTGGACTGGCCATGCTAAATTGCCTGTAGTGTTCAGGGGTGTGTGGGTTATAGGTGAATGGGTCTGGGTGGGATGCTTCAAGGGGTGGTGTGGACTTGTTGGGCTGAATGGCCTGTTTCCACACTGTAGAGAATCTAATCATCTAATCTAATCCCAGCTCTCTGTCACTCAGAAAGAACACACTTCCAGCTAACTTTTCTTTTTATCCTTAACAAATGACTGGGAAGTGTATTCTGTTTGTTACATATAACTGGGACTGTGTTCTTTATTGGTGTCCAATAACTGGGACTGTGTTCTTTATCAGTGACCCATAGCTGGGAGTGTGTGTTTTATCAGTGACTGATAGTTGGGACTGTGTTCTTTATCAGTAACAGAGAGCTTGAGAGTGTGTTCTTTATCAGTGACAAACAGATGGGTGTATGTTCCCCACAATAACAGATAGCTGGGAGTGTGTTTGTTAACAGTAATAGCTAGCTCAGAGTGTTTTAATTGTCTGGTGTTTGTGGACCTTTTCCTTCCAGTGGAGCCACACTGGAGGAGAAAGAGGCTCCACAAACATCCCATCCTCAATAATATGGTAGATCAGTGCCAAAGGTAAGGCTGAAACATTCACATCAATCTTTGATGAAAACTGATGATCCATTTCAGCCTTCTCTAGGTCTTTAGCCAATTTGGTTCACTCCATATTGCACTAAACCATACTGGAGGGTATGAATACTGCATAGGCTATAGTCCTGACAAAATTCTGGCCATTGTACTGAAGACTGGTTCTCTAAAACTTGTTGCATTCCTAGCCAAACTGTTCAGTACAGGTGCAACACTGACGTCTACCCAAACATGTTGAAAATTTCCCAGGAAAACTTCCCTATATATCAAATCAGGACACCTCCAGCCCAGCCAGTTACTGCCCCACAAATCTACTCTTGACATTATTAAAGTGGTGGAAAACGTAATCAACAGTGCAGTTAAGCAGCACTTGCTCAGTAATAAGCTGCTCGGTGACTCCCACTTTGAGTGCTATCAGGACCGCTCAGCTCCTAACCCCATTATAGTCTTGCTACGTACATGGATGAAAGATCTGAATTCTAGAGGTGAGGTGACAATGATGGCCCTTGACATCTAGGCTTGACATTTATCCACGTGTAGCCAAAGGAGCCCTAGCAAATTTGGAATCAATGAGAATCAAGGTGAGACTTTTTGCAGGCTGGAGTTACACCTGACACATAGGAAGGTGGTCATGGTTATTGGAAGTCGGTCATCTCACCTTCAAGACATATCTGTGGGTGTTCCTCAGAGTGGTGTCCTAGGCCCAACCATCTTCAGCTGTTTCATCAATGGCCTTCCCTCCATCACAAGGCCAGAAGTGGGGATGTTCACCGATGGTTGTACAATGTTCAGCACCATTTGTAACTCCTCAGATACTGAAGCAGTCTGTCCTCGAATGTAACAAGTCCTGGACAATACCCAGTCTTGGGCTGACAAGTGGCAAGTAATGTTCATGCCACACAAATGCCAGGTAATGACCCTATCCACCAAGAGACAATCTAATCATCAGCCCTTGGCACTCAATGGTCTTACCATCACTGAATCCTCCACTATCAGCATGTGGTTATCATTGACAAGAAACTCAATTGGATGAATCACACAACTCTTGCAGCTACATGTGCAGACCAGGGGTTTGGAATACTGCAGTGAGTAGGTCACCTCCTGACTCCCCAAAGCCTGTCCATCATCTACCAGGCACAAGTTAGGAGTGTGACAGAATAGTCCCAACTTGCCTGGATGGGTGCAGCTCCCACAAAACTCAAGAAGCTTCCAGGGCAAGTTTCTTGTCAGTGACAGTGCTGTAAGAAAGATGTTGTTAAATTGTTCAGATATGGATTTTTTTTTAAGGTCAAGAATTTATTGTCACATATATTCGAGTACAGTGAAAAGCATACAAAGTCACAATTATCTGGAACCATCTTAGTATACAAAAAGCATGACCCGAAAAAAAAGCAGAAATAAAAGAAACAGCCAGAAGAAAAGAAAATGTCCAGATCACTCAGCCACCTCCAACATGAGTCCTCACTGCAGAAAGACAAAGACACAGAGCCCATCCCTCAGTCTGTGAGCACACAGGTGCCCTGAGTCCCCACACACCACTGCCTCCACCGTTAGGGGCCTGCACCCAGCCATGGCCTGGAACTGTGCTGCCATTGCCGCTGGAACCGAGGCACCATTCTGCCTCCACCGATGGCGGGGCCATGCTGGGCCGATGCCAGCGATGCAGCCACCACTGAAGCTGCTGGCTCTCAAACTAACCTCGACCCGATGTTGGGCCCACTGCCCCAAATCAGCTGGGAGCTTCGTTCTGGCTTACGTTGCTGCCGCTACTGCCTTCTGGGTCTGCCATTTCAGCAAAGAAACGTGCTACTGCTGATGCCCCTCCTCAGGAAGGACCCACTCGCACCCCTGCCATTACTCTAGGAAGGACCCACTCCCACAGCTGCCATTACTCTAGGAAGGACACACTCTCACCACTGTCATTACTCTAGGAAGGACACACTCCCAGTGCTGCCATTACTCCAGGATGGACCCACTCCCAGTGCTGCCATTACTCTAGGAAGGACCCATTCCCATTGCTGCCAATATTCCAGGAAGGACCCACTCCCACCATTGCCATTACTCCAGGAAGGACCCACTCCCACTGCTGCTGTTACTCCAGGAAGGATCCACTCCCACTGTTGCCAATACTCCAGGAAGGACCCACTCCCACCATTGCCGTTACTCCAGCAAGGACCCACTCCCACTGCTGCTGTTACTCCAGGAAGGACCCACTCCCACTGCCACTGTTACTCCAGGAAGGATCCACTCCCACTGCCGCTGTTACTCCAGGAAGGACCCACTCCCACTGCTGCAGTTTCTCTAGGAAGGACCAACTCCCACTGCTGCCATTACTCCAGGAAGGACCCACTCCCACTGCCGCTGTTACTCCAGGAAGGATCCACTCCCACTGCCACTGTTACTCCAGGAAGGACCCACTCCCACATTGCTGTTACTCTAGGAAGGAACCCGGATAAGGGACCAGTGCTGTCGATGAAGGGAAAAGAGAGAGAAAAAAAGAAAGGGTGACAGAAGCGGATGGGCCCTGGGCTTGGAACCCAGACACAAATTCTGCTACTCCACACTGCCATCTGTTTACCATGTAATGAAGCATGAAAGGGTGTAGAAAAGATTTACGAGGATGTTGCCAGAGATGGAGGGTTTGAACTAAAGGGAGAGGCTGAATAGTCAAGGGCTATTTTCCCTGGAGTGTCGGAGGCTGAGGGGGGTGACCTTATAGAGGTTTATAAAATCATGAGGGGCATGGATAGGGTAAATAGTCAAGGTTTTTTCCACAGGGTAGGGGAGTCCAAAACTAGAGGGCATGGGTTTAAGCTGAGAGGGGCTAGATTTAAAAGGAACCTGAGGGGCAACTTTTTCACGCAGAGTGTAGTGTGTCAATGGAATGAGCAGCCAGAGGAGGTGGTGGAAGATGGTACAAATACAGCGTTTAAAAGACATCCGCATGGGTATATGAATAGGAATGGTTTAAGAGATTAATTAATTAATTAATTTAGAATATCTAGTCGGCATGGATGAGTTGGACCGAAGATGCTGTACATCTCCATTATAATACAATAGATAGCAGGATCTGTATTAATTACCAGTAACAGGTAGCTGGGACTTTGTTCCTCATCAGTGATGCTTTGGAGTGTGGTGCTTATTGGGTATCCACAGCTGGAAGCACGTTCTGTATCACACCCAAATAGCTGGGGTTGTGGTCCTATCAGTAACAGATTCTGCACCTTAACAGTTGCAGATAGTTAAGAGTGTGTTTCTGGTCATTGGCAAAGAACTGGGAGTGTATTCCTTTTCTGAGACAGATAGATAGGGCTGTGTCTTTACCCCCTTTAGATACCTGGAGGTACAGACAGTTGTGAGTGTGTTCCTTTGCAGAAATAGATTGCTGTGTCTATGTCCCTTATGAGCTATAGGTAGCTGACAGAGTGTTCTGTTTTAGAAGCAGAGAATTGAGAGTGTTTTTCCTGTCAGTAATGGATGAGTGGGAATGTGTTCCTTATTGGTGATAGATAGCTGGGAATATGTTCATTATCAGCAACGTCACTGGGAGAGTATTCCTAGTAGATGACAGATACGTGGACATACATTCCTTATGAGTGACAAATATCTGGAATGGTGTTCCTTATCAGTGGTCGTAGAATATTAGCCATCAACAACGTGTGGTATTATATTAAAGCGAATTATCGAGAGTTTTAATTGCATGCCTGGACAAGAACACATAGATAGCAGTGTGTTCTTTATGAGTAACAAGAGTGCAAGGAATATGTTCCTTCTCATTAACAGACCTTAGACCATATGATATCGGAACAGAACTAGGCTATTCAGCCCATCATGTTTGGTGTGTTTCTCAACCCCATTCTCCTGCCTTCTTCCCATAACCCTTGACCCCTTAAAAATTAAGAGCCTTTCTATCTCTGTCTTAACTACACTCAATGACTCGCCGTCCACAGCCTTCTGTGAGATGAGTTCCACTCTGGCTGAAGACATTCCTCCTCACTTCAGTTCTAAAGTGTTATACCTTCATTCAGAGGCTATGCCCTCAGGTCCTAGTCTTTCTTACTAGAGGAGACATCTCTACATCCACTTTATCCAGATCCCTCAGTATTTTATGACAAATCCTTCATCCCTCGTATCATTCTTGTAAACCTCCTCTGGACACCCTCCAAGGCCAGCACATCCTTCCTTGCATTCAGTGTCCAAGACTGCTTCCACTATTCCAAATGTGGTCTGACAAGAGCCTTATACAGCCGCAGCAGTACATTCCTGCTCTTCAATTCTCACCCTCTGAATGCTAACATTGCATTTGCCTTCCTAACTGCCAGCTGAACCTGCATGCTAACTTAAATCCTGAACGAGGACTCTGAGTCCCTTTGAGCTTCAGATTTCTGAAGACTTATCCCATTTAGAAAATAGCCTATGCCTCTATTATTTCCTACCTCTCTGCATAAGTGGTAAGCAATGGCCTAGTGTTATTATTACCAGACTATTAATCCAGAAACACAGGTAATGTTCTGAGGCCCGGGGTTTGAAGCCTGCCATGATAAATGATGGAATTTGAATTCAATAATAATCTGGAATTAAGTTTCTACTGATGACCATGAAACCATTGTTGATTGTTGGAAAACCCCCACCTAACTTGTAAATGTCCTTCAGGGAAGGAAATCTGCCATTCTCACCTGGTCTGGCCTACATGTGACCCCAGACCCATAGCAATGTGGTTGACTGTTAAATGCCCTCTGAAACGATCTAGCAAGCCACTTAATTCAAAGGCAACTGGGAACAGGCTGTAAATGCTGGCCAGCCATTGACACCTAAGCCCCACACATGAATAAAAATAACCTCACATTTTCCCACATTGTATTTCATCTGCCACTTTTTTGCCTGCTCTCTTAGACTCTCCAAATCCTCCTGCAGCATCCCTGCTTCCTCAACACTATCTGCCCATCCACCCATTTTTATGTCATCTACTAACTCATCAACAATTCAGTTCCTTCACCTGGATCATTAATGTAGAATATGTTGTTGATAGTTATTGTCCCAATACTGACACCTGTGGACCTCCAATAGGCTCTGGAAAAGACCCCTTTATCCCCATTCTTTGACTTCTCCCATTTAGCCATTCTTTTATCCATAACAGTACCTTATCCTAACACCAGGGGCTCCTATCTTACTTAGCAGCCTCCCGAGCAGCACCTTTTCAAAGGCTTTCTGGAAATAGCTGGGAGAGTGTCTTTCTTCAGTAATAAAGAATTGATAATGTTAGTTTTCAGTTTCAGAAAGCTGGGAGTGTGCCCCTTGTCAGTGATAAATTGCTGGAAATGTGTTTGTTATCAATAAAAGAGAGTTAGGACTGCGTTCACTAACAGTTACAGTTAACTTGGCCTGTGCTTGCTAATGGTTACAGATAGCTGGGAGTGGGTTCAGTTAATGATACATGGGAGCACTGGCAGGTAGCTGGGAGTGGATTCATTATCAGTGACAGTTGGCAATGTGTTTTGTATCAATGATAGATAGCTGGAAGTGTGTTTGTTCACAGGTCACAGATAGTTGGGGCTGTGTTTGGTAACAGTTACAGATAGCTGGGAGTGTGTTCATTCTTAGTAACAGATGGCACAGTGATGTGTTCTTTATCTATAATGGAGACCTGTGATTGTGTTCATCATTAGTGACAGATAGTTGGAGTATGTTTCTTATCAGTAACAGATAGCCAGCAACCTGTTCTTTATTGGCAATAGATAATTGGAGGGGGTGTCCTATTTCAGTAACAGATAGGTGGAAGTGTGTTTGTTATCACTGTCAGATCGCTAAGAATATGTTATGTTTATCAATAACAAATATGTTGGCGCAAGTTCCCATTAAGAAACACATAGTTGTAACAGCGTTCATAGCTGGGTGTGTATTCTTTATCAATCACAGATAGTTAGAAATATTTTGCTAATCAGTAGCAGATAGCTGGACCTGTGTTCTTCGCAATGGCAGATGCTGGAACTGTTTTGCTTATCAGTGACAGAGAACACAGTTCAATCGATCAGTAGCAGAGAGTGGGAGAGTGTGTTGTTTATCATTACGAGATAGATAGGATATGTTCCTTATCAGTAACAGACAGCTGGGTTTGTGTTCTTTAGTAGGAACAATAGATAGGAGTGTATTCTTTACCAGTGGTAGTTCAATTGTCTTCCTTATCAGTAAAAACTAGCTGGGTTTGTGTTTTTATCTGTGACAGACACGTGGGAGTGTTTCACTTATCAGTGACAAATAAATGGGACTGTGTTTCTTATCAGCGGTGAATAGCTAGAATTGTATTGCTTGTGCCTTAAAGAAGGCTCAACAAGCTTTTTTTAATCAGTTACAGATAGCTAGGAATGCATTCCTTAACAAAAACAGCTGGAATGAATTTCTTTTCTAATACAGATAACTGGGAGTGTGTTCATAACACATCAGATATCTGGGAGTTACAGGTACATGGGAGTGAGTTCATTATCATGGACAGAGAGCTGGGAGTGTGTTCTTTCTCAGTGGCAGTGGGCAGCAAGTGTATTCTTTATCTGTGTTCAATATCTGGGAGTGTGTTCTTTTATCAGTGACCAATAACTGGGAGTGTGTTTTTATCAGTGACAATAATGAGGACTGTGTTCTTTAACATTGACAGAGAGCAGGGACTGTGTTCTTTTATCAGTGACCGAGAGCTGCAAGTGTGATATTTTTTAGCAGTGACAGCTTGCTGTGAGTGTGTTCTTTATCAGTTTCTGATAACTGAGTCTGTGTTCTTTTATCAGTGACAGAGAGCTGCGATTATGTTCCTTTGTCAGTGTCTGACAGCTGGGAGTGTGTTCTTTGTCAGTGACAGAGAGCAGGGAGTGTGTTCTTTATCACTGTCCAACTGTTGGGAGTGTGCTCCTTGTCAGTGTCCGATAGGTGGGAGTGTGTTTCTTCTCAATAATTGATACCTGTAACAGTTAAGTTTCCTTAATAATTATTGAAAGCGGAGAGATCATTCCTCATCAACGACAGATACCTGGAGTACACCTACACCACTTATATATATATATGTGGACTGTGTTCCTGATCAGAAACATGTCGGTGGACATATGTTCATTTTCTGGCATTATGTTAATGTTTGTAGCAGGTAGTTGACATTATGTTACTGTTCATTAACAGATAGCTGGGAGTGTGTTCTTTAGCAGTGACAGAACACTCGTGGTCACTCTCACTTAGAGTTAGCTGGGATTTTTAATCAGTGGCAGGTAGGTGGGCAAGTATTCCTTTCCACTGTCACAAAGCTGGAGTGTGTTCATTATCAGTGACAGAGAACTGGGAGTATGTTCTTTTCAGTGACAGAGACCTGGGAGTGTTCTTTGTCTGTCAAAGAGAGCTCAGAGGGTGCCCTTTATCAGTGACAGAGTCCTGGGAGTGTGTGCTTTGGCAGTGATAGAGAGCTCGGACTGTGTGCTGAGCAAGGTGAGGGCCCATGGTGTTCGAGGTGAGCAACTGGCTTGGATTGAGGATTGGCTATCTGACAGAAGGCAGAGAGTTGGGATAAAAGGCTCTTTTTCGGAATGGCAACCGGTGACGAGTGGTGTCCCGCAGGGTTCAGTGTTGGGGCCGCAGCTGTTCACCTTCTATATTAATGATCTGGATGAAGGGACTGGGGGCATTCTGGCAAAGTTTGCCGATGATACGGAGACAGGTGGACAGGCAGGTAGTACTGAGGAGGTGAGGAAGCTACAGAAATATTTAGACAGTTTAGGACAGTGGTCCAGGAAATGGCTGATGAAATTCAATGTGAGTAAATGTGAGGTTTTGCACTTTGGAAAAAAGAATACAGGTATGGACTATTTTCTAAATGGTGAGAAAATTCGTAAAGCAGAAGTACAAAGGGATCTGGGAGTGTTGGTCCAGGATTCTCTAAAAGTTAACTTGCAGGTAGAGTCCATGATTAAGAAAGCGAATGTAATGTTGTCGTTGGAATATAAAAGCAGTGATGTGCTTCTGAGACTTTATAAAGCTCTAGTAAGGCCCCATTCAGAGTACTGTGTCCAACTTTGGGCCCCACACCTCAGGAAGGACATACTAGCCCTAGAGTATGTCCAGCGGAGATTCACACGGATGATCCCTGGAATGGTAGGTTTAACGTATGATGAACAGCTAAGGATCCTGGGATTGCACTCATTAGAGTTTAGAAGGTTGAGGGGAGATCCAATAGAAACTTACAAGATAATGTATGGCTTAGAAGGTGTGGACACTAGGAAGTTGTTTCTGTTAGGTGGGGAGACTAGGACCCGTGGACACAGCCTTAAAATTAGAGGGGGTAAATTTAAAACTGAAATGAGATGACATTTCTTCAGCCAGAGAGTGGTGGGCCTGAGGAATTCATTGCCATGGAGTGCAATGGAGGCTGGGACGTTAGATGTCTTCAAGGCGGAGATCGACAAATTCTTGATTTCACAAGGAATCAAGGGCTACGGGGAAAGTGCAGGGAAGTGGAGTTGAAGTGCCCTTCAGCCATGATTTAAATGGCGGAGTGGACTTGATGGGCCGAATGGCCTTACTTCCACTCCTATGTTTTATGGTCTTATGTTCTTAACAGTGATAGAGTGCTGCAAGTGTGTTCTTTGCATGTGAGATTGAGCTGGGATTGTGTTTTTTGTCAGTGAAAGGGAGCTGGGACTGTGTTCTTTGCCAGTGACAGTGAGCTAGGACCCTGCTGTTTGAATAACGGAGAGATGGGAGTATTTTCTTCATCAGTTTCTTGTAAGTCGAAATGTGTTCTCTCGCTGTAAGAGATAGCTGGGAGTGTGTTCTTTTTCAGTGTCTGACAGCTGGGAGTGAATTCTTTATCAACCTCTGGCAACTGGGACTGTGTTCTTTGTCAGAGACAGTGAGCTGGGGGTGTGTTCTTTGTCAGAGACAGTGAGCTGGATGTGTGTTCTTTGTCAGAGACAGAGAGCTGAGAATGTATTCTTTATCAGTGACAGACAACTGGGAGTGTGTTCTTTCTTAGTGACAGAGAGCTGGAAGTGTGTTCTTTATTAGTTTCTGATAACTGGGAGTGTGTTCCATATCAGTGACAGAGAGCAGAGAGTGTTTGTCAGTGACAGGGAGCTGGGAGTGTGGAGTTGGATGAACACAACAGGCCAGGCAGCATCAGAGCAGCAGGAATGCTAGCATTTTGGGTCGGGTCCCTTCTTCATTTTCTGAAGAAGGGTCCGAACCCAAAATGTCAGCTTTCCTGCTCCTTTGATGCAGTCTGCTCTGTTGTGTGCCTCCAGCTCCACACCTTGTTATCTCAGACTCCAGCATTGGCCGTTCCGACTATCTCTGAGCTGGGAGTGTGTTTTTTTTATCAGTGATAGAGCTGGGATTGTGCTCTTTGAGTGACAGAGAGATAGGAGTGTGTTCATTATCAATTTCTGATCATTCGAATTGTGCTCTTTACCTATGACAGATAGCCGAGAGTGCGTTCTTTTTCAGTGCCAGAGAGCTGCAAGTGTGTTTTTTTTTTATCAGTTTGTGTTAACTGGGACTGTACTCTTTATCATGTCCAATAGCTGCGAATGTGTTCTTTGACAGTGACAGAGAGCTGGGAGTGTGTTCTGTCTCAGTGAATGGGAGCTGGATGTACGTTTTATCCGAATGACAGTGAGCTTGGGAGTATGTTACTTAGTAGTTTCTGATAGCTGAGAGTGTGTTCCGTATCAGTGACAGAGAGCAGAGAATGTTATGTTTGTCAGTGACAGTGTGGAGGGCTTGTGTTTTTTGTCGGTGACAAGCAACTGGAATTGTGTTCTTTATCAGTGTTGGACAGCTGGGAGTGCATTCTTTGTCAGTGACAGATGGCCGGGAGTGTGTTATTTATTAGTTTCTGATAACTGGGAGTGTCTTCCACATTAATGACAGAGAGCTGGAAGTATGTTCTTTGCCAGTGACAGTGAGGTGGGAACGTGTTCTTGTCAGTGACAAATAGCTGGGTGTGTGTCCCTTTTCAGGAACAGAGAGGTGGGAGTGTGCTGTTTGAGTGACAAGAAAGGAGTGTGTTCTTCATCAATTTCTGATAATTCAAACTGTGTTCTTTACCTGTGACAGATAGTTGGGATTGCGCCCTTTTTCTGCGACAGAGAGGTGGGAGAGTGTTTTTCAGTGCCTGACAGCTGGGACTGAGTTCTTTATCAGAAACAGAGAGTGTGGTATTGGTTCTTTCTCAGTGACAGAGAGCTGGGATTGTGTTCTTTCTCAGTGACAGAGAGCTGGGAGTGCGTTGTTAATCAGTTTCTGATGACTGTGTGCTTTCATCAGTGACACAGAGTGTAATCTATATGGGTTTCTGATAACTAGGAGTGTGTTCATTATCTGATCGCTGGGACAGTTTTTTTTATCAGTCTCTGATAACTGCAAGAGGGCTGTTTTTCAGTCAGAGAGAGCACGGAGTATGTTCTTCATCAGTGACGAGGAGCTGGGAGTGTGTTCTTTCTCAGTGACAGAGAGCTGGAAGTGTGTTCTTTCTCAGTGACAGAGAGCTGGGAGTGTGTTCTTTCTCAGTGACAGGGAGCCGGGAGTGTGTTCTTTTTCAGTGACAGAGAGATGAGACTGTGTTCTTTGTCAGTGACAGGGAGATGGGAGTGTGTTCTTTGTCAGTGACAGGGAGCCGGGAGTGTGTTCTTTTTCAGTGACAGAGAGCTGGGAGTGTGTTCTTTTTCAGTGACAGAGAGATGAGACTGTGTTCTTTGTCAGTGACAGGGAGATGGGAGTGTGATCTTTGTCAGTGACAGGGAGCCGGGAGTGTGTTCTTTTTCAGTGACAGAGAGCTGGGAGTGTGTTCTTTGTCAGTGACAGGGAGCCGGGAGTGTGTTCTTTTTCAGTGACAGAGAGCTGGGAGTGTGTTCTTTTTCAGTGACAGAGAGATGAGACTGTGTTCTTTGTCAATGACAGGGAGATGGGAGTGTGTTCTTAGTCAGTGACAGAGAGCTGGGGTTGAGTTCTTTCATCGCTAACAGTGAGTTGGGAGTTTCTGCTTTACCAGTGACTGAGAGCTGTATGTGTGTTCTTTATGAGTTTCTGATAACTGGGAATGTGTTTTTTATCAGTCTCTGATAACTGTGACAGGGTTCTCTATCAGTGACAGTGAGTTGTGAGTATGTTCTTTTTTCAGTGACAGAGAGCGGGGACTGTGTCCTTTATCAGTGACAGAGAACTGGGAGTGTGAGATAACAAGGTGTAGAGCTGGATGAACACAGCAGGCCAAGCAGCATCTCTGGAGCAGGAAAGCTGAGTGTGTTCTTTATCAGTGACAGTGAGCTGGGAGTGTGTTCTTTATCAGTGACAGAGAGCTGCGAGTGTGTTCTTTCGGCATTTAGAGAGCTGTGACTGTATTCTTCATTAGCGAGAGAGAGCGGGGAACATTTTCTTTACCATGATAGAGAGCTGTGTTTGTGTTCTTTCTGAGTAATGGTGAGCTGGGATTGTGTTTTTTCTCAGTGACAGAGACCTGGGAATGTGTTATTTCACCAGTAAAAGAGAGCTGCGAGTAAGTTCTTTAACAGTTTCTGGTAATTGGGACTGTGTGTATTCTGTACCAGTGACATAGAGTTGGCAGTGTGTTCTATAGCAATGGCAGGGAGCTGGGAGTGTGTACCGCACCAGTGACAGGGAGCTGGCAGTGCAGTCTGTTCCACTGAGAGGGAGCTGGGACGGTGTTCTGTTCCAGTGACAAAAAGTTGGGAGCGTGTTCTACACCAGTGACACAGAGCTGGGAGAGTGTTATGTTCCAGTGACAGAGAGTTAGGCATGTGTAAATCAGGAACAAAAACATAAGTTGCTGGAAACGCTTAGCAGGTCAGGCAGCATCTGTAGAGAAAAAAAACATAGGTAATGTTTTTGGTCCGGTTGACAGAAAGCTGGGAGTGTGTTCTGTACCAGTGACAGAGAGCTGGAAGTCTGTTCTTTGACAGTGGCAGAGATCTGGAAGTGCTTTCTTTTTCAGAATCCGATAGTTGAGATTGCGTTCTTTATCAGTGATAGTTAGCTGGGAGTGTGTTTCTTATCAATAATAGATAGCTATTACTGTTAAATTTCCTTAGTAATTATCAAAAGCTGTAAGGGTATTCCTTGTCGACAATGGAAAGCTGCTGAGTACCTATATCATTTATACATAACTGGACTCTGTTCCTCGTCAGAAACATGTCAATGGACACACTTTTGTTTTCGGTAACAGAAAGATGACATTATACTGCTGCTTGTCACAGATAGCTGAGAGTGCATTCTTTAGCAATGACATAAATCTGAGTGTGATTTTATTATTAGCAACAGAACACTGGTCACTCTCTCTCACTGATAACTGGGATTCTTAATCAGTGGCAGATAGGTGAGACAGTATTCCTTTCCAATATCACATAGATGGAGTGTGTTCTTAATCAGTGACAGAAAGCAGTGACAGTATTCCTTATCAGTTAAAGATAACTGGGAGTGTTTTCATCATCGGTAACATATAGCTGTATTCGACTCTGTTCTTTATTCATGACCGATAGCCAGTACTGTATTCCTTATCATTGGCAGATAATAACTGGGCGTGTACTTCTTATCAATAACATGTAGCTAGGAGCGTGTTCCTTTATCAATGACAGATTATGTGAAGTATATTCTGAATCAGTTACACCTAGAAGAATATTCCTATTAGTGGCAGTCAACAGAGTGTGTTCTTTCAGTAACTGATAAATGCAAGTGTTTTCCTAATGAATTATTGAAATCTGGGAGGGTTTTCCTTATCAATGACAAATAGCTGGTGTATATCAGCATCAGTTACAAATATCTTGTGTTTTGGCCTGTGTTCCTTATTGGTTACAACTGATGGATTTTGACTCCTTTTCAGTAACACTTGGCTGAAACAGTATTCCTTATCAGTGACACATAGCTGAGTATGCATTTGTTACGAATAAAGGACGCCTGGAAATGTGTTCTTTTGCAATTATATATAACTTGGAGTATGTACTTTTTCAGCATCTGTGAGTGTGTTGCATACCATTCACAGATAGCAGGGAGTGTATCTTTATCAATGATATGTAGCTGGGTGTGTCCCGTGACAGAGACAGATACCTGGGCCTGTAATTCTCATCTGTAACAGATAGCTGTTATGTGGTCATTATTAGTTCCAGAATTTTGATAGCATCTTCCATATCAGTAACATTTGTGCTGGGAGTGTGTTTTTTTATCAACAGCATATTCTGAGACTATGTTCTGTATTATTGACAAGTAATTATGCGGCGTCCTTTATCAGTGATGGGTAGCTGGGCATGTGTTCCTTGTCAATTTCAGATAGCTGGAAGTGTGTTCTTCATTAATAATTGAAGTTGGGAACGTGTTCCTCTTTAATGACAGATACCAGCAAAGTGTGTTCTTTATCAGTGACAGCAAGCTGGTAGTGTATTCCATACCTCGGGCTAGCTAGATAGTTTAATATACCTTATCAGTAACTGATAGCTGGGAGGATGATAAAGATAACACTCACAGTTATCCAGATAAGGAAGATATCTTTATCAACGACTGACAGCTAGAATTGTGTTCCTTACGGAGTGCCAAGTAGCCGGGAGTGTGTTCCTTATGAGTTACAGATATCTAGGATTATGGTTTGCTTTAGGGAGTTGGGAACCTGTTTCATATTCATAACTTGTGGATGCAACTTTGGAATTGATTAGTTAAATGTTTCTGGAACATGTGTTGCATACCAGTAATAAAGAGATGCAAGCGTGGTGTGGCATTTATTTTGGTGCAGTGGTAGTGTCCCTACCACTGGACGGGAAGGCCCAGGTTCAGAGGTGTATAGTAACATTCTGAACTGGCTGATTAGAAAATAGTACAAGTGTGTTGTAAGGAGTTCTTGTGGTACGGCAATAGTGCCCCTATCTCTGAGGCAGGAAAACTGGGTTCAAGTACCTAGAAGAGTGTATTACAGTCTCTGAAATAGTTGATTAAAAAATATTGGGCCTCTTGTGGTGCAGTGGTAATGTCCCCATCTCTGAGCTAGAAAGCCCAGAGTTGTCCAAGAACAGCTCTGAAAAGGTTAGTTAAAATTATCCACAAGTGTGAACCTTGATGGTGAATTACTTGATTTGAAGAGCTCTTGTGGCACAACGGTAGTGTCCCTACCTTTGAGCCAGGAGACTCGGGTTAAAGTCCCATCTGCTCCAGAGGTGTGTGTAATAACATCTCTGGACAGGTCAATTTAAAGATGTCTACAAGTGCATTGTGTACTGTAGCAGTGTTGTAAGTGTGTTAAGTGCAAGCCCATTTGTCACTTGCACTCACCTGGCAGCACAGTTTGGCTATAGGTCACATTCATGAGCAGAAAACCTGGGAGGAGCAGGTCCGTTATTGACTCTGTGCAAGGTAACCCAATTGGGTAGAGGGATTTTAAGAAGGCGGCTAGAGTTTCTCATTAGCTTGCACAAGGGTCAGATGCCATTTCTAGTTTACGAATGTCTGAAAATATAGCCTGACCCAAAATATGGACCCGAAAATTGGGGTGAATTTCAACCTGCTTTACCGCTCACCCCCCAAAGAGTGGGCCATCATGCAATCAAGTCTATTCTATAACTAGTAAATGGTGCCACGTTTCACCCTCATTTAGGATCCGGAGAACTCTGTGCACTGTTAAATGGAAACAGCAGGGAACCTATCATCTGACCTTGTGTCAGTGAGATTAACAGCAGAGTACTGGAGTCAGGGTGCTTGATAACAGAAATGTTCTCAGCATCAGAGATAGTAATGAGATGCCTCAAGTTGTAAATGATATTTTAATAGGTGTTACTTAATTCCAGTACTCAGAACTCACATCGCACCGTGTATTTAAATTCTGCCAGTTATAGTGGTAATTAAAATTTAAAAACTTAAAATGTAAACATGCAATTAACCTAGTCAGGTTTGATTAATTTAGATTTGATGTACATTTACATATTTAAATATTTACATATTCCTTCATGTGGAAATACATGAGAAGCTCTTTTTTAAACTAGCATTAGTCTTTCAATAAATTTATCAATAAGAAGAAAGACAGATGTCCACTGATAATCAGAAGAGGTATTCTTTGAGCTTGTTTCCAGTCATTCTCCCTTTGCCTTGTTCTTTTAAACTGTCTGCTCATTCCTCCAGCAACTGCTCTTAACTTCCTGGTGCATGCCTATGAGATTTCAGACCTCTTGCCGAGTGTAATTACACCTCCACATCTTGACTTCCTCAGCTTTCTTGCTTCTGTTCTGAATCTGTGCTTTGTATTTCAACGAATATATAAAAAATTGAAATGCTGCAATTTATGCAGAAACCTTGACAAGGTAATTCACAAGTCAATGAAGAACTTTATTAAGTGTTGCAACATAAGCAGAAGAAGGTGCTGGTTGGCACACAGCAGGATCCCATAGGCTACAATGACCATTTTAATGATCACCAGTAATCATGAGGACACCAAATGCAAATTGGTGTGATGTTAATCTAGAAATTAGCAACAGATGTCAATGCTGTCAAATACTTTACACTGCAGACACCCAGTATCAGTAGCAAAACTCTCCTCAGTCTAAAGTTGAGATCCACATGGCTGAGAGGGATTCTGCTCCCTTGCTGGGGGACCAAAGAGAGCTCCACGTTGCGTTTGTTCATTTTTTCGGACAGGCTATTTAACTGGGCAGGGGTAGACCATCCCATAGGATCAAGATTCTTGGGGTCTGAGGTGTCACCTGCCAGGAGCTGTCAGCTAACCAGAGGCTGGGATCTGTTCATTGTTCATTGCCATCTGGGAGGCAGTGCTGCTGCCAGTATGGCATCCACCCACAAGTCAAGATCCTTGATGCACCCAGGCCACAGGGGAGTGAAGTAGATAGGGGGAGATTGAGGGGGATGTGGGAGGGGGAGGCAGTGTGTGGAAACAACATCAAAGGTAAGGGAATGATTCTCAGCAAGCCACCCGCTTCCTAATCCCACATTCCACATTCCTCAGCTGGGGACTGTGTGTCTTTTGAATGAGGGCTTCTCTTTTGTAGCCCAGAAGCAACTGAGATGTGGGTAGCTTTCCATGGCAGACGTCTCACACACCACTTGGTGAATACCATTGGAACGATGGCATCCTTAAGTGGGCATTAAGGGCCTCAATTGGTAGCAGGGAAGGAAGGCAGTACACTTGCCATCCTAATAGACTTGACAAGGGTAGACCTGCCACTCTCCTACTTGATTAAATGTCCCCACCAGCAAGCCAACACAGGCAGAGGGCAGTAAATACCAGCCTCCCTCTCCAATTTCTCATGAAATGCTCCTAAGTCAGATACAAGAGATGTTTGATACAGAGTCAATCTCCCTCTGCATCACCCCTCCGCCACCCCACTAAACTGTCCTAGGACAAATGCAGCATGGGTTATTTTCACAGAAAAGTTCAATAAGCACTTACAGTTTGCCAACATATTTCATTCACCTCACAGTTCCATTTCTGTTTAATGTTAAAATGTTTCTTGTCAGACAATGAAAGCACTAGCTGAAGAGTGCCAGGACCCTTGCTTTCTGACTCCTGTGTAGCTGGGTACAGTTAACCTGCTTAACTGCTTTCTGCCTGACTGCCTGTGGTTACGAGGGTTTCCATGGTAACAGTACCTGTCCCACCTTTGTGTGAAACTGAAACGGATTTGGACATTATTGCAGAATGGCAGCACGGCAGCATACAGTTCGAGGCAGAAACTGTACCCCTACCAGGCTGATAGCTAGCCAACAGTGTATAAAAATTGGCATTGGGTTACAGTTCAAATGTTGCCTCTATATTCTCAGTCTTTCACAGTTCAATCTGAGCACCTCCCTTTCTCTCCAATTTCATTCCATTGAGTTGAGAATCCAAGTTATCGACACATTATGGAAGAAATACAATTACAGTTACAAGCACAACCAGAAAATGTTATGATTTTTCTTAGTTATAACAGCTCTAGAACAACTGGAGAATACCTAGGATATGTGCAGAATCAGTGCCTGAGGCAATGTGAGCTGTTTATTTGTGTACTGTATAATGTAATTATATTGTTAACCACTGATGACTAATTATCTGATTGCCTACTGAAGTGGGAAAAGTGTATATCATAGTATTGGCACGCTGTCAGTTTGGGAAATGATGTGATACAGATACCTAGCAAGGTCCCTCTATGGTTTCAGGTGAGGGAGCTGTGGGGATATGGTGTTATTAGGTAATGTCTAGGTGCCCTGTCCAGCCTGGGCTTGAGCCATTAGGTTAAAGGCTCCCAAATGACTAATCAAAAAAGAAACGAAGAACTGCAGATGCGGGAAATCTGAACTGAAAGCAGAAATTGCTGGAGAAACTCAGCAGGTCAGGCAGTGTCTGTGGAGAGAAAACAAAGCGAGCATTTCAGGTCCTTCTTCAGACCTGCTGAATTCCTCCAGCAATTTTATTTTCTCCCAAATGTCTGCTAAGCTTGCTTATTTGATTTGTGTCAACAATTAAGAGTTGGGGTGGGGGTGGTTGTAAGAGAGGGGGGATGGGAATGAGTGGCACTAGTAAACATGGGTGAAATGAATTCAGCCAAGGTTCCTTCTCTGAATCGTATCTTATTTGTTGGCTTTGAACAGGGACAGAACTAAGCCTGAATGTGGTCAATGTGACGCATTTTGGAAGATACCATGTATTTGTGAAACTGTCTCACACTTACTTAGGTAGGGTTTATTTCTCTTAGGGGATACTGGTGTTTGACTGATTTTATCAGGTCAAACAAAGCTCTTTTCACTAGGCCCTGTTTCCCAGGAGGAGATTTGCAGTCAGAGGTCCAAATAGAAATACTACTAATTTGACAAATTATAGAAAGCAAATGGAAAGCATAAATAGTCTTGATTGAACATGTTAAAGCACAAAGTCTAAGCGCCAATTTAAATCATAAAGTCTAAGCACCGGTTGAGAGTGGCCAGTCTGTCAGTAACTTGTAAAACAACAGAGAAAGAGACCCTTCAGGTCATTCTGCCATTTTGGCCACTGCTTGTAGCGGTGTCAAAGTAAACGTTGAGAAACATTAGATCAGCGAATGGGTTTTAGCTGTATGAGTCAGAATTGACTAGCATTGGATGAATATACATTGTTTCTGCATTTTATCAAACACATCTGAGGCACATTCTTACAAAGGAAGGCATGGTATGATGATAAACAGATCATAGATATTTCAGATAAGGTGGTCTTGAATTGCATGGTCACTTTGTCTAATCCTGTGCCATTATAAAGGTGACAGCTTTTAGGAAAGCACAGGAGAAGTAGGGAGAAATGGAGCATGGGGCAGTAGTTTTAAGAAGGAGAACAGAGACCTGACTGAGTTGCACACTGTCACTGACCCAGAGCAGCTGTGACCACTTGGTGCTACGTGTACAGTGCCAAACGAATGTTGATCAGAATTCTGTCCCTTTGCTAGCCTGGTAGTGATATTTTTCTGATGTTGTGGTAGTTTCAAATTCTCTTGCCCTCCAGTCTTGATTTGCGTAGTGGCCCAGGTGTACATCTCCCAGATGTTTCGCCACCTGGACAGGTCGTATGCGGAATCACTAGATCTTACAGAAGTTGGAGATCTGACTCCAGTGGCACCTTGCAGCATGGGACAGACAGCCAGCTAATTAAAGAAGTAATCAGTCTCGCACTTACCTTTCATCAGTGCCTCTGTAAACCATTGCTAGGGTTTAACTTGAAGGAATGTTTCTGATTTTCCTTTCTGCACTGCTAATCCAAGCATGCTAAGGACATATGGGGCAGACCATTATAACTGAATTGGATCCATTAACGTAACAAAAATATGATTATACTCTTAACACAAGACAACTCATGCAACAGCATATAATTATCACCAGATGTGCAACCACATATGCAAATAACCTTCTCCACACCGCATTCTCTCCTGGTTTATTGGATATCCAAACCCAAATTGTTTATGATGCCAGCATGGAATGCTGGGATAGTCAGTATTTTTTTCAGCTTCCACACTTAAAGCTTTAAGAATTTCTGAATACCATAGTAATAACACAGACAGAGAGAGAAGCTCACATTCTGTGATATTAATAACTGACAGAACTCCCAGTGGTATTACCCATAAGACGTATGTGGTTTGGAGTACATGTGTGCTGTTGAGCTGTTTTGCAGGCTGTTATCTTAAGACCACTGATCAAATAACCCCTTTGGGAAACATATTCTAAACAAGCTGATCCTATAGGCCACTCTGTCCCTCAAACCTACGCCGTCATTCAACATGATCATGGTTGGTCTGTCTCTTAACTGCATTTTTTGATATTTCCACTCACCTTTGTTTGATGGAATGCTTTCTGACATCTCACTGAATGGCCTAGCCCTGATTATAATGATATCATCCCTCAAGATCTGGAAACTATTTCTGATAATAAAAGTGATGCAGAGGTGGCAGTGTTGCACTGGGATGGACAAGGTTATAAGTCACATGACACCATGTTTTGTAGTCCAACAGGTTTATTTGAAATCACAGGCTTTCACAGCACTGCTCCTTCATCTTCACCGGATGAAGGAGTGACTTCACCTGAAAAAGGAGCAGGGCTGTGAAAGCTTGTGACTCCAAATTAACCTGTTGGACTGTAACCTGGTGTTGTCTGACTTCTGACCTTGATAATAAAATCACATGTATAATATTTTCCTATCTAGGCTTACAAGCAATTTGAAGTGGGACACATAGATGAGTATAGCATACTTAGGAGAAAAGATGGTTTTGAACCAAAGGTTCCCAAAGCTATCACTAAGTTTTAAATGTAGATTAATTGATTAATAAATGTAGTAAATAGTTATGATTTAAATAAAGGATCTATATATAATATTTCCAAATTTGCAGATGACATAAAGCTGAGTGGAAGCATGAACTGTAAGGAAGATGTGTGGATGCTTCAGTGTGATTTGGACAAGATGAGTGAGTAGATAAGTGCATAGAGCAGAGGTTTAATGTGGATAAATTTAAGGCTACCTACTTTGATATCAAACACAGGAAGACAAATTGTTACCTGAACAGCAATAGATTGGGAGAGGCAGAAGTGCAGTGAGACCTTGGTGTCTTTGTACACAAGTCATTGAAAGTAAATGTGTAAGTGCAACTAGGTGGTGAAGAAGACAAATGGCATTTTGACCTTCATAGTGAGAGGATTTGAGTACAGAGGCAGGAATATCTCATACATAGCCTTGGTGAAACCACACCTGGAATATTGTGTGCATGTTTGATCTTCTTATCTGAGGAAGAATGTTCTCTCTATGGAAGGAATGCACCTGAAGTTTACCAGACTCACTCTTGGGAAGGCAGGACTGATATATGAAGAGGGACTTGATTGCTTAGAACTATATTAGTTCGATTTAGAAGAATAAGGTAGGTGAGAGGTAGGGTGGCATCTCATAGAAATCTGTCAAATTATAACAGGACTAGAAAGGGTACATGTAGGAAGGATGTTCCCAATGATCAAGAACCAGGGATCATAGTCTAAGGATATGGGTAGGCTATTTAGGACTGAGATGAGGAGAAATTTCTTCACCCAGAAATTGATTACCCTGTGCAGTTCTCTGGGGCAGGGAGTGGTTCAGACCAAAATATTGAATGTTTTCAAGAAGGAGCTAGATGTGGTTTTTAAGGCTAATGGGATCAAAGGAAGAGACTGGAACAGGTTAGTGATTTGGATAAATTAGCCTATTGAATGGTGAGCAGTCTCAAAGGGCCGAGTGGCCTACTTGAGTTCCTACTTTTCTATTTTTCTCTGCGTTTCTATGATAAATGATTGAAATGATTAGTCAACAATCCCATTATTGTTGGATCTTAAAACTATTGGGATAATAGGAGGTAAACTAAATTGACCTCAGTCTTCTATTCATCAATAGTTTTTGTATTCCTAATTCTTGTTGATGTTGCAAGGTGCTGTATGTTGATAATGGCTTGTTTCATTGAGCATAAAACACAGGACAGGGACTCTCACAAGAATTTATTGGCTTTTTCTTCCATCGTAGATGTTTTTTAACAGTCAACTTATAAAATATTCAACTTATAATATCATGAACTAGGAGACTGAGGTAGATTTTCATCCCTCCACTTGATGATGAATTTGGAATTGTGGATCAGTTATCCTTCCTGAAACTGTCCTGTTTCTAATTCTGGTTATTTCATATTCAAGAATATTCAAAGTTGAATGATGGAAAGAAAGACAGATTAGCTTTTCACAACCTCAGGATATCAATTTGCAACAACGAAATACTTTTGAAATGTTGTCATTATTGTAAACACAGGAAACACCGGTATAATTTGTGTCCAGCAAGTTCCAATCGAAAGAAATGCAATAGTGACCAAATTATCTGTTTTTACGATGAGACATGAATATTGATCAGGACATGAAAGAGATCTCCCCTGCTATTCTTCAACATAATACCTCGGCATCCTTTACATCCATGAAGGAAAAAAGACCCTCAGTTTAGGATTCCTTTTGAAAGACAGCACCTTCAGCAATTCAGGAACTTTTAACCTGCTCCTGGGACAGAATTTTAATTCCAGTGCAGTAAGAATTCAGGCAGCAGGGGACTAAATATTACGATGCTTTAAGAAGGAAGAAAAGAAAAATACTGTTTGGGGAGGAATTGTACTTTTTCAGTGGGAAAAATTTGGCAAGAAAGAAGGTAAAGATTAACGGTCAGAAACTAATCTCCAGTTTGTTGAAAGTGCTCAGGTACCTAGGATCACAAGGAAATGTGCGACATTATTTTCTCTGGAGCGGTGGAGGCTGAGGGGAAACTTGATACAAGTCTATAAAATTATGAGATGCGTTGATAGGTTTGACAGTCAGAATCTTTTCCCCAGAGTTGAAATGCTAATACTAGGGGGCATGCATTTAAGGTGATAGCCGGACAGTTCAAAGGAGATGTGAGGGGCAAGTTTTTTAACACAGTGGTAGGAGTCTGGAACGCACAGACAGGTTAGGTAGTGGAGGCAGACAAGATAGGGGCATTTAAGGGGCTTTTGGGTAAGCACTTGCAAGGAATGGAGGGATATGGACTAAGGGCAGGCAGAAGGGATTAGCTGAATTTGGTGTCATGTTTGGCACAACTTTGTGGGCTGAAAAGCCTGTGTTGTACTGTTCCATGTTCTGTTAATCAACAGAATTAGAGTTTTTGAAGCCAGAGCAGATGATAAATCAGAAGGGCCAGGGCAGAGAGGCTTGTTTTTTTTTCTGAAATATACCCATAGATGCCACAGGTGATACCTTGGTACATGAATTGAAATGGTATGGCAGAATAGGTCAACTAGGCTGTGTACAGCACAGAAAAGTTAAACAAATGCTTTCCCCTTCTTCTACCCATAGCCCTTTTGTTTCAAGTGTACATTTAGTTCCTCATTGAAAGGTACAATTGAATCAGCATCCACCATTCTTCCAGATAGCACATTCCAGATCAAAATATCTCGCTGCATAACACAATAAATTATTCCCATCTCCTTTCTTGCTCTTTTACCATTTTCATCCTCTGGTCATCAGCCTTTCCATGGCCATATCCACTTTGTCAAACCCCCTCAATGTTTTGAACACCTCAGTTAAATCTCATCCTCACATTTTCTGTGTTCCAAGGGTATCAACTCCAGATTTATAGAGAGTCTCCACCAACTGAAGACCCACATTCTCTAACAAAACCAGAAAAGTGCTGGAGAAACTTGGCACGTCTGGCAGCATCTGTGGGAAGAAAGCAGAATTAACATTCACGACTTTTATTTTTCCCAATGTTTCACTTCAATCTGAAAACAAAGAGCACCACACCTACTGAGCTTCTCCAGTGAATCGCTTCATTTTACCCTTGTGATTTTAAAAGGGAAAGTTAAAGTGCTAATGACTACAGTAGAAAAGTTGTAGTACTAAGACTGCTTTGAACAACACAGAATAACAAATTCCTGACAAAGTCTCGAAGCAGGGAAACAAAAATTGTTGAACAGCGTGCACTTACATTGTGAACTAGCTTCCCTGTATTATACTCGCCACAGACATTAATCAGGGATCTTACAACGAAGCCACTTGCTGTACATAAACATCATGATGTGACAATCTCATCTCATCACCGCAACTGACAGGAAATTCATTAACCGCATTTTTTTAATTGTTCTATTTTTTTCCCAGTCTCTTTCGCGCCTGATCTGCTCGCGAGTGTCAGCCTCCTCATCCTGATTATCAAGAGACGCCAATTTCAAACAGACATCTTAATTGTGATGTCAACGAATTAATTAGAAGTGTTAATTAGCTAAAAGCAATCCAAATTAAATTATTGCCGTAATAAGCACAGACAGTGAAATTGCCTTAATTTCTATAAATGATTTGAACTGTGTCGGCTTGCTGCCATCATGCTGCTCTCTCTGTCCCTTCCCCCACCACTTCTGTATAGACAGACATCTCATTCCCATTGTAAAGTCATTGTAACCCACCAGCCTCTTACACCTCAACTTAAAATAAAAACACTTCACAAAATCAACTGTCAATCTGCAACAAAAACAAAACATGATGAGGAAACATGACAGACCAGAGAATTTTAAGCTGCAGAATGACCCTCATCTAGCCCAGGTTCCCAGTTTCAGACCACTGAGAGAGCAATCTCAAATTATTCATTTCGCCCCTGATCTGAGAACTATTGTGAGCAATGGTGGACGGGTGTGGGATATGTAATGTGGACACAGTGCATCCAAGATATTACGTCATTTGACATTATAACCAAACTTTTCATCACCTGAGGCTCGGCGACCTGCCAAACACTTCCAAGTATTTTCTAGGCAGATAAGGACTTGACTGATTTCCCATTTTTGTCATTTACGAGCTCATCTTCCTTTCAATTCCTCTTTACCATCCATCTAGGAGGACACATTCTATAACGTGCTTCTCCTAGCAACATTATGGGATCTAGCCGATGGATTTAGCAACTGCTTGTTTATGGAATATGCGTGCATATTGTTATAATCACATACAGACTGGCAACTTTCAAAAATAAACCAAACTTCCAATCAATGGCTCAAAAGTGATGACACAAGAAACTTGCACATTGGAAGACTTTTATTGTAACAAAACAGACTAAAAGCAGCATTGAATAAGCACTTCTTTATATGCAACTTGTACTTTAAATACGGAACAGAATGTTCCCTTCTACCTTTATAATAATTGAAAAACTCACTTTACAGGTATTGGTCACAAAGTTCTTCAGTTAACAATTCCAGAACTGTCTGAAGTGATTCTTAATTCTTCAGGGTTTACCTCAATTTTTTTTCTTTCCTGGTCTTGAGACATTAAACCCTAGAACAATGGAGGTCTTCCCAGATACTCTCTTTGTACTGAAACCTATGTGAATTCTCTCTCCTCTGTTTAACTCCTCACAAGCTTAATCTTTTCAAGAACAAAAACAAAGTTGCTGGAAAATCTCAGCAGGTCTGGCATCATCTGTGGAGGAGAAAACAGAGTTAATGTTTTGGGTCTGGTGACCCTTCTTTTCAATCCATGTGTGATGTCATTTGCACACATGTACATTGAACCACAGAAACTTTCAGTCTTTGTTAAAATATATCTAATTACAACTGGAAATTCTCAACACCTTTCCAGTTGTCAGGCAAACTAAATTAAAGACCATGCCCCGTAACATTACAGTCATATAAATCTCAGGTATGCAACAATAGCAGTCGATCTTTGAGATTTACAAATACAATGGGCAAGTTATCAAAATTACATTTTCAATTCAACTGATACAGATCAGCAACTTGCGTTTAGAAAGTATCTTTAACAAAGGTGAAATGTTTAAGGCATTTCACAGAAGCGCTATCAAAATAGATGTGACACTGAATCACCTGAGAGGACTTGAAGGCTCTTGGGCAAAAGCTTAGTGAAAGGAACCAGTGTTAAGAAATGTCAGAAAGGAGGCAAGACAGGTAGAGAAAATTAAAGAGTGAACTCCAGAGCCTAGTGCCTAGGAAGTTTAAGACATTGCTGTCAATGGTGAGCTGAGTAAAAGAGTTCTTTGGTGAACGCCTCACTAATACATGTGAAATATCACAAAAAAAACAGAATGAAAAGACCAAAGCGGATGTGAAAGATTGAAGAGAAATCGATTTTTTATCGGTTAGAAGTGATTATTGTTCAGGTTTTCTCCCCATCCTTTAGCAGTTTTGACTCCTACAGGCATATATTTCCTGAATCTGGATGCAATTCCTCATCTTAAGAGACCTTTGGTATCATTCAAATGATCTCTGTCCATATATGATAACAAAGTATGAAACTGGATGAACACAGCAGACCAAGCAGCATCTCAGGAGCACAAAAGCTGATGTTTCGGGCCTAGACCCTTCATCAGAGAGGGGGATGGGGAGAGGGTTCTGGAATAAATAGGGAGAGAGGGGGAGGCGGACCGAAGATGGATAGAGGAGAAGATAGGTGGAGAGGAGAGTATAGGTGGGGAGGTAGGGAGGGGATAGGTCAGTTCGGGGAGGACGGACAGGTCAAGGAGGTGGGATGAGGTTAGTAGGTAGGAAATGGAGTTGTGGCTTTATCTGTCCATATATGATTTTGTTAAGGATGTATTATTAGTTTCTTCAGTATAGCAAGCAATGTAGCCTCTGTTACTTTTCAGGGTGAACACAGGTAAGGTTAACCATGCCTTTAAACTTACTTAGCTATAAGCTTTGACAGTATTAAAAGACAGGCAGTTTCATGAATAGAGATTCATACCATGCCAAATTTTTGTTGTACAAGTGGAAATGCAGAATGGCCAATTTATTAGAGAGGTTAGTACTCCATCGATGTTTTAAAAGTCTATCACAGGACGCATGCATAACTATCTAGGCCCCATACATTGTTCATTCTTAATTGCTGGGGAGAAGGTGGTGATGAGTTCTTGAACCATTGTAGTCCTTGGGCTGTAGGGACATCCACAACATTGTTACAAAGAGAATTTCAGGATTTTGACCCAGCAACAATGAAGGAAAGGTGATATAGTTTCAAGTCAAGATGGTGCGTAGCTTGTTGGGTATTTGCAGTTGGTGGTGTTCCTATGCATCCACAACCTTTGTCTTTCAAGGTGCTGAGGTCACAGATTTGGAAAGTGCAGTCAAAGGAGCCTCAAGGAATTGCTGCCCAATACCATACTGCTGTGATTAGTCTTCGTAATCTCCTCATGGACAGTTTCTCATGTATCTTTGGTCAGTATCTGGTGCGTATCTGATCAGCCTCTGAACTCCGATCATTGACTGTTTCCTCATACTTAGACACATTTTATACCCATCTTATTAGTAAAAAGAATGCATCATCCTTTAACTACAATTTATAAGAAGTTTATACTAAAACATTAATGTACAACTCTGCACAGCTCATTAGGACTTCAAAACTGTATTATCTTTAATATTCTGGAGATCTGCTGAATAAGACTTTCCCAACATGGCTAGACCCCAGAATGTCCTTGAACAGCCAGTTTAGTTCAATTTGACAGAATTTGTTGAAGCATCGGGATAAAAGTCAATGATGAGGAAAAACATCTTTTCAAGATTTGTGAATCTTTGGAGATCTTCATCATAGGGAACATGGATGCACAGTTATTAAGAATATTCAGGGATGAGATGAGTAGATTCATGTGTATTCAGAGAATTGAGGAAAATGGAGATTTTGCAGGAAAGAGGTTGAAGGGAACACATGATCCTATGGAATGGGAGGACTGGTTCAAATCCTGCTCCAGCTTTTATTTCTTATATTCATACTACATTTAATCAAACATGGTACCTTTAGAAGGCAAGATTAAATAGTCCAATGTCATTCAGAACCACATATGAAACCATTTTTTTCATTGACATGTGTTGAGGATCACAAAATATTTAGGAGAAGCTTTTGAAAGTTGGATGAAGAGTGGAAAGTAAAACAGAAAGCATTGTGAATACTTAACTGGACTGGCAGCATTGTGGAGAAATAAACAGAATGGATCCTGAAGAACCTTAAACATTAACTCTGTTCACTGCATGGCAATATAAATTAGGCTAGGAGTAGAAGAAGCGCAGAAATAAATCATATTCATTTACTGACAATAGACATTTCTCAATTGGTTTTCATAATGTTGGTATGTCCAAGAGTTCTTACAGCCAGTGAAATATCAGTGTGGTGCTGTCAGTGAGCGAATTTAAGGATCGCAGCTCCAAACTTGAGGACAGGAAGCTCCCACAAACAGAAACTCTTTAATAACCTGATATTTTGTTTTTAGTGATGTTGATTGAGGGATAAATAATGGCCAGCAAACCTGAAACAACTTTCCCACTGTTTTTTGAAATACTCTTGAGAAGATCTTCAGCACAAAGCTGAGTAAATGGGCAGCAGTAGAAGGTGCAATGGCTCACTCAAAAGGCAGCACCTCCAATGATGCAGCACTCCCTTTCTGATTTCCTGCTAACGTTTTTGGACTGGTGATGATATGTCAGACAAAAATAAAATTCGCTCAGGCTTCTAAAAATGCCTCGAAAATTAATATGCCATTTTCAATTAGCAACTATTTGCTAGGGAAATCTGGCATTTGCTGGTTTCTATCGTGGAGTTTAAGCTGGTTAATTGCAATTATAGCAGCACTTCCCCTCCCGCATACTCCACCACCCCATCCCCCACTCTCCCCCAAGCTAGATAGACAAAGCCAGGAGCTAATATTGGTTGTAATGAGGATAGTGCGATTCAGAGCAGTGGGGGCACACATGCTGTTACTGGGTGTCTTCATTTAGTGGCTCAGGCTCTGGTCTTAATGAGCAATTGGTGATGTTTCCCCTTCGACAGTTAAGTATCAGCCTTGATGTCCGTAGCATCGAGGTCGTTGCACTGTATTCTGTGCCTGCACATAACACAGAAAGGGTGTAATGAGCCACAGTCGCTGGATCCCTCTCAACACTACACCTTTCCTTATTATAAGGATCTCCGCACTAACACTTTAAGGGTATGTGGCATTGTCTCCCATCTTTTCTCAGGTTACATTGTCTGCAATAGTTGTGGGCCACTCACCACAGCACGAATCTCATTACCAGACACAGATATACCTTGGCTCTCAAGGGCAAGCCTTCTAACGAGTGTGCAGTGCCTACTATTTTTGCCATCCGTGTTATTGAGGTCAATGTACTGTATGGATCATGCTGTCTACCTTATTGAAAATGCAAAAACAGTCTTTTTTAAAGTTTTGCTTTTGAGTTTGATGGGTTTTCGTTTCATTACCTGAAGCTGCTGCTTCTCTGACATGCTGTTCTCCCTCTCGTATTTTTTGCAAAACCTATTGCTGTCAAAAGACACTGAGGTAATAACTTTCAGCCAAACAAGCCCAACTGAAAAGCAATTGGAAATCGGTGTCACATTGATTTAACCCAACACCACTCCCTGGAAAGGGCATTACAGAGTAGGTTGTAAACAAGACATCGCTTGACTGGTGGTGAGAAATGCACTACCTCCAAGATCCTTCTTGTACGCCCGGACTATCTGCTCCACCGCACGCTTCCCTTGCAGCAACTGCTGGGGCGTTGAGACTGTCACACATCTCTTTCTGGAGTGTGTCTTTACAAAGGGAGTCTGGAGAAAGTTGCAGTGGCTTTTGTTGAGGGTCACCCCGAGCAACTCCATGACACAGGCTCTACGATCTGCTCCCCGGGACGCACACTGAGAAAAACATTGACTACGCCTGGAGGACCATCAGCTCGGTGAAAGGCGCTCTTTGGTCTGCCCAAGATACGTTGCTGTTCCAGACCAAGGAGTTGACCTTGAACCAGTGTGGCAGACTGGCACATTCCATGATCCAGGACATACAGGGGTATGCACTAATGCTTGGGGCAACTGCCAGTTGTGGTGAAGTGGAGAATGGACAAGTAGGCGTTATGGCATCATGACTACTTTTATGCCTCCCTGCCCACCTGCCAACCCACTCCCAAAGAATGTAAAATTCTTCCCTATCTTAGATTTTGGCCTCTAGATTGACTCTTCTAACAAGTGGAGACATCTTCTCAATGTCTACCTTATCAAAACCTTTCATAATTTGAAAACCCAGTGAGGTCACCTCTCAGACTTTTCTTTCCTAGATAAAAGAGAGCCAGTCTGTTCAATCTTTTGGAACAGCTAGAAGTTCTAAGTTCTGACATCTTTCACATAATTTTTCCAGTGTAATTCTAGTCTATAGGCCACTGTCAAGGTAGGTGTAACAGATCCTCAGACACTAGTTTGAAGAACATGAAAGTTCTTCAGTCTGTTGGCCAATATTTATTTCTAATCAATATCATTACTATAGATTATCTAGTCATTACCACATTACTCTGTCGGAATTTGCTGCGATTAGCTGCGATATTACAACAGTGGCAATATTTCAAAGAACATTTCAAATGATGATGAAGTGTTTTGGGAAGTTATGCGGGTGTGAGAGGCGTCAGAAAAATGTGTGGGAAATCAGAGAGAACTCAGTTGCTGTTACCTGAAATAATGCACCAATAAATATTTATTCCAGAACCCTCTCCCCATCCCCCTCTCTGATGAAGGGTCTAGGCCCGAAACGTCAGCTTTTGTGCTCCTGAGATGCTGCTTGGTCTGCTGTGTTCATCCAGCTCCACGCTTTGTTACCTTGGATTCTCCAGCATCTGCAGTTCCCATTATCTCTGATACAATAATTCTTGTGTCATAGCTAACATGGCTGAGATGAGCTGCACTCAGAAAATGTGTCCTTTAGGATTGGAGGCAAACTTTTACCCAGCAGCAGGTGGATGTTGGAGTTGAGCATATGCCATGGAGATCAGTGGGGTTTGATTGCAATGTAGGTTGTGCTGTATCTTCACCCTGACTCAGCTGAGTCCATGTGCCGTCACAAACAACATCTGCCACCTCAATGCCCCACCTGGTTCTCCTCAACTCTGTCTCCACAGAGCCAGATATATTTGACCATCAGAGACAACAACAAACAATAGAAATTCTTCTCAATGAGGCCTTGGATTATTCTGTACGAGCCCTCAAACTCTCTCTCTCTCTCTCTTTGCCCTGTTCTCCTGTTTCTAAAAGACAAAATTCAAAATGGAAGGTATCAGCCCCCCCACCCCAGAAAAGGCAACATTTTACGGCAGATCTTCCAAAAAGCAGCATTACCACTCGTAGGGTTCCTGAAATGAGAAAATAGCACAGAGAAAGGAAGAGAATTTTTAAAAAGAATAATATTGCATTGCTGTCCTACTTAAAAATATTAGTTAATCTCTAACCCAGGTTTGTGATTAAAATCTGTCACTATAACAATGTCACTCAGCACAATACCTAATAATTCAACTGTTCTAAATTCAATAAATATGTCATCATTTATTTCAATCTCTTCTCATCGATTGCTGAAAAAGCTGTGTATTTTTTATATTGTGTGTTCTGGCAGTGGGTGTTGAATTTGAGTTGTTAGTAGGCCACTAGGGAGATTAGCCTCCCAGAGCAGCATTTCCATGGCACACAGACAGTAAACAATAACATTCAGTTTACAGAATAGGAGAACATGGGCCCAACAATCCCCACTTGGTCATTGATGCCACCTCACGTTTTCACCTGCCCCACAATTCCTCGTAGATGCAACTAATTGTTCCTGGGATAGTAGGAGACAACAAGGATGAACACAGCAGGCCAAGCAGCATCAGAGGAGCAGGAAAGCTGACATTTCAGGCATAAACCCTTCTTGGATTTATATACAATTCCTTCACTCACCACTTCCTTAGTTACCCCTGTTCAAAATCACGTATTATCTCCATCACCAAGGCTGCTTATTCCCAACCCCCATTAAAATCAACAACAAAAAAACTTACATTTATATAGTACCTTTAAAAGAATAAAGCTCCCAAGACACTTCTTGGAAAGATTACAAGACATAATTAGATACCAACCAATGTAATGAGATATTAAGCCTGATGACCTAATGCATGGACAAAGAGGTCAGTTTTAAGGAACTATTTAAAGGAAGGAAGCAAAGAGAGAAGGAATTTCAATGCATTGGATGTAGGCAGCAGAAGACATGGTGACCAATGATAGAATGACTAAAGTCATCAAATTAATGAAGTGTAGATATTTTGGAGAATTGTGGGGCTGGAGGAGATAACAGAAGTAAAGAAGGGTGATGCTAATGGAGGAATCTGATAATAAAAATGATAATGTTACAATGAAGGTGGCAATTGACTGGGAGCCAATTTCATTCAGTGCTCAACAGGGCAGCACTTAAATGAGACGTAGTACAAGTAAAGACAGGCAGAACAACTTTGGATGGCCTAAGTTTACAGAGGGTAGAACATGGCTGGCTGGGTGGGCATTGAAGTAGTGAAGTCTAGAGGTCACATTGGCACGGATGAGGACTTCAGTAGGAAATGAGCCAAAAGGGCCAGGGGAATTAGGAAAGAAGTTGCAAGTGGTCTGTAAACATATAAATTAGGATCAAGAATAGTCACCCAAGCCCTTGAACCTGTTCTGTCATTCAATAGATTATCACTGACCTGATTACTCCCCAGTCCAGCCAACACCCCCAATAATCATAAACCTCTTACTTATCAAGAATCTACCTACCTCTGCTCTAAAAATAATCAAAAACTCTTCCTCCAATGCCTTTTCAGAAAGACAGGTCTAAACACTCTTAACTTTCTGTGAGAAAAAGTTTCTCTTCATCTTTGTCTTAAATGGGTAACTCCTTACTATTAAACAGTGAGCGCTAGATGTAGATTCTTCCAAAAGAAGAAACATCCTTTCCATCTCCATCTGTCAAAACTTTTCAAGATATTATATGTTTCAACCAAATCACATTTTATTCTTCTAAGCTCCAGCAGGTACAAGACTTGCCTGTTTGGCTTGCCCTTGGAAGGCAAACTACCCTTCAGGTTCCAGTCTAGTTTCCTACTTCATATGCAATCCTTCAAGGCTAAGGATGGCTCACTCCCAGTTGTGGGTCCTGAGGTGAATAAACAGTCCAAAGCTGTATTCACACACCCTGCCGCAGTGGTAATGGTGCTGTTTGAAGAGACCGGTGGGTGGGATGAACTGCTGCTCTGAACTGCTTCCAACACATTTATATCCATTAAGTAGAGCCATAGAGTGATACAGCTCAGAAATTGACCCTGCGATCCAACCCATCCATGCTGACCAAGTTTCCCAAACAAAACTAGTCCCACCTGCTTATGTGTGGCCCCTATCCCCCTAAATCTTTCCTCTTCTTGTACCTATCAAATGTCTTTTAAATGTTGTAACTGTACTGCATCTACCTCTGGCAGCTCATTCCACAGACCAACCACCCTCTGTGTGAAAAAAGTTGCCCCTCAAGTTCCTTTTAAATCTTTCTCCTCGCACCGTAAAAATATGCCCCCTAGTTTTGAACTTCTCCACCCTAGGGAAAAGACCTTTGATATTTACCCTATCCATGCCTCTCATGGTTTTATTAACCTCTGTAAGGTCATCCCTCAGCCTCCGACGCACCATTAAAGCAAGCCCCAACCTACCCAGTCTCTCCTTGTAACTCAAACCCTCCGGTCCTAGCAGCATCTGGTAAATCTTTTCTGAACCCTCTCTAATTTAATAATATCCTTCCTATAGCAGGGTAACCGGAACTGTACACAGTACTCCAAAAATGGCTTCACCAAATTCCTGTACAACCTCAACATGATGTCCCAACAACTCCCAAAGTACACCAGCTCACATTTGTCTGGATTAAGCTCCCTCTGCCATTTCTTTCTAACTTTCCAACTAATTGTTATCCTACTGTATTCCTCATTAACCTTCCTCACTATCCATAACTCCACTAATTTTTGGGTCATTTGCAAACTTGCTCGTCAAACTGCCTACATTTTTATCCAAATCATTTTTACATATTACAAAGAGCAGAGGCCCTAGCACTCTCATTGTGGAACACTACTGGTAACAGACCTCCAACCAGAAAAACACATGTAGAGTCATAGAGTCCCACAGCACAGAAACCGGCCCTTCAGACTAAACTGGTCGATGCTGACCAAAATATCCATTCAGGCGAACCCCATTTCCCTGCACTTAGTCCATATCCTTCTAAACCTTTCCTGTCCATGTCTTCATCCAAATGCCTTCTAAATGTTGTTAATGTACCCACTTCAACCACTGGTAGCTCGTTCCACATACGTACCGCCTTCTGTGTAAAACAGTTAGACCCCAGATTCCCAATTATCCTTTCCTCTCTTACGTTAAACTGATGCCCTCTAGTCCTCAAATCCCAGGACGGGGAAAAAGGCCAAGTGCAATCATCTTATCCATGCCTCTCACAATCTTATACACTTCTATAAGATCGCCCATCAGTCTCCTATGCTCTAAACTAAAATGTCGCAGCTGGTCTAACCTCTCCCTATAACTCAGTCCCTTGAGTTCTGGCAACATTCTTGTAAATTCTTCTGCACTCTTTCCAGTTTAATAACATCCTTCACATAGCTAGGTGACCAAAACTGAACACAATACTCCAAGTGCGACCTCAGCAATGTCCTGCACAACTGTAACATAACTTCTCTGCTTCTGAACTTAATACCCTGACTGATGAAGGCCAGTGCACCAAACGCCTTCTTCACTGCCCTGTCTACCTGTGCCTCCACTTTCAGTGATGCGTGCACCTGAGCTCCAAGGTCCCCCTGTTCCACTACACTCCTCAAGGCACTACCATTTGCCTTGAAACTCCTACGTTGATTTAACTTTCCAAAATGCAACACTTCACACTTATCTATATTAAACTCCATTTGCCATTCCTCGGCCCACTTCCCCAGCTGATCAAAATCCTGCTGCAATTTCTGATAACTTGTTTCCTCACTGTTCACAATACCATCTATTTTAGTGTCATCCCCAAACTTACTAATCATGCCTTATACATTCTCTTCCAAATCATTGATTATAGATAACAAACAGCAATGGGCACAGCACTGACCCCTGAGGCACTCCGCGAATCTCAGGCCTCCAGTCCAACAAGCATCCTTCCACTATTACTCTCTGCTTCCTACCGTCAAGCCAATTGTTTGGGAGACTAATATTGTACACAATACTCCCAACATGGTCTCAGCAGTGCCCTGCTCATCTGAAGAATAAATTCTTCACTTTTGGTTTTAACTCCCCTCACCATAAACAAATACATTCTGTTTGTTTTCCTAATTAGTTACAGTAGCTGCATCCTAACTTTTGTGATTCATGCTCTGGGGAAAACAGATCCCTTGGCATCTCCAAACTCTGCAATCTCTCATCATTTGGATAATCTTTACATGAAAAAATTCTTCTTGCTAAAATGGACAATTTCACATTTGACAGATCTTTGTCCATTTAATTTATTTATTTTCCATCACAGCCTCTTTGTGAGCTCTTCCTGAATTTTATTATGGAATCCTTCTAGTGTGGAAACAGGCCATTTGGCCCAACAAGTCTACGCTGACTCTCAAAGAGCACCCCACCCAGACTTGCCCCTTTTCCCTAGCTCTGTAACCCTGCATTTTTCCATGGCTAATCTATCTAAGCTACACAACTATAGGCAATTTAACATGGACAATTCACTAATCTACACATTTTTGGACTGTGGGAGGAAACTGGAGCAACTGGAGGAAGCCCACACCGGCACTGAGAGAACGTACAAATTCCTTACAGTCACCTGAGGCTGGAATTGAACCCAGGTCACTGGGCAGTTACGTTAAGCACTGAGCCAGCTTTTGCTTTACTATCAGTCTTAATGTTATCAACAAATTCAATAAGCATACCTGCTGTCCTTTCATCCAAGCAAACGTTGAGGGGACCCCAGCACTGATCCCTGTGACACACGGTTTATTACATCTTGTCAAACAAAAAAAAATCCATTTACACCTACTCTGTTTCCCATTAGCTAGTACATCATTCCACCTATGACAACATGCTACCCCCACCACCATGATCTTTTATTTTCTACAATACTCTTTGATTTAGCACCTTTTAAAATGTCAATGGGAATCCAGACACAGTACATAGACTGGTTTCCCCTTTATCCACAGCATACGTTCTGTTGAGAACAAAGTGTGGAGCTGGATGGACACAGCAGGCCAAGCAGCATCTCAGGAGCACAAAAGTTGACGTTTCGGGCCTAGACCCTTCATCAGAGAGGGGGATGGGGTGAGGGTTCTGGAATAAACAGGGAGAGAGGGGGAGGCGGATCGAAGATGGAGAGAAAAGAAGATCGGTGGAGAGGAGAGTATAGGTGGGGAGGTAGGGAGGGGATAGGTCAGTCCAAGGAAGACGGACAGGTCAAGGAGGTGGGATGAGGTGAGTAGGTAGGAGATGGAGGTGCGGCTTGGGGTGGGAGGAAGGGATGGGTGAGAGGAAGAACAGGTTAGGGAGCCAGAGACAGGCTGGACTGGTTTTGGGATGCAGTGGGGGGGAGGGGACGAACTGGGCTGGTTTTGGGATGCGGTGGGGGAAGGGGAGATTTTGAAGCTGGTGAAGTCCACATTGATACCATTGGGCTGCAGGGTTCCCAAGCGGAATATGAGTTGCTGTTCCTGCAACCTTCGGGTGGCATCATTGTGGCACTGCAGGAGGCCCATGATGGACATGTCATCTAAAGAATGGGAGGCGGAGTTGAAATGGTTCGCGACTGGGAGGTGCAGTTGTTTATTGCGAACTGAGCGGTGGTGTGCTGCAAAGCGATCCCCAAGCCTCCGCTTGGTTTCCCCAATGTAGAGGAAACCACACCGGGTACAATGGATACAGTATACCACATTGGCAGATGTGCAGGTGAACACATTTTGTGCTCCTGAGATGCTGCTTGGCCTGCTGTGTTCCCCTCACACCCTGCCCCCGCCACAACCGCCCAAAGAGGATCCCTCTCGTTCTCACACACCACCCCACCAACCTCCGGATACAACGCATCATCCTCCGACACTTCCGCCATCTACAATCCGACCCCCACCACCCAAGACATTTTTCCATGCTCACCCCTGTCTGCTTTCCGGAGAGACCACTCTCTCCGTGACTCCCTTGTTCGCTCCACACTGCCTTCCAACCCCACCACACCCGGCACCTTCCCCTGCAACCGCAGGAAATGCTACACTTGCCCCCACACCTCCTCCCTCACCCCTATCCCAGACCCCAAGATGACTTTCCATATTAAGCAGAGGTTCACCTGCACATCTGCCAATGTGGAATACTGCATCCACTGTACCCATTGTGGCTTCCTCTACATTGGGGAAACCAAGCAGAGGCTTGGGGACCGCTTTGCAGAACACCTCCGCTCAGTTCGCAATAAACAACTGCACCTCCCAGTCGCAAACCATTTCCACTCCCCCTCCCATTCTTTAGATGACATGTTCGTCATGGGCCTCCTGCAGTGCCACAATGATGCCACCCGAAGGTTGCAGGAACAGCAACTCATATTCCGCTTGGGAACCCTGCAGCCCAATGGTATCAATGTGGACTTCACCAGCTTCAAAATCTCCCCTTCCCCCACCGCATCCCAAAACCAGTCCAACCTGTCTCTGCCTCCCTAACCTGTTCTTCCTCTCACCCATCCCTTCCTCCCTCCCCAAGCCGCACCTCCATTTCCTACCTACTAACCTCATCCCACCGCCTTGACCTGTCTGTCTTCCCTGGACTGACCTATCCCCTCCCTACCTCCCCACCTATACTCTCCTCTCCACCTATCTTCTTTTCTCTCCATCTTCGGTCCGCCTCCCCCTCTCTCCCTATTTATTCCAGAACCCTCACCCCATCCCCCTCTCTGATGAAGGGTCTAGGCCCGAAACATCAACTTTTGTGCTCCTGAGATGCTGCTTGGCCTGCTGTGTTCATCCAGCTCCGCACATTATTATTGTGGATTCTCCACTATCTGCAGTTCCCGTTATCTCTGATACGTCCTGTTGAGCCTGATTATCTTGATCCTTTCTAAGTGCCCTGCCATCATAGTTTTAACACAGCTTCTGACTTTTTCCCTGTGAAGGTTATTGATCCAACTGACCTATAGTTTCCTGCTTTCTAATAACATGTTTTTTGAATAACATTTGCTATTTTCCAATCTGATGGAACCTTCCCCGAATCTGGAAAAGTTTGGAAATCACGGCCAATCTCATCGTGGCCTCAACTCTACTTTCTAGCCTGCTTGCCCTAACTCTTCAATCCACTACTAATAAAAAAAACTGTCAAACTCCCTCTTAAATTATTCACTGTCCCAGCATCCACTGCAGAGTTGGGTGGTGAATTCCACAGATTCACGATCCTTTGAAGGATATCATTTACCCTGTTTAAAATCTGCTACCCCTTATGCTAAAAGTATGACCTTTCATTTCAGATTGCCCCACAGCAGAAAGATCTACTGTTCATCTGCATTGTCAATCCCCTTTAATGTCTTGTATAAATCAATTAGATCTCCTCTCACTCTACTACACTCCAGAGAGCGGATGCCTAATCTGCTCAATTGTCCTCCCCAAACAATCCACTCACCTCTGGAATTGATCTAGTGAACCTCCTCTGAACTGCATCCAACGCAACTACATCCCTCCTCAAGGTGACCAGAAAGGTCTGTCGCCCTCCATGTGCAGTTTTACTAATGCTTCGTACAATTACTGTAATATTTCCCTGCTTTTATATTCTATTGCTTTAGCAATAAATGCTAAATTCCAATTGTCTTCCTTATTGTCTCCTGAGCTTTCATTCTAGTTTTCTGCAAACTCTTTATCAAGACTAGCTTTAGCCACCTGATTTTTCCATTCTGTATGAAAACGATCTCTTCATGATTATTGCCATCTCTTTCTGACATTATTTCTTCCATTATATTCCATGCTACCTTTTGATTACTTTTAGGGGGCTTTCACACCACCCCCACAGTGGCTTCTTTCCTTTATCAACTCTTATTTCTATCCAAACCGCTTTAACACCCTACTTACCTGAATTTTGGTTATCCTCTCTGTTGTGCTAATGGCATCATTAAATAACAGAGCCTGCCTTCCAACTTTTCCTAACTCCCTGTCCTTCCTAAATGTAATGTAGCCTTCATTGTTCTGGTCAGTATCTGCTTCATGTTGCAGCTATGCCTGTGTGAATGCTGTTAGATCTTACTTATTTTATATCTATCAATCCTGGTAGACCATCTGCTTTGTTTTGAATACTATTTGGACTCAGGTACAGGGCCTTCAGTTTTGTCCTCTTCATTTTTACAAACGCTAGCAATAGCTGTTTATTTACTACTAGACCTGTCTCCGCCTCTCCCCCTCTCTTTCTCTGTCCCTTTGTGTTAGTTAAGTGTTAAATGTCAAGTGCAAACAAAATTAGATTTTTAGAGTGAGATTAAGATTGTGCATATTCACCTAACACTCAGCACTGCTCAAAATCACATTCTGTCCTGCGCGGTTGTGACAAAACTTTACATTGAAAATTCTCCTCCTCCTTGTCACTCTTCCATACTATCTTTCAGCCCCATAACCCTCTGAGATATCTACATTTCATCAATTCTTGTTTTCTGAGCCTTTCCAATTTTAGTCACTCCAATATTGGTCGGTGTGTCGTCAACTATCAAAATCCAAGGCTTTGGAATCCTCTTCATCTTTCTATTTCTCTCTCTTCTTTTCAATGCCCTTCAAAGATTAACTTTATGATAGAGGTTTTGCCACCTGTGCTAATATTTTCTTATGTAGCTCTTTATTACATTTAGTTTAAGAGTGGACTGTAAGAGAATGAACACCATTTTTTATCTGGGAAGGTGACAATGGAAAATGCTCGAGAACCTGAGGTGAGAGAAGAGCAGAGTTAACTTTAACTGGAACAGTTCAAAGAAGAGTCATATTGGGAACAAAAACAAAGTTGCTGGAAAAACTCAACAGGTCAGGCGACATCTATGAAGGAAAAAAACAGAGTTAATGTTTCGGGTCCAGTGATCCTTCCTCAGAACAGATGGTGGCTGGGAAATCATCAGTTTATATGCAGCAAAAAGGGGAGGGGGGTGGGTTAGGGAGTAAATGATAGGATAGAGCCTAACGAGAGAGAAGCGTGGACAACAATCAGGCTGGGAAGGTGAATAGTTGTTAATGGGGACTAATAGTGACTATTAAAAGGTGTGTAATGGCAGGCTATGTGGTAACAAGGTCTGGTATGTGGGGTAGGGGGCTGAGGCATGGAAGAGTTTAGGCCCTAAAAAAGGGTAATATTGGATTTCTCTTTAAAGCAATACTGCCAAAGCTGCTGAGTTTCTCCAGCATTTTCTGTTTTCATTTCATTAAGATCTCCAGTGTCCACAGTATTTTGCTTATTTCCCTGGTAAGGCTTGGATTTGGGCTGCAGCTGGTATATGGGGATTGATAACTCGCCACATTGCTGTATTCTGCCCCTCTAGCTTCTTCAGCTGAAACAATTAGGTTAATTCTCTTCATGTTTGTAACTGGTTCATTTTGAACCCTTGACCCCTAGTATCTGAACATTTTGCCATTGTAAACTATTAAACTGGTCACACCCAGCTACATAAAATACTGAGAGAAGCTGGGAGATTATACGACAGCTCAGATGGTGTCATAGTGTGGCACACAGCATCAGACAGTTGCTGATTTCCCCCTCACAAAGACCCAATTCCAGTTTCTCTTTTTAATACACATGGTGTATTAATGCTACCTTAGCTTTCATTCAGAATTTGATCAATGTTGGTGCCAGCTATGCCACTACCTGCTGTTAAGTCTTGTCATGTCACTGATGTGGAATAACGTCACCTGTCAGGATATTCTATAATCTTGATATATGATAGTGCTGATGCCAGAGGATTAATTGTTGTAACAATTGTTCCTGCAAATTTGTTAAGGAATAATCTGCAGTTAATTACGATGTAAAGTTCTAGATAAGTATTAATAGTTTTAATGTCTGCACTGCAGTCCATCAGTGTCTCTAGACTTGAAACATTTTTAGGCCTCTGAAATGTATCATAGTTCAGTTTTCTCTTTTAATGGTCTAACTTCTGTTTTAGAGCCAGGTAGCGCGGTGTCGTCCTCTCGGACTGTAATTCGAACCCAATCCAAATAAATTTATCCATGTCATTGAGAAAGAATTGGTTGAGAGGTCCAGGGGTCAGTGCAGTACTTTTGATTAGAGCAGATCAGCAGAGTATGGTACACTCTTGGGACTGTGTGGTATTTACCACCTCTACCAGTATGTCGTATTGGATAAGCTTTTGCCGACATCAATCCTCCTTTGTCTTGGGGATATCTAGTGATTAGTGGCAGAATGTACACACCACTGCAGAGTATCTACAGAAGAGACACTGTAGATAGCAAGATTTTTTTTTAAATAAGTACAACTACATATGGTCTGACATAATTACTAGGATCTAAGGAAGCTTGTAGAAATCCATCTGTTTTCTCTAAATGATAGGGCTTGACCTCACCCACAGACTGTGTGAGACATCAGTCAATTGGGTAGAGCCAATGTAACATGGACATTAACTCCTTCAGAAACTTTACCTCACACAATTCAGAGTTGACTGGGTAAATCAGGAAACACTGATATCATGACAATGGATCAGAACCCCAAAATATTTATGGGCATATTGAACATTGAATTCCCAAATGTGTTTTTGAAAGGGGGATTGCTACAGACAAAAAAATGATGTAATTTCAGAGACTGTCTGCCGCAGTCGTGTAGGGATCCATTGAAGGTTACACCTTTACAGAGTCAAACAAACAGATTAAAAAGAGATGAAGACAGAAAGGCTCCCTCTCGGCAGGGTGCCACCTCCTGAAGACGTGTGTGTTTTATTCTTCCAGGCATTACAAAAACAAGTTGTAAGGACTGACTACAACACATGGCCTGTGTATGTTAGTGGTGTGATGAGTTAATGAGTGGACTAGTTTTATGTGAGAGTCACGGTGAGGAAATAGTCATTAAACATCCCTCTACTGCAGGTACAGGAAAGAAAAAGACACTGTACCATTCTGAGAGCTGCCAGCCAGCCACAACTGGAGCAACCCAGACAAAAGAATTTTCTTTGATAATGGGAACTGCAGATGCTGGAGATTGATGAAGGGTCTCTGATGAAGGGTCTAGGCCCGAAACGTCAGCTTTTGTGCTCCTGAGATGCTGCTTGGCCTGCTGTGTTCATCCAGCCCCACATTTTATTATAAAAGAATTTTCTTTGATTGACAAAGCCATGAATCTCAAAAGCCAGAGATAATGGGAACTGCAGATGCTGGAGATTCCAAGATAATAAAATGTGAGGCTGGATGAACACAGCAGGCCAAGCAGCATCTCAGGAGCACAAAAGCTGATGTTTCGGGCCTAGACCCTTCATCAGAGAGGGGGATGGGGAGAGGGAACTGGAATAAATAGGGAGAGAGGGGGAGGCGGACCGAAGATGGAGAGTAAAGAAGATAGGTGGAGAGAGTGTAGGTGGGGAGGTAGGGAGGGGATAGGTCAGTCCAGGGGAGACGGACAGGTCAAGGAGGTGGGATGAGGTTAGTAGGTAGCTGGGGGTGCAGCTTGGGGTGGGAGGAAGGGATGGGTGAGAGGAAGAACCGGTTAGGGAGGCAGAGACAGGTTGGACTGGTTTTGGGATGCAGTGGGTGGGGGGAAGAGCTGGGCTGGTTGTGTGGTGCAGTGGGGGGAGGGGATGAACTGGGCTGGTTTAGGGATGCAGTAGGGGAAGGGGAGATTTTGAAACTGGTGAAGTCCACATTGATACCATATGGCTGCAGGGTTCCCAGGCGGAATATGAGTTGCTGTTCCTGCAACCTTCCGGTGGCATCATTGTGGCAGTGCAGGAGGCCCATGATGGACATGTCATCAAGAGAATGGGAGGGGGAGTGGAAATGGTTTGCGACTGGGAGGTGCAGTTGTTTGTTGCGAACTGAGCGGAGGTGTTCTGCAAAGCGGTCCCCAAGCCTCCGCTTGGTTTCCCCAATGTAGAGGAAGCCGCACCGGGTACAGTGGATGCAGTATCTCAAAAGCCAACTGCGCAACCATTTAATTCAGTGCTACTGATACCGAACAATGTAATAGACACAATATTTGAGTAGCTCTTTCATGGCCATCCCAGAGACAGTTCCTTTAAGCTTAAGAGATAGTAGGAACTGCAGATGCTGGAGAATCTGAGGTAACAAGATGTAGACCTGGATGAACACAGCAGGCCAAGCAGCATCAGAGGAGCAGGAAAGCTTGTGTTTCAAGTCTAGTCCCTTCTTCAGAAATGTGGTAGGGGAAGGGGATTCTGAAATAAATAGGGAGAGAGGGGAAGATGGATAGAAGATGGATAAAGGAGAAGATAGGTGAAAAGGAGACAGACAGGTCAAAGCAATGGGGTTGGAGCCAGTAAAGATGAGTGTAGTTGGGGAGCCAGGGAGGGGATAGGTCAGTTCAGGGAGGACGGACAGGTCAAGGAGGCGGGATGAGGCTAGTTGGTAGGAGATGAGGGGTGGGGCTTGAGGTGAGAGGAGTAGATAGCTGGGAGGAAGGACAGGTTAGGGAGGCTGGGACGAGCTGGGCTGGTTTTGGGATGCGGTCGGGGGAGGGGAGATAAAGCTTAATCCTCTTTTTGGACTCATGTCTTCTTCCAAATCTTTGTGTTTCGGGTTACATTATCATTTTTCTTACGTTTAGAGTGAATAATCTCTTAACTCCAGCAAACCTGGTTGAATTGGCTCATAATAAAAGACAAATTAATTTGGTCTGGGGAAAGATAGCCAAAGAAGGGATCCTTGACCAATGACAGGGGGAGGGGTGGGAGTGAGTAAAATGAGGGATCCCATGCAAACTTCCTCAGCCCAGGGTTTAATGATTTAAAGTTGGATGGATGAAATGGGAATGCATTGGGCAAACTGATCCAGGGACTGGTTGTAATAATGAATAGAGAACACAAGTTTCAGGGGCAAAAATCAATAAATCGCCAGAGGATTGCAGATTGGCGGATTGAGGGAGGGAGATGGTAAATTGATATGCTAGTATATTGAGTCAGAATATTAGTATGCTTGGTCATTGGTATACTGGCATATTCAGTCAGTATATTGGTATACTGAGAGCTTCTCTTTTCATTTTGGAGAATCTGATGAGTCACAATAAAATAATTGTCTGGGACGCACAGAGGAGTTAAACTTTTCTTACTCTTTGTTCTTTGTGATGAGGTAAAGCAATAGGGATCATTTAGGGATGTGGAGAAAGAATTGGTTAGAATTAGATATGGTGCAATATGTCTGAAATTCAAGAGAGTGAAGACAAAGGAAAATATGAAGATGGTGAGATGCAGACTGGCAGCAAAGTGAAAGGAGTGCAGGACAGGTTGAGAGCTTTTCTTAAAAAAGACTTGTTTCATCTCTTTCTTTAAGTTGACATTTTGCAATCATTGTACAAGTACTCTTTATAACACTGAACTAAAAGGCCTTTGTGCACCTTTTGAATATCTTATCAAATCTTATACATTTAGAATAAATTGATTCTTCAAAGGGAGATGTGACAGTATTAAACCTATATCTATGTAATCTGGGACTGGATGCAACTCACTTTTTCTGTAATCTCATGCTCCTCCTCAATGTGCATTGTAAGATCAGTGCATTCAGCTGCCTGGGCTGTCAGCTACAGAGTCCAAACCTGAAACCTCTTCATGTTTCCTTTCTCCTTTATGTCACTCCTAGAAACTTGTTTGTTCAGTTAAGCTCTGTGTCACTTGTCCCATTATGTCTTTTTGTGTGGTTCTGTGTTAAATTTTTCATCTCACTAAGATCTTGAAAATATTTTATTAGCTGAGAGGTGTTATATAAGTTTCCATGGTGGTTGGTGTTGAAGACTGGATGATGTATTTGTTCTACCTCATCACAAAGAACAAAGAGTAAGAGAAGATTCACTCCTCTGTGTGTGCCAGGCAAGTATTTTATAGTGGCTCACCAGTTTCTCCAAAATGAAAAGAGAAGTTCTCAGTATACCCATGTACTGATTGAGTGTGCTAGTATACCAATGACTGAGCATACCAATAATCTGACTCAATATACTAGCATAACAATGATTGAACAGTTGCATTGACTCTATCCAACCATATTTATCAAAATGACAGCATGTGACTGTATCCCATCAATGTCACCTAAATATAGCATCATCATCAGATCTGTCATTGACAAGACACTTATATTGACTCAATCTTAGCAGGGGTACACTCTGTCACGAAGTAGAATATAATGGATCCATATTGAAAACACAAAACAGTTTAGCCATATCGCTAGAATTTCTTGCAAGTTCTTTTGTGTTTCATTAAGAACAAAGAACAAAACAGCACAGGAATATGTCCTTTGTCCCACCAAGACTGCACCAATACATGATCCTCTTACATGTTGCCATTGTATCCACCTCCTCCTCCACCTCTGGCAGCGTATTCCAGGTACTTTCCACCCTCTGTGTAAAAGGTTTACCTCTCACATCTCTTTTAACATCATTCCATTTATCTTAAATCTATGCCCACTAGTAATTGTCATTTCTAACCTGGGAAAGACTCCAACTAACCATTCTATCCATGCCTCTCATAATTTTGCAAACTACTATCAGGTTGGCCCTCATCCTTTGATGTTCAAGTGAAAACAAACCATATCTGTCCAATGTCTCCTCATAGCTAAATACTTACATCCAGGCAACACTCTGGTAAGCCTTTTCTGCACTCTCTCCAAAGTCTCCATATCCTTCTGGTAGTGTAGCAATCAGATCTGGACACAATATCCCAAAGGCTGTCTAACTAAAATTCTATCCAGCTGCAACAAGACATGCCAATTTTTATATTCTGCACCCCAACCAGTAAAGGCAAGCATGCTATTTGCTTCCTTGACTACCTCATCCGGTTGTGTTTCTACTTTCAGGGAACTTTGGACTTGCATGCCTTAATCCCTCTGTATGTTGATGCTACTGAGGATTCTGCCACTTACTGTATACTTCACTCCAGCATTAGACTTTCTGTTCTAGATCATTAGATCTAGGTTCTGTTGAAATCTCTGAGTGAGATATTTAGAACATAGAACATAGAACAATACAGTGCAGAACAGGCCCATCGACCCTCGATATTGCACCAACCTGTTAACTAATCTAAGCCCATCCCCTACCCTATCCCATTGTCAACCATATGCTTATCCAAGGACTGTTTAAATGCCCCTAATGTGGCTGAGTTAACTACATTGGCAGACAGGGCGTTCCATGTCCTTACCACTCTCTGAGTAAAGAACCTGCCTCTGACATCTGTCTTAAATCTATTGCCCCTCAATTTGCAGCTAAGCCCCCTCGTACAAGCCAACGTCATCATCCTAGGAAAAAGACTCTCACTGTTCACCCTATCTAATCCTCTGATCACTTTGTATGTCTCTATTAAACCCCCTCTTAGCCTTCTTCTCTCCAATGAGAACAGACCTAAGTCCCTCGGCCTTTCCTCATAAGACCTTTGCTCCAGACCAGGCAACGTCCTGGTAAATCTCTTCTGCACCTTTTCCAATGCTTCCACATCCTTCCTGTAATGGGGTGACCAGAACTGGACACAAAATTCCAAGTAAGGCCGCTCTAGCGTTTTGTACAGTTGCAGCATGACATCACGGTTTCAGAACTCAATCCCTCTACCAATAAAACCTAACACACCGTATGCCTTCTTAACAACACTATCAACCTGGGTAGCAACTTTCAGGGATCTATGTACATGGACACCAAGATCCCTTTGCACATCCATACTACCAAGATTCTTTCATTGACCCAGTATTCTGCCTTCCTATTATTCTTCCCAAAGTGAATCACCTCATATTTATCTGCAGTGAACTCCATTTGCCACCTTTCAGCCCAATTCTGCAGTTTATCCAAGTCTCCCTGCAACCTGCAACATTCTTCCACACTGTCCACCACTCCACCGACTTTAGTGTCATCTGCAAACTTACTAACCCATCCACCTATGCCTGTGTCCAAGTCATTTATAAAGATGACAAACAGCAGTGGTCCTAAAACAGATTCTTGAGGCACACCACTAGTAACTGAACTCCAGGCTGAATATTTTCCATCAACCACCCCTCGTTGCCTTCTTACAGAAAGCCAGTTTCTAATCCAAACTGCTAAATCTCCCTCAAGCCCATACCTCCACATTTTCTCCAATAACCTACCATTTAGGCCTAAGGGATGAACAATTTTTTGTGCCCTCTAGGCAATTGATTAAGTTTGCCTTGAATTAATTTCACATCCAAAATTTCATCAAGGGTTTCTCTCAATTAGCCATCATACAACATTTTCATCCACCTTCTGCTGAAATTACAGAAAACTATAACAAGATCCAGAACGTAGGCACTTAACGCCACAACCAAGGATGAAATTTTAAAATTGATGCATTGACAGGGCTCTTGCCAGTGTAGGCCAGTAAGCATAAGGGTGATGTGTGAAAGCATCTGGTGATAATTTAGGATACAGGCAGCTTAATACCTGTGCTTTACCTCACTGAGTAAATGGATAAGTCATGGCAAGGTCAGAATATCATCTGTCCTGAGCTGAGTTTGTCTCTATTTTTACCTCCCCCAGACTCACTAACCTTTCTAACAAAGACAAGTAAAATACTGCACATGCTGAAAATCCTAAATTAAAGTATAAAGTGATGGAAATACTCTGCAGGTCAGGCAGCAGCTATATAGAAGGGGCCAAAATTCACATTTTATGTTGATGACCTTGTGTGAGAACTGGGAGAAACCTGAAACTGAAGAATTTACTGTAAAAATAAATACAGAGCCAAATAAAAACAGAAGGAACAATGAGAAGGACCTCTGATGGACAGGGCCATGGGCGTGAGAATTTGAGTAATTGAAGGTCATTATCAATCAATGGAATGACCAAAGGATTGGCCAAATGATTTCATTGATATCCAAGATTACCTCCTGACAGGAATAATTCTAATGGTTCTGTCAGTTCAGCTATCTTCCTTTTTTTAATATGAGCCACCTCTCCTGTGAGCACTGAAGATACATCAGGGGTAAATTGAAGAGTTCATACAACCCCTCCTTGCAGTCTATTGTTACATCAGCAACTGGCCCTTGCCTGATGTACAGGCTGATAGGTTTCATTGTGTGAAACCACTGTAGTGGTTCAGTATGACGACTGTTTCCAGTTTGTCATGGACCAGATCAAACCCCCTGAAGATATATTAAGAATGAAGCCTGGACTCTAACCTTTTCTTATTTTAAAGACTGATGCCAGGCATTGTGTTCCAAATGCAATTCGATTGGTCAAACTGCCAGATGTGAAGGAAAACACACGTTATTCATACACAATTGTTAAAATACAACAAAAGAAGTAATAAATTGGAATAACTTAACTCATTTTGAAAACCTAACAGAATAATAGATTTAACTGCTAAACCATAACTGCTCCAATTTAGTAACAACCCATAAACACACCCCCGGCAAAGGCAAATTCAGCAAAAATAGATTGTCTTGCAGGTAATTTTCCAGTCCAGGAGGAAAAAAGCATCAAGAGAAAACTCAGACAGAGAGAGAGAGAGAGAGAAGTTAGCAGAGAGAAATGTGGAAGCAGCTTCCAAACCCCATTTTAAGACCCCAGAAGCTACTACTGAAAACTAAAACAGAAATTTCTGGTTCAGTTGGACCTTGACCCCACCCATTCAGGCTGCTTCTATTGTTCCAACATTTAAAAAAAACCAATGTCTCACAAACTGTTCACTTAATTGGCTTCGAATAGACAGTTTGTCGCCTCTGTCTTAAAACCTCTCTTTGGAAGAAAAGACAGGACAAAATACACCTCTTAAAGTCATGGTATTATCACAAGTGTCTATACGTACATCAGGCTACTATGCACTGTGACTGGTATAGGATGGTGACATTGCATGATTGCTTCGGAGGGTGCATCAGCATGAACATGGTCTGCAAATATACTCAAAGAATCTTCTAGATGAAACCATTCCTTGGAGTTGCTATTAATCCCGTGTTTGTAGCAAAATCTGAAGGGTATTAAGGAAGACCTGCCATTCAACAGCATTGTGCATACTCCGCAATGCATTTTACAGACAATTTCTACAGTCCAGTCTCTGATGTAATGTAGAAAACAGAGCAGCCGACTATACACGAAAAGACCACACAAACAACGCAATCATAGTTAGGTAATTTGTTTTTGTGATGTTGATTGAGGTATTCATATTGGCTGGACAGATCACACCTCTAGGTCTCGGCCTGAAATGCCAGCCTTCCTGCTCCTTAGCCTGCTGTGTTCATCCAGCTCTACACCTTGTTATCTCAGATTCTCCAACATCTACTATCCCCAGCTGAGCAGCACTCGCTCAGCACTGAACTGCAGTGTCAGCCTAGATTTTGTGCTCAAGCCACCTGTGTGGGAACTGAGCTTACAACCTTCTGAATCAGGGGAAGAGAGCTTACTATCGCACTACAGCTATGGATAGAAATCAGTTTGTCACCCAGCCCCTGTCAAACATTTTGAACTGACCTTTTGAGGTGGTGGGAGTGTGAGTCCAGGAAATCCTTCTTTGCACTCCTGCATGCAGCTTGACCCAGGTACTACCGATGAGTGTGCTTACCTTTTCCTTAGAACCCTCTGTTGTGCAACAACAACGTGCTATTTTCAACTCTATTTCCCTCTACCTACCTCCAGTGGTGGCCTCTTTAAAATGCTGCTGTGTCACTTTTTAAATATCTGTGTCAGGCTTTCAAACTCCCATTCAGCGTGCAGTGACAGCCATTGATCAGAGTGTTTTCTCACCTGAAAATGAAGATATACATCAGCCCCCCCCGAAAATCGCAAGGTGCCAACATTAGAGGGTCATCTGCCACTGTGGCATTCATTCCCTTCTGGAATATCAGGCAACCAAGAATGCTGACTATATATTGTGCTGCACCTCCACAGTCATGAATGTAACTCAGCAGGCAGCAGTGAAAACAAGGCTTCTGGCCTACAATTCACCTTTCGTCACTTGCTCAATAGTGCATACTAATAATGTATTTCACTCTTCAATCTGCATTGCCTCTGCCTGATTTATACTCTTTTAATTTCCATGGGTAATGCTTCCAGACCAATATTAATATTAGAGCTTTATTAGATTGAGCTTCTGTTAAAATCAATCTGATGGTGAATCCCAATGTACAAAGCAGTCATTGCTGGAAACTGATGAGTACGTCCTTTAGGAGAGAGAACAGCTCCAGATGCTATAATGACAGCTGAAATGTTTTTCTCTCTGCGCAAATGATAATCATGAATTATCAGATGCACAGCTTGCAAAAAAACACAGGCAAAGAAAATCTTCACAGCAACGTAATTTATGTCTTGAGTGAAAAGAGAACGTGAATGCCTTAAAGAGATTGCAATGCTGGAGGAAGAAATTAGACTGGGAGCACATCCCCTCCCCCTCATTAATCAAATTGTTGCCTTTTTTGTGGGTTTTGGATAGTCAAGGGGAAAGTTAATTGTTTCGGAGAGATTCAACCTGACTTTAATGATGACTTGTCCCAGAACTTAGAATGTGGGAAACAGAAAGTAATAATATCACAGTGGTCTAAGAGGGCACATCGCAAATCCTTGTCTACTTATGGTGTTCCAACTAGGAAAGACTCCTTTCGCCATCTCCCAGCCTCACTATTTTTCACATCCCATCCCTACATCTCTCTACATCTCCCCTCCTTCAAGACAGTCCTTCAAATCTACCACATCTAGAATGCTTTGGTCACTGGGCCTACCATCTTCTACATTGTCCAATGTCAGATTTTGTCTTATAATAACCCTTTATGACTTTGATTTTTTTGTATATTTAAGGTAATGAGGTTACATAATGCTGACTAGTACCTACACAATTAGAATCACACAGCTGTACAGCATGGAGACAGACCTTTCAGTTCTATTCATCTATGTTGGCCAAATATTCTAAATTAATTTAGTCCCATTTGCCAGCATTTGGCCCATATCCCTCTAAACCCTTCCTGTTCACATACCTATCCAGATGCCTTTTAAATCAGATCAGCCTCCACCACTTCCTCTTGCTGCTCATTCTATACTAAGAACATCCTCTGTGTTAAAACGTTGCCCCTTAGGTCCCTTTTAAATCTTTTCCCTCTCACCTTAAACCCGTGCCCTCTAATTTTGGACTCCCCCGCGCTCAGAAAAAGTCCTTGGCTATTCACCCTACCCGTGTCCTCATGATTTTATAAACCTCTATAAGGTCACCCCTCAGCCTCCAACACTGCAGGGAAAATAGCCCCATCCTGTTCAGTCTCTCCCTGTAGCTCAAATCCTCCAACCCTGGCAACATCTTCGTAAATCTTTTCTGAACCCTTTCTAGTTTCACAACATCCTTCCAACAAGAGGAAGTCCAGAATTTCATGCGGTATTTTGAAAGTGGCCTAACCAATGTCCTGTACAGATGCAACATCTTCCAACTCCTATACTCAATGCACTGACCAATAAAGGCAAGTATACCAAATGCCTTCTTCACCATCCTATCTACTTGGGATTCCACTTTCAAGGAACAACGAACCTACAGTCCATGGTCTCTTTGTTCATGAAACTCCCCAGGACCTTACCATTAAGTCTATAAGTCTTGGCCTGATTTGCCTTTCCAAGATGCAGCACCTCATGTTTATCTAAATTAAATGCCATCTGCCACTCCTTGGCCCATTGGCCCATTAGATCAAGTTCCCATTGTACTCTGTGATAACCTTCTTCACTGTCCACTGCAACTTTCTTTCATCCACAAGTTTACTAACTATACCTCCTATGTTCACATCCAAATCATTTATATAAATGACAAAAAACAGTGGACCCAGCACTGATCCTTATGGCACACTGCTGATCATAGGTTTCCAGTCTGAAATGCAAACCTCCACCATCACCCTCTGTCTTCTACCTTCGAACTAGTTCTGCATTTAATGACTTGTTCTCATTGTATTCCAAGTGATCTAACCTTGCTACACAATCTACCATGAAGAACCTTGACAAACATCTTACTGAAGTCCATATAAATTATATCCACAGTTCCCACCTCATCAATTCTCTTTGTTATGTCTTCACAAACACAATCAAGTTAGTGAGACATGCTTTCCTATGCATGAACCCATGCTGATTATCTCTAATCTGTCCCTTCCTTTCCAAATAAATATAAATCCTGTCCCTCAGGATTTCATCCAACAACTTGCACACGACTGATATCAGACTCACTGGTCTATAGTTCCCTGGCTTGACCTTACCACCTTTCTTAAATAGTGACATTACATTAGCCAATCTTCAGTCTTCCAACACCTCACGTGGTTATCGATGTTAGAAATATCTCAGCAAGAGGCCCAGCAATCACTTCCCTAGCTTCCCATAGAGTACTAGTGTACACCTGATCACGTCCTGGGGATTTGTCCACTTTTTGGCATTTTAAGCCATCCAGCACCACCTCCTCTGTAATGTGGACATTTTTCAAGATGTTGTTATTTATTTCCCCCGTTCTCTATCTTCCATGTCCTTCTCCATGTTTAGTATCTCCCCCACCTCCTGTTAAAAGAAATAATTTTATTTATAAAGCACTTTTCACATCTGCAGGATTTCCTGAAGCACTTTACATACAGTAAAGTATTTGTTTTGAAGTGTAGTCCCTGTTGTAAGGGAGCCTATTTGTGCACTGCAAGCTCTGGTGAACAACAGACACACCATCCTGCTCAACAATGTGTTAATAGTCAGCTAAGACTATTTTAGCCATTTTGGCTGAGGGAACAATACCACTTAGAAACTTCCCCTTCTTTTCAAAATAATGCCAGAGAATGTTTCACATCCATCCAGGCCTGGAGCCCACCTTTAACATCTAATTGAAAAGGTGGTACCTCCAATATTGAAGCACCCTCTTAGTACTGGCGCTGGATTCGGAGTCTCAGTTATGTGCTCAGGTCTCTGGAAGAGAATTCGAACTTAGGAATTTTGACTTGAAGTGAGGGTGCCACTTTGCATTGGAGCCGTGACTGACATGGGTAAACATACTGTGCACCATTATTAAACCACACAGGGCCAGAAGATTTTAGATTCAACCCCCGCTATATTTAATATATTGATCACCTTTCACTGAGATGGATTAAAAAACCTCAGTTGTTTCAACATAATATAGTAATGATTTTCTTTTAGTATAACCCCAACCCCACATTCCAATGTGGCCAGTAACCGTTCAAAATCATTAGTATCATTTTTGTTTGATCAACAGAAAAGAAAGGCCTGGGTTTACACAGCAGCAGCTTTCGCATCTCTCCACCTCCTTCACTTCCTTTGTTGGTTCTCTCAGTTTGTTTTGATAAAGCAGCTTCCCATCGAGTTACAATATTCATCCACTTTTCTCTGATGCTTATTCCTGATTTCTATCATTCAGAGTGTTATGTCTTGGCTTTAACCATTTGTATTAGCCATTTTTGGGATATGAGTGCTGTTAACAGTATCAGCATTTAATGCTTAACCTTAGCTTATACATGTGTCTGCTCGAGGAAAACCAGCTTGTTAGCAGCCTTACTGATCATTGGATATCCAGGTTCACACATACTCTCCATCACCTCCTTCATCCTTGACAAAATAGATATTTTAACAAATGCATGTTAATTCTTAGCAACTGCATCTGTTACCATTGGAAGCAAAGGAAGCAAAGCACAGACAGTGATGAAAATACCATCACGCACTTTGTTTTTCATCTTATCAATTTACCAGCAAACTCTCAACAATGTTCAGATTCACAAGTATATGCTGCATGAATGCGAGTGTTCAGTTCACAGGCCCAAAAATAGTGCCTATTAATCATTTTGTTTTATAAAAGTCAAAGATGCAATTAGCAACATTTGACTTCTCAATTAGCCCCACGTGGCTAGAGGCTGATGTATTGGACAAAGCTGGTTTGGCATGAGCTTGACTTTCAATTCAACCTAGGATGTTTGATGAGATATTGTAAAGATAGTCTTACTCTGGTTCTAATCCATGTTGTGTCTATCTTGTATTGTACCTGACCTGGAAGACTGCTTTACTATGTATGTAATCTGTGTTGGAAGAGCTTTACTGGGCAGCCTAGAGGGTGTTTATTCTGCCTATCATGTTCCCTTTATATGGGCCTAAGTGTGGGGGATATGCATTAGATATTGGCTGACCTACCTTCCTCACCGATTGTTAAGAGCACACTGGTGATTTTCAGTATGTTGCTCAGCCTATCAGAGGCTTCAATATTGGTATTTTGTGTCCTAAAGGCCATTGGTTGCAACTACTTGTGAGGGGATCCTGGGTATTTTGCCTGGTGCAACAAAGCTTACGTTACCTCTCATAACAATAGAGACTGAACGTGGGCTTTCCAGAATTGAAGAATCCACCAGATATTTATAACCAATAACTATTTTGTACAAACTTTACATTTGTCAGGTATATATAAATGTCTGGACTAACATGAAGCTATTAGGTTAAAACAGAGAAGATCATTTGAAGCATGACACTCTACTGGAACCATGGTCATAGAGTTGTAGATTCTATGACTCTATGACCATGATTCCAGTCGAATGTCATGCTTCAGTTGATGAGAGAGAAGATGGAGCGTGGAATATTTATACCCTTAGGTCACATGCTAAATAATGATCTCATGTGAAGGTCTCTTTCTGACCATGAAACACACACAAAATTACCCTTTTTCTCAAGGTAAAAGTATATCCACAACAGATTATACATAATTGTACATAGTCATCCGTGGTATTATGTTGTTCTCTGTTGCACATGTTTGACAACTTGGTTGTCTTGCTCCTGATTGCTGTAGCTCAACATCACTGCACAAACGTCACTGTCAAAGTATTATTCCTTCCTTTCTTCATACATAAATGGTGCGTCCTATATTGATCTGCTCTGACTTCTGTTCCTCTACAATATAACACCATAATCAATAATGACTTCCTCTGATTTGAAAAGGTTGCAATTCTTTGCTGCTATTAGGTATTTGTGTTTGTGTTTCTAACTCACACTCTCTGCTCAGTGTGTGGTTTTGGCAGTTTTCTACATGCTCGCTCATCACATAGCTCTTTCATTCTGTTCTACTTTTGTTGGACCTGTGAGTTAAGTCTCCCGGTTCTGATGGATTTGATCCTAAGGTTTTAAAAGCTGTGACTAGTGAGATAGTTGATGCATTGGGGTTTGTAATTTTTGAAAACTCATTAGATTTAGGGATGATTTGTTCAGATTGGAAAATATCTATCACAATCCCTTCATTCAAAAAGGGACTGAGAAGAAAGTGGGAAACAATAAACCAATCAAGAAAAGTCAATGTGTTTGTGTTATTCAAAATGGTCCAATAAAGGAAGTATTTGAACTTGAAATAGATACTTGAATTTCCAGAAGTCATCTGATACAGTGCCAGAAAGGTTCTTGCAGGAAATAAAAATTCACTGTTTAAGGAGTGGCACATTGGCATGAATAGACAATTGGCTGGTTAAAAGATGCAGAGAGTGAGCGTAAGTGTGTCTTATGCAGGATGTCACAAGTGGTGTGCCACAGGAGGCTGAGTTGGGGCCTTAACTCTTAATAACATATACTAATGATTTAGATGAAAGAATGAAAGGTATGCTAAAGCTAAAGATAGGTAGGGAAGCAAGTTAGGAAGAGGACATATGGACCCTACAAAGTTTAAAGTGAGTGGGCAAAGGTCTGGTATATAGTGTATAACAGGAAAAGTGTGTAAATGTCCACTTTGGCACAAAGAATATTTTATGAAAGCATTACCTAAATGATGAGAGGTTGCACAGCTGGGAGATGCAGAGAGACCTGGACACCCTAGTGCATGGCTCACTGAAGTTTATCATAAAAGGTACAGCAGGTAATTAGGAAGGCTAAAATAATATTGGATTTTATTGTGAAGGGAATTGAATGCAAGCACACAGAGATTATGCTTCAGTTAGATGGGACATTGGTGAGGCAACATGTGGAATACTGTGCACACTGCTGGTCACTGGACTTAATAGAAGGATGTTAATGAGTTGGAAGCAGCTCAGAGATCACTTACGAGACTAATATCTGGAACGAGCAGATTGTCCTATGAGAAAAGACGAGAAATGCCAAGCCTGTATCCTCTGGAGAGAAAGGTTAAAGGTGAGTTAATTGAAACATAGAAAATCATGAGAGGATGTGACCAGGTCAATGTCAAAAGGATGCTTCCTCTTGAGGGAGAATCTAAAATTGGGGTCATAGTTTAAAAATAAAGGGGGCAACCATTTAAAACAGAGATGAGGAACATGGATTCTCTCAGGGGATTGAGAGTCTTTGGAATACCTTTCCTCAAAAGACAGTGAATCCAGAATCTTTAAATACTTTTAAGGCAAATGGAGATAGATTCCTGATTACCAAAAGGAATGAACATATATTGAGGGATATGCAGCAATGTAAAATTAAAGTTAAAATCAGATCAGCCATGACCTTATTGAATGGTGGAGCAGGCTCAAAGGGCTGATTGGCCTATTTGTGTTCCTTGTTTGTATGTCTGTATGAAGAAACATGTCTTGTGTTTCTAAATGATGAGACATTTGATTACTGGGTAAGGTAATTTGCACTTACTTTCAGACCACAGATTGTGTTGAAGGTTGCAATGCCTTCTCAATTGGTGTTGCAAGACAATTAGGAATATAATGAGGAAATCTTATGTTGCTCAATATTTAATGATCACTGATTTAATGGCATGTACTATTTGTTCTACTTGACTATTTGGGCATGGATTGGGGGTGACAATGAGATATGGGTTATTCCCCACTTATTACATATGTCCTGAAATGATTTGAAATGTGGTCCATTGCTGGTCAGGATCTGCTCCAGGATACCGATCAAACTCAGAATAGCTTGATGATGTCAACAAAGGTCACACTCAATGTGTTGCTAAGTCATTTCACAAATGGGAAACACCAAAATGATACGTCACAAGAATATAATCTCCCATGTGCATTCTGAATTGATCTGTTGCTACTTTCATCCATGGCATGGATGGAACATCATTGGAGGTAGAGCCTTCCTCTGCTGCTGGGGCTGGTCTCTTAGCCACAAATCATTGAGTATCCTGACTTACTCCTGGGCAGTATACAGATTCACTTGTTAGCCATCTTGAGCATTCAATACCTGCATGTCCCTAAAGGAACATGGATGTGATACTTTGGAGTAAAACTTCCACTGTTAGGATTTGCAAATGAATTGTTGTGATATGCTGATTTCATCCATGTATGCCCAGAAGGAACAAATCTTCTCAGGTACTTCTTTAATAATATTGTACAGCGCGCCACTGTCACTGTATTAAATGGGGTAGATTCTACACAAATCTAGCAACTCAAGATTGGGCATCCATGAGACACTGTGGGCCATCAACAGCAGCAGAATTGTACACCAGCATAGCCTGCAACCTCATGGTCCAATTTATCACCTACTCAACAAATTCTAGTTCAGTGGAGAGTGCACTTACCCACACTGCAGGAGCAGCACCAGGCATACCTGAAAATGAGTTGTCAATGTGGTAAAAATATAACAACAGCAAAAGCAGCAAGTGACAGATGGAGTGAATTGATTCTGCAAACAATGGACCAGATCTAACCTCTGCAGTCCTGTCATATTCAGCCATGAATGTTGGTGGACAATTAAAAAAATCACTAGAGGAGGAGGGTCCACAAATATCCCCTGTGTCAGTGATGTGGGAGCTCCATCAGTGCAAAATGTAAAGAATCATTGAATTCTTATGGTATAGATAAAGGTCATTCAGCCTATTGAGTCTGCACAGACGCTTTGAAGAGAATCTGTACCACACCCATCCACCGTTTCCCTGTGCATTTCCCATGGCTAATCCACCTAGGCTGCACATCCCTGGGCAATTTAGCATGGCCAATCCACTAATCTGTACGTATTTGGACTGTGGGAGAAAAAAGGAGCACCCAGAAGAAACCCACAGACACAGGGAAAATGTGTAAACTCCATACAGTCACTCAAGGATGGAATTTCTTTTTGTTCCTTCATGGGACAAGGGCATCACTGGCTAGGCAACATTTATTGCCCATCCCTAATTGCCCAAAGAGTAGTTGAGAATCAACCACATAGCTGTGGGTCTGGAGCCACATGTAGAATAGACCAGGTAGGGATGGCAGTTTCCTTCCCCTAAAGGACAATTATGAACCAGACGGATTTTTCCCTAACAATCGGCATTGGGTTCATGGTCATCATTAGACTCTTAATTCCAGATATTTATTGGATTCAAATTCCACCATCTGCTGCGGCAGGATTTGAACCTGGGTGCCCAGAATGTTATCTGGGCCTCTGGATTAACAGTCCATTGATAATGCCATTAGGCCATCGCCTCCCCTCAAACCTGGGTCCCTGGTACTGTGAGGCAGTAATGCTAACTACTGAGCCATTGTGCCACCTAGAATCGTTTTCAAGAACCTTCAGCCAGAAGTAAAGAGTGAGTGATCCTTCTTGGCCTCATCTAGAAGGCCCCAGCATCATTGACTAGTCTTCAACCAATTCTATTTACTTCACATGATTATAAGAAATGGCTGAAGGCATTTGATACTGCAAAGGCTATTGACCTTGACAACATTTGAGGAATAGTTCTGATAACTTAACTTCCTGAATATGCCATGCCCTTAGCCAAGCTCTTCCAGCATGCAATTACAACAATGGTATCTGCTGGATAATGTGGAAACATGTCTTGGTATGTCCTGCACACAAAAAGCAGGACAAATCCATCCTGGTCATTTACTGCCCCAACAGTCTTCATTTGATCATCAGTAAAGTGAAGGAAGGTGTCATCAACAGTGCTATCAAGCTGCATGTAATCAGCAATAAGCTGCTCAGTGATGCCCAGTTTGGGTTCCACCAGGGCCACTCAACTCCTGACCTCATTACAGCCTTGGTTAAAACTTGAACAATAAGTGCTGAATTCCCAAAGTGAGGTGAGAGTAACAGCCCTTGACATCAAGGCTGCATTCGACCAAGTGTGGCATCAAGGAGCCATGACATAACTATAGCAATGGAAATAAGGGGAAAAATCTCCATTGGTTTGAACCATACCTTGCATGTAGGAAATGGTTGTAGTTGTTGGAGAGCAGTCATGTCGGCTCCAGGACATCTCTACAGAAGTTCCTCAGAGTAGTACCCTCGGCCCAAAAATCTTCAGCTTCCCTCCGCCATAGTGTCAGAAGTGAGGATGTTCATTGATTTATTGCACAATGTTTAGTAACATTCACAACTTCTCAGATACTAAAACAGGCTATATTCAAATGCAATAACATCTGGACAATATCCAGGTTTGGGCTGACAACTGGTAAGCTGCCCTAGCACCGCATATGTGCAATGACCATCTCCACCAAAAAAGAATTTAATCGTCAGCCCTTGACATTCAATGGCATCACCATCACCTATATCCCCCATCATCATCATCCTGAGAGTTACCATTGACCAGAAACTGAACTGGACTAGTCATACAAGTTGTGCAGCTACAAGAGAAGGTCAAAAACTAGGAATCCTGCAGTGAGCAGCTCACGTCGTGACTCCTCAAAGCTTGTCCTCTATCCATAAGTCACAAGTCAGGATGTGATGGAATACACCCCACTTGCCTGTATAAGTGCAGCTTCAACAACACTTAGGAAGCTTAACAGCATATCATGAAAGCAGCCTGATTAATTGTCACCACGTCCACAAGCATTCACTCTCTCCACCACTGACACACAATTGCAAACAGTGATTCAATGCAGAAATTCACCGGTGCTCCTTAGACAACACCTTCCAAATCCATGATCACTAATAAAGAAGGACAAGGGCAGTAGATACATAGGAATGCCACCACCAAGTTCCTTTCCAAGCCACTCGCCATCCTGACTTGGAAATATATTGCCATTCTATCACTGTCACCAAAACTCAGCATTCCATGTACAATATTAAAGAAGAACAAAGGTGACAAGGAAAGTTCTTCCAAGTGTTCTGGGATATTTATCCCTCAGCCTACATACCCCCCAAAAAAGCTGAAGATCTGTTGATTAGAACATTGTTGTTAGTGGGATCTTGCTGTGCAGAAGTGGACTTGCATTTCCTACATTACAGCATTGGCTACATGACAGAAACATACTTAATTGACTATGTCAAGTTGTAGGATATTCTGATGTTGTAAAAGTTGTTGTACAAATGCAAGTTCACGTCATTTCATAAGGATAATTAAAATTGAATTTGACCCAGACTGAAGCAAGCAAAGAAAAAAAAGTGAACAAAACTCATCAATTCAGTTTCCTGCAGTTAACAGCAAGCAAATCGCCCATGCCCATCAATTAAGAATGTTAAAATATATTTTGTAATAGATAAATTAATTAAAAATCTTTAAAAGGAAAATCTCAGGAAGAACCTGCAATTATTAACACAGTCCCAGCTGCCTCAAAGCTCAATTAATCACATTCCAGTCAGGGAAAGGTTAGGAAGCTATTCAACTGGCACAGCCAAGGAGCACATGAACAATTTGCCTCAAATTTGACTCCACTGGCTGGCAGATCTAAAGATACCATTCGTGAGGTTACGGAGGGAAGTTGCAAATCTCCTACCTTGAAAGTATATTTTAAAAAAATATTGTCTCACATTTTTTACTCATTCCCAATTGCGCTAACAATGACAGTAAGATGCTTCCTTGAACCAGCACAGTTTGTGAAGGTACTTGACAATGCTGTAAGGGAGAGAGTTCCAGGATTGTAGTTTAATTACAATGAAAGAATGGCCAAACTTTTTCCAAATTAAGTGGCAGAGTGACTTTAATCTACAACCATGAGGGGCATGGATAGGGTGAATAGCTAAGGTCTGTTACCTCAGGGAGGTGAGTCCAAAACTAAAGGGCATAGTTTTAAGTTGAGGGGGAAAGACTTAAAGGGGACCTGAGGGGCAACTTTTTCACACAGAGGGTGACATGTGAATGGAATGAACTACCAGAGGAAGTTGTGGAGGATGGTACAGCAACAACATTTAAAAGACATCTGGATGAACATATGGGCCAGATGCTGCCAAATAGGATTAGATCAGTTTAGGATATCTGATCAACATGGACAAATGGCACTGAAGGGTCTGTTTCTTTGCTGTACATCTCAATGACTGCAGAATAAATTATGCTTAACTGTGACTTAATCAGAGGAAATTCATTTTTGAATTTTGAGAGGAGGAGTTGGAATAACACTGACCCGTTAGAGTTTGTCTTTTACTTTCAAAGGAGGAAGTGTCTCAATCGACCTGCCTATTACAGTCAGAAATGTAGTATGTGCTTTTGTGCTCCTAAGATGCTGCTTGGCCTGCTGTGTTCATCCAGCTTCACACTTTGTTAATGAAATGTGAGGCTGGATGAACACAGCAGGCCAAGCAGCATCTCAGGAGCACAAAAGCTGACGTTTCAGGCCTAGATCCTTCATTAGAGAGGGGGATGGGGTGAGGGTACTGGAATAAATAGGGAGAGAGGGGGAGGCGGACCGAAGATGGAGAGAAAAGGAGATAGGTGGAGAGAGTATAGGTGGGGAGGTAGGGAGAGGATAGGTCAGTCCAGGGAAGATGGACAGGTCAAGGAGGTGGGATGAGGTTAGTAGGTAGGAGATGGAGGTGCGGCTTGGGGTGGGAGGAAGGGATGGGTGAGAGGAAGAACAGGTTAGGGAGGCAGAGACAGGTTGGACTGGTTTTGGGATGCAGTGGGGGGAGGGGACGAACTGGGCTGGTTTTGGGATGCGGTGGGGGAAGGGGAGATTTTGAAGCTGGTGAAGTCCACATTGATACCATTGGGCTGCAGGGTTCCCAAGCGGAATATGAGTTGCTGTTCCTGCAACCTTCGGGTGGCATCATTGTAGCAGTGCAGGAGGCCCATGATGGACATGTCATCTAAAGAATGGGAGGGGGAGTGGAAATGGTTTGCGACTGGGAGGTGCAGTTGTTTATTGCGAACCGAGCGGAGGTGTTATGCAAAGCGGTCCCCAAGCCTCCACTTGGTTTCCCCAATGTAGAGGAAGCCACACCGGGTACAACGGATACAGTATAGCACATTGGCAGATGTGCAGGTGAACCTCTGCTTAATGTGGAAAGTGTTATCTTGGATTCTCCAGCATCTGCAGTTCACATTATCTCTGCAGTATGTGCAGGTCAGCGTGGGAAAGAATAGGACCAGAAGTGAGATAACAAGGCGTAGAGCTGGATCAGCACAGCAGACCAGGCAGCATCAGAGGAGCAGGAAAGCTGACATTTCAGGTCTGGACCCTTCTTCAGAAATTCAGAAATGCCCATTTCTGATGAAGGGTCCAGACACAAAACGCCAGCCTTCCTGCTCCTCTGATGCTGCCTGGCCTGCTGTGCTCATCTAGCTCTACACCTTGTATTCTCAGATTCTCCAGCATCAGCAGTTCCTACTATCTCTGGACCAGAAGTAAAATTTGTGGCTAGATACGTAGATCGTTCACATGGGATCGGGATTATCACAGTGTTTTTACAATGTTATAAGAGTCAGACTTTTGAGATGTTGGGGTGGGGGTGTATTTTACCCATGGTAGGGCCAGTTCACATTTGCCAGTGAAAGGTTGGTCTTGAGCCTTCTGATTTTAAATAAAACTGCGCTGGAGGCAGTAAGAGTGTGACCTCAGGCACTGGAAGCCCTGTCTTCGAGAGATGGGGCCATTCTGATTGCTAGCAGCTGAATAGTTCCAGCAGTGCCAGAACATGTTAGTGGCCACTGCTGGAACTGCAAGGGAATCCTGAGGAGAAGACCCAGGGATGTTGGGCTTACAGAGAAGTACAGGGCTTTTGTTTTGGGATGGATTGCGGAGCCGAGCAAGGATGGGGAGAGGGAATGCAATCAGGTTTGAGTAGCATAAAAGGCATAAAAAGAAGGGGTTTACCATCTAGAAAAAGGATGTTCAATACTCTTTGCCAACTTGCACCATGAGTTAGGAAAATTACAGGCTGGCCACCTGCCTTCCACCTTCCCCTGCCCACTGTATTCTGCAGCAGAAACAAACACTTCAGTTGCCTTAGATAACAAAGTGTGGAGCTGAATGAACGCAGCAGGCCAAGCAGCATCAGAGGAGCAGGAAAGCTGACGTTTCGGGCCTAGACCCTTCCTCAGAAATTTTCAGAATTTCTGCAGAAGGGCCTAGGCCAAAACGTCAGCCTTCCTGCTCCTCTGATGCTGCTTGGCCTGCTGCGTTCGTCCAGCTCCACACCTTGTTATCACAGATTCTCCAGCATCTGCAGTTCATACTATCTCTGAAACAACTTAAGTTGCCTTGGTTGGCTACTATAGGGCATCAATAGATCTAAGGATGAGCATGCTGGCTGGCACCTTACTCACACTCCATAATATTGGAGCCATCTCAATTCTCAGCAGAATGTAGGTAGGTTTCTACCCATTTAATTCTATGTGGCATTCCTGGCCTTCAAACTATGTTTGTGGGAGGAGAAGGGATGATGTTTAACCGCACCCCACTTTAAAACTAGCCTGTACTCACCCTGTCAGTGGACCTAAAAAATGCCACACCACCTTTTCCAAGGGCAGCAGGAGTTCTCCCTGGCCAGCATATATCCCTCAAACAACACTTAAAACAAATTACCTGATCATTATCACTGTGATGCCGATTGGAGCTCACTGTGAGCCGAATAGCAGCTGCAGTCCTTACATTTTAACAGTAGCTTTTATTGTCATTGAAACATCCTGAGGTTACAAAAAGTAGAATAGAAATCCAAGTCTTTCTATCTCAAGACCCCACCATGCCCACATACTTAATTCTTTTATGGGTAAAGTTCCAATTGTTTTAGACAGTTTTCGCCCAGGCATTCCGCTATTACATACAGCTATGTGCACATAGATGCAGACACAGACACACATTGCAGTTTAAGGAGCTTGCATTCCACAAACATCAACGAATGGACTACTGGTCCAACGTTAAACAACTGAAGAAACCCATTGATTATTGACAGTGCTATAACAGTCCTCACAGAGCTTCGACAGAAGGAGGAGGAGAAGATAAACAAAGTATATCCGGAGGCAGAATGCTGAAGTGAGCAAGGGACTGTATGTATTGCTATAGAGACAGGTATCTGAGACAGAAAGTGGGGTGGAAGCTATGAATCAGTGAGAGGATGTCTGCTAGCACAGGGGAAGCATTGGAGCATTGGGGAAAAGGACTAGGGCCTGGGTGAGCCAGTAGAGCTGAGCAAAGGCTTGGGTTGGAGAGGTTCACACATTGAGGTGATGTTTGTGGGAGATTTGGAGCTACAAAGGCTTCAGACCCTGAAGCTGAGATTTACTGAAGTTTGCTACAGGGTGATACGGGCAAGGAGAAATAGGAAGAAATCACCCACAGAGCAATACCTTGCAATCACCCGACACCAGGTTTAAGAAGAAGGTCTATTGTTATCATTTGCAGGGCAACTAAAACATTAGACCACAAGAAATCAGAACAGGAGTAGGCCATTGGCCTTCCCGGGCCTGCTCTGCCACTCAATAGGATCTGACACTCCTCATGTCCACTTTCCTGCCCTTTCCTCATTCCCTGGCTGATCAAGAATCTATATAGTTACCAGCGATGTTCACATTCAGAGAACAAATGTTTTTCAAAATGCTATATTTGGGAATTTGAAAATGAAGGGAGAGAGGCAAGGCAAAAACAGCATGAAATAAGGAACAACAGAAGGAATAATAGAGCTAACAAATTAAATTTTAGATTAGAGGATATCCCAATCCTGTGAAATACTTCTGAACTGGAGTACTGTGGCAGCATTTGAAGTTGACTTTAGGTGTCAATTCTAAACAGCTCTGCTTGCTGACGCTGGAAGCAGGGGGATGCATAGTCAAGGGAGAACTAGTTAACTTAGAACTCATGGGAACATCTTACCCTCATCCCTCCATGCAAACCTGCATGGTCCCTCATTCCACCATGGCAACTCATGCTCTCACATTTTATCCCCATCCAACCCATGATCTCTTACACCCTCAATGCTAACACATCTCTCATCCCCATGGCCACTTACACTCTGCATAGCCACTAACTCAGTCTCCACCATGACCAGACTTCAGGAGGCATGTGGAGAGGAGCAAACAATTTCTAACAATCTGTTACAGGTCCCATTCACACGTACTGATTAATGCAGAAGACCTAGAGGTGGATGGTTGCTTTTCAGACTGGAGGCCTGTGACCAGTGGTGTGCCACACGGATCTGTGCTGGTCCACTGCTTTTCATCATTTATTTAAATGATTTGGATGTGAACATAATTGGAGGTGTTGTAGTGAGTGGAGAACGTTACGTCAGAATATAACAGCACCTTGATCAGATGGGCTAATGGGCCAAGGAGTGGATGGAGTTTAATTTAAATAAATATAAAGTGCCATGTTTTGGAAAGGTAAAGCAATGCAGTACTTATACACTTAATGATAATTTCCTGGGGAGAGTTGCTGAACAAAGAGACCTTGGAGTGCAGGCTCATAGGTCCTCGAAAGTGCAGTCGCAGGTAGATAGGATAGTGAAGAAGGTGTTTGGTACACTTTCCTTTATTGGTCAGTGCATTGGGTACAGGAGTTGGGAGGTCATTTTGCAGCTTTACAGGACATTGGTTAGGCCACTATTGGAATACTGCACGCAGTTCTCGTCTCCCTTCTATAAGAAGGATGTTGTAGAACTTGAAAGGGTCCAGAAAAGATTTACAAGGATGTTGCCAGGTTTGGAAGGTTTGAGCTACAGGGAGAGGCTGAATAGGCTGGGGCTATTTTCTGGAACATCAGAGGCTGAGAGGTGATCTTATAGAGGTTTATAAAATCATGAAGAGCATGGATAGGGTGAATAGGCAAGATCTCTTCCCAGGGACGGAGAAGTCTACTATTAGACAGCAAAGGTTTGAGGTGAGGGGGAAAGATTTAAAAGGGATCTAAGGGGCAACCTTTTCACGCAGAGGGTAGTGCGTGTATGGAATGAGCTGCCAGAGGAAGTGGTGGAGGCTGGTACAATTACAGCATTTAAAAGGCATCAGGATGGGTAAATGGATAGGAAGGGTTTAGAGGGATATGGGCCAAATATTGGCAAATGGGATTAAATTAGTTTAGGATTTCGGGTCAGCATGGATGAGTTGGCCCAAAGAGTCTGTTTTTGTGCTGTACATCTCTATAAGTCTGTGGAAACAGGGTTGGGGTGGGGCGGTGGATGGGAAGGAATAAATGGGTCTTTTTCCAGGTGGAAGGCAATGCATACCACGAGCAGCACTCCCTAAAATTTTCTTTCCAGCTGCACTGGCCTTCGAAGTCTGTGTGTGGCGGTGATCTCTGGAAGCCAAAGCCAATACCATGATCAGCGTGTCAATACAAGTTGTTGCACACGGATCCTTGGATCAACTGTGGACACCTTTTACTGACATCACACTTTGATCTCACAACCCCTTCATATCCCACCTGCTATGCCATATCCCCCATTTCTGCCCAATACTGGACTTTGAACAAGGTACAAAGTTCAAACCCAACAGTTCTTAAGGATCAGATTCCAACAGTAAAGATCAGACCTAAACTGTTTCTGCAAAGTACTGATATCTACCACAACTGCATGAAGTAGTGTGGTCTATCCCCAGCTCAGGAGAATGATTAATTCCATTTGCACGTTAACTTGGAAGGGTTGAGAATATATTCTGAACTAACATTCCCATCCCCCAGCTGTCTCCCTGTCATGTGACCTGTCACCTGATGAACGATATGACTCAGCCTGCAGCTGCCAGCCCCAAAAATAATGACAAAAACAATTAGCAATCCAAGCAGTAGCCTCTTCTTAATTATCTCCTTAGAGTTTAATTAACTAGCTAAATTATCAGCAGTAATGTAGGCATTAATTATGTCAAATTACAGTGTAAAAATCATGAAGTGTGGAAAATGTCAATTCAGCTGTGTTCACCTGCAGAGTGCAGGTGGTGACGTAACAGATGAAAAAAACCCGAGGAATAAGAAGCAACCATTCATTTTATGGTAAGTAAACATTGTGGAGAAGTGGGGCAGAGGGGGAAATCTTGTTACCAGTGGCGAGAGCACTTGCTGACTAAATGAAATGGATAGAGCAAGGGCAGGAAAGATTTCACAGAGCAGACCAGGCCTGATGTCACCTGGGATGAGATGCAGGCAGGATCTAAAGCAGGCTCCAAAGAAAGGGTAAGATGTGGAAGGTATAAGTGCTCCCTCACCAGATGGACTCAGATACTGAATTATTAAATTATGAAGACTAATACAAATCAGACAAGAACGAGGTAATAATTTTGCTGCCCTACAGAAATAATTATCATAATTTTGATAAATTACATGATGGGAGCCTCTCAAAATTGAGGTAGATTTATCTTAATTAATATCTTGGACCTGTTCAAAAGGTAAATTGTTCCACTGGGGCCACTGCTGGCTTTCTGCACTTCTGTCGGAGAAATTCAGACCTTTTTCTGTGTTTTTGTTAGACAGCAGCACTCTGAGCAAAGAGTCAGGAGTTCTCTGGATACACAATTAACTCCCCTCCAAACAGCCTCAACCAGCCTACAACAGACTCTTCAACTCCAAACAGGTGGGATCTTACTCAGATCTCTGTTACATTTTGTACCCCCCACCTCCCCCAAAAAAGTCCAGAATGACACTCCACCATCAAACAACAGCAGGGAAAACGAATGACCAGATTAACTTTAATTCAGCTTACTTGCTGCTGGGTGTGAATTTTCTTGTCTGAACATTAGACACTGCATTTGGCTAACAGTGACCATATGTTTGACCAGTTAATTGTTTTCATCTAATCTTTTCTCAAGACTTAGAACTGGTTAAGATTTCATTGCAGGTGAACTTAACTGCAGCTCATCTTTAACTGAACCCTTGACCCCCCAGTGTGTTGAAGGTACATAACACATTCACGATGAAGCATCTAATTGGAAAACCAGAGAAAAAGATAATGTTTCATTGTGTAGCAATCTTCACAATTTCATTCCAAAGTACTTTACACCCAATGAGGCACTATAGAAATGTAGAGATTTTTGGAATGAATAAATACAGCAACCAAATTACAAATGACATGATTCCACAAAAACAAATTATGTAATGATAACTCGATAACCTAATGTTGCTTGATGGCTAAATATTGGCCATGGATACTGGCAAAGATGTCCCTGCTTGCAGAATATTTCCTCCATTTGAAGAGACCTTGGTTTAATGTATGAACTGAAGGATGTTTGAGTCACCTTTGAATCTGGAAGTATGTGTTGCAAAGTTTTCCATACTCTCCCACCTCACAAATCTAGTTTGAACTGAACACTAAATGAGACCAAGTGGATATAAGCTTATTGCTGAGGTTAACACAATACAGATTATTAATAAACAGCACTGTCAAGAATCTCAATCCTCCTTCAGCCAAGACTCTTCTGTGCAAGGTTCCCAACTCTTCAAGACTGAGCTGCTCCTTTAACTTCACTCATGAGAAAAGTTGGCTTGTTCATGATCAACAATGCCCTGATGTGCTAACTTGGCTCCAGTATCAGATTGCCCAGTCTGCCAGAAGCGATTGATTTGGAGCTAATCATCCATCTCCAGGCATATCATCTTGGGGAAGCCTTAGCCCAAGAGAAACCCATTAACTGGGACAAGCTTTCATTGCGCTGTTTGATTGCTCATTGATACTAGAATCTAATACTTCACACCTGGATGACTTATCACTATTGGCTTAATTCCAGTTCACGAGTGAAGATTCTAAGCAAAACTGTAGGTTAGATCCATCCCCAGGTCATTCATTTTTAGACCAAGTAGTACCTGCCCTGTCTCACCTCGATCTGGAACAGTTAACCTTTGTCAATCTTAACACTCAAATACAGAGGGAAGCTATTCTGTTCCATTCCAGGATTTTGGAACATTGAGGAATGAAGCATGTCACGTTTTTCCACTGAGGAGGCAGGGTCTGATATGGGTGTGGCACCTGCTTGAGGCTTTGGATTGAGGAGAGGCCCAAGCATAGATGAGTAATGATGAGAAGGGTGCTATGAGAACGTCATGTCACCTCCATCAGCCAGTGAGTGCCTCCCAGACCCCTCCTTTGGGAGCCCACTTACATTTGTTTGTTGCGCTCCCAACATGTTGTGTCCCTGCCCATCATTGGGCTTCTATCACAGAGAGATTCTTAAAGTGGACAAGTTGCCCAACCGAATTGGGGTGGACGTGGAAAGGTTGTAGGGTTCCTACCTGCCTGCTGCCTTCCTACCTGAATGCATCCTACCGCCAACGGATTTTTGTCACCGGATTATACCCCGATCCCCCCCACCTCGTTCAATCACCTCTCCTCTCGCCAGCCCGTCTCCCTGCCAGTCTTCATAACATCAGTTCTGTCCTCCTGACCTTGCCAATTTATTATCACATTTACAGGCAAGGTAGCATTCATTCGCCTGAACAGCACTGCAGTTGGTCATCAGAAAGAAACAGTATTCGTCTCCGTCAATCTGAGTTGATCAAACCCAACACTCAGCCGGGGCAGCAGGGGGGTGGGGGTGGAAGAAAAGGAGACATGTTGCTAACCAAGCATGCTACCCAGGCCCCCCAGTCAGTGATCCTGTCTTTTACTCATCTTTGCCTGTGACAATTTAAGTGTTAATTAAAAATAATGTCTCCCTAATGCATAGGCAGCCGGACAACAGACAAGCGGGACGATGTTCTAAATTGGTAACATTGATAGAACGTTACAATTATTTCACTGGTACAGCACTCCAGGGAAATATACTTGGTGCAGAAGGTACAGTTCTCACAGTACAGTACCTTAACACCAGCCATTCAGTCAAGTAGAATTTTTAATAATACTGCAATTCTGGACTACCTGAGCCATAAATGTTGTCTCTCCTTATGGGAAGGAAAGTGATAATGATAGCACAGCTTAATTGTAAAGACCTCCCCCCCAGTTATAATTAGTAAACAACCCTATTCCCTACCTCCCCACCCCCCCAACCCCCACCATCCCCGCCTTTCCATACCCCTATTCTCCGATGATAAAAAGGGTAGTTAGGATCCTCATCTCACTAAGAAACATCTTGTTCTAAACAACGCAGTAACCCAAAAGTATAGCAAGGCAATGGAATGTCAAGAACAAATAAGATCTCCGTTATATTCCAGCCCCTCGTAAAAAAAACCACCAGTGCAATCCTCTTTCACATCTCTTTACACAAGAAAACTTCCTCAACTAAGAAGGAATTAATATTTCTATTGCATCCTTCAGAAACTCAAGACTTTACAGCAAACTAAGTATTTTTGAAGGGTCTTCGCTGTCGTAGAAAAAGTGGTAACCAATTTGCATAGAGCATTTTCCCCAAACACGGCAATGTCATAATGAGCAGATAATCAGTTTTTAGTGATGTTGGATGATGAATATTTTTCAAATGGAAGGAAGAACTCCCCATGAGTTTCTTGACAGGAAACTGAGAGGGCAGATGGCACTGCAGTCTAACATTTTATTCGAAGGACAGTATGCTAATTGTATGGAATTCCTTTAGAACATCTATTGAGGGTTCAGCCTGGATTACATACTGAAATCGCTGGCATAGGTCTTTAATTCCTATCCATCTTTTGCTTAGATTTTTACTTTTGAGTTTATGATTCCAGGCCGTAAACATTGCTCCCATTTTTAAGAAAGCAGTTGCTGGTAGTCAATCCACTTGTATCATTTTAAATTCCCCATCATTGTTCCCTTTTTTGTCCCATTGCAACCCTCTATGGTCTTCTAATATCACCCCCTTTGCCAATAAATAACTCCTGCCCTCCACATCATCATAGAGTTACCCTTTAGTACTTTTTTGCCTTACACCCTTTCCTAGCTTCCATGCTTAACACCTGTTACATTTCCAATGTTTTCTTTCTATGTTTTGATGATAGGCCATGGATCAGAAATGTTTGCTGTTGTCTCTTAATAGACGCTGCCTAACCTGTTGTGCAATTTCAGTGTCTTTAGTTTATGTATCTCGTGCACCAACTGTTGGGTTTGTTGATCTCAGTTTCAAAGTTGCACCCAAGAGGAATTTCAATATTTTCACATTGACTAAAATGGGACCCAAGAGGTCTGTATTAGTCAAAGCATTGTAGATAAATAAGTTTGATCATGTTAACTCCATTACCAATCATTAATGCCTCATCTACTCCATTACCCCAAGGTAGTTTATGCAGTTAATGATTTGGAGTTAATGGTATTGACAAATTTTGGCCTAATTACCATGACAGAGAAAGCAAATACTCAAATGGATAAGTGTTAAATAATATATTATACCACTCTATGGTTCAATTCCAGAGGTGCTCAGAGGGAGAACCAAATCCTCCCTACAGGACCTTAAATGAGAAATGGAGGAGGAATGAGATAAATCATTCCTGCCTTTATAAGACATAACTGGAATAAATTTCATGCGTTTTAGAATTGTCTCACAAGAGGTATTTCATATAACAATACTAAATACCCTTGCTAGCATCTGCAAGATTTAAATCCTTAAATTATATTTGAATTAACTTCATAACACTTGGCATATAATTGCCAATATTGACTGCCTTACAATAGTAGGATTGTAATACACGGTCACCCTGCTTGAGTATCTTCTCTTGTTTCTGCTGTTTTTGGTGATCAAGTACATTTAACACAAAAAGTTAAATCCCGTGGTTGTTCTGGTGAGCATAATTGGCTGAGATTTGAGGGAAAGCAGTGAATCAGCTTGGGCAATGTTGAGTCAGAATTTAGCCATTATATGCAAAGACCAGTTTTAAGGAGGATCAGAGTATAGAATTATACAACACAGAAGAAAGCCAATTGGCCCATCTACCTGTGTCAATTATTTGAAAGAGATATGCAATTAGTCCCACTCCCTTGACTTTTCACAAAGTGCTGCAACCTTTTCCCCCACATCAAGTATGTATCCAACTTCCTTTTGAAAGATAGTATTTAATCCTCTTCCTCTATCCTTTGAATTGGTGCATTTTAGATTATACTAACTCACTGCACAAAGGAATTTCTCACCATGTGTCTCTTTAGAATCGTATCACCCAACTGATGTTGAGATTTGAATATTTCGTATGGACATCAGAACAAATGAATGGCAACAGGAGTGGACCATTTAATAAGGTCATTAATCATCTGATTTTGGCTTCACCACCACGTTCCCACCCATCTCAAATATCTTTATGGTCCCCTGTTAGTTACAACTCTATGCACTCCTGCCTTAAATATATTTAATGAAGCTGTCCCACCGTTGTCTGAGGAGAGAATTCCAATGACACACAACTCTCTGAATGAAGAAAACTTTCCTCATCTACATCTTATATGGAAGGCCCCTTATATTTAAACTGTCTCCTTGGTTCTCATTTCTTCCATAAAGGGAAAACATCATTTATGTAACCTGGCAAGTTCTCATACGATCTTATGTCTCAATATTTTGCTAAATGCCAATGAATATACACTCAGCCTGTCTATCCTTTCCTCATAAGATAAACTCCTCCACTATCCCCGTATCCATTAAATGAACCTTCTCTGAATTCTCACCTTACTCCAAACTGGTCTTACCGATTCCCTGAGCAACACATAATATTTCATCCCTACTGTTACACTCCATTCCCCTCGCAATAAACAACAACATTCCATTTCTCTTCCTAATGACTTGCTTCATCTTCACACCAACTTGCTGTGATCATGTACTGGGGAGCCAGATCCCTCTGCTCCTCAGAATAGTGCAATCTCTTTCCATTTAAACAGTATATCTTTTTTTTCTGTTCTTCTTGCAAGATGGACAAGATCACATTTTCTTATTTCATTCTCTATCTGCCAAATTTTTGTCCACTCACTTAACCCATCTATATCCGTTTTCATACTCCGTGTGAACTTTCCACAACATATTTTCCTAGCTACCTTTGTATCTGCAAATTTAGCAATCACACCTCTGCTACCCATATCCAAGTCATTGATATAAATTTCCATCTCAGGTGAGTTAGAGAAGATAGGTGAGAATACGCAAACAGAGAACTGATGGTATGCATGAAGGTAATACATTTGAGATGTTGGGAAAGATTCCATTGGGGTTGACATCATATGTGATCATTCAGAAAAGTAAATTGTTTTGGAATGTATCTTATGGTCAATCTTAGGTTTGTACAGGAAACTCAGTGTCAGGAGAATATTCGGTATCAGGGATGAGAAAAAACGGTGGTGGTCTTTGGGTGACTAGCTCAAAGAATTAAATAATAATTAAAGACTCTGGGGTAAGGGCACATTAATATCAGATTGGTCAATAAAAGAATTCATGAAGGATAGGAGGAGTCTCAGCTGATATCTCAGAAGTAGTAATTATCTTGAGTCATTTCCAACTGGTCAAGGGTCTCAATGTCAAAGAACACCAAGGGGATTATCCCACTAACAGTGGTTCTGGGGAGGTAAGCCAGTTCAACACCACTATTTAAGATACAATAATAACAGATGTGCGGTGTTGGGTTGGGGACTACTTGAAGTCCACCGATATATAGTGAAGTTGAGAGGAATAGCGAAAGGGGCATTAAACAGTACTTTTTAATGTTGCCACCTTGCTAGCTGACAGCTGTAACAGCAAATCCCAATGCTCTGCTCAGTGCTGAAGACCCTTGAACTTCCAACGACTTGTGCCAATAATCTAGACGAATGCTCCAAATCAGTACTGAGGGAGTGCAGCTCTGTCGTGGGTGCTACAATTCTGATGCCCACAAGGTTGCACATTAAAAAGAAAGCAGGAGAATTCTCCCCAGTGCTTTGTTGAATGTTATTCATCAACTAATAGCATACAAAACAGATGACCCAAAATTGTTGCTTTTGGATGCTCATTGTAAGACATGTGCAATCATCCAATACCCTCTTGAGTGCTTCAATGAGAACTATTTCCACTAAACGTCCAGGCAGATCCTAACCACTCTGTGTGAAGATTTTTCCTTGCCTCACATTTGTTTCTTTTGAAAAAACTTTAAAATTTGTGGCCTCTGACTTTTGATTCCTTCATGAGAGGAAAGTTTCTTCCTATCTATTCTATCCACATACCTTATGATTTCAAACATTTCTAGGAAGTTTTTGATCTTCCCTTAGCCTGCACTTCTCTGAGGAAAGTAGTCCTAACTTATCTTCATAACTTATGTTCCCTATTCCTGGAACCGTTCACATAAACCTGTTCTGCACTTTCTCCACTGTGTTCATACCCATCCTAAATTGTGGCTCCCCAGTTACACGTAATATTATAATTAAGGTCGAACTAGTCTCCTAAATAACTTCACCATAAAGTGCCCACTCATATACCCTGTGCCCCTATTAATAAAGTCTGGAATACTGTGTACTTTATCAGCTTTAGTTGTGCTGCCACCTTTAATGAGTTAATACATACATGCATTCAGGTCTCTTTGCTTCTGCACACTCTTCAGAACAGTACTCTTTATTTTCTATTGTTTCTCCAAGCACTTTGCATTAAATATATTGCCTTATATTTCTATACATTGAACTTCATCTGCCACCTATCTACCCACTCTGACTTGTCAATGTCCTTCTGAAGTTCCACACTGTCCTCCTTATAGTTTGCAATGCTTCCAAGTTTGTAACATCCTCAATCTTTGAAATTGTTCCCTAAATATGAAGAGAGATGTTATGAGAAAGGTGGTCTATACATGTAAATCCTTTCTACTGAAATAGATTTTAGGTCTTTAGTTAGCATATAGGAACAATAACATATTAATAATGTTACTGCAGTAGTATTCAGCGGCTCAGCCAAATCCCTTGGAAACAAGATTTCAAATTAACCCTGGGAAACTGATTGAACTTGAATTTAATTGATAATGGAATAAAATAAATAGTCTTAATCATGGGTAATAAGGAAACTAGTGGACACACACACGCATGCTCATGTGTGCGTGCGCGCACACACACACACAAACACACACACACACACACACACACACACACACACACTGTAGGGAACAGGTGCCAAAAGTGAGAGAGATGTCCCACAAACTGGTCAAGCTATGGGCTGAACCTAGTTAGACTCAGAATCATACCTTGTAGACAATGTCGCAGATGTCATCACCTTCCTGGGCATTAGGCCCACAAAAGGTGGTGGTACAGTGGTATGTGGTCAGCAGGAATGGCCTCCTGGATTCCTCAACATTGACTTCAGACCACACATAGTCCATGAGATTTACAGATCATGCATCCCTGCACTTCCACACTGAAGATTGCTCTGAAAAACCATTGAGAGTGGGCCAGAGCAAGACATACTCCCAGATGTGTTGGCAGAGAGGACTTACCAAGTTAGCTGAGTACTAAGGATGTATCTGCTGGACTGGGCCTCCAGCAGGAGGTGAAAGAACCAGTTGAGCAATAAACATACTTGCCTTTATCCTCTCCAAACTACCCACCAAATGAAGATCAGAGATAATGGGAACTGCAGATGCTGGAGAATCCAAGATAATAAAGTTTGAGGCTGTATGAACACAGTAGGCCAAGTAGCATCTCAGGAGCACAAAAGCTGAGATGAAGGGTCTAGGCCCGAAACGTCAGCTTTTGTGCTCCTGAGATGCTGCTTGGCCTGCTGTGTTCATCCAGCACCACACCTTGTTTCCCACCAGATGAAACCAGATGGATCACCTGGCATCGATCTAGGCACTGGCAAAGACAACGGCAGAAACAGCCCTGTCGACCCTGCAAAGTCCTCCTCACCAACATCTGGGAGCTAGTGCCAAAATTCGGAGAGCTGTCTCACAGACTAGTCAAACAATAGCATGACATTGTCATAGTCATGGAATCATACCTCACAGACAACATCCCAGACACCACCATCACCATCCCTGGATATGTCCAGTCCCACCACAGGACAGGCCCAGTAGAGGTGGTGACACAGTAGTACACAGTTGGGAGGGAGTTTCCCTGGTAGTCCTCAACATTGCTTACAGACTCATGGCTTCAGGTTAAACATGGGCAAGGAAACATCCTGCTGATTACTAAATACTGTCCTCCCTCAACTGACAAACAGGTACTCCTCTGTGTTGAACAACTCTTGGAATAAGCACTGAAGATGGCAAGGGCACAAAATGTATTCTGGGCGGGGGATTTCAATGTTCACCAAGTGTGGCTCAGCAGCAGTACTACTGATCAAGCTGGTTGGGTCCTAAAGGACGTGGCTGCTAGAATAGTTCCGCAGCAGGTGGTGAGTAAACCAACAATAGGGAAAAACATATTTGATCTCATCCTTACCGATCTGCCAGCTGCAGATTATTCTGTCTATGACAGCACCAGTAAGCGTGGCCACAGCACAGTCCTTATGGAGTGAAAGTCCCAGCTATACATTGAAAATGATCTCCATTGTGCTGTGTGGCACTAACGCACTGCTAAATGGGGACAGACTTAGAACAAACCTAGAAATTCAAGACTGGGTATCCATGAAGCACTGTGGGCCATCAACAGTAGCAGAATTGTACTCCAGTACAATTTGGAACCTCATGGCCCAGCATAACCCCTATTCAAGCCAGGGGATCAACACTGGTTCAATGGAGAATGCAGGAGGGCATGCCAGGAGCAGCACCAGGCATACCTAAAGATGAGGTGTCAACCTGATGAAGTCACCAAACAGAGCTACTTGAAAGACAAATGGCATAAGCAACAAGTGATAGGCAGAGCTAAGCGATCCTACAACCAACGGATCAGATCTAAGCTCAGCAGTCCTGTCACATCCTGTCTTGAATGGCAGTGGATGATTAACTCACTGGAGGAGGGGGCTGCACAAATATCCCCATCCTCAATGATGGAAGAGCAGAGCACATCAGTGCGAAAGACAAGGCTAAAGCTTTTGCAGCAATCTTCGCTTTTTCCTCTTGAGGGCTTGTAAGACTTTGGAACTCTACCTCAGAATGGGGTTCGTTTAAACCGTTCTGTTAAAACCTGCCTTTTCAAAAGTTTTGATTGTTCTCAGATTAAAGTAATTGTTCAAAGCTTGGATATCATTTTCAAAAGTTTTTGTATCTTGTTTACATTTTGGCGATTTATAACATCATCAGCTGTAGCTCTTATTGAACACTTGTTCACCTTCACATTTAACATCTAATTTTGAAGCAAATCTATACCCTAAGAAGTATTTTGTCTACGATGTCCAATCCTGTGTTCTGTTTGGCCCATCTCTGACATTAGATCAACAAAGCAATATTACATCTGCTGCTATGTCTTTTTTTTCCATGATTTTTACTCATCTGTCTCCAAAGCAATTTAAATCCATTGCATGTCAATGCTGTTTGTAACCTGATTGATTTGTTGCAAAACAGAAGCATGAAACAATCTTTCTGTGTATCTGTGCCCACAAAATTTGATCTCTATACTTTAGCAATGCTGTATCCCAATCCTTGTTTCACATACTTCTAAATTCTATTGTAGCGAGATGATCCATTTCTGATTTGGTAGTATGGCAATGCTGTCATAATATACCTCTTTTAAAGCTTTAAATTCTGTTGAATAGCAAGCTGGTATCTCTGTACTGCTTGATGTGGGTTTTCCAACTTGTGATTAAAATAACGGCTTCTTCGTTCCTGAAGGGAAAGTAAAGTTTCTTCCATCTTGTGCAGTCAAAATAAAGGATTCTGACTTCTTTGTATGCAAAATGGAAGTTTTTTCACCTTCACAGCATTATATATGCAATGCAAATCCTTTTCCCTGATCTTCAAATTTACTTCTGTGACTGCAGCTTGATTAAATCTTCCCACCAAATCTGCAGTTTAATTTATGTGCCTCCCAATTTTATCACAACATTAAAATTCTTCTTTCTTCTTCTATCAAACTCCGTCTTCTAAATCTTTTAAATTCCCCTTTTATTGCCGTAAGTCTGCTCCAAGACACACCTGATACCACAGCCTCAGCATTGGTAAATTTAACAGCTCTTGATTTCATTATTGTAGCCATACTTCATAGCAACTACTGACAATGGCAGTGAGACTCTTTTCACTTCTTCACTTCCCAGCCTGGTACTTTCTGCTGTTAATTTAATCCTTTCCTCTTTGTCTAACAGGGACTTTTATGTTTATTCTCAGAGCTCTGAATAAGTTGCTTCCCAGCCAAACCTTGGATCAGTATTGGCCTTACAGATCCTTCTGCACTAAAGACTCTGTAAATGCCAAACATGACTAGTTTTCTCATTCTCTTACCAGCCACACAGTTTCTACTGAGCTATTAGTTCTGAGGTGATGGTTTCAACACGGAGTACTGCTTTTGTTGTGCAGTTCCTCCCAGGTTTTGTTGATTGCTAGTTTGTTTAATCATTTGCAGCTACAGACTGACAGGCTGAGTGTTTTCAAAATAAACTGATAAACTAATTTGCAATCTGAAATCTTTACCTCCTGGAATGACTGGATGTTTCCTACAATTGTCATTGCCAGTATTTAGATAATAATCTCACCACTGATCACCGTGTTATATGAGCTGCAGAACCAAACACTACCAGGTAATGGTGGGTGGTAAACTGCTGATGTCAATTTTAATTTCTATATTGGGTTACACTTAGTTAACAGTGGTAGAGAATGAACCACTAGTAAGTCTTAACAGCAAGAGGCACTTGTCTTAACAATAAAATGTACTTGGTTGCACGATAGCAATAGGCACAAATTATATCACTAAGTTGCACAGAATTATTAAGACTATCAATGTGGCACATATGTGACACACATAAGGATTTCACCTAGATTCCTCATTTGTCACCCAAGATGACATGATTTCATCAGACTGGATGAAGCTTAATGCAGCTTACAACATTTATGATACCTGGTCTTTCGGTCAAGGCAGAACTGACCAAATCTGGCACCAAGGAGATCAAGCAAAATTAAAAACAATAGTGATCAAGAGCAAATCTCTCCATTGGTTGGAGTTTTCGCTACCACAAAGAAAGTCAGTTGTGTTTTTTTTTACTTGCGGGTCATGGGCAACAGTGGCTGAGTTACCATTTTTGCCCGTCACTAGTTACTCTTGAGAAGGTGGTGGTGAGGTGCTAATTGAACTGCTGCAGTCCATGTGCTTTGGATGACCAATAGTGCCCTTAGGGAGGGAATTTCAGGATTTGGACCCAGCAACACTAAAGGAATGGCAATATATTTCCAAGTCAGGAGAGTGAGTGGCTTGGAGAACTTGCAGGTGGTGGTGTTCCCATGGCTCTTGTGCCCTTGTCCTTCTCCTTGTTCATGGCTATGTGTTTGGAAGGTGCTATCTGAGGATTTTGGGTGAATTTCTGCAGGGCATCCTGTAGGTGGTACACACTCCTGCTACTGATCATCAGTGGTGAAGGGAGTGGATGCTTGTGGATGTGGAGTCAACCCAAGCAAGCTGCTTGAAACTGGGATGGTATAAAGTTTCTTGAGTGTTGTTGGAACTGCACGCACCCAGGCAAGTGGGGAGTATTTCATCACACTCCTGACTTGTGCTTTGTAGATGATGGACAGTATTTGAGGAGTCAGGAGGTGAGTTACTTGCTGCAGTATTTCTAATCTCTGAAACAAAAACAAAAATTGCTCGAAAAACTCAGCGGGTCTGGCAGCATCTGTGGAGAGAAATCAGAGTTAGCGTTTTGGGTCCAGTGAACCTTCTTCAGAACAGTTCACTGAGCCTGAAATGTTAACTCTGATTTTTATCCACAGATACTGCTAGTCTTTCTGAGTTTTTCCAGCAATTTCTGTTTTTGTTCCTGATTTCCAGCATCAACAGTTCTTCCAATTTTTTTCCCTGGTCTCCTAGTCCAGTTGAGTTTCTGGTTAATGGTAACTCCCAGGATTTAATAGTGGGGGAATTCAGTAGTGGTATCATCTAATCATAGCGCTGGTTAGATTGTTTCGTATTGGAGATCGTCATTGTCTGGTATTTGTGTGGTGTGAATATTACTTGCCACATGCTAACACAAGCCTGGATATTGTCTAGATCTTGCTGCATTTGAAAACAGACTGCTTCAATATCTGAAGAGTCGTGAATGGTGTGAACGATGTGCAACCACTGGTGAACACCTCAACTTCTGACCTTATGATGGAGGGAAGGTCATCGATGAAGCAACTGAAGATGATTGGACCAAGGACACTACATTGAACAACTCCTGCAGAGATGTCCTGGAGCTGAGATGAATAATTATGACCATCTCCCTATGTAGCTTGTGTGACTCTGAACATCCTGCTGATACCCATTAATTCCAGTTTTGCTAGGGCTCCTCGATGCCATTCATGGCCGAATGCAGTCTTGATGTCAAGAACTGTCACTCTTACCTTACCTCTGGAATTCAGCTCTTCTGTCCATGTTTGAACCAAGGCTGTAATGAGGTCAGAGGCTGATTGGCCCTGGCAGAACCCAAACTGGGCATCACTGAGCAAGTTATTGCGAAACAGATGCTGCTTGATAACACTGTTGATGACAACTTTCATCACTTTACTGATGTTCTAGAATAGAGTCATGGGGAAGTAATTGGCTGGGCTAGATTTATCCTGCCTTTTGTGCACAGGGCATACCTGGATATTTTTCCACATTTTCGGGTAGACACCAGAGTTGTAACTGTACCGGAGGAGCTTAGCTGGAAGAGCAGCAAGTTCTGGAGCTCAAGTCTTCGGTACTATTGTCGGAATGTGTCAAGGCCCTTAGCCTTTTCAGTATGCTGGCTTTGCAATGATGAACACATCCTGTGAATTAATCAAGAAACACAAGGGGCCTGATGTCTGCCTTAGGAGGTCACTTGCAACTCCAGGAGTTGTCTACAGGCAATGTGCCTTCAGACATATCCTGGATGGTCTCAGTTTGCAGAGCAGAGCTCCAGGATATTTGATTAAAAGTAAAATACCGCAGACACTGGAAATCTGAAACAAACACAGAATGCTGGAGCAACTCAGCAGGTGCGGCAGCATCAGTGGAGGCAAATTGAGTTAATGTTTCGAAATTGCTATGTCTGTTTTTCAGAGTAAGACTGGACTGAAGAGAATTAAATCTATTTCTGATGCTGCCAGACCTGCTGAGTTTCTCTAGCGTCCTCTGTGTTTGATACAAAAAATTGATTATCTGTTGTCCCAGCATTCCAAACTCATTCTGAGCACAAAAAGGGACAATTTCTATTATTTTATATGAAACTCTGATACATAGCAGTGTACAGCAAACAGTCAGTGAACAGCAGTTGACTCTAATACCTCTACTGTTCAAATCCAGTCAACTTAATGGAATAATTAAGAGCTGCAAATTGGTTTTCAGTAATCCATAATGAAATATTATTATCTCAAATGTCATTCATTGGGAAGCGATCTACTTTGAAAAAAACTTCTGATTTCTAAAGATTAGCAATGTCTTTAAATAGCCAACAGTTACCTTTTAATGCATCTGGTGACAGCACCAAGTGCTCACAAGTCTGTCATAAAACTAGGAAGTGGGTGAGAAATTGGGTCATGGAGAAAGGCATTGTGGAGAAGATCCTACAGTTAGAATAGTTAGAAAATTTTCCTTGCTCCAAATATACATGTACTAATCCATTTCTCCCCCACTGCATGCAAAACTGATTGTAGTTCGATATTCTGCTGTAAGCTAACAAATTTTAAACTGTAAAGATGCCTGTTTAGGATCATGTCTAAAGGTTATGAGAATGTGTGTAAATGAAATAATCATACACTCCTTAGCAGATGATGCCTAAGCACTTGAGAGGAGGCAATGGTGCTGTCATAAAGTGGGCTTTGATTTGTTATGTTCAACATTCAGAAAGCTATAGTTTTTTGAAACCCAATGGCATTTGAGGTTGCGGGACTGGAGACTTTGAAATATTCAACCAGCTATGATTGTACTAAATGGCACAGCAGGCATGAAGAGCTGAATGGACCACTCCTGTCGCTACGCTCCTAATATTTATGCAATAGGGTTAGGGTTAAGCTAGATAACTCAAGGTTTTGCCTGATGGGAGTGAATGGTTGGCTTTGATTAATTAAGGTACTGAAGAATGGGTTCATTCATAGGGATTGTAATTGGGAATGAAAAGACAGGGTTTGCAACAGGAGTGTTACACTTCTGTCTTGTGTATGTTTGTATGTATATGGTGTTGTAACTGAATTCATTGCATGTTCTCCTGCATACAATGTTGTACCTCAAACAACCTCAGTGCTGTGTGTGTTTGCACATGATATATCTCAGCTGAATGCATTCAATGCCTGCATATCTTGTTAAGAGGAGAGCTCTATTTTTTTGCGCTCTGTACACTACAAAACTCTGCATCCATCACAGAACAGTTTGCAATGTGGCGTTTCCAGCTCAAGTGTTAGAAGCAGCACACAGGGGAGCTGTGCACCAGAATCCCACGGACTGCTCCTTTCAGCAGGCATTTCAAAATTGAAATATTTAATCTTCATTTTTTATTGCTGTGGCTTTTTAAAAATATTGTTTTCTTTCCCAGGCAGACTCCTGTTGACACCAATTTCATTCACCCCCCACCCCCCACCAATACCTTGCACAACATGAAGCTGTAGATTGTTCGAGTACTGCATCTTATGCCTGGCTAGTCAATAATTAAAAACAGGCAGCTTGTTTACCAGACAGGTGTTAATGAGCGTACAGAATTACTACTGGGATCATAATTACAGTAAGTGACTGTCACAGTTGTTCGACATTCGGACTAGAAACTGAGGTCATTCCTGCCCATTTACCTCACAGCCCAGGATAAGACCATTGACATTAAAATAAGCATTAAAGAAGGCAAAATCAAAAAGATAAATTAAAAGCTAGTTATTTTATAGCCTATATAAGAGTTTCACACATGGTGTGGCATTGAGAGAACATGCTGCAGCATGTTCAGTGAAGACTGTTCCACTGTTTCTCCTCTGCATCCCATTCAACAGGAGATATGTAATCTTCTCTCTCCACTTGCTCAATATATTTGCTTCATGTTTCACCCTATATGTATGTATTTTAAAAGGGAACCTCTACCAGACTGTTTTTAGAAGTCAGCTCAATTTAAAACAAACTTGTCAAACACGCCTTGTCTTGTACAGAACCACTGAGCTTATTTTTAGCCCTAGACTGCCTCATGCAGGTTCAAGGCTTTGGCTCCCTCTAGTGTTGACAAATCAATGCTTCGCTTTGAAGAGATCCCAGTGACACTCCAAGGAAGCGCCCCAGATCCATAAAATGCCGAACCAGTGATTGCCCAGCAACTCTTTTGTTATAACCGACTCTTCAAAATCAGGTGCTTCAAAACAATCATTCCTGACTAAAAACCGAAAGAACTGCGGATGCTGTAAATCAAAAACAAAAACAGAAATTTCTGAAAAAACTCAGTTGGTCTGGCAGCATCTGTGGAGAGAAATGTTTCAGGTGATGTGACTCTTCCTCAGAACTGAAGGAAGAATCAAACAATGCAGAATAGACCCTTTGGCCCATCGGATCTGCATTGACAGAAACTACTCTAAATTTACACCAGCCCCACTTACCTGTGCTTAGTGTCCACAGCCTTCATTGTAATGACTTTCAAGTACTCATCCAAGTACTTTTCAAAGATTGAGATAGGAATTCAGCAAATAAAATCCACACTTACTAATTGATACCATAATTTTGGAGTTATGATACAAACAAGGCTTTGAAGCTGAAAAGCAGGAAATTGCGGATGTGGAAATACTGAAATACGAACAGAAAATTATTGAAATTCTCAGCAGGTCAGGCAGCATTTGTGGGAGGAAGAAACCCAGTTATTGCCCATGTCGTCTGGTCTCTGGCTCATTGGAGGCCAAACACACAACCCAAAACGTGACCCAGCTATCTGCCTGGTCTGATAACATCTCCCAACTTCACTCAAGCTACCCACCTGCCACCCTCTACGGGCACCAACTTACCAATCTGCCTATCTGCCACTTTCAACACCCACCTTCCGCCACCCAATTCAACTATCAATAGACTCTATGCTTTGCATTTATGGATAATGCCAGGTGCAGAGGACCCAATCAGAAATGTGGAACATGTCCAGGCGGAGAAATGCCATGAGTGAAGTAACAATTCTACAATGACTGGCGCTCCATGTAAGATTCTGGCTAAATGTTTTAAGCTAATACACTGGGAAAAATTAGAGATATCAGAGGATTTGAGCAAAGAGTCGGTAAAACAAGGACAAAAACACCTGGGATAGGGTGGATAGTTTGAATAACATAAGAATATAATGATGTTTGCCAACAATAGATGCAGCTAGAAAAGGTGCCTACTGTCCTGAGTTGAAGATAAGAGAAAAACCAAAGCACATCAAGACAAATAAACAAAATGTGGGCCTGGATGTTATATTCTGAAATCAATTCACTCAATGTTCAGTGCAGAAGGCTGATGGCGATAAATGGGGCTGCTGTTCAAGCTCCATTGGAACAGTGCAGCAGGTCAAAGTGTCAGTGTGAGAGTAAGTTGGAGGTTTAAAATGCTAAGCCATTGGAGATCAGGCTCACGTTTCTGCACTGAACAGGGAGGAGCAGAAATGGTTACCCAATCTGTACTTGATCTCCCCCATGAAAAGGAAACTGCATTGAGCAGTGTGTCTGTTCGATGAAATTGTGAGAAATAGATGTAATTTGCTGTTTCACTGGAAAACCATGTTTGGGGTCTTAGGCAATGACAAGGGAAGAGGCAAAAGGGTGGGGACGATGGGGATCACATCTTGTGTATGTCAATGGAAAGGTCCTGTGGGAAGGGGCAAAGGTATTGGGTGTGTTTGAGGAGTGAACCAGCGCATTATGGAAGTATTGGTCTCTTCAGAAGTTGTATTTAACAGTGGCATGATGCTAGATGTGACAGAAGTGGTGGAAAATGATGGTTTGCTCATGGAGACGGGTGGGGGTGAAACAGTGAGGACATGGATAACTCTATCATGGTTCTAGGAGAGAAGGAAGGGGAGAGAACAACAGTGTGGGAATGGGCTGGATATGGTTGAGAGCCTCATCGATCATTTCTTGTTGTGGAGTGTTGTTGGGGTTGTGGTGGGGGAAATGTGCTTTTGGAGAATATGGGAATAGTGGGGCTGGGCAGAGAGGAAATCCTCCATTGAGGGGAAAAAATATGACATTTCAGAAAGACTGATGTGAAAGGTTGTCTCATTGGAACAAGGATGGCAGAGATGGAGAAACTGGGAAAATGGTACAGGGCATTTACAAGAAGCAGGGGGCCAGGAAGTATAGTGAGTGGATTTACAATGAATACTAAGCAGTAAGTAATGAATATAGGAAAAGAAGAGGATTTAAGATGAACCAAGTGAAACTAAGGGGAAAGTCATAATTGGAAGCCAACCTAATAAAGTTTTCTAATTCAGGATGTGGCACTGCTGCAAGGTATGGTTAAAAATTGAGGGAGGGAGCCTCTGGCAGGAATTTTCCACATTATTAATAACAAAGAGAAAAAAAATTCAAGAAGAAATTAAGTTCAGTGAGGTAGTGGAGGGTGGTTGCTAACAGAAGCTGGTTAATCACCAATAAAGAAAAACGTAGTAAACCCTCAAATCTGTCCTGATGGCGATGGAAATGCAAGGGGATTAACTCCCCCTGGTGAAGAAGAGACAGGCAGGGCCAGGAAATTTGAACTTGTGACGAGACAGAGGATGTCAGAAGATAAGAAACAAGTCAAGGGAAGAAAATAATGGAATAGGGGTAGAAAGTAACCATTCAATGGGTCAGAAACAGGATGAAATGATTAGACCACCTGGGCTCAGAGATAATAGGAACTGCAGATGCTGGAGAATCCAAGATAACAAAGTGTGGAGCTGGATGAACACAGCAGGCCAAGCAGCATCTCAGGAGCACAAAAGCTGACGTTTCGGGCCCTTCATCATCGTTTTTTTTTAGACTACCTGGGCTGTCTTGTTTATGGATCTTGAGAAGGAGGTAGAAAAAAGCTGTATGGAGTTGAGAAATTATCAGCCACATTTCTGCTCTCATCCTTTCCCTTTCCTCCTAAACTGGAAAGCAGTGGAGGGAAGATTACTATCAGAGATGAGGCCAGTGACTGCTCAGGAAACAATAGTTTAATGTTTGGTACTGGGAACATGGTCCAGGGTGGAGAAGGAAGGGTCAGAGAGTGACTATGAAATTCTTTGGTGGGGCATTTCCCTACTTTATTTCTCTTTGCAACCTCCTTTAATCCTACAGCCCTCCAGGAACTCTGTACCCCTCCACTTCTGATCCTATGGAACTCCATGCTCCAAAAACTTTTATCATTCCACAATCAGGGGCCGCGCTGGATCTATGATTCTATGATTCACCTTAGCCACTGAGACTCTAACCTCTGAAATCCCTCCCCTCCCCTTTCTTACACTCTCATTCTTTCTTATACATACTCCTTAAGTCTAAACCTCTTCACCAACATTTTGGCTATGTGGAATAATATCTGTTTCTACAGTCTGTAATTAAGTCTTGACTGTTAATTACTCCTGTGAAGCACCGAGAGAAGTTTTATTGCATTAAAGGTGTCATGTGAAATGGTGGATAAAGGGGAATCAGCTGTATTGGGATTTCCAGACAGCATCTGATAAGGTACCACATTGAAGGTTGTGGTTAAAAAAAAAAGCTTATGACAGGGGGTAGCATAATGTCATGGATAGAAGATTGACTGCCTAACAGAAAGCAGAGAATTGTTGTAAATAGGTCTTCTTCAGGTTGGCAAATGTAAAAGAATGGTGTGCCACAGGGGATGCTAGGATCTTAATTGTTTACAAATTATATAAATGACATAGCTGTAAGGACAGAAGATATAGTTGCCAATTTTGTTGACAGTACAAAGGTAGGGATGTAAGTTATGAAGAGGATACACGAAGGTTACAAAAAACACATTGGTAAGTTAAATGACGAGGCAGAGGTGTGGTAAACAGCGTAAAATTTGGAAATGTAATATTGTCCATTTTAGTAAGAATAGCGTATTATTTCAATGGCGAGGATTGGGGATCTCTGAGATGTGTAGAGATCTGGGTGTCCTTGTGCTTGAATCACAAAAAAGTTAATACAAAGGTAGAGAAAGTAATTAGGATAGTTAATCAAATGTTATCATTTATTGTGAGGAGAACTGAATACAAAAGTAGGGAGCTAATGCTTCAATTATATTGGGCACCGGTGAGACGGCATCTGGAGTACCATGTGCAGTATTGGTCGCCTTATTTAAGAAATATGTCGGAGGCAGTTCAGAGAAAATTTATAAGACTAATGCCTGGAATGGGAAGGTTGTTTTATGAGGAAGGGTCAGACACATCTGCTGGTATTTGGAAAAGTAAGAGACAACTTGATTGAAACATATAAAGCCCTAAGAAGCCTTAACAGGGTAGATATAAAGAGAATGTTTCCTCTAATGGGACAACTTGTCATGATACAGATACAGTTACAACGTTTAAAAGACATTTAGATATGTGCCTGAATAAGAAATGTTTGGAGGGATATGGTCCGAGCGGGGGCAGGTGGGGCTAGTTTAGTTGGGATTATAGTTGACTTTGACTGGTTGGACCGAACGGTCTGTTTCCATGCTATGATTCAATCTTTGGCGGGGGAACAGGGTGGTCACTGTTTATAAACTAGGTGTCACCTATTTAAAACAGCGGTTAGACAAAATATTTTCTCCAAAAAGCCTCTGAGAAATAGTGTACTTGTGCTGCAACACTGAACTATTCCATTCTAGATTCCACCCGCTAGTTAGTCCTGTGAAATCTTTGCTGGACTCGGGGTTTGATTTGCTGTGAGTATATTCACATTGTAAATATAACCGCTCCAACTCATGTTTCTAAAGACCAGTAAAGTGTCTGCTCCTGTCCGTGTTCTCTTGGTGTATTTGGTCCTGGGCATTTTCCTCAGTGCCGATTCCGTTCTCCTTTCATTCTCACACCTAGCTTTTCACATATATTCTTGCAGCAGTTATTTGACAAGTTAGCAAATGTTGTGACTTTTAGCTTGAAAGCAGCTCCCATATTTCAATCCTTTTGATGGTGGCAATTCTGTTATGTTTGTCATATGGCAAACCTCCTCTGTGTGAGCATGTTTTAAATTCTTTAGTGCATCTTTGCAGCACAGCCCATATCACTTGCTTGATCCCATGCACTGATTTCCAGAGGTGACGCATAAAGGCCAGTTGCATAGCAATTTGTGATATATTAAAAAGTGTGATTTTTGACACTAAGAAATGGAGTAATCTTATGAGCAGAGTTAACTTGTACATCATGATGTACAGAAATTGAATCGTTTTTCATGCAGCAGGTACAGTCACAATGGGCAGAATGGCCTCTTTCTGTGCTATGGAATTCCACAATTAGGTTTTCCATTTTGTTTTGAAGGAAAACAACATCTCGTCAAGTAAATTAGTGAACATGGTTGGGATTTGAATATTTAGTAATCAATCGATCTTTCTCAACATTAGAAGAAAAACTGGAACATGATATTAATCTGTGTTTGCAGCACAAATATTACTCCATTGTCCCTTTTGTTATTAATTTGCACAGAGAGAATCATGGATGTGTAATGTTGGCAGGCAGATGGGGGAGGGCAATTAGTGACCATGGGAGGGTTAACATTGCAAATTTAATTTCAGTGTTAATTAGCTGCTGCAGATAGTTAGCTTAAAGGGATGGGAGGGGGTAAGTCTGCTTTCACTGCCTCCAGCTGGGCTAACTCTTTAATTTTTATGAGTCACTGAAATGCCCCTTTAACAGGAAAATAATCTCTCAGGGTTATCCAGTGATTTACTTGCAGTGTTAAAAGTAATTGAGGCCTGCGAAAGGTGGGATATTGGGTTGTTGGAGGATAGTTAAGAATAAAGGGAAGGAAAGGGTTTCCATACTAATTGTCAGCTTGTTACACAGCACCCAAGCCTCAATAAAAGTGACAAAAATTACTGCTTACAAGAGATAACAAGGTGTAGAGCTAGATGAACACAGCAGGCCAAGTAGCATCATAGGAGCAGGAAGGCTGACGGTTTGGGTCAAGACCCTTCTTCAGAAATTACTGCTTGTTCTGCGTACAACCTACCCTTTTATATATGAATTAAATCAGCAAGTTCTGTATTACTTTCCACGATCCCAGCCAAAACAGCAACTTGTGCCATCACTATTGGTGTCAGCACCCCTGGCAATGTGAGATGAAAGGTCCTTAGGAAACAAATCAGTTACATTATCATTGTTGCCCCACCTCATAACCATATGACTCCTGCTTCATTCCCTCATTGACAATTGGACCAGGCGAGGAAAGGAAAAGACTTGGTTGTGATGCAGTCTGTTGAGAAACAGCCCAATGGAGTATAAAACATAAAGGCTGGTGGCATGGGGGCTGGAAACACCTATGGAACATTTCTCCAGTTGATGAAGCGAGGAAATAAAGGCAGGAAAGCTGGAATTAAGGGGATAAGAGGTAATTTGTGGAGAAATTCCTATGGTATTGGTTGGGAACTCCTCGATCCATCCCCAACAAGATTGCTGGAGGTCAACTGAGCTTGCTAGGTCTTGTTTTGGATAAAGATACGATGAGGTATGGAAACAAAGGAGATTACTAAAGTTCAGGTACAGGCTAGCTATAAGAGAGCACAGCAAGCTTGAAAGGCTGAATGGTAGACACTTGTTCTTCTGTTGCCATAATTGGTAAGTCAATAATCAATTTTCAATATTCAATTATTTTGGTAATTTTTTTTAGCAGGTGCCTGCTACAATCTGTATGTCTTACACTGGCAAATGCAAGTATTTTAATTCACGAGGGCTGGGATTTTTTTTCCCTTAATATTGACAATTAATTTCTAACCTATTTAAAACCTTTGAGAACTGAGAAATTAATTAGCACTTTAGAATGGAACAACAAACTGTCCCGATCTCTAACCAAAGTCTTTTCTTATAAATAGTGACTTTAGACTGCAATTGTTTTGAAGTAGCCGCAGTGGGCTTACACTGACCGACAATCAGAGCAGCCAATTAGGCTGTTTAAAGGCACCATAGAAGTGAGTGAAGTGGCTGCCATAACAATACGGGTGGGCTGCTCATTACACAGGGTCTTATGAGCTCAATGCAGACTCCTCACCTTTACCAAAACCATCCCTGCTACATCCTCCATTCAAAGTTCAAGCACACCCCTGTTTGTATTAATATTTAAGTTCGAGCAAACACTTGAATTGAGAAGCCATTGCCTTCAGAGTAACATTGCCTTTTCTCTCTTTCCTCTTACAACAGTGTTCTGTATCCAAGTCCCTGTCCATTTCCCATTGCTTCACCCCCACACTCCTCCGATTCCTCACTGGACAATACCTTCACAGGCATCACACCTGGAGCAGCTATTCAACACAGGTGGGTCCTTCACGACAAGCAGCCACAAGTCAACGAACCATGGCGGGATATCACAGAAATAATATTCTCCCCTTCTAGCAAATGGCCGGAATACCTTCTAGTAGGCTGAATAGGGCCCACAGAATGATTTGAGGAGGAGCAAAGTCTTCCCTTCCCTAATCTGGAGCAGTTCAGACAGTCTCCATTACCAGTACTGGAGCTCCTACACAGGACATTTAATGATCTCCCTCTCTTCAGTCCTGGTAACAAGTTCAAACTTAATTGTACGTTTGAAGCATCAAAACCTCTTTCAAGTTTGGTCTCGCTGAATAAACAGGAAGTACTGACAGTTACCAACACAGATGTTGGGAGAACTTCTAACACTAATCTTTCTAAATAAACAGGAACTAGATATCATTACTCCTATAACTGATGTGACAAGTGATTACCCTTTATCCAGCTGAACAAACATTAACTTCCCTACAGTTAACTGGCAGCATGTACCAAGATTGAGAACAGGACTGATGAGGGTTAGTGAGTATCCGACTGGTGGATTTTCTGTTTGTCCCTTTCCACCTTTAGAAACTTAGTAGCAACACTGAATACTGTCATGTGTTACAATGCTAATCAGATGTGACATGTGCTCTGCACCATCAGTACCAGGTCTGACCATCATAGTTGTGGCCAGTTGTGGCCAATTTTGTTGACAGCACACTGTACATTACATGTAAGTATTTCAGCCATGATGTTAGAAAAGGAATTCCTGGTTTTGGACCCAGTGACAGTGATAAAACAGTGACATGGTTCCAAGGCAGGATGGTGAGTGGCTTGGAGAGCAACTTGCAGGTAATGGTGTCCCCCATGCACTTGCTACCATTGCCTTTCTAGAGGGTAGAGTTTGTGGGTTTAGAGGGTGCTGTCAAAGGAGCCTTGGTGAGTTTTGGCAGGGGATCTTGTAGATGGTATACGTCTACAAGATGGTATACATATACAGCTGCTACTGTGCATCGGTGGTGATGGGGATGATAGATGATGTGCCAATCAAACAGACTGCATTGTTAGGGATGGTATCAAGGTTCTTGAGAGTTGTTGGGACTGCACTCCTGGCTTGTGGAAAATGTTCCATTACACTCCTGACTTTTGCCTTGTAGATGCTGGACAGGCTTTGAGGTGTTAGGGTATGAATTACTCACTGCAGAATCTCCAGGTTCTGACCTGCTGTTGCAGCCACCGCAGTCATATGGCTGGTCCAGTTCAATTTCTGGTCAGCTCTCACCATATGATGTTTAATAGTGGAGATTCATTGATGGTAATGCCATCGAATATCAAGCAAACTTGTTAGATTTTCTCTTGTTGGAAATGGCCAATGTCTGGCTCTTGTGTGACATGAATGTAACTTATCACTTATCAGCCCACGCTTGAATGTTGTCCAGGCCTTGCCACGTATGGAGAAAGACTACTTCTGTATTTCAGAAGTTGCAAGGATGCTGATCATTGTGCAATCATTCACAAACATCCCCACATCCAGTCTTTTGACGGACAGAAGCAACCCCGAGGACATCTGCAGTGACCTCCTGGGATGCTTGACCTCCAGTAATCACAAGCAACTTTCTTTGTGACAGTAGAGAGCTCCTCCTTGATTCCCATTAACTCCAGCTTTGCTAGGGTTCCTTGATCCACACTTGGTTACATGCGGCCTCGATGTCAAGTGCAGTTGCTCTCACATAACTGCTTGTGTTTAGCTCTTTTGTCCGTGTTGGGACCCAGGCTGTCACGGCATCATTGTTGTGGAAAATGAGTGTGAGTGATCAGATAGATCAAAGAGGATGAGGTGAAGTTGATTCTTCCCCCTTATTGATTCCCTCCCCACCTGCCACATGCCCAGGTTAGTCTGACCCCACTATCAAGGACATTTTTCCCACCTCATCTTTATCTGTCTTCCAGAGGGACTGTTCTCCCTGTGATTCCCTCGTCCGCTCCACACTCCCTACTAGCTCCACGACCCCGGCACTTGTCCCTGCAACTGCAGGAAGTGCTAAACCTGCCCCTACACCACCCACCTCACCCCCATCCCAGGCCCCAAGAAAACGTTCCACATTAAACAGATGTTCACCTGCACATCTGTTAATGTGGTATATTGCATCCACTGTTCCCGATGTGGCCTCCTCTACATCAGGGAAACCAAGCGGAGGCACGGAGACTGCTTTGTGGAACACCTACAGTCCGTTCGTGACAAATATCTGCACCTCCCAGTCATGATCCACTTAAACTCCCCCTCCCACTCTGAGGACTATATGACCATTCTAGGCCTCCTCCAGTGCCACAATGATGCCACCCAAAGGCTGCAGGAGCAGCATCTCATATTTCACTTGGGAACCCTGCAGCCCAATGGGCTCAATGTAGACTTCACAAGCTTCAAAACTTCCCTACCCCCAAACTCATCCCAAGACCAGCCCAGCTCGTCCCACCTCCTTGATCTGTCCGTCTTTTCTCCCACCTATTTGCTCCTCCCACCTCACTGACCAAACCACACCCCCACCACCTACCTACTAGCCTCATCCCCGCCTCCTTGACCTGTCCGTCTTCCTTCAACTAACCAGCCCCCATCCCAACTCCCTAACTATACTCACCTTTACTGGCTCTATCCCCGCCTCCTTGACCCGTCCGTCTTCTCTCCAACTATCTGCTCCTTTACCTACCTTCCATTGCTCCCCCTCTCTCTACTTATTTCAGACTGCCCTTCCCCTCCCCAATTTCTGAAGAAGGGTCCAGACCCTAAATGTCAGTTTCCTGCTCCTCTCATGCTTCCTGGCTTGCTGTGTTCCTCCAGCTCTACAGCTTGTTATCTCAGTCTCGTGGTTGTGTCCTTTAGGATTCTACCAACTCAACTAGTAATGGTGATGAGCGTGGTGACAGATATTGAAGTAGTCTTCCAGAGTATATTCTGTGCCGTTAACACTATAGTGCTTGTTGCACAAGCTGTTCAACAAGGAGAACTGGTACTTCACCTCCGGATGGTGGCTGGAGGTTTCGTTGCCCATGTGACTTGATGTCATGAGACTTCATGTTGTCCAAAGTCAATGTGAAGGGCTCCCAGGTCTGCTCCCTCTCGACTGTATACCACAGTGCTGCCACCTTATTGGGTATATCCAGTCTCACACCCAATGGTAACTGGGTCATTTTTTTCTACTCATTCATTCACAGAATGGAGGCATCACTGGATAATCCAACATTTTATTGCCCATCCCTAACTACCGTGAGGGCAGGAAGCATCCACCACATTGCAGTGTGTCTGGAGTTGCATGGAGGCCAGACCCAGGTGAGGATGGCAGTTTCCTTCTCTAAAGGACATTAGTGAACCAGATGGATTTTTCTGACAATCAGCAATGGTTTCGTGGTTATCGTTAGACTCTTACTTCTAGGTTTGTTATTGAATTCACATGGGGGATTGAGAATGTTGAGGAGGAGAAGGAGGACCTGAGTTCCCAGAGGGTTACCAGGGTCTCTGGATTAATAGTCTAGCAATAATACCACTCGTCCATTGCCCCCCTCAGCTGACATTGCCGAGAAGGGATGATTACAGGAGTATGACTAGGTTAGCCTGCTACTTGACTAGTCTTGTAGGACAGCCCTCCAAATTTTGGCATGAGCTCCCAGATGTTAGAAAGGAGAACTTTGCAGGGTCAGCAAGGAGGGCTGGGTTTTATTGTTGTCATTTTCAATGTCTCGGTCAATGCTGGGCGGTTCATCTGATTCATTTCTTTTCGAATTTACCGCAGTTTGATACAACTGACCAGCTTGTTAGGTTATTTCAAAGTCATATTACTGTGGGGCTGGGATCACAGACCAGGCCAGAACAATGTGCTCTTTCTCTGAAGGGCATTAATGGACAAGGTGGACTATCAACAAGGGACATTACAGACAGCAGGTTTTAATTCTAGGTTTATTAACTGAATTTAAATTCTACCAGCTGTTGTGGTGAAATTTGAACCAATGTTTGCCAAGCACTAGCCTGTGTCTTTAGACTGCTAGTCCTGTGACACTACTACTTCATCAGCTCTCACCGTTTTAGTCCTTAATCACCTCATTTCATGCAGATGAATTAAATATTGGAACCTTCAAAAAAGCCAAAAGGATACGGTCAAGAAAAATTGCATGGACAGAAGTTGCATCTCATCCCTGAAAATCCATGATTGTGGGTTTCTCAATGAGAATTTTCTGAGCCTCCTGCACCATCCAGGATGTTGTCCACAAGGGGGCAGGAAGCATCCTGTAGCATGACGTTCACTACCCACACCAAACACTGTCCTGGCCATGTGACCTGGAAACTCAGCCGATGACGTACGTCTCCTGTCTCCTGTAAAGCATCAAAAATGTTCATTAAATTTCCATCTGGCGAGCCCCAATTCAGTGGGGATGGCAGGTGTGGGCACTGTCTCCATCTGCTGGTGATACTTTGCTTCAACACAGTCTGAGGTTTTATGAAATGAAAGCAGATGTGGGCTATTGAAATATTGCTTTCATACCCTTCAGTTCCCTTGCTCCCTGCGGACTTCATCAATCCCAACAGATCCTTCAGCTCATTGACTAAAGAAGTCAATCCCTCCTCTGGATGCCCAGAGGGGCCCCTCACCTCCTTTCCAATTCTACAAGCCCAGCTGTCTCTGACATAACAGGTTGTTAATATTAGTTTCCCCTTTTAGCCTCTCAACAGGGGTGTTCCTAACTTACACTGTTGCCAGTGTTACAGCAACCACCAAGCATGATCTCCAGGCCATAAGAAAGTGGGGATCAAAGTGTATTATACTCTCAACAAAAAAAAAGTTCTCTGTTGTATGAGCAAAGGGAATGAATTCATTCATCACGGAGTCAGCCTGGAAAATTCCACTGCTAAATCCTGTGGTCAGAATGTGTTTGACCACAACCTGGGTCTACTTCACATGGAGTGGGGGAGAAGGAGAAGTGAGATGAGGGGGAGAGATGCAAGGGGCGTGCAGGGAGGTGGCAGGGAAGAGAGAGGGAGAGAGAGAGAGGGGGGGAGGAGGGGGGAGAGAGAGAGAGAGAGAGGGAAGGAGACTAGGGCTGGAAGGAAAAGAGGGCGGAGAGAGAGAGTAGGATGGCAATAGAGGAGGAGAGAGAGAGTAAGGGTGGCAGGATGGGAGGGAGAGAGAGAGTAGGGGTAGCAGGAGGAGAGGGGAGAGAGGGAGAGTAGGGGTGGTAGGAGGAGAGGGGAAAAGCAAGAGTTGGGGTGATGGGAAGAGAGGGGGAGAGAGAAAGTAAGTGTGACAGGAAGAGGGGGGAGAGAGAGAGTAGGGGTGACAGGAAGAGAGGGGGCGAGAGAGAGTAGGGGTGACAGGAAGAGAGGGGGAGAGAGAGTAAAGGTGACAGGAAGAAAGGGGGCGAGAAAGTAAGTGTGACAGGAAGAGAGGGGGAGTGCTTCGGTTGAATGGAAGGAAGAGGAATGAAAGAGATGAGCAAATGCTGAGGAACTGGGAGGGGAGAGTTGGAGGGAGGGTCAATTGAGAACAATCGTCCAACTCAAATCTCATATAAGCTGCAGTGTTGAATGAAAATATGAAAGGGAAATAGAGGCAGATAGTCTCTCATAGCTGACAGGAGTCAAACAATTTTGCTGAAGCAGGGAAATAGCCAAAATGTTGACTTTTCCTTTCCTCCTGATACTGCCTGGCCTGCTGTATTCTTCCAGCCTCCTGTTTGTCTATCTTGGATTCCAGCATCTGCAGTTCTTTTGTCTCTAAACAACTGAGCAGTTTTGCCAGCCCTCATATAACTTAAAGTTTTTTTTTAATTCGTTCATGGATGTGGGTATCACTGGCTAGGCCAGGATTTATTGCCCATCCCTAACTATCCAGAGGGCAGTTAGGAGTTAACCACATTGCTGTGAGTCTGGTGTCACAGGTAGGCCAACCAGGTATCGAAAGAAGATTTCCTTCCCTAAAGGGTATGAGTGAACCAAATGGGTTTTTCCTGACATTTGGTAATAGATTTGTGGTCATTACTAAACTCCTAATTCCTGATTATTATTGAATTCAACTTCCACCACTTGCCGTGGCAAGATTTGACCCAGTTCCCCAGAACTTTACCTGGGTCTTTGGACTGATAGTCTAGTGATAATACCACGTGGCAATTACTTAGGTGCAAGCCTTAGGTTTCTGAAGGATTGATATTAGTGCTTTAACAGTAGCGGCTCTGAATCAGAAAGGGAATTATCACTACTCTATTAAGCCAGACACCCGGGGACTCGGGTTTGAATCCTGCCATGGCAGATAGTGCAATTTGAATTCAATATAAATCTGGAATTAAGAGTCTAATGTTAACTGTGAAACTGTTGCCAATATTGATTAGATTCCCTACATTTTCAGGTTGAAACACCCATCTGGTTCCCTCATATCCCTCACAGAAGGAAATTGTCTACCTTTGCCTGGTCTTACCCACGTGTGACTCCAGTCGCACAGCAATGTGGTTGTCTCTTAACTTCTGGGCAATTAGAGATGGGCAATAAAAGTTGGACTTGCCTAGACAGTGACACCCATATCCTGTGAATGACTCAAAAAAAAAGCTTATGGGTTTAATCCAGGCTGATACTCTGATACAGTCCTGAGGGAGTGTTGCAGCTTGCAGCTTCTACTTTTTGGATATGATCTAAACCAAGACCCTGCCTTCCCTCCACAGTAGCGATCAAAGAATCTATAAAAACTAATTGGAAGATGTTCACCTACTTTTGTGGTCAATATATAGTCCCCAACCAACACCACTAAAAAAGATTATCTGGTCATTATCACATCAAGAATGTAGACCATTCTTACGTCATAAAAGTTGTTATATAAATGCAAGTTCTTCCTTTCAATAAAAAGTTTATATTTTTATATCTTTCTTAACATCATATAGCTGTGCTAGGAAGCTAAATTAGATACAGTGTCTCAAAAGGAAACATTAGAGCAGATGGCCAAAAGGTTGACCAAAAAGATGGGTTTAGAGGGGTGTCTTAAAGGGAGAAAGAGTGTTGCAGAAACGGAGAGGCTTAGGGAGAAAATTGTAGAGCTTGAGGTCTACGGAGTTGAAAGCACAGCCATCAATGGTGAAGTAATTAAAATGGAGGATGCTTAAGAGGCCAGAATTGGATGGGTACAAGTATCTTGTAGGGCAATGGGCCTGGAGATATTTACATGGGTAGGAGAGGGCAAAATTAGGGAAGATTTAAAAAGAGCGATGCATGTTTCAAAATCTGGGCACGCTCAACTGGAAAACTAATGTAAGTCAGCAAACATGGGGCTGATAGGTGAACACGACTGAGTGCAGAAAAGGACACACACATTGGAGTTCAGGAATAATCTCTAGTTCATGGAGGGTAGAATGTGGGAAGCTGGCCAGCAATGCATAGGTCCAGCTTGGAATGAAGGTTTGAGCAGCATATCGGCTGAGATGGAGGCAAAGAAATGGAGGAGAGAATCAATGATTATAGTGATGGCACAAATATGTTGGAAACACATCCCAGAGTCAAATATAACACAAAGCCTGCATGCAGATTGGTTTATATTCAGACTGTTCCCAGTGCAAGAGCTGAAGTCAGTAGCCAGCATTCAAAGCTTTCAACAGGGTCTAAAAACATTGTCTTCTATCTCATTGATATTTAATAAGAGGAAATTTCTGTGATTCCAGTACTGGTTATCAGAAAATCCCTCTGAATATTTAGTACTAATAGAGGAGTAGAGAAACTGGGGATAGTGTGCAAGTGGATATTATTAGTCTCCACGTGAAAACTAACATTGTCTTTCAGGTGATGTTACGAGAGGTGACAGCCAATGACATATACTTGGACATATGCAGACCACTGGGTATAAGGCGTATGAGCAGAATTAGGCCATTTAGCCCATCAAATCTGCTCTGAATTCCGATCATAGTTCAGAGGTTTCTCAATCCCATTCTCCTGCCTTCTCCCCATAACCTTTGATCTCCTTACTAATCAAGAACCTACCTATCTGTCTTAAATACACCCATTGACTTTTCTCCACAGCCCCCTGTGGCAATGAGTTCAATAGGCTCACCACCTTTTGGCTGAAGAAATTCCTTATCTCAGTTCCAAATGGTCATTCCTTCATTCTGTGGCTGTGCCCTCAGGTCCTAGTCTCTTCCACCAGTGGAAACATCTTCTCTACGCCCTCGCTATCTAGCCCTCTCAGTATTCTGTAAGTTTCAGTCAGATCCGCCCTCATCCTTCTAAACTCCATTGGTCTAGAGTCCTCAACTGCTCCTGGACGTAACAGTGAGAGAACAGGAAGAGAAAAACTTGCAATAATTCGATTAGAATGGAATCAGGTGAGAGCGGTCTGACCCAGCTGGACACCAGTGAAATGGCATTGCCAACTGTGTCAAAGATGGCAGACAGGTCGAGTAGCGTGAGGCTTGAAAGCTTACTTTTGTCAGATGACTTAATTTATGATTTTTAGAGTGATTTCAATCCAGTGGCAGAGGTGGAATCTCAGTAGAAGGGGCCTGAACGTGGGTTAGATGGTGCTAGATTTGAAAGATGGCAAAACATTCAAGCACTTGAAAGGCAGGTTAGGTAAGAGAAGGGGCTGGAGTTTGGAAAGACTGTGGAATTTTTAAAATAAATGATAATGGCAGATTTGAAGAGGGAGCATATGACCAGTATTAGCTAAAACAGGAAACAGAAAGGAAAGTTGGGTGGTCTGCACCTTCATGGGAATAGAGGAGAAAACAGGAGGTGGTCTTCCTGGAAAGTAAAGGGAAATTTTGCTGTAAAGTTTGGCTCGCTGTTACACAAATTCTTCCCGTTGACACCACAATTAAGCAATATGACCTTTTAAACCAAAAGCTGCTGCTTGTTAACCAATTCTTATAAATACAGTTGAGTCTCTCTCAGATTGATTTGGGACATGAGTTGTGTTATATGTGTCTAATGTCCTTCTGAAATAGTGCTTCAATAATCTCATCGGAAATCTCACAATGTGCCTGAAATATAACCTGAGAGAATTTGTCTTAAAACTGCACATAATGCACAGCAAACTGATTGAAGCGTAATTCCCAAACAGACTCATTTTGAATAACTCCAAGTTGGCTAAAAGGCAGATAAACAAAAGTTGCTATTAGCATCGGTTGAGAGGAATTCAGTTGGAATGACTGAGGGAAAATGGTAGTGTTTGTAAGCAGGAATCTGGATTCCTTGGAAATGTCACATATTTATGAATATATGCAGAGTGGAATTTGGACTGAATTCAAGTGTAAACATAAGTACAAGAGAAATAGCCCATTTGTTAGTGATAGCAAGATGATTTCAGTGAAAACTTCAGCGACAATTTAGACGAACATCTTTTTCCATTTTTTCTTATGTTTGAAATACAAATATTTCTTCCAATGAAAATTTGTCACAGGTTTAAAACTTATCTTTATTTTCAGTACAATTTTTTTTTATGAAACACATGCTTTAGTTTCCCCCCACCTTGTTAATGAAGTCTATTGTATTTAATATCCCACAATTTTTTACTGCTTTGACATTAGTACCTAGTCTGTGATGGGTAAGAATCAGCTACCATAATACTGGTCAAGCCTCGAGTAGTCAGTACCATTGGAACTTGCTTTAAATCATATCATCTGTTATATTTGTACTGCTCCAATATGGAAATTCACATCTCAGTTACAATCTACCAATGCTCTCAGGAGGTAGCTTTCTATCATTAAACTGAAGTTTGTCACCAATACCTTGGTCCTAGTTACTCCATTTCACAACTCCATTCTCCCCAACCACCCACTACCTATTCCAAAAGTTCTTCGTTCTGGACCACAACAGGGGGTAAGCAATTTGAGGTTTGCAAAATTCCTTCCAAGGCCCTGAACCCTCCCCACCTCTGCGATCTTCCTCAGTCCTACACTGTTTTTTCAGTGTTCCTCCATCGCAAACCACTTTCTTTGTCTATTATTGCAGTTGTGTCTTTAGCCATCTAAGCTCAGAAATCCCTCCTGATGCCCTTCTGCCTCTCTCTTCTCCATTAGGAATGTTGCTTAAAATCTTTCTTTCTGGCAAAACCTGCTCCTATCTGTCCTCTCATCTCCTTTAGCTTGGTCCAATAGTGAAGACTATCAGAGGTGTCATCTTTCAGATGAGATATTACACTGGAGGTCCTCTTTGTTCTTTGATTTAAAAGATCTATTCAAAACTGCAACAGTATGGTTCTGTCCAATCCTTGTCCCTCATCCAACATCACTGAAGATTATCTTTTTTTAATTGTTCATGGAAATTTGTTGTATTTCACATATTAAAGAAGATGACTAAACCTCAAAACATTCTTCACTGGCTACAAAGCCCTTTGGGACTTCTAGAGGTTGTGAAAGGCAGTATGCAAATCCAAGTCTTTCTTTCTCAAAAAAACAGCCTGACAGAACAGTACAACGTGATGAAATGGTGTGGGAAATAATGCAACACAACTCAAAGAAAGCTGAAAACTATTAATAAAATTCTACAAAATGAAGGACATGGTTCACCCCGAACATTTTACCAATTAAATCCAAAATCATCTCCCTTTTTCCTTCCCCAGATATGTGCCCAATAGTGCAGAACTGCAAAGATTGAAGCCTGGGGAGATCACAACCCATTATCAGAAGCAGTGTTTTTGAAGATGAATTTTCCAAACAGTCGTGGCTGTGATGCAGAGCTGTTAGCTCAGTTACAACTTGCTTTTTTGACAAAACAACATTACCAAAGAATAAGCCACTTTTTAAAAAAAAGCCTTCATACACAGCATCCTAAAGCTCAGCAATCTGATCCTCCAACTAATCCCCACCCCCTCCACAACTAACAGGACACTACCCACTACCCCTAACTAGTCTTCCCATCAAAGGAAGTGTAGAGCAATGGCTGTTCTGAGCACAATCTCATCTTTGGCAACACTCAGACAGAAATTGAGCAGATCCAAAAGGATTGAGAGAGCGAGCGAGAGCACGAGAACGAGAGAGAGCGAGAGAGCGAGAGAGAAGGACTGTACAGATACGGAGGACAATGGACAAGAAAATGAATGAACAGCCACACCTACCAGTCAATTATGGATTGCCATTGGTAGAGGTCATACAGCACATCTCAAGTCTGCTCATTTGACTGGTGAAAATACATACTACAGATGATTAGATGTAGAGAAAGTTAGCAAAAAACATTGCAAGAATGGCTTTAACCAAGGAAACATAGATCCCACTCATTTTAGGTATACTAGTAGGCATTACATCCATTCATTCTTACAAAATCAGTGTTCTTGGGCTTTCTTTGTCACTTCTTTATATTGAGGGAGAATATTCAGGTGTCTGAACATTGACATGGTCCTCCTTCAACTGCAACATGGTTGTGACTGCAGCTGCCTTGGCTCTAAGCTCAGGAATTGACTTCCTAAATCTCTCCACCTCTGGCTCTTCCTTAAAACCTATTACTTTGACCTACATTTTGGTCGCCTGCCATGGCTTTGCCTTACTTGGCTTTGTGTCAATGTTTGCCTGACAATCTTCCTGTAAAGCACTGTCAGAAAGCTCTGCTATGTGGTAGATGCTATATAACTGGAACTTTTTGTTGCTGTAGACATCGTCCAGTGACATGATCACATCTCCCTTTAAAAAGCAAATCTTACGTTCAAACCCTTGGAGCTTAGAAGAGGCTGACAGCATCCAGCACTGGTTCACTCCTCATTTTCCCAAGCAAATCAGCAAAGTACAGGATTTTGTTACTCTTAGTTTTTTTTTGCCACAGAATTCCATAGCAACAGGAAATATCCTGCTGTGCAAGCCCAGCACAAACAGCTTCCTTTATTCAGAGAACTAGGTTAATGCCACATAAGCGTTTAAGAGAGTTGCTTTCGATTATAACAAGTTTGCGACAGTAGCAGCTCAGTCAATAGCAGCTTGGCACTGAGAAAAGTACATGGCGATTTCTGAAGATGCCAGCTCACATTATTTTCCCTTTGGTTTGGCAGCAAATCCCTTCAGAAACTTTAATGGACTGAATTTGTTCCTCTTCTTCAGGTCGTGTTCTGTCTCCTTGCTCACGTCTGTCAAAGAGAAAAGAGGCAGACAGAGTGAGAGGTGGAGGGACGTGGAGGGGCAAGATGAAGTGGAGAGGGGGAGAGAAGGGTCAAAGAGAAAAGAGGATGAGAAACCAAAGAGAGATGGTTTCCAGATGCAAGAGGGGAGGGGTAAAAACAGTATGAAGGAGAGACGTAAGGGGTTAAAGGGAAAGAGGTTAGGAATAAGAAGGAGGGGGCTAGGAATGTGGGGAAGAAGAGATTTTTCTTTGAAATTCATTTGCAGGGTGAGGGCATTGCTGACCGGGCAGCATTTATGGTCGATCCAGAACTGCCCAAGAGGGCAGTTAAGATGTCAACCACATCGCTGTGGGTCTGGAGTCACATGTAAGCCAGACCAGTTTAAGGGATGGCAGTTTCCTTCCCTAAAGGACATTAGTGAAATTATGGAAAGGGGGAAAATGAGAAGGAAAGCAGAAGAGTATTGAAAAATGGTCCTTCTACATTTTAAAAAAATGATTAAAAAGTATTTTTTTCGTACCCATCCTTTTAATCATGGCTTCCATCATCTGGTCTTCTTCCATTTCTCTGTAATGGAAGAATACATCACAGGGTTACTGTATTTAAAAAACATAGCATTTCCCCTCCAGATCTATGCGTCTTCCTTGGCAATGTTAATAGATATAGCCCAGCTGCCAGTGGCCTCTATTCAGAGCCTCAATGATTGCTCGGTAATATGGCCAAAATGGAGACCCTCCCCACCATCCTGTAAGTAGGGACTTGGTTTCTGATCAGATGTATCCTTTCCATGCCTCAGCACATACTGACATTGCAGAGACACATGTCCGGATATATTGATAGGCGCACGCATACATCATAGACGGGGGCTGAATTGACAGTCTACATCTTTTATTATAAAGTATTTATCTGATTCTCCAAACTCAGATGAGGGGTCAGAAGGCCTGTTCTTAGCACCTCACAAGTTGTAACATGTCATTTTCAGATAATCCAGCTATCCTGAGAGTTACTTATGGCCTCCACAAGTTACCCTTTTCTGAACCATAGTTCCCAGCATGTTTGAGACATCTATTATAGATGGGACAGATTGCAGTCCATGAGGATCCCAGCTGGGGATCCTCATGGTCATCAGCAGACCTACACCCCATGTGGCTCTGATCATGGTAGAGTTGCAAATCAGTGCCATTCTCCCCTTCATCCTCCTGGCTGAGCATCAAAACCATGGAATGCTTGGAGAAGACAGGGCAAACCCAGGTTTCATGAAGATGATAAGGAATTCTGATAAGAGCTGCAGGAGGTCTAACTACCAGTTTTGTCAGATTTTATCTCTCCCATTGTGAGACAGATCACGTCAGCACCCTCTTTTTGCCCCTTCAGTTTTGTGGGTTATTCTCAGATCAGTCTTGTCATCCTGGGGTGCACCTTCACACTCAGGTGACTTGTAGTACTATTTATGGGTCTTTTTCAAAGTGGCAGGCAGTGACTGATGGGGCACTACAGGATCGGTGCTTGGGGCTTATCTATTATAAATGACCCGGATGATGGATTTAGTTTGCTGATGACACAGAACTAGGCAGGATTGAGAGTTATGCGGAGGATGCAAGGAGGCTTCAAGATGATTTAGACAAGTTGAGTGAGTGGGTAAACACATGGCAGGTATAGTGCAACATGGCTAAATGTGAAGCTACAGACTTAGGTGCAGTAAACAGAAAGACGGAGAGTAATTTAAAAATGATAAATTGGGAAATGTTGATGTACAAAGGGATCTGGCTATCTTTGTAAACCCATTAATGAAGGTGGAGCAAGTGCAGCAAGCAATTAAGAAAGCAAATGGTATACTGGCCTCCACAGTAAAAGGATTGGAGTTCAGAAGCAGCATTGTACTACTGCAGTTACACAGGGCCTCAGTGAGACCATAACTGGAGGACAATGCATAGTTTTGGTCTCCCTGCCTAAGAAAGGGTATACTTGCTATAGAGAGAGGTTCACCATGCTGATATAGGGCACTGTCATAGGAGGAGAGATTGGTTCAACTGGGCCTGTATGCACTGGAGTTTGGAAGGATGAGAGGGGATCTTATTGAAACATATAAAATTCTAAACAGGGCTCGACAGACTAGATGCACAGGAGACATTTTCCCAGGTTGGGGGCAAAGTCTCAGGATATGAGGTAGACTACTTAGGACTGAGATGAGGAAAGATTTCTTCACTGAAAGGGTCATGAACGTATGGAATTCTCTATCACAAAAGGCTGTGGAGGCCAAGTCACTGAATATATTCAAGAAGGAGATAAATAAATTTTGAGATTCTAAAGGCATCAAGGGCTATGGGGAATAAGTGGGAATATTTCTATTGAGAGAGAGGAACAGCCATGACTTTGATCAATGGTGGAGCAGGCTAGAAGAACTGAATGGCCTACTCCTGCTCCTAGCTTCTATGTTTCCACAGAGTTTTGTGACTATCTTTACTCCCATTCAGTTTAATTGCCATCCTAGGATAATGATTAGAGAGCAACTTATTTTTTGTATTCCATTTTGTTACTAGACTTAACCAATGCCACCACTGGATCCTTTCCAAAGGCTCTCACAGGAAAAAGGCAAGAATGAATTATCCAATCCAGCCCACTTCCCATAGCCCCATAAACTTAACCCTTGCATATGCACTATATATATATAACTTCCTTTTAAAAATTATTAAATCTGGCTCCACTATCCTTTTAGGTAGTGTTTTCCAGATCACAACAAACTAGGTAAAGAAAATAAAATCCTTATGTCGCTCCTGGTTCCTTCACCTGGTGTCCTTTATCAGATCTCATCTTATGCTTTAAATGACAAACAAACTTATTGAATCTGAACAGGCAAATAGATTACAGTCGTGTATTATAATTGCAGGTGTCAATATTCTATACAGATTACTTAAGAAGTAAATAACAATTTGTCACAATTTCTACATCAATTTGACAGTAATCTATTTAATAGTTTGATTTTTAGTCAAATCAATAGCAGCAGTCAATCAACATGAGGCTGGTCTCTCTAAAAGCTCCAGACTGATTTGATAGCTAAATAAGCAGCTCCTAAAATAAATTTAGTGGCTTGTAAAACTAGCAACCCCATTCAAAAGATTTTTGCACCTTAAACTAATTGTTCAGCATGTTTATATTTATGTTGTGTGGCTTAATTCCTCCCACAAGTCAACAGCGAAATACTAACTATGCAGCTTTTGGATGAAGTTAGGCTGTAAAACTGTTGACCAGTGCAGTGGGTTTTCAACTCCTCAGCTGTCAAGATTAAATCTCACTGCTCACAGACTGTTGCTGCCTAGCACGTTAAAGAGAACGCAAACTTCACATTTCAAAGCAGAAGTTCACAGTCTAGAAAACACTGGGCACAGCCCAAGCTCTCATTCCTCATGGTGTGATGCACTGCAGTATTCCCGAGAGTGAATCTCAACCGCAACACTGCTGAAGGTGGCAGTCATGAACGTCCAAGCCCCTGATAGTGACTAATAAGGTTTTCAAGTACTTTTTCCTCTCGCTGTCAGGTACCTTCCATAGCCACCAAGAGTAATGACCCGTAATGACCAGAGGTACCTATTATTTTATTCATGTATGGGTGACCAAATACATTATTCAACTTGAAAGGAATGACCTGCGATACCATTGGGAATTGCCTGTATTGAAATGGTTTCTTATCTGCAAATTTTATTTTTCTAAAGTTCTCTGGTTTGGCTCATTCCTTATTCTGGTGCCACTCCTGTAACACAGCTCATGTCCTGTTCATCGCCATTCCTTTACTCAATGATCTACAGTGGCCTCAAACTTGATAAACACTTTCTTTTAAAATTCTCGTCTGGGTGTATAAGGTGACTTTGCATAGTCTGGCTCCCCCCTATTTCTGTAATTCCCTACAGCATTCAGGATCTCTGCATTCTGTGATTATTCACTTCTTGCATACCCCCTTTGCCACCAATTCACCACGAGTATTTCTCTGCTTCCTGCTGTGCAGGCCCTAAACTCTGGAGTTTCATTCCTAAACTTCTCTGCCTCTTTCTTCCTATTATTAAGCCTATCTCTTTTAATTACCCCTTTCGATAATTCCTTGATGTCAATTTCTGCCTGAATTTATTGCTGGCAAGTACATGTTATTACGTTAAAGCTGCTAGATAAAGCAAGTTGTTGTTGTTGTTAGGGAAGCAGCCACTTAAATTTCCTGGCACTATGTCTTCCAGATAATGCAAAGCCTTATATGTTGCTCCTCGGTGATGTTAGCAAGAAACTGGTGAGAGCAGGAACCAGATACAGGGCAGATGGGCAGCATGGACAATACAATGAAGTTTCCACATTTGCTAAGTTTATTTCACATGGGAATTTCTCTTTAGATCAGCTGTGCACTTGCAGGCAGCAGTGAGTGGCAGTACGACAGATTGCCAGGATGGCATTCATCCACATGGCAGAGACAGGGTGACAGATGGCACACACATAACTATTCCTCTGTTTGCTGTGATTGGACAGTAGAGTGCAGTGCAAAATACTACGCCACGAATGGGTTAGTTAAAATTAAAACTGTTGGACAACTCCAAATCTTCAATAGAACTTTAAGGTGGTTTGATCATTGACAATTAAAGCCTATTGTCTCTGAGTTGGCAGACTAAAGCACTGAAATTCTCCTCGAACAGATTCTCGGAGGGTCCCCAGTAAAGTCAGTTCAGAGTTGTTTTTCCTGGTCAATAGTCATTTGAACACATGAATTAAGAGGAGTTCAAATAAGCTCAATATTGGCACTAAGCAGTCAAGCCTCATCGTGAAGTGGGACAAAGACCTATAATCCAGTACTTTATAAACCTGGCCTTGCTAATGACACACAGACTCGTGAGTTGATTCAAGATGCATTAATCCTTTGTGGGGAGGGAGGAGTAGGAAAGAAACACTCTAAGATCAGCTGAAATCATAGACATTACAATGAGAGTGGAGGCCGTTCAGGCTACCATTCAGATTATACTTGCTCTTCAGTTGTAATTCCCACCTGTTCCTTGTGTCTGTTTTTCTGATTATGACAGGGTTTGAAAAAGTTGAATGCAAATTGCTTGTTGTTGTAAATTAGAGGCACTTAGAATTGAATATTAATAGTGTCTACTGTTGTAGCATGAGATTTCATGTAACAGCTATTACAGCAACAATTAACTTTCCCAGCATAGGAAAACAAAATGAGAGAATTACAACACTGAGGTCACAATGTGCATTGAACTAGCGTCAACAATTTACCAAGTGGATAAATGGAGATGGACAAAGGTCAGCCAATGACATGAGTAGCTGTCCCAATCCCATAGGCCACAAATGTTCAGACAATTAATTGGCACAATATAGACTAACTGGGCCTAGAAATATAACCATAAGTCTCGGGGCCGAGGAGCAGTGTCTTCAGGGAGTTTGCATTGAGGAGTTCTCATTGGGCTGTCCTGAGAGAGGTGTCTTCTCCAGATGGAAGACAGACCAGAAGAAGATAAGGAAGACTTTAATAAGACTGAAACATTCTGCACCAATAGCCGGCTTATTCTCTGCTCTAAGTGAGTCATCCCCAGTTGTCACAGCTGTACGCTTTCCCAATCTCATTAACTAATGCAGCATATCCAAACCTCTGTTTCTTAACAAACTCAATAAACTGTAAGGAAATTCCGACAAATCATCAACTGCCTATATTAGGTAACTGTGGTCAGGAACCCCCTAAAATCCACATCACAGAGAAGGGTCAAAACACAAAGTTTAGAAGTGAAAATGAGGAAGTTGGCAATTTTTTGACCAAACAAGGTAATAAGAGCTAGGTGATAATTAATAGAAAAGGTTGTTGAATTAAATAGTCTACGTAGAATCAATATACCATAGATACAATTCTTGAGCTAGAATAGATTGGGGACATTGTGGCATTGTTCTCCATTGCAAACGGGCAGATTCACCACAGGAACTGACCTTATTCCTGATGCTAATATTTCTGCCTTCCCAATTCTGGCACAGCAAGAAAAGTTGGATATTCCCTAGCACCCACTCCTCACTAAACAACATCTTCACTGAAAGTCAGACACCTATACTGGAATCTGGATTGCACATCTCATACCTCACTCTGTCCTCATCCAGTCCATCGATGATTTCATTCCTGCCCTCCACTGTTCTCAATAGCTCTTCCATCAGCTCCTTTTCACGAAGGTGATCTCGCTCAGTTTTACTGTCCTCTGCAACGACAACAGATCAGAAAGAGAAAACTTTTGGTCAGCTGTCCTAATAAATTCTTACATGCCTTGGGACCAATTTTACTTCAGTCACACTCCTGTGAAAGGTCTTGGGCCATTTTATTACATTAAAAGATCTTGTATATGTAAAGTTACTGTTAATTATTGTTCAGTTTCTAATTTAGTCTCTGGGAACAGTTTAATTCACAGCATTATTTCTTAAATAGCATAGGTCATTTGAACAGGAGACAGACAAATGGAAGGTTTATTTGAAGTCACAGCTCCTTAAGAATTTCCTTCAAAAGCTTCCTTGGACTATCGCATGGCTTTTCTCTGACACAAGCCTATGATCTAGCTAAGCTCGGTAAATGTGTCTTTGACAGCTGAAAGAGCTTCCAGCACCCTGCTTTAGGGCAGGTTCGTCAGATTAGAACAGTTGTCAACACAGATAGTTTCTTACAAATAAAATGGAGAAATACTCAATAAGTCAGGGACCACCTGCGCAGGATGAAGCAGGGAACATTTCAAATCAATGATCATTCAGCAGAACTGGAAAAAATTTAGAAATTTGACAGTTTATGACAAAGTAGAGGGGAAAAAGCATTGGAGGTCAAGGGAAGGGGGCTGTTGCTGCTGTGCAGTTAACATGACCAAACATCCAGCTTTGCACAGGACAGTCCTGTTTTTTAAGGTGGGCTGGCCCACTGTCCATTACTCAATGGTCTAACATCCAGTGTTTCAATCCTTAGTGCACGCATTGTTAAAGTATCAACACAGGTCGGTGTTCGTCTCTTTCCAGCAGCAACAGTCTTGATTCAAAAGGGTGCAAAAGTCAACTTTGTATCAGAGATAATGGGAACTGCAGATGCTGGAGAATCCAAGATAACAACGCGAGGAGCTGGATGAACACAGCAGGCCAAGCAGCATCTTAGGAGCACAAAAGCTGACGTTTCAGGCCTAGACCCTTCATCAGAGAGGGGGATGGGGTGAGGGAACTGGAATAAATAGGGAGCGAGGGGGAGGCGGACCGAAGATGGAGAGAAAAGAAGATAGGTGGAGAGGAGAGTATAGGTGGGGAGGTACGAAGGGGATAGGTCAGTCCAGGGAAGACGGACAGGTCAAGGAGGTGGGATGAGGTTAGTAGGTAGGAAATGGAGGTGCGGCTTGGGGTGGGAGGAAGGGATGGGTGAGAGGAAGAACAGGTTAACCTGCTTTTTCCATCAACACTCGTAACTCCTGTAGGATCTGACCCTGACGGTCCTCCAGGTGCTGCTGCTTTGATCTGTCAACGAAAACAAAGGTACAGTGTTTGTGCCAATTCATACCTGAACTCAGGAGCAAAAGCCGAAAGGAAATTCAAAGGCAACAGGCATATTCCCGGTGGGGGTGAGTCTTGGGGGATATGGCCATGGTCAACGGTGTGATAGATGCAGTTTGCTGTTCAAACTGATGAAATTGTTCATTAACACAGAAATATAAAAACATGGAAGATAGGAGGAGAAGGAGGCCATTCGGCCCTTTGTGCCTGCCCAGTCATTCATCATGATCATGGTTGATCATCCTACTCAATAGCCTAATCCTGCTTTCTCCCCATGACCATTGATCCCAATCACCCTAAGTGCTATATCTAGCTGCCGCTTGAATACATTCAATAGGGGAAGAACTGAATGCAGTTACAGGAAAGCTAGCTAAATATAGCAGGGGAAAAGAACAAGAGGAATATGACGATTAGATTGGACAAATTATGTTGGAAGCTAGCCTGTTGGAGTTCAGAGACATACAGCACAGAAACAGATCCTTCGGTCCAATTCATCTGTGCCGACAGGATATCCCAATCTGATCTAATCACATTTGCTAGCATTTGGTCCAAATCGCCGTAAACCCTTCCTATTCAGGTACCCATCTAGCTGACTTTCAAATGTTGTAATTGTACCCTTCCCCACCACCTCCTCTAGCAGCTTGTCCCATGCACGCACTACTCTCTGTGTGAAGAAGTTGCCCCTCAGGCCCCTTTTAAATCTTTCCCCTCTCACCTTAAACCTATGCCCCTCTAGTTTTGAACTCTCCCCATCTTGGGGAAAAAGACCTTGGCTATTCACCCCACCCTTCGTGATTTATAAACCTCTAAAAAGTCACCCCTCAGCCTCCATAAATACCAGCTTGAACTATTTGATCTGTTGGTGTGCACTCTATGTAACATTTAAGCAAGAAATCTTGCAGTTGCTATTTCATACAAAGGGTAATACAGAAACTAGCTGAACCAAGCACCATTGTATGGACAGCCAAGAAGTAACCAAGTAGTTTCCACAGATGAGAAGAAGAGAAGCATTGAGGCAACCACTCTGGGAAGGCAGGGATTTCCTTTGACAATTATACAGAATTGAACCATGGAAACAGGACATTCAGCCCATACAGTCCATGGTGGAATTTATCTTCCACTTGTCCAGTACCCTAACCCCACACGTCTGCTTGGTGTCTACCCTTTCCTTCAACTAATTATCAAAGCTGCTTTTAAATAATGCTTTGGACCTCACTCCAAACACTAACTGTACACTTCATTTCCTCACAATCCTCAGTGCAGAAAGGTTTCTCCTATTCTCCATCCCTGCCTTTTCTTTCATCTTATATATACCCCTATTCTATTCATCACTGCAATGTAGGTTTCAATCCAATTTGTTCCATCCTATCGCACATTTAAATGCCTTGCTCTTATAATTTGCTTAATTGCGAAAGAAGAGACTTGATTTTTCCAAGTGTCAAAAGGAAGGGAGGAAAGTCAAGAAGGTAGGGTGAGAAGGCTTGGAAAGGTTGGAAAAGAGAGTTCTGCCAGGGAGAGAGGGAGAGTTGGGTAAGCAGGGTATCCGTTACAATGTGTAGTATTGAAATTGCCTGAGTCCAGTCCCCCCCTTGCTCCCATCCACTTACTACTCACATGTAAACGAGCTCAGATTCCCGTCTCATCAGCAACTGTTTCTCATGGATTAGTTTGAACCACTCCACCATCAACTCGTCCTCATTTTCGTCTGTTTGTGTGCAATAAAAGGGAAAAAAAAATCCAGAATTTCTAAAAACAGGTGGTGACAATCAACAGAAATCCACAAGCATGCAATTGTCAAACCACACAAGCTGTGTTTGTCCAAGGCTCACACCAGGCTGTTCACTGGGAATCTGCACCTTATATGACAAAGGACATCAGCTACACACTGGTCAGTCGGAAATACTGATTGGTTCAGAAAGCCTGCTCCACCCACAAGGTGCCACTAGCGAAGACAGATACAAAACAGAAGTAGAAAAATGACATTTGGCCTCAGTATCTCTAAACTGTGGCACCATTCAATTAAATCATGGGAGATCTCCTAATTCAATTGCACCCAATCTTAATATCCCAAGTTTCCCTTAATGCCCAAAGATCTACTGATCTCTGTCTTGCATCTTGTTGACTGAGCATCTGCAAACCTCACGGGGAGCAAATTCCAAAGATTCACGTCTGTCAGAGTAAAGAAATTTCTCCTCATCTCTGTCCTTTATAGCCAATCCCTGATCTTGAGACTATGATCCCTTCACTCTTGAACCAGGAACCATCAGAACCCTGGCTGCCTGGTGGCCAGTAAGGGTTGAGGCTGGGAAGTTGGGTGGCAGGAGGGCCCATGCAACACATATCCAGGCAATTGGAGCAAAGGACTATTTAAGGTCAGGGATGAAGAAGACTCAGAGTCAAAGGAGGCCCTAAGTTTCTCGTGAAACTCAAAGAAAACCCATCTAGCCCTCAAACAAAATAGAACATTCAAGCCTGGGGCCCTTAATGTCCCTGATCCCCTCCCAAAATGACTGACCTCATGAATGAGGAAGCTATTTGTGTTTCCCCCACCCCTCAAATCCACTGCTTAATCTCTGTATTTAAGCACAATTCTAGTTATTTTCCTGTGAGTGTCTTACCAACCTGCTTAACATAACAGCATAGTATCAAAAAGGCAGGGTGACAAGAAGGGTGTGTAACTGACTTGAGTTTGATAGTATAGCCTTCAAAGCAGGGCCTGTGAGGGTAGGAAATGAGTTAGGACTTGGGCCAAGCAGCCTCACTTTTTAATAGCTGGCATTTATTGACGTGGTGACCTTCAACTTTCCAACAATTCATTTTCAGATTCCCAAGCAGCAAAGCTCAGACTCAATGAAACCTCACTTCCACTAGCTTGCTCTTCCATTTTCCATGGTTGGTTTGGATAGGAATAAACATAGGCCATTCAGCCTTGCAAGCTTGTTCTTCCATTCAGCATATATATGGTTAATCACCAACCTCTACTTGACTGTTGTACAATCTCCATATCATTGAATTCCCTCAGGATCCAAATGATAGTGAAGTGACTCTTCCTGTTAGACTCCTCAGCTAGGGGAAACATTCTTTCAGCATCCATCCCTTCAAATGCTTTCAAAATGCTCTATGTTTCAGTGACATCACCTCATTCTTCTAAATTTCAAGAAATTGAAGCCTAATCTACTCAATGTCTCCCTTTTGGACAATCCCCACATTTCAGGAATTGGCCTCATGTTTGGTCTTTTCAAGTTTGTTTTATCCTTCCTTTGGAGATCTGAACTGCTTTCAGGACTCTATATAACATGGCATTTATAACTACATGTTAAGACTTCTTTATTATTACATTCCAAATCACTGTGACAAAGGTAGATATGTTTTTGACTTTCCTAATTGTCAGGTGTAGCTGCATGCTGGATTTCTGAAATTTTTATAAAAGCATGTGCAAGATACTTCAGTTTAATACCTGTGTTAATACATTTCCCAATTTCAGAGGGTGGGAAAGTGCTCTTTATTAGTGGTGGTAAATGACACCCTTCCTGCGATAGGGTTTTGTCAAAGCAGCCTGGATGGAAATCACAGGGAAGGTTGAGAATTGTAGGGTCCACTAAAGATGCTGCATCTGGTGCTGTAAACGCATCAATGACCTCCTTCAATTCATCCAAAGGAGTGGGGGAGGCAGACTGATAAATGTCAAGACTGTATGGCAGAACGAATGAATGGATACAACCAAACACACCGATGCTCCTGTATGAATAATAGGGATGCATGTTGACAAAGGTCTCAGTTCGAATTTGTCAACTCACTAAACCTCCACTTTCTCCGACAGGACAATCAGACACATAGCCTGAAGTTATGGACAGAGAGATTCCCGATGTCAAGGCCCTCACGCTGACTGAGGAAGATCGTTCCAGACTGCTGGGGAGGAGGGAGGTGAAGCTGTTGTGATAAGGCAGCTACAATGAGTGGTGTTGCTACAATGGGCACTGAGGATCACAGAAGAAACGGTGCTGCGCTCACAGACTCTGCAATGACAACATGCTTATTTTAGTTCTCCTTTACGGGTGCCTGCAATTCAGATTGCAGAGGATGCACCATGCCCCATCTCTTCCTCACTCACCAGCTCAGCTGTACCCACCCAGGTGGTGATGAGGACAGGCATTGAGAAAAGTGGATACTGTTTTGTGAGTATAGCATAAACATATCATGACAGCTGAAGGAAGCTGTGATGGCTGAAGTTCCTGATACTAAATATTACTGGGCATCAGGTCATGATTGCAAGTTGTCTGTTTGGCATTGGCAAAGATTAGAAAAACACATGGCAGATATACTGGGGTATGAGCAGCTTTGCATAGACTATAGAGGATGCATACCCGCCTGAGGTTCTGCCAGGTTTCCGACACTTAACCACATGGCTTCCTCCATGGAGAGGTTAGCAACTACCGAGGAAGGCCAGGTCACGCTATAGGCCCGAAGGCTCTCTGACCTGTTTCCAGCCCTCTAATCATTGGCTCCATGCAACAATTGCTAGGAAAGAGGCTGAGGGCTGAGGCAACTATTTCTCAGTTAAAAACACCCGAGCCTCTGCTTGATGAACAACTATGGCCCTTTGATTTAAGTCATTTTCACAATATTTATTTACACAAGCTCAAGAGATATTGAGTGCTTATAATTACAGCTATTGGTATTTTCAGTGGTCAGGAAATTTATTACAGCTTATTAGGCAACAGTGAAAGGTAAGTTTTTTTAAGCATTGTGGTAAGTTATCAATGAATCTTTAAAGCTTTTCTTAAACATTGTCCTGTCACTATAGCTTTCACTGCTTCAAAACAGCACTGCCCAACTTCAGGATTAATGCTAGGCCATAGGCCCCAGTTTTATCTGTCTTTCTCTCCTTTACTGAATAATGGAATTACATGTGTTACCTTCAAATTGATGGGGACTGTTCTAGAATCTAGGGAAGATCAAGCCAATATTTCTCTAGCTACTTCTTTTAAACTTTAGCATTTGGCTCATCAGATGCAAAGCATTTGATGTCATAAAATACATTCATTACGTCAGTACTATTTCTTGATTGATGATAATATCCCTAGTTTCTCATTTGTATTTGACCTTCAGTTCTCTACCACTCCCAGAATAATTTTCATGCGAAGTATTCATTAAAGCCTCACATAACTCTATTATTGTTGATCTGTACCTTAACTCTTAACGCTCTTGCACAAAAAATCCAATCAACCTCCATTTCCAACCTTGGGCATAGGGGCCCAGCCCAGGTCCTGCTTTGCCTCAAACACCCACCTCCCTCACAGCTCCGAAGCTGAGGTTCCAGCTCGACCCCCTTCTGTTCCAGTGCATCCAACTTCTTCCCGATATCTTGTAATTCATTCCGAATGTCCTCTTCTGATATTCGCTGACTGGAGGTGCTCTGCAACGTGAAATTCAGAGTTCAAATGAAATGCAGACAAGAAGACTGACAAATGGACAAATTTGTTCCCACAGTCAGCTAGCTCTCTCTGTGAATGAAAACTCAGTGGCATCTTCTCAAGGGCAACTAAGATTGGCCTTCTCAGGGAGGAATTAAGAAACTTAAACTCAGAAAAACGTTTCTCTTTCCGTCTCTATTGCTTCCACCCTGGTCAATTGTCTATAGATCAGACATGGCTGCTTGATTATTTGTGACATACACTGACCCACGTGGCTAATGTCTTGCTTCCATTTCAATAAGACCAAGGCCAGTGAAAGGAACATACTATAACAAGCAGTATGTCGTCGGGATAAAATGAAAGCCCTCAGACAGTCTCGCTAACACTACCTCAATGGGAAGGAACGGTGATAAGCACACCGCAGGATACAAGTCAACCAGTGAATGTACACACATACAATGACTGTGGATAAGAATGAGTGAACACAGATTACATGAAAAGGGCTGTTAATGGGAATGACAAGATTAAATACAGTGACCCCGGTACGAACGTACTAACACAGACACTCTTCACCCCAACACCACCCTCTCTCATTCCCTCCCATCCTCAACCTCACGCTATTCTATTAATAATGTTCTTCTTTATGGGACACAGTTTGAATTCTATCTTGATGGACGGTGAAATGTCTATTCAATAAAAATCTCGAAATAAAGCCAGCCTAAGGGTGACCATGTAACCACTTCAATTGTAGCAAAAACCCATCTGGCTCATTAATGGCCTTTCGAGAAAAATATTTGCCATTCCCCATCAGGTCTGGCTTACGTGTGACTCCAGACCCACAGCAATATGGTGGACTCTTAAATTCCCCCTGAAACAGCAATTAGGAATGGGCAATAAATGCTTGCCTAGCCAGTAAGGCCGGTAATACATGAACTAATTTTTAAGACATTATTCATGTTGTTATGGAGTGAACTTCCCTCCTCATTCACTCACTCTCACCTTCTCAGGGGTAGTGGTAGAGTCACCATGACCTTGGCTTTCCTTGGAATCTTCTGGAACGTAGTTGCTTTCAAAGAATTTTGCTCTCGCTGACTTTGCTGTAAAATTAAACCAACGCTACTTCAGAACCAGTGTAGTAAGAAATCATCCCATCAAATCCCATCCGATAACATCACACAAATCTCAAGGTAGAAAGAACACAAAGTGATGAGTCATATAAACCTCTGCTCACATTTTATTTGGCTGATAGCTTTTAGTTGGGGAACAGCACCTCAGGGCAGGATTCATCTGCCTTGGAATGGATGCAGCCCTGATTCACCTGTCATAGAACATATAATTGTACAGCAAAAGGAATGGGCACTTCGACCCACCCTGTTGTGCCGAACATAACACCAAATTAAGCTAATCCCTTCTGCCTGCCTTTGTTCCATATCCCTCCACTCCTTGCATATTCATGTTCTTATTTAAAAGTCCCTTAAACACGCCTCATGTATCTCCCTCCAACACTACCCCTGTCAGCACATTCCAGACTCCTGCTCCTGTGTAAAAATCTAGCCCCTCACATCTCCTTTGAACTTCCCCACTCTCACCTTAAAAGCATGCCCCCTAGTTTTAGACATTTCAACTTTGGGCAAAAGATTCCGACTGTCAACCCTATCCATGGATCTCATAATTTTATAGACTTCTATTAAGTCTCCCCTCACCCTCCACTACACCTGAGAAAACAACTCAAATTTTTCTAACCTCTCCTTATAGCTCAAATCCTTGAATCCAAGCAGCATCCTCTTCTGCATCCTCTCCAAACCCTCCTCACCCTTCCTACAATGTCGCAATCAGAATTGAACACAATAATCCAAGCATATATTGATACTGGGACTAAAGAGTTAAATAATGAAGTCAGGTGGGATGAGAAGTCTCATATTCCCTCAAGCATAGATTGCACAAAACTTCAAAATTCACAATTCTAGGATGCTATCGGGAATCATTTATTCTGTATAACGATACTGGAAAACTGCAACACCCTTCTCACCCCAAAACCTAGGGCTAGGGCCAATCGTAACCATTGCATGATTTTTGACTGACTTCCAACATCAACAACTATCTTCCCTTGCAACCTCATCCAAACCATCTTCCCTTGTGCTCAGCAGGACTTCCACTAGTGGAGAGTTTTCTCATGACTCCCATCAAATTCAGTTTTTCTCGAGTCCCTTAATGTAATACTTGGTCAAATGCTGCCTGGATGCCGAGGGCAACTGCCCTCATCTTAGCTTTTTTTTTCGGAATAAAGGAACCAAGGTAGGGTGAAGGAATCAAGATACACAGCAACCATTATGTCACTGAACAGCCGAACAAGATCAAGCTGCAGAATGACCTCTTCCAGTTCCAGTGAATCCTGCCAGATTGGAAGAGAATAGGTCAACAAAGCATTACAATTTGACCCATTTTTCTTGCCCTTGCACATCACCCTCCCCACTTATCTCTGTAATCTCTCCCAGTTACACAGTCTTCCCAAGGTCTCTACTGCCTTCTAATTCTGTCCTCTTCATCTCCTTAATTTTAATCATGCCACAAGCTCTCTTGACCAAATTTCTCACCATAATTCACTGCAATGCTTTTTTACTTCAAGACACACCTTAGATGCTTCCTCATTTGTTGCAGCACCTCTTGTGGCTTGATGTCAAATTTTGTTTGAAAATCGCTCCTGGGGAGGTTTCTACTATGTTAAAGTGCTTTATAAATGCAATGTTGTTGTTGAGCTTTTTACTGGGCCTGAGGTTTCCTTAGTAACCAACATGATCTTCATTCAACAAGAGTAATAACACAAAAGCAATCAAGGCTCTCTGATTTTTCCTTTAATCCTGTGACATAGCATCGCTTTGAGTAAAATGTGTAGCATAATTATCACAGCTTAATTATACAGTAAACGTCAGGCATACCTTATAAAATCTGAACTGTACTCATTGAAAGAGAGAGATTTAAGTGTGAAAATTAGATTTGTTAATAAATAGCTTCCCCAATGATTGTCTTGTTGAAGATCAAAGGTGTCGACATTGTGCTTTAAGAAATATTACCAAAATATGCCAATTTTAATGCGCAGATTAGCTCCATCATCAAATTGACTTTTTGTTATAATCTGTACTTGTGGCATAATGAAAGTAATGAATGCAAAGCAGTATTAGCTGAGGTGGCGCTTCTGGCAATAGAATTTGTGCAGGAACATACTGACCTGTCTCAGTGGCTGATTTGCCTTGGACCCAGCTCTGTCTCCCTGGTGATTCCTCCATGACCCGGTCTAATGCAGGTTGATGGCTGCTCCCAAAACCCTGAGGACTCCTCATGTCCTTTTCAAAGGGAGACACTGCGGCAAGGCTCTTGTCTGTTGGAGACTGGAGGCCATCCTTTACTCCTGCCAACAGTTCCATGCCCGGTTTGAGCACCCTCTTCTGCTGTGTGGAGTGGAACGTTTTGGTTTCTGTACCAGATATCTCTTTGGCAGGGGAAAGAGAAGTGGTGGAGACTGTTGTGTTGCTGGAATTATGGAGAGAGAATGTTACCTCTACCTGTTTCCCAGTGCCTGTGATGGTTGAACTTGGAGTCCAATTGCTACCTGCAGCTGTCTTGGGTGTAGAGGGAGTGTTACTTGTGTTGCCAAATGCACTTGGTTTTTTAATGTCCACGTTAATGGATGAACTATGCGTTTGTTTGATGTCCGTCGATCCAAAGCTAAAAACAAAAATATTCGATTAGCACGGTTATGTAAATTCAAATAACTCACACATCTGGTGTCAAATCACACTGCACACATCTCAACTCGCTGTAGGAATCTAGATGCAAGAGAACATCATTCAGCTGAAGTCTGTCTCACCATTCCATCTCGACATTAATTCCCATCACCTTTTAGTTCCATAACCCTGAAACTGCAAGCCTCACAAAATCCAGTTTGTCCTAGTTTAAAATATGTCAAATAACCCCTGAGCTCATCAGCTTTTTGGGAAAGAGTTTCAGATTTCCACTACCTTGCTTCTACACAATCTGACCAAAAACAGAAAAGAAAACTAGGGCTGGATTTTCCTCGGAGTTGCAACCTTCCCGCTTACTGTTTTACAGGAGAAAGTTCCGCATTTCTGAGAGAAGATTCCAATCAGGACTGCATCAGAAACACATAGCTCTATTTCCGTTCTGACGGTTGCGCAGAACTGGAAAGTAAACCACACTCCCTTTTCACAGTAGTCAGCTTCTGTATTCCAAAACATAAAAGTCCAGAATCACAGACAGGCCCTTTGTCAGCTGCTATCAAAGATTAAGCACATAACGTAAGTGTGAGGTTATTCTGCCAGGAGGGTAGTTGGTTAAAGTGCCAGGTCTGTAGGGTGCCACTTGAATAGGGTGTCAGAGTGCCAGCAAAATAGGATACTAATTGGGTAGGGTGCCAGGAGGGTAGGCAATTCTTCTTTCTTTATTCACACATGGGATGTGGGCATCACTGGCTCGGCCATCCCTAAGTGCACTTGAGAAGGTGATAATGAGCTTCTTTCTTGACCCTTTCCAGCCCATTTTCAGTAGGTAGATCTAAAATGCTGTTATAGAGGGCATTCCAGATTGGGTGCAGGGGAAGGGGTGGAGGACAGACAAGGGTAAAGTGGATGCAGTGCAGCGGAAGATGGGGTCAGCTCCCGGGGGAGAGGAAATCTAATCAAGTCCAGTGGCTAGAAAGAGGGGTGCCAGCAAGAGACGGGAGTGTCAACCCAGACTGCTCAGAGGGAGGATCAGTCTGGAGGTAGGGAGAGAGGGGAGCATCAGGACCAGAGTTTGGGAAAGGCTGTTGTGTCTTGAGGATGAGAAGGGGCTTACATCTGCAGTGGCAGAATGTGGGCAGCATGTGAAAGGATTGAGAAAGGAATGGGTGTAGAGTTCATGGAGGAGAGAAGAGACTATCAGGTCAGGATCTGGAGATGTAACTGGTCTGGGCAACGAGTAGCTCGGGAGGTGTGAGTTAAGTATGGGCTCTATTGAATTGTTCCTCAACAGATAGACAACATGATTAATGGTCCAACTTTTCCTGAGTAACTATTTACTTAATTTCATCCGAACTCAAAGTTTCCAATTTAAATGGAGACTTCTGGAGAATTCTGGGCATAGAAGAGCTGACAGAGGATTCTTAAATTTCCAGGACACTTCTTTCAGAAATCTGCTACAATGGGATTCCCCAGGATCCCCATGAATAATGCCTATCCATACCGCAATGACGGAAAATCCCAGCCTTCGTAATTTAAAGCTCAGTTCTTCTAACCTGGAGCCAGCAACATACAAATAGCTACAATTAACCCCTAAATGACCTCAGAGATTTACAAAATGCCTGGAATTGAGGGTTCCAAACACACACACACTCACAGAAAGTTCTGAACCAGTGACCTTCATACTAATAGAGCCATCCATCATGTTCTGTGGCTCAGAATGTGTCTGACTACCTTAGGACAGAGTCTCCAGTTCTGGTTAGTGTTATCCTGGAGCTTTAGTCACATGATCTTCCACCTGGAACCACCCCCACCTCACACCTCACACCTCCACCCTTGAAATCAACCTGAAAGGATTGACGAGTCTATTGGCAGAAGCTTTTGAACAAAACCTACATAGATTTAATAGGTCTGCTGGGAAGGAGATGAATCAATCTGTTCCTTTCTACATAACTGACCCAGAAATTTGAAACAAGGTTTGGATTAGGAATGCAAACAGTATTCATTGCTCAAACAGAAGCTGTCAGGACATTACACAGTACCACTCCATTTCAAGAACACCAAGTTACAGATCAGTGTTAAGAGAATGGTTAGAAAGTAAATTCCAATCTAGCAAAGCCTACCCTATCATCCCTTCAGATTTAGGAATGATCCAGTTACAATGAACTGTTGGGTCCTGTTCAAATGAATGACAACAGTAAACGTTAAACTGTGACTCACTCTCAGCTGAAAGCTGATGCCCTTTGCCAAAGAGTTGAGCACAAGATCTAGATGAGCATTGTCACTGCAGTACTAAGGGTGCAGGTTCAATTGAATTAATATTACTAGTGAATCAACTTTTATTCCTCATTTTTAGCATGTTCATATGAAGTGTTAAAAAATGCAGTTAATGGAGTCTTACTCTGTAACATGTGATGTTTGCCTCCTATGGACCGTGCGAGAGAGAGAAGGAAATATTTCTGCAGAGTAGTGAGATTCTCCATTGTTCTGTCAATTTTAGATTAATTAAATACAATTCCAACTACTGAGTCGATACATAGTGTACATGGCCATCCAAGCCATTTTTTGAGTAGGCCTTCCAGCTGATCTTTCTCTGTCCCTCAGTTTTGTACTTTTTTCTTGGAGTATTGAGTTATGACCTGGAAATCACTGCCTGATTCAACAGCAACTTCTAAAAGGATTCTGAAGGGAAAATATAAGCAGGGATGTAAGGAACGATCAAGGAAATGTGAACATTTGGATCTCCCTTTCCAAAAGCTTTCACAGACACAATGGGCTGCAAACTCCTTATGTGCTATGTGATTCTTTGATTCCAAATTTAAATATCTGGGAATAAAATAACTCTGGATATTTTCCAGATCTAAAGCAAGGAATTATAACCGAGCAAGCAAACTTCTACAATGGCTGGCATAATCTGACTGCTGACAACAGAACAGTGAGGCATCAACCTTTCATAAGGACCTGACTCAATGGCTTAGTATTAAAGTAAAGTGTTGATTAGAGCACATATACTACAAATGCAGGAGATAAAGCAAGTACATAGCTGTCAGATTACTTTGCCAGTATTATAACATAAAATTAATCTATCTACAGATTGAGACTATAGCCTTTTAGCTCATTCCCTGAACATTGGATTCACATTGCACTTTTTGGGAATTCAAGCTAACATTCTTTCAAATAAAGCTTTAATAAGGATTGCCACAGTGTTGTCAGTGAAAACCCATCCTCTCCACATCACCTTCCCCCTACCAGTGCTGAATCCACTTCCACATTTTGTTGAAAAGGAAGCACAACCACGAGATTCAAATAAAAGGTACAATTTTGAGAAGAATAAATTATATTGTTCTGTAATATGGCAATTTACCTCTCTGGTATATTCCACTTTTTGTGAGGCCTGCCATATTTAAAGTGTTACAGTGACATGCAGGCATTCTATGCTTGTTCTCTGAAGCCACCCGGGTACAGAAGGGACAGTAGGGAAGCATGGAAGTAATAGTGACCATAATTCAGCAAGATTTAAGGTAAGTATGGATAGGAATAAAAATGGATTCGAAATAAAGTTTGTGAATTGGGGGAAAGACAATTTTTATAAGACAAGACAAGATTTGGCCAAAATGGACCAGGTGCAGCTACTTCCAGAAAAATCCACATTAGAGAGAAGGGAGACATTTGCAAAAGTAACAGTGAGAATGTAGGGCCCATATGCTCCTGTAAAGGTGAGTGGGTGGGACCAACAGGTCAAAAAACTCTGGATGCCAGGGAATGTACGGAATTGATTAACAGGTTTGAAAAAGAGTGGAAGTTATGGTAGATACTGACACCTCAAAACAACAGATGCCCTAAAGACATATAGAAAGTGCAGGGGATTTCTTAAAAATTATTAGGAGGTTGAAGAAGGGACATGAAAAGACACTGATAGGTAACATTATTGAAAATTCAAAATGTTTTTATAAGTATTTTGGAGACAAAACACTAATCATGTAAAGAGTAGGACACATTAGGGACAAAAAGTGACAATCTGTGTATGGAGCCAGAAGGACACCATCAAGGTTTTAAATGAGTACTTTGCATCTGTATTCACAGACAGGGAAGGAGAATGTAGGTATAGAACTCAGACAGGGGGCTGTGACATACTTGAACAAATTAGCATTGAGAAGGAGGAAGCGGTATAGTTCTAGTGGCTTGCTAGTGGATAAATTCCCAGGCCTAGATGAGACTTATCCAGGCTGCCTTGGGAGGCAAGTGAGGAGATTGCAGGGGCTCTGACACTGATTTTCAAATCCTCTCTGGCCACAAGAGAGGCGTCACAGGACTACATGACAGCAAGATAAAACCATTATTCAAGAACAGTGCGAGGTATAAACCAGGAAACTATAGGCCAGTGAGTTTAACATCACCAATAGAAAATCTGGAAAAAAATTCTTGACAGAATTAATGCCCATTTAGGATTAATCAAGGATGGTCAACATAGCTTCGACAGGGGACATCGTGTCAAAAAATATCTAAATGAATTGTTCCAGGAAGTGATTGGGTGTGTAGGTGAGGTTAATGCAGTTGAGATAGTCTACGTGGACCTCAGTAAGACTTTTGACAGTATCTCGTAAGGCAAACTGTTTGAGAAAGTAAGAGCCCAGGGGATCAGGGACAATTTGGCAAGTTGGATCTAACATTGACAAAAAAAAAGTGGCAGGAAGCAGGGGGTGATAGTCAAAGGGTGTTTTTGTAATTGGAAGCCTTTCAGCAGTGATGTACCACAGAGCTCAGTGCTGGGTCCCTTGTTGTTTGTTGAGTACATCAATAATCTAGTCATGAATATAGGAGGCATGATCAGTGCAGTTGCAGATGACACAGAAATGGGCTGGTCAAATGGGCTGAACTGTTGCAAATAGAATTAATCCTGAAAAGTGTAAGGTGATGCATTTAAGGATGATTAATGAGGCAAGAGAAATGGTAGGACCCTGTGAATTACAGAGGATCAGACGGACATTGACATGAATATCCATAGAACACTGCAGGCAGCAGAACAGGTTAAAGAAGGTGGTTAAGAAAACATATGGCAGACTTGCCTTTATTAATCAGGTATTGATTATAAGAACAAGGAGGTTACAACTGAGCTGTGCGTAATGTTATTTGGGTTACATATGGAGTAGTGTGTATAGTTCTGGTCACTACACTACAGGAAAGATGTAATTGTACTGGAAAGGAGATTCAGGGGCCAGAATGATCCAGCTGTGAAGACAGATTACAAAGGCTGGGGTTGTTTTCCTTAGAGCAGAGAAGAGGACCTGATTAAGGTAAACAAAATTGTAAAGGGCTTAGGCTGGATAGGAAGAAATGTCTCTTAGCAGTAAAGTGGGCAATAACTAGGCAAAATAATTTTAGGATAAGGAGGAGTGTTTTTTTTCCACCCAGAGCTTATGGGTGTCTAGAACTCACTGTCTAAAGGACTGGTAGAGATGGGAACCCTCAAGACATTTAAGAATTATTTGGATTGTTTGGATACTTGAAACGCCACAGCATACAAGGCTATGGACCAAAAGCTCAAAAATGGTATTAGAACAAATGGATGTTTGACAATAGGCATGGATCTGGGACCTCTTTCTATGCTGTTAAAATACTTTGACTCTATGACTTGCGTTCCAACACTCGTTAAGGCACTTCTACATGTTTGTGGTGATCTGCCATATTATTCGCAAATTGGTTCTTATTTGGCACCTTCCTTCCCACCAAGCCTTCAAAAGGATAATCCAGGAAGAGGACAGAAAGCAAGGCTGGATCACTTTGCTATGGATAGGATGTCGGTGAACAACTGTGCAGATTCCAGTTCAGAGAAACTTTAATGCCATATTGCTATAGCTTCACAATTACTGAACATCCCATGCACTAACACAGCAACCTCTTGCTCACCTGTTGCTTTACATGTCTCGAGAACTGTCTAGTCTCCTCTGAGGGCAAAGGCCTGGACTTCAAAGGCCTGGTCAGACCCAACTACCAATCCAGGGAACTGGGGGGGGCAGGATAGATTTGGGCAGACCAACTCCAGAAGGCACATGCTTGGCAGCCGGCAGTAGGCTGTTTAATAAGGAGCCAACGTGGTTCCAATTGTTTGAGAAGCTGGATCCCTGTTAAACATGGGGCCAAGCAGCAATAGGGTTCGTGACAGACTACACCCTCTCATCAAGTAGATAGGCAGGTTGCATAAAGTTTAAGACCAAGTATAGATTAATTCCACATCACAATTCCCAAACCAAATAATGGACCTAATTCAATTCTTCCTCCCAGAGTGAACCCCTACCACAGCCCGTCGGCTGGCACAGACTAAACATCCAAACACTTAGCAAGTCTAGTTCTGTTCCAGAATCAGGCGTCTTTATTTTTATTACATTTGTTCAATGTGAAGTACATTTACAACATCATTTGTCCCACGTAATTTTGCCATTACTAGTTTTTAGCTACAGGAATTAAAGCTGTCATTAAAGACATTAATAGCATTGTTATTATTCAGTTACACAGTGGTCACTGTTAATTTCTGGAGCTAATAAATGTTGAAGGGATGACTGTACAATATAACAGAATGATAACAATGTTGTTAATGTCTTTAATATAGACTTTAATTTCTGAAAATAATAAATGGTAAAGTTCAAATTGTCGTCCGTGACAGATATAAATCTATTGCATTTTAAAACTGGTCATAAAATGCCATCCTTAACTTTATTTCTGAATAGCAAATCCACAAAGTCTGATAATACTCTGAACAGTGCAGAAAACCGCTGAGGTGGCTGCCTAAAAGTGGTTCCCAAAGTTCAGGGCTAAATTGTGCTCTTGTTTGCTGCCACTTACACATTAACATCAAAGTCAGGATCACTCTTTTTGAAATAACACAAGTGCTGAGGTCAAGTCTAAATGGAGTGAGAAAAGCAGTACAAAATTGTTCAAAATATTGGGACTTCAAACGGAAGTGGCCAAATTCTAGCTGCTCGGCGCAATCCTCTGCATCTTTATTTTCCCTGATTTAAAGATTTTAAGAAAGGGCAATGTTCCAATCACTGCAGAGGGCATAACAAAAGTGATACAGACTGCAGCAATATGAGGATTCAGACCTGCAGAGATTTCCTTCAGAATTAAATCAGATACAAGCTCCTCATTAGCTGAATAAAATGGCAATCCTGCGTCAAACGTGCGTGTAAAAAGGACAGAAGATCTTCTGCAAGATTTACAAACTAAACAATCTTATTAATCATGGTTGTTAACAGCATTGGACTGAAGACCAACAGTCAGTCCTGATGAGATTGGTTGGTGTTAAACTTTGAGTTAGATCTGATGATTTGAATGTTGTTATCAAACATCCATCTGAGCCACTGGTCAGTGAGCCTCGGGTGATCATCACATCGAAAAGGTGGGAGTTCCAACAGTACTTTCAGTACTGCACTTAAATGCCAGTATAAAGATGTGCTGGCGAAGGGTTAAGGTTAGGGTCAGGGTCAGGGTCAGAGTCAGAGTGGAGCCTATATGGTGCCAATTCCACACAGCCTGGATGTATACCCACGAAGAAAATATTTGTAGGCCATATGGAAAGAACAAGGGAGTAGGACTCATAAGCCATCTCTTTCAAAAATCTGGCACATGCATGATGGGTTGAATAGCCTCCCACTATGCTACATCATTCAATAATTCAAAGTTTTAAAAAGTGCAAATAAAAGCAAGCCAACAAGGCTAGAGTTACAAAGGGAACACAGATGAAATATTTAATAGAGATATCAATTATTAGTTTTGAAAATTCTGAGTGATTCCAGCTCCTTCTCAGAATTAAGAGGTTATCAACATTGCTGATTTATGGTAACACTGTAGCAGGCCCAGGATGGAGATATTAGCTGGGAGGGTTCCTCTATAATGCTGACAATGGAGGGGATGAGTAAAAGTTATTTGATGGCAGTTTCCTGCTAGAGCTGGTGCAAATGGGGAGGGAAACTCATCTCCAGTAGGACATGGCTATCAAATACATCCTCCCCTCTCTTCCATTGGCAGCATTCCGCAGCGACTGTTCCCTCTGCAACACCCAGGTCCGCTCCTCCACCACTCCTAATCCTTCCTCACTCCCCAGTGGCACTTTCCCATGTAATCGGACAAACAGTACCATTTCCTCATTCACTGCGCTATGTGCCAAACACACCTTCCAGGTGAAGCAGAGTTTTATTTGTAAATCTTCCAGTCTGGTTTACTGTATTTGCTGCTCACATCCTTTACACTGGTGACACCAAACACAGCCTAGACTCACAAAATGCTTTGCAGAACATCTCTGCTCTATCTACAGGCATTTCCCTGATCTCCCAGTTGTTTGCCATTTTAATAAACCACCTTGCTCACTTGCTAACATTTCTATCTTGCACCTTTGGCAATGCTCCAATGAAGCACAACACAAATTAGATGAACACCATCTTATTTCCCATTTAGGTCCTTTGGAGCCTTTAGCACACAATATTGAGTTCCACAATTTCAGAGAATGACCTCTCGATTCCATTTTCCTTACACCTCCATAACAACTCCTTCCCCCAACACTTGCATGTCTTGTTAATTTTGATGTTGGTACAATGGACCCATTTTTGCCTTTCCACATCTTCAATTACACCCCTTTTACACCTCTAATTATCCTTTACACCATTAGTACTCCCTTTGTATTTTGCTCTGGGCACCGTCACAGTCTATTCTATTTGCACCTCCTCCTCCTCTGCCAATAGCATATATACAAAACAGCATTTTCCAGACCCTTTTGAATTCTGAATAAAAGTTGTTAACTCTGTCCTCTCTCCATGGATACTGCCAGACTTGTTAAGTTTCTGTTTTTATTCTACTGAGGACAAAGGGGCTTTTGAAAACTTCAAATATTTTTGGTCAACTCAACATGGTCCAAATGTTGAGAATTTCTCAAGAATGTTGTTGCTGAAACAAATCAAATGTGTGTCATACAATCCTAGTCAGGCCACATCATCAGCTCCAGTTACTTCACTTGGTCAACAGGCTGGAGTTTCGCAATCGTCCATTGTGTATTCTCCCACACAGGCCAGATTTACCCCCAGACTGAACACAGGAAATTCAGAAAAGTCAACATTCATGATGTTGACATTCAGATTTTGTCAACAGCCAAAATTGCAACACGTGCTATTGGCAAGTAAACAGATTGTAGTTGCAACCAGCTTTCATTTATCTGCAAGTCAATTGCTCAGACAAGAACAAGAAGAATTGGCTTTTATTGCACCTTTAGTAAACCAAGCTAACCCAAAGTCGTTTACAGGAAGATGGTAGAGTAACATTTGAGCCATGTAAGGTAATATATTATGAAAAGTGATCAAACACTAGGTATTAAAGAAGAAAAGTTGCTAAAAAGTTTAGCTTAGGACCTAGACAGCTGATGGCTGGGGGAAGTGATTAAATGGGGATTGTGCTTGGGGTCAAAATTGGAGAAGTACAGAGATCATGTGGAGCTGAAGAGCTGGTGGTGGGTGTGGATATGAAGAGGAATTAAACTGTGGAACAATCTGTGGAAAAGGTTAAGAATTTAAAAATAATGGCATTATTGGACCACATACACTTTAAACTCATGACTGTCATTCTACCTCAGGCCAAAGGGAGGCAGCAGGAACATGGCAAGGAGCAATTTTAAAGCGGAGCGAACACTTGTTTTTATTATGCATTTCGTTGTTTTCATTATTTTGCCTTCTTATCAATTCCAAGGCATGCTGCTTTAATATAGGGATTGGTGACCATCAAATGTCTCACTAAACGAGCCAACCTTCATGTACAAGTCTAGATGGCTGAGCGCTCAATTGCAATGGTAGTAATATGTAAATTAATCCTATCAGAATAACCCTCTATTACTTTCTGCCTCATATGTTATCCAGCTTTCCCTTAAATGCATCTGTTATTCATCTTAACTGCTTCAAATGGTAACGAGTCCAACATTCTACCAATACTCTGGGTATAGAAATTTCTCCCAAATTCATATTCAAATTACGAAGGTTGATCTAATGCCTTCTGAACTTCCTTATGAATGGAAACATCTTTTCCACATCAACCTCAAAATCCTTCATAGTGTTAAAATACCTGTCAACCTTGTCTTTCTAGAGAAAAGCATCCCGACAATATCTTTCACTTATCCAGCAACTTCACAGCACAGTTGTTTAGTTGTGCAATTTTTCATAGCTAAACCTTATTATGAAAAGGAAGCCTTGCTCTTGATTCCACAGTAATGTCAATTAAAATATATAAGCTTTCTCCAGTTGCCCACTGAAGAATCGATCAGTTCTGTTTCGTTCTCAAGGGCCTGCAATACTGATTGTAATAAAAGGACATAGACTAACACCATGGTAAATCCAATTTTGTAAAGTGGCATCACACAGGAATGAGGCTTCCTATTCATATATGCATTCAGCCTACCAAACAGGCAAACATCCTGAATATCTACAGAAAGACTTTAACAATTTGGCAGGCAGCTCACTTTCAATTTAGAAAGAGGAGACAAAAATAACCATCTGTGATACCAGAGCTTTCAGTGTCAGTAAAACAAGCACAGCACAATCTACATTCTACAACTTGAACCAAATCATAAGAGAATCAAATCTATTTTCTAAAGTGAACTTTTTTCTCACAGCATTTTAGTGAACAGGTTCTGCTTGGAAGCTTCCGCCAGGGCAGGGATCATTGACCAAATCCAAAATACCTCCCTGTGGTTTTCCAAAGGCTTAGCTGCCACTCATGCTGTGATACAAACTCACCTGTAATGCTTTTGGACTGGCTTCAATTTAGACCTCCAGTCAGAGGGAGACTCGTCTGCCTCTTGCCGAGTAATGATTTGCGGACTGTAGGAAAAATTCCCTGAAGGAGAAACAATAAATGGCATAGTATGAACCTACAATCCACAAGGATGATCATTATCTACTCACTTTGTTCTGGAATCACTGCACCCAAAAGAATACAACCTGGAACATTTCACTAAACTGCCTGCTATTCCTGCCACCCCAAAACATATTCCCAGATTCTACAGATTGTTCATCGCAGCTGTTCTGCGCCAAATTTGTTTTGGCTCATACTTTCTTATCCATTTCCCAGGTACCATATTGTAGTATCTACATTTCTTCTTCATAATGAAGAAGAATTCAGAAGGTCAATATACTGTACCCATTTGATTCAACCTCCTATTGTAATTCACGCTTGGCCATTAGAGCTCTAGAAAGATCATTCCTGCTACGAATCACCCAAAGAAGCATATCTTGATAACAATCTTGGATAAGTCCATTACCACTCACTGTACTTTCCTCTTTATTCATTGTTAGGTCAGGGACATTATTGGAAAGGTCAGCACTTAATTGTCCAAACCTAATTGCCCCTTGATTGATTTACGATTAAAACATTATATTTAATAATGCATTGTGCGAATGTATATTCTCTCTCATATTGTTGTGAAATCAATAATTAAAGGCACAATGAAACAGACCAGTTCACAATCAACAGTTAAAATGTAAAAATCATACCACCCAAAAACGTCATCCACTCACAATTCATAGGACGAACAGCAGTGCGATTCACAATGCTAATATAGCTGTTTGTTTAATTATTGGATCTTATCTATGAATTGCGTTGCTCACTTTGGCAGGTACTAAAATAGCTTTACTCATTCATCAGCTGATGGTGAATATTTCTGCTTGAACCATCACCTCCTGTGTGATCAAAGTGCTCCCTACATTGCTGCTAGGGAAGGAAGTTCAGATGTTTGACCCAATAACTCGGAAGGATTGGCTGGCTTCAGGATAGTGGGAAGTTGATGAATACTGTCATATTGTTCTCTCTTGGGACTACATTTATACAGTCACAGGGTCATAAAGCTATACAGCATGGAAACAGATCCTTGGGTCCAACTTGTCCATGCTGACCAGATATCCTAAATTAATCAAATCCCATTTGCCAGCATTTGGCACATATCCCTCTAAACCTTTCTTATTCATATACCAATCCAGATGCCTTTTAAATGTTGTAATTGTACCAGCCTCCACCACATCCTCTGGCAGCTCATTCCATACACTCACCACCCTCTGCGTGAAAAAGTTGCCCCTTAGGTCCTATTATACAATCTGCAGCAATATTGGAATAACTTTTTCCATTCCAGTTAGTGACTTAAATAACTTTGTAAAAAGTCCAGAGTTTTTTCCATCAGTTTGTCAGACGGCAAAGTCTAATCTTGTATTTTCAATCTTCCTAAATGTGCGGCCAACTGAACACATTTCTCTGCAGCCAAGACTTGGCTACTTCTGAGTGACCAGAACTGACCACAGCTCTCAAAGGCCAGCCTAACCAGATCACTCTGCTGTCTTGGGATCACGACTTTTCTTCAAGATTGCAATTTTAGCCTCTGTGCAATGACTGTTTGAATGTCAGGATTGTCAGAACACGATCCAAGATCAAGTGTTGGATCACAATCTTCTAATCACTCACGTCGAAGCTAGTCTGTGCCAGTAGCCCTCAGTTCCCGCACTTATGTGCTTCACTCACACACTGCCACAATCTTGTTCCATCTAGATTTTCATTAATCTTCAGTCTGATCTTTAACAAATAGCTCCTGTTGCTTACTGCCAGAAATATCTTATGCCACTGACTTGCAAAATTCAAAACATGTCAATGTTGAGATAAAGTAAATACATGTCCTCAGGAATGTGAGTTATGATCATGGAGCCTTTTGATCATCCGTAGGCATCAATCTCAAATACCAATATTTGTGAATAATAAAATGTGAGGCTGGATGAACACAGCAGGCCAAGCAGCATCTCAGGAGCACAAAAGCTGACGTTTCGGGCCTGGACCCTTCATCAGAAATGTCAGCTTTTGTGCTCCTGAGATGCTGCTTGGCCTGCTGTGTTCATCCAGCCTCACATTTTATTATCTTGGAATTCTCCAGCATCTGCAGTTCCCATTATCTCTGATACCAATATTTGTGCTTCATTTTTCACCTCCGCATTTCAATTGTCCATCCACTTTTCTTCCTTTCTGTTTTAAGAACAGGAGCTGGCCATTCAGCCCCCAATTCCCTTCTGCCATTCAATGATGTTATGGCTTGAAACCTCTACCTTGCCTTTATCCACCTGCTTTGACTCACTATTCTTTTATAACCTCACCTCACAAAAGTTTATCAATATTCAGGTTTAAAGTTATTATTTGAACATGTACTGCTTTTTGTGGGGAACATTCCACACCTCTGCCACCATAGAACATAGAACATATAACAGTACAGCACAGAACAGGCCCTTCAGCCCACAATTTTGTGCCGACCATTGATCCTCATGTATGCACCCACAAATTTCTGTGACCATATGCATGTCCAGCAGTCTCTTAAATGACCCCAATGACCTTGCTTCCACAACTGCTGCTGGCAACGCATTCCATGCTCTCACAACTCTCTGTGTAAAGAACCCGCCTCTGACATCCCTTCTATACTTTCCTCCAACCAGTTTAAAACTATGACCCCTCGTGCTAGCCATTTCTGCCCTGGGAAATAGTCTCTGGCTATCAACTCTATCTCTGCCTCTCATTATCTTGTATACCTCAGTTAGGTCCCCTCTCCTCCTCCTTTTCTCCAATGAAAAGAGACCAAGCTCAGTCAACCTCTCTTCATAAGATAAGCCATCCAGTCCAGGCAGCATCCTGGTAAACCTCCTCTGAACCCTCTCCAAAGCATCCACATCTTTCCTATAATAGGGCAACCAGAACTGGACGCAGTATTCCAAGTGCGGTCTAACCAAAGTTTTATAGAGCTGCAACAAGATCTCACAACTCTTAAACTCAATCCCCCTGTTAATGAAAGCCAAAACACCATATGCTTTCTTAACAACCCTGTCCACTTGGGTGGCCATTTTAAGAGATCTATGTATCTGCACACCAAGATCCCTCTGTTCCTCCACACTGCCAAGAATCCTATCCTTAATCCTGTACTCAGCTTTCAAATTCGACCTTCCAAAATGCATCACCTCGCATTTATCCAGGTTGAACTCCATCTGCCACCTCTCAGCCCATCTCTGCATCCTGTCAATGTCCCGCTGCAGCCTACAACAGCCCTCTATACTGTCAACGACACCTCCGACCTTTGTGTCGTCTGCAAACTTGCTGACCCATCCTTCAATCCCCTCATCCAAGTCTTTAATAAAAATTACAAACAGTAGAGGCCCAAGGACAGAGCCCTGTGGAACCCCACTCACCACTGACTTCCAGGCAGAATATTTTCCTTCTACTACCACTCGCTGTCTTCTGTTGGCCAGCCAATTCTGTATCCAGGCAGCTAAGTTCCCCTGTATCCCATTCCTCCTGACCTTCTGAATAAGCCTACCATGGGGAACCTTATCAAATGCCTTACTGAAGTCCATATACACCACATCCACAGCTCGACCCTCATCAACTTTTCTAGTCACATCCTCAAAAAACTCGATAAGGTTTGTGAGGCATGACCTACCCCTCACAAAGCCGTGTTGACTGTATTTGATCAAGCCATGCTCTTCCAGATGGTCATAAATCCTATCCCTCAGAATCCTTTCTAACACCTTGCAGACGACAGACATGAGACTTACTGGTCTGTAATTGCCGGGGATTTCCCTATTTCCTTTCTTGAAGAGAGGAATTACATTTGCCTCTCTCCAGTCCTCAGGTACGACTCCAGTGGAGAGCGAGGATGCAAAGATCTTCGCAAGTGGCGAAGCAATTGCATTTCTTGCTTCCCAAAGCAGCCGAGGACAAATCTGGTCCGGGCCTGGCGACTTGTCAATCTTAATGTTTGTCAAAATTTTCAGCACATCAGCTTCCTCTATCTCTATCCATTCCAGCATGCACACCTGCTCTTCAAAGGTTTCATTCACTACAAAGTTCATTTCTTTCGTAAAGACAGAAGCAAAAAACTCATTTAAGGCTTCCCCTACCTCCTCAGACTCCACGCACTAGTTCCCTATGCTATCCCTGATCGGCCCTATTCTTTCTTTGACCATTCTCTTATTCCTCACCTAAGTGTAAAATGCCTTTGTGTTTTCCCTAATTCGTTCTGCCAAACCTTTCTCGTGCCCCCTCCTGGCTCTCCTCAGACCATTTTTGAGCTCCTTCCTTGCCTGCGTGTAATCCTCTCTAGCTGAACTTGACCCTAGCTTCATCCACCTTATGTAAGCTACCTTCTTCCTTCTCACAAGAAGCTCCACCGCTCTCGTCATCCAAGGTTCCTTTATCTTACCCCTTCTTGCCTGTCTCATTTGCATGAAAAAAGTGCTTTTTAACTTCCCTGCCAAGCAGTTTGGCTCCAATTATAAAGTTTACTCCCTTATTCCAGACTCTTCCACTAGAAGGAATTTTTACCCCTGATCTAGTCCATTAAATTCTCTCAAAATCCTAAACTAATTCAAACAAATCACCTGGAAACTTCTAAATTCTAGATTATACAGAGTTAGGTAGTCTCCTTATAAGGGATCTCCTGGAACCCAGTGGTGAATCTGTATCCCTTTGAAAGGCAACATGATCCGTTCAAACATACAGTGCCCAGAACTGTATATAACACCCCTGATGTGGTCTAACCAGGACTTTGTACATCTGTGACAAAATCTTCAGTCGTTCAAATTCCAGTCCTTCAACAATAGAAACTGACATTGAATTAGGTGTTTTGATTATTTCCTTTTGTGTGTGACTAGTACATTTTAGTGATTCATGTACTTAAACACCCAAGTCTCTTTGGATTTCCCAAAGATTCTAACTTTTTCAGTTCATTAAGATTTGCATTTATCTCTATTTGATCCAACCTTCGGGTTCCAGTGGGAAAGGATTCAGTTCCTTTGTAGAGGGGGGTAATGCAGCAACAGCAGCACCCAAGAGCTCAGCATCTCACCCAAACTCCCATTATTGCCATGTGATCCTGCAACTGGTTGATGACTGCAGCTCATTTCAGAGCTTCCTTCCCATTTGGTCTTTATCCACTTTCCCCACAAGCATCTTTGGATAGAGATCAGCAATGGGAAATCCGCTTGTTACCTCTCTCTCTAGCCTGGAAGCACCAAGGAAATCTTGTTGTCCAACATCCTTAAGTGACATACCTGTCACTCTGAGGGCAGTACTTAAACAGAAGTGACAGGAATCAAGGCAGCCAGCCAGACTGCCATACGAGTCCCATAGCTGTCACCAGGCATTTAACTGGACAGAGTATGGCCCTTTCCCTGAATGGAGCCACCAGCCAATCAGAGGCCTGCAGCTCTTCCTTGATCAGCAGCTCCACCTGACGAGGGGTGTGGCTGCTAACAGGACTGCTGCCAAGACCCAGGATCACCAATGATTCAGGCACAGATGATTGATGGCAGGAAGGTGATTTCTGAGATGGGAACGGTAGGTTGGAAGACAAGGGGATTAGCAGCTGGGCATGTGGGTGGTTCTCAGTAGCACTAAACCCTCTCCCTGCACCCAACTCTCCCTCATTTTCCTCTGTATTAATTGGGAAAAACTTTTGAATGTGTAGGTACCCCCTGCCCCCAGAGGGCACTGTTTGCTCTTTGGGCTTCCTCCTATTTCAAATACCTTGGCCATCACTGGATAAATAATTGGGGAAATGGGTTGAGGTCCTCCAGAGCCTCAATCCTCAGCAAGGCAGGAAAGCTGTCCACAAGCCTTTTGATGATAGACTTAAATCAATGCAATGGTGGAAAGATGGCAGGGGAACAACACTATCCTCCCACTATCAAATCTGCCATTAGAGCAAGGCAATTACAACTATCAGTTCTGGCTCATGTGATAGCTCTCTTCTCTGGGTTAGAAAGTTGTAGCTTCATTTCTCGTCCAGGGACATAAGTAAACACCAGGCAGCAATCAATTGTTGCAGAGATACTGTCTGCTCTCTCAGTTAAATACGAAAGATCCCTTAACCGGTATTCAAATAAGTAGGCAGTCCAACCGTCAACATTTATCCTTCAATTACAGTAACATGAATAAAACAAATCACCCTACTGTTTGTGGGAGCTTGTGGTGTGCAAATTTGCTGCCAGATTTCCTACATTCCAACAGTGTCAACACTTCAGAATTACTTGCCTGGCCCTAGAGTGCATTTAATTGTCTTAAAGTCATGGAGGACACTATTTAAGCACAAGTCTTTCTTTGGTTCTCTATTCTTGCAGCCAATTTTAAAGTTGAATAGTGTATGGAGTTTTCTAGGGAGCCAGAATCATGAGTGTATGCAACACACACACACACACACACACAAACACACACACAAAGTAGCAGGGAGGACATGATCAGTACAGATAAACATCACTGCTTAACATTTAGACCCAGAAGGTATCACAGAGGTATAAACCTGACAGGATCATTAAATAGTTTTTAAAAGACCAGATCATTAGCTAAGTCAATTACAGAGCAGCGAAATGTCATAAAATATAAGATAAAGAACAGACATTCCATGGAATTATAAACTCAATCAGTCCCAATCACTGAACATTTAACAAATTACGCATTTTGACTGTCCTTCCCACAGTTCAAGAATTGATTGCTCAACATATTAATCCTTAGGGTACAATGTCCTCCCAGGCCAATTTAAGAGCAAATAGATTCTTCATATTTGATTGAACAATCCTTGATTGTGAATAAAACATTTCTCCCATCTTCAATATATTTACAACCAATGATCCAAGCATTCAAACATATAGTTTTAAAGGAACAAAAACAGAAGTTGCTGGAAAAGCTCAGCAGGTCTGGCAGCGTCTGTGAAGAAAAATCAGAGTTAACGTTTCGGGTCTGGTGAGAACAGCTCTGAGGAAGTGTCACTGGACCTGAAACATTAACTCTGATTTTTCTTCACACATGCTGCCAGACCTGCTTAGCTCTTCCAGCAACTTCTGATCAAGTTCCTGATTTACATCATCTGCAGTTCTTTCTGTATTTTTATATTTTTAAAGGATTTTTTAAAATGTTCATGTGTTTGATAGTGTTGCTCATACCAGGTCTGGAAGATTAATTTATTAATTCCTAGAAATTACAAAAGGAAGACTGAGAACCTTATCCTATTCATAGCATCTTTACATTCTTGCAGGGGTGGAAACATGGGAGTGGGGAATTTTCTTTCCTTTAAGATTGTACACTCTTACCAAAAACATCATCAAAAACAATTCACAATAATTTAGATAAGGATAAAAAAAATCAACTCCCTTCTGAAAAGGAGGCAAGTGATTGCTTTGGTTTAACAAGTTTCTTACCGCTTTGAAAAAGGGTTGGCACACAAGAGGCATGTGCCAGTGAAGGGCTAACTCATGATAGTGAAATGTTTACCAAGTATCAAGTCATACAACTTCCACAGAAATGATCTTACTGGGCTCCTAGCCAAAGGCAGTTTGAATCAGCCAAACCCTGCACCGTAGCAAACCACAGCATGACCCAACATGCTTTGGAAAAGTCTGCAGGGAAGGGGACAGCCTTATCCATCCAATGCCTATTGGCTAAACTAGTTCATTTCAAACCCCAATGCCCATGCAAGTTGGCGTCACACAATGACTCATCACCTAGTTGGAGGACAGGAACATTTAATCGCAACAAGAACCAGCTAATGACCCTCTTTATTCCTACTCACAACCACATTTTTCATTCCCCGCAGCGTGGGTATCACTGGCTGGACTGGCATTTATTGCCGAAATGACCTTGGGAAGGCAGTGGTGAGTTGCTTTCTTGAACTGCTGCAGTCCGCCTGCTGCTGGTAGGGAGGGAATTCCAGGATTTTGACCCAGTGACAATGAAGGAATGACAATAAATTTCCAAGTCAGGATGGAGAGAGTCTTGGAGGGGAATTTGAAGATGGTGGTATTCGCATATGTCTGCTGCCCTAGTCCTTCTAGAATGAAGTGGTCATGGGTTTGGAAGGTGCTGTGAGGATCTGTGGTGAATTTCTGCAGTGCATCTTGTAGATAGTACTGCTGCTCCTGAGCATTGTTGATGGAGAGTAGATGCTTGTGGATGTGGTGCCAGTCAAGTATGCTGCTTTGTCGTGGATGGTGTCAAGCTTCTTGAGTGCTGTTGGAGCTGCACTCATGCAGGGAAGTGGGGAGTATTCCATCACACTTATAGATGATGGACAGGTTTTGGGGATTCAGGAGATGAGTTACTCGCCATAGTATTCCTAGCCTCTGACCAGCCCTTGTGGTCACTGTGTTTATGTGGTGGGTCCAGTTGAGTTTCTGGTCAATGGTAACCTCAAGGATGTCAACGTTGGGGGATTTAGGGTAACACCATTGAATGTCAAGGGGTAATGGTTAGATTGTCTCTTATTGGTGATGATCATCGCCTGGCATTTATGTGACGCAAATGCTATCTGCCATTTATCAACCCAAACCTAGCTACTGCATTTGATGTCCTGGAGCGGAGATGATTGACCTCCAACAGCCACAAACATCTTCCTATGTGCCAAGTATGACTCCAGTTAGCAGAGAGTTTGCCCCGCCGATACATTTCAGGAACAAATGCAGAAGCATTGCGTACCACTCTCTTTGCAGTTTCACAGCCTAGAGATTGTTTTTCTGACAAACTGCTGTATCCACTCATCACTGTACCAAAAGATGTTAACAATACGGTCCAAGCATTTTATAATCACGTCAACTTCCAGCCATCTTTTCAAATAAGGTTAGATATCTTCCAACACCATCCTCTGTAAATGTACGTACTTGCCAAAGATTTCTATTGAATTCAAACCATCAAAATTAGAATTGTATTCTGAGCTTCTACCTTTTCTTTTATCCTTAACTTTATGCTTTCTTCTAATCGTCACATTTTCTAATTTACCCAACTCTTCAGATTTCCCCTCAGCACCTTACCCCCCACAACAGCCCAAAGACCAAAAGCTCCCCACTCCTAGTATGGCTCAACACTCCGACCCACTAGACTACCCTAAAATCTGTACTTACCTCACCCCCTTGCCATCTTGTATGTCATATGTCTGGCATCCTACCCACCTGACACCGTATTGTTTACCCACCAGGCACCTTACAATGCCCAGCCACCAGGCACCGAATGGTGGTCTGACAGCAGCTGCCAATGTGGATGTCTGGGGATTCCGAACCTTTGCATTTTGGAATCCAGCAGCTGACTGCTGTGAGAAAAAGGGCCACAGTTTAAGTCCCTGCAAAATTCTGAGTGGAATGGGAGTCTGAGTGGACGTACGGCCGTGCATTTCTGAAGGACCCTCTGATCAAATTTCCTGTCAGAAATGTGGAACTTTTACGTCGCATAAAACAGGATGCAGTGGCAATGTGCGTGAGATTGCTGGTACTCGGAAATTCTGACGCAACATTACTAAACCTCCCACTCTGTTCCGTCGAGAAGAATGCAATCTTTCCCTAGTCACTCCACTTAAAGCAGATTAAATTCAACTAAATACTAAATAAGTCAGTCATTTAGAATAAAATGGCAGCTAACTGTTCCCAGTAAAGTGCCACAAACAACAATGTCAGAAATGGTTGATTAACCCTTTCACAGGTGTGTAGTTTAAGAGATGGACATTGCCCAGGACAAGGGAAGTGTATTTCTCTGCTCTTCTTCAAACAGCTCTCTGGGACATGAATGTTTCATTACATTTGAAGGCACAATGTAAATGCAAGTTGTTTGTACGTTAACCTGAACATGCAGATCTCAGCATTACATCTCATTGGAAGCTGGCAGGCTAACTTTGTGAAAGTACCTCAGCACATTCTCTCAGACTGTGAGACTAGGTGCCATGTCCACATTGAGGATAGCGAAGCCCATTCAGACAGGGTTGGTTGTCAGCCTGTGGGGCTGCAGCTACCTTAAAGAGTGTATATGCTGGTATAGCCAGAGAACTAACCTTTACTGGTGGTCTGCTGGGTCAAAGTTGATCCACGACCTGTTGCTTCATTCATGCTGGCAGCCCGGTTTAATGTGCCTCTTGGGGAACTCCCCATTGAAGGTGTGAACACTGCCTCAGAGCTAGCAACACCTTTGGTGACCAGAGGGCGGGATGGTAGTTCCAAGGCAGACGTTGGCCTCCACTTGGAGGCTTTGTCCTGTGGATTGCTGGTCTCGCCCCTTTGCTCTGTGGATGTAGATTGCCTGGTTCCTGCCTGGACATTTTTCTGGTTGCTTACGTCCAGAGTTACAGTTTTGGTGCTCTGGTGACTCGTGGGCTGTGCTCCTGAAGGTTTGTCCATATGAAACAGGGAAGATGAGGCTACACCTTGGCTTGTGTTGTTATTCTTCTCAAAGGGCAAATTCCTCTGCAGGACCGAGCGTGCCTTGTCTTTGTCCGTGTCAGAAGTGGACCTGGTGACTGCAGTCGGACTCTTCAACATGTTGGTGCGCTCCTGGTTTCCAGGCGACCAAGGCCTCTGTGTTATCGTTTCCAATGAACAATGCTGGCCACGTGCAGGATCTGGGGAACGCAGTGAGCTCACCGAATCAGACGAAGGTGGTTTCTCAGGCATCCCTGAACTCATAAACTTTTGCCTTGCAGCCTGCCCTGTGTCCGCACGACCACGTCCTGGTTTGAAAGCTGCTGACGAGACCTCACCCTGTCTGGGGGCATTTGTCACTGCGGTGGGGCCGGTCACATGGCTCACCACCGGCTTATGGACTATTGGCGCTGACTTGTCGGCTCTGGGGCTGGGCTTGTGTAACTTGCTGGTAATGTAGCTGCTGCTGTTGTTGTTATTCTCACCTGCATTGGCCTGGTGGTTGGTGCAAATGAAAGTTCCAGGTATGGGTCCAGTCTTGTATGCACCAGCCATGAGGGTATTGGAGCACTGCTTACACCTGTGGCAGGTGAGAAGGGTGAGAAAAAAAATGCATCTTGAACGAAGAGCATGACTAACAGTTCAAGCTTGATTAATACATTAACAGTACATAATGAGGCTTGCTGGAGAGCCCAGACAGCCCCCATTCAAGTATTGAAATAGCTGCATCCCAGCTAAAATGCTGATTGACTGCCCTGGATCTCTGATCAAATCTGGCAACTGCACCATGTGCATCTGTACAAGATAAAGAGATTTTGGTGCTTGCAATTTCTGCGATTGATACTTTAAAGGGTGTGGACAATTGGTATTTTTATTTGTCTCATGTGAATTAAGGTTTATTTGTTTAAGAAAATGGAATGTTCTGAAGGAAGGAGTTAATTTTTAAACTTCTTTTAGAACACATCCTGCTGTCAGTGAATCACTGCAGATGCTGGAATCTGTACTGGAAACAAAAAGTGCTGGAGATCACAGCAGGTCAGACAGCATCTTTGGAAATCCAGCATGCCAACATTTCAAGTCTAGATAACTCTGATGAGGAGTCATATACATTCGAAATGTTAGCTTGCTCTCTCCCCATGGATGCTGTCTGACCCGCTGTGATCTCCAGCATTTTTTGTTTGCCTATTATCAGTGTATGGTTTCCTGGTTCAGTTTGAAAGGGCATAAAAATGTCATAGCTTGACAAGGAAGGTATGAAAATCCATACAGGGACAGGTGACAACATGAGGTTTGATGGATGGGGAATATGTAGTGTGTTGGGTGAGAGGGTGCAAGAGATAAGGTCTATAGGGCCTTACTGTGTTTATTATAACTGGGACATGCTCCCACAATACGAGGTGAGCCTTTAGAAGAGGGTACCTTCTATACCCAGCAGCCCTGTAGCTGCTACTGAACTCTTATTAGCATCTGCACTGCACCCAAAACAAAAATCCTATCTTGGCAGGCACTTTCTCCTGAAGCAGATGTACAAGCAAGCCAGGAAATTGCCCAACTTCCCCTACCCGCTTCAAGCATGAAATGTTATCCCCGGGCGTCAAGAAAACATGATAACGACAGTACTACGAAATCAGACAATTGGCTGTAAAGTACTTTGAGCTATCTTGAGGATGTCAAAGGTCTTATGTAAATTTCTACTTTTCATTACAATTTTAGATCTAAGCAGAATTCCTGCCAACTTCCCAACATTGTAAAACCTCTTGGCCAACATCTGTAATTGAAGTTAGACATACTGAATTGTACAGCCATAGGGAAAATCAATTTTTACAGAGGTGGATCCTATTTCAAGTATGAAGAATGTGATTTACATTGGAATACAGTAATAGCAATTTATAATATTAAAATGCCAACTGCATTATCGGGATCTGAAGTTTTGCAAAGACAGAATAGGGTGCCTGGTGAATCCGAGTGGCATTGAAGCCCTGATTCAAGATGTCCCGCCCTGGACCTGCCACTCACTTTCATCGTTGGGTGGATAATGGGCATGGGTTATAATCTGCACATCGACCGTTTAAGGAGGTGGCCGTAATTGTAAAAGTGCCTTCAAACAGAACATACGTTCAGTACTGGGTTACTTAAAACATGTCTAGTGGGCTTTAAAGATAATAAAGTGTGAGGCTGGATGAACACAGCAGGCCAAGCAGCATCTCAGGAGCACAAAAGCTAGTGGGCTTTACCCTTTTCAGAAGAAAGTCTAAATATGCCACAAGACAGGTACTGTAGGTTGAGGGCATTTTTGGGGGAGGTCAGGTGTCTTTGGGAGAGGTTAGGTTTCCTTTGAAGTCATTAAAAGTAGACATGGGTGTGGGTAAAAAGCAAATACATTCATTGGAACAGTGAAGCTATCAAGGCATTTAAATCTCCTGGTTTCAAAACTGAAAATAAAATACTCTTCAGTTTAGAAATGAAATTCAGTGCTAGTGGCTTCACTCTGACCATTGGCATTAGCCTGAGGGCTATAAATATAGAATTCACATTATCATTTTCACAGTGGGACACCTGTCAGTTTGTAGTTTGATTGACAACTCTATAAGTATTATAATATTGATATGGGCTACAAGCACAATTGGTTGCTTATAAAAGTGTTTAAGGAATGCAAATATAGTAAATGGATATTGATGAATGAGTTTTAGATTAGATTAGATTAGATTCCCTACAGTGTGGAAACAGCCCTTTGGCCCAGCAAGTCCACACTGCCGCTTGAAGCATCCCACCCAGACCCATCACCCCTATAATCCACACACCCCTGAACACTATGGGAAATTTAGCATGGCCGATCCACCTAGCCTGCATATCTTTGGACTGTGGGAGGAAACCGGAGCACCTGGAGGAAACCCACGCAGACACATGGAGAATGTGCAAACTCCGCACAGACAGTAACCCGAGGCTGGAATTGAACCCGGGTCTCTAGCGCTGTGAGGCTGCAGTGTTTTGTTTCATGAAATACTGTAACAGTCAGTTAGAACTTTATTTCAATTCCTCATGGGTGCCAAAGTGTGCTGGGTGGAATACTGTGTAAGTTGGTACCAAGCTAGAAATCAAAAGGGTGGTGCTTGGCAGACACAGTTTGGTTTGAGTTGGCAGAGTTGATTTAGGGCTGCAAAAGGTCTGGGGGTGGGTACATGGTTGGCACAGAAGGGGCACGAGGAGTGTGTGGATGAAGGCTGGGAGGGCTCGTTTTTGTTTCTTTCATTTTACAACGGGAACAAAGTCCTGTCCCTCCATAGTCTTTACAACAGCCCACCACTGCATTTGGCAGCCCTTGCAGCTGGCTCTGAACTCTTCGCGTGGTGCTAGACCGAGATCCAGTCCAGATCCACCCTCCACCCCCAGAATCAAAATGGGAAAATCTGAGGGATCTCCCCCTGTGTGGCGTTTGCTGAGCCTGGAATTTTTCTGGATCTGTGCTTCCAACTTGGGACCAAAGGTTTCAGCTTAGGTCACCTACTGTGCCATAAGACTTCTATGATTCTGTGATTCTGTTTCCACATATGCCACCTTGCAGGCAGTGATTTGCAGATTGCTCGCTGTTTACACAATCTCTTCCTCACTGTCCTCCTTTGTCTCTTGCCCTAAACCTTAAATCTGTATCCCCTGGACCTTGTGTATTGAGCCAATGGGAACAGTTTTCGACTGGCTACTTTATCTGAGCCACTCATAATCTTGTACATTTCTATCAAATCTTCTCTCAAACATCTTTGTCAAGAGCATGAACCCAGCCTTTCCAACCCAACAATTAGAATAAATGCACACCTGTAGAAATATGCTGGTAAATATCCTCTGCACCCTCTCAAGGACATTCACATCTTTCCCTGAGTGTAGTGACCACGACTAGACGATCTTTATACTTCTTCCAGTCTCACTCTGTTCTCCCCTCGGCCACCAAATTAACGAGCAATATTCAAAACCCATCTATGTACAGCGACACTTGGACAAGTGCTGACAGATTTGGTCATAAAGGTAGAGTTTAAAGGGTGTCTTAAATTTGGATGGCAAGATCAGGAAGTGGAGGGATTTAGGGAGAGTTGCAGAGCTTCGGACATCAACAGCTGAAGGCAAAGGCAACACATTCAGTCCTGTATCTCACCTGAAACAGTTCCTGTGATAGAGTTTCCCGTCTACTAAGTACCGCTGAACCAACAGCACGTTTTTTTTGCAGATGGCACAGCTACTGGATAAAGTCCCCGACTTATTGGATCTGTCACCAGCATTGGCAACAGGAGTTTTATTCTGGAAGAAGGAGGGAAAAGTGTACAATTACTTTGCTCTCATGTCCCCATCAAACCAAGAGTGGGTCACAAAAGTCCTACAACGATTGTTGTGCCAATGTGCCACAGCAGCCGGATGCAATCATCATTTCTCAGGTGGCACACCTCCAAGATAGGCAGCTGGTTGACCTTGAATGGAGCAGCCCAGTGTGTGATTATCACTCTCTCACTAGTACAATGTAATAGTGTGGAGGGGAATACAGCCTGGCAGAATGAATAACAGTACAATAGCCTAAAAACAGAGATGGTAAGTGAAAAAATGAGTAAGTGTAAAGGGGATGAGTGTGGGGGAGCTAGTTAGCTCAGTCGGCTGGAAGACTTGCCTGTCGATCAGATCAAACCAACAGCATGGGATTTGGTATCCCAGTTTGACTTAGTCACTCAAACTCAGTCATATGCGAAGCAATAGCCTAGTGGTATTATTGTTGGACTGTTAATCCAGAGACCCAGATAATGTTCTGGGGACTCCAGGTTCAAATCCCACCATGGCAGGTCATGGAATCTGAATTCAATAAAATATCTGGAATTGCGAGTCTAATGATGACCATGAATCCATTGTTGGAAAAACCCAGCTGGTTTGCTAATGTTCTTCCCTGGTCTGGCCTACATATGATCCAGACCAACAGCAGTGTGGTCGATTCTGAACTTCCCTCTGGGCAATTAGGGATGGACAATAAATGCTGCCTAGCCAGCAACATTCTCATCCTATTTATGAATAAAGAAAAATTAATAATGGTACTTTGCCATGGATCAGCAAATAATCCCTGCCTTTGGCAGAGAACTGAAGAAGTTGAAAGGGAATAGTTGAATTTTCACCAGTTTCTGTTCTCCAAATAGACGCAGGTCTTCCCTTTCACATCATCCTCCCATCCCCACTTCCTGTGTCTCTGTATCTGCTTCACTTTTCTCACATTTCTCTACACTTTTCCAATTCTCCAGAAAAGCAAAGTTAACTTTCTCACTCCAAAAATGCTGCTGAGAGTTTCCAATATGATTTTTTTAATTAGTTGAAAGAAAATGTATTCTACCAGTTGATTCTCAAAGCAGAGGCTACACCATACCGTTGGTGCATCCTTAGAGGCTGGCACAGCAGTGGGAGTCCCCGCGTTCTTGGGCACTTTAGGTTTGGTCTCAGGAGTTGACTTCTTCCGCACAGGCTCCTCACCCGAATCAGGAGCTGATCTCTTGATGTGAGCCATACCACCAACTGCAAAACAGAAAGCAGATGTTAAGATGGCCCAATGGAATACTTCCCACTTCCCTGGATGATTGAAGAAGCTTGACAGAATTCAGGACAAAGCAGCCCGCTTGATTGGCACCATATCTACTCCATCCACCACCGATGCTTAGTAGCAGCAGTGTGTACCATCTACAAGATGCTGTGCAGAAATTCACCAAAGATCCTCAGACTGCACCTTCCAAACCCATGACCACTTCAATCCAGAAGGACAAGAGCAGCAGATACATGGGAACACCACCCCCTCCAAGTTCCTCTCCAGGCCACTAACCATCCTGACTTGGAAATATATCACTGTTCCTTCACTGCGGCTGCGTCAAAATCCTGGAATTCCCGCCCTAATGGCATTGTGGGTCTTCCTACAGCATGTGGACTGCAGTGGTTCAAGAAGGCAGCACACCACCACCAACTCAAGGGCAACTAGGGAGGGCAGTAAATGCTGGCCAGCCACCGCCGCCCACAGAATTTAAAACAGAACATCCACAATCTCCCTCACAGGAAGCGTGGAACTTTACACCTGCTGTGCTGCAGAGGGCTCTTCAGTGCAGAACCGGCAGAACAGCTATCTCCCTGTGCCATTCTCAAGGTTCCAGTGTCTTGCTGAGGGAGGGTGATCCTACTGAAGGTGCTAATTTTTGGAAGAAATATTAACCTGCTGCCTCATTTATATTTAGAAAGCATTTATATTTTCCCTTAAATAAGGAAACAAAAACTTGTTGCGTCATATTCCAGATGTGATCTCACACCACCCTGTACAATGGTCGTAAAACATCCCTACTTTTGTATTTCATTCCCTTTGCAATAAGTGATAATGTTCTATCTGCTTTCCTCATCACTTGCTCTACCTGCATACTAAGAAGAGCAAGAGGAAGAAATAAGGGAAATTTCTACTGTGTTCCTGCCAATATTTACTCCTTAACCAACATCGCTAAAAAGATGATACAATCATTGCTCTCCATGGCATTTTTTCTACATGACATTAACGATTATACTTCAAGTCTGGCATTGGTCTAAAGGCACACTGGGACATGCAAATGCACTTTTAAAATCTAACTCTTTCTTTCTTCAAGCCAGACAGTTGTAAAGACAATCAGAAGCAATTCTACCTTCTTATAGTTATGAGGGACAAGCAATAAGTGCAGCTTTGCCAGAATCGCCCACATCCTATGCGTGATTAAACAAAAAACACCTTCATCATTTTGCACAAGGGAAAGGGATGAGTAAAGAGGGTTGGGGGGAAACTCAGTGGGGCATACACACCAGTTGACCACCAGCCTGTTCTCAGACTTGCTGCAATGTTATGGCAAAGGGTGCTGAACATAGACGTATTTGAAAAATAGCAACAAAAGGGAATGGCAGCAGACTGTCTACCCTGTTCCCACTGTGGGATGATCTCACTATTGCATCCCAATTCTTATTCATACTAATCATCAAACTGGTTTTCACATGCCACACAGCTCATATGCTGGGGAAACATGCCCTTACAAGCTGGGGAAACAAGTTCAGTGCAGTGTAGCATGTCACTTAATGTGGGGCCTAAAGTGAAAGAGCAAAGTTCTGAAGAAGGATCACTGGACCTAAAATGTCAACTCTGTTTTTTCTCCATAGATGCCACCAGACCTGCTGAGTTGTTCCAGCAATTTATGTTTTTGTTTTAGTTTCTGATTTCCAGCATCCACTTCTTTCGTTTTTTTTGAGCAAAGATCAGGCTACTTTTAGGCAAGTTGTTTGCCGGTGATTGCTACATGATGTGAACTTGGTGGCGATGCTTCATTATTGCATTCTTTGTTGACACTGAACATCTGGGGTTTTACAATGAGCATTAACTATTTTGCAGTGTCAGTCCTTCATTGTCACAGTCAGAATCTTAGAACTTCCCAACGACACTGTGGGAGGACTTTAACCACATAGACTGCAATAATTCATGAAGACAGCTCAGTAGCACCTCTCAAAGGAGCTAAAGGCAGGCAATGATTGTCTACTTTGGCATCTATGCCCACATCCCAAATGTAAATTGAATAGCCACTTGAACAAGGCAAGCGCCAAAAGCTATGGTGCTGTACTTGGCCACTTTGAAGGTGTATTTTCCAGATAAGAAGCACTTCTGATACCAATCCAGTCCACACACCCTTACCTCTGCTTCCTGCCTACAATAGGACACAGCCAGGAAAACCATTCGAGTTGCCAACTCTGGTTGGGGTTCCTCTGGACGTTTTGGACCAACTGTCACAAAGCAGTCATCAAACCCACCCCCACATTCCAGCCATTATTCACCCTCCAAACGTACAGCCTTCTCATGGCTGGTTAGAGAGCGAACAAATCTGTTTTCAATTGAGTTAATCTAGGACTGCCTCTCAACCCAATTCCTTTTTAAACCAGGTTTTCAAAGAAAATGACAAACACATACAAGTTAATGAATGTTCTCCCTGAATTCATTGACAGTTCTCTCTTGGAGATCAGCCTCCAATTCTGGAGTGAATGACAATCGATGTTGCCCCTAAACCATGTGAATGTGCAGCTATGAAGCCCAAGGGACAAATGAGCCACACATAAGTCACTTTGAGATGTAAATATGTGGCCATGCTGCAATCATAAAGGGACCATTCAGTGCAACAAGCAGGACTATAAGTGGAAAGGGCATTAAAGAGATTATTGTTGGAAACCCTAAAACCCATGCAATTTTAAATTCTCTGATCTATTCAAACACCATCTGCATCAAACACAGCGGCCCAGCACAACCATGTACATACTTGGAAACGAACTGTTCCCTTTGACATTGAAACTGATGGGATGTTGAGCCAAACGAGTCCCGACATGCAATACTCACATCCCAATGAGTCATTTGTTGCCATAGTTACACAGTGAGGAGAACCGTCCCCCCACCCGCTCCCCCGAAACCTGTCTCCCTCACCCCAGGCTTTCACTCACCCCAAGCAGGCCATAACTTCATGATGGATTTAGAATGTCTTTACGTTTGATTTAATTCTTACAAAAAAAATTGGAAGCCAGTGGCCCACGACAGCAGACAGAATAAGGCTAAATGACCTCGGAGAGAAACACTGCTGGGTTTTATAGACGTCCTTACAATAGGCCGGTGTGAAGAAAATGACAGTGCTTAGATGAACAGAAGGCCTGCCATCACTCTGAAACATGCCCCCTCCATCCTGATAGACAGGATTGAGCAGAATCTGACCGTATAAAAGATGCCATATCAATATCTAAAGATGAGCAAGGGAGCTCTCCTTGGTTTCCCGGAAAATACTTTTCCCTCAAACAACACTACAAAGACCAGACTGTCTGGTCATCATCACTTTGTTAATGATGCCAACTTGCTGAAGCACATTCCAATGTAGAAAACATAGCTGCCAATGAATACTACATTTGAAAAATATACTTCATTGGCTGTAAAGTACTTTCAGGTGTCCTGACAATTTGAAAGGTGCTGTAAAAATACAATTCCTTTCATTTGATAAGTTTAGTATATGCTTTTGAGGTGGCCATTGTCTTCCTGAGAATTGGACTTGAGTGCAAAAAGGGCAAGAGGTCTGGTATCTAGCAATCATTGGACAATGTGAAGAATTGTTGAGGAATGAGGTCGTCAGTGTCTGTTAACAGGAGGCAGGGAAACTGTGAGGAGGGGATGGAAGAACAGAAATTATAGCCAGAAATGATGGTGGGCAAAGGGGTCACAGCAATTCACCCTTGTGTTCGAAACATTTCCTACTCGAGGAGTTGGAATAAAACAAAACAAGAGTCAAGTGGCCTAAACAGCCACAGACACAGTCCAAATATAAGTCCTCCTCAAAACAATGGGTATTAGATGCTGAAGCATTCATTGCACAATTGGCAGATTTTAACTATTGGACTCAATTCTACTGACACAAGTCTTTTATTCAAGAAAAAACCGTTGCGATGTGGTCAGATGGGTTCCAGGGAAGGCCAACTTTGGTTCAGGTCCCATCACTGAGAAAGCCCCCGACACCAAATCAAACCGAGGAGGCGGAGAGGAAGCGGGGGAGGATGACAGGTTATAGCAGGACTGAGAAGCAAATCTGCTCAGGTTGGCACTCAAAGCAGCACACTCCCAGGCTTCGCTGGAGGAGTCAAGTGGAGCTTTGTCCTCATCGAGGGAAAGTTTTTATTCAGAGAGATTCACTTGCTTCTCCATGCATATTTTACTCAGGAATAGGTTAAAATGCCATTGAGGTGCCTCGTATGTCATATACCTCTCATTCAGATCAATTGGTATGATTGTATTGGGGAACTTTATCATCTGTTATCATATTTAAAGTAGTAGAATTCCCAAGTTGCTTCACTGGGAATGTTACCGAGTAAAAACTGACACTAAATCAAATTATGGAGGGGCACAAAGATAGAGGGGCACAGGGAAGGAAGGGCACAGAGATGGATTTGAGAGCTTGATCCAAGCAGCTGAAAGCATGACCATGAATGGCAAAGCAATTAAACCCAGGGAAACTCAAGATGCCAGAGTGGGAAGAGCAGAGGTCAAGTTCTTGGCGAGTTATAGGGATGGAGCAGGGAGGGAGGGGTGAGGCCATGGTGAATTAAAGAACAGATTAAAGATGGTAAAATCGAGCTGTTGCAGTAACAGGGAGTCGATGAGTGTCAGCGAGCATGCAAAATGGGACTTAAGGGACTGAAACCATCTTCCCAATTGTTTCTTGCTTGGCAGGAGAGAGTTAAAAAGGAACACCCCTAAACCCCATCAAATCAGCTGGCTTCCTATGAACAAAATGGAGGGTGACCCCAAACTGATTTACTTGGGCTTGGATTGGAGGCACTCCACCTATAGCACAGTTTAAGCAACTTCAATCAATCACATCAGATGTACTACCACAAAGGAGGTTACTCACTTGGTGACCGGCCTGTGAAGTAATTGTAATACTGCGAGACATAGGTCAGGATGCTCAGTCTGTCTGGGACTCTCAGTGCCACCATGTCCTCTGCATCCAGCAACGCTGGGATTCCCAGCTCCTCCTCTGCCACCTGGAATGCCTAAAACCGAGAACAAAAGTTCAGGAGACAGTTTTGCAAAGTCTGCGTCCTAACCGCTTAGAGCTACAGGAAGTGCTTGGTCCTTCAAAAGTATTTCCTTTAGAAACCTTAGCAACAAGGCAGTTGCAAATAAATAAATAAATAAATAAAGCTGCCCAGCAAACACCTTTAAATCCAAAAAATTCTCAAGCAAGTTGAGGTGGGAGAAAGAGATTCTCACAAAATGAGAAAGTTCTCTTCCAAAGTTTTCAGCTGTCAGCTGTGACATTGTGGATTCTCCTGTCAGGGTCAGAAACAGAAGGGAGTGGGCGTTGAATTTTCCCAGCCTCATGGAGGTGGGGCTGACAAGAGAGTGGTGCCAAGAAACACAGAAATTATGAAAATATGAGCAGAAAGCCATTCGACCTCTTGAGGCTGCTCTGCCATTCACTATGATCATGATTGATCATCCAGCTCATACCCTAATCCTGCCATCCCCTTCATATCCCTTGAACCCTTCAGATGCATTCCTCTGTCTGAGAAGTCTCTCAGAGACAGGCAGGATGTGGGCCTCCTGCCTAGTGCATGGAGATGTACTGGAAATTAGGGCTCCCGGTTAGAGGCACATCTGTTCACTGGCAGAGCAGGTCTCGCTGAATTCTGAGGGAGCCACCAAAGTAGGAGGCTTCATCCTCAAAAGAGGGAGCTGCCAGCAGCTAACCCTAACCCTGTCACAGGCAATAGGCAAATGTTGACACCAGGATGGGGTACAGCAGTGTTCGGGGGAATGGTGATGGTGGTGGAGGAGTTCACCTCCACTGAGAGACTCAACCCTAAACTTGAATTTTAATCATATCCTTCAAGTTTTCTAACTCCCTCAGCAGTGCACATCGCTGTGGTGGAGCTGCCTGGAATCTATAGACGCAAGCCCTCTGGGTGGACTACAGGAAAATAACTTCCTCAGATCTGGCTCCCAGCAAGGACACCATATGGTGAGATCCCAAACCCTCTGGGAAAATGCTGCTTTAAAGCAGCAGAAATCAAGATTTGATATTCCATGAGAGAGGTGCTGCACTGTCAGAAGTACCAAAATTGAGGTTCGATGGTAATTCTTCGAAAAAACGGAGTCCTTCTTACGAAGGCCAGTGATTTCTCCTGTTATCCAGGCTAATATTTATCCGTCAGCCAATGTAACTAGAAAGATTATCTGCCCATTATCACACTCTGGTTGTTGGAGCTTTCTGCATTCAAATTGGTTCCCAGGTCTCCTACATTACAACAGTGTTTGACTAAGCTTCAAAAATACTCCATGAGCTGAAAACTGCTCTGGAATAATTTAAGGTCCTGCTGAAAATGGAAGGAAACGCAGTTAATTAAAATGTAATGCTCTTACATTGCACAAAAATGGCACCAGCTTCCACTGTAAGAGGTTAACAGAATGTTCTACTACTTTGAACCAAATTACCCAGCTCAAGAAGACATGAAGCTGAAGGATTCCAGTGATAAAAGTAGTTTCAAACACATTATTGCCACTGATTTCCAGTCGCTAACATGGCTGCTGCAGTTGGTTATGGCGAATAAATATGGAAAATGCACAACAAGTCAGTCAACAGCCGGGCAGGAACAAGAAGAGGATGCATCATAGCAGCTCTCCAATCAGAACGGGGATCAGCTTTCTTCCATCACCTTTAGGAGGAGATTCCTCTTCCACTACCATCTCCCACCTCCCTTTGCCAATCTCATTTGAAGAGTAGAGGTGAGAGAGCTCTGCCATGCGTACAGGAAAGTTTGAAATGGAAAGGTTTTCTACCAACCACAGACACAGCTATACTGCTGGGTGAGCACAGGTCCATGTTGGTGATTGGATATAAATGGTTCCAATACTGGGCTCTTGCTGAGGTCTGTAATAGAAATAACAGGACTAGGGAATGCTAGACACTGCAAAACCTTGATTGGCACTCTGGCATCTCTCCCCCAGAACACCCTAGAATAAAACACTTCTCACAGCAACCTCCCTCCCAGTGAACCACCCATTCCCTGAGCAAACCCACTGTTTATCCTCTTCCCAGCAACCCCATGTGAACTACCCACCTCCCAGCAACTCCCAGTGAACTAGCCCCTTCCCAGCAAATCCCACTGTTTACCTCCTTCCCAGCAACTCACTGTAAACTACACCTGTCCCCAGCACATAAACTACTCACTCACCAAATGGAATACTCACTCCCCAGCACCCACAGTAAAACAACTCCTATGCAGTAAAATGCCCCTCCCTTGGCACCCCTCGTGAAGTGCTGTGTGAGTTCCTACACCTGCTCCCCAGTATCCCAGGGTACACACTCCATCCCAGTTGATGGCCAGTTAACTAACTGACCCGGGGACAGGAACATTACTTCCTGCTCTGTAGTGTCCCCAGCAGGCAACATACTCTCCACCTGAGTCACTGCACCATCACAGTCCAAGATTCACTGGCCGAAGACGAGCGATATTTATACATTCCAATTTATGTTCCCTATTATATTTTAACTAGCGACTGAGGCAAAGAGGCCACTAAAGATTAAAGAGTGAAATTTCATTTCTAAATCCAAGTGAGTTATTTAAAAATAGGGAACAAAGAAAGTAATTGATTTACAAAGCTCAATTCAGAACTCTGCCAGAAGTGTTCCCTTTGCACTGACAGACAGTACACATTGAAGTGTCTCCTGACTCCACACTGACGAACTCAGAGTAATTGTCACCTCTAGTACAGTAAAAAATTAATAACAAAATTGTACTTACTTTAATATGCAGTTTAATTAATATTGTGATTATCTAGGGTGCTTTTATAATGATGTTGGAAAACTTCATTTGCCAATCATGCTGCTCAGACTTAACAAATATTTATGGAAGCATAAAATTCATCACTTATCAAATTTCATATATTCCCAGCATGCATTTCAATCTAATAAATGAAAAGTTCCCATTTTTCTTTGGGCATTTGTTTTCATAAACTACCAATGCTAAAAAGAAAGCTATAATTTTGTAATCTAGAAGGACTTGTACCCATTTTTGTAATGTTAAAAACTGTATTATGAGCTGAATTTGTATCAGACCATAAAGTGCTAACACTACAAGGAGGCAATTTAATCCATTTGTCCATGCCAGGTCTCTCCGAGAATTATTCAAATAGCCCAATTTACCTTTACCTACAACTCGCAAATTTTCTCTTTTTAGATAGTTATTAAAATCCCTTTGAAATAACACTGACTCTGCCCCCACCACTACCTGAGGCAATGCATTTCCAAATCTAAACTCTCACTGTGTCATAAAAATTTTGTGCATGTCACTTATGTTTCTTTTGTCAGACACCTTCAAGCAATATTATCTGATTCTTGGTCCTTCCACTAAATAGTTGCTGTCTCTGTCCTGACCTGAAATGACTTTTAACATCTCTCCTACGTCTCCTTTCTGTTCTCGCAAGAGACCAGCCCCAGCTTCACTATCCACCCAGGTCCATGGAACAATTGTCAGAAACCCTTTCTCCACTCTCTCCAACATCTCCACGCCCTTTATCTCAAGTGTAGTACCCAACACAAGGTCACAATACTGCAGTTGCATCCAAACCAGTGTTTTGTGAAGGTTCACCACAACTTCCTTGTTTTTGTCCTTTGTAACACACAAGCATCACTTTTTAAAATTGTTTTTGAAGTGAATGAAGTGCTGTGCATTTCTGGAGAGGTGAATGAAGACAAAATAGTGCATTTGAGAAGACCCACACGATGGATTCAGAAAGAAAAGGGATTGATGGATGGTTAAAGAACATACATGTAGTACGTCACAGGCTTGTTTACGTTTCCAAACGTAAAACTATACATTGTCGTCCTTCAAGAAAATGAATGCAGCATATCAGCCTGGGGTTGGGCTGGGCAGAAGTCAGTGTTAACCCCAACAATGACTCATTGATGTACAGTTCAAGGTCCCTGTTTGGCCAGTTCAATGAGGATATTTACTTAGAAACTGGACAAGAGACAGGCAAAGCTAAATGATAAGAATATGAATGGCTCAGCCTGGAGCAAGGAGAATGAGCTGCTCACTTTGAGGAATTATTCAACTGATGTCTGTAAGACAGTGATTGCAATTCAAACTAGTGAAACACTGTTTAAGGGTCATCATATTTGCAACTTGTAGTGCTCAGAGGCAAGCCCTTACTCTTCACAAAACAAATCTTCATGACTTAGTACAGCAAGTGTGACAAGGTAAAAAGACCACCATCAGTTCCTGAGGACATCATGCGTACCTTTACTCTTGACACTAACCTTTGGGGTCTAGGTTTCGCCTATACACCTAGAAGATCACCTAAAAAACACATGACCTTTAGGCCAAATCTATGCAGTCTCAATTACTCACTTACTTACTCAGAATGCTCTAACAACGTAATGAAATTGTAACAATGGTCATGCCCAGCCTGGAACATCTCAACTCCAGATTGATACCAAGTTGGCTCCTTTCAGCTAAATCAAAAGTAATCTACCTTAAGAACTGAGAGGCAAGGATAGATAATCTGCCCCGAGAGTTCACTCTCTGGTGTGGAGACTTGATAAAGGTCTTTCAGAAGTATGCTGGAAGTGGAGAAACATTTTTCCTCTGAGCTCCAGATTCAATAAAACAGAACTCCAGCCAAATGCTAAGGAAGTCAGAAGGCCAGGGGAAAGTTAAGCAACATTTTTCCAATGGGACAGCATTGTCCAAGTGTCAAATTTCCAAACCAGTGCTTACGTGACCCTTGATAATGGGAACTGCAGATGCTGGAGATTCCAAGATAATAAAATGTGAGGTTGGATGAACACAGCAGGCCAAGCAGCATCTCAGGAGCACAAAAGCTGACGTTTCGGGCCTAGACCCTTCATCTGATGAAGGGTCTAGGCCCGAAACGTCAGCTTTTGTGCTCCTGAGATGCTGCTTGGCCTGCTGTGTTCATCCAGCCTCACATTTTATTATCTTACGTGACCCTTGCCTGTTTGAAAGCTGTAACTATCAGAATGTCCACATCTCATCTTTAGTACCACAGTTTAAAGGGCTATATTAACGAGCCATTCATTTCCCTTTATTCTTTCTTGGAACATGGCATCACTGGCAAGGCTAACATCCCTAAAAAATTATTGAAACTGACTGGCTTGCTAGGCCATTTCAGAGGGCAGTTAAGAGCGTGTATTTGGAGAAATATTTAAGCCAGAATAGCTAGCAATGGCAGATTTCTTTCTTTAAAGGTAGCTAAGTGAGGTGGGTGGTTTCTTCAACAATCACTTATAGTTGTTACAGTCACCATCACTGAGACTAGCCATTAATTCCAAATATTATTTACAATCAATTAAAAAATTGGGTTTGGAATCCATGTCCCAAAACATTAGCCTGGGCTTCTAACTTATTAGTGCAATGGCATTATCATTTGCCACCATTTCCTCACTTCAAAGGGTTGTGACTGGACTCATTCTTGACCTAAAATCTCTCCCAATCTTTCTCCAGTACTGGAAACTTAAACCTCAGAATTCAAGACATGCCTGCAATAACTGCCCCTCTTGCAGTTTATTCTGTTCCTTTCCATTGCTGTCAATCGAACCAAACCATTCCAATAGCTCAGGTGGACAGCTGAATAGGGACGAGGGACAAGGAGTAGAAAGGTGTGCTGATACGACTAAGTAGGGTGGGAGGGACTCATCCAGAGCATTAATCCCTATCTGAAATAGTTGGCCAAATAGCAGTTTTCTGTGCTGTGTGATACATGCAATTCTAAATACCCACAATTCATTATCAGCATTCTCCATAACTGTAACCATGGTGCGTTATCATTCAACAACCTCCTGCAGCTTTTGACAAAGTTGACCACATCTTCCTTCACCAAATATTGTTCCTTGGGTTGTTTCAGGCATGCATAGCAGTGAATGCGAGGAGACATAGGGATTCGAATACAAGCTCTGAACTTGCACAATTTCCCTCATGTTGTGCAACAGCCATGACTATGTGTTGGGATCTGACAAGATCTGAAGTCAACGCTTGCTGGTTCAAAGTCTGTTATGAAGTTTACTTTCGGTTTCAGGAAAGCTCTGTGCTTTCCATTTGCAGGCTCAGTACGTGACAGAATTTATCTATTTCAATCAGTCAATCAGCTAAGGAGCACTGTTTACCGAATTGGTAAAAACATAGGAATTAGAAAAATGTAGAGTGAGCTAGGTATTTGGAGTTTCCTTGATGAGCACTGAAATTATCAAAAGAGTTTGATGTGTTGTGTTTATCAATGCAATATGCAGCACTTTCTCTTTCAGATGTTCAGTGTCAGCAAACACTCTTGAGGCAATACTGATTGTAATCAGTCACAAGGTGGAATGGAAGTGGATTAACATGCTTAGAAATCGTGTTACAAACACCCAGTTTATTTCCTTAACTTAACTTTCGAATATAATTTTTCATGTAATTAACCATTCACTTGTTTACATTCAGTACAGAGGAATCTGCCCCTTTTCTTAGATGCCTCAAAGCTGGAGGATTATAGGGTGCAAAATTCACAACAAGAGAGAGTGTGAATCCCCGCAGTGCTGTGCAAAGCTGAAATACCCATAAACTGCGGAGAATATTCCACACAAGGGCCCATTGGCATTTTGTGCAGGACACTGATGGCACCTCAGGCTAGCTCTTTGCAGTTTGAGGGATCTTGCTGTGTGAAAATGCTTGCAACATTTCCTGCACCACTGTCATGATAATACCTCAAAAAAAGTTCATTAATACCTTAAACATTTACCCCTTCCACCAGGAACATAGGGAGGCAGCCATGTGTACCATCTACAAAATGAACTCTGGCAATTCGGAAATCCCTTTCGCAGCACATTCCAAACCTGCCATCTCCACTACCAAGAAGGACAAGGGAGCAGATCCATGGGCAATCCACCAACTGCAAGTTTCCCTCCAGGTCACACAACCTCCTGACTTGAAACTCTGTTACTGTTCTTTTATTGATGCCAGGTTAAAATCCTGGAACTCCCTTCCTAACAGCATTGTGGGTGCTTACACTGCACAGACTGCAACAGTTCAAGGCAGCAACTCACTGCCAACTTCAAAAACTGTTAGGGTTAGGCAATATCTGCAAAGCTCAAATTACATGAGCAAAGAAAAATATCTGGTTACAAAGCCTTTTAGACACGAGATTATGAAAGGCACAACTAACACACTGTACCTCTTCCCTGTTATAACTGGTAGCATTCACTGAAGTAGCATCACGAATGGGGGCAGACTCAACAGGCTGAATGGCCTTTTCCTGTTCCTATGTTCCTAAAACCCAGAAGCTTAATGGCTGCACTGCATCCATTAACCCTGGTCAGAAGATCAAGTGATGAAAAATGTTTTCAAAGAAATTAGGGCCAATAAGCTTACACTGAAACGCTGACTGCCTCTGACAAAAAAAAACCATGAAAATTAGCACGAGGCTATTAAGAGGTGGTGTATTAGGAAGCACTTCCTCAATTAAAAGATGATAGAAATCTAAAACTCTCTTCCCCAAACAAAGCCACGTGTATTCAGGAACATGCAACCAAGGCTGGTGGATCGACCCTATCTAATTAACCAGCAAAACCAGTTCTGGAAGCTGAGACGTGAAGCTAAGTTTCATTATACAAGATCCGAATTATGAAAGACGCATTTGAAACTTATTTTGTTCTCTATTGCACAGTTACTGACGGTCTACTGTCTTGCACTAAATGAGCAAAGCTTTTGTTTTGTTTGTTGGTTGAAGGATCAATGTGAGGCAGGGCACCAGGGAGAACTCCCCTGTTCATCTTCAACATAGTGCTTCGGGATCTTTGACATCAACCTGAGAGGTCTTATCCATAAGACAGCACATCCAGTACTGCAGCATTCCCCAATGTGCAAGTGCTAACTTGGAATTGTGAACAATTCTCTGGAGAGTAACTTGAACTTGCCAGTTTTCTGACTGAGATGAGAGGGTTAACCACAGCGCCACAGAATTAGGTCACTATTGCAACAACGCACAGAGCACAAACTGTAATGAACTGGAGCATTCCTGAGCCTCTGTTTATGACTTAGAACACAGAAAGAGACATTTGAGAGGGCAGAGAGGGAATTTGCATACTAAGTTTTGTTTTGCTACCAAGACTGGTTAATTGAGTCAGAAAATTTCACACCTCAGCAGATTCACTTTGATTCAAAAGACCTGGTTAGACCTTATGTTTATTCTGGGAAGGTGCGGTCTGCTGACTTCAGAAGCAGATCCTGATCAGACCATGGAGGTGGGCAAGGGATAAGGCAGACTATTTAGAACGCCCGGCTCGGTTTTCTGGATCTTTGTCCCAGTCCTTTTAAACTTTAGTAGTTCCTCTAGCCCCCACCCCCTTCAACTCTCACCCAGACCTGATGTCCCACATATTCCTCCTTGTATTCATTGTCTACATGACTTCAGCAAAGCCTTTGAGAAGGTTCGGCATAGTAGACTGGTTAGTAAAGTTAGATCACATGGGATTCAGGGAGACCTTGCCAAATGGATACAAAATTGGCTTGATGGTAGAACACAGAGGGTGGTGGTGGATGGTTTATTTTTTGGACTGGAGGCCTGTGACCAGCGGCGTTCCTCAGGGATCAATGCTGCGTCCACTGCTGTTTGTCAACAATTTGGATGAGAATATAAGAAGCATGGCTAGTAAGTTTTCAGATGACACCAGAACTGGTGGTATAGTGGACAGTGAAGAAGGTTACCTGAGAGTCCAAAGGAATCTTGATCAATTGGGCCAATGGGCTGAGGAGTGGCAGGTGGAGATTAATTTACATAAATGTGATGCAATGCATTTTGGTAAAACAAGCAAGGGGAGAGCTTACACAATTAATGGTAGGGCCCTGAGGAGTGTTGTTGAACAGAGAGACCCAGGGCTTCAGGTACATAATTCCGGTTATTGTGAAATTGGAGAGGGCTCAGAGAAGATATACCAGGACATTGCCAGGACTGGATGGTTTGAATTATTAGGAGGGTCTGGATAGCTGGAGCATAGGAGGTTGAGGGGCGACCTTATAGAGGTTCATAAAATTCTGGGGGAGGGTGCAGATAAGGTGAATAGCAAAAGTCTTTTGCAGGGGATTTCAATAGAGGGCATAATTTTAAGGTGAGAGGAGAAAGATTTAAAAGGGACCTGAAAGGTAACTTTTTCACACAGCGGGTGATTTGTATGTGGAATGAACTGCCAGAGGAAGTGGTAGATGCAGGTGTAGTTACAATATTTAAATGACATTTGGACAGGCACGTGAATAGGAAAGGTTTAGATGGATATAGGCCAAGCACAGACAAGTGGGACTAGTTTAGTTTGGCAAACCAATGGTCGGCATGGGTGAGTTGGACCGAAGGGTCTATTTCCATGCTGTAAGACGCTACGACTTTACCAACCATATAGCTTCGCAAAAAGGCGGAGCTCTCATAAAAATGGTTGCAGTCCCTGCTTCTCTGCCGCGAGATGTTTGATTTTGAAGTTTTCTTGTACCCATTTGTTTCCAAAACCATCCTTGACTTGTCCCATGAGGTAATCTGGCTTCTGACTCCCCTGATGTGTTTTTGCAGTCTCCATGTGTGACCAACAACTCCTACCATACAGACTGGAGCAAACTAATGGTTTGTTGTTATTTTATACTCCATTTTACTCTGCAGAGCTGAATTAAACCAACATTGAGCGTTACACTCTTCTTCCAAAACAGGCATTCATTTTTCTTTATTGTGGCTCAAATTCCTGGTGCTTAGAATCATCTTCAATGCTGGAGCCAAGGGCAGTGATATACTTCCTGTGCTGAGGTGACTGGAAAAGCACACAGTAGTCCAGATAGGATCAAGAAAGCTATCGGACAGCTGCTTTTCATTTACTTGCTAAGTCGTTATATCAATAAAACTGTAAAAGGGATTGAAAGCAAAGTTCAACCCACAGTTATGCAATAAAACAATCAGGCAAAATATCTGTCAAACAGGTTGTTGTGCATTTTCACAAAGATATGGATTCTGCTTGAACAGAGCATTAACTCCCAGCACGCAATGAACATCACCCTAAAACTTTCCAAAGTATTTCTGCCACGCAGATGGAGTGAACGTACAAACATGCAGGTTAAGAGCAGAAGCAGGCAAGCTGGTCAGTTGGGCTGAATGGTGGAAATGGGAATTTACGCCTGAAAAATGTGAAGTGATGCATTTCGGGAGGACTAGATGGCAAGGGAGTGCACAATGAATGGTAGGACCACAGGAAGACAGAGGATCAAACAGATCTTGGTGTGAACATCCACAGAACATTGAAGGTGGATCAGAATTTCACAAAGATAAATGGGATTCTTGCCTTTATTAGACAGTGCATTGAATACAAAAGCCAGGAGGTTACGCTGGAGCTGTATATAAAGTTAGTTAAACCACAACTGGAGCATTGCATGCAGTTCTGGTCAGCACACTACAAGAAAAGTATGATTGCACTAGAGACAGCGCAGAGGAGATTCATCAGGATATTTCCAGGGTACCTGATTGTGGTGCTCAACATTATAATGGGCTGAGATAGGGTAGATAAGAAGGGGGATCAGTGTTCAGAAAGCATAGTTTTAAGGTAAAAAAACAGGTATGTTAGAGGGGATTTAAGAAAGAATCCTTCAACCAAAAAGTGGTGGATATCTGGAACACAGGGCCTGAAAGGGCAGTAGAGGTGGGACTATCACATTATTTAATAAGTGTTTAGACGATCACTTGAAGTGCCATAACATACAAGGTTGGAGAAAGAGTAGACAGGTGCTTGATGACTGATGTGGATCTGATGGGCTGAAGGGCCAACTTTCATGTTACAGAATTGTATGATTCGATGCCTTTATGTGGCCATTTGGCTCGCAAGCCTGCTTCACCATTCAGTAAGATCATGGCTGATCTGGTTCAACTCCAAATTCCACATTCCCATCCATCAATGATAACCACCACTTCCCCTGCCGAACAAGAACCAATCCACCTCTACCTTCAAAGTATTCAAATACTCCGCCTCTACTGACCTCTGGGACAGAGCGCCACAAAGTCACACATCTCTGAGAAAATCATTCTGTACTAAAAAGGCAACATTTAATTTTTGAACAGTGTTTCATAATTCATGCACAAAAATAAAAATTCCTTTCCACATTCACCTTGTCAAAGCCATGCAGAATCACATAAGCTTAAATCAAAACACCCTCAGACTTCTGAACTCTAGTGAAAACCTTGTACAATCTTTTCTGATAAGAAGCACGTAAAGTCCAGGAACCAATCTAATAAATATCTTCTGGACCACAGCTGCCACCAAAGTATTTACATCCTTCCTTAAATAAGGAGACCAAGACTGTACAAAATATTCAAGACATGATCTCACGAATGCCCTGTGTAACAAAAGCACAACATTCCTTAAGTCTATCATTTTTTCTAATGATAAAGGCTAATACATAGAACAGTACAGCACAGAAACAGGCTCTGGGTCTGTGCTGACCATGATACCATTCTAAATTACCCCATCTGCCCACATGCAGTTCGTATCCAAATGTCTCGTAAATGTTGCCATCGTAACTGCTTCTACCTCCATCCCTGGCAGCATGTTCCAGGCACCAACCATCCTCTGTGTAAAGAAATTGCCTCGAATATCTTCTTCAAACTTTCCCTCTCTCACCTTAAGCCCACGCTCCTAGTATTTGACATTTCCACCCTCAGAAAAAAGCTCAGAATATTCAAGCCATACGTGTGCCCTCAGCCTCTGACACACCAGCGAAAACCATCCAGTTTGTTCAACCTAAGATAATAAAGTGTGAAGCTGGATGAACACAGCAGGCCAAGCAGCATCTCAGGAGCACAAAAGCTGACATTTCGGGCCTCGACCCTTCATCAGAGAGGGGGATGGGGTGAGGGTTCTGGAATAAATAAGGAGAGAGGGGGAGGAGGACTGAAGATGGAGAGAAAAGAAGATAGGTGGAGAGGAGAGTATAGGTGGGGAGGTAGGGAGGGGATAGGTCAGTCCAGGGAAGATGGACAGGTCAAGGAGGTGGGATGAGGTTAGTAGGTAGGAAATGGAGGTGCGGCTTGGGGTGGGAGGAAGGGATGGGTGAGAGGAAGAACAGGTTAGGGAGGCAGAGACAGGTTGGACTGGTTTTGGGATGCAGTGGGGGGAGGGGAAGAGCTGGGCTGGTTGTGTGGTGCAGTGGGGGAAGGGGACGAACTGAGCTGGTTTTGTGATGCGGTGGGGGAAGGGGAGATTTTGAAGCTGGTGAAGACCACATTGATACCATTGGGCTGCAGGGTTCCCAAGCGGACTGATACAGTTTGTTCAACCTCTCCTTACAGCTAATACTAAGTGGGGAAGAGTGGAAAATCTGCATTTGACGCAAATAAGCAGATCGGAAGAGTGGAGTGCATCGTTTGGCAGGTACCCTGTGTGTAATAGGGTACTACTAGCCCCACAAGATGATATCCCCCCCCACATCTTGGTGTCCCCCTACCTGGTCTCCAAAATCTGCGCCCCCCCCCGACACAACCTCCACCAACCTTCCTGCCCCAGGGTGCCTGAACACGCCTAGCCCAAGAATCCTCAGACTCATTTGAATCCAGGATCCATTGCTCTCTGCACTGTGAGACCAAGAGGCTGGAGCATCATTCTCTGCTAATTCAGACACTGGCAGTGAGTTGCTGGTCAGTTCATAACCAACTTCCTAAGTAGAGAATTTGGGAATGGATAGGGGAATCAAGAAATCCATGTCCCTGCCCTGTAAAATCCAGGCATCAATTCATAAACCTCACTCATGGCTTATTTAATCACAAACTGCTCAAAGTTCTTAACAAAAGAAAATTACTGCTTTTGAAAATGCTATGTTTTACAAAAGAAATCTTTGTTAAAAATCCTACTTGATCCCCCTGCATATCTTGAAGAAGGATCCACCTTCCCATCACAGTGCCTATCGATTGAAACAACTGTCTCCTAAAATCTAATTTACGTGTTCCCACTTAATGAATTAACATGTTAAAACAACAGTGGAGTAGCTATTATGAGATCCACATTTGAATCATCCAAAACATAGAGGTAGATGCAGTTACAATGTTTAAAAGATATTTGTACAGGCATGTAAATGGGAAGATTTAGGGGGATATGTGCCAAGAACAGGCAAGTAAGACTAGTTCAGTTTAGGAAACATGATTGGCATAGACCCATTGGTCCAAGGAGCCTGTTTCCATGCTGTAAGACTCTGTGTCTCTATGACGAGGAAAGACTGAGGGAATTGAGGCTGTTTTCATTAGAGAGAAGAAGGTTGAGAGGTGACTTAATTGAAACATATAAAATAATCAGACGGTTAGAAAGGGTGGATAGGGAGAGCCTTTTTCCTGGGATGGTGATGGCGAGCACGAGGGGGCATAGCTTTAAATTGAGGGGTGAAAGATATAGGACAGATGTCAGAGGTGGTTTCTTTACTCGGAGAGTAGTAAGGGAATGGAATGCTTTGCCTGCAACGGTAGTAGATTCGCCAACTTTAGGTACATTTAAGTCATCATTGGATAAGCATATGGACGTACATGGAATAGTGCAGGTTAGATGGGCTTCAGATCGGCATGACAGGTCGGCACAACATCGAGGGCCAAAGGGCCTGTACTGTGCTGTAATGTTCTATGATGAGGGCAGTGACATATTGCCCTGCAAGATATTTGCCTCTCTGAAAAACTGCCTAGTTGGGTCATGTTAATGATAACAGTCTAATAAATAATCACTTGTTATTGGTTAGTTTGGGTTAGTTGATTTAACAAAGTGAGGCACATTTTGTAAGTAATGAAGCTGGCATCACCGCTGGTTTCTTTGTGCAAGGCTTGCAAACCTGAAGCAGACTAATTGGCAGGCAGAGTCTCAACATTGTGTACACACACAGTGTAGACTCATCTACTCCATCCACTTTTATCTTTGTCTTTCTCTGTTTTAGAAGGCTGTAATTCTTTATTTTTCTCTCATTTATACGTAAGATTTTGTACCTAAGCACCTTTGCACCTAAGATGGCACCAGAAATGGAGACTGCGTACACTTTCCGCAGTACTCATGTTTCCCTATACTCGACTACGTGCAACAATAAAACCGAATTCTAATGGTGTGTTCTCTCAAAGGCAAGGTGCACACAAAACAAGCAGCAGCTTTGGAGCCTTACGGAGCTGCTGGTTGTAACCAAATCAAGAATCAGTAGACAGTGAGTATGCTAACACAGCTCTGCAAATGTCAGCAGCAGAAATGTCACAAAATTTCACAGCTCTCCCATGAGATCCTGAGTGAGGATAAATTGCCGTGCCTGAGGTCCCGCAAGCAGCAGTATATCTGTCCTTGGTGTTTGTGGGAAGAATGCTGGCCAGGGTATCATAAGTATCACTGCTCCTCTGCTAATATTGTCACAGGTTTTCTACATTCAATACAACCGGTAGAAGCCTGGATTAACATTGCTGTGGAAATGTGCAGAGCCATTCTGTACGCGTTTCATTACCACAAATGTATCCACCCAGCATCTAACATTAAACTAACCATGAAAGGAAATTTAACAAGAAGGGTTTTTTTCTGTCTCACAGAGTGCTACTTACCAACTTATTATTTTCATAGACATTTTCTTTCTTAAGAGAATCAAAATCTCTGCAATTGAAACAGAAAACAAATAAATAGGTTATGTTTATAGCCACCAACACAAGTTAAAATATCACCAAGTCACTTTACAGTCGCCAAATTTAAATCACCAAAGGACAAGCGCAGAAGCAGAAGGTTATTCTATTAAACTAAAAACCCAGAAGCACAAACACAAAATCCCAACATGGCAGTTGAGAAATTCAAAACTTAATTAATTGTTTGAGGCCTGGAATAACAAGTTACTATTGGTAATTAAAACATAACCACATTTCAGGAAAATTCAGCCCCAATTTCAGGGAGTTTCATGGGAGCTTTCTCTCTGTGAGCCCTGGTGAGTTTACTTTTACAGTTCCATGGTGCTCGCCTCACTAGGAATGCACCACAACTCTACTGCGCCACTCTCATGCTACCTTGTGCTCAGCTGCAGTAAAAGTGCTTACCACTCTAGCGTCAATGCCACCAGTGCCATATTTAAATCTCAGCTGTGCACCATTCAAATACTGGCACCAGGAACTGCCTTTCACAATTTGAGTTTTTTAAAGAATTCATTCATAGAATATGGGCAGACTGGCTAGATCGGCATTGTCTGCCCATCCCTAATTGCCCAGAGGACAGTTAAGAGTCAACCACATTACAGCGGTTGCAGTTGCCAGACCAGGTATCGAAAGAAGATTTCCTTCCCTAAAGAGCATGAGTGAACCAAATGGGTTTTTTTTTCCAACAACTGACAATGAGCAGATGAAGATTTCCACCAGACACGGCCAGCAGAGGCAAACAGGCATCCCAGTTCATGGACAGGAATCTGGGAGTCCTTTCGATGGGGTAGTGAAGAGAAGGGCTGTCCTCTTGCTTTAGGGCCACCAAAGGAGACCATGGCACCAGACCCTGTCAGCCTGGTCTGATGTTGCCAGCCCAGTCACTGCCATTTGCCATCCAGTGATGCCCACATCCTATAAATGAATAAAGGAAAAAAAATTTCCACAGTCTGGAGCAATGTTGAGCTGTGCTTTGTGTTCTGCAAGGGCAACAGCCACCATCTTCTCTCTGCTCCTTCATGTTACTCTAACTCTGTTGCTGTCCCCATCTCCCACCAAGGCTAACCTTTAGCAGTCTCACCATTGCACACAGCATCTTTCATCAATGGTTCTCACTCCCCCCATTCCCCCCAAACTACTAACTCTTCCTACCCTCTGTGCTTCCTACTCACTCTCTCAGGACATCTCACCACCTCTTGTAACAATACTAACAATGTGCCAGCCAATTCCATCTCACTCAATTCCTCCCCTTGTCTCACTGCAGGAGAAAATCACATACGTGGGCGATGGGAGATATTGTATTACCATGTAGAGCAAAGAGTTTCAATACAAGTAGTTGATCATGTCCATGTATAACTATTCAGTGTGTTTACACACATAGGTGCCAGCAACAATGGGCAGGTAGAGCTGGTTGAAATACATAAAGTGGAATTGTCAATGTCCAAACTGTGGAAAGCATGAAAGACAACCTGACACAATACCTCCCACAGGCTAGAGTTAGCAGGAATTCTGTAGGCACATGTTTAAATAGAAGGTAATATTAATAAAAGCATTCTAAGAAGGCCTTGGAGAGAAACAAAGAGAGATAGACAAACACACAGAAAGACAGAGAAAGAAAGAGAGAAAGAGAGAGAGAGACTGACAGAGAGAGATAAAGAGAAACAGAGAAAGAAAGAGAGACAAGATAAGGGAGGGAGAGGCAGGAACAGCTAGGATAAAAATTAACTATTTCCTGACTGGTGTCCGTAACCTGGAATGGACACTTCTGTTCTTTTGTCCGTATGAAGTAAGATTGGAATTTGGATAATTAGATGCTTATGGTATAAAGATACTCAACGTTTAAGTATGAGTCAGAGTTCACTTCAGTGTTTATTTCAGGAAAATCTCTCCCTTTGGCACTTGAATAAAACAATTGTAAAGCCTGTACTCAGTCTCCAGCAATTTGTTAGGTAATGTAGTTAACAGAACCCATCCACTACCTTAAATATCCACTGGAAGCACCACCAGAAGAATGGGAACTTTTTTTTCATAGGATTCATAGAATCCCAACCGTGTGGAAACAGGCCCTTCAGCCCAACAAGTCCACACCGATCCTCACAGCATCCCACCCAGACACAGTGCCCAACAACCCACCTAATCTACAAATAATAAATTTCATTGCAGAAACTCACTAAGGCTCCTTCAACAGCACCTTTGAAAACCATGACATCTACTACTGAGAAGGACAAGATGCATAGAAACACCACCAGCTGCAAGATCCCCCCTCTGTCACACACCATTCGGATTTGGGACAGCATTGCTATTCCTTCACTGTCACTCCTGAGCTTCCTCCCTGCAGTGCTGTGGGTGGTTCTCTCCCACATGGATTGCAGTTGTTCAAAGCAGCAACACACCACACCACCTCAAGGACAATTAGGGCTGGAACCTTACCAACAATATCCAAATCCTAACGGCAAATATAAAAGTGAATTTTAAAAATGAAAAGAGAATAGAACAAGTGGACAAGTTCTTGATTTAAAAAGTTTACAAAGGAAAAGGTGGAAAGGTTTCTGGGAAGGAATTCTAGAGGGGAGGGCCTGTAAGACTGAAGGCAGGGTCTTCAGTAACAAGTAACGAAAGCCAGGGCCACACAACAGAACCAGAAATGGAGGAATGCAAAGATTCCCAGAGGCTTTACAGCTTCAGAGGATAAGGGAGGTCAGAAGGGGCAGGCCTTGAAGGGACTTGAATGCAAGGTTAAGAATTCTGAATTTGTGACATTGCTGAGCTGGGATCCAATCTGAGTGGGTGGTCAGAGGAATCATGGTTAAACAGGACAAGATGAGAGACAGTATACACACAGCAGCACAGTTTTGGAATTAGAAGTTAATACCCAGCCTCAATAAGTAATACATCAATTGCTCTTGGGTGTCTGAGCAGATAATTTTTTTGAATTAAACCACATTATACAATTAGAACCATGACACACACAAGTCAATACTGAAGTAAAACAGATTATCCTATTACAGCATGTAGCAGAGCATATCATTCACAAATGCATCACCACCAGGTAATTCCAGCTCCAGCTCCACTGCATTCAGCATACAGTTGACCTTCACAGAGAGTGTCGGTGATCCCAAGTCCGTTGTGCCATTGTCTCTCCTACTTAGTAGAAACATCAGAATTACTCTGTGGAGCAGGAGACCAAACAGGGAGGGGCACATCCACAAAAGGGCAGCGCTCCAAGTTAGATACTGGAGTCAACTGCTGCTCAAAGGATGAGCAATTACATTGCAGAAGGTAATTAACTGGCTGTAAAGCACTTTGGGGCATTTCAAGATCCTGACTGATTCTATATAAATACAAGTTCTTTCTTTAAGAACAAACACACTTCAGCAAATACACATGGTGAGAGAACCTTAATTCACCACCTAAAGATGTTACCCCCATCACCAATAACACATTATTCTAATGACTGCCTCCAATATCCCCACAATACATGGCAGGTCAGAATCAGTAATTGAATTGATAATAATTGAGTGTTGTTTTAGTGGGACGGTATTATTAGAAATTTCACACAACTGTCATTACACTTTACTGAAATCCTGTGGATCGAAGGGAGCTGGGAATGGTTCAGGGTGAAGACTCATTGATCAGTGCCATGCTCATGTAATACTTCCTACTGCCAAGCAACAGCATTGAAAATGGCATTGGTCAAAGGTCAGCTGGCTGCTTTAAAATGCAGAAAGGACTGTGGTATCAGATAAAGACGACAAACCATATCCACATTCACTGAGAATTTAGCACAATAGAGCAACAGAATTATCAATCAGTGATCGCCAAAGCAATAGAACGAACATCACAGCAGGAACTGGCTAGTCAAGGCACTCAATGGCAGGAAACTTCACCTCAATCTGTGACGCATCACAGGTGTCCATTTATAGTAAGTTCATTGTTTCTAACTACAATATAACCAAAGGTTGTAGCATGATTGACAAATATAGATGCACATAACCATGGTTCACCATTTCCCCTCTCAGTTTAACAAGTGGCACATGAGGGTCTACTCACAGGAACACTTCACCATGTGTTATTCCAGTTTAAGGATATTCTGTAATTGTTTTGCTCAGTGAGCAATAAGCTTTATTTACTCACCTGCAATTTGCAATTCAGAAGGGCCCACACAGCAAAGTTATTCCAGAACCCAAGCCTGATTATCTTCTCACACAATATTCACTGATACACTTTCCAGCAGATATGCACTGACTAGTGATCAGGATCAGGAAACACCTACACTTCCACCAGTCACCTCAGTTGATAGTGGTCAGTGCCTAGCGAGAAGCCAGAGATTTGCACTAATTTGGCTGGACCTTTGAGTCAACAGTGAATTCAAACTCCACTTCAAAGTGTGAGGAGTCACAAGTGGTGCTGAGCATTGTGCAATCATCGGTGAACATCCCCACTTCCGACCATATGACGGAGGGAAGGTCATTGATGAAGCAGCTGAAGGCGGTAGGGCTTAGGGCGCTACCCTGATGAACTCCTGCAAAGGTATCCTGGAGGTGAGAGGACTGACCTCCAACAACCACAACCATCTTCTTATGTGACAGGTATGACTCCAATAAGCAGAGAGTTTGCCCCCTGGTACCCCTTGATTCCAGTTTTGCTAGGGCTCGTTAATGCCACACTAGGTTGAATGCAGCGTTGATGTCAAGAGTTGTCACTCTCACCTCTGGAATTCAGTTCTTTTGTCCACATTTGGACCAAGGCTGTAATGAGATCAGGAGCTGAGTGGCCCTGGCAGAACCCAGACTGGGTGTCACTGAGCAGGTTATTTCTGAGCAGGTGCTGCTTGATATCATGGTTGATGACACATTCCGTCACTTTACTGATCGAGAGTAGTCTGTTGCGGCAGTCATTGGCCGGGCTGGATTTGTCCTGCTTTTTGTGTACAGGACATGCCTGGGCAATTTTCCACATGAGTGGGTAGATGCCAGCGATGTAACTGTGGAAGAGCTTGGATAGGGGAGCAGCAAGTTCTGGAGCACCAGTCTTCAGTAAGACTGCTGTAATGTTGTTAGGATCCATAGCCTTTTCAGTACCCAATGTCCCAAACTATTTCTTGATATCAGGTGGAGTGAGTTGAACTGGCTGAAGACTAGTATCTGTAATGTTGGGGACCACTGGAGGAGGCCAAGATGTATCATCCACTAACTATAACAAATAGTCTCATCTCTTCAGGTCTAAAACCTCAAATATTTTCTTCCATTTAATCTTTAAAATAAAGATTGGTGACCAGAACCTTTATAAATCATCCTACCAAAGCTGCAGCTTAATTCCTGATTACTACTCTGATTATCCTGATTGCAGCTTAATAGTCCTTTCAAATCTTCCACTTTTCCTGACTTTCTTTCTTCTGCAAATATTTTCAGTAGATTTCTTTAAATTGGATCATTTTCAGCTCAAATTTTCATCTCTGAGGTCTTCATTATTCTGTAGGCTTAATCAAAGTTTCTTCTCTGCACCTTTCACTGTTCTTTGCAGTTGAGCCTCTACAGTCCAAAGCCAATGGTAGTGATGCTCATTGTGAGAGATGAGAAAGCTCCTTTACACTCGACTGCCCTCCCTTTTTGGTCTTTGTGCCATCCAGTTCTTCCCATATCTTTAACTGATCTCTTAACTATATCTCCTGGAGCCTTTACTTGCTGCTTTGCAGAGCCTTTTTCACTAAAGTCTCTGTATTTTCTACTCATGGCTACCTTCTCTCGCGCTTTCTAGCCACACCCTTCCCTACCTTTTCTAACCAGCCTATGAGTGGGGTTTTGCTTTTGGAGTGCTCTGCTTGCATCATTGATGTTTCCACAGCTGCTGGAGGTTCTCACCCCAACTTTAGTTTTAAAATGGTAAACTCACTTGCTACAGTATGTTTAGTCTTACTTCTGGACCTGTTGGATTTCTTCTCTTCATAATGAAGATCTGCATCATCAACATTAACCCCTTCAGAACAATTTCCTTTTACAACAGGAAGGACAAGCCCAATAGGAACTTATACTGACAATTAACAATCACCCAATGGACTAACGTGATATCTGAGATATGAAGGTGTGGAGCTGGATGAACACAGCAGGCCAAGCAGCATCAGAGGAGCAGGAAAGCTGACGTTTCGGGTCAAGACCCTTCTTCAGACACTTTTTTCTTTTTCCTGAACAAGGGTCTCAACCCAAAATGGCAGCCTTCCTGCTCCTCTGAGGCTGCTTGGCCTGCTGTGTTCATCCAGGTCCACAGCTTGTTATCTCAGATTCTCCAGCATCGGCAGTTTCCTACTGTCTCTATAACATTATACCTGGTTGCTTTCCATTTACTGGGAGATGGGACTTGGCCATGAACATGGCTATGTTGAGGGACCAAAGGCAAAATAGTTGAAGAACAGGAATGTTAGAAGCAGAATGCCGTTTTGATGAAATCTCCAGGAATACTCTGAGCAGAGTTGGCAACTCCTCTGTCAACCATCAGTGAGCTGGTCAAAAATCGGTCTCATGAACAACATTTCTCCCTTTAACCAGCATCAACTACAAAGTAAGTCATCTCAACGGATTTTGTTGTGGGATCTTCCTGTGTTTCGCATGGTCGCCATGCTTGGCTAAACAAGTCACGGCATTTCTGAAGTCTTTCAATTGAGATATTCCATTTCTTCCCCACACCACATCTAAGAGCACACTGTGTATCCTGCATATTTGAGGTTGAAAAGCAAATACTCAGAAACGTGCTACTGTTTAAATTTTTAAACTGAGTCAGTTAATATTTCCATTAATCATTAGCCGATTGCATAAGAAACCAATGCAAATATTAGGTACCAAGGTGTTTAAACTGGCCCCTGTTTGAAAAAGGATGTGTGAGCACACATTTAGGTGTGGCACCACTGAACTTACACGTCAGCTGAGTTCCGTAGAAAGCACATGTGGAAACAGTGGTCAGTATACAATTATACAATGAATTAAAGCAAAAACCTAGTCAATGATGCATTGTGACTGGAAAACAGGACACAACAGTCAGAAAACTCCGGCCAGAGTTGCTGTTGGAAAAATAACCATAGCAACTCAAAACTGAAAAGAATTTGCAGGAAGTGTTCAACAAACACATTTGTGATAAACTTTGCAATTCAACAGAGACATTCAAAGAAGAGCAGAAACACTTTCCCGAGTGTTATACAATATTTGTCCCTCAACCAACATTAATAAACTAAAACATCCACAGTTTGTGGGCTGTTGTTCTGCATAAATTGAATGTCACGCTTATATTATAAATAGTGCCTACTCTTCAATGAAGTACTTCACTGGCTGTGAAGCTTTGGGACATCAAGAAGTGGTGAGTGGGGTGAACATAAATGTAAGTTCTTTCATTCTAAGTTGCCTGCATTTTACAGAAAAATTTTCAGTCTGTGGTTAACTAAATGATAATAGAACTCCTTGTAAACATCATTCCTGGGAAGTCCTTTTGTTTTCACAAGGGGACATTCCTCACAGGATAGAATGATGCAAGCCCAGAGAATGTGGGGAATGAGGAATTTTAATTACTGCCCACAGATTGCACACAGGATGAATGCTAGTTCAGTGCAATCCATCTCCATCTGTTGGTTTCAAAACTAGGGGGGAATTAAATGGATGCAATGTTCCTTTTAACGAGCTTCTGTCTTCTCAAAGAATCATATTACTGCTTTCAGTGAGCAGTTTTTAATGGTCACACTTGAAAGAAAGTCTAAAATAGCATTGAACTGGCTTTCACAGTATGGTCAGCCTGCTGCTGAAGTGGGAACATAGGAACAGGGGAAAGCAGTCAGTGTTTCGAGATTATTTGCTATATAATTAGATCACACTCCGTCTAAGTCACCTTTGGTTGCACAAACAGGGATATGCTGTCTAACAAAAATATTGGTAATAATATTTTTAATTGAGCAGTTTATTTTCAACACTATCTGGATGTATCATGGCTTGGTACAGCAGCTGCTCTGCCCAGCACCCTAAGAAACTCCAGACAGCCCAGACCATCACAGAAGCCAACCTTCCAACCATCGACTCTATCTACACTTCCCGTTGCCTCAGAAAGCAGCCAACATCATCAAACACTCCTCCCATCCAGTTATAATCTCTTCCAACCTCTCTACCATGCAGAAGATACAAAAGCTTAAACACACGCACCAAAAGGTTCAAGAACAGCTTCTTCCCTGCTGTTATTAGACTTCTGAATGGACCTCTCAAATTTCAAATCAATTGTTCATCTTGCTTCTTGTGTGCCTTCTTTGCAGCCATAACTTTGTATTCCTCACTCTGTTCAATCACCCTATGAGTTTTGTGTCTTTGTATGTCATGATCTGCTGCCTACACATAAAACAAAACTTTTCACTGTACTTTGGTACATGTGACAATAATAAATCAAATCAATTCAAATTCCATCTACCGAGTCACACAGCTTAAGAGACAACACGACTGGCATTGGGAGAATGTCCTTCTTGGCCAAATAGCCTGCCAAATCTGAAGTGCAGAATTTCACTGTTGTAGCCACTGTGTAGAGCTCTCTGCTACATATTCAGGGCAGTGCTAGATGTTGACTTAATGGTGTACATCTGGGTAAATGCACTTCTTCACAATCTCAAAGTATCTTAAAGATAGAACATCTGGAATGTCAACCCCACCATCTCTGAGTGAATACAACTTGATTGGTGGGGCTGTTACGAAAATAAATGATGATCCTATTCATGGAAATTACCACGACACCTCCATCTCAGATGGATATCATTGGGAATTGTCCATTCCTTCTGCTGTCTAAGACTTGGAGAATTATCAGATTTTGAGTCCCTGGGAACTAGCAGCCTTCTGCAGAGATTGGCCTGCAATGTGATGATGCAGTCTCACTCTGGTATTGAGAGTTACAGAAATGTCAAAGGGATATAACTATCTTTAAATGATGCAATTCAGGGCTGTGGAAGGTAGTGAGGAAGAGGTAAAGCAGAGAAATCCTTCAGTGAGCACTCATTCCCAACATAGGTTGCTTACCATTCAGAAATGCTCTGCACTATGCAGAGAACAGAGATTGATTTCTTCAGGTTTAGTGGAAACAGCGTCCAGGAAATTAATCTTATGGTGGAATTAAATAATATCATGCATTTTCTTCTTCAATTATCTTTTAATACTTTTGCTTATTAGTTTCAAAACGATTGCAGCTGAGAGACAAGGCTGTCTGGCTGTGAGTGACACTCGGAGGTGGGAGGGCACGCAACAAAAACTCCAGGAATATGACCAAACAGAATTGGCAACTGGTGTGCCCATGCTACTTCAGTTTCTCGACTGCTGAACCACAGGAGAAAGTCTGCACACAAAACGAGAAAATGCTGGAGAAATGCAGCAGGTCTAGCAGCATCTCCCTCTCCTGCATCCCCACCTCCTCCCTCTCACCCTCCCTGTCCCGTAACCCCATCTCCTCCCCCTCACCCTCCCTCTCCTGCACCCCCACTTCCTCCCTCTCACCCACCCTATCCTGCACCCCATCTCCTCCCCTTCACCATCCCTCTCCTGCAAGCCCATCTCCTCCCACTCACCCTCCCTCTCCTGCACCCCCATCTCCTCCCCCTCACCCTCCCTCTCCCTCTCCTGCAACCCCATCTCCTCCCTCTCACCCTCCTTCTCCTGCACCCCCATCTCCTCCCCCTCACCCACCCTCTCCTGCACCCTCACCTCCTTCCTCTCACCCTCCCTCTCCTGCACCCCCACCTCCTCCCCCTCACCCTCCTTCTCCCTCTCCTGCAACCCCATCTCCTCCCTCTCACCCTCCTTCTCCTGCACCCCCATCTCCTCCCCCTCACCCACCCTCTCCTGCACCCTCACCTCCTTACTCTCACCCTCCCTCTCCTGCACCCCCACCTCCTCCCCCTCACCCTCCCTCTCCCTCTCCTGCAACCCCATCTCCTCCCTCTCACCCTCCTTCTCCTGCACCCCCATCTCCTCCCCCTCACCCACCCTCTCCTGCGCCCTCACCTCCTTCCTCTCACCCTCCCTCTCCTGCACCCCCACCTCCTCCCCCTCACCCTCCCTCTCCCTCTCCTGCAACCCCATCTCCTCCCTCTCACCCTCCCTCTCCCGTAACCACATCTCGTCCCTCTCATCATCCCTCTCCTGCACCCCCATCTCCTCCCTTTTGTCATCCATCTTCTGAACTCCCATTTCCTCTCTCTCTCTTTCTCTCTCTGCCTCTCTCCAGATCTGACAGCAGAGTTTAGACACTGAGAAAACTGTCCGATACACAATCCCATTACACAACTGCCGAGATACAACCTGGATTAGATACAGTGCCAATCAGTACACTGCCCATTTAAAATGTCCAAATAATGTCAAATCTCCCATCAAATCAGAACTGCAGTTGAGACTTCTGATCTACTGTCGCATCTTGAGATAGGTACCTGTGCAATAATCATCTTATGCAAAATATGTTTGTATGTTGCCACTTCTGTTTTGAACAGGTAACTTTTTTTAAAGGGGCTGTGGCATTGTTTGCAGTGTTGTGTTCAAAGAGTGGTTTTCCTTCTGTCTGATGTTGGTCTTTAATGCAGATTGCTGCCTGAGATATCACTCACACTGCACCTACCTGGACAGGGAATTCACCCTTTACAGTTACAATGGCAACTAACTCAACCAGCAATAAACTGCTGCTTCCTTGAATGAAGGAAGGAGAATGGGGGATGGGGGGTTGAAATGGGGACATGGGTGAAGACCAATGCTGCTCGTCACTGGATCCTAAAACAAGCCAACAATCCAACCCCACTTTCGGTGTTCAGAAGAGTGATTGGGATCTATGATGTCAGTGTCGCAGCTGGGATGCTCTAGGCCCCAAAGTGAATATGAGATTTAATGAATGAACAAATGAATCAGGAATTAGACTTTCCATTTACCACACTGACCAGCTTGTCCAGTTTACACATTGTCAGTGACTTCAGAACTATCCACTGCATATTCCGTGTTCGATTACGTAGAGAATGAGGGAGAGAGAAAGAGGCATCTGTAAAGTAGAGAAATAGAAAAAAAAAGGTGAGAGAGACAGAGATAGAATGTGTTCAGAGGGACAGAAACATCATGGGGAAGAACAAAGGGTCAGGGAAGAGAAAGGGTCAGGGTGAAGAAAGGGGCTGGGAGAGACAAGGCCAGGGGAGAGACAGAAAGAACAGGGTCAAAGAGTTAGAGGAGCAGGTAGAGAGAGGTAGAGAGGGAGGGAAGCAAAAAGAAAGAGAGAGCATAGGTGGCAGTGGCAAGACAGACAGAGAGTCAGAAAGGGAAAGGGAGGCAAACAGAGAAACAAAGAAAGAGAGAGAGAGAGAGAGCACGTGACAGAGACAGAGATAGAGAAAGAGAGAGAAAAGAGGAAAGAGACAGAGGGAGGGATGGGATGTGGCTGAGGCAGAGAGAATAGGGGGAACAGGGGCAGAGGGGTATGGAAAGTGAACCAGAAAGATGGGAGGGTGGGAAATGGACAGGTGAGAGTGAAAGAGAGAAAGGTGGAGGCAGAGGCGAAAGCAGAAACTAAAGGGGACACAGACAGGAACAGAGACAGAGAAATTAGTGGGGAGGAGGGTAACTTCTTCACGGTAGGCTTTGCACTGGGGTTAAAATGATTTCAGAGATAGCAGGAGCTGCAGATGCTGGAGAATTGGAGATAACAAGGTGTAGAGCTGGATGAACACAGCAGGCCAAGCAGCATCAAAGGGGCAGGAAGGCTGACGTTTGGGCCTAGACCCTTCATCAGATTTTTTGATGAAACGTCAGCTTTCCTGCTCCTCTGATGCTGCTAGGCCTGCTGCGTTCATCCAGCTCTACACCTTGTTATCTCAGATTCTCCAGCATCTGCAGTTCCTGCTATCGGAGAAATTAGTTTTGGTTTCTCTGGATTGATTGATTGTCATTTTTTAAAAAGTTTTAAAGGTCAACTGACAACTGGACAAGGGGCCTTTATACATTAACAGGCGCAGTGGGTGATGAGTGATGGGGTCCTCATCTCAGCTAGATTACTGCCATTATGGAGATGTAATGCTGCAGATATTTACTTACAGTTTCTCGTTCTGTGGCACAGCTGTTAAGTTTAGAGTGTGGGATATGGTCTGAATCAAGGAGCTGCTGTGTTAGACACGCAACATCATGTCCTTGGCACTCTTCACATTGCCATCTGTACTAACTGGCTGTTCTAACAAAATAAATTTTTTTTGTTTTCTCTCAGGAGGTCAGTCAAGAGCGTGTTTCCCCTTCAAGTCCAGCAAATGGACTTCTAAACTTGTCTGAGGCCAATTACAGCCATGAGATCTGTTCCTTCCCATGCTCAATTCCCAATCATTTCATTCAGAGACTGATTCCTATCTGGAGTCAGAATCACCTCCATTCACAAAAGACCATTAGATTGTTCCAGGTTACAGTTCATTTGTCGGGATTTGATTGATGACAGAAGAGGCTCAAGGGGCTGAAAAATTCCATTTCTTAATAAAAGTAATTTAGTAACATTGATAAACACAAAGCAAACAGTAGGCATAAATGGAACATTCTCAAGTTGGCGATAGGGTTAGGAAGACCACAGGAATCAGTGTCTCAGTTATCTGTAACCAATATTAATGTTAGCAGAAGGTACAAAGCTGGATGAAAATGTCAGCTGTTAAGTGGATAGAAGGGTCTGCAAAGAAATATAGACAATTCAAATCAGTGCGCAACCAAATGGCATATGGAGTATACTGTGGAGAAATGTGAGGGCATTCATCTTGACCATTAGAAAAACAGAGTATTTCTGAAAAGATATGAAACCAGTGGATGTTGATGTCCAAAAAGATTTAGGTCTGTTGGCACAAGGAACTCAGAAAACAAACTTGTGGGTCCAGTAAAAACAGCCTTCGAGGAAAATGCTCTGCTGTACTTTATTGTAAGAAGATTGGAATACAAGAATAAGAAATCTTGCCATAACTGTACAGAGCTTTGGTGATACCACACCTGGAAAATACAGTTTTGGTCGCTGTATTTAAGGAAGGAAAGATTTACAATGGAGGTTCACTACTGTGCTACCTGGGCTGAGAGGAATGTTCTATGATGAGATATTCTCTGGAGTTTAGAAGAATGAAAGGTGATATCATTGAAGCATATAATATTCTGAAAAGGATCAACAGGATAGACATATATCCGAACAGTCTGGAACACATGGGCATTTTCCAGGCAGAAGGCATCAATCATTTAGGACTGAGATGAGGTGAAACTTCTTCATTTGAAGGGTCCAGAATTTTAAAAATCCTCTACTCAAGAGGGCTGTGGAAGCTTCATTGCTGAAAATAATTAAGGCTAGGATAGACAATGTCTTGGTTTCTCGGGATCTAAGAACCGAGTGTTCAAGGGGAACTCAAACCCAAACTCAGCCAGAATCATTCTGAATGGGGGACATGCTCAATGGGCTGAATGGCCTGCTCTTGTTCCTTCTTTTGAGTTCTTGTGATGCACTGGTCGCTCTTGATACTCAAGTCTATGAGCTTGATCTGGCTTCTTGTTCATGGAAACTAAGGACATGGACACAACAGATGTTCAGGTGAACAACTGCAGCCTGTCCCGAAACCTGTGGTCACTGGACATCACTTTGCAGTTGACAATTAGAGATTAAATCCTGGTCCAACAACTCCTGATGCTGCATAAACCTCCTACAAGCATTGTTTTTTTTAGAAAATCCGTCCCCATTTTTGGTCAGTACGGAGATGCTCAACCACAATAGCAGAAAAATAGACCACAGTTATAACCTCCTGGGGACACTGATCATAATTTCTTTCAGTGCACCATGGCACTAACAAGTAATAGGCTCAAGTCCCACTAACTAAACAGCAATACATTCTGGAGAGGACAGCTAGCCCTGCTGCTGAGGAGTAGGGCGATCTCCAGGGAAAGAAGAATGGATATGGGCCCTGAGCTCAGTCAGGTCAAATCTCAGTGAACAATCATTGAACACACTGCCGTGTAATTGCACTATCAGCGATTTCAATCAGGGGTATAAATTCATTTAGAAGGAACAGACACTACTTGCTCAGTGATTGTAAGAACTGCTGATGCTAGAGCCAGAAATAGCACAGTGTGGAGCTGGAGGAACATAGCAGGTCAGGCAGCACCAGGGGAGCAGGAAAGCTGACGTTTCGGGTAAGGAACCTTCTTCAGAAAATCAGACATTACTAGCTTCTATTTTGTGAAATAGTCAAACAGAGAAAGCCTGTGTCCACTAAGATTGGTGCAGCATCTCTTCAAAATCAAGGAGAGAATCCTAATTCAAGAAAACAAGTGTGTTTCAAGTTGGTTGCAAGATTATTAGATTAGATTACCTACAGTGTGGAAACAGGCCACACGGCCCAACAAGTCCACACCGCCCCTTGGAGCAACCCACTCAGACCCATCCCCCATAACCCACACAACTCTGAACACTACAGGCAATTTAGCATGGCCAATCCACCTAGCCTGGACATCTTTGGACTGTGGGAGGAAACCTGAGCACTGGGAGGATACCCACACAGACACAGGGAGAATGTGCAAACTCCGCACAGACAGTTACCTGAAACTGGAATTGAACCTGGGTCCCTGGCACTGAGAGGATGCAGTGCTAACCGCTGAGCCACCTTGAAAATCTGCTTTCTGACTCAATCCACTGACTTTTAGTTGTAACCAAGGTGGGTTGAGACCATGCCGCAAATCAGTTCAAATCACAGCCTCATCTCAATCCCTTATTTCAAATGTAATGCTGGCTGGCTGGAGGGCCCGAGTCGCTGGAGAAAAGGGAACTGCTGCTGGACCAGGGGTGGTTGGAGTGTTCTCACTGACCTTGCTGGATCTGACATTGCTGCCTGGTTGATTGCAGCGATCAGACACCCTGATCTGCATCTCGTTCCTTAAGGCTTCTCACACAGCCTGTACCTGCAATCCTTACCTCCTGTCCACAGGGATGATGACAGCCAATCTCCCAATCTCCCAGTTGTGGCTGGGAAACCATGGAAAATAACTGCTAATCAAGCCCTGCCATTACATTTGACCAGGCTTGAGGGAAACCTGTCCGCCTGACGTTCTCAGTCGCAACCTCCCAATCACAAGGAGGTGACTCACCATTTCCTTCTCCAGAGCAATTAGCGATGGGTAATAAATACTGGTCTATCCCGCAACGCCCACTTTGCAAGGACAAATTAAGAAAATTACCTCCAACTTCTCCTTGAACTGAAAACATCTGCAGGTTCTCATGGACCTGTCCAAACACCTTCACTTCCCATATATTGTCCCAAAGAACAATGTCCCCATTTCCATTTATTGATCTGCCCAAACGGCTTGCCCATCGCAGCATGCAAACTTATCACCGGAACCCAACCAAATCCCAAAACTGTCCCTTTGTCTTCAACACTGTTGTACCCGTGGGTGGGTGTAAGGGTATATATGGGACTGGGAGGGATACTCCAATGGTTGGTGTGGACTTGTAGAGCCAAAGGGCCTGTTTCCACACTGTGGGAATTCTATGTAAATAGTTGCTTGCCTGATTAAGGAATGTAGTGTTGTTAGAAGCTGTTTTTAAAAAAAACAGACACGAACTGAAACTATCCATTGTCAGAAACTCCCAGCTACCAAATGCTGTCCGGAAATCCTTTCTCCAGCTGCTTAGCATTAGTAACACTACTGGGAACTAACACCATCCTTTCAAAAGAGACTCTATATCCCATCAGAAACATCTGCAGCCTGTGAATCAGAAGCTAACTCGAGAACAGTAGCAGGAATATTTCTATTGAGGTAAAAACATATATTTGCCCAATCTGATCAACCTGGTATCACCATCACAAGCCATGCCACTAACTACACAGAAAGGCGAGAATTTCTCCTCGTTTTCTTCTCTTCGTCTCTTCAAAATATATACTGTGCACGCTGTATGCAAAGTGCTGAAGCCTGGGGCTAATCTCTGGTAGTGTCCCTTCCCCTGAGCCAGATAGACCGAGGATCAAGTCCTACCTGCTCAAGAGGTGTGGAATAAAATTTCAGAGCAGATTGATTAGAAAATACTTCCGTGCCTGGGGAGTTTAATTTCTAGTAGAAGCGCCGAAATCGAGGCAACAGCGATTGTCAGAAAGCAAAAGAGGTGTTGCGTTCGCTTGCAGTTTTGCAACACAGGGCAGAACGGGTCTTGGTGGGTTCAAGAAGCGTTCAAAGTCTGGGTCAGATCCAGACTGCAGCGTTGCATTGTGCCCGCACTAGGTTCCTGCTTGCTCTGCTTCTAACACAGACACACACACACACACAGACCAGTCGCTCTTTCTGTTAGTTTGTGGCTTACATAAGGTCGGGTCTGAAGTGGTGCAGGATCGCACAGAAAGCGAGCCCATCCCGCCACGAGGTCGTCATGTTGGTAATCTCCACGTTTCGATATCCTTCGCATTGCTTCTTGCACCATTGCTGCAAGGCTTTGATCGCAGCCATAGCGCCTCCAGAGAGAGAGACACACACACACACTGGCAACGGAAAGCCAGAAAACCGGGCACAAAACAACCAGGAAATCCGGGAGAAAGAGATGGGAAGGGGAAAGTAAAATCGGATGAAGGGGAGGACAGTAATGAGAGACAGAAGAGAAAGTGAAAATGAAGGGGAGAAGTGGCGTTGGGAGGTACGTACTGGGAAGGAGTACAAAAGTTTTAGAGCGTCAGTAAGAAAAATAGGAGACGAAGGAAACCAGAACTGGAACAGTCTTCGAGAAGTGGGAGGTGAAGTCTCTGTACAGTTTGAAAACAACAACAGCAGAGATGTAAAAGGGGTGAACGGGCCCGGGACAGATAAACTGGAGTCTCCGGGAGCTCAGGCAGACTGACAGCGAGTCGAGAGCCAGAGAGAAACCAGCCAGCAACGTCAGGCTGCAATGACAGGACAGGACAAAGCAGGGGCTTTCCGCTTTCAAACCACCAGCTGCCTGAAAGAAAAGCCAAAACCGCACTTTCCCATGCACCTCAGAGTAAACGACAACCACACCTGGGAATAAACCCCTCCTACACCTGGGAATAAACCCCTCCCACACCTGGGAATAAACCCCTCCTACACCTGGGAATAAACCCTTCCCAAACACACACATCTGGGAATAAACCCCTCCCACACCTGGGAATAAACCCTTCCCACACACAAACCTGGGAATAAACCCCTCCCACACCTGGGAATAAACCCCTCCCACACCTGGGAATAAACCCTTCCCAAACACACACACCTGGGAATAAACCCCTCCCACACCTGGGAATAAACCCTTCCCACACACAAACCTGGGAATAAACCCCGCCCACACCTGGGAATAAACCCCTCCTACACCTGGGAATAAACCCTTCCCAAACACACACACCTGGGAATAATCCTCTCCTACACCTGGGAATAAAACCTTCCCAAATACACCCACCTGGGAATAAACCCCTCCACCCCTGGGAATAAACCCTTTCCAAACACACACACCCGGGAATAAACCCCTCCCACACCTGGGAATAAATCCCTCCCACACCCAGGAATAAACTCTTCCCAAACACACACCTGGGAATAAACCCCTCCTACACCCACGAATAAGCCCCTCCCACACCTGGGAATAAACCCTTCCCAAACACACACACCTGGGAATAAACGCCTCCCACACCTGGGAATAAAACCTTCCCAAACACACACACTTGGGAATAAACCCCTCCCAACACACACACCTGGGAATACACCCCACCCGTACATGGGAATAAACCCAGCCTACGCCTGCCGAATACACACCTCCAACGCCTGTAAATAAAATTCTCCCACGCCTAAAATATAACCTTCCTTTTACCTGCGAATAAACACCTCCCACACCCAAAATAAACCCCTCCAACACCTGAGAATAAACACCTCCTGCACCCCAGGGTCTTACAGCACGGAAGCAGACCCTTTGGTCCAATCTGTCCATGCTGACTGTGTTTCTCAAACTGAACAAGTCCTGTTTGCCTGTATTTGCTCCATATCCTTCTAAACTTTTCTTACTCATTTTTCTGTCCAAATGCCTTTTAAACATCGTAACTCTACCTACATGTACCACTTCCTTTGGCAGTCAATTCCATATATGCACATCCTCTATGTGAAACAATTGCTCATCATGTCCCTTTTAGAACTTTCCCCTCTCACCTTGACCCTATACCCTCTAGGTTTGAACTCCTCTACCCTACAGAAAAGATGTTTGCTATTCACCTTATCTATGCCTCATGATTTTATAAACTTCTTTAAGGTAATTTTCAATAATAAACTCCTCCTACACCTGAGAATAAACCATTCCTGCACCTCAGAAGGAAACCCTTCAACACCTGACAATATAACCTTTCAACGCCTGGGAATAAATAACTTCCACACCTGAAAATACCCCCTTCCCACACTGTTGAAGAAACTTCTCATTTACTTGAGAATAAACCTCTCCCACACTTGGAAACAAACCAATCCATAATTTGGGAAATAAACATTTGATTCACCTGAGAATAAAATCATCCCACACCTGAGAAGTTTATCACTCCTGCACCTGCAAATAAAATTTACCTACACCTGAGAATGAAGTTCTCCCAAACCTGAAAACAAACCACTCCAACACGACTTGGGAATAAACCTTACTTGCACCTGAGAATAAAATTCTCCTACACCTGAGAACAATCCTTTCCTCTGCCTGAGAATTATATCACTCCTACTTGGGAATAAAATGCCGATCAAACTGGGAATAAACCCCTCCCACAGCTGGGGATAAGCCACTCCTATTCAGGGATAAGCCCCACCCACTACTGGAAAGAACCCGCTCCCATAATTAGGAATAACCGCGTCTGGAATAAATGCTTCCCACACCGGGAATAAAATCCTCGTCCACCAGATAATGGTCTTCTTCCACAGCAGAAACTAAACCTCACCCACAACTGAGAGTAAATTACTCCTACATCTGAGAAAAAAATCCCGCTACCAGTAGATAATAAACCCTTCATGCAGCAGAGAATAAATCGATCCTATACCAGAGAATAAAGCTCTCCTGCACCTGAAAATATACACCTCTTCACCTGATTGTGAAAACCTCACAAACATGAGAATAACTCCTTCCCATACCTGAGAATAAACTCTACACCTGAGAATAGCTCGTTCCCATACCTGAGAATAAACTCCACACCTGAGAATAACTCCTTCCCACACCTGAGAATAAACTCCACACCTGAGAATAACTCCTTGCCACACCTGAGAATAAACTCCACACCTGAGAATAACTCCTTCTCATACCTGAGAATAAACACCACACCTGAGAATAACTTCTTCCAAGACCTGAGAATAAACTGCACACCTGAGAATAACTCCTCCCCATACAAGAGAATAAACTGCACACCTGAGGATGACGCCTTCCCATACCTGAGAATAAACTCCACACCTGAGATTAAGCTCCACACCTGAGAATAGCTCCTTCCCACACCTGAGAATAAACTCCACACCTGAGAATAACTCCTTCCCAAACCTGAGATTAAATTCCACACCTGAAAATAACTCCTTCCCATACCTGCGAATAAGCTCCACACCTGAGAATAACTCCTTACCATACCTGAGAATAAACTCCACACCTGAGAATAACTCCTTCCCACACCTGAGAATAAACTCCACACCTGAGAATAACTCCTTCCCATACCTGAGAATTATCTCCACACTTGAGACTAACTGCTTCCCACACCGGAGAATAAACTCCACACCTGAGAATAAACTCTACATCTGAGAATAGCTCCTTCCCAAAGCAGAGAATACAATCCACACCTGAGAATAGCTCCTACTCATACGTGAAAGTAAACTCCACACCTGAGAATAACTCCGTCCCATACCTGAGAAAAAAATCCACACCAGAGAATAATTCCTTCCCATACCTGAAAATAAACTCCACACCTGAGAATAGCTCCTTCCCATACAAGAGAATAAACTCCAGACCTGAGAATAATTCCTTCCCATTACTTAGAATAAACTCCACACCTGAGAATAGCTCATTCCCATACCTGAGAATAAATTCCACACATGAGAATAGCACTTCCCACACCTGAGAATAAACTCCACACCTGAGAATAACTCCTTCCCACACCTGAGAATAAACTCCACACCTGAGAATAACTCCTTCCCAGACATGAGTATAAACTCCACACCTGAGAATGACTCCTTCCCATAACAGAGAATAATCTCCACACCTGAGAATAAATCCTTCTCACACCTGAGAATAAACCCCATACCTGAGAATAGCTCCTTCCATTACCTGAGAATAAACTCCACACATGAGAATAGCTCTTCGCACACCTGAATATAAACTCTATACCTGAGAACAACTCCTTTCCACACCTGAGAATAAACGCCACACCTGAGAATAGCTCATTCCCAGAACTGAGAATAAACTCCACACCTAAGAATTAAACCTTCCCACACCTCAGAATAAACTCAACACCTGAGAATAACACCTTCCCATACCTGAGAATAAACTCCACACCTGAGAATAACATCTTCCCACACGTGAGAATAAATTCAATAACCTGAGAATAAACACTACACCTGCGAATAGCCCGTTCCCACACCTGACAATAAACTCCACACCTGACAATAAACTCCACACCTGAGAATAGCTCCGTCCCACACCTGAGAATAATCTCCACACCTGATTGTAGCTCCTTCACATACCTGAGAATAAAATCCACACATGAGAATAACTCCTTCCAACACCTGAGAATAAACTCCACACCTGAGAATAAATCCTTCCCATACCTGAGAATAAACTCCACACCTGAGAATAACTCCTTCCCACACCTCAGTATAAACTCCACACCTGAGACTAAACTCCACACCTGAGATTAACTCCTTCCCATACCTGAGAATACACTCCACACCTGAGAATAACTCCTTCCCATACTTGAGAATAAACACCACACCTGAGAATAGCTCCTTCCCAAACCTGTGATTGAACTCCACACCTGAGAATAACTCCTTCCCATACCTGAGAATACACTCCACACCTGAGAATAACTCCTTCCCATACTTGAGAATAAACACCACACCTGAGAATAGCTCCTTCCCAAACCTGTGATTGAACTCCACACCTGAGAATAACTCCTTCCAATTCCTGTGAATAAACTCCACACCTGAGAATAGCTCTTCCCACACCTGAGAATAATCTCTATAGCTGAGAATAACTCCGTTCCACAACTGAGAATAGACAACACACCTGAGAATAGCTCCTTCCCACACCTGAGAATAAACTCCACACCTGAGAATAACTCCTTACCATGCCTGAGAATAAACTCCATAACTGAGAATAACAACTTCCCATACCTGAGAATAAACTCCACACCTGAGAATAACTCCTTCCCACACCTGGGTATAAACTCTACACCTGAGAATACACTCTACACCTGAGAATAGCTCCTTCTCACACGTGAGAATAAACTCCACACCTGAGAATAGCTCCTTCTCATACCTGAGAATAAACTCCATACCTGAGATTAACTCCTACCCATACCTGAGAATAAACTCCACACCTGAGAATAACTCCTTCCCATACTGGAGAATAAACACCACACCTGAGAATAACTCCTTCCCATACTGGAGAATAAACACCACACCTGAGAATAGGTCCTTCCCAAACCTGAGGAGAAACTCCACAGCTGAGAATAACTCCTTCCAATTCCTGTGAATAAACTTGACACCTGAGAATAACTCTTCCACACCTGAGAATAAACTCTATACCTGAGAATAACTCCTTCCCATACCTGAGAATTAACTCCACACCTGAGAATAACTCCTTCCCATACTGGAGAATAAACACCACACCTGAGAATAACTCCTTCCCATACTGGAGAATAAACACCACACCTGAGAATAACTCCTTCCCATACTGGAGAATAAACACCACACCTGAGAATAGGTCCTTCCCAAACCTGAGGAGAAACTCCACAGCTGAGAATAACTCCTTCCAATTCCTGTGAATAAACTTGACACCTGAGAATAACTCTTCCACACCTGAGAATAAACTCTATACCTGAGAATAACTCCTTCCCATACCTGAGAATTAACTCCACACCTGAGAAAGCTCCTTCCCATACCTGAGAATAAACTCCACACCTGAGAATAGCTCCTTCCCAGAACTGAGAATAAACTCAAAACCTGAGAATAACTCCTTCCCATACCTGAGAAAAAACACCACACATGAGAATACCTCCGGCGCATACCTGAGAATAAATTCAACACCCGAGAATAACACCTTCCCAGTCTTGAGAATAAACTCCACACCTGAGAATAGCTCCTTCCCATACCGGAGAATAAACTCCACACCTAAGAATAACTCCTTCCCACACCTGAGAATTAACTCCACATCTGAGAATAACTCCTCCCATACCTGAGAATAACCTCCACTTCAGAGAATAAGCTCTACACCTGAGAATAGCTCCTTCCCACACCTGGCAATAAACTCTACAGCTGAGAATAGCTATTACCCAGACCTCAGAATGAACTCCACACATGAGAATACCTGCTTTCCATACCTGAGAATAAACTCCACACCTGAGAATAACTCCTTCCCACATCTGAGAATAAACTCCACACCTGAGGATAACTCCTCCCATACCTAAGAATTATCTCCACTTCTGAGAATAAAGTCTACACCAGAGAATAGCTCCTTCCCAAACCTGACAATACACGCCACACCTGCGAATAGATCCATCCCAGACCTGAGAACAAACTCCACACCTGAGAATAACTACTTCCCACCCCGAGAATAAACTCCACACCTGAGAATAACTCCTTCCCGTACCTGAGAATATACTCCACACCTGAGAATAACTCCATCCCATACCTCAGAATAAACTGCACACCTGAGAATAACTCCATCCCACACCTGAGTATAAACTCCACACCTGAGAATAACCTCTACACCTGGGAATAGCTCCTTCTCACAACTGAGAATAAACTCCAAACCAGAGAATACCTCCTTCCCATACCTGAGAATAAACTCCTCACCTGAGAATAACTCCTTCCCACACCTGAGAATAAACTTCACACCTGAGAATAACTCCTTCCCATACCTGAGAATAAATTCCACACTGGAGAATAGTTCTTCACACACCTGAGAATGAACTCCACACCTGAGAATACCTCCTTCCCATACCTGTGAATAAACTCCACACCTGAGAATAGTTCTTCCGACGCCTGAGAATAAAATCTACACCAGAGAATAACTCCTTTCCACACCTGGGAATAAACTCCACACCTGAGAATAAACTCCACTCCTGAGAATAACTCCTTCCCACCCCTGAGAATAATCTCCACAACTGAGAATAGCTCCTTCCTATACCTGAGAATAAACTCCACACCTGAGAATAACTCCTTACCATACCTGAGAATAAACTCCACACCTGAGAATAACTCCTTCCCACACCTGAGGACAAAATATATACCTGAGAATAACTGCTTCCCACACCTGAGAATAAATTCCACACCTGAGAATAGCTCCTTCCTACACCTGAGAATAAACTTCACACCTGAGAATAGCTACTTCCCATACCTGAGAATAAACTCCACACCTGAGAATAACTCCTTCCCATACGTGAGAATAGGCAGCACACCTGAGAAAAGCTCCTTCCCAGACCTGAGAATAAACTCTCCACCTGAGAATAGCTCGTTCCCGCATCTGAGAATAAACTCCACACCTGAGAATAGCTCCTTCCTACACCTGAGAATAAACTCCACACCTGAGAATAACTCCTTCCCATACGTGAGAATAAACTGCAAACCTGAGAATAGCTCCTTCCCATTCCTGAGAAGACACTCTATTCCTGAGAATAGCTACTTCCCACACCTGAGAATAAACTCCACACCTGAGAATAACCCCTTCCCACACCACAGAATAAATTCTACAAGCTGAGAACAACTCGTTCCCACACCTGAGAATAAACTCCACACCTGAAAATAACTCCTTCCCACACCTGAGAATAAACTCTACAGCTGAGAATAGCTCCTTCCCACACCTGAGAATTATCTCCACATCTGAGAATAACACCACCCCATACCTTATAATAAAGCCCACACCTGAGAATAACTGCTTCCCACACCTGAGAATAAAATCCATACCTGAGAAAAAACTCTACACCTGAGAATAGCTCCTTCCCACACATGAGAATAAAGTCCGCACCTGAGAATAGCTCCTTCACACACCTGAGAATAAACTCTACACCTGAGAAAAACTCCTTCCCACACCTGAGAATAAACTCCACACCTGAGAATAACTCCTTCACCTACCTGAGAACAAACTACAAACCTGAAAATATCTCCTTCCCACACCTGACAATAAACTCCAAACCGGAGAATAGCTACTTCCCATATCTGAGAATAATCTCCACACCTGAGAATAACTCCTTCCCATACCTGAGAATAAACTCAACACCTGAGAATGAATTCTTCCCATACCTGAGAATAATCTCCACACCTGAGAATAAACTCTACACCTGAGAATAGCTCCTTTCAACAACAGAGAATAAACTCCAGACCGGAGAATTGCTCCTTCCCAGACGTGAGAATATACTCCCTGCATGAGAATAGGTCCTTCCCATTCCTGAGAATAAACTCCACACCTGAGAAAAACTCCTTCCCACATCTGAAAATAAACTCCACACCTGAGGATAATCCTCCCATACCTGAGAATTATCTCCACTTCTGAGAATAAAGTCTACACCAGAGAATAGCTCCTTCCCAAACCTGACAATAAACGCCACACCTGCGAATAGCTCCTTCCCAGACCTGAGAACAAACTCCACACCTGAGAATAACTCCTTCCCACCCCTGAGAATAAACTCCAAACCTGAGAATAACTCCTTCCCATACCTGAGAATATACTCCACACCTGAGAATATCTCCATCTCATACCTCAGAATAAACTGCACACCTGAGAATAACTTCATCCCACACCTGAGTGTAAACTCCACACCTGAGAATAACCTCTACACCTGAGAATAGCTCCTTCTCACAACTGAGAATAAACGCCAAACCTGAGAATAAACTCCACACCTGCGAATAACTCCTTCCCATACCTGAGAATAAACTTCACACCTGAGAATAACTCCTTCCCATACCTGAGAATAAAATCCACACTGGAGAATCGCTCCTTCACACACCTGAGAATGAACTCCACACCTGAGAATAGCTCCTTCTCACACCTGAGAATAAACTCCACGCGAGAGAATAGCTCCTTCCCATACCTGACAATAAACTCCACACCTGAGAATAACTCCTTCCCATGCCTGAAAATAAACTCCACACCTGAGAATAAATCCTTCCCATACCTGAGAATAATCTCCACACCTGAGATTAGCTCCTTCCCATACCAGAGAATAAACTCCACACCTGAGGATAACTCCTTCCCATACTGAGAATAAACTCCACACCTGAGAATAAACTCTACACCTGAGAATAACTCCTTCCCACATATAAGAATAACCTCCTCCCACAGTGATAAGTAATCTCCTTCCATACCTGTGAAAAAAATTCTGCCACACTTAGAATAATGCCCTCCTATCTTTGAAAATACCCCCCTCCCACACCTGAGAATATACTCCTGCACCCAAGAATAACACCCTCCCACATATAAGAACAACTATCTCCTACACTGATGAATATGCCCCTTCCATGACTGAGAATCTGCAATACTTGTGTTTAATGGGCTCCTACCTCTGAGAATAATCCACTCACACACCTAGGATTAAACTACTGCTGCACCTGAGAATAAATCTCTCCTCCACCAAGGAATAAACACCTCCCATACCTGAGATTAACTTTTCCCACACCTGAGATTCATTCTTCTGGACCCGAGCCAAACCTCCCCAATTACTTCCGAGAATAAACCATGAGAATATACTTCTCCTACACTTGAGAAAATAAAGTCACTCCTACAACTGAGAAACGCCCTTCCCACAGCTCGGAGTAAACCTCTCTCACGCCTGAGAATAAAGATATCCTACATCCGAGAATGAAACCTTCTGAAACATGAGAAAACCCATCCTTTACTGGGAATAAACCCCTCCTACACCTTTGAATAAAACCCTCCCATATGGGGAATAAACATTTCCCACACCGGAGACTAAGCCCATGCTCCAGGCAATAAGCACATCCCACCCATGTGAGTCAAGTCCCTTCCCACACTGACAGCTAGGCCACCAGAGGGTGATAATGTTCACCTGGGTCACACATCTTCTGTGTCCCAGTCCTATTGGCTGAGTACCTAGAATATCATCATCCAAAGCAGCCAATCAGGTGCATGGTCCATTGAATTGACCGTTGATTCGTTGGAAAGACAGGTTATTTGGCAATCAGCCGTGTCTACTAGCATTGCTATTGCAATAATATAATAGAAGGGGAACAGGGAGGACTCTTGTGGTGAAGTTCCAGTGTTTCTACCCTTGAATCAGGAGGCACATGTTCATCTCCTACCTTCTCCTGAGATGTGTGATAACATCTTGGCCATTGATAGATCGTGCTCTGAACAACAGCAATCACTGGCTACGTGGGACATTATAGAGGCCTTATCTCAGTCAGGAATTTGTACTACTCTGTTAGAACTAATTGGAGACTGTGGGATCTCAAGATGTGATAAACAGAAGTGACTAGTACTTCATCTCTATACCTGAATGCCTCTCCTAGCCTTAATAATGTGTATAGTCCTGCCATGGACAACTCTATAATTCACTAAGGCCACAAATTGGAGCAGAAGTATGCTACTAAGACCATCCCACCTTGATTGAGAAATTTCTTAGAATCCTCAAATTCATTTTCCTGCCATTTTCCCGTAACCCCTTAATTCCATTACTGATTAAAAATCTGAATATATTGAACGACCCAGCCTCGAAAACCCTGTGCATCAAAAATCTCATGGATTCACTATTCTCTGAAAGAAAAATAATCCTCCTCACCTCTGTTTTAAATAGTAAATTCATATTCAAGTTTATTCCCCTTTTTTCTAGATTCTCTCACAAGGAGAAACAACTTCTCCACACTTGCCCTGTCAAGACCTTAAAAATTTTCTCAAAATTTTCAAGAAGGCTTGCTCCTCATTCTTTTAAACTCTAGCAAATACAAGTATAAGTTCTCAAACTTTAATCATAAGAAAATCCCTTCATACCTAGGGAATCAACCAGTGAACTTTCTCTGGATTCCCTCAATGCCAATGCATCTTTCTTTAGATAAGGAGACCAGAAACGTTAATAGTATTCTAGTTGTTGTCTAACCAGTCCTCTGAATTATTTTAGAAAAACAAATCTCCCTACTTTTATACTCCATTCCCTTTGCTTTCTCTATTACCTGCTGAACTTGGATATGATCTATTTGTGATCCATGCACTAGCACCTCTAAATGCCTCTATGCTGCAACTTTCTGCAGCCTTTCCCCATTTTAATGACATTCAGCTCCTCTATTCCTCCTGTCAAAGTGCAGAGTCTCACATTTCCACAAATTATTTTGCTACGGGCCAGACCAAACCCTTTCAACATATGTTAAGGACATAGCTTGGACTCCAACTTCTTTGTATTTTTAAAGGCAAGTGTAAGATATTGTATTCCAGATGCAATTCAATTGGTCAAACTACCAGGCTTGAAGTGAAGCAAACTTTATTCTTGCACTATAGTTAGAATACAAACAAAAGAAAGAAGAATTAGAAAATCTTAACTTTATTGGAAAACTTAACAGAATAATAGAGTATTTAACTACTAAACAGCAACTGTTCCAATAATAGTAACATCATATAAACACACCATTGGCAGAGGAAAACTCAGTAAAATAGATTTTCTCACATGCAACATTTCTCCAGCCCAGAAGGAAAGAACATCAAGAGAAAACTCTGAGAGAGGGAGAGAGGACTCAAGCATTTTTCTGTTGCAGGGATAGACGTATCACAGCTTCCAAACCCCACCAACTTCTGAAAGTTAAACTAAAATCCTGGCTCTGTGAGAGTGTGACCCCACCCTTTCATGGTTCTTCTGTTGTTCCAACTTTTTAAAAAATACCAAGGGCTTGGTATTAGCTTGGAACAGTCCACTCGATGCCTCTGTCTCGACTTCTCTTCATAAAAAAAAGGGCAAAATACATCTCTTAAAGCTATAGTATCATCACAATATTCCATCTGCCAAGATTTGCCTATTCATTTAACCTGTCAATACCCCTCTGTAAACTCCTTGTGCCATTAGTTTTCCCATGTGTTATTTTGCGTCCCAACATACTGACCACCTTCTGTAATTTTTTAAAGGGGTAATTTTAGATTAATCAATTTGATGAGCTCACAATTTAACATCTCAAATTAGCACCTTCAAGCCTCAAGGCCATTGCAGATATAGCATAAGGCACGATTCAGACACTGAGTTAATGAATGATATCAGATTTTATTCAATACAATCAAGGATGATACCCTGTTGACAATTAAGAACTAATTAAAATGCCAAAAGCCAAAACTGTACTTATCAGGAATACAAGACTCACTTCAAACTGGATCCAAGCCCCTCTCTCAGACAGGAAATTCTTCCTTTCTCAAAACAAAATACCTCAAATTTTCATGTTGACGTGAATCCCTGAGTAATTTTCCCTGAATTTTATTAAATACTGGAAAGAAGCACCTGACTAACTATCCTGACGTCAAATTCTCATGTTTAAAAGAAGTCCCTGGTTTGCTTTAATGAAATAGATACTTTCAGAATAATTTAATGGAGCAGATAACTTTAGATCAATTTAAAACAACAGGGCAAGTCCACATTTCATGAATTTGCAACAAGACATGGCAATCAGAACACCTACTTCATCATCCCTTTTGAGAATAATCCCTCTTAATTATAAGTTGTTGAAACCCAATTTGCTTATAATGTTGTAACAGTTAATTGGATCTTGCTATGCATACATAAACTCTCTTGCTCTCAGATAATGGAGTGTCTCAGTGTGTATGTTTTATCGTAAAATGAAGAAACTAGTATTCTTAAGCTTAATTGCTAAGGACAGCATTAGTTGATAAGACCTCCAGAGATCTTTTTCTCAACCCACTCCTATAGTCTGCTGTTACAATACCTTGTAAACATAGTTATTAAGACTTATTAGTAATTACTTATGAAATAAAACCTTTACTCAGTAATGATTATTAATTACTTGCTCTTCAATTACAGCATAATTGAAGAGCTTCTCCGAAAACTTGTTACTGGTGCTACTCAATTTAGTTTCAGTGGTGTGGAATTGTTAAATATATGAATACAAAAATGGTCTCTTTCCTTTCTTAGACTAGCAAAGGACATGCATTTGTGAAACATCTCTAAGAATATATGATTAATTAAATCTTAAGTTAAAATTTAAAACTCAGAATTACTTATATTTCAGTCCACCCAGCAAACTCGATGGTGGTCCCATAATGGCAGTTTTTTTCATATCCTCTATGTACTTCCTTCTCTAACTTTCAACCCTGCTTCTCATTTTGATAACTCACTCGCACCCTGCACACTCCTTTTTGATAGTGTTGCAAGGCTGGTGGCTCTATCCCATGCCCCACACCTAGGATCTGCCTCCAAATGCACCTCCAACCTCCTCTCAATGTCGCATATGGCTGATCCATAGCAACTTTGAGGGAATGAAATAGTTTGAGCTTGTCCTTACCAGAGTTTAGAGAAATAAGTGGAAATGTTAATGCAACATACAAAATTCTCCAAGGAGCTTGACAGGGTAGAAGCAGAGGGTTTGTTTCTCCTTGTGGGAGAGTCTATGATCAGACGGCTTCATCACAAAATAAGGAGTCTCCCACTTCAGATGAGATGAGGAAGAATATTTTCTCTCAGATGGTGGTGAATTGTGGAATTCCTTATCAATGAGGGCTGTCAAGGCGAGGCAGATTTCTAATTTTTAAGGGAACCAAAGACTATGGAGTTAAGGCTGGAAAGTAGAGTTGAGGATTATCAGAAAAACCATGATTTCAATGAATGGCAGAGCAGAGTTGATGGGTTGAATGGCCTCCTTCCATGTGTGTGTGTGTGTGTGTGTGTGTGTGTGTGTGTGTGTGTGTGTGTATATAAATGGAATATTGCAATTAGTAAATGTGACAAGGAACACTGTACAAGGTTAAGACCATACATATATATGTGCGTGTGTGTATGTATGTATATTTGAGAAGTGATGAAACCTGTGCATATATACAGAGGCATGTTGGTTTTTGACAGTGCAGACATTTCTCTAATTTGATTTTGTTTTATTCCTTAATGCCAAATCAAGGTCACCTAAGGCAAATGGTTAGATGCAGAGTAAAGCTCTCTCTACTGTCTTTATCCCCAACAGTGCTCCTCTGACCCCAGCTCCTTCCCTTTGGTGGCTCAGTGGTTAGCACTGCAGCCTCACAGCACCAAGGACCTGGGTTCAATTCCCACCTCGGGCGACTGTCTGTATGGAGTTTGCACATTCTCCCTGTGTCTGCGTGAGTTTCCTCCAGGTGCTCCGGTTTCCTCCCACAGTCCAAAGATGTGCAGGTTAGGTGGATTGGCCATGCTAAATTGCCTGTAGTGTTCAGGGGTGTGGGGGTTATAGGAGGATGGGTCTGGGTGGGATGCTTCAAGGGGTGGTGAGGCCGTGTTGGGCCAAAGGGCCTGTTTCCACATTGTAGGCAATCTGATCTAATCTAAGTGTTCATATCACCTGATGTTGAGATGATCGGAACTGCCGATGCTGAAGAATCTGAGAAAACAAAGTGTCGACCTGGATGAACACAGCAGGCCAAGCAGCATCAGAGGAGCAGGAAAGCTGACTTTTCTGGTCTGGACTCTTCTTCAGAAATGGGGGAGGGAAAGGGGATTCTGAAATAAATAGACAGAGAGGGGGAGGCGGATGGAAGATGGAAAAAGGAGCAGATAGGTGGAGAGAGGACAGGCCATCCTAACTCTCTGCCTATACTCACCTTTGCTGGCTCCATCCTCACCTCCTTGACCTGTCCATCTCCTCTCCACCTATCTGCTCCTTTATCTACCTTCCATCATTGCCCCCCCTCTCTATTTATTTCAGAACCCCCTTCCTCTCCCCCATTTCTGAAGAAGGGTCCAGACCCGAAATGTTAGCTTTCCTGCTCCTCTGATGCTGCTTGGCCTGCTGTGTTCATCCAGCTCTACACCTTGTTATATTACCTGATGTTACTAGAATTTCTATTTCTTCATGCTTCAACCTATTTTATACTCTGTCTCAAAATTCTATTCAGAGTGATACAGACCCTAATTTCAAAAACTCACAATGTTTTGTAAAACTAAAGCTCATTTATCACTGTTTTATGATTTAAGTGCATCGGTTCTTGAGGTTAAGGTTTTGCACAATCAGGGAAATGTTACAACTAAAAGGAGAGTTTCCTCTCTCTGCCACCCCTACACTTCATTTACACTCCTCTTCTGTTCCGTACTGCTTTCTTTTTACTTTACTTTCTCTTGCTGTTTCTCTCCCTCTACCCTCCCACCTTCCTCCTTCCTCTTCCTTACCCTGCCAACCCTTCTTCCCACCCCCTCCCCACTCCTTTCCATGCTGCAGCTGAATTTTTTGTTATTGAAAGGAGAGGGGAAATCAGTGTGTGTGAATAAGTGGTCCCTTTGGCTGTTGTGAGGACTAGTACCATTCAGGATATGGTATTCTAATCAACAACCTCTTCAGCACTAATATCACCAGGCCAATGCCTAACTCCCTCCAACTCACTGCTGCATGTGAGAGTGTGAAAGGATTGATTTGATATAGTTGCTTTCATAGTCTCAGGACATCCTAACGCACTCTACAGGTATTTAAATACTTTTGAAGTCGCTGTTATCTTGTAAGAAATTTCAGTAGCTGGCATCCAGATATGATAACAGTCAGACAATCTGACAAATTTCTTTAGATTGGGAACACAACTGTCCCAGATTATTGAGAATGGGCGATTGGCCATCCAAGTTATAATGGAACAGTGGGCTGTTTTAAATGAAGAATTTGATCTGGGACAGTTGTAACATATTCCAGTTTGGTGGGGTGGTAGAACAAACAAAGTAGAGATAACGGAAGAGACAATAGAGAGTAAGATGTAAGTGAAAGAGGAAAAGTGTATGACAAATGTGAGGTTGTTAATACAAGGGCCGAGCTGAGTGGAGAAAGCTCAGACTAGTACCTAACAAAAGAGAAGAGAGGTAAAGCTGGTTAGCAACATAAAAGGAAACCTACACAGAAAGCAATGGGCCTGAGTGAGATATGAAGCGAGATCTTTACATCCACCTTTACCAAGGAAGAGGCTGCTACCAAAGTCACAATGAAAGAGGAGGTCATAGAGATAGCAAATAGGCTGACAATTGAGAAAGAGGTGGCACAAGAATGGCTGATTGGACTTAAAGTTCAAAGTACCCAGGACCAGATGAAATGCATTCCAGGTTTATGAGAAGAAATTGAGGAAGAACTGCCCATAATCTTCTAATCCTCCCTTCACATGGGGAAATTCCAGAGGACTGGAAAATTGCAAATGTTACACCTTCTTCCAAAATGGCATGAGGATACACCCAACAATTACAATTTAAGCTCCATGGTGGGAAACATTTAGAAATAATAATTTTAGACAAAATGAACAGTTGCTCGAACGAGATTGATTCATGAAAGTCAGCCCAGATTTGTTAAAGACACTAATTTGATACAATTTTTTTGATGAGGCATTAAAGAGGGTTAATATGGGAAATGAGTTATGTGATGTACCCAGACCTCCAACAAGCATTGTGGAAAATGATACATAACAGCTTGTCAGCAAGGTCTAAACTGTTGGAATAAAAGGGACAGTGACAACATGGTCACAAAGTTGGCTGAGGAACAAGAAGTAGAATGGTTGTGGTGAATGGTTGTTTCTTAGACATAAAGAAGATTTGTAGTGAGGTTCCCCAAGGGCCAGTACCAAGAACATTGCTTTTCTTGATTCATGAGATAGACTTGGGTGTGCAGAGCACAAAATTCAAAATTCACAGCTAATAAAAAATTAACGTGAACTTTAAGTAGGGTGGTGATAGACTTCAAAAGAACACAAACTAGGCTTGTACATTGGAAGTGGAATGTGAAATGAGACATTTATAGAGTTATCAACTCATAGAGTCACACAGGCCAGAAACAGTCCCATCAGCCCAACTCATCGACGCTGACCAGACATCCCAATCTGATCAAGTTCCATTTGCTAGCATTTGGCCCATATCCCTCTAAACTCTTTCTATTTATATACCCATCCAGATGCCTTTTAAATGTTGCAGTACCAGTCTCCCCCACTTCCGCTGGCAGCCCATTCCATACTTGCACTACCCTCTGTATGGAAAAGCTACCTCTCAGGACCTTTTCAAATCTTTCCTCTCTCACCGTAAACCTATGTCCTCTAATTTTGCACTCCCCAACTCTTGGAAAAAGACCTTGGCTATTCACCATGTCCATGCCCCTCATGATTTTTTAAACTTCTATAAGGTCACATCTCAGTCTCTGAGACTCCTTGGAAAAAAGTCCCAGCCTATTCAGCCTCTCCCTGTAGCTCAAACTCTCCAGTCCTGACAACATCCTTGTAAATCTTTTCTTCGTGCTTGCAAGTTTAACAACATCCTTTCTAAAGAAGGGTGGCCAGAATTATACACAGAATTCCAAAAGTGGCCTCAACACTGTCTTGTACAGCTGCAACGAGACATCCCAACTCCTGTACTCAATGCACTGATCAATAAAGGCAAGTGTGCCAAATGCTTTCTTCACTATCCTGTATAGCAGCGAATCCATTTTGAAGGAACCGAGCACCTTGACCCTAGGTCTCTTTGTCTGGCAGCATTCCCCAGGGAGATAACATTCTTCACTGTCCACTATACCACTTATTTTGATGTCATCAGCAAACTAACCATACCTCCTATATTCATATCCAAATCATTTATATGAGTGACAAAAAGCAGTGGACCTAGCACAGATCCTTGTGGCAAACCATTGGTCACAGGCGTCCAGTCAAAGAAACAACCCTCCACCATGACCCTCTGTCTCCTACCTCTAAGCTAATTTTGTATCCAATTAGCTAGCTCCCCCAGATCCCATGTCATCTACTTTTACTAACCAGTCTATCATACAGAACTTTGTTGAACACTTCACTGAAGTCCATGTATATAACATCCACCAGTCTGCCTTCATCAGTTTTCTCTGTCACCTCTTCAAAAAACTCAACCAAGTTAGTGAGACATGATTTTCCACACACAAAGTCATGCTGACTAGTTCTACTCAGTTCTTGCCTTTCCAAATGCATGTAAATCCAGTCCCTCAGAATCCCCTCCAACAACATACCCACCACTGATGTCAGGTGCACCTTTCTGTAGTTTCCTGGCTTTTCCTTACCACCTTTCTTAAATAATGGCACCAGTTAGCCAACCTCCAGTCTTTGGCACCTCACCTGTGGCTATCGATGACACAAATATCTCACCAAGGGGTCCAGCAATCACTTCCCAACTTGCAACGAAGTTCCAGGAAACACTTGATCATGTCCCAGGGATTTAACTACATTTATGTATTTTTAGACCTCCAGCACCTCCTCTTCCATAATATGAACTCTTTTCAAGACATCACTATTTACTTCCCAAGCTTCCACGTCCTTCTCCACAGTAAATACTGATGCAACATACTCATTTAGTATCTCGCTCATCTCCTGTGGTTCCACATATAGATGGCCACATTGATCTTTAAAGGACCTTATTCTCTCCCTGGTTACACTTTTGCCTTTAACGCTTTCATAGAAACTCTTTGGATTTTCCATAACTCTATTTGCCAAAGATATCTCATATCCCCTTTCTGCCCTCCTGATTTCCCATTTACGTATATCCTACTCTTCCAGGAATTCGCTCAATCCCAGCTGTCTACACCTGATATCTGCCTCCTTCTTTTATTTGACCAGAGCTTTAGTTTCTCTAGTCATCCTGTGCCTACCAGCCTTGCCCTTCACACCAATAGGAATATGCTGTCTCTGAACTCTCATTATCTCTTTTTAAAGGCCTCCCACTTCCCAACCATTCCTTGATCTGCGAATTGCCTCTCCAACTCAACTTTTGAGAGTTTCTGTCTAATACCATCAAAATGGGCCTTACTCCAATTTAGAACTTTAACTTTTTGATCAGTCCTGTCCTTTTCCATAACTATTTTATCATTAATAGAATTATGACCATTTGCCCTGTCTTATTTCCAAACAGAATGTCAAGTATTGCTCCTTGTCTAGTCAGAAGATCAAGAAGAAGCAATACAAAGGAAAGGGCACAATTCTAAAGTCTGTGCAAGAACATTGCTACCTGAACACAAATCATCACACAGGTTGAGAAAATGGTTGAAGAGCAGATGTGATTCGAACGTTATTAATAGAAGAATACAGATGTTTTGAAATAAGTATGAAAAAACACTGGTTTGACCTGAATGAACTTGTATCTACAACTGGGCACCACACTTCAAAAGGCACATGGAGGGTTTAGAGAGGGCGTAGGAAAGTATGGTTGCAGGGGTGAGGGATTTTAGATACAAGGGGAGATAGGAGGGGCTGGAGTTGTTTTTCATGGGGAAGAGAAGGCTGAAAGGAGGTTTGATAGTTGTCTTCAAAAGCATGCAGGGCTTGGACAGACAAGATAAAGAGAAACTGTTCACATTGGCATTAGCCTATCTGACTCGGAGATGACAATTTACCAATTGAGCTACAGCTGACATGACAGGCATGGAAAACTACCCAAACTGCCTCCATGCAACAGTCACTGTGCTCTAAGCGTACTAAGCACTGAGAAGGGCCTGCAGCCATACCTAACTGCAAATGCTTGTTCCCTGCAGATAAGCAGACTCAGGCTGGTTACAATATGGATGGGAGACTGCTTGGGCCTGCCAGCTGCAGTGGAAAGAGGGCCCTTTTGGTATAGTGGTAGTGTTCTTATCTTTGAGCCTGGAGGCCCACCTCCTTCACAGGTGAATAAATAACATCTCTGAGCAGGTTAATCAAAAAATGACTTTAGATCCTAATAAGTACTTTGAGATGCTTCAATCTGATGAGATGACTTAGAAATATTTCTTAAATATAAGAATTACAGCGGTCACATTATCCTGTATGATTCATGCACCTACTAGCTGCGTTTCATCGTCAGATCAGTAATTGATAAATTGAAACAATACAGTTTCTTTAATTATGAAGACAGGTTACATAATTTTGATTTGTACTCATTTGAGATTGGAATATTAAAGGCAAGTCTAACTGAAACGTTTAAAATTACAAAATGATTTGATGGTATTGATACAAAGAACCAACATCAACTGGCTGGGAAATTATGAACAATGTTAAAATTGGAGGCAGGTTATACAGCAATGAAATCAAGAATCACTTTTTCCACAAAACAGCATCAGAAACCTCTGTCCCAAAAGCATGTAGTTGCTAGGAGTCTCTTAAACCCTTCAAGATTAAGATTGACTGATATTTAATTATTAAGGAATATGGTACAAAGGCCTGTAAATAGAGTTGAATAAAAACTAGGCTTGAGTTGACTGAATGGTAAAACAGTTGTGAATGGTTGAATGGCCTATTCTAATTCTTACGTAATTTGAACTTTATTATGAGAAGTATTAAAAATATTGGTCAAGAGGGAAATACCAGAGCCCAATGTAGAAGGTCCACTAGATGGTGCTCTTCCCTCAAATTGAATTACATTAACTGCAGACACTGAAATATGTTGGAGCATGAATTTCATATGTGACTCTGCAAGTCTTCTTTAGTGCAAGAGTAACAAGTTTCATGTCTACATCCATTCAGGGTTGGATGAGTAAGTCTTCTCTACAAACATTATTCATTTCACAAGGATAGTTCCTATAGCTGTTCGATGTATGCGCTATTTAATCAGAAGTGCTGAAGTTAAGCATTGGGTTATGCTTTAGGAAAAGAAGGGTACTGCTTTACCTACCCTGGGGTGATGTACAACTCCAGACCATGTTGGAGTGGTCAAGAGTGTCACACTTTCAACTCAAAAGGACTGTCTATCTTGAGGGTCAGTTGGCTGGATGGCTGGTTTGCAATGTAAAGTAACACCACCAACATGGGTTCAATTCCCACGCTGGCTGGGGTTATCATCAAGGACTCTTTTTCTCAACCTCACCCCTTGCAGGAGGTGTGGTGACCCTCAGGTTAAGTCACTAGCACTTGTCTCTTTCTATCTAATGAGAGAGCAGCTCTATGATTTGGTAGGTCGATGGTGACTTTATCCTAACTGCCTGGTTTATTATGGTCCAGATTCCAGACCAGACAGACCTTTAAGATGGTTACATGAAATTATAACATGCAATCTTCCATGCCTTGCCTGGTCACACTCCCTGTGTATTTGAGTCAGTGTAGTCAGTTGTGTGTAATATTCGTAAGTAAAAAACAATCTACATGTGTAGTTTGTGATATCATAGGCTTGTAAATAATTAGTGTTGTAAATAAATTTCAGCCACCTCACTGAAGAGAAACTTCACTAACCACATTATGATGTAGAATAATGTATAGAGAACAATGAAACACATGATTGCAACAGTTTGTGGGTACAATACAATGGTGACAGCAAGCATACATTAAATATTGGTGGCAGCAAGTGGGTCATTAAAAGCTATTCCTGACAGCTAGTCAGTGGGAGCAATTACACAGTAAAGGTTGAAAAGGATACAGGGCAGCATTGACAAGGTTTGTTTTCTCTAACACTCATCCAACAATCTGCCCAGGTTCAGAACTAAAGTTACAACTACAACCAAAATGAGAGAGCTACACCCAAGCTTTATTGCCAGAGGAATCAAATTTGAAGACAGGGACATTATGGATTTGGAGAATATACATTCAACTAACATATTCAGATTGATCAAGTACTCTGTGCATGTAGTTGAAGGTAAGAAAGAATAAATTATTATTTTGTGCCAATTGAATTTAGTTTGTAGTTTCTAGTTGACATCACACTGAAATCTAGTTAAAATTCTATACATGTCAGACCTAAAAAAGTACTTTATAAAGGGTTCCAGTGAAAGAGCAGCTTAACTAAGAAGCATGAAAAATTAAATCCTCATTAAGTAAGATAGGCTTTTAGGAACATAGAAACATAAAAAATAGGTGTTAGAGTACACTATCCCGACCTTTGAGACTGCTCTGCCATTCACTATGATAGTGGCTGTTGTGTTAGGAGCATACAGTGATAAATAGAATACTAAATTTCATTGATTCAAGGGGTTAAAGGAGTGAAAGGGAAAGTGGTGTTCTGTTGATTAAAACTTTTCAGCCTCAAGGAATTCATATTCTACTACAGGAGAAGAGGCTGGTTATTTGATGAGTATCTGGTAAGTGATTAGAAGTTGGAACTTTTTTATTATCCTTACATAGGCTATTAGTATCGCTGAATTTGTTACTCACCACTAATTGCCTCTTCGGACAATTTCACAGGGCAGCTAAGATCCTATCACATTGTTCTGGATTGGAGTCACATGACAGGGTAAGAACTCAAATTTTATTCCCTAAAAGACACTTAACGGGTTTTCCAACAATTGACAATGTTTATATAGTGGCCATTGCACTGTATTTTAATCCCAGGTTTCTACTGAACTCAAATTTCACAATCTGCCATGATAGATTCCCAACCAAAGTCCCCAGAACATTTGCTGGAGCTCCGGATTACAAATCCAAAAGAAGTATGCTACTGCCCCACCCCCACCCTCAGGTAAATCCTGCTAAAGACTGGAGAGAAACTTGCTGTGGGGGAGGGCAGGGGGGTGAATCCAGTCATTGTGGCCTACATTGCTGGCAACAACATAGATAGGGCAAAGAAGGATGTTCTGCATCATCAGCATGATGAGTTAGGTGGTAAAATAAGAAGCTGACCATAAAGGTCATAACTTCTGTAGGAATGACAGGAAAATAGGAAAAGGTGGGATGAGTCTGATAGTTAATGATGGTATGAGAAAATAGAGAATTCAGGAAACCAAGATGTGGAAACAGTTTGGATAGAAATGATAAAGGCAGGAAGTTACATGTAGAAGTGGTGCACAGGCCCCCTAATAGTAGCCATACAGTAGGAAAAATAATGGGAGTTTGTCAGAAAAACACATTGATAATCATGGGAGATTTTAATCCATGTATTTACTGAACAAGTCCGATGGATAAAGGGACCCTAATTAGGGAGGTCGTTGAATGTTTTCAGGGTAGTTTCTGCTCTTCACGATGGGCTGGAGCATTTCTATTTGTGCATAATCTGTCAAAACTTTTCATAATTCCCATGTTGTGCACATATAGAACGTTTCATCCTGTGTGAAGAACAGAATTGGAGACTATCAACATTAGATAATCATTAAGAAATATAACAGAGAAGTCGGGGGAAATTTACTTACCCAAACAGTGGTGAAAATGTGCAGCACTCACCGCGGAGAGTGGTTGAACTAAATAGAATGGATTATTTACAACAAAGTAGACAAGTAACTGAGGAAGAAAAAGTAGACAGCTATCAGTGAGATTTAGATGAGAAAAAATTTGGAGGAGTGCATAAGACAAAAATGCTGGAAATGACAGCAGGTCTGGCAGCATCCATTGAGAGAAAGCAAGCTAATATTTTGCATCTAAATGGCTCTTCACCCAGACTCGAAACGTTAACTTCCTCTCTCTCTATGGATGCTGCCTGACCCACTGTCATTTCCAGTATTTTTTCACTTTCACAACAGACTCCAGCACCTGCAGCAATTTGCTCGTACAAAGATTGGAGAAGGTTCATGTGGAGTATAAACACGGACATGACTTAATTGGGCTGAATGGTCTTTTTCCACTCCATATATTTTGTGTAATCGAAGGTAGATAAGACTATAAATTATGCAAAGCTTCTTACTGATCTGTCGTGCCAGATTGTGAATGAAGAGAAGCTTTGATTCTGAACTGTGTTAGTAAGTGAAATAAATCCCACGATCGCCACTTTCACTATGGGTTGTATTGTAGGAGTCCCTCTGTCCATCAGTGTCCCAGTTACCACAGCCATGACCCCAAAATCCCACCATCATTCCCTTTTCCAAAGCCAATTGGAAAACATGAATTTTTGACAATTCAATGCATGGTTGTTGATTGTCAAACCGATTCTTTTAAAGGAAACTGCAAATTCTATTTTGTTGTAACCGACAAATAACACAACGAATGACACTTAATTTTGTTTAATGCCCCTACAATTTGTCTCTGAGGCTTGAGTCAACTCTTGGAAACTCCTGCAGGATTGGAGCATAATAATAATGGCATTAAATGGAAAATACAAGAATACAATTTATTACATATTGTAAAGAATTCCATAATTTGCACTTCATTGAAAGAAATGACGTGTCTCCTCTGCCTCGACCTCCCAACTCACCCATCTCTATACCACTCTTCTCACCATTCCTCAGAGGTAGCTCTAGGGGATTCAGTCCTCCAGCACCTCAATCAAGGGGATATTCTTTGCATATGAATCCCAGCTCATCAGTGTTAGCTGGGTATTTGGCTGTGGGAGATATCACAGTCATGAATAAATCTATTCTTACCAATCATTCCCAGGCTTACAGCAAAGGAGATGTAGGAGGTGGCAAGATGGGACAATAGTTAGGGAGCAGCCAGCTGCTGGTTAGCTTGGTCAATTGAAAGGGAAAAGAGGATGCAGTAAGGCTCTTGCGGTGCAGTGGTAGTGCCCCTACCTCTGAGTCAGGAGGTCTGGGTTCAAGCCCCACTTGATGCAGAGGTGTGTAATGACATCTCTGAACAGATTGATTACGAAAATATTTAAAGTCGGAGACAGTGGTGCATTGGGACTAATGATCCAGAAATCCACATGAATGTTCTGGTTGTATGAGCTCAAATCCCGTTGTGACAAACGGGTAAATTTTGAATTCAGTTGATTAAATCTGGAATTAAAAGCTAGTTTATGGTGACCACTATCTATTATTGTCAAAGCCCATCTGGTTCATGATGTCCTTTAGAGAAGGAAACCAGGCATCCTTACCTGGCCTGGCCTACATGTGACTCCAGACTCTCAGCAATGTAGTTGACTCTTAAATACCCTTTAAAAATGGACTAACAAGGCATGCAGTCGTATCAAGCTGCATCAAAGTTGAAGAAAAGGAATGAAATTAGACTGAGCACATTGCACCAAACTAAGATTTGGAAATGACAATGGCAACTGCAGCCCTGATGATCCTGCAGGATCCTTCTTACTAACATCTGGGGGGTTGTGCCAACATTGATAGAGCTGTTCCGCAGACTAGTCAAGCAATAGTCTGACATAGACAAATGTGAAGATTCATACCTTTCAGGAAATGCCCCTTGCCTATCATCACAATCCTTTGGTATATCCTGTCCTTCCAGCAGACTGACCTACCAGAGCTGGTGGCACAATATCATAGAATCCTTACAGTGTAGAAACAGGCCATTCAGCCCAACAAGTCCACACCAACCCTGACAGCATCCCACCCAGACCCACCCCCCTATAGCCCACCTAAGCAACACATTCCTGAACACAATGGACAACTTAGCATGGCCATTCCACCTAGCCTGCACATCATTGGGCTATGGGAGGAAACTGGATCACCTGGACGAAACCCACACGGACACAGGGAGAGTGTGCAAACTCCACACAGACAGTCGCGCAAGGGTGGAATTGAACCTGGGTCCCTGGTGTTGTGAGGCAACTGTGCTGCCCTAAATATAATATATACAGTTGGGAGGGAGTTGGCCTTAACATTTGAACATTAAGCCCAGTCCCCATGATCACTCATGGCATCAAGTTAAACATGCGCAATGAAGCCACCAACTAACCCTGTCTCAGCTGATGAATCAATTCTTGTCAATGTTGAACAACAGTCTGAAGTAGCACTGGGGATGCCAGGGATACAGAATATACTCTGGGTGGGGGGACTTCAGTAACCATCAGCATGATGGTTAGGTAGCACCAATACAAAGCAAGCAGGCTAATTCCTCAAGGAGCTAGCTATTAGACCAGGTCTTTGGTTGGTGATGAACCACCAAGAGGGTAAAACATATATATTTTCATTCTCACTGCTTTGCGTATCACCAATGCATCTGTCCATGATGGTATCAGTAAGATTGACCACTGCACAGTCCACGTAGAAACAAAGTCCCATCTTCACATTGAGGATTCCCTCCGCTGTGAAATGTAGCACTATCACATTTACCCAATTCTGCCATTACCATCACCTCGGGGGACCAACCCTGATTTAATGAAGAAGTTAGGAGGTCATGCCAGGTGCAGCAAAAGCCCTGCCTATAAGTGAAACATGATGATACAACACAGGTGCCAAACAGCAAAAGCAGGAAGCAATAGTCAGGGCTAAGCAATCCCACTGCTAACAGATCAGATCTAAGCTCTGAAGTCCTGCCACATGCTGTCCTGAATGGCGGTCGATGAATAAACAGTGAACATGGAAAAGAAGCTTCACAATTATCCCCAACCTCAGTGATGGGGGGCCCTGTACATCACAAAAGTACAAAAGATAACATTGAGGTACTTTCATCCTTCTTCAAGCATAAGTGCCAAGTGCTGAGTCCAACTCAGGCTCATCCTGAGGTCTCCAGCATCACAGATGCCAGACTTCTATCATTCAAATTCATTTTTCAAGATCTCCAGAAATGCCTGAAGACACTGGCTACTGCAAAGGCTACAGGCCCTAGCAACGTTTTGGTAATAGTACTGAAGACTTGTACTCTAGAACCAACCATGTCCCAAATCAATCATTTCCAATATGGTTGCAACACTGGCATTCACCTTGCAAAGTGAAAAATTATCCAGGTATGTCCTGTCCACAAAGTGTGAGACAAATTCAACTTGGCCAATTACTGCCAAATAAGTGTTACACCCAAAGTGAACAAAGAACAAAGAAAATTACAGCACAGGAACAGGCCCTTCAGCCCTCCAACCCTTTGCCGATCGAGACCCTCTGTCTAAACCTGTCATCTATTTTCTAAGGGTCTGTATCCATTTGCTCCCTGTCCATCCATGTACTTGTCCAAATATATCTTAAAAGGCACTATTGTGTCTGCGCCTACCACCTCCACTGGCAACGCATTCCAGGCACCCACCACCCTCTGCGTAAAGAACTTTCCACGCATATCTCCCGTAAAATTTCCTCCTCTCACTTCGAACGCATGACCCCTAGTAATTGAGTCCCACACTCCGGGAAAAAGCTTCTTGCTATCCACCTTGTCTATACCCCTCATGATTTTGTAGACTTCATTCGGGTCCCGCCTCAATCTCCAGCTTTCTAATGTAAATAATCCTAATCTACTCAACCTTTCTTCACAGCTAGCGCTCTCCATACCAGGCAACATCCTGGTGAACTTCCTCTGCACCCTCTCCAAAGCATCCACATCCTTTCCGTAATGTGGCAACCAGAAGGAGTCATCAACAGTACTATCAAGTGGTACTTGCTCAGCAATAACCTGCTCACTGATGCTCAGTTTCAGTTCTCGCAGGGCCACTCAGCTCCTGCCTTATTACAGCCTTGAACCAAACATGAACAAAAGAGTTGAACTCCAGAGGCGAGGTGAGAGTGCCTTTGACACAATGGCAACATTTAACAGAATTTGGGGTCGAAAAGGCCTCACAAAGCTTGAGCCAGTGCAAATCAAGGGAAAATGCTCCCCTGGTTGGAGTCATACTTAGTGCAAAGGAAAATGGGTATGGTTGTTGGAGGTCCATCATCTCAGTCCCAGGCAATCTTTAAAAGCATTTCTCAAGGTAGTGTCCTAGGCCCAACAAGTTTCAGCTGTGTCATCAAAGAACTTCCTTTCCTCACACAGGATCAGATATGGGCACGTTCTCCAACAGCACCATTCACAACATTCAGATACTGAAGGAGCCTGTTTCCATATGCAGGAACATCTTGACAACATTCAGACTTGGGAGACAAGCAGCAATAACATTCACATAACACGAATGCAAAGTAATGACCACCATCAAAAAGACAGAATCTAACCATTTCCTTATGACATTCAATGGCATTACCATTGCTAGATCACCCATTATCAACAACTTGGGTTGGCCATTGCTTAGAAAGTGAACTGGATTAGCCACATAAATGCAATGGCTAGGTCAGAGGCTAGGAATCCTGCAGTGAGTAACTCACCTCCTATCTTCCTCAAAACCTGTAAACCATCAGCACAAATCAGGAATGTGATGAGATTTCTCCACTTGCCTAGATCAATACAACTCCAGCAACACTCAAGAAGCTCAATATCATTCAGGAGAAATCAGCCTGCTAGATTGGCACTGCATTCCCCATCTTCAGCATCCACTCTCTCTACCATCAACACTTCAGACAGCAATGTGTACCATCTACAAGGTGCACTACAGCAATTTACCAAGGTTCCTTTAATAACGTATTCCAAATTCATGATTTCTACCACAAAGACAGGAAATGAATGACCACCTACAAGTTCCTCTCCAAGCCATACATCCAAACCCACTTTGCAAAGAGATTACTGTTCCTGCAACATCTTTGCACTAAAATTCTGAAAACTGTCTTCCTAAGGGTATTGTGGGTCTACCTACAGCACATGGACTGCAGCAGTTCAAGAAGGCAGCTCAGCACCACCTTCTAAATAGCCACAGGGATGACCAATAAATGCTAGCCCATGCAAGCGATGCCACATCCAATGAATGAATTAAAGGAGATTCATATCACACCTTTAATGTCATCAGCACATCCCAAAGTGTTTTACTACTACATTATTTTTTTAAGTGGTCTCTGTTGTAAAGCAAGAAATGTAGCAGTTAGTTTGCACGCAGTCAGTCCTTTCTGAGAGTCACCCAGTGCATTGAACAACTAAAGAAACAGGGAGTTCTAAAGGACTTTACTGAGTAACTAAACCTCATTCCTTGTGGACTATGGACTCTTTGCATCTATTTTATTCTGCAGGTCATGTTTTATTCGACATCTAATTCCACATATTCTGGGTGAGGACAGTCCAGTCATCTCACCTTTGATTGAACCATGAAGCAAAGAAATTTCATCTAAGCATCTAATGTGTGTGATGTTTTTGAAAGAAAAGATGCCTTTGGCCACAGATCAACAGCTGAACCCAGGGCTGTAAACTGTACCACAGCTCTCAGACAGTGTGCTCCTGTTACCCACAAGTGAACATTACTTGATGTTTATTTTTGAAGTTTTGCCATCAGTGTCCTTAACATTATGACATGCTAAGAATCATAAACACATGCTTAATGTCTTCTTCATTATCAGATTACAGCCCATGTATTATTCCTCCTTCAGTAACATCATTTGTACTGCTACGGATCTACTCAGTAAATATTTAAAACTTAAGTAGCTGTTACATTGTCTGTCTCTCTTTGTTACACAGTCTCCATTTGTTACAGTCTCCTAATTTATATGCGTGACAGACTGTACTTCAGTCTCTGGGTCTTGTACTGTCCCTGTTTAACCTCTCTGTGATGTACAGTTAAACAGCTTCTTGAACAGCTATTAAGCTACTGTCCATGTCATGCAGTCTCTTTGTGTGTTATGTAGTCTTTGCATTTTAAACAGTTTCAATGTGTTATACAAACTCCATGATACCATTTCTCTCTTGTTAAACCCTTTGTATTAAACAGTATCTACGTATACAGCCTCTCAATATGTTACAATCGCTGTGTCGTATACTCCCTGTATTAAAGAGCCTGTGTCTCTGAGTCAATTAATCTGTTAGTTACACAATCTCCAACTTTCTCTGCTTTACAGGTCCTCTCTGTGGGTGCCAATTGTTGAGTGCGTAACCCTTTTGTGTATGATAAAGGAGCTCAGTACTTTCCAGTACCCCCAACTCTGTTACAGACTGTACTATATGGCCTCATCATTGGCTCCCTGGATCTCTGGAGAAGAGGACTGAGAGACAGACAGAGGTTTAGCCGCCCCACTGTGTATCTCAGCCTCATGTTCCCTGGCCTTCGCTCGAAGTGTGGCAATGCTGCAGCTGCGGATCTGCTCCGGACTAGGATTGGGGCTGGAACTATCTCTGATTCCCCGGAACACTGTGTGGAAAGGAGCAGTGACCGTGACCTCCCTACAGTCAGCTTGTGATCCTGGCCAGGGGTAGCTGGCTTTCTCCATCTTGTGGATGTCGGCTTTGATCTCCGATCGGTCACATTTCTCCACCTGAACAGGACAGCTGCTGGGATCCTGGTCGCTGCTCTTCTCCCGAGATTTGCCCTGGATTTTCAACTGTCTCCTCATTTTAGCACGGCGATTCTGGAACCAAACCTGTGGAATGAAGCAGAGATAATAAGAACTGCAGATGCTGGAGAATCTGAGAAAACAAGGTATAGAGCTGGATGAACATAGCAGGCCAAGCAGCATCTTAGGAGCACGAAAGCTGGCATTTTGGGCCTAGACCCTTCATCAGAAATGCAAATGCTGCTTCGCCTGCTGTGTTCATCCAGCTCTACACTTATCTGTGGAATGAAGCCCTCAGTCAATTTGCTGATCATTAAACTGGGCATAAAGGTAAACGTTGCCAACTTATATTGTTCTTGAGTTCAGCACTGAGAGAGTACTGCACAGTCACTTGGGCTAAGGGCCAATCTGACTGTAAAACATCCCTTATTGTTTCAATGTAGACTGAGACGGAGGTGGATCTCTCAATGTAAATTCCTGAATCAATATTAATGAACCAGATCATTTTCTCATCGTTATTTTGAAGAACTAGTAGAGAGGGGAGGATGAGGTGGGAGAGAGGGTCTGGCTGAATTGCGGGGGAGGGGAGGGCAAGAGAGGTGGAGATGGAGATGGTGCGAGAGGTCTAGGCTGAATGTGGGGAATGGGTTGTGCGGGGAGAGGATAGGAGAGGCGAAGACTGAGGTGGTGGGAGAGAGCGAGGCTGAATGTGGGAGTGGGAGGGGGCAGGATAGGTAGACAGGGAGGTGGGGGAGTTGCGGGTGGAGGACTAGGCTGAATATGGGGAATGGGTTGTGTGGGGAGAGGATAGGAGAGGCGAAGACTGAGGTGGTGGGAGACAGCTAGGCTGAATGCGGGGAAGGAGAGGTGTGGGGGTGTGCAGGGGTGGTGAATTGGGTAAAGCTTGTCAAATCACAATCTCATGTTAATATTACCCTGTTTAATATTATCCTGTTTAGCATTATTGCCTCAGAAAGATCCAACAGTAATTTATGAAAGAAAAAAAAAGTACGTTGTCATGAAGTGTCAAAACATTGAATGAAACTGTAATTTAAGAACTATTAGAATGAAGGATAGAATTCAGCAGGTGCAGTTTGTGAGCTGGTAAGTGTGCTGTTTATAAACTGCACAACATCCTAAAACACAGCAACCTTCAACAGTATTAACAATAATCTAACGCTTCAGTATTTTCCCAGCCTCATCGTCCTCACACTTCTGCATCAAGAAATTTCCATTGTCCCGTAAGCATTTTCCTGCTTCCATATTCTCCAAACCACAACCCCTGATCTCTCCTCCTCGGTTCATCGCCACCCCCTCAGGACCCCCACTTAACCCTTGCCCCACCCCTCCCCACCACAGTCTCTCCCCCCGCCTTGAATCCAATCCGTTCCCACACTTCCCCTCACTCCATTCTCCTCCACTGCACTTCCTCCACTTGCCATCACTCCCTCCATCTCCCGTCACTCCATACTCCTTATCTCCTCCCCCACCCTGCACACCATTCCAACCCACACTCCTTCCCCTTCACTCCAGTCCCCTCCTCTCCCTGTGCTCCCCCACCCTACATTTCCCTCATTGTATCTATACTTACCTATCCTCGCACACAGATCCTTCCCATCTCCTGCACTTCTCCTTCCATTCCCTCCTCCTCTCCTGCACTGTTCCTCATCCCTCGCCCCACCTTTATCTCTCTCTCTTCCTCTCACGCTCATTCTCCATTGCTTGCTCACACATGTTCTGATGTTCCTATTCTTTTGAACTCTGGCCTCCCCATTGCTCAGAAGCTTTCACCTCTCGCTCCTGCACTCTGTTGATGCTGTCATTCTACACTTGTGGGGTTAAATGTTTCTGGAAGCTGTACCTGAACTCTGGCCTCGATGAGATCTAATCTGAGTGCCAGGGCCTCCCTCATGAAAATGTCTGGATACTGAGTTGTCTTGAATGCTCTCTCCAGCTCTTCCAGCTGCCAGCTGCTGTAGTTAGCTCGCGCTCGCCGCTGCTTCACTGGCTTTGAATCATCTTCATAGCAAAATAAAAATCACAAAAGGAAATTGTTTCTGCCCAAATCGTCAGGCTGACCCAAATGCACTGTCACAATGAATTAATAACATTTGAAATATCACCATTGTTGACACTGTCCACTATAAATAATCATGAATACAAGAAAGTGCCTTAAAAAATGAAGCTGATGTATTTTCTGGGCTGTTGATATGGGGCAAAGACGCTTTCAGATGGTATCGGGGGGATCTTTTCTGTTCCCTTGGATTAGCAGACAGTTTAACATCTGCAGCTGAACACAGCATCTTTGATAACATAGCATTCATTCCTTATTGCATCAAAGTCACTCAATTAACTATAAACTGCAAGATAATAAAATGTGAGGCTGGATGAACACAGCAGGCCAAGCAGCATCTCAGGAGCACAAAAGCTGACGTTTTGGGCCTAGACCCTTCATCATCAACTCAACAGTGCCAAAAACAAGTGATAAAATCTAAAATTGAATTGCACAGAACTCAAGACAACATGTAAAACATATTTTTTTAAATGTACAAATCAAAGAACAAAATATAACATAGATCAAACATGGTGCAAAAACTAAAATATTAAACACAAAAAAATGCAAAGAATGATTATTAAATCAAAACAGCTAAAACACACAGACATCAATAAATAATAAAACTGATCAAATATTCTGACCAAGGAATTAAATATAAAATGCACAGAAACAGAAAATAAACATAAAACAGATAATTCACGTAAGAAAATAAATTGAATGCTTGGAACAAGAAATTACACAGGCACCACAGAATAAAAAATAAAATGTAAGACAGCTAAAACATGCAGCTCAATCAATAAAACAAAAGGATAGAGAAAGGATAAACATAAATAGGCTAAATAGATGGGAATCATAAAAAAGTTAAACACACCACATAGAATATCACCAGAGCGATTAAAATTAATAAATAAAGCTCACAACATACTCAAAGCATCAAGTAAATCATTGAAGTTACAGTCATGTAACAAATAAAACAGATTTGGTGGAATGGAGGGATGGAGTACAGGTGGATGCAGTGGAGCTAAATTTCCGAATGTTGATGGGATGAAGGGAGTTCCTAAATTATGCTCAGGAAAAGTTTCTACAATTTCTACTCACCCAGCAAGAAAGATGGTATTGCTAGGCCTGGCATATGGGCCAAGTCAATCAAATATCAACTGGCGAACAGTTCAGAGACATTGATTAATGTAAAGACTTATATTGACTTTAGAAAGGAACAAGGAAGGATCAAACGAAAGAATAATTAACAGTGGGAAAGTTAACTTTCAGATCCATTGAAGTTGGCTTTCCTGCAGTCAAGATGTGTATCAGACCCAGATAAATCAGAACTGAAGGTGATCAGGAAGAACCAGACCTGAACAATGGGCTAACTTCAAAGTAGAGATAGTTTGGATACGAAGTAAATTACCACCAAGCAGAAAGGTAGAACAAAGAAATCAAGACTATCTTGATGATGAAAGAGGTAGAAACTATGATGAGGAAGAAAACACAACACATACTAGTTGGGTGGATAATACAACAGAGAACCAGGCTGATTATAGAATGTACAGAAGCAAAGCGAAAAAGCAAACAAAAGAAGAAAAGAGAGGGTATGGAAAGAGAACGGTAGTTAACATAAAAGTCTAGGCAAAAAAAAGCAGTAAAAAGAGAACTGGGTTGATTAGAGACTAAAAAGGTTTTTTCGCACAAAGGCAAGGGGCACAGCTGAGATATTAAATGAATACTTTGCATTTATCTTTAATAAAGTGGAAGACACTACCCAGGTCATTGTGAAAGAGAAAGTAATTAATATATGAACGGGTACATGATTAATGAGAATGAGACAGCAGACTGTCTGTGTGGACTTAAAAGTTGATAAAGAACCAGGTGCAAAGATGTAGCCAAGGATACTGATGAATACTAAGAATGAAAATTGCAGAGGTACTTCCAATAATTCTCCAATGAGGATGAGTAAACTGACCGCGGCAATTTGATTGTAAGGAACCATTCAAGTGGGGGCATGAAATAGTGGTGCGGGAGAGTATAATTGAAAAAATAGACACGGTACTCTGCAGTCGTGAGCAGGAGTCTTGAAGGCTAAGTCGCCTGCCCAGTGCCAGGGTTAAGTGTTGGAGAAGAAATTAGAGAGGGAGGGGAGTGATCCACTTGTCACCGTTCGCGTTGGTACCAACAACAGGACTAGAAAGGAGGTTCTGCTGGAAGATTTTAAATGGTTGGAAGCTAAATCAAAAAGCAGAATCTCCAAAGAAATAATTTGTGGATTATGACCTGAGACAGAGGCATCTGGCATAAAATCAAGGAGTTAAATACGTGGCTCAAAGAATGGTGTGGTTAGAATGGGTTTCAGTTCATAGGGCACTGACATCAGTACTGGAGTATAAGGGAGCCATTCCAGTGGGATGGGCTTTCAATGAACTATGCCAAGACTGGTGTCCTGGAGTATCAAATAACTAGGGCTGTAGAGAGGACAGCTATTTGGATAATGATATCCAGAGGGGGACTGAAAGGGACAGAGTACAATGAAAAAAAACCCAGCAGTAATTAGGGTCAGAATAGGAAAAAAAAACAATGAAAAGGGAAAATTAATGGCTCTCTAACTGAATGTACAGAGTAATCATAACAAAATAAATTAATTAACTTTGCACATATACAAGTTAATGGGTATGATCTTACAGCCATTACAGAGATATGATCAAAGCTGGAAGCTAAATAGTCAGGAGTGTGTGACTTTACAAAAAGATGCGGGGGGGGCAGGAAAGTGGGGTATTATTGTTGGTACAGGATGGAATAAGTATGATAGCAAGAAATGATCTTGGATTGGAAGACACAGAATCTACATGGGTGGAGGTAAGAAATAACAAAGGGGAGAGAAGACACTATTAGGAGTCGTCTATAGGATCCATAACAATAGCTACATGGTGAGACGCAAAATAAATCAGCAGATAATGAGGGTGTAGGACAAAGATAGAGCATTAATTTACAGGAATTTATTTTCTTCGAGGGTAGGGAATTGGTGGAATTCTTTACTGAAGAGGGCTGTCAATGCTGATCATTATGTATATTCAAGACTGAAATATGGGTTTTGGTCTTGCTTTGGAATGTTTTTGTTCCGAAATTCATGTTTAATGCTGTAGCAAACCCTATCTTTCTGTAGTCTATTCACAAATCACTGAATGAGAGAAAAATTGAAGTGTAGCCCTACATGAAAACACTGGACCCCTCTCTGGCAGCAGTTAGTTAAATAGCAAGGTGCCTGGTATGGAGAAATGGTAGCCTTTTTGCTGTGTGAGGGGTTGTGAGTTTGAGTCCCACTCTAGGAGATGAGTGCAAAAAATCAAGGTTGATGTGATCCAGTCAATACTGATGGAATTCTACATTGTCAAAGATACTAAACTGAGGCCCTCTCTGCCCTATCAAATTTTAAAAATTCAGTGGCACTATTTCCAAGAAAAGCATAGGAGTTCTCCTTGGTCTCCTGGCTAACTTTATTTCCTCATCAAGATCCCAAAAGCAAATTATATGGCCACTGTCATATTCTGTTTGGGTCAGCTTGGTCTGACGCATTTTTAACTTTGCTACAATGACTTCAAAACTCTTTTTATAAATAATGGAAGAACATAAACAAACTGCCAGTGACTATTAAGGTCCCGAATTTCTTTACCTCTGACTCCTTTCAGGCATCTGGTGGGATATTTACAAGATCTTGTACTTTGCCATCCATAAGTCAGCCTTCTAAATAGTAGATGCCATTTTTACCAAAGCTGCACAATCTATGCACTCTGGCACCGATAAGGCCAACCAGATACAGAGCTCTTGCCTTTGCTGCAGAGAATTATAGACTGTTTCTTTATGGCAATCAAGGCTCTAACATATAATCCTGAAATATTTATCAACCAGAAGGGAAACCATTCCCGTAATTTTAAGTTCTTGACCTTGTATGTTTATTGTGATGTGTGAACAAGATTTCCCAGAAACTGCCATAAATCCATCATGCTGCGTCACTCAAATCTACCATAGGTTTTGCAGATTGAATTGGTGCCTCTCTGAATTCAAGGCCTTCCGTCTAAGGACCTAGATGGTGATACCTTTCAGGAGACACTTACCAATGAAACTAAGGATAGTTCCCATAGAAGCCAAACCAACACAAGAACTATCAATGAACTACAAGAGCTATCAATGAACTACGGTCTGGCTGAAAATGAGATTATGGGGTCTGGACAGATTTGGGGCCATTTTAATGTAAATTATTTCTATTACAATCATAGAGCTGTACAATGTGGAATCAGCCCTTTCAGTCCAACTCATCCAAGCCAACCAGATATCCTAAATTAATCTCGTCACATTTGCCAGCATTTGGCACATATCCCTCTAAACCCTTCCTATTCATATACCCATCCACATGCCTTTTAAATATTGCAATTGTACCAGCCTCCACCACTTCCACTCATTCCATACGTGCGTCACCCTCTGTGTGAAAAAGTTGCCCCTTGTGTCCCTTTTAAATATTTCCCTCACACCTTAAACCTATGCCTTCTAGCTTTGGACTCACACACTCTGAGGAAAAGACCTTGGCTATTCACCCGCTCTATGCCCCTTTTGATTTTATAAACTTCTGTAAGGTCACCTCTCAGCCCCTGAAACTCTAGAGAAAGTAGCCCCAGACTACCCAGCCTCTCCCAAAGCTCAAGCCCTCTGACTGTGGCAACATCCTGGTAAGTCTTTTCTGAACCCTTTCAAGTTTCACAATATCCTTCCTACAGCAGGGAGACTAGAACTTAACACAGTATTCCAAAAATGGCCTAACCAACGTCCACAACATGACCTCCCAACTCCTATACTCAATGCACTGATCAATAAAGGCAAGCATACCAAACACCTTCCTCACTATCCTGTCTACCTCAGACTCCACTTTCAAGGAACTTCCAATCTGGACTTAAAATCTCTTTGTTCAGCAACACTCCCCACGACCCTACCATTAAATGTATAAGACCTGCTCTGATTTGCCTTTCCAAAATGCTGTCTCTCACATTTATTTTAAACAATTTCAGAATCCAGATCTGCATCTTTGTCAAAAACTAATCACTTTTTCTTGGGGCACAGCCTATCTGTGTATCAGGTTTTGTTGAAATTTGTCCCTTAGCTTTTGAAATATGTGGTTTACTGTGTAAGAAACACAGGGATCAAAACTTAGCAATAAAGAAACTATAATGCATGATAATCAAGAGGGAAAATATGACTGGTTTAAAAAATAGCTAATGGCTAAAATAGAGTACAACGCAACACATAAATCTTATAGGGCAAGAAATCAAATATGCAACAGCTCTACTACAGAAATCAAGAAGTAGACTATAAAGTCAATAAAACACAAAAATCAAGACCAAACACATAAAATGGGTAAAGTAACAGAGAATAAAGTCAAATGTAAGACCAATAAAACAGGAAACAAACAAATAAAAGATGAGGAAACATTTTACTCTGTACAGGGAACATTTAAACTTGGGATAACAAGACATATGAACCAATGAGACAAAACAACTAATAAATAACTATAGATGAATTATTCCCAGCAAGAAATAAAACATAAAACAGATAAAGCACATAGAAGAAAGAGCACACTACCAATAATTACAACAGGATTCATGCACTATAGGTTGCTGAAGTTAAGATGAGTAGAGTGAGAAACAAAATACAACACAGTTAAAATGTGAAGTGTGAATCAGATATCAGTACAGTGGAAGAAATAAGACAGACTTATAAAACACTCACTGTTGGAAATGAAATACATGACAGATGAAATGCTCAGTGCAGTAGACTGCCTATAAAATTGTTTCACATAAAATACATACGAAAATATAAAAAGCAAGAAACAAAATTTATAACAAATAATAATAGAGGAGTAAAAGCAATATATAATGGATAAAGAACAGAGCAGGAAGGTACTGCAGGTAAAATGAGCAGAGCAAGAAATAAACCACAAACATATTGCCAAATATTAAACAATGCAAATCAAACAAATAGGGAATGTGTAAAATATTTGGATCAAGGCATTGAAGAGAAAACAGACAAAAAGAAAGCAAAATGCCATTGACATAAAACAGAAGGGATATAAAACAGAACATGAAATTAAATAGAAAAGATATAAATCACACAACAAGAAATGACTTCTACAACTGCTTAACTTGCACAGAACAAGTAGTGCATAAAACACGTTGGACATGAAATCCATCCTGAGAGGTAGCACAGCAAGTGTATATTAAATGGATAGCCCCATTTACAGCCATATAATTTTATTTTCTATTGAAGTCAACAGAAAAGAAAATAAGACAGGATGTAAAGTGGAATTCCCTATCATCTACCAACTGAGCTACCTTTGAAGATGAATCTTACCCCCACTAGACTGGTCAAACAATAAAATATACAATGGCTACTACCTGGAGAATAATCAATGATTTTTGAGGACAGGTATAATCCACTGGAAAGATATTAAATAAAATGATAAAATGTACAGTGTGAGATATAGTTTACAGAGATTAACAAACAAAACTACGAAAATGCACAATGTGAGCAGCATAATAGACAACAGAACTAGCAACAAATGAAACATAAGTAATGAAATACCAAAGAAACTGAAGAAGTGAGATAACAGATAAACACAAAAGAGTCATTATAAATGAAATCTCATACAAATAAGCCAGGCAGAATTAACAAAGAAATATGACAAGTACAGAAATCACAAAACAATAACCTAAAAAGGATAAACCACACTGAGCAATATTTCAGAACATTGAAAGCACATGACACCAGCAACACACTGAAAAAAATACATTCAGAAAGAAACTAATAAAGATGCAGAACAAGTCAGATGCACAGCAGTAAATGAACTCTAAAATTGGTGGAACAACCATTCATGGACACCAAAACATGACACAGACAGATAAGAAATAAAATCTAAAATAGATCAAACACATCATGCAGTAATCAATTCTGAAGCAAATAAAAGGCGCAAGGAAGAAATCAAATTTAAAACAGCAAAAGCAAAATATAAGATAAAACATGCAGATTAATGCATAAAAAAGACCAAATCTGCATTGGAGTTAATTAAATTGAAGAAAGATTATTACTGGGGAATAAAAACTCGAATATAAAACAAATATAGAACAGAAAATAACACAGAAAACTTCTGCTAGACAAATAAGTAAATATAAATTAAACGTTGTTACATTTAATGCCATGAAGTGATTACATCAATGTAACTCTTGCAGATTTGATGTATAGGCAAGTTAATCAGAAGCTGACTTTAATTGATTGATTTCTTCCAGTGATTGCAGCAGAGCCCTGGATACATTTTACTATCTTTTAATAAACTTTCAGGCAACGCATACGAACACGAGATAGAATAATCGGTGTTAGAATGGAGCAGACGTGGGGCCGTTGAAGATAGTTTTGTATCTCTCAACTTTTACATCCACTAGCCAAGTAATGAAACTTTCCTAAACTAGGGCTGGATCAATCAGTTAACTAAGCTAGAGGGTAAACCTACACGTTTCAGCAAGAATGTTCCAGCACACACAGAGAGACAAACAAACTGAGGTTGTTTATTATAAACAGATAAACTAACACGTCCAGGGTCTCGCACATAAAAGCCCGCGTTTTTAGGTGAAAATATCTTTCTGAATCCCACGAAAGTCGCTTTGTTGTTTTCGTTCCTTTCTTTATTGAATCTTCCATCTCTTACGAAGTCTTTAGTTACTCTTCTTGCTCTCCTCGGGTCTTCAGCCTCCACTTTCCTCTCACTCACTGCCCGATCACTCCCCCCGCTCCCCTCCCTGTTGACTCCCCTCTGCCGGTTGTTTTAGTGTGCGTAATCATCTCTTTTTGGGGTTCTCTCAGACTTTCTTTATCTCAGCTCTTCATGTCAGCCTGTTGCATGGGCCATCTCTACTTTTCCCTTATATTCTTCCTCCAAAAAGACATCCTGCAATTCCTTTTGGATTCGCTCACTGATTCCCTATCGTTGCTTTCGTCACTTTTATCCATTAGCTTGTTTCCCATTGTGTCTACCTCACGTTCTCTCCGCTTCTCGCCCACACAACTCTCTCTCTCTCTTACCGGCCCAGTCGGGGCTATTATGGGGTGAACGCAGGTAAATCGAGTCAGGATACAGTTCAAACCTGCTACTGATCTGGCTGCATTGCGGACAGACACGAGGGGCTGAATGACAGTTTCCTGCTCCTCCTTCTCTTACACAGTCTCTCTCTCTCTCTCTCACACACACACACACACACACACACAGAGTTAAGCTGACTCTCCCCTCCCCCCTCTCTGTCTTACCGGAGTATTCGGACACTCCGGCCAGTCCAGCCGCCTGTGTAGCGAGCAGCAGCGCCTGTTTGCACGGATCCGGGGGAGCGTAACTTTGCAGCAGGTCGTAGCTGAGGATGGGAGCGGGAGGCAGGAGAACACTGGAGAGCGGGGACGAGGGGATCCGGCCAGAGAACGCTGGGCAGATGTGGCCTGTGTGAGGGGGGAAGATCCCAGTGGCGAGTGCCGGGGGCAGGAACTGGCCGAGACGGAACATACTGGAGATGCCACTTGAGGCCAAGTAAATGTGTGTGTGTGTGTGTGTGTGTGTATACCTGTGAGGGAGAGACACAGAGAGAGTTGGCGGGGTCCAAACTCACCTGAAACTCACTTCTGAAGAAAAAAACACCCTCCCTCTGAACCACGTCATCCTGAGTTTCAGCACCTCTGACAGACTTCAAAGTGAGCTCTTCAATCAGCTCCGAGCTTAAGTTCCTCTGTCAATAGCTGAAGCCTTCATCTGCTTGCTCTGCACTGACCCACACAGCTCAATCTCTGCCCAGCCCCAGTGAATTGCAAAAGGTAAACAGGTTTCTCCCTGCACCTTCCTTGCAACATCATCTCTCCGTCCAACACACCCCTGCCCCCACTTCTCCAACCAAAGTAATCCCAGAGTGGGGAGACCATCGGTGGGCTATTAGTTATCAGCTCAGCGCTGCTCCTCGCTCAGAGATAGGCTCAACCAGTCTAAAGAATTCACTCCAAACATGTAATTCACTCCAAACTGTAAGTGACCTCATACAGGATAGAATCTGCCCAGGGCGAACTTGGTGGAGCCAGATTTTTGTCCTCAAGTCTGAAGGAGGGTCACTAGACTCCAAACATTACTCTGAAGAAGGGTCTAGGTCCGAAACGTCAGCCTCCCTGCACCTCTGATGCTGCTTGGCCTGCTGTGTTCATCCAGCTCTAGACCTTGTTTTCTCCAAACATTAACTCTTGTTTTCTCTCCCCACAGATGCTACAGCATCATACAACACGGAAGCAGACCCTTCCGTCCAACCAGTCCATGCTGACCATAATCCCAAACTGGACTAGTCCCACCCGCCTGTGCTTAGCCCATATCCCCCCAAACATTTCTTATTCATGTACTCATCCAAATGTCTTTTATATATTGTAACTGTAACTGCATCCACCAGCTCTGCAAGTTCATTTCACACACTGACCACTCTGTGTAATAACAAAATACCCCTCATTTTTTTTAATCTTTCTTCTCTCACCTTAAAAATATACCCACCTGGTCTTGAAATCCCCAGTCCTGAGGAAAAGACACCTGCCACTTACCTTATCTGTGTCCCTCATGATTTTACAAACCTCTATCAGGCCACCTCCTCAACCTCCAGTGAGAAAGTCCCAGTCTATCCATCCTCTCACACCCTCTATTCCCAGCAAAATCCCAGTAAATTTCTTCTGAACAGTCTCTAGCTTCATAATATCTTCCCTGTAACAGGGTTCCAGAACTGCACACAGTACCCCAGAAGAAGCCTGTTGTCTGACCTGGTGAGAGTTTCCAGCCTTTTCTGTTTGGTATAGTAACTCTTCTTATTGCTTTGCAGGATGAGGGCATCTCTGGCTAGGCCAGCATTCATTGCCCACACCTAATTGCCCAGAGGGCAGTTCAGAGTCAACTATATTGCTGTGAGTTTGGAGTCACATATAGGCCAGATCATGTAAGGATGGCAGCTTTTCTTCCTTAAACAACATTAATGAACAAGATTTTTTTTCCAACAATCCACAATAGTTGTCTGGCAGTTGATTGATCATGTTTTCATTCCAGGTCTTTTATTGAATTCAAATTTAATTTGCCGCCTGTCATGGTGATATTGGAAAACATGTGCCGGAGCATTAACCCAGGTTGTCAGATTACAAATCTACTGACATACAGCCCATGTTAGATTATGCATGTTGGATTTATTTGAACTATCAAGGATTCAATCATTGAATCTCAGGTCTTTCAGTCCATTGTATCTGTGCTCGCACTTTGTTGCAATAATTCAAAACTAATGCCACTGAATGATTTATTCGACCTGGACCTGATTTGTTTCACTATCATCAGATTTATCAATGGCAAATTTAAGAAGCAGATTTCAATTCTCAGCCCAGTGGTTTGTGCTTTGACCTTTGAATCATAAGGTTGAGGGTTGAAGTTCTGCTCTAAAGACATTAGCACAAAATGCGGGCTTGCAGTGTGGGAGGAGCACTACACTGTCACAGGATCTGTCCTTTCATTAAGATCTTTGAAGCCATTCTCCTGTTTCCATAAACCATGCCTGTGGAACCACACCAAGAAAAGCAATGAAGATCTCCCCATGGTCAACATGAATATTACTGAGAAAGCAAGTTAGCTACTCGGTGTGGCTTTTACAATTCTTTCATGGGATGTGGCGAGGCAAGGCCAGGATTTGTTACCCATCCCATCACTCTTGAGCTAAGTGGCTTGCTCCATGACTTTAGAAGGAAGTTAAAAGTCAATCCACATTACTGTTGGTCTGGAGTCACAACTAGGCCAGACCAAGTAAGGGCAGCAGATTTTCTCTCATAAAAGCCATTAGTGCACTAGATTTTTTGTATCAACAGTTGATGATAGGTGACATGGTCACCATTACTGAGACAAATTTTTATGTTCCAGATTTATTCATTGAATTGCAGTTCTGTCCTGGTGAAATCTTGCTGTCTGCTTCCTTCATTACACGAATGATTGTACTTCAAAAACATTACATTGGCTATGAAATGTTTTGGACCACCTAGGAAAAGGCACTACATAAATACAAGTCTTTCTTAACACTTTGGTTCCGATGACTATGTTTCAGAAACGACTGGACTCGAAACGCTGATTCTGTTTTCTCTGCACAGATGCTGCCGGACCTGCTAAGTTTCTCCAGCAATTTTTATGTTTGCTGCAGATTTCTTTATTTTGTGCAAATCTGCCTTCGTCTCTAAACCAGCTTTCTTTTAGGCGATATGGTGAAGAATTGTTTGGGTTTCTAATGCTAGGAGACAGATGATTGTAACAATCATAAAACGGTTGCCTTTGGTAACATAAAAAAATTACAAATTAAATGAGAAAGATGAATAAGTGGATTCACGGTGGACTGCAGTTGCACTGCATGATCAGGTGCTGTGAGATTTGCAAACTGGTTTGCATCTGTTCCCATGACACGGCCTGTTTATCTGACCTCGAGTTTTATGAGCGGTTTCATTAGAGAGTAATAGGGCATTAGATTGACGACGTCCCGTAGTATAGTATCAAATTGTAACGTATAAAATTGTAATATACCAATTTATAAGGTATAAGACTGTAATATCAGATTGTAATATTTCAGATTGTACTATGGTAAATGTTCCATCTATCAACTTGGTGATATTTTTTGTAACAACTGACTGAATTGTATCAGATTATATTTGGGATTTACATTGAGACCTCCACTTGTAATGGATCCGATTTGTAATAAATTCCATATATTATTTCCCAAGCCGGCAGCTGGTATTTCTCTTTCCCAGTGCCTCGACTATTTAAAATCTTGTCATATCAATTCCAAAATCAGACAACTTGAGGAAGGGACCGTGAAGATAGTGGTTAGTTCACGGCGATGGCTTTTCATTACTGAGACTGAAGTTTTATTGTCAATGTTAGACTTGTTTGAATGTGGGTGTAACCCAATCCTCACCTTAAACGGCCCTCGGTGTAAATATTATTAGATAAATTAAACACTTTAGACCATTATTTTGAAAAGTTGCCCAATAGCGTTAGAACCACAAATGAAACAAATATTGGGGACGGGCCACGGTTAGGGAAATACAAACAATATAGGGAACTATATCAGATAATATCACGTGTAGCCTAATGTATTTCTGACTGGTTTGCTTCAACCCATTTTTCCACCCCGCTTTAATTCTTACAGTTTACCCATCCCCCATCGTATAGATACCATCTCTGCTTTATTATTGCGGCCTAAAATTATTATTTGTGTGCATTCAGCCTGGTGCTAGTTCTCAGCCTGGCTTCCCTCTCTATCGCCCGCAGATTGCACGGCCAATCTATCTACCTGTCTGGCGCGTCAACACTAAGGGAGATGTTATCGAGTTAATTGAGGGTTAATTTAAATAAAATCGTCTTTTTTTTTAGTTTGCAACTGCTGCCAAACCCTGCACCTTTGAAAGTTAAACACGGAGCTGTCATTTCTTCAAACATCACAGAAAGGGTTTCGTACCTTTCTGCTGAATTTCTAATAATGTTACCGTAGAATCATATAGTACGGAAGAGACCCACCGGCCCATCAAGTCGCCAAAGCGACACGTTCCATTTGTATCTTCCATTTGAAAGCATTACTTTCTTTTTCACTCCTGGGCTTGCTAAACCGTGTAGAATACAAAACAGATCATTTCAACACATTTGAAACATAAGGTGGATAGAGTTTAAAGATTAAAGGCAGCGAGGAGATACTGTCCAGTACAACGTAACTGAGAATTGTTTGGATGTTAATTAAATAAATAAACAAGAGCTCTTTAATGAATTAATCTGTTTACTCCAGAGATTTCTTCTTCAGCGTGTTATTATTGCACAACACCAATTTAAGCTAAACTGCAATGTCATCAAACATTGCGCAGCTTTACTCAAATATCCCAAAATATTCTCCCCTCCTCATTTTTCTAAACAATTCTAGATTTTTCCCGATACTCGTTTGTGCAAAGAATATATTCCCTAGATCCGTTCCAAATTTATTTTCCACTGTGTCTCGCTCTCCTCCAGTTCGGGAAAACCTCATGTTTCTTTCATTATCAAATTCTCTCCAATAGCCTCAGCCACCCAATCTCCACTGTGACCCAGAAGAGTCCTACTGGACTCAAAACATTAACTGTTTTTCTCTCCACCAGTGTTGCCAGACCTGCTCTGTTTCTTCAGCTAATTTTGTGTTTATTTCCAATATCCAGTATCTACAATATTTTGCTTTTATATCACTCTCCATTTCACTCCACTATCTGTGTCTCTGCCTTCCATTGTCTGGTACATCCTTCCATCTGGAATTTCCTCCCTAAGCCTCTCTGCCTCTCCACACCTCATTCTTCCTTTAAAACACTCCTACAAATCTTACTGCTTCATCAAGCTTTTGGCCAGCTGTCCCTGTGTGGCTCAGTGCTAAATCAGTTCTGCATCAAGGAAAGAGGAAACAGTAAATTATTATGTTATCAGGCCCAACTCTGCTAGACTAAGTGTCTCACCAAGTTGAAACAATGTGAATATGGTAAGGCACAGCACTTACTTAATTCAATTTTATTGAAATGGGATTATTATTGTGAAACTGAAACAGGCTGGGGTGAAGAAAGAAAGAAAGTTGCATTTGTACAGTGCTTTTTATGGTCCTTGAAGAGGGTAGTTGCTAATTTTATGGAGGAAATGTGACAATCCCACAAACTGTAACGTGGTAATGGCAGATGTTGGTTGAAAATAAATATTGGTCATGAAATTGCATTGTGTCTTGGGATCATTTCCCTTCAGTCGAGAGGGACATACAGCCTTGGTTTAGCATCTTATCTGAACAATTGGCTCCTCCAGCAGTGACCACTCCCTCAGTACAGGACTGAAAATGTCAGCCTCGATTGTGTGCTCGTCTTTGGAAAGGAAATAATTAGAGATGGGTGTAAGAAGAGAGGTTAATTGTTGGGATTTACTGGTTTTACAATGGACCGCCTGGATACAAATCCCCCAACACAACAGTAAAAATGCTCAGACTGTGAAATAGAACAACAAGAAACCACCCACCTAGGGAATGAGAGAATACCCTTACCTCAGGTGTACAGCACAGAAAATGGCCATTCAGCCCAACAAATCTTTGCTTGTTTACAAGATCCACATGAACATCTTCCCACCCTTCTTCAACTAAACCTATCACTATCACCTTTTATTCCTTTCACCTTCATGTATTAACTAATCTTTCCCTTGCTTGTATCTACGTTCTTCACCTCAACTACTCCATTTGGAAGTTCCACATTCTAAACACTGTCTTGATAAAATAATTCTTCCGAATCCCAGATTGAATTTATCATCACAACATTCACAAGAGGGAGGGCAAAATGTTACAGGAAAGGACTGTATTTTGTAAAACTGGAATTCCCTGTCTCAGACCTCTGGTAACACTTGGAAACTGACGCTATAGGAGTTGGCTAATGAAAGCAGGAAAGCTATCGGTTTGGGGTCAGTTCCTTTCACCCTTTGAATGCTCCTCATGTGCCGCATAAAGGTTCTCACTGACACTCTGTGAAAAGGAATCTAAATGCTGCCATCAACCTTTCAACTGAGTTAACAGCTAATTTAATTAGAGCCCAAAGTAATCGGGGTGTGTAAGGGGGAAGGGGGTTGGAAGGGACGATGGGTAGGGATGGGGATGTACCTGTTTGATTCGCACTGGTATTTGTTTTAAACAAATAAACCAATCATCTACTTAATGGAAGCTTTCCGCTCTGTTCACTTTGATGTTTGTGTGCATAGGTCCTGGTCTCCTTTAGTCACCGCACATCAATCTTCCAGATTGTCCTTAATCACCAATTGTGTCTGTTCCACCAGAATCACTAATAATAAGTAAATCAAAGGTGCATTGACAGTGTCTGTTGTGGTTCAGCGAGCAGCGCTCTCAAATCTGAGTCTGAAGGTTCAAATCCCACTCTCAAGAAATGGAGGCTATTTGCAGTGGGCCAACTATTGGCTTTAATTGAAAATCCCTAATTCAGAAGTCAAGACTGAGGCCCTTAAAAGGGAGGGCAGAGAACTGTAAATACATGAAATTGGGAGGGACACAGTCAGTCTGGGCTCTTGAGATTGCAATTCCATTCACTGTTAGTGACTGGTCAATTTGTACTTCACATTCTACATTCCTGTCTAATTCCCAATAAACTTTGTTTCTCCTACCGAACAAGAATCTATCTACCTCTGCCTTTTTTGTACATTATCAGGATGAGGGCATCGCTGGCTAGGCAGCATTTATTGCCTATCCCTAATTGCCCAGAGGGCAGGTCAGAGTCAATCACATTGCTGTGGGTCTGGAGTCACATGTAGGCCAGACCAGGTAAGGATGGCAGTTTCCTTCCCTAAAGGACATTAGTGAACCAGTTGGGTTTTTTCAACAATCAAAATAATGCCTTAAGATATTTAATGATCCTGTTTTCACTGCCACTGAGAGTTCTAAAATCACACAAACCTCTGAGAGAAAATATATATGTAATTTCTGTCCTAGAAATTAGCCCCCTAGTTCTGAGCTCAGCCCACAAGAAAAATGTCATCTCGATGTCCATCCTGTCAAAACAGTGTAGAATCATACACTCTTCAACCAAGTCATTCCTAACTCATCTAAATTCAAGTGGAAACAAGTTCAGTCTGTGCAGCCTATCCTTATGTGATACCACACTCATTCCAGGTATCAATTGAGTAAACATCTTTTGAACCACCTCCAACATATTTACATTGTTCCTTAAACGAAGAGGATAAAGCTGCACTCAGTGTTCAAAATGTGATAACACCTATGTCCTGCAGAACTGGCACATAATCTCCTTACAGTTGTGTTCAATTCTGCTTAGAATAAAGGAGAACATTCCATTAACCTTCTTGATTACAAACTGTACTTGCATGTTATTTTTTATGACACATGCCCTAGACCTCTGCATCAAGGAATTCTGCAGTCATTTTCTATTTCAGTAATGCTGTACTTTGTTATACTTTGCTAAATTGAATGACTTCTCATTTTCCCTATCGGACAGATTTTTGCCCACTCACTCAAATTATCACTCCAATTGCGAACTTCTTAGGTTTTATTCACAACAGACTTTCTTACCTGTGTTGCATGCTGACTGTGAATTTAGCTAACATGTCTTTACTCTTCTCCTGTAAGTCATTGATGTAAATTGTTAGCAGTTTGAGACTCCAGCACAGACCCCTGTGGGACTCCATTTGTCATATCCTGCCAATTAAACAAAGACTCATTTATGAATACTCTGTTTTCTGTCAGCTAGCCAGTTTTCTATCCATGTAAATGTGCTAACCCCTTCTCCATGAGCTTTTACGTTCCTCAATAACATTTGATGTGGTACCTCATTGACTGTATGGACTGAACTTTCAGAAGCCATTCCCTTTTCTGCTTTAAATGCAATGAATCATTTCACCAACTGTCCCTGACTAAAAGCTGCCAATTCTGGTTGAATGTTTTCCTGGCTATGTCATTATATGACCTCCTGACTTCAATTGCCTCATACCCAATAAAACAGTACTTTTCGACTTTCAATACTTTTTATATTTAAGACATTAAAGTGTTCAAAGAAAAGAGAGATGCAAACACGCCTTTTATTTAAATTTCCCAAAGATTTTTCTCAAATGCTTGTTCAAACAGCGTCTCTGTAAATAATTATTTTAATTCCTAAAGATTTCATGATAATCATGAAAGTTCATAACTCTGTCCCAAATCAGCATCACAACCCTGGAAATACCCAACTTGCATTGGCACTCCAGCACTAGTTGAGCCACCACCATCTTCTCAGTGGCAACTAGGAATGGGTAATCCATGCTGGCCCATCTGGTGACACCCATATCCCATAAGTGAATCAAAGCAAGTCCTTGAAGAGAGGTTTTGGTATCTGTGACAATCTGTGTACTAATGATGTGTTGGCTTGAAACATGATTGATGAGCATCATTTTGTAACTCGTCCCATGAAGAAAAATGTAATTGGCACTATTCTTCCAACGGATGCACTCTTCTCCCCAATGGATCCACAACACTAACATGGTTATGGCTGACATATTCCAAGCTAAAGACTCAATACAAAATATTTTTAGACGGGCAGAGAAGGTGGCCAAGACTTAAACAGCAGGGAGCTGCTGAAATATAATGCCGTCTCCCACCCTCTGAAAATCGCATATTGATAGGTAATGAAAACAGAAAATGCTGGAAAATCACAACAGGTCTGGTAGTAATCCTGAAGAGAGAAATAGAGTTCATATTTTGATTCTGATATGATTCGTCTTGCATTCATGACTTCTTGTTTTCATTCCAGATTTCCAGCATTCATAGCATTTTGCTATTTCTTTTTCACATGCTCAAGGATGATTCGCAGGGAAATCCCACAATCAGATCAAGATCACTGTCAAATGCCATGAAGAAATTTGCCTGATGAATGTTGGTTTTTTTGAGCTATTCACTCAATTACAAAAGAAGACAGCAGTCATTAAACCTTTCAGCTATTCAATTAGATGACAGCTAAACTGTACTTTAAAACCATTTTAATACCGTACCCGACAAATGGCATGATAAAAATAAAGAATTGCATTTTTGTAGTAATTTTCAGGACTTCACGCACCCTGCATCACTTTGCAGCATTGTAATATTTTTGAATCATGGTCACTGTTGCAATATAGGAAACACGGAAACCTGTTTTCACAGTGCAAGATTTCACAGCGATGTGATCATGAACAAAACATCTATTTTAGTGAAGCTAATTGAAGGACAAATACTGGCCAGAATCTGGGGAGGATTCCTTTGCTGTTCTTTGAAATAATGCAAGGGGGTCTTTTATGAAACTTAATTTCAACATCTTATTTGAACAATGGCGTGACCAATAGCGAGGTATCGCCTCCAGACTGTGTTGGCATGTCAGTTTTAAGATTATATGCTGGTATTTGTGGATTGGGACTTGAACTCACAATGTTCAGGTTCATTGTTGACAATGCTACCCATTGGCATAGAGGTGTTGGACTGGGGTGGAAAAAGCCAGAAGTCGCACAACACCAGTTTATAGTCCAACAGGTTTATCCGAAATCACAACTAAATTTCAGAACATAGCCCCTTCAACCCATGAAGTCAATTCACCTGAAGAAGGAGCTAAGCTCTTAAAGCATGCGATTTCAAATAAACCTGTTGGGCTATAAACTGGTGACTTCTGACTTTGGCTACCCATCAAGGTACATCTGACATGAAGCTCTCGGCCGGCAACATTTAAACTGCTCCGAAGTCCCATAATTTCACTCAAACTGTTGGTTCTTCCTTAAAATCTTAATTTTCTTGGTTTGGCCTGCATTTACTTTGCACCTATTAGCCAAATGCCTCTGTAAGTTGTTTTATTTAAGTGGGTGCATTAGGTAGTAAGGGGAGGCAACCTTTTAGAACTGCTTCCTTGGAGCTTGGTCAAAAGGGAGGAAGATTCCAAACAGTGCTACCAGTAACATTAGCAGAAACAAGGCTTTGACACATAGGGGTGGGTTGATGAGTAGATGAAAGTGGAGATCATTGATCAGATCGTGCGGTAGAATTAACATGCAGCCAACTCAACTGATCCTGCCCTGGTTGATGGTCAAAGTCTTCCCTTTCCTATCTGTGAGAGTCTAAAATGAAATGATTTTATAATACACATCCTCACTTTATTACCAATAAACATACTAAACTGTTTCAAACATTGATGTTAATTGTGACTTCACTTGACCAGATGCTATCAATCCTGTTACTTATTCAAGCCAATTTCAGTGGAAATTTAAATCAAGAGAGATTTGGCATGGAAGTTGACAATCTCAAACAAATTCAGAAAATGCTGGAAATACTTAACAGGTCAGACGGCAAATGTGGATAGAAACAGCATTAACATCTCATGTCGATGTCCATTCATCCTAGATTTAAAGCATGTGGTTGTATCAATATTACCCATTTTACATCATAGGCCAAAGTTAGTAGCACTGCACCCCACTCACACCTACCCACCCCCCCCCACCCCGCCCAACAACCCAACCCCTGTGAGTTATCTTTTGAAATGTAGTCACTCTTACATTGCTTACTTTGGACAGACTTAAACAAGTTCCTGATCTAATGACTTTGTTAGTCATTACTTGTTGCCATCTGTTTCCAGCTCACTTAGCCCAACCCCTTCAGACTGCTGATTCACAGCTCAGCTGTCATCTCCTGAGCATTCGGGTTTGTTGGATACAGGCCAGGAGCCGGTTAGTGTTTCACTGTCGTGCCATGAATAAGTGTAAAAATGAACATCTTCAGTCTGTGTGTAGATGACAGCTGGGAAATGAATCCATTATTCCACAGAAATGGAGACAGCATCCGTCAATGGCCATTAGCAGATCTTGAAGTGTGGTGACAGTCATAAAGAAAACGACAAAGAAATAGGGCTCAGGAAGTTTTCTACACCCACCTTTGTCAATCTAGCTCAAAAAAATGTTACAATTCAATACTCACATGGTCTTCAGGATCATAAAGTACAAAAGGAAGATGTTCGACCCACTGAGTCTGTTTCACTTCTTAGAAAGGGCTATCCTGTTGGTTCCACTCTCTTGTTCCCTGCAGATTTTGTTATTTTGAGACATTTATTCAATTTCCTTTTGGAAGTTACTACTGAATCTTGTTCCAGCGTCTTTCCAGGCAAAACATTCCAAATCAAACAACTCACTGAGTTAAAGACACAAATCCAATCTCTCCACTGGTTCACTTGAAAACAATCGTCAATCTTTATCCTCTGATTGGTGACTCTTATGCCAGTAGAAGCACATTATTCCTATCTATTGTATCTTGTTACATATCTCTAAATTTTAAACAGGATTGTTTACTCTTTGAAAATATGTATTTCGCATTTGTCCGACACTTGTCTCTCACTTGTGTCTCTTGGTTTACCATCAAGATTTACCTTAAATAACACTCTGGACTTATCTTTCCCACACAATTTAATAGTTTGTTAATTTCCACAAGGATTCCTTCAACATTGATTCCCAAAGAAACTGCAATATTTCCAGTCTATCTGGATAAATCATCAAACCTCAGAAACTAGGAATTAATCTGGTAAATTCTGTTCTACCAATTCCAGGGCTTGCCAAAAATATCGCTTCTGTTAAGTATAGTGATAGCAATGAGATCAGCCAGGTGGAACTCATCGAATGAGTTCCCCGACTGGGGTTGTTAATCTGGTCCAATCGGGAAGGTCTGATTGACAGATGAAAAGAAGAGCAATAGACATCTTGCTGACCCTGAGAGCTGGTTCTGAGGGAGCTAGATCAGTGCCAAGAACTCTCCATGTATAAAGAACGGGGGACTTGGTGAGAAAATACCAGCCTCTCTGGAGTTATTTCATTGAGTATTTGTTCACCTCAGAATGTCCTGAAGCATTTTACTTTTTTTCCTATTTGTTCATGGGATGGGGGCATCACTGGCTAGGTCAACATTTATTGCGCTTGAGAAGGCAGCTGCCTTCTTGAACGCAGTTCATTTGCTGTAGATGAACCCACAATGCTATTAGAGGGGGAATTCCTGGATTTTGACTGGAAAATAGTGAAGGAACAGTGAAATATTTCCAAGTCAGGCTTAGAGAAGAACTTGCAGGTGGTTGTGTTCCTATGTATCTGTCACTATTATTCTTCTAGATGGTAGTGGTCTTGAGTTTGGAAGGTGCAGTCTAAGGGTTCTTTGTGAATTTTGGCAGTGCATCTGTAGGTGATATGCACTGCTGTGGTGGTCATGGAAATGAATATTTGTGGTGCAAAGAACACATCTTTTCAATTTTTTTTGGGATTGCGAATGTGAATGAGGAAAAGGTATTGCTTTAAATGAAGGTGACAGTGGAAGAGGACATTGCAGTGTCAAAGCAAGTTCCTGGACATCATTGTGAGTTGTGTTTACACGAAGACTTGTTCGAGCATCGGAGGGCGATTGTTGGACTTGTCATGGATGCATATTCCAGGCACTTTTACTCAGAAACTGCCTGATTGGTTTTCAATCAGGACCAGTTTTTGCAAAAAGTATGCTCAGCATCACAGCAACTCTCTGGTTGGTTCTTGGACAGGTGGATGACTTTTATGTGCAAAATACAGAGGAGGTGATGGTCTTGTGGTATTATCACTAGACTATTGCCTAGAGACCTAGGTAATACTCTGGAGTTCTGAGTTCATATACGGCCATGGCAAATAAAAATCTGGAATTAACAGTCCAGTGATGACAATGAAACCATTCCTGATTGTCATGATGAACCCATCTGGTTCATGAATGTCCACTGGGGAAAGAAACTGCCATCCTTACCCGGTCGGGCCTACATTTGTCTCCAGACCCCCAGCAATGTGATTGACTCTTAACTGTCTTCTGTGCAATTAGAGATGGGCAAAAAATGCTGGCCTAGCCAGCAACGCCCACATCTTGTGCATGAAAATTAAAAAGACTTCAGCTTCTTAAAGTGTCCAAGAAGCAACTGGATTGTAATAAACAGCCAACTGGTAATAGCACTTGTCCATCAAGGTAACCAGTCTTCCTTACCCAGTAACTTACATGTGACTCATTTACATCGCAATAAGATCAGGGAAAGTTTTGTCTCTTTGGTAGCTGACTGGTGAGCTCTCTTCCTGTAGTGAAGAGGCCACTGCTACTTTGAGATTGTGTGGAATTAGAAGAATGCTCAAGTTGGAACTGAGCTTATGATTGGACGTCAGACAATACATTTGCATCTAATACTTCACTCCAAGCACCAGAGTGGAAATCATGGAGAAATGTTTCATGTTGGAACAGAAAGGAGCCAATTTTGGACAAATTCAAGGTGGAAAAAAGTCTTCAACATAAGAAGGTGGAGAAGCAAAGGGTCAGAAAGTGATTGGCTTTCACAAAGTGCTCTGTCTGACTTTATCTAAACGTTATGTCATGGAATCCTTAACATCCACTTGAACAAGTGGCAGCCTGTGTCAAATAACTAAGGCGCTCGTCACAGCATGTTTAATGTTTGAAAGAGTTCTAAAGCCACGGGATTGGTGAAGTGGTGAGTAAAAATGGACATTATTGAACTTTATGGGGGGCAGTTAAGGTTAAGGAAATCAGTTTTGGGTTGTGATCACTTTTGCCCAATCATTGGAAACCAGCAACTTCTTGATGTGCAGGCCTTTGTCTGAATAAAGCAAGAGGGACCTTGCATTTGTAAACCAGAGACAAGTGATGGGACCATTATTGCTAAATCTGTTATGAACTAGATGTCTTATTCAAATCTTCATTTTGGGGCACTGCATGGAATATTAAATACAACTGTGGTGCTTAGATGCTTGTACAAGCCTTGAAGTCCTCATGACCTTCTATCCGAGAAGCAAGTGTGCTCCTTAAATGAAACAGGCTGGTACATTTGGCTAAGTGCCAGGTACACCAAACAGAGAATTTTCTGAGTCCAGGTGAGTTGCCAGGCCTGCAATGGGCACTCATTTTGGTTAATGAAGCTGGTCTCAAATGTACAGGGTTTCATATCATCAGTAACTTTAAAGAATCAGCCTGAAGTCAGTTTCAATATGATGGGCCTTTACCAAAGCAAAATGTATAAATACCCGGTGATTCTCCTACTGCCATTTCTCTACTTGAGATCTCAACAGCATCCACCAACCATGAGTTTAAGCAGGGAGTTTATAAAGGCTGGAAGGGGTAGTGGTGACAGAAAAGTGTTGGAAATGATGCAGAATAGTTGGTTATGCAAACATGGGGTCACCTGTGCTGACCTGAAGCTCAACTGCACCATCTGCCTGACACCCCTGAGCTGTAGAAGCTGATTAGACATCTCTCAAAGCAGTAGTTTACTTTGGTCTTGGGTAGACGTTGGAATGGCAGATGGGTGCTGCAAGGAAGAGAAGGGGAAGCTTAGGCCAGCAGCAGCCTATAGTCTAAAGTGGCTCCACTGAACCAAAATTATATGTAATAATTTCTCGCCTTTACTTGATGAGTGTCCTCTCTGTCAAGTCTGCTGATGAGGATTGCTGAAGGTCTAGAATAAGTTCTGTCAAGTAGATGAAATTTGGTAGGTCCCATAATCAACTGCAGAGCATTCAATAACATGTAGAAGGTGCCTAGTGCTCAGTTCCCGATGAGTGGCTGCAAATCTGTCAGACATTATACAATAATCAGCAGTGAATTGGGGTTTGGGAGATTGAGTCCTGGTATTGGTATCCCTAACCTTACCTATCCACCCAACATGCAGACATGCTAATGTCCAGTTAATACCTCATTCTCTGGCTTTTGAACTATTTCAAACACATTGCTTTAGGTACACTGTGATTAATACCGTGGCGATCTGACAGCAGTAAACATGCAGGGCCCTCATACAGATGCAGGTGCTGACAAAGCATGCACATCAACAAATCATTTATTTTAAAGCAGACAAACCCCAACCCGCTGACATCTGTTTGGAGCCACAATCTCAGCACGCCAGAAAAAAGATAGAGTCCAAAAAAACCCAAACATCACGACCGAGCAATTATATGAGGTGAGAAAATAATTTTGTTCCTCAACTTACTGCTGGTTATAGCATATTCTGCTCAACCATGAGATACATTAGAAGAAAACCCCTTGATTTTACGCACTCTTCCATCTGGCACACTGAATAACTTCCTCTCCCAATGGACAGGTTTCTTCATTTATTACTGAGATATTGATAGCAAGTGTTCAGCAAAACTTACTGGTATGTCACATTGTACATGTGACCTATACCCAGGGGTGCCAGGGGCACAGCCTCAGGGTGAAGGGTATGATATGAGGAAGGATTTCTTCAGTTAGAGGGTGGTGAATCTGTGGAAGTCATTGCTACAGAGGGCTGTGGAGCCCATGTCACTGAGTGTTTTTAAGATGAAGACAGATAGGTTCTTGATTAGTAAGAGAATCAAGAGTTACAGGGAGAAGGGAGGAGAATGATGGTTGAAATATGGCATGATCAAGTGGCAGAGCAGACTTGATGAGCTGAAAGGCCTCATTCTGCTGCTATATCAAATGGTCTAATACCAAATATATAACTTAACTATTAAGGGATTTTCCCGTTCCCCCGTTCCATCCCAAACAATCCACTCCCTGTCTCACAAGTGCACCATTGCTGCAACATACAAATGAGTAGAATGTAATACCACTTGCCGAGGCTTCATTGAAAACGCTTTCCAAGGGTGATGTCTGCAGCCTCGAAAGACAAAGGCAGCAGGTACAATAATGAGATAGTAGGAACTGAGATAGCAGGAAGGCTGACGTTTCAGGCCTTCAGGCTTTAGAAATGAAGAAGGGTCTAGGCCCGAAACATCAGCCTTCCTGCATCTCTGATGCTGCTTGGCCTGCTGTGTTCATCCAGCTCTACACCTTGTTATCTCAGGTGCAATAATAACATCGGATTCAAGTCTCACAGCATCCCAACTTCAGCATTCTTCACTGTTCCTTCTTTGTGGCTGGATCAAAATCCAAGAACTCACTACTTCAGGAGGTTGTGGGAGCACTTTCAACAGACAGATTGCGTTGGTTCAAGAAGATAGATCATCACTACCTAAACATAATTGCAAAGGTTTGCTTTGCTGTCCTGTTGCTGAATGTGGAAGTATGCTATGTGAAAACGAACAAGTGTTTCTGATAGCGAGTTTTGAGAAGATTTGTAGCTCAGGTTGAGGTTCTGGATGTGAGTTTGCTCGCTGAGCTGGAGGGTTAGTTTTCAGACGTTTCGTCACCATTCTAGGTAACATCATCAGTGAGTCTCCGATGAAGCACTGGTGTTATGTCCTGCTTTCTATTTATCTGTTTAGGATAACTTATCTAATTCTATTTATCCTAAACAGATAAATAGAAAGCAGGACATAACACCAGCGCTTCACCGGAGGCTCACTGATGATGTTACCTAGAATGGTGACGAAACGTCTGAAAACTAACCTTCCAGCTCAGCGAGCAAACTCACATCCGGAGTGTTTCTGATATTACATAGGGAGTTCACTTCAAAAATACCTCTTTTTTTTAAGGTGCTTGGGGATCGATAATGCAAGAAACTATAGAAGGAAAGCCTCTAATTTATCGGTGCTGAGACGTGAAAATAAAGGCTAATGAAAGCCACATCCTAGAAATGAATATTAAAAACAGAATGATCACAATACAAACACAGTATGGCTGGAATCAGATTAACATTATGTTTTCAGACGTTTTACTTGGGAAACAAAAGTGTCAATGTCTTCGATGTTTCCTGTTTATGTAACTAATGATTCTTTACATTTTTATTTCATTAGAGGGAACTGAGTAAATTGGTCAGGGACTTCATTCACAGAATGTAATACAGATGTAAACACCTCTGCTATTTGGTAGAATATTTGTGTGTGTGTGTGTGTGGTCAGAAATCTGCACAGAAAACGTTGGATTTGAGGAGACTAGTAAAAAACAGTGGTGCTTTAATCAGCCATTTGTTTCTTCACCAACAAACTAATTCCCCAGGTTGGAGCGATCAGTATAAAAGGCTCAGTTCAAGATCCTGTCAACTGCAGCTACAAATTACATCCATGTCACTAACCAGGCTGGATCAAGCGAACAATAGTGGCTCTTCTCTCAATTACAAATCTCCGAGCCTCAGACACTCTATTCTCCCAGTGTCACATTGCAAGTTACTGAGCCCAGGAAATCCAGGCAAATCTACCTTACAGTGGATAGTCTTTACACAAAAGTCTTCCTCTGCTACTTTACTGCTCTTATTCGGAAGGAACAGAATTCTTGCAGCAGGGTTCTACAGGCACTCACCAACTCTCAAAGGCTAAGTGAGATCCTGAGAGCTAAGAGACCAAACACTATTTTGTTTGATGTTAAGGACCTAAAGTCCTTGAACTGTCCAGTTGTCCAAAAATACTGCATTCTGAAGGAAGGGCTTTGTCTAAAGCTGCCCTCCTTAACTCTCAGTGGTGTGAGAGGGCAAGAGTATTATTGTGTCTGTAGCACCTCAAGTCTGATCACCTGGGTGAGGTTTTTGAGACATTCCTGTTTTACTTGGTGGCCTTTCACAGCTTAACCCTTTGGAAAGTCTCCCTCAAATCTGAGAGAAGACTGGACCTGCCGAAAATTATATGTAGCTTGTAATGTGTGTTAAGCCTGCGTTGGAAAGAGATACCATGACTGGGGGAATAGAATATTGCTAAGGCACTTGCATCAGATGTTAGCCTTTCAGTTCACCTTCTGGATGGTTGGCGAAAGAAAGATTTTATGTAGTCTAGCCCAACATCAACCCAGGACCCAAACAGAAAACAGCATCACAACGCCCCTCCCCACCCACTGCCTATAGCCACGTGGCCTTTTTCTCATTTCCTAGAATTGACGCTCCGATGATTTTTGCACGAGATCATGGAAAATAATGAATTAATGGGTCATGTACATTATTGATAAGGCCAACATTTTAAGTATATTTGTTCTAGCTGCCTTAAAAAGCTGGATGTGAGTCACTTTCTTGAACTGTTGAGGTTCCTGTGGCATAAGTACATTGAGAGCACTGTTACAGAGGGAGCTCCTGGATTTTGACTCACTGATAGACTGGCAGTTGTGTTTGGGATACTGTGTGATTTAGATGATGGTGTTTCCAGGTACCTGTGTCCTTCCAGGCAGCAGAGCTGGCAGATTTGGGAGGTAACAAGGTGTACAGCTGGATGAACACAGCAGGCCAAGCAGCATCAGAGGAGTAGGAAGGCTGACGCTTCTGATCTAGACACTTCTTCAGAAAACCAGGTGTCATTTTAGTCTCAAATGGAAATAAATGAAATCATTTGTCTGCTTTGAACTAATTTGGGCCAGGAATAGAATAGATAGCACAGTCATATTTTGCAGGTAAGCACAATGAATCACACCGAGCATACTGAGAGCATAAAACAAATTTAAAGCATTTGACAAATCATCACTACTACTTACCTTGGTAAAGTTTTATACACAGAACAACCAGGCCACAAGATACTGCGCTTTGTGCAAAGTACAGTTCAATACAACTAGATGCTAACCTTTGCGCAGTTATCTATATTTTCGTGAGGACAAAAGCTATTCTATTCAGTTTTACTTTTATTCACAGTCTGCACATATTATATCTGTTCTCAGGTCTCTGTCAACAACACTCTCATTACACATTGAAAGAGACATTGAGTGGCTCAGTGCTTAGTACTTGTACTACTACTGCACATTGCCATGGCCCGGGTTCGATTCCACCTTAGGCAACTGTCTGTGTGGAGTTTGCACATTCTCCCTGTGCCTGCGTGGGCTTCCTCCTGGTGTTCCAATTTCCTCCCACAGTCCAAAGATGCACAGGTTAGGTGAATTGGCCACGCTAAATTGCCCATAGTGTTCAAGGGATGTGTAGATTAGGTGGGTTATAGGGGGTTGGGTCAGTGTGGACTTGTTGGGCCGAAGGGCCTGTTTCCAGACTGTGGGGATTCTGTGATACGCAAGAGTGGGCTGCTCTCTTTCTCTTCACCAATGCTGGGTATTCGGGTGGGGTAAAAGAAAGAACTTAATCCTGTCCATGGCCCTGTTTCTCTTTATTTCAGTAACTGTTTCCTCTGCAACGCTCTGAGACATATGCGTTCCTCTAATTCTGGCCTCATGTGCATTCCCATTTTTCATTGCTGCACCATTTTCTTAGAATCTTAGAATCCCTACAGTGTGGAATCAGGCCATTCAGGCCGGGAAGTCCACACCAACCTCCAAAGTGCATCCCACCCAGGCCCATCCCCTATCCCTGTAAACCTGCATTTCCCATGGCTAATGTACCTAACCTACATATTCCTGAATACTATGGGCAATTTAGCATGGCCAATCCACCTAATTTGCACATCTTTGGATTCTGGGAGGAAATCGGAGCACCTGGCGGAAACCCACGCAGACATGGGGAGACCGTGCAAACTCCACACCGACAGTTGCCCGAGGGTGGAATCCTCGGTGCTAAACACTGAGCCACTGTGCCACCCTATTAGAACAGAATCCTTTTGAATAGAACCCCTACAGAGTGGAAACAGGCCAATCTGCGCCACAAGTCCACATCTTCTCCGAAAAGCATCTCACCGAGAATCATCCCCCCCTACCCTATCCCTGTACAGTTGCATTTCCCATGGCTAATCCACTTACCCTACACATTATGGGCAATTTAGCATGGCCAATCCATCTAATCTTCAGCTACCACAAAGCACAATTTACAAAAATTAGTTAATAAAATGATTCTCATGAAGTAGAATGGTCAATGTCACCTTGAATGAAAGAGTATTGGTTTGAAGACAGAAAACAATGAGTCATGCTAAATATTTTCTTTTATAATGAAGTGCGCCTTCTCAGAGGTTTAGTGTTGGGGCCACTCTTTTCTTTGATGTAAGATTTGGATAAGGTACACTGAGTAAAATTTCTCAGTTTGCTGCTGTTACCAAACCTGGAGGTTTATCAGTGTAAATGATGGTACAGGGTAGTACAAATCGAGTACAACAGGAATTGGACAGGTTAAGAATGGGCAGAAGGATTTTACGTGGAGCAGGATGAAGCCATGCATTTTGGCAGAAAGTTTACGGCGAGCCTAAGTGGCACATTTCTAAAGAGTTGTACATGGACAAAAGGACATTGGAGTTCATGCGTACAGATCTTTGAGATAGATGGATAGGTTGAGAAGTTAGCAATGCATATGGAATCTTAGGTTTCCTAAATAAAGGAATCAGATACAAAAGCATGGAGCACTGAGGTTTTGTAAAATTCTCATTTCAGTATTGTCCTTAGTTCTTTAGGATAGATGTAAGGGTCTGTGCAGATATTTACCAGAATGGCTCCAAAGTAGAGCTGCAGAGGATTATAATAGTTTGAATTAAGGTGGACAAATAAAAGCTGTTTGTATTAGAAAATGGTAGAAGGATTACTGGATATGGATTTGAGGTATTGCACAACAGATGCATAGATGATACAAGGGAGAAAGTTTTCATATTCAGTACATAATGAATGGGTCCTGGAACTTGCTGCCCATGCAGCTGGTGGGAGTGGAGATACTTGGTGATTTCAAAAAGGAATTGAAGGTGCAATTGAGATCAACAAAGTTGCAGGGGTCCAGAAATAAAATAAGGGAACGGGATTTATTCCCTAAACTTCACTGCCTCACTTGCCTCCTTTAAGGCACTCCTTTTTAACCAACTTTTTGACCAAGTTTTTGGTCATCATCCTAACACTTCTTTGAGTTTTGGTGTTAAATTTCATTTGATAAAAGTCTTCTGAAGTGTCGTTTGACACTAAGAAGTCTAGACAACGAGTGCCAAAAAACTATGCTATCTTTGGATTGGGTGAGAGTTGGAAGTAAAGAGCATGATCCCCTCGCAAAGTAGACAATAACCAGAAAATTGATCTCTGACTGATTTTTGTCCCTTCCTTATTTGGGTTAGCCTCCTTGCTAAAGCTCAAGCCTGTCAAGAATTTGAACACTCAGAACTTGCATCTCGTCCTCTCTATGTAATTGGATCTCGCATTCAGAGGGTTGATTAGTTTAGTCGGGGATCACTGACATTGAGAAGATGTGAGAATGGAAGGTGAGCTCATAAAGAAATGATAAAGCGGACGGTTAAAGTCCAAAGCAATCACACTTTAGACTTCAAAGTGGGAAAATTACTCTGAGAAAGCGGTTTGCATACTTCTGTTGAAAGCAGGTGGGAGTTCATGCGTGGAAGAGCATTAGATGATTTGTAGTGAAATGGCGTTGAGAAAGGAGCATGTTAGATAGGTATGTCATTTCAGGTGCTGACTCGCTGCTGCATCAACTGAAAGATTGCCCATTAACTTTCAATTGAGGCCTAGCCAATGAAAAGGCAAAGCAGATCTGAAATACCTACCATTAACATTCAGAGAGTTGGTGGCTTTTCATCACTTTACATCACAAAAAAAAGTCAAATTGTTACATTTGTGAAATTATTAGAATGAAAGTATACTTGGAATCTGTAATTTTCCCATTAGTTTCTCTTCAGCATTGATTACATTTCAAAAAGAACTTCAGTGGCTACGATCACATTAAACACATTATGGAAATGCAGGTTTTTTCAGGCTTCAACCCACAGTCCTGCTTCCTTCCAAGTGGATTGAGGTAAGTGTCTAGGTCCATAAAAATCAGCACTCAAGGAATCCAAAAAATCCAACCAGACACAAAAGATAGCCAGTAAAGAAGAAACGACTGGCATTTTTACAGAGAGTTTCTGGGTGCCGGGATGTCCCAGTACATTTTATAACCAGTAAAGTACTTTTGCAGTGTGGTCAATGTTGTAATGCAGGAATTGCAGCTCCCAATTTGCACACAGCATGATCCCACCAATGGGAATTAACCACATAACGAGATCATCCATTTCTGCTGTTGTTTGAGGAATAAATGTGGAGCAGAAGAGGATGGAAGAACTCTCCTCTTCCTCAAATCATTTCTATTCGTTCTTTTATGTCCATTTGAGAGGGTAAATGGAGTTTCAGTTTAAAAGCAAGGATGTACCTATACTACATGAAATGGTAACTCCGCCGCCCTGGGTGGGTTTGGACTTTTTTTGACCCCCTGGTTTGTGCTGAGCCATTTGATCAATTGAGAAAGCAAGTGGTGGGGTTTGATAACTGGTGGTCATTGTAATGGATCTGGCTGGATTGGGGACGTTAATAATTCCAGCCAGGCTCTTGTTTTCCATCTTTACGCAATCAGCGCTTGCTAGAACAGGCAATGGCGCCCCTACAAACCATTAGCACAACGACAATCCTAAAACAAATATAAAGGACTGCCATTTGCACAGGATACCAATAAGGGCATAATGCCCAGCGATGAGGAGAAAAAGTGCTGTGTATATTTCTTTGAAAGACCATTGAAAAGGTTGTGGGGGTGGGGGGGGGGGGGGAAAGTTAGGTCAGTTTCACTGAACTAGGCAAAGCTGCCCTTTGCAGAAGATCAAATGTACCAGCTAATAACCACAAAGCAAGCAAAGTAAAAACAAAAATCCCGTGTCTTGATCCATCAGTAACTCGTCAAAACCATCAGTAACCCCTCTTAAACTCTGTCACTTTCCTCTCCAGAAGATGGTTGTTTTGTTGTTTTTCTTACTCCTTGCTCTCCCTACCTGTCATTCTACGCGTTCCACCTCACTTCCAAAGTACAGTGAGCCCGACACCAGCACTGAGCCAAAACCTCTTCAACCACCCGCTCACACAACCAGACGGTCAACAGATTGAATTTATTTTTTTAAACACGCACACACATCTCGCCAGAAATAATCCGTGCAGTTTGAATTCATCTGTCAGCATCCTCTAACCCCACTGATCCAATCAACCATACATTCTTACAAACCTTAAATTAAAACTGAAGCTTCAGCAAAAATAAAGGCAGTTCTTCCCTCCCTGCTGCAAACGGGTCCTTGCCAATTCGTCTGGAATGAAAAGCACGAAAGAAGTCGATCTTGACATTCGAGCAGCACTTCAGTGCCTATTCCCTCCTCCCGGACAAAGCTATTAGTGATCTGTGTCGCCGGGAGTGCAGGACCCATTCATTATGTAACCTGAAAACATTAAATACTCTACATGGTGCGAGTACTGCAATAACCAATACCTTTCCATGATATATTTGTTCTAACTCCAACAGACAGCGCAAAGCTTCGCACTAAACAGCAACGCTCGTTCCGGACGCAGCTCAGGGTCAACCTCCTGCTCCGTCTTCCTATTTGCAAAGGTTTGGATAAGGTGCTCCTTGGGTTGCAAGCGCAGGACACTTGCATTGTGGAAAGGTGCAGTTTGCAACGAGTTACTTGGGCTCATTGAAACTGCACCTTTTTTTTCTTTTCTGTAATTGACCCTGTTTAATCCCAACTCTACTGCTCACTCTCATATCCTTTAATATCCCGTGCGCCCGCTGCAAATTGTTGTAAAGAAAAGCTACAACAAAACAAAGGCACATAAATTACAATGAAACAAATTATTCAGCTATTTCATCAATACCAGTTGATAGTTAATTTCCCGCTCTTTCCCTTTTCTTGCAAAGTCTATAGTAATTCACCTGAATAGTTCCCTATTTGATCTCCACTCGGAAATAAATGGTTCCATTTTCTGTCTCTGGTTTTATGTGTGTCCTACTTTATAATCTTTGCCGATGTTTCGCGACTCAAAACGAAAAGCAACAAAAGCAGTCAGCTATACAATTCGGAATGGCACACATCTACTTAGCAAGTAGTAACACAGCAGTTAGGAACACGAGTGGGCCATTTGAGCCCTCAGGTTTATTCTGCCATTCATTTTGATCATGACTGTTCACTGCGCTCAGCACTGTAATTCCACCCTCCCCCGTATCCATTTAGCCACAAGAGCTATATCTACTCACGTGTTGAAAACACAATGTTTTGGCCCGGAACACTTCCTGTGGCAGAGAATTCCATAGGCTCACCACTGTCTAGGTGAAGAAATTTCTCATCTCAGATCTAAAAAGTTGACCCTTTATCCTTAAACTATGACCCATGGTTCTGGACTGCTGATTGGGAACATCCTTTCTGCATCTCATCTGTTATCCATTAGAATTTTATAAATTTCTATGAGATTTCACCCCCCCCCCGCCGCAATTCTTCTAAACTCCAGCAAATACAATCTTAACTGACTAAATCTCTCCTCATATGTCAGTCTTGCCATACCAGGAATCAACCTTTGCTGCTCTCACTCTATCACAAGAACATCCTTCTTCAGATAAGGAGACCAAAACTGCACACAATATTCCAGATGTAGCGTCACCATTGCTCTGTACAATCACAGCAAGATATCGTTGTTCCTACATTTGAATTGTTTCACTATGAAGGCCAACACACAGTTTGCCTTCTTTACTCCCTGCTGTATCTGCACAGTTACTTTCAGCGACTGGTCTCATTGAACATTCCCTTCTTTCAATTTATAGCCATTCAAATAATCATCTAACCTTACCATTTTCACTACCAAAGTGGATAACCTGACATTTACCAACATTATACTGCATCTGCCATGCACTGGCCCAGTCACTCAGACTGTCCAATTCACACTTCAACACCCCAGTATCCTCCTCATAGCTCACCCTTCTACGAGTTTTGTGTCATCTTCAAATTTTGAGATATTACATTTCATTCCCTCATCTAAATCATGAATATATATTGTGAGCAGCTTGGCTCCGAGTACCTATCCTTGGGGCATCCCGCTAATCATTGCCATTTGGAAAAAGACTCATTTATTCTGACAGAGGTAGTAGGAACTGCCAATGCTGGAGAATCTGAGATAACACGGTGTTGAGCTGGATGAATACAGCAGGTCAAGCAGCATCAGCAGAACAGGAAGGCTGATGTTTTGGGTCTGGACTCTTCTCAGAAAATGAAGAAGTGTCCAGACCCGAAACATCAGCTTTCCTGCTCCTCTGATGTTGCTTGGCCTGCTGTGTTCATCCAGCTCTACACTTTGTTATCTCATTTATTCTGACTCTGTTTCCTGTCTGCCAATCAATTTTTGATTCATTTCAATACACTACCCCCATTTCCCATGAACTTTCATTTTTCATATTTCTCTTAGGTGGGACTTTGTCAAAAACTTCCTAAAAATCCAAAGGAAATACATCCACTGGCTCCCCTGATCAAGTCTACTAGTTAAAACCTCAAAGAATTCCAGCAATTTATGAAATCTGATTTTTCTTTCGTAAATCTATGCTGACAGTGTATGATTCTATCATCTTCTGAGTGCTCTGCTGTGAAATCTTCAATACCGGACACTGGCATTTTTCCGATTGCTGACAACAGAGTCACTAATCTATAATCTGTTCATGCTCTACCTCCCTTTTCTAAATAGAAAGGTTGTATTAACTCTCTTCCAATCTGTAGGAATGGTTCAGAGCCTAAAGAATCTTGGAAGATGACCACCACTGCATCCATTATTTCTAGGACCACTTACTGGAGTACTCTGGGATGTAGATTAGCAGGCCCTGGGGATTTATCAGCATTCAAGCCCACCATTTTTCTACTAATACATATTTGTTTCAGTTCCTCCCTCTCACCAAACCCCCTTTTTTCCCATTATTTGTGTCCTCCTTAGTGAAGATAGAAGCAAAGTAAGAATTTGGCTGAGCAGCCATTTCTTTGTTCTAACCTGTTCTCAATCCGCAGATTTTTTTTGCCAATTTGCATGCCTCTTTTTTGCATCTAATTCTATCGCTAATTTCCATCATAAGCCATAGTTTGGCCATTGTCTCTTGTGCTGTAGAGGAATACACAATTTTTGGAATTCGCCCATTTGCTCTTTTAATGTTTGCCTTTGCCCATTCAATTTCAATCATTTCAGTAATATTTCCCAATCCATTATACCTCACTTCCGACTTATACTATTGTAATTTCCCTGAATAAGATTCAGGATCCTAGTTTCAGCATCAATACCTCACTCTCCATCCTGATAAAGAATTCTATAACTTTAGAGTAACTCATTCCAAAAGGGTCTCCCACAACTACATCACCAATTATTCCTTTCTCATTGCATAATACTCAATCCAAAACGGCCTGTTCTCTAGTTGGTTCATCAACGTATTGGTCCACAAAACCATACCATACAATTCTCTCTATGGCTTTGTCATTAATTTAATTCAACCAACTATATGCAGATTAAAGTCATCCATAATTATAACTATTCCTTTAGTACATGCATCTCTGATTTCCTGTTTAATGCCATTTCAAACATCACCACTACAGTTTGTGGTCAATATATCACATCATCTAATGTTTTTTGCTCCTTTCTCTCAATTCTATTTGTGTTGCTTCTACATTGACTGAGCTAATATCTTTCTTCAATTTTGTGGTTATATCCTCTTTAACCAGGAATGCAAATCCATCACCTTTCCCTTTTTGCCTGTCCTTCCTAAATAGTGAATACACTGGATATTCAGTTCCTATCCCTGGTCACCCCACAGGCATGTCTCCATGGATAAGAGATAATGGGAACTGCAGATGCTGGAGAATCCAAGATAATAAAATGTGAGGCTGGATGAACACAGCAGGCCAAGCAGCATGTCAGGAGCACAAAAGCTGACGTTTCGGGCCTAGACCCTTCATCAGAGAGGGGGATGGGGTGAGGGTTCTGGAATAAATAGGGAGAGAGGGGGAGGCGGACCGAAGATGGAGAGAAAAGAAGATAGGTGGAGAGAGTATAGGTGGGGAGGTAGAGAGGGGATAGGTCAGTCCAGGGAAGACGGACAGGTCAAGGAGGTGGGATGAGGTTAGTAGGTAGGAGATGGGGGTGCAGCTTGGGGTGGGAGGAAGGGATGGGTGAGAGGAAGAACAGGTTAGGGAGGCAGAGACAGGTTGGACTGGTTTTGGGATGCAGTGGGTGGAGGGGGAAAGCTGGGCTGGTTGTGTGGTGCAGTGGGGGGAGGGGACGAACTGGGCTGGTTTAGGGATGCGGTGGGGGAAGGGGAGATTTTGAAGCTCGAGACGTCCACATTGATACCATTAGGCTGCAGGGTTCCCAAGCGGAATATGAGTTGCTGTTCCTGCAACCTTCGGGTGGCATCATTGTGGCACTGCAGGAGGCCTATGATGGACATGTCATCTAAAGAATGGGAGGGGGAGTGGAAATGGTTTGCGACTGGGAGGTGCAGTTGTTTGTAGCGAACCGAGCGGAGGTGTTCTGCAAAGCGGTCCCCAAGCCTCCGCTTTGTTTCCCCAATGTAGAGGAAGCCACACCGGGTACAGTGGATGCAGTATACCACATTGGCAGATGTGCAGGTGAACCTCTGCTTAATGTGGAATGTCATCTTGGGGCCTGGGATAGGGGTGAGGGAGGAGGTGTGGGGGCAAGTGTAGCATTTCCTGCGGTTGCAGGGGAAGTGCCGGGTGTGGTGGGGTTGGAGGGCAGTGTGGAGCGAACAAGGGAGTCACGGAGAGAGTGGTCTCTCCGGAAAGCAGACAGGGGTGGGGATGGAAAAATGTCTTGGGTGGTGGGGTCAGATTACAGATGGCGGAAGAGTTGGAGGATGATGCGTTGTATCCGGAGGTTGGTGGGGTGGTGTGTGAGAACGAGGGGGATCCTCTTGGGGCGGTTGTGGCGGGGGCGGGGTGTGAGGGACGTGTTGCGGGAAATGCGGGAGACGCGGTCAAGGGCGTTCTCGATCACTGTGGGGGGAAAGTTGCGGTCCTTGAAGAACTTGGACATCTGGCATGTGCGGGAGTGGAATGTCTTATCATGGGAGCAGATGCGGTGGAGGCAGAGGAATTGGGAATAGGGGATGGAATTTTTGCAGGAGGGTGGGTGGGAGGAGGTGTATTCTAGGTAGCTGTGGGAGTCGGTGGGCTTGAAATGGACCCTCATCCGCCTAGCCGAACTCGTCCTCACCCTCAACAACTTCTCTTTCGACTCCTCCCACTTCCTACAGACCAAGGGGGTGGCCATGGGCCCCAGCTATGCCTGCCTCTTTGTAGGTTACTTGGAACAGTCCCTCTTCCGCACCTACACAGGCCCCAAACCCCACCTCTTCCTCCGTTACATTGATGACTGTATCGGTGCCGCCTCTTGCTCCCCAGAGGAGCTCGAACAGTTCATCCACTTCACCAACACCTTCCACCCCAACCTTCAGTTCACCTGGGCCATCTCCAGCACATCCCTTACCTTCCTGGATCTCTCAGTCTCCATCTCAGGCAACCAGCTTGTAACTGATGTCCATTTCAAGCCCACCGACTCCCACAGCTACCTAGAATACACCTCCTCCCACCCATCCTCCTGCAAAAATTCCATCCCCTATTCCCAATTCCTCCGCCTCCGCCGCATCTGCTCCCACGATAAGACATTCCACTCTCGCACATCCCAGATGTCCAAGCTCTTCAAGGACTGCAACTTTCCCCCCACAGTGATCGTGAATGCCCTTGACCGCGTCTCCCGCATTTCCCGTAACACGTCTCTCACACCCCGCCCCCGCCACAACCGCCCAAAGAGGATTCCCCTCGTTCTCACACACCACCCCACCAACCTCCGGATACAACGCATCATCCTCCGACACTTCCGCCATCTACAATCCGACCCCACCACCCAAAACATTTTTCCATCCCCACCCCTGTCTGCTTTCCGGAGAGACCACTCTCTCCGTGACTCCCTTGTTCGCTCCACACTGCCCTCCAACCCCACCACACCCAGCACCTTCCCCTGCAACCGCAGGAAATGCTACACTTGTCTCCTCACCTCCTCCCTCACCCCTATCCCAGGCCCCAAGATGACATTCCACATTAAGCAGAGGTTCACCTGCACATCTGCCAATGTGGTATACTGCATCCACTGTACCCGGTGTGGCTTCCTCTACATTGGGGAAACAAAGCGGAGGCTTGGGGACCGCTTTGCAGAACACCTCCGCTCGGTTCGCTACAAACAACTGCACCTCCCAGTCGCAAACCATTTCCACTCCCCCTCCCATTCTTTAGATGACATGTCCATTATAGGCCTCCTGCAGTGCCACAATGATGCCACCCGAAGGTTGCAGGAACAGCAACTCATATTCTGCTTGGGAACCCTGCAGCCTAATAGTATCAATGTGGACGTCTCGAGCTTCAAAATCTCCCCTTCCCCCACCGCATCCCTCAACCAGCCCAGTTCGTCCCCTCCCCCCACTGCACCACACAACCAGCCCAGCTTTCCCCCTCCACCCACTGCATCCCAAAACCAGTCCAACCTGTCTCTGCCTCCCTAACCTGTTCTTCCTCTCACCCATCCCTTCCTCCCACCCCAAGCTGCACCCCCATCTCCTACCTACTAACCTCATCCCACCTCCTTGACCTGTCCGTCTTCCTTGGACTGACCTATCCCCTCCCTACCTCCCCACCTATACTCTCTCCACCTATCTTCTTTTCTCTCCATCTTCGGTCCGCCTCCCCCTCTCTCCCTATTTATTCCAGAACCCTCACCCCATCCCCCTCTCTGATGAAGGGTCTAGGCCCGAAACGTCAGCTTTTGTGCTCCTGAGATGCTGCTTGGCCTGCTGTGTTCATCCAGGCAGGTCTCCATAATTCCATCTATATTGTACCCATTCGCATCCAATTACATGATTAATTCATTCACTTTATTTCAAATGGTCCATGTGCTCAGAGACAAATCTGAAGGCTTGTCTTTTTAATGTTCCTTGTCCCATTCCCATTATACGTTTTTTTTTACTGTGGTCTTGTTTGATTCCTCTATCACTTCTCTTATTCCTCTTTTCATCATTTGCTTATCTTTGATTCCTCTTCCTCGGACTCCTTGTATAGGTTGCCATCTGCCTGCCAATTTAGTTTAAACTCTCGCCAACCACTCTGGCAAACACTGTCCCCCGGGCCACCAGTCCCGGTCTTGCCCATGTGTAACTTGTTTGTACTGGTTCCACTTCCTTCAGAACTGGTCCCAATGCCCAGAGATTGTGGAATGTAGAGATTGCTGCATACAGGACTGAACCACTGTATGGTATGTGTGCCTTGCCAATATAGCACATAACATTATACAATCTGTACATTGGTTAGGTGGAACATATTTAAAATATAAAATTTGATTATGAATATTCACAATCTCCGTTCTGTTTCTGCTTTGGAATAGCTAACCATTTTTGCTGGGAGTGGTTCCGGATTCTGCTTAATTCAGATGCAAGACAAACCGCAACAATTCTGAGCAGTTGTAGACTTCTAAGTTTACACAAATGCTAAGCAATCCAACTTCAACAATAACTCATACTCACATTACACCCTTATCTGAGTAAAAGATCTCAAGCCTCTTCACAGGTGCAGTTTGGAACAAAATTTGACAGCTGCAGAGAAATTAGCACAGGTGAACCAAAAAAAAATGGTCAAATGTTGGTTTTAAGCAGCATTTTGAGAGTGAGGTAGAGTGATTTAGGGAGTGAATTTCAGAGCTTAGCATTTGGGTGGCTGACTATATGGCCACCAATAGCAGTATGACTAACTTTCGAGATCTGCAAGAGGACCAACATTGGTGAAGTACAGAGATGTTAGAGGAATGTGGGACTGGAGATTACTGGTATAGGTAAGCATTTGGCCTTGGAAGAATTTGAATACAGGGATGACAATTTGCAAAGAACGCTGATCACCAGCACAAGGGTGTAGGCAGAAGAGGGCTTAGCACTAGTTTAGGCACTGATAGCTGAGATTCAAAAACTTCACTCCAAGTAAGGAACAACTGATTATACAATATCAATAGTGAAGCTGAAGAACATGGGGCAGCTCAGTGGTTAACACTGCTGCCTCACAGCACCAGGGACCCGGGCTTGATTCCACCCTCGGGCAACTGTCTGCATGAAGTTTGCACATTGTCCCAGTGTCTGCGTGGGTTTCCTGCAGGTGCTCCGGTTTCCTCCCACAGTCCAAAGATGTGCAAGTTAGGTGAATTACCCAGGGTAAATTGCCTGTAGTGTCCAGGGATGTGTAGATTAGGTGGGTTACAGGATGGGTCTGGGTGGGATGCTCTGAGATTCAGTGTGGACTTGTTGGGCCAAAGGGCCTAATTCCACACTGTAGGGATTCTATGATTGATCTGCAAAGCTGACTAACAACTGTGATGAAATACTACCCTGCCATGAAATCAATCAATATAGTTTATATAGTTTTCAGCAAGAAGGTTTCTTATGGTGCAATGGTAATGTCCCAACTTCAGAGGCATAAGTCAGAAGGAATGTAACCCCGATAAATGTGAAGTGATGCACTTACGAAGACAAGACAAGGAGGTACTGAATGGCAGGATACTAGGAAACTAACAGGGATCGTGTGACACTTATCCACAGATTCTGAAGATGGCTGGGCCCGTTAATAGGGTTGCTAAGAAGTCATGCTGTTATCAATCAAGGCATAGACTATAAGAGCTGGGATGTCATGTTGATACTGTACAGAACTATGGTTAGGTCACAGCTGGAGTACTGTGAGAAATTCTGGTCACCACATTATAAGGAGGATGTGATTGGGTAGTTGAGGAGGGTATTCCTTCAACTTTTAAAAAGTACTTGAACACATGAATTGTCATAACTATTCAGAGGCCCCCATTCTCACCTACCGAGCTTCCCCTCTTCCCAGACCCATAACCAGCAAAGCCTTTTCCTGTCTATCTTTGTTTCTCTCCCTGTGCTCCCTCTCCACTGATTTGCTCACTACCCCCACCACCCCAACCCCAATCAAAAACATAAACACTACCTTTTCCTAGCTGTTTCTAGATTTGAGGATCACAAGGCTCAAAATATTAACGCTGTTCCTCTACCTAGTTTCTGCAGCAATTTCTGTTTGATTTTCATGTTTGTTAAGGATGTAACTAAGTTGGAGATAGTTTTGAGAAAGTAGATTGATATTTGGAATGAGCTGGTCGTCTTATGAGGAAAAGATCAGACAGACTGGGCTTGATTACTCTGGAATTTAGGGGTGAACTCTTTTTAACTGTCTTAGATCCTGAATGGTCTTGACAAGGTGGATGTGGCAATGGTGTTTCCCAGGTGAGAGAGTCCGGAACTAGTTTTCAAAGTTAGGAAGATTCTTTTAGGACAGGGGTCAGAATTCTTTTCTCTGAGATGGCTGAGAAATTTTGGAACTCACTGCCTTAGAGACAGAGTTACTGAATGTTTTTAGGGTGAAGCTAGATCAATTTTTGAGGCAATGGAATCCAAGGTTATCAGGAGTAGATGCTATGTGGAATTGGAAACACAAATGTCAGCAAATTCGGATGGGTTGTGGAGCAGACTCGAGGGGTCAAAAGGCTGAATGCTAAATAACAAAGTGTGAAGCTGGATGAACACAACAGGCCAAGCAGCATCTTAGGAGCACAAAAGCTGACATTTCAGGCCTAGACCCTTCATCAGAGAGGGGGATGGGGAGAGGGTTCTGAAATAAATAGGGAGAGGGGGAGGCGGACCGAAGATGAATAGAGGAGAAGATAGGTGGAGAGGTAGGGAGGGAACAGGTCAGTCCAGGGAGGACGAACAGGTCAAGGAGGCAGGATGAGATTAGTAGGTAAGAAATGGAGGTGTGGCTTGAGGTGGGAAGACGGGATAGGTGAGAGGAAGAACAGGTTAGGGAGGTGGGGACAAGCTGGGCTGGTTTTGGGATGCAGTGGGGGGGGGAGGGGATGAGCTGGGCTGGTTTTGGGATGCGGTGGGGGAAGGGGAGATTTTGAAGCTTGTGAAGTCCACATTGATACCATTGGGCTGCAGGGTTCCCAAGCAGAATATGAGTTACTGTACCTGCAACCTTCGGGTGGCATCATTGTGGCACTGCAGGTGGCCCATGATGGACATGTCATCTAAAGAATGGGAGGGGGAGTGGAAATGGGAGGTGCAGTTGTTTATTGCGAACCGAGTGGAGGTGTTCTGCAAAGCAGTCCCCAAGCCTCCGGTTGGTTTCCCCAATGTAGAGGTAGCCACAACGGGTGCAATGGATACAATATATCACATTGGCAGATGTGTAGGTAAACATCTGTTTGATATGGAAAGTCATCTGGGGGCCTGGGATAGGGGTGAGGGAGGTGGTGTGGGGGCAAGTGTAGCACTTCCTGCGGTTGCAGGGGAAGGCGCCGGGTATGGTGGGGTTGGAGGGGAGTGCGGAGCGGACAAGGGAGTCCCGGACAGTGTGGTCTCTCCAGAAGGCAGACAAGGGTGGGGATGGAAAAATGTCTTGGGTGTTGGGGTCGAATTGTAGATGGTGGAAGTGTCGGTGGATGATGCATGTATCCGGAGGTTGGTGGGGTGGTATGTGAGGACAAGGGGGATTCTCTCAGGGCGGTTATTGCGGGGGGCGGGGTGTGAGGGATGTGGGCATCTTGACCACTGCGGGGTGGTGGTGGGGGGGTTGTGGTCCTTGAAGAACGCAGACATCTGGGATGTGCAGGAGTGGAATGCCTCATCCTGGGAGCAGATGCAGCGGAGGCGGCGAAGGAATTGGGAATAGCGGATGGAATTTTTGTAGGAGGGTGGGTGGGAGGAGGTGTATTCTAGGTAGCTGTGGGATTTTGTATGTTCATCTGCTAAATCTACACAACGAAACTTTCATGATGTTGGAAGCAAAGCCCCTTTTGTTTACTGACAGTCAATTTTGATTGTTTGGATATTAAGATAATACATCTACTAATTACTGAAGGCAATGGATAACTCAAGGAGTGAGTCAATTATGCCTCAACAGCAGTGTTCAGACACCTGTGTACAATATACACTTACACAGAAAGACACATGAACATAGATATATACTAGTCACAACACAAAAAATTCCAAGTTCCACAGCTTACTCTTGAAAAAGTTTAAAATTACCTTCTTCAGTATTGTTCTTCATAATAAAAATGATGACAATCAGCTTTAGTGAAAATACTCCAAAGTCTTAATTACATCACTTTTGATATAACATTCTGTTCCCACTTTCTCCCCAAAGGCTTCACTTCCTGCTCGTGCTGGTGAATGGTCAGGCTTCTGCCAACTTTGTGAAGGTTTCCTGCTCAATCTGCCCTGTCATAGTGAATAAAAACGACTCACGGTGCTTTATTGTCAAATATCAATTTTTATAAAAAAGTTCGTAACAAAAGTATAATGTTTTAACAGATGTAAAGGAGCCAAGATACTTTTTCTTGTTGGTCTCATGTTGCTGGTATTTTAAGTGGAGTGAATGCTCCCTTTCCCTGTGTTTCATAACTCCACGCTTGTCGACAGCACCGTCCTTCTAAGCTGCCTTTCAGCAACAAAGTTGTGTCTAACGACTTGTGGCAGCACAGTTTTATTTGAAGAGATTTATTCGTTTTAAATGTGCCTGTAAAGTCCTGGCTACAAAAAGCTAGTGAATGTTGATAGCAATAATTAGGAAGGGTTGTAATTCCACTTCATTTTCAGACTCTCAGGTCTCATTACGCAGTTCTGCCAGCTTTGCCCCCAACTCTAAGTAGGTAGCAAAGGTAGAGCCCAGTTTTATGCTTTAAGGATAAACTGGCAAAAGCTGCTAGTTTGGAAGAGAGGTTTGGTTAAGGTAATGTCACCACAATCCCAGAGAGCCACAGGGTCACTTTCATCACAGACAGAGACAACTGGTGGTGAGTTTAACCAGAGTGTCATCTTCCCTCAGGTGAGAGGAGATGTTGGGAAGTAAAGTCCTTCATAGTAATCTCAGCCAGTGCAGGAACTGAGCCCACGCTGTGGACAACACTGCCTCACAAACAAGCCATCCAGTCAACTGGGCTACCAACCCCCTACATCTCGACTAAAGTGGGACATTGAGGTATGCTCCCACCAAGCCCTCACCCGAATGAGAAAATAGTACAAAACAGGAAAACAGAAGGAGAGGGGGAAGAAAGGAAATGAGAACTGAATTTAATAATTAGTCAGCACCTTATTGTGCTTGTCCTTGGAGACAGAGATAGCAAGAGAGAAGAAAAGGAAAAAGACAAAAAAAAATGTAAAAACAGGGAAGAGAAGTTGATTTTGTGCCTTTCAGAAATGTTGCAAAGGGCTGATAACAATCATTGCATTTCAATTCATGTGAAAAAACGCAATGCTTTAGCTCGCAATTCCCAGTAGCTTTGGTGGAATTTGCACTAGGGCTCCAATGAAAAGTCCTTATGAGCAGAGGCATCCTGGATAGATTGACACTTTCTTGGTGATTCCTTGTGGAATGTATAAGATGCCTGCAATGACTTTGTGGTGACAATATTTCCTCTCTGTTGCTTTCAATCATGTTTGATCTCCATCCAAGTCCACAGTCTGTTTATACTGTTCAATCATTAAGTTGTGGCTTCCATGTGCAGAATTTTCATGGCCTCTGCAATCTGTGGGCTTGTGTCGAGCTGGCTGTACATTCCGACCAGGAAGGCTTTGTGCAAGAGGACTCCAGCATGCTCTGTGAACAGAACACGGTAGAGAGTGAATGACTGGCATAAATGAGAGACAGGACTCTACCAGTCAAATCAAAGCAATTAAACTGATCAGTAATTGCGTCAAGATAGTATCTGCATGCATGTAAGAAGTTCCAACAGTTTGAAAGGTAAATACAGTTGTCATCAGATTACACATTAGAGTCTTAGAAGGTCCCCAGTCTGTGCAATTACTCAATTTTCGAGTGGAGTATTACGCATGTTTTCGTTAAGTTTAATACTCCAAGGATTAGAAGTTACCACCGAAAATGTAGTGTGTTTCTATGGAACTAAAAGCAAAAGTCGACAGATGCTGTAAATCTGAAACAAACACAGAAAATGCCAGAGAAATTCAGCAGGCCTGGCAGAATCTGCAGAGAGAAACAGAGTTCACATTTCAAGTCCAGTATAAATCTTTTTTTTAAACAGAACATCTCTCCATAGATGCTGTCAGGCCTGCTAAGTTTCTCCAGCATGTGCTGTGTTTGTCACTGTAGGTATGTGTTTGTCCCTTTTGTCAGGCATACAATGATTACGTGCCCAAAGTGTGCAGTGGTGGTGGTTTTGAGTAAGGGGGACAAGAGGTGGGCTCATTCCTCCATGGCACCATTGCTCATGAGAAAGGCAGGGGAAGAACTGGCATTGGTGGTTTTGTGGGACAGGGGTGGGTAGCTTAAAACCAAAGACTAAATTTAAAGATTTCTTTGCATGATAGATTAAATTCAAGATTGGATTACAAGATTCAGTGATTTTACCTTGGCAGAGCAGCACATATTCTGGCAGGTGCTTCAGGGCTGTCTGCACCACATCGTAATTTCCACAACCGAGACAGTACATGAAAGTTGGAAGAAAATCGGCAGCAGTACTGGAAAAGGAAATCAAACAAATTTAACTACGCAGTCAGTGGTAAGTGTTTACTTTGAGGACAGAACAGTCTCATAATACAGCAAACAGGAAATACTGTGTGATACTATTTGGAGGCTGCAGCAAAGGGCCATACAAAGGTCTGTGTGTTATGAGGTTCTAGGTTGTAGACATGCTCGCTTGGCCGGTGGGTTTGGTTGCAAACATTTCATCACCCTGCTAGGTAAAATCAGCAGTACCCCTCTGGTGAAGCATCGGTGTTCTGACATGCTTGTTATTTACTGACCCTGTTTACTGGGGTGTTTGGTACTACTTGCGTTTTGTTCCTCAGTGGTTTGTCTAATTTGATGGGTTTTGCCTATGCTAGGTCAAACTGGAAGAAAATTGACAATATGGATACATGAACACCAACTAGCCACCAAGAGACCACACTGACAACAAGGGACATGAATTTGACTGGGACAACACATCCATAATCGCACAAGCCAAACACAGACATGCCAGGGAATTCCTGGAGACCTGGTATTCCAACCTGAACTCCATCAACAAACACACTGAATTAGACCCCAGGTACGAACTGCTGAGAAACAGAACGGGAAGTAATACCAATCACCCCAGCACACCGGAGAGATAAATAACAAGTGGGACAGAACACCGACACTTCACTGGAGGGGCACTGATGATGTTACCTAGCAGGGTGACAAAATGTTTGCAACCAAACCCACCGGCCCAGTGAGCATGTCTACAACCTCATCCATAACCTGAGCTACAAATTTTCTCAAAAACTATAAGGTTCTAATACAGAAACTACTCATCAAAACTGCAACAGTTTGGGTCTCTGATAGCATTTGAACAGTCTCACCTGGCACAGTACAGGGAGAACACAGACGCAACGCTGCTCTTTACATATATCTTGGCTTGTCCAAGGTGGTGCCTGGAAAGAGTGGCACCCTTAAAACATTACTAACTTTGGTTTTGATAAGAGGCTAAAGGAAAGTTTCGAATGTCTTTTCAGTCAAATATTAAAAGAGCCTGCAGCATAATTTTAGACAAGGAATATAATCAAGGAAGGGGCCATTTAATCCCTCAAACCCATTTTGCCAATCAGTGATATCATGGCTAATCTGCAACATCACTTAATGGCCTATATGCCTTAATATTAACAGAAATATGAGGATATCAGATTTAAAATTAACAAATGAACTAGCACCATTGTGCCAATGGGAGAATGCTCCAAACTTCAAACATGATTTTTATTAATGAAGTGTTTCATAATTTCTCAGAAAGCTCTGGCTCTAAGTTTTTAGACTATATCCTAGTCCTAAACTCCCCAACCAGCAGAATAAATGTTTCTCTATCTATCCTATGCTACCGTTTACCTTAAATATCTGGAAAGCTTTGACCAAAATTCCCAGAGACTACAACTATAGTTCTGTAACCTCTTCTTGTAATTTAATCTTGGATTCAACATTTCCAGGGGAGTTTGCTTGGTGTCCTAGAAAATATTTCAAATATTTTGTCCACCTTATGATCTCATTTAGAAAACATTTAACTTGTCATTATGTCACTGCCTTTTGAGGGAGCTTGGTCTGCAATAAATTGACCGCCTTGTTTCCTTTATTATAATAAACCACACTTCCATAAGTAATTCATTGGCTGCACTGTGTTTTAGCATCATGGTAAATGCTGTGCAATTGCATGCCTATCCTTCTCCCCCTCCTTTACCGTGGATTGCTCTGGATACTCCTCATGGCCAAGGCAAATGCTGCATTTCGTGACAGTTCTTCCGGGGAGCTCATTAACCGTTGCAGATCATTCTGTAAAAAAAAACAAGAAAGCTGTCAGTGCAGCAACAGCTAAGTTCACATTGTGGGAGGCTATACAAAAGGTGATGGTCCTCATTGTCTAGAAGATGATTATAATTTAGGGTTCCAGACTGAAGTGAATTTCCCTCCACTAATTTGGTCAGGCAAGAAACAGTTCAAGCCAGTGAAGGTGTTATTATCTCCCCTTGTTCTACTGGTCACATGAGGTCTAGAATACAAATCACACTGCACAGCTCCAGACTGCATTAGGGACAAACCCCCAACTGCTTAGCTATCCACCAGTCTATCAAAATGCATTTAGGGGGATGGTTTCTTGTCCTTAAAAGTCTACAGCAGTTTTGTTTTAAAAAAAAACAGCATTTTCTGCTCAAGTTATGCCCATTATCTTCAAGCTCTGTGATGTTTAGGAAATCAATGTTTCCCTTATGTGGTTTCGCTTTATGTTTAAATGTGTATTAATGACTGAGGATATTGATCAATCCTTCTAATTCTGCTTCTGTCTGAGCCCAATTTTCCCTTATATCATCACAAATACAGAAGGTAATGTTACCACATGACAGCATCACCTAATAAAAGTGTTATTGAAAACAATAAAGGAGCTACTGAAGACAAAGAACCCCAATATCAAAAAACAAGCCTTCAGAAAGTGTCAGGAGGAGCTCTTAGAAAATATTAAGTATTTTGACCTTCTAGACCCTTTGCTTTTCTTTTCATCATTTAGTGTCATCAGCAAACCTGAAACTTTGCGCATAACTCCATCCACATTGCTGATATAGATTGTAAATTGCCATTGATCTTTTTCGTACTGGTAGATACAGCTGGCTGCTCCAAAAATATCCCATTTATTCCCACTCTGTCTTCTGTCTGTTAACTATTCTTAATCCATGCCAATATACAGGCTCAGTTCTTACAGTCAGTGGTACAGCACAGGCATTTGCTGATGACAGCATGTATATCTATAATCCACCTCTCTGTAGCTGACAGTATGGATGTGACCTCATTGCAGGCAGTTCAGAGAAGGTTCACTAGATTAATTCCAGAGATGAAAGGCTTGTCTTACGAAGTGAGATTGAGCTATTTAGGCCTATACTTGCTCAAGTTCGTAAGAATGAGAGGAGATCTAATTGTATAAGATATTAAAGAGATTGATAAAGTCGACCCAGAGCTGATGTTTCCCCTTGTGGGGTAGTTTAGGCCAGGAGATCATGGTTCTAGGCTAAAGGTTATCAAGTTTAAAACAGAGAAAGGGAGGAATTATTCCTCTCAAAGAGTCATGCATGTGTGGAATTCACCACACCAAAGAACAGTGGTGTAGGGATGGTGAATAAATTTAAGGAGGAGATAGACAGATTTATAACTAGTAATGAATTACAAGTTTTTGGAGAGGAGGCAGGAAAGTGAAGTTGAGACCAAGATGAGATCAGCCATGATCATATTAAATGATGCAGCAGGCTCGAGAGGCTGAATTGCCTACTCACTCTCCTGGATCTTATGTTCTGCTGCTACACAAGTCCAACAAAGAAGGCTAGAAAAATCTAACATCATCACAAGTAGCTACGCTCTTGACATCACAAGCTGATGACATGCCCCTTGAAGTCCGTCTTCAGTTCAAAGACTGGTAGGGATTTTAATAATTTTCTATTTGATGTGGTTTTAACTGCAGCATCTGGCATCCCTAGATCCACAAACTCAGCCTCCTCTCCACTTGATCCCTAACATCCTTTAGTTTCTCTCCTCTATCAAGCATTATTTCTGACTTCAGCTGAAGTGAGCAACCAGAGTAGAGGAGTCAGGGGTGCTGGGTGGGTACCAGGGATGGGGGGGACAGGGGAACTGGAGTTGGTGATGGGGACTGTCAGTGGAATGTAAGCAGATTCACCTTCTATTTGATTTAAACAGCTATACTCCTGACCTGCTTTATGCCTGGAATGGACAAATAAATTCATGTGAAAACTGTGGCCTCTTGTGTGTCACCTTACTCTGTTTCTATGAAAGTCCAACATGCTATGTACTGTGGTTCACCCTTAGCCTCTTACTAAATCCTCAAAAAGCAGATTTATAAATTGGATTTCCCCTTCATGAATTGGAGTTGACCTGACTTACTCTTATTTTGATCTTCCCTCTGCCCTTATCGTGGCCAAATTTACAGATTCTTGCATTTTGCCTACTGCTGATTTTAAGCAAACTGTCCTGTAGCTCGCATCTTCTCTCTCCCTCCTTTCTTAGGCAACAGGGTAATGTCTGTTTTGTTCGAAGCTGTGGGAACTGTTCTAGAATCTAAGGACTTCTGAAACATCAAAATCAACTCATTTATTATCGCTGCAGCTACCTAGGATGCAGGTCATCAGGTTTGGGGGGGTTTTTTTTTTGCTACTTACCATTCATTTCCCCAATGTTATTTCTTTATTTATACTGATTTCTTCAATATTTTTGTGAAGACAGACGCAAAGCACTCCTAAATGTCTTTGTCATTCCCTTATTCCTGGTTATCATTTCATCACTCTGTCTCTAATGGGTCATGTTTACTTTTACTAATTTCTTTCCATTCACAAGTAGAAGTGTTTATAATCTTCTTCTATGTCTCTTGCAAGTATATTCACATATTCTTTTTACTTTCACTTCATTAACTTATTGATTTTCCTTTGCTGAATCCTAAAGTCCCCCAAATCCAACCAGTTAAGTCCTAGGAATTTGTAGCTTTTTTTCTGCAGTACTTTTCTTTTACTTATATTGATTACTTTAAGTTCCTCACTCATTAATCCATTAGTTCCTCACTACTAGTTTCTTTTTTAAAATGTCTTTTAATGTGGGAAGACAAACACAATACTTATTACAAGCCTTTCACTTGCGTATTCCCATTATAATTTCTCCTATTTCATTCTTTAAAAGGTAACACTTATTTTTACTAACCTCTTCCTCTTTATATACCTGTAAATATCTCAAATTGGTCCTTTCTCCTGAGGTTACTTTACCCTCAGTCCATTTTCTCCCTCTTTATTGAGTTTTTTGTTCAACCTTTGCTGCTCTCTAAAACCACTGAATCCTCAGTCTGGCTATCCTTCTTGTCAATATTATAAGCCTCTTCTCATAATCTAATACTATCCTTAACTTCTTTAGTTAGCAACAGATTGACCTCTTCTCCCATGGAGATTTTATTACTCAATGGAATGTAGAACTGCTGAGAATGATGAAATGTTTCTTTATATTTTTGTTATTGCTTATTCAATCATGCCCTTTAATCGAGTTTTCCAATTTGCCTTGGCCAACCTGTCCTCATACCTATTTAATTTGTTTTACTTAATTTCAATTTCTAATTTTAGATTTGTTTGTGTCACTCTCAAACTCAATACGAAATTCTATCATATTATGATTGCCCTTTCCTAGATGAGCCCTCACAATGCAATTACCAATTAACCCTGTCCAATCAAACAAAACAAAATCCAAACTAGTCTGTTTGTTGCTTAATTCCACTATTGTTTTTCTATGAAACTGCTTCAGATTCACTTCATGAACTCATTCTCTAAACTATTTTTGACAATCTAATTTGCTCATTCTGTATGAAGATTGAAGTCTCACAATTATTGCATTGCCTTTGCTACAATATCTCTCCTAGCTTGATTAATTTCCTCTTCAACAATATATCTACTGTTACTGCTTAACTACTCCAAAAAGCACTTTCTGATCCTGTTATTTATTTTCTCCACTATACTGATGATACCTTCTGATCATCCAAACTAAGATCCCTCTTCATCATTGTCCTCATGTCATCCTTCACTATCACAGCTACCACACTCCCAACTTATGGTCGTTTTTCTGTCAGAAATGTCAAGTACATTGGAATATATTGTCCCCAACTTTGGTTATTACCACACAATCATACTTTTGTAATGGCTATTTCATCAAACACATTTATCTTTATTTAAAGTAGTAATTAATCCAGCTTATTACAAATGCTTCATATAGTCTAACAAAATGCCATTAATTTGAACTTTTAACTTTCTTCATGACCTGACCTTGCTCAACTATGCATTAGACATCTTGTTTCTTTCTGAACACACTGTTTAAGTTTATTTTAAATGCTCCTCTGCCCTGTAGCTTTGACGTTTCTGTTTAGATTTATATATTACTTTCACTGAAAACCTTCTCTCCTCTTTTCAGTCTAAATCCCTAAAAATTTAACTCAAAGAGGAGGAAATGGGAGCAGGTTTAGTGTCAGATATTGACTTAAAGCCAGCCAGATATTACTGTCTACTGAATTTAATACAGCACACAATTGATATGGTAGTAAATTGGGTGTATCACCCAAATCAGCATCCTTTTGCTGGGTGGGTTACAATATGTGCTAACATCTACTGTAGCCCAGAGTTATACAGCTTCCAGTGAATCCTGGTAGTCAGAACAGGACACAGTCTGTATACTGAGGCACACAACCTGCTATCCAAGCTTTCAATGGTTAGTATTCAGAGGGTACAGAGAGAAGCATCTGTGGTCTCTACTGGATTGGGTACAATGTTCAGGCAGTTTATGAACAGAGAGAGTGGGAAACGACACCACTGTTGTAACTGGGATCTGTGAGCTGTTGTGGTATGGGCCTTATGACATTACAGTGAGAGTGAGACAGAGAGTGACAGAGTGAGAGAATGAGCGAGTGAGAGAGAGAGTGTGAAAGAGAAGAGAAAGAAATGGAGAGAAAAGGTAAAGGAATAGGACTCAGCTCCTCAAAAAGCAATAACACTGTATCGTTTACATCACACCACTGCTGCCAATGCAAATATATCAGACAGTTTCAATATTTACAACAGCTTTCTCTCAAAGGCTGTTCACTGACAATTCACAGCTACAGACATTATTAGCTGCAATCAAAATCAGTCAGCTCCACTTGTTAGCAGAATACAGGGCATTATACAGTTCTAGGGCTAATTAAATGCTGCAGGCAAATGGTGGTTGAATCTTGTTTGCTTTGAGAGACAATTAGTTTATGTTCTACTTACAGCAAAGAAGAAGAGGACCTCCACTCGACGCTTTGACATCTCATCAATATCATTCAGGACTTCCAGAATATCTGAGCAGGCAAACATACACGTATTAAGTATGGAACACATCAAGCCATTCAGAATGCTCATCGATCTACCTGGGCTCCTGGTGTGGCAATGTCATATTTTAAAAAGTCACATCCTAATCCTCAAATCCTTTCACGGTCTCTTCCAGTTATGGCACTCCTAAAAAGCTGACCTTTTTAAAAGATTTTGGTGACCTACCCTTCAGTAGTTTGGTGTTAAATTTTGACAGTGCTCTTCAGAAGAATTTTACAATGCTTTTCAACAATAATGTCACTATTTAAATGCAAGTTGTTGTTGCACAGTGGGGAATATATGACAAAGTGCAGTGACATTTATAATCAGTCTCACTTTGATTTTAATAGGAGACAGAAAGTGTTGGTCTCTTGCTTAAACCTGACCCAAAGACAGACAGTAAGATCTATACAGTTGAACAGATGAGGGTACGAAAAGGGGAAGAGTAGGAGAACTAAAGCAAGACAAAAGACCTGGTTTAAACTACAGCTAACTCAATTTACCATCCTGTTCTGAAGAACGGTCACTGGACCAAAGCGTGAACTCTGATTTCTCACCACAGATGCCAGGCCTGCTGAGTTTCTCCAGTATTTTCTGTCCTTGTTTCAGATTTCCAGCATCTGCAGTTCTTTCAATTTTTTGCCAATTTGCTGCTGCCAAAGTGCTGCTTTTAAACATCCCGATTTCTGAGCTAGAAATGAGGGTTGCCTACTGAATTTTCACTTTATCTATTCCTCTTTTGATTGAGGTTGGTTAAACAATTTCTTGCTTTATGGTCTGCATTATTGCAGAGCAAACAGCCAGGTCTCCAGCCCTGGTATTCTCGTTGTAATATTGCCAAAGCATTTTGGAAACAGCATGGCATATCAGCCATTCAGACAGATTGCTCTTTCTTAAAAGCAGGCTACCTCTCAAAGGAGAGGTACTTAAAAAAAGGTTTGGCATAAAGAACATTCTTGAAAAATAAGCATCAAAACACACAGAGCAATCTAGATGGACGAATGCGTGTTGGAGACATTGGTGATGGGGGGCAGCAGGAGAGATGCCACGGTCCCATTTGGGGGAAGGTGAGATGGGAGGGGGGTTAGGTAAAGAGGGGACAGAGACCATTCATGACCACATGCAAGGCAGGAAGGATATGGCCAGGGAAGTTAGCTCTCCATGTCTGGACTCAGAGTCCACACAGCTATGTCACAGACATCCAACATCTGCGCATGCAGTCACACAGCTTGTACACATTACTCAATGCAGCATCAGCATCATGCAACCACCCGAGGTCCTGGCACTCAGGAATCACACCCAACATCCACATACACCATTTTACTCTCCAACATCAAGACTAGCGTACCCCCACCCCTCCCTCATGTTTCTTCCACAAACTTCCTGCTCCTCCGTTGTGGCAAGCACAACAGCCAAAAGCAGCACTAAACATTCAATGACATGCTACTTTCTCTCATGCAGGTCAATGTAGCGCACAATAAGATGAGAGATCAGAAACAGAGGGACAAGGTCACCTCTACTTCCTAAACCCTTCACCCTGGATGTGGCTCCGACAAGGCCCACAGCATGCAATATCACTCAGTACATTGGGAATGACAACATCTTTCTGCCTTTTGTAATATCATAATTCTGATTCAACCTCAGTTTTTTTTAGCATACTAGTGTGACTGTCAGCCTCTTTCGTTTTCCATCCCACACCAAGCTTCCCCTTCCAGGTTCCTGCTTTCAAACACCTAAGAACAGCAACTACAGCATCTTGCCTTTGAAAATACACTGCTGCCAGGCTCATCTCTGCAGATGTGTCCTGCCAATTTTGGTAGCCTAGGGCCATGTCAGCTGATTGGGCTGCACTTTATGTTACCTGTTCATTTGCCGGATAGGTCATCTTTGACTGCACTTTAGAATGTGGCACTGAACTATTTCATAAATCATTACATTATCTCCTAATAATCTGACACAACCGAGTGACTTGCTAGGCCACTTCAGAAGGCAGTTAAGCATCACTATATTGGCATGGTCTGGGTTCACACAAAGACGAGACTGGGTTAGGACAGCAGATTTCCTTCCCTAAAGAAAATTAGTGAAACAGGTGGATATTTACAACAAGCCAATAGTTATACGGCCAAAATTACAATAGCACCTTTTCACTCCTGATATATTTAATGAACTGAATTTAAATTCCACAATTGACACGCTGGAATTTGAACTCGCAACTCAAGATTACTAGTACAGTAACACAGTGGTGACTTTACTCAAGTAGTAACTTAAAGGCCCATATTAAGGCTCTGCAGAAAGGAGTTTATATTCTATATGCATAGAGTTGAAGAGCAGGGAGATAGTGCTAGAACTGCATAAAATGTTGTTTAGGCCACAGCTACAGCACTATGTGCAGTTCTGCAATCCACAGTACAAGAGGGTCCCTTTCATTCTATAAAATTGTCCTTGTTTTACATTAAGCTCCTGCATTTCACTGCTGACCATGTTTCAAAGTACTTCAATGTGAAATGTGCTACAAAAATACAAAGAATTTTTTAATGTAAAGGGCAGACTACGCATTGCTGATTGGTCTACCTTATCATCACATTCTTTTTCCTTTCTCTCTCATGTATCTTTCCAGCTTCTGTTTAAACCTGCAGGTTACACTGAAGGGCTTACCTTCTAGGGCATGGCCTCTTGCAATCTTTTGGAGATATGGTGCCACTTCAGCTGAGGTTATTGGTGTTATAGCAGAAAAGCTGACTAGTGGGAGGGAGCCTGAAGCTTCTTCCTCTGTATGTGCGAGAGAGGGTTTTTTTTAAAAAACATGCAATTAGAAAACAAGAGAGGTATCAAACACAAGCTCCTCACTCTGGGTTGAAAGCTTCTGCTTGACGATTCATCACAGACTGAAAAATGACACGGCTTGTGCCTGAAGTTCTCTACATTAATTCTTCTCCTTGCTTCTGATTCCATTTATGAAGTAAAGCTTGGGCACAAAAACAAATTGCTGGAGAAACTCAGCAAATCTGGCAGTATCTGTGCAGAGATGCTGCCAGACTTGCTGAGTTTCTCTAGTAATTCCTGTTTTTGTTTCAGATCTCCAGCTCTGAAGTTCTTTGTTTTACCTTAAAGCTTAGACACTGTCAAGGACATCATTTATAGTCAGCAGCTGGCTTCCTTACTAAATAAATAAAGCTCAACTATTTCCAGGGTTCGAAAGAGCAAGAGAAAGGAAAGAAACTGCCTGATTCTTGCTGTCAATTAAATTGGCTGACACAACAGATGTGGCTATTCAAAGTAATTAATTGAGTACAATAGTAGGCAGACTTTGTAGAGATACAGTGAGTTTCGGCAATTTCAATTCACCAGTGTCGTCTCAGTGACTAACACTCTTAGTTCTGGATGGTTGGAGTCAAATACGACTTCAGAGGCTTAAAGCTAAAACTGGCATTCTACTGTAGTACTGAGGGAGTGCTATACTGCCAAAAGTCTCAACCAAAGCATGAGAGGTTAAACTGAAGCAACACAAGTCAGCAGAAAAGATTCTTTGCCAGTACTTCCAAGAAGAATTTCTCCTCAGTGTCTTGGGCAATTATTGGCCTTAACTGCATCACCATAGACAAAAAGCATATCACTGATAAATGGAGCTTGCTGTATGCAAACTGGCTGCTATTTTTTCTACTATACAATGGCATAAAACATTTTGAGGAGGGCCAACGTCACAAAGAGGCTAATAAATGCAAGTCTTCTGGTTTATTTTGTTTTATTGTCCTAGATTACAAGTGTTTTAAAAGGACACTTGCATGAAAAAATGCATGAAGTACTTCAAACGATAGAGCTGGACTTTGTTACAGAGATTATTCCTTAATAGGTACAAAAAAACCTCGTCCCACCCACTACTGCCAATAGCTCAAAACACTTGATTATTATTATTTTAATTAATGAGGGGTCAAGAACTCACCACCATCTTCATCCTCTGCATTCTCCTCAATGAGTCCACTCCGAGTTGGAAGTGTTAATCCAGCCAGCAGGGACTTCAGCAGAGCCATCTCTGGATATTCCCGTGATAGGTAACTGTATCAAATGTCAAAAAAAAACAAACGCATGACTTTGAAGAAAAGAGATTTTGTGTCTTGGTAGGGTAGGGTTTAGGGAATGGGACAGGTTGGAGAAGGGAGGCAGATATCCTCCAACGGCTCATATTTTTAAAAGACGATTTCTTGCCTGCTCCAGGACCCCCAGTGTTCACACTGACAAATGAGTACAACAGATCCAGGCAATTGCCAAGCTGGTCACAGCTGGGCGAAGGCCGGTCAGCATTTGAGATATACCTCATGCAAGGCACAGCAGACTGATCAACTCACTGTGGGAGACCATAGACATGGGCTTGCTTTGCATCAACAGAATCCTGTGAACTTCTTGTGGCATGTTGCAACATTTGAAATACACGATTTAAATGCAAGTCTTCCTTTACAACTGCACCATAACACGGGCTTAGAAAAAACCAAACAATTTCCGACTACGTCAGTGATCATTTACTCTGTGCTCTCAAACCCGACCTCAGACACTCAATTAATGGCATTCCCTGTTCAAGCACCATGCAATTAGCTGCCCCTTCCCTGATCTTATTCGAAGTCAAACACGTGGCAATGGCAGGTGATGTTGGCATTACATTCCGTGTATTTCCTACATACACTGAGACGTAGTGAAAAAGAGATCTTCTGATTTCACAATCGCGCTGGATATCTAGTTTGGGAATGGGCCATCCAGGTATTGCAGAGAAGTAGAAAACCAACTCACTCACCCATCTACGTTCTGAAACATTTCAGCACGGTTTCAGGAGAGAAGAGGCACTTTAGATTACAACCTTCCATATCCACAACCACTGCCATCAGAAGCACAAGTGCAGCCCCCTCCAAGCCACTCACCATCCTGATTTGGGAATACATCTTCTGTTCCATCACTGTCGCTGGATCAAAATCCTTGAATTCCCTCCCTAAGGGCTTTGTGGGTCTACTTATAGCACATAGACTGCAGCGGTTCAGGGCAGCAGCTCACCACCACCTTCTAAACAGGAACAAGGGATGGGTAATAAATGCTGGCCCAGCCAACAACATCTATGTCCCGTGAGTGAATAAAAACAAAAGGACTCATTAAATAGTGCATTCTTTCTTAATCCCTCCTTCCAACTATTCATTTTTTAATAAAACAAACAAAATACTCACTGGAGCACATCTGAATGCTTCTGAAGGAATGGAACAGCTGCTGCTGCATTGTAGGTTATAAACTTGTGAATAAAATGCACGCATTTATTGATGAAAGAAGCAATCAGTCTGGAGTACTTCCCATAATTCTGTTAGAAAGAGTATTCAAAATTATCCAAAGACAGTCAGTGTTTTTATTCTTAGCTGCGATACTTATTCCCCCCAACAATTACCCATGTATTGTCCTCCTCAATTTAAGCTGTGATACTCTTCCACAGCTGTCAGCCACCTTCCAGCACTGTTATCTATTCAGATCTAAATTGTGGTAGTGTATGACTTCAGACTAGATAACTGCTTATTACTGCAGCCGAGTTAGATTCCTACTTCAGCATCCAACTAGACATTTGGTCAGGAATTGTCAAATAGCAACTAATCTGATCTGATCTGATCTCTTCGCCCTAAACCAGAGTGCAAAGGCCTGTTGCAGAACATAGTTTAACACTGTGCTGGGTCATAAATGATAACTTAGGGCAATCTAGAGACTGAAGTTGTGGTCCTCAGAGTTTGTACTGCTAAGTTACTGACTGGATAAAAGGGACGCACCACTTACAAAGCCATCAAGAATAAGGTTGCTCAGCTTTATTGCTGGCAGCAAATATACTTTTGCTGTACACTTTCAAAGTTTAGCTTGAAATGGAATGAACTCAGGATTAAACATTAAGCACTATTCTTAAAATCTATGTTACAGTCATGATATCCCCCTTGGTGACTTGGTGTCAAGTCTTGTTTGATAACAATCCCTCGTGAACATACAAACAAGGAAGAGAGGCCATTCAGTTCCTTGAGCTTGCTCTACCATCTAATACAAGCATGGCTAATCTCACTGTAACTTCAAATCCACATTACTACCTACCCCATTAACATTTCACCTCCTTGATTTCCAAGAATCTATCCATCTCTGCCTTTAAAAATATTCACAGACTGTTTCCAATGCCTTCGGAGGAAGAGAGTTCCAAAGACACATAACATTCTAAGGCAAAACAATTTCCCGTTATCTTTGCTTTAAACAAGCAAACAGTGACTCCCAGTTCTAGATTCTCCCATAAGAAACATCGTCTGAACAGGGAGTTAAGACTCTCAGGATTTTCTGTGAAGCAGCAGTCAGCATTTTGCTGTATGGTAGGTGCTATATAAGTACATGGTATTGTTTTAATAGCAGTAGTATGAGGTGTCAAAATTCCAGCTTTGCCTAATCCTGTTTGCTATTTCGTCTTATTAATGGTCCCAGTAAAGTTATTGGAAGCTTTTTTTTAAATGACTAAGAATGATCTAATTGAAAGGCTGACAATAAATTAAAGTTTAGAAAGGAAGTTATTTTTGGGAGGGAATGGAGTCCAGAAGGAGGATCCTTGACTTTAAATTAGAATGAGGCAGTTCAGGAGTGATGTCAGGAGGCACTCATATACACAGAAGTGGTAGAAAAATAGAACTCAAAGCTGGGACTGAAGAGTCAATTTAAAATTTAAAACCTGAGACTGGTAGACTTTTGTTAGGCAAGGGTTTTAAGAATTACAGAAGCAAGGTACGTGGATGAACTTAGGATATTGAATGATCTTAATGAATGGTGCGACAAAACCACTTTGATGGAATAGCATATGAATGAACTTCTTATATTCTGACTGAGCTTCCACTGACCTGCAGAAGTAATATGAAGGAGAGAAGGCAGTCTTGCATCGCCCCCTGGTGCTCACTCTGAAATAAATGCGGCTGCAACAATTCCAGGATTCCCAGAACATGCAGAAAGAAGATTAAATGGTTCTGCTGGCGAAACTCCTGAAAATTCAAATGAACTCGTCCATGTAATAGAGCAGCAATCATTGGCAAATGTCTGAAAAGTAAAACAAAATAAACACCAAAATGTTGCTGAGCAAATACTCATGGGTAAGGTTTTAAGCAGATGCAAATCAGCTAAAAGTTAAATGCACTGGAACAGAAGTAGGCCATTCAGCCCAGAGCCCCTTCCACCGTTCAATTAGATTGTGAACTGATCTGTACCTCAATCCCATATACTCACCATTACTCCATATCTCCTAAATCCCTTACCCACCAAAAATCTAAAGATCCCAGTCCATGCAACGTACTAGAAATGCCTGACTTGCTTATTGTATCTCTTCATGTGTCTCTACTAGGCCAAATTATAATCTCTTTTAATGATGAATGTTAATGAAATCCTAGCTAATGAGAATCTAATAGAGATAGATGCGACAGCAGTTTCACAATCAATGTATATGGATCTTATTTGGAATTGTGTGCTGGGTTTGAGGGACAGGAGTAAAGCACCACTGGCTTAACACTAAGAGCACAATTGATCTGTCATTATCCTAGGTAGATTTACTCGCCAACTTATTCTACTGGTATAAGAGTAGCTCAGAGGAGGAAAGAAGGTGCTGGACAGAGACAAGAATGTCGAGAGAGTGGGAGTCAGAGATTAGAGGTGAAAAAGATCAGCAGCAAGTAACCCATGCATCAGATAAACAGCAAAACAAAAATGAGCCCTTTAACCATTATAGTAAAAGGATCCTTTAACATAGTAATATTAATACCGAAGCAATAGAACAGGATGTGCCACTGCCAACTTTCTGCAGGCCATGTTGGCATCTGCCATACGGTTCTCCGACGTTTTCGAGTCATTGGTGTCTGCGAGCAGCGTCAGCAACCGATGCACGAGTGCGTCCAGCTGGGAAAGAAGGAAAAAAGTGTTTGTAAAAGCTGCTCACCCAAAACTGTTTCAGCCAGAAACCAAATCCAGGGTTTGCTATTTATGGTCAGAACACCAGTCAGCAGCAATCAGTTGAACAACACGACGCTACATTTGAACCTAGGGCAGTGAAGCACTGCTGCTGCCCGTTAGGACAGAATATATCACAGATTAGGTTCAGGTCTGATATAACACCTGGATTTGGCTGCTAAGTGTTATTAAAAATCAGTTTAACCTGAGTATAATCCTGATGTATAAATGATTTAATATTTAAGATTTGATATAATGCTCTCACACTTAGAACAGTACTTTCAAGAAGGCAGAATGCGACATGGAACATCACATACAAAGCTTGCAATAGCAGCATTTATAGGTTATCAAAGTATTCAACAGTAAATGTATATTTCTTACAAAACTTGCTAATGATGAACTTACTCCTCAGAAAGGCACACATTAACGTGTTCCTTTAGTAATTTTTAAAAATTACACTCTTCAAAGAGTGGTAGCTTTTGTACATCAGAAAAAAGCTCAAAAAAATCAGATATGACTTGAACCGAAACAGTGGTGGCAGCAGTTTCAACAAGTGAAAGGAAATTAGGTATCGTATTTGAGGCTGAAATATTTGTAGGACTCAGGAGAAAGAAATGAGGCTGAACTATGTGGACAGCTCTTTCAGAGAGCTGAGACAGGAAACCTTGACTTAATGGTCTCCTGATCTGTATGATTCCATGAAACCCTCACCACAGTGACACTGATGCTGCTCATTCTGAAAAATGTAGTGCCCAAGGAGGACACTGTCCCTGAAGACATTAATACCTTGCAGGTACTTCCATCAGTGGTACCATCACTGGTTAGCACGGAGTCTGGGAGACTGACATGGCGGATAACCTCTACAACTTGGAAGTATATTTGAAGAAGCAGATTCTGACAACGCTTGCCCATCACACTGCTGAAAAGAGACAGAGAAATATAATACAGCAATTAAATATCCAAAATAATCCTGGACAGAAACAGACAGCATTTTCAATCTATATTAGCCCCAGCAACAACCGGGAGGAACTATCCCATTTTGAACTGGAAATTCCAGAGTCCCAAAGACACAGCATGTTACTTCAGCTAGGAAGGTAAATACTTGGAAAAGAAATCTAAAGCATGTATCCCATTCACCTGGATAAAGATATCTCCTTACTCTTTGGATCCCAACAGAGGGGTATTTTTCATTATTCACTCAGAGGATGTAGGCATCTCTGGTAAGGCAAGCATTCATTGCCGATTTCTAATTGCACAGAGAGCACCTGAGAGTCTGGAGTCACATGTAGGCCAGATGGCAGATTTCTTTCCATTAGTGAACCAGATGGGTTTTTCCTGACAGTCAGCAATGTTTCATAGTCTTCATTTGCTTCTTAATTTGAGATTTTTTTATTGAATTCAAATTCCACCATCTGCCATGGCAGGATTGGAACCCAGGTCCCCAGAACATTAGCCAAGTTTTTGGATTAACAGTCTAGTGATAATGCCAGAAGGCCATCACCTCCCTTCTTCACTGGACTGGGAATGGTAACTCTGCTTTCTCTCCAAAGATGCTGCCAGACCTGTTGAGTCTTTTTTGTAATTTCTGCATTTGCTTCTGATTTTCTTCATCTGCAGTTCTTTGATTTTGTTTAAAGGAAATATTAGGATGGGTGATCAAGAGTTCACCAAAGAAATAGATTTTAAGAACAATACTTTGTACTTTCCATTTTAAAGTCTCAGCGTTTAGAGATTTTGAAATGAATGAACAGAAAAACTTGTCATGGCTTGCTCTAAAGCAGTCCCGGCTAAAAATAGACAGTGAACAAGGAACTAGGTAATTCTGAGATATCCTATTATTTGAACAGTACATGCAAAGAATGACCAGATAATTAAGAAGCAGAACCTCAAAAAGGTCACAATTCCTGGATTATGGCCTGAGCCACTTGCAAATTAGAACATGGCAGATCAGATTAGAGAATGAATACGCCTTTCAAAGACTTGTGTGGGAGAGGTGCATTCCACTTCACGGGACACTTGGTACTATTGCTGGGTACTGTGGGACCTGTACCACTGATTTGTTGTCTACATGAATCTAACTGGGGTTGGTGTTCTTGCGAAATAGAGAGGATTTTAAAATAAATAGTGAGCACAAGGGATTAAATTTGGGAACTACAATAAATAAAGCAACAAACTGTTCTGAAGGAGAATCATTGGACTTGAAATGTTGACTCTCTTTTCTCTTCACAGATGCTGCCAGATCTGCTGAGCTTCTCCAGCAATTTCAGATTAAACTTGAGAAGATATAGTAAATCAGTGAGTAAAAGGTAAAGTTGCCATAGTCCTTTCACACCATAAAGCTGCTCTTTCATTAGAGAGAGAGAAGACTGTGGGTGGTTTAACATAAGGGTTGTCACATTTCGGGTGAGGGGAGAGGCTGAGAAGAAGAATGTTTCATGGTAATCTCACTCAGTGTGGGAACCGAATCCACGTGGTTGGCGTCACTCTGCACTGCAAGCTAGCTGTCCAGGCCCACTAATTAATGGGTACAGACAAGGCAAAGGGGACGGAATTAATTTAAAAATAATTATTCATTAATGAGGGCTTCTCTAGGCAGCATTTACTGCCCATCCCTAATTGCCCAGAGGGCAGTTCAAAGTCAACCACATTGCTGTGGGTCTGGAGTCACACGTGGGCCAGACCAGATAAGTTTCCTTCCCTAAAGGACATTAGTGAACCAGATGGGTATTTCTGACAGCGATGATAAATCTAATTGCAAATAAATTGATAAGATTTGACATCATAAAATGAAGGGTAAAACTTAAAGATGCTATCTGAATGCATGTAGCTTTTGAAACAAAACTGATGAACGGAATGCACAAATACAAATAGATAACTACAACCTGATAACCATTACATACATAGCTTCAGGGTGACATGGACTGGGGCCTAAATCTTGAAGAGTACAGGACATTTGGAAAGGGCAGGAAGCTAGGAAAAGATGGGGAGGTTGGCTCTGTTAATTAATGTGGTATTAGATAAATATAGAAGGATTACCCAAGTTCAGGAAGCCAAGATTTGGGTATGATTGAACAATCAATTAACGACTTGTCGGAATGGGATGCTGGCCATCTAACAATAACTACGGAATAAACTAGCGCATAAAAGTAAAAATAATGGTTTGTCAGAGAAGCAGGGTAATAACCACAGGCGATTTCAATCTACATACAGAATGGAAAAGTCAGATGGACAAAGGATGATAAGTTCATAGAAACTATCCTGAAGAGATTCTAGAACAAGCATGTTCTAGAGCTGATCAGAGATCAAGTTACATTATTCCATGTAGTTTGCAACAAAACAAGTAGCAGCAAACAGAATATACCTTAATTTTACATTCTATTTGAGGGAGTAAGAAATGGGTGCAAGCATTTTAAAACTTAAATATGAACCATTGTGGTCATGAAAACAGGACCGCCCAACGTAAATTGTCAAAAATTGGTTAAAAGATAGATGAATAGAGATACAACAACAAACTTCTAAGAAGATATTTCAGAACACACAGACTAGATATGTTCCAGCAAGTAACAAATTCCAAAAGACAAACCCACCATCTATGAATTAACTAGAAAGGTTAACAAATGTCAAATTTAAAGGAAAAAAAAAGTACAACTGTGCTAAAGATAATATTTTTTATATATATATATATATATATAATTAATTTGTTTAGTTACTCTTTAGTGTTTCTGTCTTCTGTTTTATATAAATATATATATAAAACAGAAGAAAGAAACACTAAAGAATAACTAAACAAATTAAAAAATATGGAAAACTTAGATCACAAGCGAAATACTGGAACAGATAGTAAGATTTATATAAATATGTTAACTCATTGCATGTTTAAAAAAGTGTACATTGGTCTTCTAGGGAAGTGAGTTATGGTGAATTAATTGTGAAGGAGGTGGAAAGACAAGGAGGAAAATTACAGGCTAGTTAGCTTAACGAGTCATAAGAAAAATGAAGCATTATGAAAGAAGTTACAACAGTGCACTTTGGATAAGTTCAAGGTAATAAGGCAGAGTAAACATGGTTTTGTGAATGGAAATCATGTTTAACCAATCTACTGGGTGTTCTGTGAGTAAGTAAATTGTGTGGCGAATAAAAGGGAGTTGGGGATGGTACTTAGCTTTCCAGTAGACATTTGATATTGTGCCATATCAAAGGTATTGCAGGACATACAAGCTTGTAGTATAGGGGTGTCATATTGGCATACTGGTTGGCTAACAAGAAGCAGAGAGTTGGCATAACAGTCATTTTGTTGGTTTTCAAGATACAATGCGTATTATGCTACATGAATAAAACAAAGAACTGTGGATGCTGGGAATCTGAAATAAAACCAGAAATTGCTGGAGAAACTCAGCAGTCTGGCAGGAGAAAAAGCAGGATTAACACTTCTCGTCCAGTGATGTTTCTACAGAATTGATGGGGCACAGAGGGAGGAAGGGGCAGGGGAGACAGAGACAGAGACAGAGACAGAGACAGAGACAGAGACAGAGAGAGAGAGAGACAGACAGGCAGACAGACAGAGAGAGAGCGCACAAGAACTACAGTTAGGCAGTTGATGGTATGCCTGGGAGAAAAGAATGCTGATGATGAGGACCACAAGTGGGTGAAAATGGGTTGGCTGTGCTGAATGCATCCCAAGTCATGGCAGGACCAGGGTGTAGAGGGTGGGTAAAGAACATAGGTGCTGTGTTCAGGTTCTAAAATTTTTGAATTTGCTATTGTGTCCTGAAGGCTGAAGGGACCCTGTGCAGAAAATTAGATGCTATTGGAGTTGGTAGAATTTGCAGCTTATGATCCTTTGCATGCAGATGCTGATGGGATGGAAAGTGAGGACTAGGGGGACCTTATCTGTGTTGTGTGAGGGAAGAGCAGGGGCTGAGGGCAAAAGTGCGGGAAATGGGTCAGATACGGCTAAGGGCCCTGTCAAGCACGGTGGCAGGAAATCGTCAGTCGAGGATTAAAGTATTTCATTTTCCATGGATGGCATGCTATGATGAGGACATAAGGAATCTGCAAGAGGATATGGATAGGTTGAACAAGTGGGCAAAAACTTAGCATGTAAAGTTTAATGTAGGAAAGTGTGAGGGCATGCACTTTGGTTGGGAGAATCAAAAGATAGATTATTTTTTAAAAGGGACAGACTCCGACAAAGTACAAACAGATCTCGGCGTTCAAGTGCATGAAACACACAAAGTCATCATACAGGTGCAACAATTAATTAAGAAAACAACTGAAACTATACTTTATTGTTATGGATTTGGAGTTTAAAATTAGGGAAGTCTTGCTACAACTCTACAGGATATTGGTAAGGCTGCACCTACAGTATTGTGTACAGTTCTGGTACACGAATTTAAGAAAAGATACACTGTTGAGGTTGATTGGCTCGCTGAGCTAGTTTGTTGCTCCGCAGATGTTTCGGTACTGTGCTCGGTAACATCCTCATTGTAGCCTCTGATGAAGCATCAGTGTGTTTTCACACCTGGTTTTTAAACTCTGGGGTCAGTTGCGATGGATTGCCTCACTTCCAGGTTTCCTCCGTAGTGGAATGTACATGGGGTCGAGTTCAAAGTGTTTATTAATAGCCTGCTTCATGGAGTGCCATGCTTCCAGGAATTCTCGAACCTGTCTGTGCCTAGCCTGTCCCAGGATCTTGGTGTTGTCCCAGTCAAAGTGGTGGTTCTCCATGTCCATGTGGATTGAGATGAGTGAGTATTGGTCATGTCTTTTTGTAGCCAGTTGGTGTTCATGTTCTCTTGCTGTTATTTTTCTTCCTGTTTGTCCGATGTAGTGTTTTGCACAGTCTCTGCAGGGGATTTTGTAGATGACGCTGATCCTGTCCGTGGCGGGGAATGGGTCTTCAGTTTGGGTGAGCACTTGTCGTAGGGTTGATGTGGGTTTGCATGCCACTCTGATGCCCAGCGGTCGTAGAAGTCTTGTGGTGAGTTCCAACTTGTTCCTGATGTAGGGTAGTGTGATGAGTGTGTCGAGGCGTGTAGAATCTTTCTGATGCTGTTCCCGTAGGCATCTCTTGACCCAGTTCTTTGGATATCCATTATCCTTGAACACTTGGAAGAGGTATTCCTCCTCCTCTTGGCATATTTCTATGTTGCTGCAGTGTGTTGTTGCCCTTTTAAATAGTGTTGACACACAGCTTTGTTTGTGTGTGCTGGGATGGTTACTATTGAAGTTCAATACCAAGTGTGTGTGTGTGTGGCTTTTCGGTGTACTTTCAGTAGTCTCAGACTTTGACTAGAACAACACCAAGATCCAGGGACAGGCCAGGCACAGACAAGCACGAGAATTCCTGGAAGCATGGCACTCCACGAAGCATGCTATTAATAAACACATTGAACTCGACCCCATATACATTCCATTACAGAGGAAATCTGGAAGTGAGGCAATCCATCGCAACAGACTCCAGAGTTTAAAAACCAGGCCGGAAAACACACCGATGCTTCATCAGAGGCTGCACTGAGGATGTTACCGAGCACAGTAACGAAATGTCTGCGGAGCAACAAACCAGCTCCGTGAACCAACCAACCTCAACACCCATAACCTAAGCTAGAGATCTACTCCAAAACCTTAGAAAGGATATACTGGCACTGGGGGAAGTTCAAAAGAAATTCACAAGGCTGATTCCTCAAATGAATGACTGGCCTATCAAGAACGGCCGAATAAGTTCGGTATTTATTCGTTCGTGTTTAGGAAAACAAGGGATGATCTTATTGAAACATTTAAGATTCTGAAGGGGTTGACAGGATAACGGGACACTTGCTTCAGACTGAGATGTGATGGAATTCCTTCTCTCAGAGGGTAATGAATGGCTAGAATTCTCGACTCCAGAGGAATGGAGGATCACGGAAATATCAGGGTGTTGAGCACTGTTTAGAGTTTACATGATTGAGAAGTTCAGGCCTGGGTAGATCAACCATAATCTTACTGAATGACGGGAGGGGCTTGAATGGACAAGTGTCCTACTCCTGCTCCTATTTCTTGTGTCCTTATGGGAGAATCTTGAACTAGGCGCCACCGTTTGAAAAATGAGAGATCGAGCATTGAAGTTGGAATTTCTTTTCACAAGTGTCAAGAGTGTTTGGAACTCTCTTCCTGCCTTTAAATGGTGGAGCAAACTGAAGGGGCCAAATGGCCATCTTCAATGCTTTGCATGGAGGTAAGTGAGGAAGGCATTCAGTGTGGGTCAACACTGAACAGGAATGGACGGAAAGGCAAGGAACAATGGCAAATTAAAGCAGACATCTTCTGCAGATTAAATGTTCCTTGCTGTTTAATGCTGAACAGAATTGTGCGCTTAGGATAGGAATGCAGTTATAAAATAATCTACCTTTGGCAGTGAAGCATGATTCGCCCAATTCCTATACTCTATTAGTTTGCATAATCCACCAGCAACTCATTAATTTGCTCTTTGTGCAGTTTTTTCCCTGTTAATCCACAATGCAACAAGTCAACTACTTAACAGAGTTAGGGATGAGTGCTACCTTGTACCTTTAATTGTGACAAATAAGTGCACAGTATTACACTAGCAGCCCTCACCTGCCTCCTAATGCAAGTGTTAAATTTAGAAATAATGAGCTATAGCATTCATATTTCCAACATTTATCATCTAAATCCTTTGACTCACTCAGACATGATAATCCTTTGTGAAGTTATGCTTCTTTCAAGCACATAAATTGACAATTCTTCAGAATAAAGTCACATTCAACTTTCAATTAAAATTTTAATTGAACACAACCCCAGAATCCATCTTCACTTGAAACCCCAGTGGTCAAATATTGGGTGGATGTTGATAATTTATTGCCTAATTAAACATTACATTCTGTAGATTAAGATAATGCACGTCTCAAATTTGTCACTACTTCAGCTTCTGAGAAATTCATTTGAGGAAACACTTCATGCTGCACAATCTCTTCTGTCAGTGTGAAGCTGCTTATCTTTTCTCCACCCCTGCAATTTTTGCCCCTTCTCATTCAAATAAAGATGGCTTGTGCTGGGACACGATCCCCCTGGGTCCACACAGCTTTCCAGCACTTCGCCTAGCCGGTCAATTATCAACTCCACAGCAGTGGCACTTAGACAACAGTCAGATAATTCTGAGTTCAAACTTTAGTCAACAGACGTAATCGAGCCTCACTTGCATTGTGTTATTAAATGTTAAACCTCTCAGTAGGGCACAAATGATGCAAACGTGCTTCTTTGAATAAAGACAGGAAGGGAGTTTGAATGGTTTTGGCCAATATTTATCCCTCAAACAACAGCACAAAAGAAACATACATGACTTGGTTATTATCACATTGTTGCTTTTGGGACCTTGTCATCAAATTATTTCATTGGTCCATGTGCGTACATTTTTAAAAATGTACTTTGTTCGCTATAAAGTGCTGTGGGGCTTGAAAGGTGTTATTTAAGTGCACACTCTCTCTTTTGACAGTGAGCATAGACTTTGAACAACATTGGCATAGGGCAAGGTCTTATAGTTCTGCAAGTTTTCTGGATAATTAGCCCCACACTACAAACCTGCATGAAAAGTGACAAACAGCCTTTTCTGAAGTGGACAAAGTGTGGTGAGTGTACAAAAATGTTGTTGAAGCATAATATCACTGTAAGTGCCAAATACTCATGGACCTTGCACAACTTCTGTATCTGTTGTACACTGATCACAAATGCCCTGTTTATTCACACAGAACCTTAGATATGGCTGTATTTACTTTTAACATGCAGCAATCAACCCAGTTCTGTGCATTCAAATTCTTAAGGGTACTTTCTGATATCCATCAAATCTGTCAAAAAAGAACTGCAGCAAGTCATTGCACTAAATAATACAGCCCCTGGAATGTTCTACAAAGTAAGGAATTAGTGGTCATGTACAAAACTACTAAATGGTTGACAAACATGAAAACTTGTTTTCATATTTACCTGTCTCCCCACTGTTTAATGCAACTGATCAAATACTCAGTCACTTTCTTGACATTAGCCAAATTGCCATGGCAACAGCTGAGCAGCAAAGGGAGCCGTGACTGGATGAGGGTGCCTGTAGCATCCTCAGCAGATTTGTATTCTTGTGACCCGTTGCAGGTTCTCACTTCGGACTCTGAAAGAATGATATCCACCAGGCTGATGAGTTCCGCCTTCTTCAAGCGCAGGACATATTCCTCACTGTGTTTCTAAAATGGCAGCGTTTACACAGATTCACATCAGATAATGAAGAGGCAGATAATGATGCACTGTTAGATAAGGAGGCCTGTTTGTGGGAGCTTGCTGTGTGCAAACCTGCTGCCCACTTACAACAGCAACTACATCTTAAGCATTCTTCATTTGCAGTAAACCACTTTCATACAAGTTTAACACAACTTTGTTGCATTTCAATCCTTATCCCAAAAAAAATTAAATCAAGTGCATTGCTCACACATTTCATGCCTTGGCTATCCTGTTTTCAAGACAGCTTGGCTAAGACTAAGCTACTTGCACAGCCCCTTTGCAAAGCCCGAATAAATTAATGATGTCAGTGTTCAGTCACAAGGGACAATGGCAAATTTCTACCATTCAGTTTGATGACAGCTGTGTACCCTGCTTGTAATAAAGTGCAATCTTTCAAAGCTTGGCTGAAGGAGTCTGTCTAGATTTTGCTGGTCCAACAGATTAAAGTACCTTGAATCAAGATACACATCAGCAATGATCTTCCTGAATCACAGAACAAGCTTGGGGACTTCAATGGTCCTATGCTCCTGCTCCTATGCATTGCCTTGCAAGACAGTTCTGTTCTGTGTCAGTAGTGCCTGCATTGGTGTAATTATTCCAGTTTTGCAGTTGGGATTTCAACTTAACTGTAGTGAAAAACAATGATTTTGCAAAACATCATAATGCAGAATTGTTTCTAAACAAAAGGCCACTGTCCAAAAATGTTAACTTGATTTCTCACTGCACAGATGCTGTCAGACCTGCTGAGTACTTCCAGCATTTTTCCTTTTGCATCCAAGTTATGGCCAACAACAGGAACATAGGAACTATAGACATTTGATTTCTCCAGCTTGTTCAAATGCACAGTGGTTGGTCTGCATCTTAACTGTACATCCAGTACCATGGTATACCATGGACTAACAAAAAGAATACTGATTTCATTTGATTAACAGCTCTTGAGGAAAGGGGCCTAGTTTTCTGCTGTCCCTTGTGTAATGGAAGTGCATCTTGAGATCATACCCGAACAACTGAGTTCGATTTTAAAGTAATATTGATCTAAGAGCATTGCAGTGACTCGGTATGAAGAGCACAACATGCTTTTCTACTTCTGTGGATTTAATTTAGTCCTCTGAAAACAGGCCCAACAATGTCAGAAGTCCGTACTGGATTACGCCACTCGTCAACTCCTCGTGCACTTCTTAAATTCACTGTCACTTGCCTGAAGATAGTTACTGGCTTTCTCCCATGTCATCTGATTGTGAAGCCTACCTGTGGAGTTCTTTGGTCACGTCCTTGCCAGATCCTTGGAATATGCACACAGGCGGAGAGGAAATCCAGACATGCTGTGGGGTCAAGCCTGCAATTAAAGGAAAAAAAAAATTAGGCAGTGGTCACTAGAAAGAAAGAAAGAAAGTAAAGGGAAGTAGAAGAGAACACGAGGTAAACAAAATTTGTGCTAATTGTTCATTTTGACCAAGAGTTTCTGTTAATAGAGACTGTTATGAAATTAAAACAAATGGAGCAAGAGCAGTAATCAGGTCAACTGCAAAAATAAAAACACTGACTGTAGCATTGTCTCTCAAGATGTGACACTGTGTATTTAGTGTGTGCCTGCACAGGTCAGTGCTTGCATGAATATATGCGTATGTATCTTAGTATTTTCTAAATTAACCAACAAAATGTCAAACTAATTAAATAAGACTTTCCCTTATGCACGTATCATGACTGTGGTTCAGTGACCCAAACTCTTATTATCTGTTTGTACAATTGTGAATGTCTGAGCTCTTGGTTTGTGCCGGCAGCTATGACTCACCTGAGTTCCCCATGCTTACTCAACAGAACGCTGATGCACCGGTGCAGTGTGGTCCAGTTTGACTGGTGGATGAGGGCAGCCAAAAGGTAGGGTCGGAATGAAAGCAGCTGCAATCCTGGCTGACCTGTTATCTGGAGACAATTCAGAGTACAAATTAACGCAAGAACCAAAACAAGCCTTGCACCTAGGTATCTGATGATACAAAAGATGCAACTGAACAAGGTCATAAGTTAAAATTTCTACCATTTTACCTGTTCACTCTAACCTTTTTATGGTACATGTGCCCCATGATCTCGTAAACCTTTCAGCTAAAGAATTTCAAAGAGTCACAATTTTCAGTGAAGAAATTTCTCCTTGCCTCTATCTCTTAAGGCGATCAACCTCTACTCCTGAGATTGAGGTCCTGTGTCCTAGACACTCTACGCAGCAGAAAGAACCACAGTATCTTTGCTGTCAAGATCTTTCAGAATCTTGTATGCAGTGACATCACCTCTCAATATTGTCTGGACGTCAGAAGAGCAACTCAATTTACTCAGTCTCTCATATTGATCCCTGGCTTGAGAGTATTGTCCTACCAGAGTAATCTTTGCTCTATACCCTCCAATGTAAGTATTCTTTTCCTTAAATGTGAAGACCAAAACTGTACACAGTATTCCAGGTATGGTCTCACCAAAGCTACGGACATTGAGAGAAAGACTTCCTTATTCTCGTACTGCAATTCCCTTGCAATAAAGGTCAATATGCCATTTGCCTTCCCAGCTGCTTGTTGTGCCTACATGCTGATGTTGCATTTTTTGTACATGTATACCTAAGCTCCTCTGAAGAACAACAGTCACTAGCCATGCATTTAAAAGAAAAAATTATGAAGGCAGATCTAGCAATCAGAAACTTTGCCTCAAATGATGAGAACAGTGTAAGGACCTTGTCAGAATGGTCTTCCTCCTTCACTGAAATCCACTTGCCTACTTTGGAGGCTTCCAAATCCATAACGATCAATTGTTCAAGTACCTTACAGACTGAAGACGAGGGGTAGGGTTGGTACCCTGGGATTGGGGACCAGTTTTTCTGACTTCAGAATGGCAATGACTTTGGAAAGATGCCAGATTTCTGGGATTATGCCGGTGTAAATGATGTTGGAAGTAGGTTTGGTAAACTACATCCATCTATTTGGCATAGGTTCTCGAACAATTCTGCACAGGTGGCACTTATCCTGGTGACTTTCAGCATCTTGCTCACCTCTTCAGAGGTGAACGTGATGGTTGTGGAGTAAGCTTTTGCACAGCCTTTCTCATTTTATATTTATTTTCAGAGGAGTGGTTGCTCTTGAGTCACTAGGAAGCAGGGTGCAATTGCACCTCCACTGACCCTTGGCACCCAATGCTGTGGAAGAGAGGTGACACCAAGTCAGTGAAGCAAATTCCAGGGTTTTCTCCCAGAACACAAGAAATACAAAAACCCTGATTTTGTATTTCCAGGTCCTTGTATTTCTTGTCATGTCAATCTGCCTTCCCTCTATTTTTCAATGTTCTCACCGAAGTCAGGATGTAGATTGGCTGTGAAACAAAGAGGGAGATGTTGGTGGTCACAGGAAAGTCCAGACCACATGGGGAAAAGTCGAAAAGACATGCACCGAGAAAACCTTCTTTGTTGCAAGGTTTTGCAGGGATCTTTACATTTGCACTAACTAGTCCAATGGCCAACAGAGGAAATCTCACCACCAACTGTGGCTTTGGATAGTAGGTGGCAAACAGCTTCAAATTCTCCAGCACCAACAACCTCAATTTGTTAATCGCAACAAAATCCCCAACTGGATTGAAGTGAAGTCTCAATGAATGCACATAACTGAAGCAGAAACACTCCAGGGTTAATGACTTTGCTGATGTTCATTTAGTTAATTAGGCATAGCTGCCTATTCCTTGATGTACGATATAATATTCCTTTAAAGTTTCTCATACATCATTAGTTTTTTACCTTGTGATCAGCAAACAGAAGCTTTAGTTGTTGATCAGGACAGCAGGAAACAACCTCAGGGTCCAGGAGCTCAAACCAGTCAATAAATAGTCCTGATGCTGATACAGGCTTAATCCTGTCTGCGCTGCATAAACAAAGAAAAAGAAGCAAAGCTGATGATATGCTGCAGAGTAACTTGTTGGTATCTGAAGAAATTACTTTAAAAAAACCTGTGGGTGCTGTAAATCAGAAACAAAAATAGAGATTGCTAGAAAAGCTCAGCAAGTGTGGCAGCATCTGTGGAGAGAAATCAGAGTTTCCGGTGTTCTGAGGAAGGGTCACTCGATCGGAAATGTTAACTCTGATTGCTCACCACAGATGCTGTTGGAAAAGCTATTTTTGTTTCTGAGGGAATTATAACTGACGAAGTGAGGGCAGCTTCTTGCTAAAATGGTCCATCATCTCTGAAGCAATGGCCAAAACAAATTGATCCACAGGCTTAGGGGCTACATCACTTTGCCTGGAAGAAATTTGAATTTCTGCAAGTTATGGATTGAATCTTGGAAGCATAAAATAGACACAAAAGTATTTGGAAGAGAAAGGCAAGTTGATGATTTTCTTTGAGGTAGCAGTAAGTCGGGACCCTTCATCAGGACTGCTGATGAAGGCTCCCAACCGGAAACGTTGACTTTTCTGCCCCTCTGATGCTGCCAGATCTGCTGTATTCCACTAGCTCCACACTGTATTGATGATTTCCTTTTTTTATTCTTGGGATGCGGGTGCTGCAGGCTAGGTCAGCATTTATTACTCACCTTCAGTTGCTTTAGGGAATGATGTGGAGAACTGCTTTCTTGCAAAGCTGCAGGCTTTGGGGTGTAGGGACTCCCACAGTGTTGTTGGGAAGGGTGTCCCAGGAGTTTGACACAGCCATGGTGAATGAATAGCGATGCAGTCCCAAATCAGGATGGTCTGTGGCTTGGAGGTGCAGGTGGTGGTATTCTCATGTATCTGCTGTACTTGTACTTATAGGTAACAAAGCTTACGGGCTGGAGGGCTACTGCCAGAGGAAACTTGGCGAGTTCCTGCAATGCATCTTGCAGATGGTGTACACAACTGCCACTGTGCATCAACGGTGAAAGGAGTGAATGTTGAAGGTGGGCGAATGGGGTACGAATCAAGCAGGTTGCTTTATCTTGCATGGTGTCAAGCTGGAGTGTTGCTGGAACATTATTCTTCCAGATATGTAGAGAAAAATCCTTCGCATACATGTCCCATGCCTTGTACATGGAGGACAGGTATTTGGGAAATAGGAAGTGAGTTACTCATCAGAGTTCCTAGCTTCTGACCTGGTCTTGCAGCCACAGTATATATGTAGTTTGTACAGTACAGTTCAGTTTCTGGCCAATGTTAACCGTTAAGGAATGAAGGTTATATTCTCTCTTGTTGGAGGGGGTCACTTATTTTGGTGCAAATTGCCACTTATCAGTCAAGCCCAGATCTTGTTGCACATGGAGAAAGACAGCTCAGCATCTGAGTATCACAAATGGTGCTGAATACTGTGCAATCATCAGTGAACATCACAATTTCTGACCTTATGATAGAGGGGAAGTCAACGATTGAGCAGCTAAATATGGTTGAGCTGAGGCCAAGACTCCAAGGATGTCCAAAGGTTGAGTGACTGATCTCCAACAACTGAAACCATCTTCCTTTAAGCAAGTTGTAACTCCAACCAGCACAGAGTTTTCCCTGATTGCCACTGAGTCTAACTTTGCCTGGGCTCCTTGATGTCACCTTTGGTGAAATGATGTTTTGATGTCAAGGGCCATAACTCTCCTCTCATCTTTGGGCTCTTATGCCCATGGCTGGATTAAGGCTGTATTGAGGTCAGGAGCCAATTGGCCAGAGTGAAACCCAAACTGAGCACCAGATTGCAGTTTATTCATTTGCAGATGCTGCTTGATAGCACTGATTTAGATTGGGTTCCATCAGCTTTAACAAAGGTTTCTGATAATGATGAACATCTATGCTGCTCATAAATCTGGATGAGCCATGCAGTTAAAGGTCAAGATTTAGCAAGTTTTCAGCTGGTCTCCCTTAGTTTGGGAGGATTAATAGGGACTTGGAGCTGAGATGAGCTGACCTCACGAGAAATTAGAAGGGCATAACTTTTCAGCAGCACTTACAATGAAAGGGAAGAATCCTTCAATCTTCAACACTGTGCGCTAGCAGCTCAAGGACTGAGTACTGATTGAAGATGGTTTTTTCTCTTTTTTAATTCACCAGCTGAGGTCATTATTGGCTAGGCAGCATTTACTGCCCAACCCTAATTGCCCAGAGGGCAGTTAAGAGACGACCACATTGCTGTGGGTCTGGAGTCACATGTAGGCCAGACCAGGTGAGGATGGCAGTTTCCTTCCCTAAAGGGCATTAGTGAACCAGATGGGTTTTACCAACAATCGACAATGGATTCATGGTCATCAGTAGATTCTTAATTCCACTTATTTATTGAATTCAAATTCCACTATCTGCCACAGCGGGATTCAAACCCACGTCTCCAGAATGTTATCTGGGTCTCTGGATTAACTTTGCTTTCTGCGACTTCTAGCTTGTCAAAAGATTTTTGTCAATGGCAATTGCACTGCCATTTTAAGGTGGGGGTACCACAGCAACGCAAACCATCAGCGTGGACAACAGGGCTTTAGAGATGACAAACTGCTGTGCCAACTTGCAAGGCATATTAAATGACTGCTAGATAGCTCAGTGCCATCAAACTGATTCGCAATGTCCCACAAATGAAGCAGCGCCCCATTCCCTACAGCACAGGCCAGACACCATTCATTCACAATGACTGCTGACTAAATGTCATTTATTAACTCCTGCACTGGCCATTTGTTCATAATCTCTGTCCCCTGCACGCCACCCATACTCTACGTTATTCCCCTGAGGTTACCTGTCACTGTCGATCTCCATCTTTACAGCTGAATCTTCTCCTTCCTGCTGAAGCAGCATGGTTATCAGAGCTACTGGATCTGAACCAGCTTGCTTTGTGTCGATTTCTGAGTTGGCAGTGAGGACAAGAGTCAAGAGTTCCTCCAAGTAGGGAGACCGCATCTGAATTAAACCCTTTAAAACTGTGGGATTGAGATTGTTGTGGTAAGGTAAAATCCATTTACAAAGCAGAAAATGGGAAAAAAAAAGGAAGAAACATTCCATCTGTTTAACTGTATATAAAGCACTAAATTCTGAAAGTAAGCCATATCTGGTGTTAACTAGTAAACAGCCCTATTTTAAAGACAATTCCATTCATGTATTTTCAACATTTCACTACCAAAACAGCAAAAAGCTAGTAATAAAAGACAAATAAATCCTCCCAGAACCTCAGTGACAAAACGTACTATATCCAATGCTACTGTCCAACAGGACAAGTAAAATTTCATTAATCACTTAATGCTCATAAAATCCCTAGATTTCAAATTTAAGTAGCATTATTATTTGATTTTTTTAACCTACTCATATTTTCTCCTTTAAAAGCAACATTCCAGATATATTACACAGACCACTCTTCCTACTCTGTAAAAATTGGAGATTTTTATGCTTTCGTCACACCTCATTACTATCCCCGACCATCACCGTTACATATGCCTCTTCAACAGCACCTCCATCAATAGCTTACAAATCACGCAAACTGTGACTGGACCAGCCTATTATACAGAAACTCAGGACGACTGCATTTTGATTTTAGGCAGAACATCCCACTCTTTTGTTAGCTATCTTAGTTGCACCCCACACTGTTAAGGCATGGCTAGTTTCTCTAAGGCCTCTTTGTTAATTAGACTCAACTAAGTACACCAATTGCAAGAATTATGGTGCATTTGATGTAGTTGCTACACCCACCAGAGAAATGAGAAATTTATTCACTCAACAAAGTAGTTAGATTGTGCAAATCATTCCTAGGAGGTAATTGAGGCAAATAGCTTAGATGTTTGTGAAAGAAAACTGGATGGGTACACGTGGGAAAAGGAAATGATAGGGTATGACAAAAAACTGAGGTGAGAGAAAGAATGGAGGAACTCACTGGAATACAAAGACTAATAGAAACTAGTCAGGCTGATTGGCCGGTTTCTGTGCTGTATAAAATGCGATAGCTCTGGTTAATCTGTACAATGCTGCTTTCAGACGATGTGTTAAGGGCCTGAGAAACAGTAACGTGCATCCTAATCTAGTTCTTGTAGACAATCAGGGTTGGAGAATGAAGTGACAATACTGAAACCTTTAGGATGTAGGAACCAAGGCTGGTTCAGTCTAGGATTCTGAAATTGGTCTAATAATCCAGGGAACACATATTTAATTCTCACTTGGGAGGTTTGAGGTCTGTTTGAGGTTCGGTTTTTAAAAAAAATTAGAAATTAGAAAAAACTGATATCATGAAGCTGCTGGAATGTTGTAATAATCCACTAGTTCAACTTTGTTAGGGAAGGAAATGTGCTGGGCTTACATTCTCTTTAGTCCCTGAACAAGCTGATTCATTCTTAATGACCTCATGCTCTTCTGTCTTCATACAACAGATATAGAAGGGCCTACTGCACTATTTCAAGGAACTGGGGAGATTCTGGTGGCCTAGAGCTAATATTTGTCGGTCAAATCAATATCATTAAAATAGATTATATGGTTAAAATCACATTGCTCTTTGTGGGACTTTGCTGTCTGCAAATTGGCTTCCACACTACCTATATTATAACAGTTACTTCTAGACATATTTCACTGGCTAAAATACATGATCCTTTTTGAATCCGGTTAATTAGTAGACCAGAGCAGGCCAAAACTCCTCCTTTTCTGTAGTATGTAACACATTAATCATCAATGCATACCTTTCAATTTAGCTGCTGACCCAGAATTTTATTTCCAGCCAGTTACAAATTCAGTACTAGATAGGATATAGATAACAAAAGTTTATATAATTCCATACCTCTTGCCTTTAATTCTGGCTCCACATTGCATTTCTCTCCAGCTTTCAGAGCTGATATTATTCCCCGCACTGCTGAATCGATCAGTTCCTGGTCCTGCTGGTAGGTCAATTGTTCTGCCAGGTGCCGGAAGCCAGCTCTTACTGTGGAAATAGGACCCCATTATTTAGTCTTAGCCATGACACAATGATAAGAGTAGATGTAACGAGAGGAACTTACAAAAAACTCTGTGGTACAGAGAGAATTTTACTTATGTTCGTGTGATCGGCAAAACGCCACACTCAAGTTGGACTTGCAACATTTTGTAATTCTGAGATGATTGGCAAATTTCCCATTCAGTTTTACTAACTGTTGTTTCCTTATGTGCAAGAGTCTATCATAAAAGCCGAGAATTTGCTGGCAGCTTGCTGTTGTCTATTTAGAGAATGATCTGTTCTGAGGCTGATTTTTAAAAAAAATTCTCCTGGGATAAAACAAAAAGGTGTAACTCTCTGTTACTAATTCATTCCCGTCCATTTCAATGATCTAGGTCACTCAGTGTGTCACAGTCACAGTTACTTGTTCCCTCAAGTCCAATCCTAATGCTGCCCTGAAACAGGCTCCCATGAGATAAGCAACAGTAATCTTGCCTTTAACATTCCCCTTTTCTAGGAAGGGTCCACCACAACTGCTCTGCACAAGACAAAGTGCTAAGCAGCGTGAAGGTAATGGCTGGTGCATCACTGGTGTCAGTGACAAGTGAGTATGAGTGCATTTCATGAATTGAACTCAACATGTAGACCAGGCAACTTTCGTGAATACGTTAGTTGAGGTCCAACAGGAAGTAGTGAGCAATTTCATCTCTGATTCAGCAGGTCATGAGCTCAAATTCCACTCCTGAGACTTAAATAGAAAGCCCACTCCGAGAAGTCAGGGAATATGGTTTGGCCACTTTTGGAAAACTGCCTACAATTCTAGTCTCCCTGCTATAGGACGGTTGTTGTGAAACTTCAAAGGGTTCGAGAAAGATTAACTAGGACATTGCCAGGATTGGAGCATTAGGGAGTGGTGGGACAGACTGGGGCTATTTTCCCTGGAACATTGGAGGTTGAGGAGTGGCCTTATAGAGGTTTATAAAATCTTGAGGGGCATGGACAGGGTGAATAGTTAAGGTCTTTTCCCCAGGGTGGGGGAGTTCAAAAATTGACGGCATAGTTTTAAAGCGAGAGGGGAAAGATTTAAAAGGAGCAACATTTTCACACAGAGGGTGGCGCCCGTATGGAATGAGCTGCCAGAGGAAGTGATAGAGGCTGGTACAATTACAACATTTAAAAGGCATCTGGATGGGTATATAAACAGGAAGGGTTTAGAGGAATACAGGCCAAATGCTGGAAAATGGGGCTAGGATGTATTTAGGATATCTGGTCAGCATGGATGAGTTGAACCAAAAGATTTGCTTCCATGTAGTATGACTCTATGAATGCTGCAATTCCAGGGGTGCTGCCTTTTGCCTGAGATGTTAAACCAAGGTTTCATCTATCCTCTTGAGGAGCCATTGAAGATCTAATGGCAAAACTCAGAGGAGAGCAGTGGTACTTAGGCTGGTGTCTGAGCCAATGACTAACCTTTTGCCCACCTCACTAAAACATTCTCTGGTCATTAATGCATTGCTGCTTGTGGGACCCTGCTACATGCAAATTGGCTTATGTATTTCTTATATTACGACAGTTTAAAAATAGTTCATTATCTGCATAGCACTTCAGAAGTCTACTATCTTAAGAATGTTGTAGAAAGCAAGCGGCTTCTTTCTTCTCCTGTCTTCAAGGCATTACATAAAACAAGCATAATACATAAAACAAGTTAAAGATGCATAAGGCAAATTAAACCGTGGTTAGTTAAAGCCCAGACTGCATTTTAAAAGGTGTTAAATTGTATATTAGCCTGTCACATGGAGATGTTACAGTACCGTCACCCATTCTGTGTTTCAGCGAACACTGGGTGGCTAGGGATTTTAGTAGGGCTCGAAGTGGACTCTCCTCCACTGCAGGATTCTCCAACCATGTCCTCATCTGCATCACGACATTGTAGAATAAGGAACCAGCAGCACAGTTCTCTGGCACACACCTCTGTGAACCAGCAGATACAAACTATCAATGTTTGAAACACACACAAGCATAAAAACACATATCCATTTTAAAAAAGGTATTAAAACAAGGTACAATAGGAGGCTGAGGCAGAGTCCAGACTGGTAAGCCCTGTGCACTGCCCATCTGAACTGGGACAGTGCAGCCTTGAGTTTTTCCATTTGTTTCATTAGCCTGTTCTCAACCTGATGTACAGTGCAATGCACCAGCTGACCAGAGATATTCACAAGACGGCATCCAGCATGTATGGGTGTCTAACTAAGGACTGGGGAGAAAGAACGAGAGAGTCATAGGAGACTAGAGTTTGGGGATGAAAAGTTGTCTAGAGACAAACTATTCATGATTATTCAGCAACATGTATAACTGCACCCTACTAAACACCAACACTCTTGTTTTAGACTCAACTAAATTTCAGTAATAAAAAGAGAGTCACTGGGTTTGCTGAATGATTCATAGAAAATTTCAGTGCTTGGGGACTGAAATTAACTTGCTGCAGTAGTGGTGATGGGAGGAGCAAAGAGGAGGAGGAGGAACATGTAGGGAGACAGGGTTCAGCAGAATTAATTGGTATTAAAACCTGTCACTAGTACAATTTCATACTTCAAAGCTGCCAAGACTTTGAGGGCGCTTGTTGAAATTGAGGTCTTAAAAATGAGTCTATGTGACAACTGTATTGTTTTCAACTGAGTTGTAAGAGTAATTGTAAGAGTAATTGTAAAAATTACTGCCTAACACACAATGTTTCCATATAATTCACTAGGACAAAACATACAAACATTTAAAAATAACTGTAGCTCATAAAGCAGTTTCCTTCAACAGATTAATATATAATGTTATCTATTGCAGACCCCAACATACACAGAGAACAACTCAGGAATGTCCTCATGCACTTCTTTCACCCCAAAGCATCAAACCACCCAACAGTCTCACACCATGCCTCAGTGGGTAGCACTGAGTCAGACAGGTATGGGTTGGATTGTTGGTTTTAATCTAAATGCAGACAGTCGAGCTCAAAATCGAGGCTGACATGCCCAGTGCTTTAGTGAGAGATGATTGCATTGTAGGAGTGTTATGTTTAAAATGAGATGTTAAAATGACTGCCTTTCTAGTCAGGGAAGATGTTATGGCACCAGATGATCTAGAATAGTTCACTCATTATTACATGTTTCTTCACCCAGAATGGCAAGCCTGTGGAATTCTCTGCCACAGAAAGTGTTGGGACCAAAACATTGAATATTTTAAAGGAGGAGTTAGATACAGTTCTTAGGGTTAAAGGGATCAAAGGGTTTGGGGAGAAAGCAGAAACAAGGTCTGAAGTTGGATGACTAGTCATGATCATATTGAATGGTGGAACAGGTTCCATGGGCTCTTATTTCCTATGTTTACATCCATTCAGAGCTTGCTATACACATATTTACTGCTAGTAATACAGCTACATTACAACAGTAGTCATATTTCAAAGAACTTCATCCATTTTAGAGCACTTTAGGGTGTTTAGAGGTCTTGAGAAACACACTATATTAATGCAAATCTCTCTTTGTTTTCTTTGGCCTCTGCCAGAATGATTTATTCAGTTCACTTTCTAGTCTAGAAGACTTCAACCGGATCAGCTCAAAGTCAAAATTCTAACAAAAAAAAAATGAACCTCTTCAGCTTATAACTTCACAAAATAAACACTGGAAAGAAAATATGGGGTACCTACAACAATATGCCATATGTACGAATACCAGCACTCTATACAAAAACAGAGCATATTTTACACAATACATGGTCACATAAAGCATATGTACGTATAGAGGTTTACCTAATAACTGTAGTTTACAGTGGACTTTAATGTCATGAAACATTCCCTTCACTAGATTATCCTCAGTAGATATTAGGAATAGTGATTAACAGCTTGGTCAATGAAACAGGTTTTAAGAGTTGCCTTACGGAAATCAACACAGGGTATTTTAGAACTCAAGGCCTAAATGGCTGAAGACACATCCACCAATGTTGGAATGTCAAGACAAAAAAGGGCATTGAACAGAGGTTAGAATTAAAGGAGTCGGCTAGCATTAAAGGAATACAAACATTTCAGAGTGTGGGGCTGTGACAGAATACGAATGATAGGGAGGGGTGAGGTCTCAGAAGGCTTTGGACACAAAGATGAGAATTCTAAATTTGAGATTTGCAAGAGCGGTCGTCAATGTAACTAAATGTAATGCTGAACATATACACAGTGATTTGCATTGATTACAACTGTCACACATTAATGTGTCCATATGAAAAAATATTCAAGTGTTACACAGATTTACACATCCTCATGTGTATATTCCCACAGTCTGCTTCAAACACATCAAGCACCAGCATGCAACAGTACCTGATACAGATGGAGTTGCCTCATTAAAGGGCAGGCGAGAACATGATTCCTGTTCATTGACAACATAAAGGCTCCACTGTGTGGGGAGCTCAGCAATGCAGAGATAGCTTGAAGCAGTCGGATGGCAATTCCTGCTTCTTCCACCTTGCCTTGGTGGACCTGCCTCAAATCCTTGGCCAGTGCATGCTGCAGCATAAGCGAGATTGAGTGTGTGTTTGAGCTCTTCCATCTTGGGTCAGGGTTCATGGGGAAAAGCTGAGAGAAAGATCATCATCATGATATTTGAGACACAAGACAAGGTCAATCAAGATTGCCAAAGTGAAAGGCTGACTATCACAACTAGACACTTTTGTTTTACACACCCTACCCTACACAATCTCCTAAAGGATGAGCCAGAAAATAAATGGCTAAAACACTGGATTAAAAAGGAAAAGAAAAATCTGTAATTGTCCTGTCTGGTTTTCTAAAGCAATTGAAATCTACTCAGAATGAGAAAAGGGTTAGGATTCAATAATAGAAAGGGTTAGGATTCAACAATAGAATTACTTTGTATGCAGAGGCAAATATTTTCTTATTTTGTACCTGAAGAAATAGAGTAGCCAAGTCTTCATCTGCCCCAATTACAGGAATGTGTGTCGGTCTTCGAATCCTAATGGGGCACTGTGGTGTTGTGTGGCTCGAGCTCTGTCTAGTCAGGTCTGCATTTTCTGGGAAAGGTACAAGAAACCTACATTTTAGCAGCTGCTAATAATCCACCTCAGTCATCTGAAAATAATTACTTCCAACTAAACCAGCAACTTTCCCATTGAGTTAAGGAGAGAATCTTTTGGAGAGAGCTCCCCCAACTGGTTATATTAGTAAAAGCATTGCAGTTTTTTTCAGAAATGATGGGAACTGCAGATGCTGGAGAATCCAAGATAACAAAGTGTGAAGCTCCTCTCACCTATCCCCTCCGCCCACCTCAAGCCGCACCTCCATTTCCCACCTACTAACCTCATCCCGCCCCCTTGGCCAGTCCATCCTCCCTGGACTGACCTATCCCATCCCCCCCTCCCCACCTATGCTCTCCTCTCTACCTATCTTCTCCTCTGTCCATCTTTGGTCTGCCTCCCCCTCTCTCCCTATTTATTTCAGAACCCTCTCCCCATCCCCCTCTCTGATGAAGGGTCAAGCAGTATTTTTCAGGCTTCTTATCAGATCAGGCAAAAGTCCCAAGTTATACAGCACAAAAGAGGCTTTTTAGTCCACCGAATCTGTGCCGACCTATCTACACCATTCCCACCTTCCAGCATTTGGCTCATTGTCTTGAACATTATGACGTTTCACGCGCTCCTACATGTACTTTTAAACATGAGTCTTCCCACCTCCACTATCGTCCTAGAAAGTGTTAACAAAGTGTGGAGCTGGATGAACACAGCAGGCCAAGCAGCATCTTAGGAGCACAAAAGCTGACGTTTCAGGCCTAGACCCTTTCTGATGACAGGGCATCTACCCTGTCCATGCCCCCCATAATCTTAAACACCTCAGTCAGGTCCCCCTCAAATTGTCTCTCCTGTAAAGAAAAGGACCGGAGTTTATCCAGCCTCACTTCATAGCTAAACACTCCAATCCAAGTAACATCTTGGTGAATCTCACCTGCACGGCTTCCAGGGCAATCACATGCTTCCAACAGTGAGACTGCTAGATCAGCACATTGTTTTGAACAGCTTTAATATCAGCTCCTTACTTCGATAATGTATGCCTCGACTGATGAAAACATGTGTCCTGTAGGCCTCCTTAATGGTCTCTTAACCTGTCCTTTTCTGGCCCTGAACAATGGAGAGTCAGCTGATTACAACTGGGACTCAGTAGGTGTGGTCATTCTGACAAAAACTGATCCCAAGCTCCTGTCCCCAGTGGCTCTGATGAATACCTACACATTCCCCTCTCAGTGCCCCCAACTTGGCTACTGTTTACTGATCCACCCCACAGAAACTACTAGTCCACCCCACTGAGTGCCTGATAGAAGTATCACAAATGCATTCATCAACCCGACCAAAGCACTTCATTCAGTAAATTATCAGGCATTGTGAATTCTGTTTCAAAGATTTGTACATCCGAGGAAGTTCACCACAATTCTGCAAATGCTTCATTGTGAAAGGATTGTAACTGTCTTGAGTGTAAGATGTGAACAGGCGTCTCAGAAATGCTGACTGGGATCAAGCAAGGCTGTATGATAGGCTCTATTTACAAATCCACTTGGCCAGTGTCTGTTCTTTTTATCTTAAAGGTCTAGTATTTGCTGATGAGAATATTAAGCACTACCTTGATGAAAGAACTCTAATTTTTGGTCACCCCCATGCCAAAACTAAACTGACCAACACAGAATTATATGATCTAACGTATGCAAGTGACTGTAGCATCAGCACCCACTCTCACCAGATTTGCAAGCCAGTCTTTATCTCTTCAACCCTGCGACAAGAACCTCAGCCTGCCTTAAAAAGTTGCTAAAACAAAATTCATATATAGCCCACACCTGGTCAGCCAAATATTTCACCTCCCAAATATGCTGACTTCCTCATAAGGTCCTGATTCTGAACTTTCAGATGGTCAGAGTACTGGGGGCCATGAAGAAAATGCTTCAAAGAGACTCTGAAGCTCTCCATGAAGCACAGCAACATTGAGATTAATCACTGGGCACAGTGCTGCCTGTTGGTTAAGTGGCAACAATCCATCCATCATGCTGAGAGTCACAGTATCTTAATGATGAGGTAGTGCTACACTCGAAAGAAAAGGAAGCAAACCCTGTCTTCAGATCCCACCACCTCATGGGATTCCTGCCCCGAGTGCCAAAAATATGTAGGCCAAGAATCAGCATATTCAGTGACACAAAAACAGACAGAAGCTTGTGACCCCTGCAGACATAATACATAGCTAGCACTGACAACAACAATCACAAATGGGATTGAGGTAATCCTGGAGCAATAAGCACTGCACATGAAAGAAAAATAGAAATTTGATGTGATACTAGTATCCACTTATGGAGGCAATCAGCAGGGATTTGAGAATAAACACAATGCAGAAGAACTCAAACTGCAAGGAGTACCTCTGTTTGGGGGCAAAGATGCAGTGAGCAGTGTGTGGAAGGTGCGCCCACCAGTCGCTCCCCTCTCATGCTGAACTTCGACCAGGTGAGCCATATAATCTATAGTGAGAAAAACAAGAGAATTAGAACTTGTCTCTAACACTTTACCCTCCAGTCTCTGTATACAAACTGTTTGTATGTTATATGAACCATTTTATCTAAAGAACTGTATCGTAGGTAAAGTTGGCTTTTGTGAAGATTGGCCTTGGAATGCATTGCACGCTGAAAATTTCCTTCTCTCCATTCTCCAAGTTATGATTATTGCTTGGCTAAAGGAAGACAGACATATAATTTAGTACTGCTTTCCACAACCGTAAGACATCCCAAAGCACTTTACAGGCAATGTACAGCACTTCTGAAGCTATTGTTGTAGTAAACACAGCGACCAATTTGCAGACAGAAAACTTCCTCAAATTGCATTGAAACAATAGCCTGATAATCTGCTTTAGTTTTTTCTGAAGAAGGGTCCCGACCCAAAACATCAGCTTTCTTGCTCCTCTGATGCTGCCTGGCCTACTGTGTTACTCCAGCTCCACACTTATCTCTGACTCCAGCATTGGCAGTTCTTACTATATCTGAATCTGTTTAGTATTGTTGTTTGAGGAAAAATCATGGACTAAATAATACTGGGCAGAACGCCCTCAGCTCTTTATCAAAGTAAGACCATGGGATCTTTTATGTACACGAGTGGGCTCACTAGGACCCAGCGTAACATCTTAGCTGCAAGATGGCACATCTGACAGCCCTCAATGCTCTCAGTGTTGCACTGGAATGTCATCACCTTATTGTTAGAAGCTGAGTATTAGGATTCGCAGCCAACTTTCTGTTGCAAACGTGAGAGCTACCCACCTAGTCACAACTGACATCAGGATCTAGGTGTTCGTTCCACAGGCTTCACATACCTTATTGGTCTGTGCTCAAACATGCATCCTTTGGTAGATCACTGAACAGCAACAACAAGTGGGAGGCTGACCATTCCATACCTGTTTAACCGGGCCTGACGCAGCCAAACATGGCAGTCAGGCTATTGTGAAATCCATTAACTTAGCACCACCGTTTATTTCCTGATCTCTGGATTAAATACCTCATTGGATAAACTGAAACATTTGGGAAGCTTGAAAAAAATGCTAAAATAATTAACCAAAAAGAAAGAAATAGCAGTGAGACGAGATCCTTAAGAGCAGCAACGAATGCACTGCCTGAATAGGTGGTGGAAGCAGAATCAGTTATAATTTTCAAAAGGCAATGGCTATATGAAATGAAAAGGGAATATCTGGAAGGTTATATGGAAAGATTGGACAAATAATCTAATTAGCAAAATATTTTAAAAGTCAGCACAGGCACAATGTGTCAAATAGCCTTCTCCTGTGTTGTACGATTCTATAAGAAGACAACATTAAGATGACAGTGCTCATTCCTTCAAGTGCCTTTCCCTCTAAGACTGAACTTTTGATGACGGTAAAAATTGTTGGTACTGCCACAATTCAAACTTAGAATATGTGAATTCAATATGTGAACTTCATAATCTGCTACACATACTTAAAATTGGCTGCAATAAAGACAAAGTGTTGGAAATAACCAAGCAGACCTGACAGCATGTGTGAAAAGAGAGAGAAACACAGAGTTAATATCTCAATTCATGACTGTTCTGATGAAAGTTCATCCACTTGAAGGGCTAAAAATTTCCTTCTCTCGCTCTCCACAGATGACACCTGACCTGAGTATCTCTGGCATTTTGTTTCTATTTCAGATTTTCAGCATCCAAAGTGTTTTGCTTTTGCAAAAAGAAAGTTTTAATTTTAGAAACAATTATAATTTTTGAAATCATGAGACTAACACAAGTCCATTGCTGACAAGACAAAATAAAATAAAATTATTGCTGGCAAATTTGATCCCTTGGAAACTAGGAGACCAGTGTGAAACTCGGTCTGAAAATTAGACCATACATAAATGAATAAAAGAAGCACAAGCCACTTAATGCTGGATAAGCAGTGCACATTGCCGTTGGGTATCTGATGCAAACAACCAGCACAGCAAGACCAGAAATAATAGCATGTTAAATAATCGGGAATTAAAAAAATATAATTCATGTTCCAGTATCATAAAGAACACCGCAATAAATTTGTAATTTTCCACTTCTGAATCATTCATCCTTCATTTTTAATTACCATCCATTATTTTGAATTAGAAGCATTGCAATCATCCATTCCCCTGTGTAGTCTGCTTATTACAACTATCCATTCAGTAACACCATCTAATTTAATCACAATGACTGTGCTGGATACAGCAGATGGTCCAAGATGGATTACTGAGGCGCCCATGCAGTCCCCTGCTAATTTTGGCCTGCTACATGCACAAGTAGGGTGAACAGCAGCCAACTCACAACAAGAAGTACCTCTTGAAATACAATCTCCTGATCTTAGTGAGTTGAGGGGCCGCAAATGTCTGCAGCCTGACTGGCAAGAGGGAGGGCTAAATTAACAACAAAATCAGTCAGAATAGTTTGATGTGACCTCTTTCAGGTGAATTATGCCGGACATACACTTTTGTTACTGTGTGGTGAGGCAAGGTTAGGTTAAAAGTTCAGTGAGTACCACTGTTGCCTCCAAATCTGAAGGTTCTCAGTTCATGTCTCTCTCTGGCAAATTAAGCATATATTCCAGGCTAACAATCACAATATAGCACAGAAGGATTGCTGGAGATCAGATGAAACAGATGATCAAAAATCCATTTATGTCCTCAGGTAAGCTTTGAAGATGTTATGGCCACAATTTGAAGGCTATTTCCCTGGTCAACATGTATCCCTAAATTAACAAATTGTTAAACAAATTATCTAGTTATTATCTTATTGATGTTTTTATGCAAACTTTCTGGGTGCAAATTGTCTGCTGTGTTTCAACACTGTGTTTCCAAGAGCGCTTATACTTCAAAAGTGGCTAATTTGTTGTAAAGCATTTTGGGATGCCCTGATTTCATAGAGTGTGCTTTATCAATGCACACTTTCTCTTTGATCCTGAGACTGTCCCACATTGAAATAGCTGCTCTGACCTCACCCGTAAACACTGGCCAGTGAAGAAGCAACATCATCTGTGAACTATTTCTTCCCTGCACCTACCCTCCAAGTATATCAGTGCTTCCACAAGGGGGAATTAATTGTTAACAAGGAGATCCACATCTAAAATTCCTGCTATTTCTTTGTTACTGACACACGTACTTTTGTCCATGATATTCTGCTCAAGTGTTTGGGGGTCATGGGACACGGCCTGGTCTAGGTATTGAAGGAGTTTGCTCATGCTGGAGACTGGGATTCCGAAGGACTGAACAAACAAGATCAGCTGCTGAGGTTCCAGATCCTGGAGAGCTGCAAGAGAAAAGGGAAAGACAGTTGAGGGTCAGCAGTCATGCAATCTGCAGAATGCGGGCATCATTTAGAGCCAAATACAAATGGTTTCCACTTTCACTCCTGATCCTGTAAAACTGCTGCAACCAAAACGAAACAGGATGATGCATAATGTAACAATAGATACAGATTCGGCCTGACTTTAGACATTCTCCCCGCTTCAGCACAGTAAAGACATCTCCTTCAACTGTTTCCTTCCTGTTCATAGAATCCAAGCATTTTGAAACACAAATGTGTCACAATAAATAGCTTTTGTTTGATTTATTTCATTGCTTCTCCTGTTCATTCCACTGTTGAGGGTGTCTGGCAATATGGGCTCAGGCCCATCACCCAAGTTTCACAATTAAAAAAAACACCTGGCAGGGATTACAAGGCTGTAATTTAATTCACAGAGTACAGATGACACTATAAACCCCATGAATGAACCTCAAGTGGTTTATTAGAACTGTCAACTTAACACCAAGGTTTGAAACCACTCCAGGACACCTAATTATACAAGCAATCAACTTCAGAGAGTAGCTTTATTTACTTTTATTGGACACCAGTTACTGTCAGCATGCTCGGTCTTGCTGATTTGCAATGATGTTCCGGCCCAGGGATTAATGATCAAGACTGGATTCCTGAATCTCTTGCCATTCTCAATAAAGCTAATATCACTTTATAAAGCTTTATCTGCCCTTAGGTGGTGCAATGTTAAATGACAACAATCCAAAAATGGGGAGAGCAAAAGAATACTGTGAATAGAAGAGACTGACTGCAAACATGTCACAACTTCATCAGTGTCTCAGCAGATAAATGCATTTGCTGGTGTCCAAATGGTCCTAAAAAATAGGAAGATCCAACGTTTAATCCCCTATTTTTATAGTAAGCTAGCCAATAACAGCAATAGCAAACACTTGGGTGCCACAGTTAAATGCCTCTGCACTTGGCACTTTGCTTTAAAATTAATTCATAGGGTGTGGGTATCGCTGCGTAAGCCAGCACTTATTGCCCATTCCTATCTACCCTGGACAAGGTGATGTTAAGGTGTCCCTACAAACTATTTCAGTCCTTGGGATTATGTACACTCAGAGTTCGGAAGGAAGTACCAGGCTTTTGTTCGAACAACAATGGATGAGCTGCAATAAGTGATTCAAGTGGGAATGCTGCATGGTTTGAAAGTGATGGTGTTTGACTGCCCTTCTTCTAGATATTAAAGTCATGGGATTAGAAGGTGCTGTCAAAAGAGTCTTGGTGAGTTGGTGCAGTGCATCAGCATGGTACACACTGCTGCCAACGTGCTTGATGCTGATGGGAATGAAAGCAGAAGGTGGTAGTTCGGGTGCCATTCAAGAAGGCAGTTCTGTCCTGAATGACATTGAGTTTCAAGTGTTGATACTGCACACATTCAAACAAATGCTAAGTGTTCCATTCACTCTTCTGGCCTATGTCTTGTAGATGATGCAGGCTCTGGGAGGTAGCATATGAGTGGCATGGTGGCTCGGAGGTTAGCACAGCTCTCTCACAGCACCAGGGACCTGGTTCAATTCCAGCCTTGGGCAACTGTCTGTGTGGAGTTTCCCAGAGTCTGTGTGGGTTTCTTCCAGGTACTTCAGTTTCACCCCACAGTCCAATGATGTACAGTTTAAGTGGACTGGCCAGGCTAAATTGCTCATAGTGTCTAGGGATGTGTAGCAATGGGAATGCAGGGTTACAGGGATAGGGTGGGAGATGGATCTGAGTGGGATGCTCTTTGGAGGGTTGGTATGGGCTCAAACGGCCTGCTTCCACACAGTATTCTCTGATTCTATGAGTTATCCACCACAGAATTCCTAAGATCTGGTCTGTTTATGTAGCCACATTAATTAGAGGGCTAGTTCAGTTTACTTTCTTGTGAATGGCACATTGACAAGAATGCAGCAACACTGAGTTCAAAAATGGTGACATTCTTTTCTTGTCTGAAATGGTCATTGCCTGCCAGTTGTGTAGTGTGAATGTTACTTGGCATTTATCAGCCCAAGCCTGGACATTGTCCTGGTCTTGTTGTATGCGAATACAGACTGCTTTAGTATCAGAGTCAAGAATGGTGCTGAACACTGCGGAATCATCAGTGAATACTTCAACTTCTAACCTTTTGGTGGAGGGATGGTCATTAATGCAGCAGTTGAAGGTGTTGTGGTGTAGAACACTACCTGAAGAATGAGGGCTGTTATGGTGCAGTGGTAGTAAAAATCCAGGGGAATAGGGGATGGAGGTGACTCTTCAGACTGTGCAAGGACAGAATGCTTCCTCCTTAAGGAAGAACAACATACTATCACACTGAACCATGAGAAAGCTGTATAGTAAAGATATTTATATATGGAAAGCAAGGAATTTAACATAATAATTCAACTTCACTTGTAATGACATGTTGAAAATGCTCAAGCCTTATTCTCGTGGTTATGCGTCTTCAAAACCATTCCAGTGAATCACTTCCTTGTTAAACAGGGTGACTCATCTGTCACCCTCATCATTAGCTTGTTTTATCTTTGTGTTCAAGTTATGAAACGTCCTTATTCCCCTCAACTACATAATTCTTACAGTTGCACAATCCTCAAGAACTTTGCACCCCTCCAAATCCACCATCTTGCGCATCTCTAATTTGCATTGTGCCCTTAAAGTATGCCTTCAATGATATGGGCCGTTGGCTCTGAAATTGCTTTGACAAACCTTTATGTTTCTTTACTTCCATCTCCCTCTTTGAGATGCTTACCGATAAAAACTTTCTCACTTGTGCTAAAAATGTCTTCATGTAGTTCAGTATCCATTTTTGTCTGACAATACTCCTGTGAAACATCTCGGAATTTTTACCATAATTAGAGGTGCTACATAAATGCAAGCTGTTGCTGCTCCTATAAGTTGTGGTCCGTTATACAGTCATAGAGTTAAACAGTACGGAAACAGACCCTTTGGTCCACTTGTTCAAGCCGACAAAGTTTCCAAAAGTACGCTAAACCCACTAGCCCACACTTAACCCCTATCCCTCTAAACCTCTCATAATCATGTACCTGTTCAGATGTCTTTTAAATGTTGTAAATGTGCCTGCATCCATCACTGTCATTCCATGTACAAACCACCCTCTGTGAAAAAGCTGCCCCCCAGGTCCCTCTCTCACCTTTGGGAACTCCCCCACCCTAGGGAAAAGGCACTTACATTCACCTTATCTCTGTCCCTTGTGATTTTATAAAACTCTACAAAACCACCCTTTAACCTCTTATGTTCCAGGGAAAATAGTCCCAGCCTGTTGAGCCTCCCCTTATAATTTAAACCGTTCAGTGCCAGCAGCATCCTAGTAAATCTTTTCTGAACCATTTCCAATTAAATAATATCTTTCCTATAGCAGGGTGACTAGAACTGCACATAGTACTCCAAAGGTGGCCTCACCAATGTCCTATATAACCTCAACATGACATCCTAACTCCTATACTCAATGGTTTGATTATTGAGGACATGTGTGCTAAACACTTTCTTAATCACTCAGTCTACCTGTGACACAACTTTCAAACAGCTATTAACCAAATCCTTAGGTCTCTCTGTTATACAACACTACCCAGGGCCCTACCATTAACTTCTTAAGTCCTACCCTTGTTCATTTTACCAAAGTGTAATACCCTGCATTTATCCAAATTAAACTCCATTTGCCACTCCTTGGCCCATTGTCCCAGTTGATCATGACCTCTTTACAATCATAGATGACCTTCTTCATTGTTGACTATACCAGCAATTGTGATATCCTCTGAAAACTTACTAACCATGCCTCCTAAATTCTCATCCAAATCGTTCATATAAATGAAAAATAACAGTGGGCCACCTCCGGTCACATGTCTGTTCCAGATATTTGACTCAGTTCTTCAACAAACCAGCCACAGCAATTGAAATATTCATGCACTGTATAACGGCAGAAAACCATTTTCATGTGTTCAACATCAGAAACGTCCAGCCTCTTCATTTCTCTGGTGCCCACCCTATAGCCTTAGGGCCATGTACCATGTGCTGATGAATGCAAGTCAAGAGTAGGATCAAATATTTGCTGTTTGATTGGATACAGTGATAGCTGAAATTAACAGTGCATCAACTTGCTCTATGTCTAGTCCTAACAACTCAAAAGTACAAGTCCACCAAAATTCTTCTTCTTTCAGCCTGGGCTAAATTTGAACCCGCAAAACGCTCTTTAAAGTTTCAAAAGGTTATTGATCCTGTTTTCTTCCCAACAAGGCAAAATAGCCATTTGGGATCATTTAACTGTAAAACATGGAAAGTGCGGTACCAATCTCAGAATAAAGCACAGGCTGCTAAGATTCCAGTGCTTGTAATTCCGCTTCAGCAACAAAAATGTGTCCTTACCAGCATCCACTAATCGAGACACCTCTGAGCGAATCATCCGAAGTTTCAGCCAGTCAGGAAGAAGTAGAGCTTCTTCCGAGGTATCAACCAGAAATGCTGTGGGAAGTGGCTTTCTCTCGGGAAACCAAACATCGAGAAGGTGGTAAAAATCACTCTCACCTGCAAACCATGATTCAAGAATAGTTAAAAACACAAAAAATTGCAAGCTTCTTTTAAAAATTGAATGATTTTCATGGGGTGTGGTTAACTGGCTGGTTACTAGTATTGGCCCTAAAGTAATAATCCAGTTGTTGTTCTGGGGACCAGGGTTTCAATCACAACATAGCAGATAGTGGAATTTGAATTTTAAGAAATCTGGAATTCAAAGTCTACTGATTACCATGATACCACTGTCAATCACTGTAAAAACCATCTGGTTCACCAAAGTTCTTTAGGTGGGGAAATCTGTCAGCGTAATCTGGTCTGCCTTACATGGGACTCCAGACCCCACAGCAACATGGTTTACTCTTAAGTGCCCACTCAAATGGCCCTAGCAAGCCTTTCAATTGTATCAAACCATTAAAACATCTCAAAGGAATTAAACTAGATGGACCACTCAGCATCAATCCATGCACTAAAAATAACAGAAACAAACTCAGTCCTGCCAAACCTGCAATGTCTTCTTCAGAAACATGTGAAGGCTACTGCCAAAATTGAGATGTCTGTCTCACACACTAGTCATGAAACAGCCTGGTACAGTCATACTTAAGGAATTGTCCCTTACAAACAATGTCTTATCTAGCAATGGTGACAGTGCCGTGTATGTCCTGTCCTATCACAGGATAAACCTAGCAGAGGTGGCAGAACAGAGTTATACAGTCGGAAAAGAATTGCCCTGGCTGCCCCCAACATTGACTCTGGACCCCATGAAGTATTTTAGCACTGAGTTAAACGTGGATAATGAAACAAAGCGCTGCTTACAACTTACTGCTGAGTCTGTATTCGTCTATGTTAAACGTCCTTTGAAGGAAGCACTAAGGATAGCAACAGCAGAATATATTCTGGATGGGGGAACTCAATGTACTAAGAGTGGCTTGGCAGCGCCACGACTAACTGAGCTGGTTGAGTCCTAAAGGTCGTCGCTGCAGGTTTGGATCTGCAACAGGTGGAGACAGAGCCAAGAAGGAAAAACATATTGACCTGATCCTCACTTACCTGCCAGCTGCAAATGTATCTGTCCAAGACAACATCAGTGACAGCAACCACTGCACAGTCATTGTGGAGACTGAATTCCATACTCACACTGAGGCTACCATTCATCATATTATGTGGCACTACTATTATGATAAACAGGATAAATTTCAAACAGATCTAGCAACTGAAGACTGGTACTCATCAGCAGCATTGTACTCATTGTGCTGCAATCTCTTTGCCCAGCATATCTTCCACTCAGCCAAAACTATCAAGATAGTGGTTCAATGAAGAGCGCCAGAGGGCATGCCTGGAGCAGCACTAGCCACACCTAAAAACAAGGTATCAGTCTGGTGAAAGTATAGAACAGGACTGCTGACAGGCCAAACAGCATAAACAGGAAGTGATAGAGAGCTGTGTTATTCCATAAGCAACAGATCAGCTCTGAGCTCTGCAGTCCTTCCACATCAGATGTGAATGGTGGTAGATAATTAAAAAAAAAAGGTGGACTATCTACAAATATCGCCTTCCTCAGTAACAGGGTGGTCCAGCACATTAGTGCAAAAGATAAGCCTTAAGTATTTGCTGCAATCTCCAGCCAGAAATGTTAAGTGGATGATCCATCTCAGTTTCCAGTGGAGTCTCCGGGCCTCAGAGATATTGTCTTCAACCAATTCGATTCACTCACATGATATCAAGGCGAGGCTGGAGGCTCTCAATACTACAATGGTTTTGGGCGCTGACAACATTCCAGCGAACGGTACTGAAGACTTGTGCCCCAGAACCTGCTGTGTCCATGGCCAAGCTGCTCTGGTACAATTACAACACTGGCATTTGTCGAACAATGTGTAAAATTGCCCACGTATGTCACCTACACAAAAAGTAAGACAGATCCAAACTGGCCAAGTACCACACCATTACTCTACTGCTGATCATTAGTAAAGTAACAGAAAGTGTAATCAACAGTGCTATCAAGCAGCACTTGTTTCATAATTGCCTGCTCACTGACACCCAGTTTGGGTTTTGTCAGGACCTTCCAACTCCTGATCTCATTACAGCCTGGTTTTAAAGACGGACAAAACAGCCAAATTCCAGAAGTGAGGCAAGAGTGATATTAAGACCAGATTTGATGCAGTCTGGCATTAAAGGGTCTTTAGCAAAACTACTGAAATCAGCAGCAATAGCTGCGGGAGAAGGAGACAAGTGAGAGCATATGAGAGAGAGCGAGAGCGAGTGCGAGAGAGCGCGCGAGTGAGAGAGAGAGAGCGAACCTCTCTTAGCACAAAGAAAGATGGGTGTGGCCGTGGGCGTCAGTCATATCAGTTCCAGAGCATCATTGCAGGAGCTTCTCAGGTTAGTTTTGTACTCAAACCAACTTTTAGCTGCTACTTTAATGACCTGTCCTCCATTAAAGGTTCAGCAGTGGAGAAACCTACAGATGATTGCATGACGTTCAGCACTATTTGCAAGTCCTCAGATATTGGGAGTAGTTTTCATCTAAATTCAGCAAGATTTGAGCTGACAAGTAGGCAGTAACATTTGTGCCAGATGCAATAACCACTTCCAACAAGACTGAATGTGTCTCATTGCCCCTTGACATTCAATGGCATGGCCTCTGCTGAATCCTCACTATCAACATCCTTGGAATATCACTGGCCATGAACTGAACCATACAAATATAGCCATACAAGTGCAGATGAGAGACTAGGAATCCAGCAGCAAGTAGCTCTCTTCCTGACTCTCCAACACATGTCCACAGTCTACAAGGCACAAGCCAGTGGTGTGATGGAACACTCCCCACTTGCTTGACTCCAAACAGGACCAATAGCCCTCTTGACTGGCATCACATCTACGTACATCCACTCCCTCCTCCATTGACGCTGTTGCAGCAGTATGTATCATCCACAAGATGCAATGCAGAAGTTCACCAAATATCCTTTGCCAGCATCTTCTAAACCCATGACAACTACCATCCAGAAGGGCAAGAGCAGCATATACTCGGAATCACCACCATATGCAAGCTCTCCCGAAATCACTCATTGTCATGATTTGGAAATATATTCCTTCAATGTGTCTGTGTTGAAATCTTGAAACTCCCTCCTCAACAGCATTGTGGGTGCCCCAGCTCTACACGGGCTACAGCTCACCACCACAGTCTGGAGAACAATTATGAATAGTCAATGAACGCTCGTCCAGCAAATGTGACAACTCCTGAATGGATTTTTTTTAACGGCAAAAAACTCACTTGAAAAGCCAGCATTTATTATCCTTGAACAGAGTAGCTTGCTCAGTCACTGCAGAGGGAATTAAGAGTTAACCACATTACTGTGAGACTGTAGTCACATGTCAGCCAGGCCAGGTAAAGACAGTAAACTCCCTTCCCTAAAAGGCATTCATGAAACATCTATTTACATTGTTTCGTGGATTGGGAATGATTTTTAATTCCAGAATTTGATGAAGAAACAGCTGATAATTATCCAAGTTAATACTGTGCACAATCTGGTGGTGTTGGCATTCCACTGCGCCTGCTGTCTTTGGTGTTCTAGATCAGGGCTTCTCAAATTGTGGGTCATAGCCTCCAGAGCAGAGATGACACAAGATTGGGAGGTCATGAGTACTCAAACAGAAATTACTGTCATGAAGCTTGCATTTAATTCCAAAATCCTTGCATTTTATTCTATTGGGTGGACTGTGGGGGGAGGGGTGGGGGAAGAGAGAGACTGCGAGAGACATGGGTGGGGGGAGGGGGGGGGGGAATGTGTGCAGGTGTGACAGATCTTCGAAGCCTGACTACTACAAAAATAAGGTATGTTTCCCTGTAGATTGAACAATTCCCAGAATTTCTTTCCCCATTCACACTCAAGAACTAGCCATCCTCCAGAGCAGCTAAAAATACTATCTTGCCTAAACCTGCCATCATAAGAAGTCTGAGGCATTAAAACAGACTACCAAATGTTTTCCCAGTGTATGTTGAGATGCTGTCAAAGAAGACTTGCACAGTTGCTGTAGGTGGCATTCTCTAATTCCCCAAATACATTAGTGGTGTAGGGAGGGATGTTTTAAGCTGATAGATGAAACTGTTGATTAAGCAGTCTGCTGCATTATGAAGAATAGGTATATCAGACAGGCAACATATCAGGAAATATCATTCACGAAATTACATTTGCAATGCTGCAAGTAAATGTATCACTTAAAACAAAAAGCAAAGGACCAAGCTATATAACACTGCAACATGGCTTTCACAGGCCAGAACTGATCATTCCATTAGCCTTTTGAGATACGAAGGTGAGTACTGTTTGTCAATGGGTTGCATCGTTTTTTTTTGCATAAAATCTAAGGGTCATTTCACATTAGGACCCATGTTCTTTACCTGCCAATCTCCTCCAACTTCACAGAGGGCCCTCATTATAGCAGTGACATTGCCCACTTTCCATACTACTCATTCTCACATTGTCAGAATAAGATTGCCAATTTGTATCAAATTGTGAGTAATTTTCTACTGCGGACTCACATCTCTTTTGAACTAATGGGGGCTGACTTCCTGATATCACTTCAGTTTACGGCTGGTCAAGGGAGAGCAGAATCCTGTCTAACTTGCATTTCAAACAAGATGATAACCAAGTTCACCATACAGTCCCTGCAACCGGCTGGATATTAAGCAAATGTCGAAAGTAGATTGAAATGGGATAAAATTTGAGTTTTCCTCCTCATATCATCAGCTCAATAAAAAACAAATACCTTTTCTACTTTAAGAGTATATATTGCATTTGGAGGAAAGGATTTTGAAAAGGAGTATTCTCTTTGTAAACATGCACACAAACAAGCAACCAAGTCACACAGATCGAAAAAAATAAATACGTTTGAAGTGCAGTCACTGCCACAATGTAGGAAGGGCAGCAATTCATTTCGACATAACAAGCTCCCATAAACAGCTTTGAGATAATGACCAGACAGAGTCACAGAGAAGTACAGTACGAAAACAGACCCTTCAGTCCAACAGGTCCATGCTGACCAGATATTCTAAATAAATCTAGTCCCATCTGCCTGCATTTGGCCCATATCCTACTAAACCCTTCTTATTCAAGACCTCATATGGATGCCTTTTAAATGTAATCGTAACAGCCCTCACTACTTCCTCTGGCAGTTCATCCTACACATGCACCATTCTCTGCAAGAAAACATTGCCCCTCAGGTCCCTTTTAAATCTTTTCCCTCTCACCTTAAACCTAAGCCCTCTAGTTGTGGACTCCCCCACCATGGGGAAAAGGCCTTGTCTAATTGCCCTATCCATGCCACTCAAGATTTTATAAACCTCTATAAGGTCACCCCCTCAGCCTCCAATACTCCAGGGAAAATAGCTCCCAGTCGATTGAGCCTGCCCCAATAGCTCAAAACCTCCAACCCTGGCAACATCCTTGTAAATTTTTTCTGAATCCTTTCAAGTTTTACAACATCCTTCCTATATCAGGGAGATTAGGACTGCATGCAGTATTCCAGTAGTGGCTTAACCAATGCCTTGACGGCCACAAGATGACCTCCCAACTCCTATACTCAATGCACTGACCAATAAATGCAAGCGTACCAAACACTTTCTTCACTATCCTATCCACCTGCAACTTCACTTTCAAGGAACAGTGAACCTGGATGCCCGGGTCTCTGTGTTCAGCAACACCCCCCAGGACCTTACCATTAAGTATATAAGTCCTCCCCTGATTCGCCTTTCCAAAATGCAGCACCACACATTTATCTAAATTAAACTCTATTGGCCACTCCTCAGTCCATTGGCCCATCTGATCAAGATCCAATTGTACTCTGAGGTAACCTTCTTCACTATGCACTACATCTCCCATTTTGGAGTAAACTGCAAACTTACTAATCATACCTTTTGTGTTCACATCAAAATAATTTAAATAAATGATGACAAGCAGTGGGCCCAGCACCAGTTCCTGTGGCACACCGCTGGTCACAGTCTCCAGTCTGAAATGCAACCCTCCACCACCACCGTCTGTGTTCTACCTTCAAGCCAGCTCTGCACCCAAATAGCTAGTTCTCCCTGTATACAGTGTGATCTAACCTTACTATCAAGTCTATCATGAGGAACTTATCGAATGCCTTACTGAAGTCCATGTAGATCACCTCCACCACTCTGCCCTCATCAATCCTCTTTGCTACTTCTTCAAAAAACCCAATCAAGTTCGTGAGACATGATTTCCCCCGCACAAAGCCATGTTGACTATCCCTAAGCAGCCCTTGCCTTTCCAAATACACTTAAGTCATGTCCCTCAGGATTTCCTCCAACAACTCGCTCACCACCAACATCAGGATCACCGGTCTATAGCTCCCTGGCTTTTCCTGACCACCTTTATTAAATAGTGCCACAATTTGAGTCAACTTCCAGTCTTCCTGCACCTCACATGTGGCTATCAAATGTCTCACAGCAAGGGGGCCCAGCAATCTCTTCCCTAGCTTCCCACAGAGATCTAGGGTATACCTGATCATGTCCCAGTGTTATCCTTAGTACTGCAGCAGAAGTATCCACCTGTGCTTTGTGTTCGAGCCCCTGAGATAGATTTGAACATGCATTATTCTGAAAGATGAGTGATAGATGAAGAGAGTCATCACACAACTTTCAGACTCTGAGGCAAGTGTGCAATCCATTAAGTTGTGGACAACATATATAATAACTAATTCCACCAGTGTTTGTTCTTCTGTCTACTAACACAAACACACAAGGTTAAATGCAATTCAGAGACAGACACCTTTACCCCAGCTCAACCCCATTTTGAGTTTATACCTTGAGGGGGTCCAAGCGTCAAGAGGATGACCATGGCATGAACCACCAAGATGTGCATGGTGGCAGTTTCCCCAGTGGTCCATCGCAAGAAGACCTGGTCCTGAGATTCAGACTGAGAGTCAGAAACACAAGATACAGTTAACAAAGGAAATGTTTTCCCTATAGCAGCAGTCAGATTTCTAGAAAATAAATTGCATGCAAGTTTGAAAAATATTCAAGTCGATAGTAACTTCTCAAAGGGAATCGGATAAACACTTACTTGAAAAGGTAAGACTTGTGGGTTCCTGTAGTAAGAAACTAAATGAAATAACTCTCTCAATGAGCCACAGGTATTAGCTGAATGGGCTACTTCTGTGCTATACCATTGTATAGCAAACATTTTAGAAGCAGCAGAACCTCAAGCCAGTGCCTGTGTCTCCTCTCAATGTATCAAATAATAGAATCATATAATGCAGGATGATGGCAATTGGTCCATCATGCCTGTGCTATCACTTTGAAAGGTCTCCCCAAATAATCCCACCTCCTTGCTCTTTTCCCATAACTCTGGAAATTTCTCTTTTTCAAGTGCATATTCAATGCTTTTCTAGAAGTTTTTCTTGCACCTCGTTCCACCATTCTTCCATATAACTATAGCTCACTGTGTAAAAAAGAAAAATTTCCCTTGTCCTTTTGGTTCTTTGAAAATCACCAGGGATCAGTGTCTTCCTGTCTTCAAACCATACTTTAATACCTTCACTGGAACCATGCTTAACCTACCCTTTTCTAAATGAGCACAATCCCACTTCTGACATCTCTGTTCCCTGTCTCACTCAGGGCATGCACATTTCTAGTCTTGCTCGGTAGTTTTATTTTGAAAGGTAATTGCAATTCAATTCCATCAGATATTGAGGAGTTCTACGAAGAGACTATAACAAACTTGGCACACATGGGACAAGTGGCAAATTCCTCAACAAAAACTAGAGTACTAGGAATGCTCCCAAATCTCTCTCAGCATCAAGTAGTTCAGGAGTCAAGTCCTTACAGCCACTGATCTGAACTTACTCTGCCAGCTCCCATGGGCAGCACCTGCCAGTTACAACTGAACCAGTGCTCCCAGTCATTCTAACAAGACAATCAACTCACCCAGCTGTACACCTCCTCCTCTTCCTTGGTCTTCCGCATTCGCTTCACATAACGAGAGAAGATGGCAATCAGTGCCACCAGCACAGACTCACATTCTGTTCGGTAGACGTGCTTGGCGAAGAGATGAGTCATGATAGTGGACCGCTCAACAATTAAGCGAGCAACATCCTAAGGAGGAACAGTGATGGGTTACAGGCAGGGGAAAGAATGTGAATTATGGAAAAGAGGGATTTACGGAAGCGCAGGATTTGAAAGAGGAAGATCAATTAACATTCTTGGTGCAAATCCATCAGATCCCTGGAGATGAGCTACACCCAACAGACTACTGAAAGGTCTCCAATAGAAATCCATTAGCTTGTTCTTTTTTATAGCAAAAAGTCATTTGATGGTTTATAGCATTTTGTTTTTATTAAAACAGAGCAAACCATGTCATTCCAATCATCCATCGTCCCGTGAATCTTGATAATCTACGCTGATTCCTAATGGGACGTTTTCTCAAATCTAAAAATTTCACGGTTTTCAAATCCTACAATGGTGTCATTCTCTTTAACATCCTTCAGCTCTATAACCCTCAAAGATCTTTGCATTTCTTGAATTCTGGCCTCTTGTGCATCTCTAATTATAACTGTTTACCGTTGCCAAATGGATCTCACTCCAAAATGGAATAGTTGAAGAGAATAAGATTGATGCACATACAGGGGGAAGCTAGATAAACACATGAGGGAGAAATAGATGGAGGAGATCTTGAGGAGTTAGGTGAAAGGAGGATGTTCTTGTTGAACATTAATATCCTCACGAATTTACTGAGCCAACTACCCCATTTCTGTGCTGTAAACACTTTGTAGATCAGTTTTCTTTCCATTAAAACTGTGATGTTGGTGTTGGAGCACAGGTAACTTCTGCTAATAACCCGACAAACAACAAAGTGTTAAATGATGCATCCAATCAACAAATCTGAAATCTCACTGAAATTTAAGGCAAAACTTTCACAAGCTACACATGAGACAGCAACTTGTCCTGAGAATAATTGCTAATAGCTTTTTGTTGCTTCTCCCTTATTTTCCTGTTCAAACCTGCTTTTATTTTTCTTACCAGAGCAAGATCGTTGTGCTGAGCCTGTTCCTCTACTGGTGCATGTTGTGACAAATAAATGACATAGGCACTGATGGTTTGGGGATCAGTCTCCACATGAATGGCCTGCAAATTGAAATCAGCAGTAAAATATAATAACTACATATGTTTCTACATGCATACTGTAACAAAATATAGAAGCCTGTCCTGCCAATTAACAAAATCAAGGCTAATTTGTGAGCTAACTCCATACATCCAAGTTTGCCCCAAGTCCATGCAAATGTACTTCCACTTAACAGAAATCAATCAATCTCAGATTTTAAATTAACAACCAAACCAGCATCAAACAGCGCAGTGCCATCAACACAGGCTTTACTTCTCAAGGAGACAGTGGAAAAAAAAGGGAGTCTGCTGCCATCATGTGGTGAAGACGTAAAGCCCTAGCAAAATACATACCTAGTATAAGGATGTCCAGTCTGCATGAGAACTTGTCTGACCAAGTAGAGAACTTTAAACACACAATCCAGGCTGACATTCCAGTGCAGCACAGCAGAGGTTTGAGGGGTGCTTTGTGGATGAGACGTTAAACTGATTCTCAGTCTACTCTTTCTGGTGCATGTAAAAGTTTTCACGAAACTGTTTAAACAAAAGCAGGGAATTCTGCTCTGTCCTGGGGCCAATATTAATCTCTGGAGCATCAACACAACAAAACACCTCTCATCCAATCATTAGTGCCCTGATACTGGAGACAAAAAAAAACTGCAAATGCTGGAATCCAAGGTAGACAAACAGGAGGCTGGAAGAACACAGCAGGCCAGGCAGGACTGAAGAAGGATAATACCTGAAATGTTGACTGTTTCTTTCCTCCAGATGCTGCCTGGCCTGCTGTGTTCTTCCAGCCTCCTGTTTGTCTACCCAGCACCATGATATTGGTGGGATCATGCTGTGCACAAATTGACTGTCATGGTTTTGTTACAACTGAGACTTCAAGGAATACACAAACAACCGAAGGAGTATGTTGCTTGATTCGATCAGTCAAAGCAATGTTCTGCCTAACACACAACTGAAAAACATCGCGCATGAATCTCAGTGCTAGAAAAATCCAGATACATGGGCACACATGTACCTACAACTGGCTGGGCTGATCACATTCCTTTGATTGGTCGTACAAGGCAGAGTTCACATCAGAACGAATACTGTTACGTGTTCTCCAACTGGGCAGCACTTGGGAAGAATCCTGAGTGTGCCAATTCTTTAAGCTCCCCACTAACACTTCACTAACATCACATTTAAGATAATCGGTTCAGCTTCCAATGTGTAACATTTATGCTCACTAGAGGCAACAGATATTCATATGCTAGGACCCACTATGGGCAGACAAAAAGAATATGTTAAAGGCTTGTAACTTTTCTTGAATTACCTAGAAATTTAGGGAGCCAAAAGCATCCTGGTGCTTTCACCATGGCAATATCTGAGCCAGAGTCAATTTGTCAAACAATCAGCAACCTTTTCTCCTTTAATTTGAATCAATTTAGTTTGAAATATAGTATTTTTGTATTTGTCCTAAAGAATTGAAAGCAAAAAGCTTCAGTGACATGTCTTCTTTTTATATAATTCCCTCCTTTGTTGTTACATTTTCTTTCAAGCCTGATGCTCAGCTGAGGCTGCCAGTCATTGACAGCCTCTCCACATTAATAATAATCATTAAAAAACACTCTAGTGATACCCAGTTTTCACTGGATTGCAACACCCACCTGCTGCAGTGCCAAGGAAGTCATTGTACAGACACTGCTGAAGAGAGGCAGTTTGGGAAGATCCCGCAGGAGCCATTGATATCCAGGGAGTGGTTCCCCGTCACTTGAGTCCTCTTCCATCATTTGCTCTCGCTCTTCCACATCACGCAGGCTGCTCTCAGAGTCAGTCAGTACCAGAGACAAGCCCTGGACCAATGAGAAAGAATATGCGGTGTACCCAAGTCACCATATTTCCTTTAGATCCCTAACACACAAGAAGTCTTCCAAAGTGGGACTAAAATTTAAACATTGAAAAAATGAACTGGTTATGCCCAAAGCATAAGCAGAGAGCCCCAGTAACATTCTGTGACTGCCTTTGAAGCACTGAAGTCACCATGTGGACAGGGTGAGGGGAGCAACAGTCAGACAGATGAGGATTGTGTGCAGTATAACCATCAGCACACTTGCTTCACAATTAAATAACCCAATAATATTCACTGTTTGGGGCTATGCATAAGTTAACAGTCACTTGGCAAGGGGTGAGGAGTGTTTGCCATGTCCAAGACAGGGAAGTACAATGCAGTAGAAGATGGTCAAAACACAATTTGTTACACCAGACTTCCTTCAAAACATAGACAGTACCTGCTCCAAATTCATTAAGGGGGAAACAGGCTGTTGATTTATTACATGAATGCTCTCTTCTGACTTACCTTCATGGCTAGAACACGTGAGGCCACCTGTGGGGAGCTTAAACGCCGCAAGAAATAATCCAAAACTTCACAAGTGGTTTGCTCATCAGCTTTGGGGCCCAAGAGGAGGTCCTGCAGGCGGCCCAGGAGCTGTCGCTGTTTCTGCTGCCTCTGTATTATGGGAGAACAAGAAGCAGGGTTCATGCAATGATGCAATCTGCCCTTTTCCAGATACATGGGTGCAGAACCTTGGCTGACACTCCTAATGCCATTGCTGAGAGAACATTATGCTATTGGAGCTGTCACCTTTCCTACACACAAATCCAAGCTCCTGCTTACCTTCTGCATTACAGAGAAAAGCAGTCACTTGAAAAAAGAATGCAATCTGCAGCATTTGTTCCCTTCACTCAAATGCTTTCAGAACACTGGTGACTTTTGCCTGCAGAAGAATATTAGAATTGGACCTCTCTCAAACTTCCTTCAGCTTCCAATTCAGGTCACGTGTTCAATTTCCACTCCACACACTTGAGAGCAAAATCCAGTCAGACAAATATTTTGCCACACTGATCAATTATTCTTTCAGTGCCCTGATTGGCTATTCAGTGCATCACTGTGATTGGTTAAGTGTAAATTGCCTTGGATGCTCATAATGGAATTGTGATTGCGAATGTAAATAATGGCAAATGTCAACATAGCCCTGGGATTGGGTACAGAGGCTCCATAAAACTTGTGCACATCATTTATATCTGTGAGATCCCAGAGTCTTCAAAAAGATTGCAGATAAAACCATTTGCCTCCATTCAACAACTACCCAATGTCCCGCTCCAACCACAATCTGGGGTCACGCTGACTTTCAAATAAACTGGCCTCACAACTGGGAGGAAAATGTTTGGGAAGCATTAGCCTAACATCATGAATGGCATTGTGTAAATGCAAGTCTATACTTCCTCAGTAATAATGTGCTATTATGGCTGACCCACTTTTACACCTACAGCCTCACCTGTCGCTTCTTGGCTCTCTGCTCTTTGCTCTCACTCTCATCTTCCTCTTCTGTTGAAGTCACTTCATCGGCTGCATCATGGAGCAGAAATTCACACAGACACTGGACCGGCAGCACATCCAAGGATCCTTCACTCGATTGCACTAGATCTGCTAACCAGGGCATGGACTGAGACGAGGCCTGAAAGGGAGGAAAGCAGGAATAAATATCTCAAATAATCAATAGAATTTTAACTTTCCAATAGTATTTTAAATATGATTGCATGATAATTGACAGAACTTATTGACAGAACCAGAGGGTTAGCAACCAACAGGGTACAGATAATTGGTTAAAAATTCCAGGGAAGATGCTAGATTTTTTATTTACACATGGCAACAGGAGTAGGCCATTTGGTCTCTCAAACCTGCACTGCCATTCAACTAGATCATGGCTATCTCACTATCATTTTCTTGCAGGATCTCCATATCCCTTAATGTCTTTATTATCCAGAAATCTATCAATCTCTGTCTGCACATATGCAATGATTGAGCCTCGACAGCACTCTGGGGTAAGAAATTGTCAAGATTCACTAGCTCAGGGGAAAGAAAACTCATCTCAGTCCTCAAAGGCTTATCCTTTATCCTGAGACCATCACTTGTGGCTCTAGATGCAGCAATAATAGGAAGTGCACAGTGTTAAAAGGTGGAAACAAACCTAACAACAACTTTCAAACAGACCTGGAAAGATACTTGAAAAAGAAAAACACTCAAGAGAATAGAGAAAGAAAAAGAGAAATGTGGAAGAAGGATTAATGGATCATGCTTTTCAAGAACTGGTACAGGTGCAATGGGTGGAATGGTCTCGATCTATGCCGTAGAATTCAATGATTCTGTCCTATGATTCTATAAAATACATAACCCATATTGCAACAAGTGAGGCATATTCACGCGTAGTACAACTGCGAGGCATGGTTCTGTAACCTGTTACCACAGTTTTACTCCACCTTAACTGGGTTAACAAAAACAGTTTTCTATCACCACAAACCCCCCTGTGTTAGAGAAATGTAACATTTCCTCCAGAGATGCAGAACACCTTCAAAAGTTCAAGTACAAAGTTAAACTGACTTCCTACTTTTTCATGGCTATGATTGTCCTGGATTTTCAGTAACTTACTTCCCAGAGTTCCAATGTGTATAGACATAAACTGGAAATATCTTAATAATCTGGAAATATTTCAAGGAAATGTCTGACATGCTGCATTCTGAAGCAATAGAATAAATTCACCAGCTTCAGCTCCATACATTGCATCTGCCCATATCTAATGCCATGATCAAACTACCATGCCTTTATTAGGCACTGGTGTTCTGGGATAGAAATTCAGGGGAAGCACAAATAGATTGACCCCCACCTACATACACAACCTCATTCAAATCCATGGACGGAAGTGGAGCTGAATATCAAGTGTTGCAATGTGCCCTTCAAGAGTACTTCAATGGTTGTGAAACGTTTTGGAACATCCCAAGATTGCACAATATGTGATAGAAATTTCATGTCCTTTGTCTGTGACTCAGTGTGTATGTCAGCACCAGCCTCACATCATTACCATCTAAAATAAGCTACTTTTCTGCTGCTTTCTTGAGTTAATCAAAAGCTACCACATTTCTGACTTTCTAATAGTAACCATACTTCATTTACTGTAAAGTGTTTTGACGAGTCCTGAGATGGTGGAAGGTGAGATATAAATCCAAGTTCTTCCCAACAATAAATGGCACCTGTTTCAAACCAATGCAGTACACTCACCTGTCTCTGAATAATGTTTAACAGGAAATCAGGATGGCGACTCCGGCATAGCAGATGGCCAAGACGAAGTGACTGATTCAAGCTTTTCAACTGCTCGAGAACTTGTGGAGGTGGTCGGCGAGGAGGTCCCCTTAAAGACAGGGTGGCAAAAGGTCATTAAACTGAAAGATGATAAATTCACAGTCACAAAGGCTCACTCATGCCCTCTTAGTCCACCAGACTCAAAGGTTTTCTGAAATATCACTCCTGAGATTATAGGAATGGATCATGTTTGGGTCCTGAAGTTTTCACAGAATACACTGCACATAAACAAGCAATTCAGCCCAACATATCTATGTTAGTACAATAAAACAAAAATTAAATAAAGAAACAGTCGATGCTGAAAATCTGAAACAAAAACAGAAACTGCTGGAGAAACTCAGCAGATCTGACGGCATTTGTGGAGAGTAAACAGAGTTAATGTTTTGAATCCAGCAACCTTTTGTCACATACATGCTAGTTCTCCTGACAAGCTTCCTCCAAATGACTTCATTTCTTCTATCCATACATAACATTTTCTATTTATATTTCAGATTTTCCAGTATCTCCAATATTTGGTATTTTGCTATTAGGAACCCAGTTATAGTACACCTCCCCTGAGAAAATAACCCTAGCAAACTCAAATGTTTTTGCTAGTTATGCCTTGTTAGTTTTATCGTCCTTGAACATTTTTATTTTGCTCTCCCATAATGTATAAATACCTGACACTAATGGTCCAGACTGGATGCTTCCCAGCTGGGGCAAATGGGGAGATGCATTTTGTTTCAACAGATGTATTGTAACAATTGTTCTCAGTAGACTGGATTAGGGAGGGAAGGGGAAAAAAATGACCAGAGTTGTCTATTTGAATTTATATTTTTTATCTTCTGCTAGGGAATGTACTGATTTGGCTGTTAGAATTGGGCCTGGCTGTGATTTTACTTGACCCAGCAAGATCAAATCACTTGCTGGAACTCATACACATCAACTAGGTGCTGAAACATTTTGATACATGTATACTAGCATAGAACAACACCATTAGAAGGAAATTGCATGCTCACTCTCATTAAAGAATGGTCAATGTTGGCACTCACAACCAGACACTCACTGTGGATCAAGGCTGGTCAGTTGTGACAATAGTAAACTATTGCTCTCAGTGATGGTTTGTTTTGTCGATGCAGCAGCCAGATGACTCTCAAAGGCCAAGATCTCCTGTTTCTCTCTCTGCGACATCTGCAGCTCCCGACTGATCATATCATTTCGGGTCTCTTCATCAGTCACAGTACATTGTGGGTATGAGAAGTTGCTGGAAATAGATCAAGAATATTGAAGCATCACAACTATACCATCATTCACCCTTTCCCAAATACCACTGTGATGTCCTTGTGAGTTTCAGAATTGTGCAGGTGAGTGTTTGAGGTCTGATAAGTTGTTGGAGAGCGTAGTAAGTCATTTTAGTACAAAGATAGAATAAAGTTCCAGTAGCTTATGTCATTTAAATTGCTCAAGTTACGTAGACCATGTAGGAACATAAGAAACTGGAATAACAGCAGACTATTCTGCCTACCATTCTATAATATCATGACTGATCCACTTCAGGCCTTAACTTCTCATAGCGCTCAGCTCCTTGATATTTCAAAAGACCTACCTACCTCCAATGTCCATACTTTCATTGACCTAGCCTCCACAGCCATTTGGGTAGAAGATTCCTGACATTAATCACCCTCAGAGAGAAGAAATTCCATCACATCTGTTTTGAATGAGTGTTCTCTTATTCTCTAAGTATGTCCCAAGTTCGAAATTCACCACAAGTAGAAAAATAATCTCATCACCTACCCTGTCAAGCAGCCTCAGAATCTTAGTTGTTTCAATAAGACCACCACTCATTTTTGAAAACTGTAATAAATAAAGCTCTTAACATTGAGCCGCCCTTAATAAGTCAACTTCTCCACCCTAGGAACCAATCTAGTGAAACTCTTTCAAATTGCTTCCAATACCAGTACATAATTATTTAAATACAGGACCAAAGATGCACAAACTAGCCCAGGTGCAGTCTCACCAACACCTTCTTCAGCTGCAACAAGACTTGCCTATTTTTAAATTATAGGATTTATGACCATCTGGAAGAGCATGGCTTGATCAAATACAGTCAACACGGCTTTGTGAGGGGTAGGTCATGCCTCACAAACCTTATCGAGTTTTTTGAGGATGTGACTAGAAAAGTTGATGAGGGTCGAGCTGTGGATGTGGTGTATATGGACTTCAGTAAGGCATTTGATAAGGTTCCCCATGGTAGGCTCATTCAGAAGGTCAGGAGGAATGGGATACAGAGGAACTTAGCTGCCTGGATACAGAATTGGCTGGCCAACAGAAGACAGCGAGTGGTAGTAGAAGGAAAATATTCTGCCTGGAAGTCAGTGTTGAGTGGGGTTCCGCAGGGCTCTGTCCTTAGGCCTCTACTGTTTGTAATTTTTATAAATGACTTGGATGAGGGGATTGAAGGATGGGTCAGCAAGTTTGCAGACGACACAAAGGTCGGAGGTGTCGTTGACAGTATAGAGGGCTGTTGTAGGCTGCAGCGGGACATTGACAGGATGCAGAGATGGGCTGAGAGGTGGCAGATGGAGTTCAACCTGGATAAATGCGAGGTGATGCATTTTGGAAGGTCGAATTTGAAAGCTGAGTACAGGATTAAGGATAGGATTCTTGGCAGTGTGGAGGAACAGAGGGATCTTGGTGTGCAGATACATAGATCCCTTAAAATGGCCACCCAAGTGGACAGGGTTGTTAAGAAAGCATATGGTGTTTTGGCTTTCATTAACAGGGGGATTGAGTTTAAGAGTCGTGAGATCTTGTTGCAGCTCTATAAAACTTTGGTTAGACCGCACTTGGAATATTGCGTCCAGTTCTGGTCGCCCTATTATAGGAAAGATGTGGATGCTTTGGAGAGGGTTCAGAGGAGGTTTACCAGGATGCTGCCTGGACTGGAGGGCTTATCTTATGAAGAGAGGTTGACTGAGCTCGGACTCTTTTCATTGGAGAAAAGGAGGAGGAGAGGGGACCTAATTGAGGTATACAAGATAATGAGAGGCATAGATAGAGTTGATAGCCAGAGACTATTTCCCAGGGCAGAAATGGCTAGCACGAGGAGTCATAGTTTTAAGCTGGTTGGAGGAAAGTATAGAGGGAATGTCAGAGGCGGGTTCTTTACACAGAAAGTTGTGAGAGCATGGAATGCGTTGCCAGCAGCAGTTGTGGAAGCAAGGTCATTGGGGTCATTTAAGAGACTGCTGGACATGCATATGGTCACAGAAATTTGAGGGTGCATACATGAGGATCAATAGTTGGCACAACATTGTGGGCTGAAGGGCCTATTCTGTGCTGTACTGTTCTATGTTCTATGTTCACCAACACCTTCTTCAGCTGCAACAAGACTTGCCTATTTTTAAATTATAGCAGTAAAATCCAACGTCCCTTTTGCCTTTTAAATTACTTGTTGCACCCACACCTTTTACTTTTCATAGTAAAGAGCACCCAGATCTATCCATGCTGCACTTTTCTGGAGCTCTTTCCATTTAAATAACGGACTACTTTTTGATTCTTCCTACCAAAGTAGGTACAGAACATCATATAAACATAGAAGCATGCTATTTGGCCTGTGCTGTTGCTCATGCAGCACACTAACCGCCATCCACCTTCCGAGAGAGCTGGGAAATTGACAGAAATATTCAACAGGTCAGTCAGCATCTTTAGAGAGAAAAGGCAGGTGGACTCACTTCAGACACACATGTTCCTCAAATCAGCAGGGATTCCAGTAGAGAATAAGCAACTGAGACCATTGTAACCCTTTTTTTTTGTCTTGTTGATTGACTTGCTGCATTTTCCCAACATTTTTTCGTAATTTTTCAGTTTCTCCTTTTTAAATTAATGCTTTCAGTTTCCTATCTCCTATGGGCACTTTACCATCAAGTGCTTTTACCACATGGTGTGTTTCTTGATTTCTGTAGCACTGAGGACAATGGATGATACAAAAAGAGGACACTCCCAGCAGCAGGTAGTTAAAACTGGCTAATTGAATTCTGTGTCTTATAAAAAATTATGTGTTCTGATGGATGCAGACTGAACAGAAAAGTGAGAACAAGCCAACACTGGGACCAAACATATTGAGACATTGCGATTAAGTACATTTTTGTGTTACCAATTCAGGGAGTAGGAAGTGAACTTGTTTCTATGCCTCTGCCAATATCAATGAGCCTGTGATTATATCACAGTAATGATCTGACAAAATTGTTACCTTTCAAAAGAAGCTTCTCAGCAGCAAACATGTTACTCCAGATGTAAAACTTGAAACTTTCAAAACCTGGTGTGTCATTGCACAGAAGTCAGCCTACATAAGGTGTCAAGCTTATGGGGTGAGAAGCTGCCTTTAAAGCAGTCTTGCATCATTGTCTTTTCAAGCCATATAGAATGGAGTAAGTTACTTTGCAGTTCACTTTCTAAGGGTATGAAAGGACAGTTATAACTACATGCTTAATAATATGAGGGAGAATTTCAATCACGCTCTGCATGTATCAAAATCATTAACAGACCTATGTAAAGGTGGTTTACAGTTTACCTACAAACAGTGAACGGAGAAGATCGTGCGCTGATGATGCGACATAAGAGTGTAGAATGACATATATTTCCATTCCATCACCTTAAAGAAGCAGCTTGCTTTGGACTGCTTCTGATAACTGGCTGACCAACGTCACCTCAGGAAAAGATGGACATGGATCAACTCCCTCCCTATGAGGCTTGATTCCATGTTAAAATCACTCACTTTGTCATCACCATTTCCATCAGCATTTTCAGAGTGGGGTACCCTTCCCATGCAGCCAAACCTGCAGACAAGAAATTGTACAATAACTGGAAACTAACATTTCTTCAGTAATTTTGTTTAGTTGTAATCTCACAATTAAAGTATAGTCATTGATTATTTATTATAGTATTCAGTTTAACAGTAGCAATAAAAATTTTTGTGTTTTAACATCACATGACTCTGCTTAGAATCACTTTTTCCTTCAATGCACTTCTTGAAAGGGGTACTTATAACCTTGTCAAATCTTTTTCTATACAAGATGATATCAATGAGTGATGCATCTATTCTCCCTTTATAAGCCTTGCTTTATCCGCACTAGTACTGGACTATCTAACGACTCCAGATGGTCTGCAATTATTTTCTGTTTCGCTTCACATTTATATTGAAAACTAACACTTCCAGTTGCATCCAGTTCCTCAGCATAATCGTGAAGCTACTGTTAGCTGTACAGACAAGGCAGTAAGCAATGGCAAAGTATTTAGCTGCACAGTGTGTCACAGCTGAGTCAGATTCTGACCTTACTAAAAAGCACTGTCCATTACTGCAGGTGTCATCAGTACCCAGGAGTGATGCCGAGCATGATACTGTTCCTAAAGATTGTGTGACCTCCTAAGGCTTGCCACTGGCTGAAATTTAAGCCTGAAGCTTTTGGGTTTGTGCTACTAACACAATACCACAAGGTGGAATAACTCACATCCTCTCATAAAAATCACCAATTTGCAAAGCTAAATGCAAAGAAGCCTAAATGAACTATATGAGAAACGCTGACGGTGTTTGCACTTGCAACTACATCAGACAAGCAGCACAGATAAACAAGAGCTGACCATGTTTTAGGAAGTAGCAACTGTGGTTCGTCTGGAAACTCACCAATATTTTGTGGATTAAAGGCATTTACAACTAACAGCAGAAGCCAAGCCTTCCAGTACAGGGATGAAATAGCCAGAGCGGGTGGCTGATACCTAGAATATAAAAAATAAAAGCCCTTTCACATAAAACAACATAAGTGGGTATTAACAATAACTAAAATGGGTGCAGTAACGTAGCAAGACTGATGTGCCTTTTCCTGCATATTAGAAGGGGTATAATTTATACAGCTAAGTTATAATTCTTGGGGAGGATATTCAAAGGCTCAGGTTACACACCAAGATATTTAAGCGAACTATAAGCATTAACTGAATCTGGACATTACTGCTCTGATGCGTAGTATTCTACATATTCTTCCATATAATATTATATATATATAAACGGGATTTCCAGAATGAGAATGAGGCGGTCAAGATCAGACAGGGTCGCAAGCTTTAAATCTTTGCATCATCTTCAAATTGTGCATGGCTCCTAAACAAGTGAAATCAAATCCTGGCACCTGCAGCAGTAAAACAGAATGTTTTACATGCTTTTAAAACAACTCATGAAATGTCCCCATAATTTTCTGAAGTTCACCCTCCCATGCACCCTTACAGGACCATTCACCTCCACTCCAGCCTTTACAGGTTTGTCCACTCAACCATTCTTACTGGTCTGCCTATATCCCCACATGCTCTTGTAGTTCTCACTGAGGGGGTCACAACAATGTTTCAGCTTTGAATGGGGTCCCAGTAGGAAAACAATTGGGAACTCCTGATATATAATAGAGAGATGCCTATATCAAGCATACATATGTATGTATATCATGTATGATTATGTCATATTTGTTGCAGAGTGTACATGGTACATTTCAGGTAATGTATTCTATGTACGTTACGCATCATACATTCACATGAACGAATGAAGTAGGGTTAAAGTAGACCATTCAGGCCCTCGAGGCTATTCTGCCATTCAGTTTGATTTTGTTTACATTTTGTATTCAATATTCTGATCTACTCCTGATAACTCTGATTCCATTGCCTAACAAGAATTTATTCTGAATCTGTCTCCACTGCCTTCTGAGGCAGAGTTCCAAAATCAAAAACCTTCCAAGGAGGAAACAATTTCTTTTCATCTCAGTGTAAAGGGTGACCACGCCCCCCCATTGTAAAATGGTGAACCCAGGAGACAAAATGTCCTTACCACATCCACCTTGTCAACAGCATTCAGGATCTTATACACTTTAATCATGTCAGCCCTCAAGTCTTCTAAACTCCAGTGATACCAAACCCAACCTGTCCAACCTACCCACACAAGATAATAGAAATTTTTTTTGAATCCTTACAGTATGGAAACAGGCCATTCGGTCCAACAAGTCCACACCGACCCTCAGAGCATGCCACCCGGTCCCATCCCTTATAACACACCTAATCTATACATCCCTAAACACTGTGGGGCAACTTAGCATGGCCAATCAATCTAACCTAAACTGGTCATTCCAGGTATCAATCTAGGATATAAAAACTGTTGGAGAAATACAGTAAGTTTGGCAACATCTGTTGAGTTAAGATTTCGAATCCAGTGACCCCCTTTGTCATAACCTGTTCACAGACAGATCAAGCTGAATTGTCTCCTTCTTTGTGGTAAGTTTCCACATACGCCTATGTGACACTAAGACTGTCACATGCAGTTAAAATACATCAATCTATTTTCTAGGTGCAAAGTTATTATAATTGTGGTTAATTCCCTCATAACCATTTTGACATCTAGATTTTGAAAGTCAACTAAACCAGCTTTCTCAGAATGAGATGACTAGACAGTGGACAAACCCTGGAGGCAGTTGAATATTTTCAGGATGGTGGTAAGTACACAAGTTCAGAACTGCATCAATCAACTGAATCCTCTCCACATGAAGAACTTCCAGGTCTGAAAGAGAAACAATGAAATAACTGGAGAAATCTCATGTCTTGCTTGTAAACGATATAGAAACAAATTAATGTGGAAACAAATGGGGAAAGTTTTGGGGTATTATTGCCAGAAGGAACCATTCACTGGAAAGCTGAAAATATTTCAGGAGTTAGGCTTCTCTACTTCAAATGGAGAAAGATTTGCTATGCATATCTAGTGTTTTGTGCTATTTTAGCATTCTCATTTTAAAAACACCCTTACACAAGCACATAGATCGTTACATTTGTCAAGGATGCTGATTGTAATGAGGTTCATTTATAACTAGAGACAGCAATATTGGCACAGAGGCTTATGAAATTACTCAGTGGGTTACTGTTGTGCATGGTTTGATTTTAGCACCTCTGGCAGACAAATGCTTCACAAATCAGCTTACTGCTATACACATACACGCGCGCACACACACTCGCACACACACAGCATAAACAACTCTTGTGCAGTGATGTCTCTGGGCCAGAAGGTCTGTGTTTAAGTGCCTACTGCAGAGATGTATTGTTATGTATCTGGACAGGATTTTTTTAAAATAAAGAAATCAAATATATTCACAAGGAGTTAAACCAATTGAATGATCGAGCAAGAGTAAGGCACTTAAGGAAGCAAGCGCACATCAGGTACTGAAAAGCATTTATAATTGGAGAAACAAGTATTGGGAGCGAGGGTAGTGTTTTTACTCATTTGGTTATCACTATGCTTTACGTCTGCATCTGTGCAATCACTTGCCAGACTGATAATATCAGGTCAAATCACATAATACATCATAACTACTTACTTATTAAAACAAACTCTTTACTAATGCATACATACTTACTTAGGGTCTTTATTTTCAGGAGAGTTTACATTAACAAAAAAGGTTTGCATTTCCTTTAGTCCAATTGGTTGAGGTATGAGCAGGTCAAGGTGTTTAAAATGACAAATGATACGGTAGGTACAAAGAATCTTATCCTCTGATGATTGAAGATTCCAAGGATTGAGTACAAGTAAAATGGATGAGCAAATATTTTAACATGTATCTGTCTAAATCATGCAGAAAATTAAATTCTAGCAATTAATTACTGACTGCTTTAGGTTATTTAATGAATACAAACAGGAAATAGCATAAATACATTTAAGGTGAGATTAGACGGCCACATAGGGAAAGGAATAGAAGGTGAATTCGGCAGGTTTCAATACAAATGGGTAGAAGGAGACTCATGTAAAGTGCAAACATCAGCACAGACCAGTTGAGTCAAATGGCCTGCTGTAAATTGTCACATTTGCCACAAATTCACTGGTTGTAGTTCTCATGCAATATCCAAAACAGCCACAACTGTTCTACCACTCTGCTCCTGCACTGTACATTGACGTGTTATAAAATGCTATTGCTTAGGTAGTCTTCAACTGTTGCAGCTTCAGATCACACCTTGGCATTTGAAATAAATCACATATGTTTACACGGAGTTAAACCAATTGAATGATCGAGCAGGAGTAAGGCACTTAAGGAAGCTGGCACCGTCGTAAGGAAGGCGCCATCACTGCGCCACAAGAGTTGTTTACACTGTGCTTGACCATGTGTGCGTGTGCACGTGCGTGTGGGTGTGTCCAGACGTATGGGTTTCACTGGTAGGGTTGCTATTTATTACCCTTTCTTAGTTGTCCCCGAGAAAACAATAGCTTTGTATCTTCCTCTTGAATCACTGTAATCCTCCACTAGGCAGGGAGTTCCATGAGTTTGATCCAGTGATCATGATGGACAGTGAGATACATACAAGCTGGGATGATGTGCAATTTGGAGGGGAACTTAAAGATAGGTGTATGGGAACATCATTTACATTGTCCTTAAAGGTGAGGGGGTTGGGGGAGTATCCTATTCTGGACTGGTTGTTGAAGAATGCAATCCTCAAACTAACTGCAGTCTGCTAAGAAAGAAAGCTCACTACTTTCTTCTCTACTCTCACACTAGAGACAAGTGATAAAAGCCAGCCAGCCAGCCTCAATCACATGGTCATCTTACCGTCAGCCTGCACTGACGCAGCACGTTTCACTAGATGGTCAGCTAGTTCCATGGCATCGGCCGGCCCCAGTGACAGATCCCGCGACAAACCAATGACAAGGATTCGCATCAGTGTGTCCTCCAGGAGTGGCACCTCTGAGCACAATCGCAGAAAAAAACTGAGAGATGAAAAAAATTGCATTGGATTACATAGGACACATGCCACACAAAAATGCTATTCGGTCCATCCAGTTCTCTGAAGCTTCCTTCCATCTTTCCTCATTAAAATTTTTCATCAGACCCTTTTACTCATTTCTCATTTATACGTCTGTTCACCTTCCCCTTAAATGAAACTATATTATTCACTTTAACTGCTCCCCATACTTTGGACATAGAAGCTTCTTCAGAATTCTCTCCAGGATTTCTTGGTCACTATCTTTTATCGATGGCCTAGTTATGTTCTTTCTCATAAGAGAGGGCTTTCTTTATCCACTCTAACTGTGTATCAAATTCACGCGTAATTTTAAATGCCACTATTATTTGTCACAATAAGCCTTTTATTTCACAAGGGAAGAGACTCAGCCTGCCTGTCTTTTCTTGATATCTATAGGTATGAGTGGTATCATCTTTGTAAATCTCATCTGTGTCCTCCCCATTTCTATATTATTTTTAGAATATGGAGACTGGAACTGCACTAAGTGTGTTATAACCATGCTTCAATTTAATACAACTTCACTGCTATTCAATTTTATCCTTCTAGAAATAAAATCTCAAGCTGTGGTGTATTTTTTAGTGTTTATTGTATTTGTGCTTGGATTTCCTCAGGAAATAGAGAACAGAAGGTGGTTGTTCAGCCTATTGTGCTATCCAATGAGACCCAGTAGCTCTACTATTCCTCATTATCATGCAAATCCTTCTTTTTCAATTATTTATGTAATTCCCTCTGAAAGTTATTACTGAAGCATCTTCCACTACCATTTCAGGCAGTGCATTTGAGATCATAACTCACTGCATAAAACAATTTCTCCTCATTTCCCACTGAAACTTTTTCCAATTATCTTAAATCTGTACTCTCTGATTACAGTTTGTCCCAGAATTTCTCCCCATTTGCTTTTCCAAACTCCTCAGAATATGACATCACCACTAAGCATCCTCTTGATTTTTGCCACTGAAGAGAACAAATCCAGCTTCCCCAGATGAACGAAGTCTAAACACCCCGACAAAAAAAACAGGGATTAAACCCAATTTATCTACATAAATAAAAAATTTAATTCAATTTGTTGTTGTCTATACACAGTTTAAATGATGGGCTGTATGGAAATGAACAGGATGCAGCGTGCCAGTTTCGTTATGCTGAAGAAAAACTAAACCTCTAGAAAGCACCACCAAGGAGTCTGATCCCATCTGGGCATTTGTTGGCTTCTGTTTCTGTTTCCGTTTTACTTGGAGTACTGAATCCTCACTGTACCATTCTGGCGTTCATTACTGTGGGCAGGGCTGGACCCAAAATCTTGCCTTTTAACTGGTAACTAAAGTCATAAATAGATGTTGGAAATGATTCAGCAGCATGTTGAGAATGTACCTTGCAACGTAGCCTAAGTGGAGAACATAGGTAAATACCTTTGTAATTGAAGGTGAGAAGTGGTAATGTTTTTGTTCATATTTGTTGTCCGTTTGTCTGTTAATACCATATCTAAAAAAACCTAATTGATGGGTTTCAACAAAACTTAGTACACAGATAGGATACAGGCCCTTAATTTTTGATGAAGCTGCATATCCGGAACCCGAAATTTTGCAAAAGAATCTATTAGCATGGGGTGAGAGGGAAATTAGTTTCGATTTAGAACGTTGTGGACTGTTTTGGAATACTGTACATAATTTCAGCAGTTGTGGTGCCATTTGTAATCACTGTCAAAACGTGAACTGTCTTCAAATTGGTGTGAAGTCTCCTCAGGAAAACTGAAGCTAGTAATAAGCAAAGATTTATTTCCTCAGCCTTGAAGTTACAGAGCAACAATTAAGCCAATGAAAAGTTTTAAGATGTTTTACATTATTGCACAATATGAGTAAGAATGCCGTTTGTGCTCTATCAGTGTCCTATTCACTTGTTAAAAGTAATGTGCTTACTTTCTGTCACTCTCTGGAGGCCAGTTATCCCATTTGTAGTATGTCTCAGGTTGTTCAGTGAAGAGCACCTTGTGCAAACTGTAAGAAGAAGGATAGTTAGTTGTAATTTTGCTTAAAAACAGGCACAGAATTTAATGCAGCCTGGCCTACCAACTGTAGTTCATTTAAACTTTCAAGGCAAAGAACTTGCATTTCTGTAGTGTACTTCACAACCTCCTAACATCCCAAAACACTTTACAGTGGAATAAGTATTTTTCTAATGTAGTTCTGATTGGAAACACAAATTTGATTTGTAGAGAGCAAGGTGCTTCAAACAACAGTGATAAACAGAAAATCCGTTTTATTTTCAGAGCAATAATTATTAGCCATGTCACTAGATAGAGCTTTCCTACTCTTCATTAGAGTCGTGTCATGGCATCTTTACATCCGTCTGAGAGAGCTGACAGGCTCTTGGTTTAATGTCTTATCCCAAAGACACCACCTCCAAGAGTGCTGAACTTTCTCAGTGCTTCGACAGAAGTGTCAACCAGTCTTTGTAAGATGGATTTTGAACCAAAATTCTTTTTTGTTCACTCGTGGGGTGTTTGGCTGGACAGCATTTATTGCCCGTCCCTAGCTGTCCTTGAGACGATGGCGGTAAGCTGCTTCCTTGAATCACTATAGTCCATGCTCTGTAATTGATCCATGATGCCCTTAGGGAGGGAATTCCAGGATTTTGAACCAGTGACAATGAAGGAACAGCAATACATTTCCAAGTCAAGACAGTCAGTAACTTGGAGGGAACCCTGCAGGTGGTTGTGTTCCTATACATCTTGTCTTCCTGGATGGAAGAATTCATGAATTTCGAAGATGCTCTCTAGGGATCTTTAGTAAATTTCAGCAGTACATCTTGTAGATAGTACACACTTCTGCTGCTGAGCATTGGTGTTGGAGGGAGTGGGTGCTTCTGGAAATGGTGCCAATCAAATGGGCTGCTTTATCCTGAATGGTTGTCAAGCTTATTTTTGAACCAAAAAGTGAAACTGAACCAACTGAGACAATATTGATAAAGGATCAGCAAGTATTGTTTAACACCAACACATCCCAACAGGTTGGCAAATGACTCTAGGGTATTCTGGCTTGGGCTACTTCACGTAAGAATGGAGAAGATAAGGAGTCTCTACTCCCTCCACAATAAACTAAGTAATGCAAATAAAACTGATGTACCTTTCAAGGTCATCTGTTTGTACCGGTTAAGAAATAAAGTAACCTGGTTTCTCACATGCCTCCATCCACCACTTTTTATCTAACCTTATCATCGTATAATTCTGTTCTTTCCAACCCCTGAAATGCTTATTTAGATTCTCCACAATTGTGGCTCATGACGTTCATGTGGTAATGAAAATGAAAACCTATGACACGTGAGGGTATGAAAATGCCACTAATTCTGTAATTCAAATATAGTTGCAGAATGTCAAAATGATTTGCTGTTCAGAATAGCCCTCTTCATTAGCCTTCCAAGATTTTCCAAGATAGCAGCCGAGTAGGGCTCCTGAACAGGAGCTCCTCTGCTCCATCCAATTCTTTTCTTCATTTCTTCTCTTTTCATTTTATTCCCTCTTTCTACTTAACTCCTGTCCTCGGATGGCGTCGGTGGCAGTGAGCTGAGCCAGTGCGACCTCGAGGTGAAGCCCAGCGCTGGCTTCTGGCCTTGAGATGAAGCCCAGCGTAGACCTATCTGCTCCAACTTCGTCTACTTTTTACCTCCCTTTCTCTGCTTTAGAAAGACTGTACTGCTGAACTTGAATTTTATTTCTTTATTTTTCTAATTTCTATTTAAAATTTTGTACCTAGGCACCTTAGTACTTAAGATGGTGCTGGAAATGGCAACTTTGTACACTTTTCACTATGTTCAAGTATCCCTGGTTTTGAGCAAATGTGACAATAAACCTAATTCTATTTCATTTAGATTCAAACTTGATATATAAAATATTAGCAATATTACTGGGTACAACTTCCTTTTAAAATAGGGTTGTAATTTCAGGATTACTAAAACACATGCCAGCAAGACTAGGAATAAAAAGACAGTACAGCTAAATATACGGCTAAACATCTGGTGTAGGAGTGAAGGCTTCCAATATGTGGATCATTGGGATGTCTTCCAGGGCTGGTGGAACCCGTACAGTGAGTTTTACTGGTGTCACCCAGGAGGGTTAAAACTAGTATGGCAGGTGGATGGGAACCAGAGAAGTAAGTCATCAAGTGAAATGGCTGAGCATTTAGAGACTAAAGCCAGTAAGGCTAACCGAAAGAGGTTAATGAACATGGCAGGACTGGCATCTTGAAATGTATTTGTTTTAATGCAACAAGTACAACAGGTAAAGCAGATGAACTTAGAGCTTGAATTAATATATCTAACTATGATGTTGCTGATATTACAGAGAATTAGTTGAGAGGGACAAGACTAGCAGCTTAATTTTCCAAGATTTCGATGTTTTGATTGTGATGGAGAAGGATACAAGAGGTGGGTGAGTTGCATTATTGATAAGGGTCAATATCACAACTGACTGAGGGAGGTTGCCATGGAGAGCTCATTCTAGCGAGGCCATTTGGGTAGAGTTCAGCAATAGGAAGAGTAATCACTTAATCACTTTTATGGGATTGTGCTACAGGTCCTCTACAGCTAGCAGACATTAGAGGAACAGATACGTGGGCAGAGTGTGGAAAAATGTGAAAACTTGTGGTGGGTGATTTTAACTTCCCACATTTTGCTGGATTTCCCTTAGCACCAGGGACTTGGATGGTTGAGGGAGGATGTGTGAGGTGCGAGAAGTAATATGTAAATAGTCCAACTGGGGAAGGGACCATATTCGATCGGTTACGAGGGAATGAGCCCAGCCAAGTCATCAAAGTTTCAGTGGAAAGGGGGAGCATTTTGGGAACAGTGACCATAATTCTGTACATTTTGAGTTATTTACGGATAAGGATGAGAGTAGGCCTCAGGTGAAGCTACTAAACTGTGGGGAGGGTAACTACCACAATATTAGGCAGGATCTGGGGAAATGTAGATTAGGGGCAGCTGTTTGAGGGTAAACTCATGTGGGAATCTTTTAGAGGTCAGTCAATTAGAGTTCAGGACCAGCATATTCCTGTGAAAATAAAGATAACAATGGCAAGATTCTGGAAACTTGGATGAAAAGAGACAGCTTAGTCAGAAAGAAAAAGGAAGCATACGTAAGGCTTAGGAAACTGAAGCCAGACAGACCCTTCGATGACCATAAAGAAAGCAGGAAAGAACTTACACAAAGAGTTAACAAGGCTAAAAGGGGCAATGAAATGACCTTGGAAATCAAGATTAAGGAAAATCCTAAGGCGTTTCATACATTTACAAGGAGCAAGAGGGTAGCTTGGGAAACAGTAGGTCCACTTAAAGACAAAGGAGGGAATTTATGTGTGGAGCCAGAGGAAGTGGATGAGGTCCTTAACGAATACTTTGCATCAGAATTCACAAAGGAGAACGACGTGTTGGATGGTGAGTCTGGAGTGGTATGTTGATTTTATAGGGCATATTGATATCAAAATGATGGTGGTATTGGGTGTTTTGAGATAGGCAAGTCCCCAGGACCTGATGGGGTCCAACCCAGAATAGTGATTTAGGCAGGTGAGGAAATTGCTGAGACCTTGTACAAAATCTTTGTATCCTCTCTTGACAGAGACAAGGTCCCAGAGGACTGAATAACAGCTCATTTTGTTCCTTTGCCTAAAAGGACAACAGTGATAATTTGGGAAATCACAGGTCACTGAGCTTTACATCACTGGCAGGGAAATTATTACCGAAAATTCTTAAGACAGGATTTATTTACATTAAATAAGATAATGGACTTATTAGCGGCAGACTGCATGGCTTTGTGCAGGGGAGGTCACGTTTCCAAACCTTGATTGATTTTTTTTGAGGGAGTGACAAAGATGATTTTTAAAAAGTGTTTCGTTTAAGAAGGTATCAATAGAAAAGGTGCCAATGGTGACACTACTTCTAAACAGAGATAACATTTGAAATGAGTCTAGCTAAAGCTTTACTTGCCACACTAATAATAAATACCTGTTATGCCATAATAATAATGCATTTTACTCAGGAAGGAATCACAATGTCTGGGTCAAATGCTGACATTACAGGCAAATTTACCGGCTGTAATGTTTTAATTAAGAACTACAGTTGGAGCAGTGGTTTTGCAAGTACTCCACGCTACATTGAAGTAGATCTGAATATCAGTGCACATACCAATGGATGTAATCTTTAGGGTTTAGCTTGCAGATGGTGGGAACCACAGTGTGCAGCCACCAGACAGCATCGCGCTGAATAGTTGCAATCTGAGTCTGAAACGCTCGGAGTGCTTCCAGGTCTGCAATCCAAAAGAAGTGGAAAGACAAACAGTATGTGAGTGTGTGTGTGTGTGTGTGTGTGTGTGTGTGTGTGAGAGAGAGAGAGAGAGAGAGCACAAGTATCATTTACACATACATTGACTAGATTTCTCAAAGCAGTTAAGAACATAAGATACAAGAGGAGACCCAAAGTCTACTCTGCCATTCAACAGCAATATAGTTGACCAACCACATTAATTCTATTTCCCTGGATTAAAATAAGCATTACTATCAAAGTTGCTCATTTGTATTGGCAAATAAACTGACAAACAATCAAGATCAAGTAGTATTTTAGAGTAAGCCAACTAACCATTTGACCTATTACCTTAAGTAGAAGTCAACCGATGCAAGTATAAGTAAATGCTGAGAGTTCCAAGGCCTGTATTACTAAATTTTCATGTTAGGGCAGTAAAGGAATGGAAATAGGCATTCAGACCCATCTGTGCTGAACTTAACCAAATCAGGTTTCTATAACTTTTTCAGTACAGATACGCTGTGGTAAAAATAGCTTCAAAATAAGTAAAGATATCAAGTGCAGAATCAGCTGGGGGTATAGGCAGATAACACGTCATATGCTGCCCTGAGTTTAAAGTGCAGTGTGTAATACACTTGCGTTCATCATCTCTCACTGTTCTGTAAAGGCTTCTGACAGCAACATGATTCTCATTTATTGCATTAATATAGAGTTGTTAACACTGGGTTCCCCATAGGAACACAAAATTTAATGGCAGTTAATTCACACACTATTGGGGGATCAAACAACTTTAATAAGGAAAACACCATCAGAATAATTCAATCCATTTCATTTAAAAGTATATCTGTAATCATGCGTCTCTAAGCTTTTTATCTTTGAGTTACTGAGAAGAAATTCCATGGAGTCTTGCAGGGTCTATATAGATTCTATTAGTATTAATCTATTGATATCTCTGGCTACTATTACTCGCATTTATATAACACCTTCCACAACCTCAAGGTGCTCCAAAGCACTTCCAGCCAAATGAAATATTTTCTGACGCATGATTGCTGTTATAATGTAGGGAACACAGCAGTCAATTTAAACATAACAAATTGCACAAATAGCAATGTGATTACAATCAGATAATCTGTTTTCTATAAGTTTTCATGGGCCTTCTTGTGGTGCAGTGTAGTGTCCCTACCCCTGGACCAGGAGGGCTGGGTTCAAGACCCACCTGGTCCACAGATGTGTAATAACATCTCTGAACAGGTTATTTGGAAAAAAGGTCATAAGTTTTCAGATGAGGGAGAAATAAAGATCATAATTCCAGCAAGAACTGACATGCTTCCCTTCTAAATGAGGGAAAAGGATCTTCCATACCGACACAAGAGGGGATTTGAACCTAAACAATGAAAAGTACAATGATATGAGATGCAAGCAGGCTATCATAAATAGGCAATAGCAAACATTTAAAGTGTGCATGGATGAACTGCAAAAGTTGTTCATTCCTGTCCAGCAAAAAAACCCCAGAAAAAGTGTTCTGAATGTGGCTAACAGAGGAAATTAAGGAACATATTAGATCCAAGGAAAGGGCATACAAAATTGGCCAAAATAGCAGCAGACCTGGTGATTGGAAGCAGTCCGGATTTCAGCAAAGGAGGACAAAGGATACAAAGTAGTTCTAAAAGCTTCCATAAGTATGTAAAGAAGGAATATACTTGCAGGATGTTTACAGGGGATTTGCAGGTAGGGTTTTTCACCCAGAGGGTGCTGGGGATCTGGAATGCACTGCCTGATAGGGTAGTAGAAGGAGGAAACATCATGACTTTTAAAAAGTAGATGGATGAACACTTGGAATGTCAAAGCACTCGAGGCTGTGGGCCAAGTTTTGAAAGTGGGATTAGTATACATGGGTTTGCACAGATTCAATGATCCAAATGGCTTCTTTAGTGCTGTATGACTCCATGGGGCCCCAGTTTATTGTCTCAGCCAAAAACAGAACAGCACCTGTGGACAATTCAAAACTTCTCCAATATTCCAACCATATTATATATTCAAGTCTTCAGCCTAGGACCCGAGCCCACATTTTTCTGAGTCAGGATGCACTGAGCCAACTTTTTTTTTAATAGATTAAATGCAAACCGACTACGCTACATTTGCTTCATCAGTGAGAATGTCGGAACTGAAAATCCAGACAATGGATATTAATAAAACATCCATCTGGCTGTCCAATTCCATACAGGATGAGTTAAATAACACAGCCTTTATGCTTTCTGCTCTGGCTCCTTGAAGTTAATACAATTTAAACCGTGAAGTCAATAAGAATGTAGTTTGTGGAACACCCTGAAAACATTTTACACCATAGTACTAACAAACATCATGAAAACAGATTAATCTGTTGTCATCTTAACAATTTTTGTGGGTGAAAATTGGCTGGTACATTCACTGCATTATAACACTGCCACACTTCAAAACTACTTTACTGATTGTAAAAAAAATTCCTGAGGTTGTGAAAGGCAATGTATCAATGCACTTTTCCATGACCAATCTCTGAGTAAGATAGTTTGTTGGACGTGCCCAAGAGCACAATTCCCAGAAACAAGCCGTCCAATGTCAGTTCTTACTTTTCTTCTCGCCTTTGTCCCAGGCAAGCCCCGCTTCCTTCACTTGAGCTGTAATCCCCAACATCATCGACAGGGTCAGCAGGTCTGTCACCTGAATCACAAAGCGTTCCTATACAACCAAGAAAGTAAGTGAGCATGCTGTGCTGCAAAAGGCATTTGTCTTCTCATGCAAATAATATGAAAAAGAAAAATCAAATGAGCACAATCTTCTGCTTTTTTGTAGCATTCATGAGTCATTTCTGCACTCATTTGTTCTTTGCTCATCATGATTCCTTGTGGACTCCTGCACCAAAAAACCTGAACTCAGAATCCAGTTATGCAGACTCTCCACAGACTCGGCCAATGTCACTCTATAAAATGATGACAGGTTATCAAATGGGATGGGGACAAAAGTGCTGTTGATTCTACTCTTCTATTGGTCATCCTCCTTGCTGCCGCTTGGAGTTGTGCTAACCAAAACACTGAAAAACGCCTGTATCTGTGGATCACCACAATCCTGGTGCTCCCCCTATATTGCCGAACAATGAGATCTAACACTGATGCAGAACTGTATTGTTTATATAGAAACAAAATAAGTTTGCTATAAAAACAGCTCACCAAATTGCTAGCTGATGTAATTCTGAGCGACACATACAAACACTAGAACAGACCGTTCAGATTTTTGAGCCTGTTCCACCATTCAATCTGATCACAGAATATTGCAAATCTTTACTGTCTTCACCAAGAGGGCCGACAGACATTATAGCTGATCATAGCTGGTGGTGGGAGTAACTTGTCAGTGGCTGATGCTGGCTGCCATCCAAAGAATGGCCACTTGACTGAGATTTTGAGAGGAATGTAATTGAGCTGTATGGCAGCATCGCAAAGGAGGAATGCAAAGGATAAAATCTAACAAAGAGAAGATTGTGTATTTTTGCACCGCTGGGTTCTGCTGAATGATTTTCCCTAACAGACAGAGTCAGAACATAATTAGCCCCCATTTCATCCTGTACTACATACCTGCACTACAAACCAGCACGCACCTTAAACTCCATTTCTAGATATGTCTGCTCCTTCCGTTCTTGCATCAGACCCAAACAGAAGGATGGAAAGTTGATCTCGTGTTTAGTTTGTTTAATAATTTCCCGCAGCAATGCTCGAGATGCACGAAGGTAGTCATCTTTATTAGTGAGCAAGTCCTGGAACACCATGGCCAGATACTAATAAAAGGAAACACAGAGAGCAACCTTAGGACAAAGACAACCAAGCTTCTGCACAAACCTGTACAAGCAAATCACGTGCAGCCTATCATTGACCAGCCAACAAATACACAGTTACAGAATTGTTTAAAACAATAGTGGATCATCCCAAACTCAGAGAAATAGTTACAGCAAACTTCAGTGCCATTCATGTGGGAGTTACAAGGACAGAGGTGGGGCCACCAGATAATGAACATGGACGATTTACTTCCTTGTATTTTGTTTATATAGGAATGAGATTGTTAGAATCTATACAGTACAGAAACAGGTCAATGAGCCAATTAGTTTAGGTACCACACAAGCCTCCTTCATCCATGCTTCATTCAATCTTATCAGTAGTTTCTATATTTCTTTCTCCCTCATGTTCCTCTAACTTCATGCTAAATGTATCTATGCTTTTTGACTCAATAACTCCCAAGTCCCACATTATAATTACTCTGGGAATTCTAGAGTTTTCCATGTTCTGATGTTGCCAAGAAATGAGTTGTACAATCAGTGGTGGCTCTGTATTATGACCATGACACAGTCCCTTCACTTATCAGCTGACACCAGTTCTAGGGCCACTGCTCGCAAACCAGTTGCTGGAGGAAAGCAACTCATTTTCCAACTGTTTTGATCTAAGACATTATTTTATTGTTTACAAAATTGTGCAATTAGTATGTGGATAATATATTTGCTTTGGCAGAAATGTTGCCTTATGTTTTGAACTTTGAGATCCATCACAATTGACTACACATTGAAGGTTCATGCAAGGCTTACCTTGGGGGCTAGTTCAGAGTTGTGCTGCAACACAGTATAAAGAATCTGCATGTTGTTTGGGTTTCGTGCATTTGACAGTTCATTAAAGATCACAAACTTTACCAGTGTCCCCAAGTTATCCCGATGCGCATTCAGCAATTCCCTGTCAGCAAATCACAAGATCAAAGGATTAAACCAAGGCACCGATTAACATGATTAACATAGAAATAAAATCAATAACATATGATCTGCAACACAACACTCTGGGGTGGTGAAAATATATTCAATAATAACTTTCAAAAGAGAATTGGCTAATTATGGGAAGTGTAAAACTGCAAGGCAAAGAGCAGAAAATCTGGACTAACTAGATAATTCTTGCTTCTTTATGTGTTATATGATTTTTAACCAGTATTTACATTCCCTTAACAAAATTAATTTCTACTTGCTAACTACTCCACTTTAGTATGGTCTAACACAATCACATATTTCAGCATTAACAGCAATCTGTTGAGGAAGTAGTTGGTGCAGTGATATGTCTGTGTGCTGTGTTGTCCATACGTTTTACTGGCCTGTATTCCAGCCCCAAAGGGATGGTGTTTAGCATCCTCTTATATATTGCTGTAGGAAATTTTAATGGGTTCACAATGACTGCTTCAGTTACTGCTAAAGGCATAACTAAGATTGAACAGTACCCACGAACAGAACCTCCAACGTGTTCTAAGATTGAGATATTGCCTTGGTCTCTGCATACAAAGTCACCATCCAGGACCAAACCAAGACATTAGTCTCATCATTAGTAACCACCAATGCATATTGCACACAGAGCAGGATTGTACATCAATTCAAACTGAAGTTAAGTGTGTGATAGAAATTGCAGAATGTAGAAAATATTTTTAAAATTAAGGTTTATTAAAAGAATATACAACATTGAAGGCGGCCTTTTGGCTCAACTTGTCCATGCTCCATATGAGTTTCCATTTACCTCATCGTCGAATCCTATGAACATACACATCTATTTCTTTCTCCTTCATGTACTTCTGTCGCTTCCTCTATTCAACTTAATAACCCACTGCAGTAGTGAACACCTCATGCTTGATACTCACTGGGTAAAAAGGTTTATCTTGAATTCCCTACTGAATTTTTTTAGTGACAATGTTATATCTGTGGCACCCTGATTTTGAATAGAAACATCTTCTTGAGTTCTAAGATTGCTTCCCTTTGGCCTCTGTGGCCTGTCTAACTTCCTAATCCCTTCTAGGTAGAGTTAACAGGACAGCTGGTAGTTCAATTACTCACTTAATGCACAGCATGTAATGGTTCAGCAACACCTTAGGCTTCAGGCGGATTTTGATGAGATTCGACATAACCTCCATGTCCTCTGTCGCATGTGTAGAACAGTTGGTGCAGACTGACATCAGCAGGTCCTGAGCTGGGCGGGTCAACTAGCAGACAGACAGGCAGTGAATCATTACACAAAGGATTAAATTAGGATGTGCAAGACACACCAATGTGGCTAGAATCTCTCCTTTCATAAACTCTGGTGAGCCCAAGAGGCAAACTAAAGATTATAGGTGGAATACGTTTAATAAAATTTGGCTCATGGGAAGGCAAAAAGAAAAATGAAACAATAAGCCATTACATTTACACAGGTATCACTGACAGAACCTTTTTTCCCAAGCTTTATTCTATTCCTTATTCTGTTATAGGACGTGAGCATTGCCCATGCCCATTCCTCCTTGCCTTTGAACTGATTGTTTTGTCAGGCACTTCGAAAGGTCAAAAGTGGGTCTGGGATCACAAGTAGGACAGACTGGGTAAGGACAACAGTTTTCCTTCACTGAAAGAAGTAAGTGTCCTCGAACAGTTTCTAGTAACATTATGGTCACCATTATTGACATTAATTTTTAAGTCCACAATTACAAAGATTTGAATTTAAATTCCACCATCTGAGCATTAGCCTGGGCCTTTGGTTTACTAGTGGCATCATCACGATGCCACTTTGAATAATAATGAGACAAACACTGTTCTTCAACATTGAAGAGGCCAACACCTGCCTTTAAATACCACTCTAATGTGGAAAAATAGTTTAAATCAGTTCAAAAGAATATTATCAGACAAAATGTGATACCAAGCCACATCAGTAGTTATCAAGACAGCGACTAAAAGATTAGTCAAATAGAATTAGGGGGATCCTTAACAGGACAGCAGAATGCCAGAGGTATTTAGGGAAGGAATTTCAAACTTTGGGGCCTAGATAGCTGATGGCACGGTCACCAACAGTATTTGATCAAAGTCAAGAATTTGTAGAACACCAAAACTGGAAGCTGTGGAGATGGGGAGGCTGAAACCAGGCAGGGATTTGAAAACAAGGATGAACAGTCTAAGATTGAGCCCTTTAAGATTATCTCACTTTCTATACAGTGAGTTCTTTGAGGATTGTATCTTTTGCTCGATGTGAGCAGGTACAGATTGAACATCAGGTTATCAAGTTTCAAAGCAACTTCCTCAACTCAAATTTAAAGTTAGTACCAGCAACGCAACAGGTTCTATTGTTGGAATAGCCTAATAATTTATTGTAAAGCTCAGTCATCTTGAACAAATTGTTGCCATTTATGAATGTTTATTTTGCATTGCTTCAGAATTGCTTCTAAGCAATTTTGTACACTTTCAATGATATGCTCAATGGGGTTAAATAGCTGATGATTCAAAGGATTTCCATGTGAAATTCCAGAGTATTCCTGATTCAGTTCCTAGAACACAACTTAGAAATACAATGCCAGCTTTTAACTACTATGGGCACACTATCACTACATCAAAAGTCAGGAGGGGGAGAAGATAAAAATGGTTTGAAATTTGGTTAAACATGGTTAGTGTTTCCTTCATGACATTATCTCGCTAAAAATGTTGAGGTCTAATAATAGGGTGTTTCACAAAATAAAATGCATGTTCCTCTTCTCAGATGCTATGTGCGATAAAACAAAGTTCCTTTATCCTACTCTAGATGCAAGTGCAACTTGTGACCTTTAGTTCCCTTTCACCCGATGACGTCCCACCTTTGGGTTCTGCAGCCACATCTCCAGCCGTTGAACAGTCATCAAACGGACTTCTTTATAGCCACAGGTGGTGGTGAGTAGTCGCAGCAGATTCCGTGAGACATTATCCATGGGCTGGCGCCGGTTCAGCTGATCGCGAAGCATATCGATAACATAATCCTCCACACTCTCAGCTAAGTCCTCATACCTACAGGCGAAGAATTATAAAAAAAGAACATTTCTAAATCACGCTTGTTATACTGGAGAGAGAAATAAAAAAAAAACAGCAAGCAAGAGAGATGGGTAGATGAGTTCTAGCAACACTGGAAGACAGCCAAATGCGTGGACCGTTGTTTCACATGAGCAAGAACCGAGCTCTTAAAATGGTCTTTCTGTGTTTTGCAAAAGCTTTTACCTATAGAAAGGACTACCAAAGCCTCCAGGCCTGTAGTTATCAAAGAAGGAAAAAAGGACACAACAGCAGAACATGTTCGCCCAAAATGCCAGTTAACGTCAGGTTATTTGACTTATTCCATCATTATGAAACAGCAACAACTAATTAGAAGCAGAGAGAAACCTAGAATGTGATTCCCTATAGCAACTGGAAAAATAAGAACCTCAGGAGTCCAATGAAATAAAAAGATTCTAATCTGTAATGATTATGAAAATGGATTTTGAGTGTATAGAAGATTTCTCACACAGCTGAATAATTCATTCTCTAAACCCAGGTTCTCAAAGCATTCTGCACATTTTGTAAAACTGAATATTAGAGACAGCAATAAACATTAAATCACTTTCATCGCTTCACTCTTATTTCTCGGTTTACATTGTCAGATCCAAGAAGCTTAAACTGGCAACCTAAATCCCAACCTGCAGCTCTTGTCATTTTTGAGGGTTTGTATGTGGCAAAACAACTATTACAGACTCATTTCGTTGTTTACATGTGCCCCTCAGGCTAGGGAATAGCATAACCCTGTTGCTCAAATGCATTTCTGTCACTCTACTTAATAACACTGAATTTCAGCTAATTCATCAGATCTTTAGACGTCAAGCTATAATACATTTCAGAACCTCAGGCTTCAGACCCTCCTCCTGCATGGTCGTCTTCTTACCTGGTTGGCCATTCCTTCGCATGACTACCGTAAGAAAAAAGAAATGCACTTACCTGGGCATCACCTGGCCTGACTCTACATCTGGACTCAGTTTCTCTTCAGCAATAAGCAGTTCGGTCTGATTATCATCATCATCTGGTGTGGAAGGATGTGGGCTCCCACCTGCAGGATGGTTAGTATAACAAGAGCAGTCACCACAATCCATTCACACGTTAGAGACAACAAGTGTAAAATTGTTGCTAATAATTCCAATTAGAAACTCACAAAAAAATTCTTTACCTCAAGAGTCGTCAGAATATAAAACACAATATCACATGGCATTGTGGAGGTGCATAACATGTCAACATTTCAGGAAAAGCTGGATGAGCACATAAACTGATTCCGATGGACCAACTGCATATTTTCTACTTTCATTTGATTGTTATTTTGCTTAATTCTACCACATAGTATTTAGAATCCCACAATTGTGCCTGAGAACATTTGGTTCTCACCTGCACTGAGGTCACCACCAATCTTGCCACCATCTACTTGGAGGAGCATGCTTTTTGGAGGCATCTTTGTACCAAAAGCAGTCTGAATGTTCTCAACAAATGTCTTACACTGGGGACTGTCCACCCAGATACGTTCTCCAAGTGAGTCCTCAATGTAAACCTGCAAAAAACAAAAAGGAGCATTCATTGAACCATCGGTTCCAATGTGGCTAACAACAGAAAAGAAACAATTGCAGTCAAGAACCGTGTACAGTGGCACAGTGCTTATGTTTCAGGATTAGTAATCCAGAATCACTAAGCAAATCCCAGAAACTGGGATATTTACATACAGTTAATTAAATAAACCTGAGTAATGGTGACTACAAAGTTATTGGATTGTCAAAAATTTAATAAAAACTCCACCTGGTTCATTAAAGTTCTCATGGAAGGAAATTGCTGTTGTCACCCAGTCTGGTCACAATCATCCAGGTGACTCTTTACAGACCCCACAACAGCCTAGCAAGCCATTCAGTTGTACCAAACATCTATTTTAGGTAGGGCTTCATACAACATAATACCTTTGGTTAATAAATATTTCTTCTAAATTTAATGATTGCTCTTTCACAATTCTTTGCAGCGTCCTTAGACACGGGTGAGGCTTTGCAGCGTCCTTATACACGGGTGAGGTCCCAGAGAACTGCAGACTTGCTAATGTTGTCCCCTTGTTTAAGAAGGGCAGCAAGGGCAATCCAGGTAATTATTGACTGGTGAGCCTGACGTCAGTGGTAGGGAAGCTACTGGAGAAGATACTGAGGGATAGGATCCATTCCCATTTAGAAGAAAATGGGCTTATCAGTGATAGGCAACATGGTTTTGTGCAGGGAAGGTCATGTCTTACCAACTTAATAGAATTCTTTGAGGACGTGACAAAGTTGATTGATGAGGGAAAGGCTGTAGATGTCATATACATGGACTTCAGTAAGGCGTCTGATAAGGTTCCCCATGGCAGGCTGATGGAGGAAGAGAAGTCACATGGGGTCCAGGGTGTGCTAGCTAGATGGATAAAAAACTGGCTGGGCAACAGGAGACAGAGCGTAGTAGTAGAAGGGAGTTTCTCAAATTGGAGACCTGTGACCAGTGGTGTTCCACAGGGATTTGTGCTGGGACCACTGTTGTTTGTGATATATGTAAATGATCTGGAGGAAGGTGTAGGTGGTCTGATCAGCAAGTTTGCAGATGACACTAAGATTGGTGGAGTAGCTGATAGTGAAGGGGACTGTCAGAAATTACAGCAGAACATAGATAGACTGGAGAGTTGGGCAGATAAATGGCAGATGGAGTTCAATCCGGGCAAATACGAGGTGATGCATTTTGGAAGATCAAATTCAAGGGCAAACTATACAGTAAATGGAAAAGTCCTAGGGAAAATTGATGAACAGAGAGATCTGGGTGTTCAGATCCATTGTTCCCTGAAGGTGACAACGCAGGTCAATAGGGTGGTCAGAAAGGCTTTCTTTCATTGGGCGGCGTATTGAGTACAAGAGTTGGCAGGTCATGTTGCAGTTGTATAGGACTTTGGTCCGGCCACATTTGGAGTACTGTGTGCAGTTCTGGTCGCCACATTACCAAAAGGATGTGGATGCTTTGGAGAGGGTGCAGAGGAGGTTCACCAGGATGTTGCCTGGTATGGAGGGTGCTAGCTATGAAGAAAGTTTGAGTAGATTAGGATTATTTTCATTAGAAAGACGGAGATTGAGGGGGGGACCTGATTGAGGTCTACAAAATCATGAGGGGGTATAGACAGGGTGGATAGCAAAAAGATTTTTCCCAGAGTGGGGGACTCAATTACTAGGGGTCATGAGTTCAAAGTGAGAGGAGGAAAATTTAAGGGAGATATGCGTGGAAAGTTCTTTAGACAGAGGGTGGTGGGTGCCTGGAATGTGTTGCCAGCGGAGGTGGTAGACACAGACACGTTAACGTCTTTTAAGATATATTTGGACAGGTACATGGATGGGCAGGGAGCAAATAGACACAGACCGTTAGAATATAGATGACAGGTTAGACAGAGGATCTTGATCGGCGCAGGCTTGGAGGGCCGAAGGGCCTGTTCCTGTGCTGTAGGTTTCTTTGTTCCTTGTTCCCATTGGTGAAGAGAGTTCTAAACAACCGTATACCAGTTAGGCTGCTGAATGATTTCGGCTCAAATCTTAGGACTGTGCTTCCAGTTCTAGACTCCCTAACCAGCAGAAAGAGTTTCTTTCTATCTACTCTATCTGTTCCACCAAACCTTGAAAATTTCAATCAAACCACCCATTCACCTCTAAATTCCAGGAATTCAAGCTTGGTTTGTGCAATCCCTCTTCATGATTTAAGAATTGTAGGTCGGGTATCACATGCTGCGCTCCCTCCAAGGAAAACTATCATGCCCGAAGCTGTTCACAACACTCCAATTATGGTCTAATCAGGGTTTTGTACAGCTTATATTCTGGTTTCTTAAAGAACAACGTTCCATTAATAGTTTCATTATTTTCTGCCTTTCATGACATGAGAATGATCTAGGCATTTGAACTTACAAGTGTCTTTGTGTCACCATTGTTTATAGCTTTTAGAAAGTACTGTTTTATCAATTTTAGATCCAAAGAAGGTGGCCAGTTTTGACACCTCAGACCTCAATCAAGTAAAGGGGAATAGGCTTTGGTCAGGGGCTATTGTTAGTACCCGACTGCATTGCCATTGTTTTGACAATGAAAAATTAGGCCTGAAAATCAAAACATAGCTCATGAAAGAAAAATAATTTAACCCCTGTTAATATTTAATTGTATTAATAGGATGCTAAGTACCTAGGAGCTAAAACTGAGAAGGCAAACAGATGTTGTTAAATAATTAGTTAATGATGACAGTGTTCAAATCAGGGTTCTTGTGGCACTGTTGCAATATCCCTTCCTCTGAGCAACGAGGCCCGGGTTCAAGTGCCACCTGCTTTGGAGCTGTGTAATCATATTGCTTACAGGTTGATTAGAAAACATCTACAATGGTGGTGTCCCTATCTCTGAGCCAGAAGGCCCAGATTCAGGTCCCATCTGTTCAAGGAGAGTATCACCACACAGGTTGAGTGAGTACTCAAATGTGTATTAGAGGGAGTCACCCAGGTGGTGGCTGAGATTCATTCTGGTGTGCAGATTAACATAGGTTTGTAACTAGAATGAATATCCTTGAATTTTGTCTAAGAGTATTTAACTTGGTAAGAGGATGGTTAAATCAAAATGTAAAATTTTACAGTATGATTGCCCAGCCCTGTTTTCTGAACATGAGCTTTTTTCATTCATTCATGGGGTACGTGTGTCACTGGCTGGTTCAGCATTTGTTGTCCATTCATAGTTGCCAATGAGAAGGTGGTGGATGAGTTGCCTTCTTGAATCGCTGTAGTCCATGGTCAGTGGAAAAGTAAAGTTACTATTTGGGTTCAGGTTACAACTTTACTGAAAAAACAACTATGGCCTTGGAACCTGGTGGTGGGCGAGTTATTATAAAGTGACAGAATACACCTGCACTTGCAGACACGCAGATTAATCAGTGATCATCAGCATGGATTGGTGAAAGGGAGGTTGTGTTTGACAAGCTTGATCAATTTTTTGAGGAGGTAAGCAAGTGCTGATGAGGGTAAAGCAGTTAACATTGTCAACTTGGACTTTAGCAAAGTAAAGCTCCTGACGTCACAAGAATCAAGAAAGTAAGATCCCATGGGATCTAAGGCAAAGTGACACTGGAACCTATGTTGGCTGAGATGCAGGAAGCAGACAGTGAGAGTAGATGAATGTTTCTATGGCTAGAATTTCCAATGGACCCTTTCTGTTTCTGGTATGCATTAATGATGGACTTCATTGTAGTGGGTATGTGGATGATGCAAACATTGATAAGATGGCCAATAGTGAGGAGGATAGCTCTAAACTTCAGAAGGATATCAAAGGACTAGTCAGGCTGACAAAGCAGTGGGAAATACAATTCAAGGTGAAAAAGTGTGTGTTAATGGGGAAGGCAAACAAGCCAAGGTAATACACTCTGGAAGACAAGACCCAGAAAATTACTGAAGATCAGAAGGACCTTCGTGTGCATTTCCACAGGTCCCTGTTATCAGGGCAGGTAGGTAACGTGGTTGAGACAACATATAGAATACTTGCATTTATCAGGTGAGGCAGAGAACACACGAGCCAGGAGTTTATGCTGGAACTGTAGAAAAAAAAAAGCTGATGAGGCCACAACTTGAGTACCAAATGCGACTGTGATCACCACATTATAGGGAGAATGTGAATATACTAGAGAGATGCAGAGATTTAACAGGATGCTGCATGGGTTGGAAGGTCTGAATTAGAAAGGAGGATTGAATCGGATGGGATTGTCCTCCTTGTTGTAACAAAGGTTGAGAGAAAACCTGATAGAGATGTATAAGAATTCAAGGGGCACCGATAAAGTGGATTGGAGGGCACTTTTTCCCAAAGTAGAGAGGTCAATTACAGTGGGCATAGATTTAATGGAACAGATAGAAGACCAAGAGGGAAGTTGAAAAGAAGTGTGTTTTTAGCCATCTGGATCTCACTGTGTGAAGGTTTGGTGGATTCCGAGATTCTGAATCCACGAAATACTGAAATACTGTTTAAACGGTACTTCAACATTCATTTGCGCTTTCAAAACCACCAGGGCTATGGGTCAAGATCTGGAAAATGGGATTAGAGTAGTTAGATATTTGTTGACTAATGTGGGCACAGTGGGCTGAATGGCCTCCTCTATAGTGCAAATACCTATCAATCTAACTTTCACCACCATACAAAAGCAGGATAAGGGCAAAGCTTTTTGTTAAGAATTAGAAATTGATGAAATGGACAGAATGAAGGTTTGGATAAAGTATTAATTATTTTTTATAAAACTTATCAAAAGAAGACTAACTAACCGCTTACGAGGCATTGTCAGATTTTGCCAGATTCAGAAAGAGTGAAGATAATTCCAGTGAAGTACATAATGGAATTCACTCAATCATATGCAAGACTACAGAAATTTCACTCAAATTGCCCAAACTAAATTATTACATTATGCAAAGTAGTGAACTTGGACAGACTTCGAGAGTTGATGAGAATTAAATTTGCAGATAAACACTTTTTTTTGTGGATGCAGGCATCACCGACTGGTCCAGCATTTATTGCACATCCCCTGAAAAGGTGGTAGGAAGTCGCCCTTTGAACCAGCTCAGACCACGCTCCACAAGCAGACTCAAGGAATGAATTCTATGATTCTGACCCAGCAGCAGTGAAGGAATAACAGTATAATTCCAAGTCAGGACGGTGGGTGGGTTGGAGGGGAACTCGCATATAAGAGTATTCCCATGTATCTGCGGCCCTCATCCTTCCAGATGGAATGGTCATGGGTTTAGACAGTGCTATCTAAGGATCTTTGGCAAATTTCTGCAACGCATTCTGCAGATCGTACACACTGTTGCGACTGAATGTTGATGGTAGAGGGAGTGAATGCTGTGGATCTTGTGCCAACCAACCCACCCGCTCCGCCCTGGATGGTATCAAGCCTCTTGAACATTATTGAAACTGCATTCATCCATGCAACTAAGGATTATTCCTCACCCCTGACCTGCTCTTGTAGCCACTATACTTATATGGCAAGAGATAATGGGAACTGCAGATGCTGGAGAATTCCAAGATAATAAAATGTGAGGCTGGATGAACACAGCAGGCCAAGCAGCATCTCAGGAGCACAAAAGCTGACGTTTCGGGCCTAGACCCTTCATCAGAGAGGGGGATGGGGAGAGGGAACTGGAATAAATAGGGAGAGAGGGGGAGGCGGACCGAAGATGGAGAGAAAAGAAGATAGGTGGAGAGAGTATAGGTGGGGAGGTAGGGAGGGGATAGGTCAGTCCAGGGAAGACGGACAGGTCAAGGACGTGGGATGAGGTTAGTAGGTAGATGGAGGTGCGGCTTGGGGTGGGAGGAAGGGATGGGTGAGAGGAAGAACCGGTTAGGGAGGCAGAGACAGGTTGGACTGGTTTTGGGATGCAGTGGGTGGGGGGGAAGAGTTGGGCTGGTTGTGTGGTGCAGTGGGGGGAGGGGACAAACTGGGCTGGTTTAGGGATGCAGTTGGGGAAGGGGAGATTTTGAAACTGGTGAAGTCCACATTGATACCATTAGGCTGCAGGGTTCCCAGGCGGAATATGAGTTGCTGTTCCTGCAACCTTCGGGTGGCATCATTGTGGCACTGCAGGAGGCCCATGATGGGCATGTCATCTAGAGAATGGGAGGGGGAGTGGAAATGGTTTGCGACTGGGAGGTGCAGTTGTTTGTTGCGAACTGAGGCGGAGGTGTTCTGCAAAGCAGTTGCAGTTGTTTGTTGCGAACTGAGCGGAGGTGTTCTGGAAAAATTCCATCCCCTATTCCCAATTCCTCCGCCGCATCTGCTCCCACGATAAGACATTCCACTCCCCCACATCCCAGATGTCCAAGTTCTTCAAGGACCGCAACTTTCCCCCCACAGTGATCGAGAACGCCCTTGACCACGTCTCCCGTATTTCCCGCAACACATCCCTCACACCCCACCCCCGCCACAACCGCCCAAAGAGGATCCCCCTCATTCTCACACACCACCCTACCAACCTCCGGATACAACACATCATCCTCCGACACTTCCGCCATTTACAATCCGACCCCACCACCCAAGACATTTTTCCATCCCCACCCCTGTCTGCTTTCCGGAGAGACCACTCTCTCCGTGACTCCCTTGTTCGCTCCACACTGCCCTCCAACCCCACCACACCCGGCACCTTCCCCTGCAACCGCAGGAAATGCTACACTTGCCCCCACACCTCCTCCCTCACCCCTATCCCAGGCCCCAAGATGACATTCCACATTAAGCAGAGGTTCACCTGCACATCTGCCAATGTGGTATACTGCATCCACTGTACCCGGTGTGGCTTCCTCTACATTGGGGAAACCAAGCGGAGGCTTGGAGACCGCTTTGCAGAACACCTCCGCTCAGTTCGCAACAAACAACTGCACCTCCCAGTCGCAAACCATTTCCACTCCCCCTCCCATTCCCTAGATGACATGTCCATCATGGGCCTCCTGCAGTGCCACAATGATGCCACCCGAAGGTTGCAGGAACAGCAACTCATATTCCGCCTGGGAACCCTGCAGCCTAATGGTATCAATGTGGACTTCACCAGTTTCAAAATCTCCCCTTCCCCAACTGCATCCCTAAACCAGCTCAGTTTGTCCCCTCCCCCCACTGCACCACACAACCAGCCCAGCTCTTCCCCCCCACCCACTGCATCCCAAAACCAGTCCAACCTGTCTCTGCCTCCCTAACCGGTTCTTCCTCTCACCCATCCCTTCCTCCCACCCCAAGCCGCACCCCCATCTACCTACTAACCTCATCCCACCTCCTTGACCTGTCCGTCTTCCCTGGACTGACCTATCCCCTCCCTACCTCCCCACCTATACTCTCCTCTCCACCTATCTTCTTTTCTCTCCATCTTCGGTCCGCCTCCCCCTCTCTCCCTATTTATTCCAGTTCCCTCTCCCCATCCCCCTCTCTGATGAAGGGTCTAGGCCCGAAACGTCAGCTTTTGTGCTCCTGAGATGCTGCTTAGCCTGCTGTGTTCATCCAGCCTCACATTTTATTATACTTATATGGCAAGTCCACTTAAGTTTCTGGTCAATGGTAACTCACAGGATGTTGATAGTGCGCGGTTCAGTGACAATAACACCAATGAATATCAAGGGATGGTGGTCAGATTGTCTCTTATTGGAAATGGTCATAGCCTGGTACTTGTGTAGTGCGAATATTACTTGCAACTTTTCAGCCAAAGCCTCATGTTGTCCAGATCTTGTTACATTTGAGCATGGACTGCTTCAGTACTTGAGGAGTTGTAAATGGTGCTGAACATTGTGCAAACATTGGCGAACATCCCCACTTCTGACCTTATGATGGAGGGAAGGTCATTGATATAGCAGCTGACAATGTTTGGGCCCAAGACATCACTCTGAGGAACTCCTGCAGAGATGTCCTGGAGGTGAAATGACTGACCTCCAATAAGCAAAACTACCTTTCCATGTGCCTAGTATGACTCCAACCAGTGCAGAATTTTCCACATGATATTCATTGATTCCAGTTTCTCTAGTTACCACACTTAGTTAAATGCAGCCTTGACTACAAGAGCTGTCACTTTCTCCTCACCTCTGGAAATCAGCTCTTTTGTCCATGTTTGAACCAAGACTGTAATGACGTCAGGAGGTGAGTGACTCTGGCAGAACCTAAACTGGGCATCACTGAGCAGGTGCTGCTTGATAGCCCCACTGACGGCAACTTCTATCACGTTACTGATGATCAAGAGTGGACTGACGGGGCAGTAACTGGGGGAGTTGGATTGTCCTTCTTTTTCTGTACAGGACATAGCGGGCAACTTTCCACATGGTTGGATAGATTCTAGTGTTGTTGCCAGAATGGAACAGCTTATTAGAACAACTATTGAAAGAATTTTTTAAAAATTTCCTTAAGAGCATTCCTTTCCTGCAGAACTTGAGGTGCAATAGACTATTCAGCATATTGAGGACACAATGTGTACAGACTAGCAAAACTTTCTCGACATAGGTTGCAGGAAACAGTATGAAAGAAAAATGGTAACTAAAAGAATTGAGGACAAAAATGCTTTTTTGAGCAGTGAAGAGAATTGGGGTGGCACGGTGGCTCAGTGGTTAGCACTGCAGCCTCATAGCGCCAGGGACCCAGGTTCGATTCCAGCCTCAGGCAACTATCTGTGCGGAGTGTGCACATTCTCCCCATGTCTGCGTGGGTTTCCTCCGGGTGCTCCGGTTTCCTCCCACAGTCAAAAGATGTGCGGGCTAGGTGGATTGGCCATGCTAAATTGCCTGCAGTGTTCAGGGGTGTGTGGGTTATAGGGGGATGGGTCGAGGTGGAATGCTCCAAAGGGTGGTGTGGACTTGTTGGGCCGAAGGACCTGTCCCCACACTGTAGGGAATCTAATCTAATTTGGCACTTACGGCACGAGAATGGCCAAAGAATAGTCAATGTTTCATTTGTGATTCAAAGTGCCATTATACCATGCACAAACCCAAGTGGCACAATACAGCATTAAAAACTCAACATTAAGTGAAAAATTCTGATGAAGAAGATGGATATATTGATCAAAAAATCAGAAGAAGATTCAAGAAGTGATAAATGTCTCAGTTGCAGAGTCTTAGGTTTTAAAGAAATTAAACAAATGCTACTGACATCAGCAAGCAGAAATTTAGAAGATAGCCTATGCAGTTTTAACACAATGGACTGCTATATGCCCATCTGTTTCCTAAAACATTAAACATTTTAATAAAGGTCTTAAGAATGAGGGCTGAGGAAAATATTAAATTTCTAGAAGAAAAAAGTGATAGAATGAGATAGCAACGGGCACAGTCATGGGCTACAGTAAGTTTTTCTTTGGTGAAAGTTTTATTCCACTGGAATGGAGGGAGAGGTATTTATTAACAATGAATTTAAAGATGTGTGCAAATATGAACATAACGGTTATGAATACAGCAGCGGAACATCCTTTTAGCAATGGGGTGTGTGTAAGGAAAACTGTAGTGAGAGATGAAATGGTTCATAAAACTTTGGTAAATCAGCTGAACTGTAAATTATCAGTTTTACCAGTATCAACTGGCCGTGCTAAGGATTCAATGCAGATGGTAGGAGGCTTCTGTTCATTTCTGGGAGAAATCTGGTATTATAAACCGATTCAAATCAGAGAAGAACTTAAAGAACGGAGGGATCCAGGGAAGGTCATTATTGAAGATAGAAAATTGACAATTGTACAGCATGACGTTTTGGTAACCAGACTTTTTGGATACATGCTTCAAGACTGCTTGGTGTGGATTACAAATTTTCAGTTTCTAAAATTCAAGAAAATGAACAGGAATCAAGAACTTTTCATACCCAAATATGACACAAATATGAGAATCAAGTTTTGCAATGAACAGTTTGTCTAAGAGGCAGGCCAGTTCTGAAGATCGAAATGAGGCCATTGATCCCTGAAGTTTATTACGATTGTGGAGAATGACAGTGGTAAATCCAGAGTAAGAATAATCAACAGACAGACAGCTGATTTCAAAGAGGCAAGAGAACAGAGTGGAACAAAAGATGGGTGGGGCAATTTCAACCGAGCAATGGGCCACCTTCAAACAGAGACCATTTGGGTAAAGTGAATGTATATTCTCTCAAAAGGGAACAAATCTAGAGCTCCCCCATGACAAAGAAGATAGAAATTAAAGGAGAAAAATTTGTTTATGACAGGTGTGGGTAGTAGAAAATACAACTGAGAAACAAGAGGAATGTAGAAGGTTCAGAGGGGAAGTGAAAAAGCATATTAGAGAAGCAAAGAGGATTAATGAGAAAAGGCTGGCAGCCAATATAACAGGGAATTCCATTCTGCCTACATACGAACAGTAAAAGTGGTAAGAGGAAGAACATGGCCAATTAAGGACAAAGCAGATGATTTACACTTCAGAATGGAGGGCATGGCTGAGATGTTAAATGAATACTTTGTATCTGTCTCTACCCATTAAGTAGAAGCTGCTCATGCCATGGTGACAGGTAAGGAGACTGTCACTGGGAGAATTGAAAAATAATAGAGAAGTAGGTACTGGACAGACCATTGATACTGAGACTTTCGGGTATCTTTTCAATGCCTATAGATGATATTTAGTGGGGTGACAGTAATGAATTTAGAACATTGTCATTAACAGGCTGGAAGCATATTTTAAAATTGGAGGTCAGGTTTCTGGAGCTTTTTAATAAATAGTACCGGAAATCAGACAGACCATGTTGAGGATAACTCTAAATTAACAGTCTTGCTTGGAGAATGCTAACAGGATCCTGTTAAATTAGACTAGATCACACAAGGGAAGTTTCCACAATTAAAGACAAAGTGTACCGGATAAAGGAGTTTAATTGGACAATTAAACTGGTTATGGAAATAAACTAGACTGGACGTGTACTATGATGTATTAAAAATAAGCATCACGTTGAAATACGCTATTGTTAGAGATGTGCTCAAGGCAAATAAGACATTAGTGTAGACTCCAATTTCCAGCCATGGGCTAGAGTCAAACAGAATGAAATTGGTCATTGTTTTTGTGAGATCTCACATACTAATCTTCCCGATGGTTTTTCAAGTATAGCAGGATTTATTATCACGTTAGTGAGAAGAAATGGCAAATGTTGTCTGCTTGTTTGGGCATCAAAAATAAATATTTGGAAGAATCTTACAAGCAGAGACATTTGTGTTGTTAGATGTGAACTTAGTTAGTATTTTAAAGGAACTCCTATATAAGGTCCAATCCAATTAAAGGTGTATCTATGGAATGCTTACATCGATAATAATTTGTTCTAGGACAGTGTTCACTTGATTTAGAGCGTTACTCAAAAGAGATCAAGGTTTGATCTTGCAAGTATAAAAGAGATCTTAGAAAGAATGGTATGTTCAAATACAAAATGGGTTACTACAAATTATCAGCTGTTGGATTGCTTTACAAAAAGAAATGCTTGTTTGAATTGTTGAATGCACTCCAACAGGACCACTTTGTGTTGTAATAATAACACTATATTGTAATGAATTGTGAGAAAAATATTCAGGCTGCAATCTTACCGAATTACTTTTACATGTAGGGGCGTAATATAGAGTTATACAGTCATACAGACTTTCATACAGAAACAGACCCTTCAGTACAACTCGTCCATGCTGACTTTAGAGATTTATAATAATGCAATATGATGTTTTATCAATTTGTTTATTTTCTTATGAGTGGGTTTTATTAAAAGAGAGGAATCTGTTAGCACCCGATTTTGTTAATAAAATGCAAAATACCTATAAGTTAAAGGTAAGAAAGCAGATAGGTTTTGAAATCCAGTTAGTTAATTATATTCAAATGTGTACACAAAGCAGAATCAGCCGAATCGTGGTCGAGTTTAATGGTATGCGTTTGGTCAAAGTAAAACTCTCACTAGAAACTGTATACCTGATCTAAAAACATTTATCTTCTAATGTATAACATGCCCAACGTCATTGCCAAAATAAAATTCACTGTTGTTAGCCATACCTTGACAAAAATTTCAGGCCAGTTCTCATCTTCCTCGTAGGCCGCCATCAGAAGATTACAAGCGAGCACAGAAACCAAACTATTCCCTTTGGCTTTGAAATTAATGGAGGCGTCACGTCGAAGCAGACTGCATAAGGCCTACAGCAAATAAGGACATTAAAAAGTAGGTCAACGCAGATAATGATGCTTTCCTTTCTAACTTTCTTTATATGCCTCAACTTTCCTGAAGAGGGAATGAGCTTGAAGATCTAATAAAGTGGAATAAAATTTAGACAGGAATGCGCTATTCCATTCCACAGGTCTATACAGTTGTTTATTTTCCAAGAGCCTCCTCCCACCCTACCCTATTATACTCAGCCACCAGATATACTCCCTCCCTTATGAAGTTAACTATTTTCTCCACTCCAGCCGCATTGAAAACAATTCCTGATGACTGTATGGTCCAATGGGCCCACCAACTTATGCCATACAGATCAGAAAGTTACCAGTTTTGATTTATCATCTACCCTTAGCCAGGTCTAGAGTGTGGGCATTTCCTTGTGCCATAAAATGACGTGCTCCTCTTCATAAAAATGGACCAGGTAATTTCAGTCAGGATCACATTTTTCCTCCTCGATCAAAATGGTAGAACCAGACCATATGGCCTGCATTCATAAAAGGTGCAATTCAAAACTACGGAACAAATATACTGGAAAATGAGTAGTCAGTTTATTGGAAGGGTTCCCTAGAGAGATGCTTGAGCATTTGGTATTAATTCAAATGCAAATTAGATTTAAGGAAATAATGTGTTTTTGGGATACAGTATTGTAACGTAACATGTGGAATGTGTTGCATGTTTGGGAGGAACATGCAACTTTAAAATTGATAATTCCCAAAGCTCTCCACCACTGGAATTTTCTCACCTCTTATCTAAACTGTTGGAAATTGCTTGCTATAGCTATTGCTAATAGTCAACAATTATCACTGTATCAGTTAACTGGCAGGATGTCTGAATGTGAACTCCAGGACTTTTGTGGTGAAGTGGTAGCGTCCTTATCTTTGAGTCAGGAGCTCCATTTGCTCCAGAGGTGTGTAATAACTTCCCAGAACCGGTTATTTAAACAATATTTGAATGTGAAAGATTAAACAATATTTGAATGTGAACAGATTAAACAATATTTGAATGTGAACTAGGTGGAGCTTGGTGACATTTTGTTCAGCAGTTCCTCTCTTTACTGTGAATACCTTACCTCAATTACGCCCTCTGTTGCAAAGATGTTGGGTTTGATTTTGGCCAAGTACATAAGACTGAGAAACAGTGTAGTGTCTGGCTTCACTCGGTTGAGTTTCATCTGTTTAACTGCTCCACACAGTAGTCCCTCAATGCAGTCATCATTACCATCCAACTCTGCAGCCTCTATTTCATCCAGTAGTGTCGCTGGGGGAACTAGAGCAATGAAAAATCAAATCACTCACTCTTCTGTAACAAACAGCCTTTGGTAAATCTAGAATCACATCATGATGAGAGATGGATGCACATTGAGAAGATATGCAGCCTACGCTTGCTCAAGAGTTAAGCCAGTCTACCTAATAACTGAAAAAGCAGTAACTTCCTCCATATTCTAGCTAAGGTCAGTAGACAGCACAATGCAAGACAAGTCTAGCATTGCTGCTAACAGCATCAAAGACATGCTCAAGGAAAGATGAAACACGAACCTTTGTGGTTTGCAATATTCAATTACTGGCATAGTAAATTCACTGACCTATAGAAGGGCCAACACTTGAAAGACAGGAATTACTGCAAGTTTGAACGTTCCAATTGATTCAACCCTCAATTATTCCATTCCAATATACTTCTGATGTACTTCAGTGACTATAATTGGTTTTGAGATGTCAGAGAGTCATGAAAAGTGCAATTTAAATGCAATTCTACTTTCAAAAACACAAATTTTCAGGGTTTGAAACAGCGGAGAAATATGAAACTGATTGCTCTTCCAGAGAGCCAGCACAGAGGTGATGGATTGAGTACTTGCATTCTGTGTTGTATGATTCTATGATTCATAAAACCTTTCAAATCAACTACTTCTAAAAACAACAAGCCAGCGGAACATATGAAAGGGTTATTGCCTTGGGCTGAATCATACATTATTATTCAAATTCTGTGATTAATATCAGAATCTGTAATCCTTTTGTCTGAACAGTGCTGTTATCATGGGTACCCAGCATTTGATACATATTTATCAAGAATAAAACTTGTCCCACAACAGACTTTGAGCTTATAAATTATGAAACAGATTAGATAAATTGCATGCGACTCAAGCTTCAACAGTAAATCATAACGTTCACTGTAAATTTATTCATCTGAATGGGTTACTACATTGCAATCTCAAACTCTCTCAACTCCTCTCCATTTCCTGTTCCCATTATTCTTCTCCAGCCTTATTCTCTATGTGGCCTATGTTAACTTTAGCCTCTCTCCTCATTTTAGATTTATAAAAATGCTCTTGCCATTCATTTTCATATTTTTTGCAAGTTTACCCTCAAAGTTTATCTTCCCCCTTTGTTTTGGTGTCATTTGTTGGTTTTTAAAACTTTCCCAATCCTGTGGCTTCGCACTAATCTTTGCAATACTCAATGATTTTCTTTCCTTCAGTATATTCCTAAAATGTGATGCTGAGAATCTGGTACATTACTGCTGCTGAGGCCATATCGACATTTTATAAAAAGGTCTTTATAACATCCCTGCATCGGTATCTGTATCTCTATGTTCATATCCTTTTATCACCGCTATCTTCACTGATTCCTGCACTTAAACTCTAAGTGCGTCTGATCGTGCATCTGCTCTAAAAACTTATTTTATAGTTCTTTTCTTCATTTTCACCAGCAAAATCTATTATTTCACACTTCACTACATGAAAATTTAATTTGCTGTTCATCTGTCCATATCTTCTTGAAGTCTATCACTGTCATTCTTACTTCCAAGTGCAAGTATTTCCGGTTTTTTTTTCGAAATCTTGGGAAATAATGACTTGGAGTTACAAACTGTGCAATGAACTTTTATTTCAGTATAGTGAAAATGCTCAGAGAAGCAAGAGCATGCTATTCTTAATCTCAGGTATTAGATCATGCAGAAAGGTGCACATCACTCAATACCCTGCAGCCAATACTTGCCTTCAATTGGTACGACAGATGGCTCTTTAATAGAAGGTGATATGGCCCGTTTCTCTGCGACTGCAGCCTCTGCCAGGCGTCCAAGCGCACTCAATGGTGGAGTGGAAGATATCTTTGGGCGTTTTGAAAGGCCAGAGGTAGAGGTCATGGCTGACGATCCCTCACGTTTTCTATCAGACTGCAATCCAGTCTGCGCTGGCTTCAGCAGTGTTCCCGATGCCTTGGCATCAGAGGCCTGGTTCTTCGACCCCAGTGCTATAAAGTCCCCAGGGGGTGGATGCCCTAAAATAAATAAAATTTCAACATACAAGAGAAACAGAGACAGGTGGTGTTGCATATATAAACAGGTTGCAGGTTGGTTTTTCCAACTATCACCCTTCAAGTGAATGCCAGTAAGGTCAAGCTCTTCAAATTTAGGATTGAACAGCAGAAGTGATAACAGAGATCACATGCAGGAACAGAAGCTAACATGATTAATGATGGCTTCCCCAAATTTTCAATCAGAGGAGTTTGCCTATCTTGACCTTTCAACCAGCCCAGGAAAACGGGTGGAAAGTCTCATCTTTCTGCAAAATCTCTCAAAACAGAAACTAAATTTTTTTTAAGGGAAAAGCATTCATTGCTTTGGAATGTAAGCCAGGAGATGGAATTAAGACCAGCCACTAGCTTTATGAATGGCAGAACAGGCTCAAGTGGCTAAGCAGCCTCCTCCTGTAACAATCATCATCATCATAGAAACATCAGAGAATCCCTGCAGTGTGGAAACAGGCCCTACAGCCCAATAAGTCCACACCAATCCTCAGAGTATCCCACCCAGACTCCATAGCCTACCTAATCTATACATCCCTGCACACTTTGGGCAATTTAGCATGGCCAATTCACCTAGCCTGCTCATGTATGGACTGTGGTAGGAAACCAGGAGGAAACTCACGCAGACACGGGAAGAATGTACAAGCTCCACACTAAGACAGTCCCTCAAGGGTGGAATCAAACACGAGCTCCTGGTGCTGTGAGGCAGCAGTGCTAACCACTGAGCCACCGTGCTCACCTTGGCAACAGTTCCAAATGAAGGTGAAGCTGGACAGTGTAAACATCAAGTTTTTGAAGATCCATGGCATTAATGCTATCCTATCTTTCACCATAGTTCATTGTAAAGTTTGAAAACTGGTCGTCTCAGAATCCTTGTTCAAGTTTTAAGGAATTCATAATGGAAAGGTAAAGTCAAAATGATGGACTACTTGTACACCAAACACAACCTGCTTTCAGGCAAGTCTTTTCAAATTTTACATTGTTAAACAAAGGAGCAAATGTTTAGCAAAAGAAAATAAATCTACATAATTTCTATAAGATGCCGCACTCACCACTAGGTTTGGCACTGCTGGGGCGCCGGATTGCCACAGCTTTTGATCGGTTCATCCTGGTAAACTATACACTTCACTTTCCCTTGTTGTTATGAATGTGTGCAGCCTGTCAACAACAAATACAAATGCACAAAAACATTAAAAAGGAAACAAATAAATCTGCAAGTGCTGGAAAATGTGAGATAAAATAGTAAGGTCTCAACAATCCATTCACATCTGGAAAAGATGATCCCTGTTTCAGGTGCACACCTTTTATTAGAATTATGGACATACTGTCAAAAAGACTAATATTAAGACTAATCAAGTTCTTTATAACAAACTTAATACTGAACATGGAAAACAGCTGTGTCATCAAACAAGTTTTAATTTGTACTTTAAAAGAATTTTTTTCACCGTGTACATGCTAGGTTAGTGGTCAATGCAATACGTCAGATTGCAGCACACATTTGTGTACCACCAACTGGTGCTCAGTGGCAGTCCTGACATTTCTGAATTGGTAGATCTAGGCTCCAAACCCCACTCCAGATTTTTTAAAAGGGGCATTAAAATCCAGGAGGGCACACCAATACTGGTTGGAGGGAGTGCTACCGATTAGAAATGCAACATTTTCAGTGAGATATTTAACCGAGACCCAACTAACCTTTCAGGTGGGCAAGCAGATCTCCTGGGTCACTACAAAAGGAACAGGGGAATTTTCCTTCGTGTGCTGGCTCTGGGCAACTACTATATGGAAATCCAAATCACTATGAGTGTCACAATGTTGCTTACGGGATCGTACTGTCCTCAAATAGTCTTCAATGTTCCCACATTTTAACAGGGGCTGCACGCCTTTAGCTGTAACGCGCCTTAAGGATGTAAGAGGCGCTACATAAATGTTGATCAGTCTTTTAAACCCAATTAAAGGGCTCTCGACCAGTTAACGCTCACAAGGCGAAGGGTAGCCTACGTGTACAGTAATTGATAAGTGACAGGCCTCCCCTGGGCCCGGCTAACCCTCTACGTGCCCGGGGCTGACACCTTCCTCTCTCTCCCGGTGCCGTGTCACACCCTTCCTCCCTCCCCACCCCCTTCCGTGAGCACACACTATCCTAGGGAAACAGTCCCACCCGGAGCGGCTTGTCCGCGGGCCGGAAGTTGTGGGGCAGAGGGCCGACGTTCGTCCGCTGCCATTCAAATGGATTCCGCTTGTGATTGGCCCATTCCTGCAGAGGGTGGGGCCATGATGATCGAATACCAGGGAGAGACAACGTCAGAGTCTGAGTGTGACCAAGGACGAGTGTGGTCAGGGAGTGTCAGTGTCAGTGTTGTAGGCTCCAAGGACGTGATTAGCCAAGGATTGAGCAGGAGGCTGTGTCTTTAGGTTTGGAAGTGGGAACCTGACCAGTTAATATAAACAGGGCTAAGTGTTAGCATCTAAGTGTTGGGCTGTGACTGTGAGCAGGCTGAGTGTAAATGTTGTGGAAAACAAGAATTGAAAGCTGTTGGTGTGATGGGACTGGAATTATATTAGGTGGTCTGGATGTGAGCAGAAACGTTGTGAATCTGACTAATTATGAGTTTTCCCAAACGTAATCTATGGAGGACAATGAGTGTGTGCATGGTCTGCACTGCCCTCCAATGCTGGATTTGGATCAGAGACAGGTACAGTGACTCTGAGATGCCACGTCTGAACCCCACTCTTGGTTTTGAAGATCAGTCTCTGTCTGTAGTCAGTGTCTGATTTTGGAGGTACTGCTGTGTCCCAGATGGGTGAAGCCTCTGAGTTAAACAGAGTATTCCATCTTGGACCAAATGGCCTCCATCTGCACTATGTATATTTTCTCCATTAGAATTTTTCATCGCAGTGGTGCAGTCAAATAGTCATAGAGATGTACAGCAAGGAAACAGACCCTTTGGTCCAACTCATCCATGTTGAGCAGATATCCTAAGTAGATCTCGACCCATTTGCCAGCATTTGGCCCATATCCCTCTAAATGCTTCCAATTCATGTATCCATCCAGATGTCTTTTAAATGTTGTAATTGTACCAGTCTTCATCTCATTCCATACAGCTACCACCCTGTGTGTGAAAAAGTTGCTCCTTAATTCCCTTTTTTAAATCTTTCCTTCTCACCTTAAACCTGCGCTGTCTAGTTTTGGTTTCCCCCACCCCTTGGGGAAAAGACCTTGTTTATTTACCCTATCGATGCCCCTCATAATTTTATAAACCTTTATAAGATCAACCCTCATTATCTGTTACTCCAGATAGTTTTGTTTATTAACTCTGAGTAGTGCATGTAGTGAACTCAGTCCTGCATGTGTACTGGAAATGAGGATGTTCCAGGCAGGGCTAAGTTTGGGTATTATAGCGAGGACCGGTAATGGAGATATTGCAATCTGTTCAATTCCCTCCTCTACGTGGAAAAGAAAATTCAGTTGGAAATGTTGAAAAATACACTTACACGCAGAAACCAGCTGAAACAGAAAGATGCTCTTTCATTCTGTCCTTTTCACATCTTTGGATAAGTCAAAGTGCATTTAGGTTCAATAAAGTAATTTTGAACTTCAGTCACCGGTGTGATGCAGCAGAGAATATATTCAGCGTGAGCGCCCACAAACGGTAATGTGACAGTAACCAGACACTGTAAAATCCCCAGATAATAAAATGTGAGGCTGGATGAACACAGCAGGCCAAGAAGCATCTCAGGAGCACAAAAGCTGACGTTTCGGGCCTAGACCCTTCATCTCTCTGATGAAGGGTCTAGGCCCGAAATGTCAGCTTTTGTGCTCCTGAGATGCTGCTTGGCCTGCTGTGTTCATCCAGCCTCACATTTTATTATCTTGGAATCTCCAGCATCTGCAGTTCCCATTATCTCTGATACCACTGTAAAATCCCCATTGTCCAGATCAGGGTGCCCACGTGAGAGCACTTAACAGAAATCCTCCTCCTTCCATTTCATGTTGCAAGTTTGAGTTGATGGTAGTTGTCTTTTTCCTACAAGGGGGAATTTCAAGACTATGGGGCACATTTTTAAGGTGACAGGAGATCGAGTTAAAAAAATGTAAGAGGCAGTTTTTTTTTAATACAGGGGATGGTTTGCGTGTGGAATGAACTTCCTGAGGAAGTGGTGGATGTGGACACAGTTACAATGTATGGATAAGAACAAGACCTTGAAAGGTTTGGGGGGGATATGGGCCAGGAGCAGGCAGGTGGGACTAGTTTAGTTCAGCATGGACTGGTTGGACCGAATCGTCTGTTTCCCTGCAGTATAACTCTATAATTGGCTATGTGTAACAACAAGAAGAAGCACTGCACATTCCAAACTCATGTTCACTTCCACCTAGCAGAACGAGGACAGCAGATACACAGGAACACTACCAAACTGCAAGTTTCACTCTTAGCCACCCACCATCCTGCCTTGGAAATATTACTGATTTTTCATTGTTGTTTAATCAAAATTCTGGATGTTTTGCCTCCACTTAACTGTATTGTGGATTTATATACAGCATAGGGACTGCAGCAGTTAAAGAAGGCAGCTCACCACCACTTTCTCAATGGCATCTAGGAACAGGCAGCAAGTGCTGGCCCAGTCAGTGACACCCGTGTCCCACAAATGAATAAAACTAAAACCAGCGGGAGTAGATTTGCTTGCTGGAACCTGATCATTTAGTCACCTCTCTTTCTCCTTTTGATCAAACCTTACTGACTGTATTTATGAGTGGTCCCAGCCACAACCAATCGATTTGTGTAATGAGCACACCCAGTCCCCATGCATGCCAGATACTGGGGAGTTTACTGTAATCTGTTCTCTAGATGTTATTGCGGAATGACAATTGGCCAGAATTTGTTGACTTTGTACCTTCTCTCCAGATAGTCCAATGAGATCTTTTACATCTACTTCAGGTGGCAGGCGGGATCTTAGTTGAGTATCTCATTGCCAAAGACAGAACCTCAAACAGCGCAGTACTTCCTCAGTACTCCATTGGCAAATGAGGTTATATTTTGCCTGGTCAAGTCTCTGGAGTGAAATAAGACCACCATTTTCCTACTCCAACGGATGTATGTTTACCTACTGAGCTACGGCTGACAACAATGCCTTCTGTGGTTGAACAGTTTTAACACTGCCACTGTTTGTGAGTTCTTGAAGAGGCAGTTGGCTATCATGTTGCTGCAGACCAGACACAGACGGGAGAACTGGATCATTTTCAAAAAGCTATAAAAATTGCTAAACAGCCACAAACAAAAAGCCTTTTATTTTAGAAAAATTCTTGCATGCCTGTAAATGTACGTGGCTGTTTTGAGGAAGTGAGGCAGGAACATTTGAGCTTTTTATTTCTGTCAGCAAGTTTCATTAATTGACAGCAATCTCAGCAACAGAAATATAAAAAGGAATCGATTGTGTTCATCCAGCACATGCAACTCCACTCCCCAGTGACCAAGTGCTATTGAATTATTCATAGCATTCTGCTGAGGAAGAACTCCAGTCAAAGGTTAGTGATAATGGGAACTGCAGATGCTGGAGAATCCAAGATAACAAATTGTGAGGCTGGATGAACACAGCAGGCCCAGCAGCATCTCAGGAGCACAAAAGCTGACTCTTTCTGACCACCAGCAGTCTCTGACAAAGAGATTTCCAGCAGCCTCTCGATCCACACAGATCAGGGTGGGGCAGATCACTGAAGATTAAATCTGTAGCTGGAGAAAATGAGATTCTAAGTGACTGGAGAAGGATTTGAACAGGTACAGCAAGATGAAGGGTTTGAGGTAGATGGGGAGGGGCAGGTTTCTGAAAGATTCCTTGAAACGGATGTCGTTGTATACTGAATGATGCATTAAATAAGTGTGTTTAGGAGATTTCAGTTGCAATTATTTGGATATCTCAAACCCAGGTCAATTCAAGAAAATCTGAAAAAATTCACTGCACGAAATGGGCCAGAATTTAGTAAGGAACTTACACTGATGCAATGTTTCTCATGACTTTGTCTGTGACTTCAATCATTGAGGAAGTTTCTGAACGGTAGTCATTATATTGGGGTAGAAGTGGTTCATGTATTGAGAGACTGGAGTTCTTTGGGGTTGGGTTTCTCAAGAAATAAGTTCTAAATGATAGTGTTTCTATTTCAGTGTCTGCCTTGCCCAGTCTGGTTGGTATAAGCCTGCAACTTACCCAGTGTGCGACGCCTCACATCAGAATACAGAAAGCTTATCGATGATTCACGTCAAGGCACGAAAGTCCCCGTATCCAGGGTCTCAGGTCCAGCGCTTCCCTGTCCCTGACAGCTATGTTAGCTGGAGCGTGGCATGGCCAGAATATGAGCCAGTGGATTACACAGCAGATAGTATCCAGGCTTGTCCTGTGTGGGCAGATCCTGACTACAGGTAATATGGGGGACGAGGGAGGAAGGGTGGGTTGGAAGGAGAGAGGACAAGATGACAGCGGGGAGTGGAATCTCTTCAATATCTGGCTGTGGGTCTCTTCACCCAGCATATGAATGTGTTTGTCCGTCTGTCCCTGCCTATGTGCTCACTTAAAATCTGTCTGTCTAGACCCTCTACCTCATCCAACGATCCCTCTCAGTCTGCTTCATCATCTGAGTGCCCCTCCTGTCTGTCTGCCAGCTCCTGGATGTCTTTATCTGTCACGTCTCTTTCCCCATTCTGGGTGCCCTTCCTATCTGTCTCCCTCCCATCCTGAGGGTGTCTCCCACGTTTTATGCAGGTTTGCTCTATCTGTCAGCTTCAATTTATTTGCTCATTTCTGAAACAAAAGAAGTTGCCTGTTTCACCTTTAACATATGTTTGTGGTATAGAAAGGAAGGACAGTCAGAACATGGTCCACAATTCAATGCACTGGATGGTAAAATTGACCGGAGGAGCTTTCTGGGTTGCTATGAATTAGATGAAGACAAGCTGCCTCTGTGAGTACTCATCCCATTCCTTATCATGGTGAACCACCATGGTTGAAGCAGTGAAAGAATGTCTCGCGTTCCTAGATTTTAATTGCTCCACCGTTGATTTCATGCCTTCTGTTGCCTGGGCCCTAGGCTCCAGAACACCCTCCCTAAACAAATTTTTTGTGATAACATTACTGTGAAATAGTTTTTGGTATTTGACTATGTTAAAGGTGTTATTCACAACATTTATATGAATGAATTAAATGTAATATCTCCAAATATTGCAGATAAAACAAAGTTGGGTGGGAGGGTAAACTGTGAGAAGGAAGCTTCAGTGTGATTTGGACAAGGTGAGTGCGGGGCAGATGCGATGTAACATGGGCTAAGTTTAGGGTTAGCCACATTGGCTGCAAAAACAGGAAGACAGTTTATTATCTGAAAGACTATGAATTGAGCAAAGAGAATGTGTTGCAAGAGCTGATGTCCTCATATACTAGTTAAGGTGAGCATGCAGGTCCAGCAGATGGGAAAGAAGGCATACTATTGATCTTTATAGCAAATGGATTTGAGTCCAGGAGCAGGAATGTCTTGCTGCAATTATATGGGGCTTTGGTGAAATCACATCTGGAATATTGCGTGCAGTTTTGGTCTCCAAATCTGGAGAAGGATGTTCTTACTACAGAGGGAGTGCTGTGAAGGTTTACGGGGCTGATTCCTGAGAAGGTAGTACTGACATACGAGGAGAAGTTGAATCGGTTACAATCATATTTGCTGGAGATCAAAACAATAAGAGGGATGCTGTAGAAACCTATATAATTTTAACAGGACTGGACAGGGTAAATGAAGGAAGGATATTTCCAATGACACGGAGTCCAGAACCAGAGGCGATAGTCTAAAGATAATTGGTTAGGACTGAAATGAGGAGAAATTTCCTTGTCCAGAGCATGGTGAGCCTGTGGAATTCACCAGCACAGACAACAGTTAAGACCAAAACATTGTATGATTTCAAGAAGGAATTGGATATAGCATTTGGGAATAAAGGATCAAACGATATGGGGAAAGTGGGAATAGGCTACTCAACTGGATAATCAACCATGATCATGATGAATGGCGGATCAGACTGAAAGGGGCGAATGGCCTACTCCTGCTCCTATTTGCCAAGTTTCTATGAATACAAGTTATTGTTGCTGTATTTAGAGTCATAGAGATGCACAGCGTGGAAACAGATGCTTTGGTCCAACTCGTCCATGCTGAGCAGCTATCCTAGATTAATCTAGTCCCATTTGCCAGCAATTGGCCCATGTCCGGCTAAACCCTTTCTATCCATATACTCATCCAGGTGCCTTTTGAATGTTGTAATTCTACTAACCTCCACCATTTCCTCTGGCAGTTCATCCCATATATGCCCTACCCTGTGCAGGAAAACGTTACTCCTCTCACCTTAAACCTACGCGCTCTAGTTTTAGGCTCACCTACCCTGGGGTCAAGACCTTGGCTGATCACCCTATCCATGCCCCTCATGATTTTGTAAGGTTACCACTCGGCCTCCGAAACTCCAGGGAAAATAGCCTCAGCCTAATCAGCTTTTCCCAATGGCTCCAACCATCCAATTCTGGCACTATCTAAAGAAGATTATGACAGCTACCGTAATGAATAAGTGACTAACTCGGCCCCAGTGTGTCCTCTGTCTAGTTGATTGAGGGATAAATGTAAGGTAGTACACAGGAAACTGTTTGCTGTTCTTCAAAATAGAACTATGGGATCATTTACATCCATCTATGAGGACAGATGGAACCTCAGTGTAACATCTCATAGAGTCATAGAGTTGTGCAGCATGGAAACAGTCCCTTCGGTCCAACTTATTCATGCCAGCCTGACATCCTAAATTAATCTAGTTCCATTTGCGAGCATTTGGCCCATACCCCCCTCTACCCTTTCTATTCATGTTCCATCCAGGTACATTTTAATTCATGTAATTATACCAGCCTCCAACTCTTCCTCTGGCAGCTTGTTACATACATGCACCACTCTCTGCATCAAAAAGTTGTCCCAGGTCCCGTTTAAATCTTTCCCGTTTCACCTTAAACCTATGCCTTCCAGTTTTGGACTCCCCTACCCTGGGGAAAAGACCTTGTCTATTCACTGTTTCCACGCCCCTCATGATCTTATAAACATCTGTAAGGTCACACCTCAGCCCCTGACGATCCAGGAAAACAAGCCCCAGCCTATTCAGCCTCTCCCTGTAGCTCAAACCCTGCGATCATCCTTGTAAATCTTTTCTGTACCCTTTCAAGTTTAATGACATCTTTCCTACAGCAGAGACACCAGAATTGAATGCAGTACTTTTTAAATGGCCTCACCAATGTCCTGTACAACTGCAGCATGACATCCTTTACTCAGTGCAATGACTAATAAAGGTAAGCATGCCATACACTGCCTTCACCACCCTGTCAGCCTGAGACTCCACTTGCAAGGAACTGTGCCGCTGCACCCCTAAGGCTTTCAACACTCCCAAAGCTCTGTCTTTAAATGTACAAGTTCTGCCCTCATTTGCCTTAACAAAATGCAATACAGTACCTCGCATTTATCCAAATTAAACTCCACCTGCCATTCCTCGACTCATTGGCCCATCTGATCAAGGTCCCATTGTACTCTGATATAACCTCATTTACTGTCCACTACAAAACCAATGTAGATGTCATCTGCAAACTTTCTACCATACTGCCTACATCCACATCCAAATCATTTATAGAAATGATGAAGAGATGCCAGTGTTGGACTGGGGAAGACAAAGTCAGAAATCACACTACACGAGGTCAGAGCCCAAGAGGTTTATTTGAAATCATGAGCTCTCAGAGTGCTGTTTCTTTGTCAGGTGAGGTGTCATTTATATAAATGACAAAAAGCAGTGGACCCAGCACCGATCCTTGTGGCACACTGCTGGTCACAGGCCTCCAGTCTGAAAAACAATCCTCCACACCACCCTATGTCTCCTACATTCAAGCCAATTTTGTATCCAATTGGCTAGCTCCCACTGGATCCCACGTGATCGAACCTTGCTAACCAGTCGACCCTGCAGAACCTTGTCAAGTGCATTGCTGAGGTCTATATAGGCAATGACTACTGCTCAGTCTACAATCTAACCTGAAAAGCAGCACTCCCACATAAGTGCACTGGAATGCCTGCCCAGAAAATGTGCTGAACAGGGTCTTGAACAACTTTTGGCCACTGAGCTATAGCTACCAGAGAGGATAAGTCATAAGAGCAAATGTGCACTGTGCTAATTGGTAACCTCTTGATAAATGATGCAGGCAACAAAAGCAGCTATGAGCTCTTCAAACTACATTCAAAAGGGACGCTCTGTTGAACCAGAAGATGGAATTAATGGTTTGTTTTGCATTTAAATCAAATGAAAATTAAATTTGATGTTGACAATGTGAAACTTACTCATTGGAAGAAACATATACAAATTTGAAATGAGTACTGTTGAATTAACAAAGGGACTGGGTGAGGCACTTGATTCTAATTGCAAGCTCATCAGTGTTAATGTCTCAATGAATAGCAGCAGCACAAGTGACAAAGTGAATAAGCTTTTGGATTCCAAACAGCCAATAGTGCTGAATTGTAGAGTCCAGAGATTGTGCTAAAGCAGTTATCAAATCTCACACAACATACAGTGGTTAGCATTGTCATGAAAATTACAGTACTTTGTAGATTACAGTCATGAGTACAGCAACATTAAATATAATCCCACATCTAAATGGAATGAATCAGAAAATTGCAATTTGTAGAGAAGATCAAAAAGGAATCTTGTTAAAGGTTAGAAAATATTAAATCTGATGCTTGAATATAACTTCAAAGCATACCAGATGATTTAGGCCAGAGGACATCGTTTAAAACGACTGAGAAGTCCTTTAATAACAGATATTTAAAGAATGAATCTTGGCATAAAATATCAGATTCAGAATAATAACGGAAAATGCTGAAAATACTAAGCAAGTCACATAATATCTGTGGAAAGAAAATAACTAACTTTTCAGGCCTGTGACTTTTCATCAGAACATGAATATTACCACTTTGATAACTCATGCATATGATGTTATCCCTAGGAATCCAATGGGAAGAACGGGAATCACTTCTCGAGGATTGTTGGGAAAATGGGGACCAAACCACGCTGCTGATCCCATTGTCACACGGTATGTAATAAGCAGACTGAAAGGGTCAGCCTGTCAACAGTGCTGGACCAATGTCTTCCTATCAGGCTGAGCCTGGTTGTACCAAACACTGGGTCTTTGTAGTGGGGGGAATAGTTTGTATTTAGATCATCCCAGTTCAGGATTTTCCAAACAGTTTTACAGCCACTTATACACATGTGATATAAAGTCATGGTTTGCTGCATTTTTTACATTAAGGCACATTTGCAAGATCATACAAAGAGCAATGACCAGATAACCCTCTTACTTTATTGACGTTAGTTGTGAACTCTCCTCTGCTTCTACAAAATAGTGCTGTGGGAGCTTATCTACCTAAGATAGCAGGTGGTACTTGGGTTTAATATTTCATCCAAAGGATGTCACCTCAGTTAATGCACCATTACCCCAGCACAGCACTGATGCATTAGCTAATACCTTGAGCTTGAGGTCCACAAATGAACATAACCCATGGCCTTCTGACTTGTGGAGTGGAGTGAGAGGTTTGGGTTGTAGATATGCTGCACAGCTTTGCTTTGACCATCAGGAAAAGGAGACCTTCATTTCTAAAGTAAATTTGAACCTAGATCCTCAGTGGTGAGAGGTTGGTGCCTGATCTGGATAGCTGTCAAAGCATCCTTGCTCATCCTCTCTTTAGAAAATCATTATTTTATTTTCAATGTCTGTAACAGATATTACTTTGTAATTGGGCACATAGAGGAACCTTGAATAGACTGTTCAAATTCCCAGTGCTTCTGACATAGCTTGTCACATTTCAAGACAGGAAATTTTTGATTTAAATTATTGTTGTCACATGTATCTAAGTACAATGAAAAATTTTGTTTTGCGAGCAGTACACGTAGGCCATAACATACAAGGACATACAGATCTTAGGGTGTTTAGACAGAACGAAGTATGCCAGGTTACAGCTGGAAGAGCACAAAAGCAAGGTCAACATTAGATTTGAAATCAAAGCGTTCTGTACAGGAGCCTAATGACAGCAGGGCAGAAGCTGTTCTTGAACCTGTTGGTACATGTATTCAAGTTTCTGTATCTTCCACCTGATGGAAAATATTGGAAGAGATTATAGCTGGACGCGAAGCGTCTTTGATGATGTTGGCTACCTTTCTACGGCAGTGAGAAGTGTAGATGGAATCCGTGGATGGAAGGTTGGCTTTCATGATGGTCTGGGCTACATACACAACTTTCTGTAGATTCTTACGGTCCCAGCCAGAGAATTTGCCATACCAAGCTGTTATGCACCCAGGTAGAATGCTTTCTGTGGTTCTTCTGTGAAAAGTTGTTGAGGATCCTTATGGACATGCCAAATGTTCTAAGCCTCCTGAGGAAGAAGCTGTGTCTTTTTGACCATCACATCTCTGTGGGAGGTCACGTAAATTTAGATAACTTCCACACATGAAAGATTAGCTTTACCGCCACCCTGTTCAGACTATTTTGCAGATTTCATATAACCTCAGACTTCATGAAGGAAGCCATTCAGCTCTTTGTGCCTATGCCTATTCTTTGACAGGCTATAGTTTAGTCCCACTTTTGCCCTGTGGCTCTGAAAATAATTTCTCTTTGTTTCTAATCCCCTTAGATCAATTCAGTGAGTTTTTTAATAAAAAATCATCTCCCGTCCTATACATTATCTTAAATCTGTGTGTTTTTAAAAAAAATTAATTCAAGGGATGCAAGTATCGCTGGAAAATTCAGCATTTATTACCCACCTCTGATTGCCATTAAAGTGATGGTCAGCACCCGTTTAGTACTGCTGCAGGTCGTCATATAGGCACATTCACAATGCTGTTAGAGAGACAGTTCCGGGAGTTTAACCACATGACAGTAAATGAATGGCGATATATTGCCAAGTCAGGATGGGGATGTGACTTGCAGATGGTGATGTTCTCATGATTCTGCTGCCCTTTGTCCATTTGGGTAGGAGAGGTTACAGATTAATACATTGATCAAAGAGCAGTTGATGAATCACACTTAATGAGTTGCTGCAGTGCTTCTAGCATATGGTATATTCATTGCACTAATGGTGGATGAGATTTTGATCAATTGGCTTCTATGTCTTGGATCTTGCCAAACATTTTGGATATTTTTATGATCCCAGTTATAACCATAATTGAGCTTTGTTATGATCTGCCTTGATGGACCACAATCTCTCTAATAGAATGTGTATAGAATAGAATATCCATTTCAAGCCCACCTCCTCCCACCCACCTTGCTGCAAAAATTCCATCCCCTATTCCCAATTCCTTCGCCACCTCCACATCTGCTTCCAGGATGAGGCATTCCACTCCCGTACATCTCAGATGTCTTCATTTTCAAGGACTGCAACCCCCCCCATTGGTGGTCAAGAACGCCCTCGACCATGTCTCCCACATTTCCTGCACTCATCCCTCACACCCCGTCCCTGCAATAACCGCCAAAAGAGAATCGCCCTCATCCTCACATACCACCCCACCAACCTCCAGATCCAACGCATCATCCTCTGACACATCCGTCATCTGCAATCGGACCCCAGCACCAAAGACATTTTTGCACCCTCACCCTTGTCTGCTTTCCGGAGGGACCACTCTCTCCTTGTCCGCTCCACACTCCCTTCCAACCCCACCACACCCGGCACCTTCCCTTGCAACCGCAGGAAGTGCTACACTTGCCCTACACCTCCTCCCTCATCCCCATCCCAGGCCCCAAGATGACCTTCCATGTCAAGCAGATGTTCACCTGCACATCTGCCAATGTGGTATACTGCATCCGCTGTACCCGTTGTGGCCTCCTCTACATCGGGGAAACCAAGCAGAGGCTTGGGGACTGCTTTGCAGAACACCTATGCTCAGCTCACAATAAACAACTGCACCTCCCAGTCGTGAACCATTTCAACTCCGCCTCCCATTCCTCAGACAACATGTCCATCCTGGGCTTCCTGCAGTGCCACAACGATGCCACCCGAAGATTGCAGGAACAGCAAGTCATATTCCACTTGGGAACCCTGCAGTCCCATGGTATCAATGTGGATTTCACAAGCTTCAAAATCTCCCCTCCCCCTACTGCATTCCAAAACCAGCCCAGCCCATCCCCGCCACCCTAACCTGTTCTTCCTCTCACCTACCTCAAGCCGCACCTCATCCCGCCCCCTTGACCTGTCTGTCCTCTCCGGACTGACCACCCCCACCACACACACACACACACACACACACACACACACACACACCCCTCTACTGGCTCCATCCCCTCCTCTTTAACTTGTCTGTCTCCTCTCCACCCATCTTCTCCTTTATCCATTTTTGATCCGCCTCTCGAAGGGTCTTGGCCCAAAACGTCAGCTTTTGTGCTCCTAGGATGCTGCTTGGCCTGCTGTGTTCATCCAGCTCCACACTTTGTTATCTCAGATTCTCCAGCATCTGCAGTTTCCATTACCTCTGATACCATCTTCAACAATGTGGAATTCAACCGTTTCCTCTTGACATTGAATGGCATTACCGTCACTGATACCACCAGTGTTAACATTTTGGGGTTATCGTTGAGCAGGAACGGAATTGAACCAGTCATACAAATACTGTGGCTACAAGAGCAGTTCAGAGGCCAGGAATCCAAGTAACTCACTCCTTGATCCCAGATGTCTGTTCTCCAGCCACAAGACATAACTGAAATTTAATAGCATGCTCTCCGTTGGCCTTGATGAATGCAGATGCAACACCCACCTAAACATTCAACACCATCCTCCTCAAATCAGTATGTTTGTTTGATACCTTGTCTAACAACTTCAGTGTTCACTCACTCCATCACCACTACTCAGTGGAAGACTACAAAATGTGTCTGTAATACTTTATTAAGACTTCTTAGGCATAACCTTCCAAATTTGTAACTCCTACCGCCTAGAAGGTCAAAAGCAGCAGATGCATGAGAACACCAGCACTGCAATGTTCTGCTCCAAACCACACACTATATCATTGCAGCTGGGTCAAAATCCTGGAACTCCCACTTTAACAATAGAGATTTACCTAGACAACAGGGACTGCAGCATTTCAAGAGGGCAGCTAATCACCACCTTCTCCAGAACAGTTATAACAAGCGAGAAATGTTGGCCTACTCATCTCCCATGAACTAACATTTCTTTAAAAGGTACCATCACAATTTCAGCTTTTATCAAACAGCTGGCTTCATAGAGATGCTGAATTTCACTAAATTCTGACCTTTCTCAGCTGCATCAAGCAAATACTGTTGGTGGGCATTCTTCACCACTCAGCTACATTGAACTACCAGTGATTCATAGGGCTTCTTTTTTCAGCCTAACTTGTTCCCATGCCATGGAGCTGATGACCTGATGATCTGATATTTTTCCTGAGCCCAAACTGCCCTGGGGTCTGCTGACAGCCTGGACCCACTTCTTCTGTGTCAGCACTCCCCCAGCTCCAAACGGCAATTAACTGCTCCCAATAATAACACATCTAGATAAATTTCAACCAAAGAACTTCTTGAACTCTGCCAGTCTCCAAGCTGTGCTTAAACCTGAACTTTAGGGTTTGTTGAATGTTTTTAAGTTAATTTTGCTCTAACTCTGTGTGGACTGCCATTAGTGGAAGTTTACTGTGCCATGTTGCCATTTTAGTAGGCCCACCTGATGTTTTAATAGCTCTAACTTTCAAGTTTGGTTTTATTAAACAAATATATGTAAACTTCTGAACTGACATTTGTTTTAGGTGTTCTGGCAACCACTAAAGCCCAGCATTTTAATTACCTTGCCTTTATCGTTGTTAACTTCTTACAGTAACATAACCCCAAACTCTTAAGTGCTGTAGATTTCAAGGTGCTTCATTTTCATTTATTCATTTTCTCCTGTTAATATTAATTCTTAAAATGGAAAAAGAATTTCTCAAACATATGAACCATGAACAGGATGTTTGCAGCAGGACTGTGCGAGTTGTGTTCATTCAAGAGTGTTGATTATTTCATCACAACCCTTACCTTGCTGTGTACAGAATGGGCAGTCTTCAGGGAGTTAGCCGAGATGTTACTCACTGCACAGTTTTCCAGCCTTGAATCTGCTCTGTAGCCACAGTATTTACGAAGCTGGTCCGGTAACTGTAAAGCCCAGGTTGAAAATAGTGGGAAATTCAGGTGATGCAATGCTATTGAACGTCAAGGGACCTTTCAAGAGACCCAGGCTAATGGTGTAGTGACATCCATTCAAAACCCACAACAACTACTGGTGGAATTTAAACTAAATAATTAATAACAATGGAATAAGAAACCAGTAATATTAATTATGAGCACAAAACTACCAGACTGTCTGGCTAACATTTGAGTCCCAACTCTTAAAAGCATGAAATGACTTGGCAAGCCACTTAGTTATCATCATCATCATCATAGAATTCCTGCAGTGTGGAAACAGGCCATTCAGCCCAACAAGTCCATTACTGACGCCCCATCCCTGTAACCCTGCATTTCCAATGGCTAATCCACCTAACCTACACATCCCTGGACACTATGGGCAATTTAGCACGGCCAATTCACCTAGCCTACACATGTTTGCACTGAGAGAGAAAACTGGAGCAAAACCGTGCAGACACGGGGAGAATGTACAAACTTCACACAGACAATCACCCAAGGCTGGAATTGAACCCAGATCTCTAGTGCTATAAGGCAACAGTGAGCCACCATGCCACCCTGTTATAGACCCTCCTGTCACTGAAAGCTGTTCTTTTTTTACTGCATCAAAATCCTTTGCAATTTCATAAGGAGTACAAGATTGGGTTGTCATTTGATAGCTAACCCCTCTGTCACTTCTGCCCTCCAAGCTGTCTCGCTGTGACAGATTTCTTTACCAATGGTCATTGTCGCCCTTGAGGCCTTGTTTTGTTGCTAACGGATGGATATTTTCCTTCTCTGTTGCAGGTGGAAGAGAAAGGCAGGGAAGAAGGTGATTCATAAACGATCTGGTAAACCCATCCTGCAGTTTGTCACAATAAAACGGAAGGATAATGGAGAATGGGCAATTCCTGGGGTGAGAACAGATGAGCACTTTAATTAGATCTTTAAGTATTCAATCTATGCAATTCCTCCTCCTCGAACCAGTTAGCCAGCTAACCCCATCTCTTTAAGGTCCAGGTTGTTTTGTTTCACAGTAGTTTTATTTATTCCTAGATGTTAGTGCACCAGCTGAGCCAGTGTTTATTGGCCATTCCTAATTGCCCTCAAGAAAATCGTGATGGGCTGCCTTTAAATGGTGTAGTCCATATGGTTAAGGTACAAGCACATACAAGCTGTTGGAGAGAGAGTTTCAGAATCCAACACCAGCAACTGTTAAAGAGTGATGACGTAGTTTCAAGTCAGGACGGTATGGGGTTTGGAGTGAAACTTGCAGCTGATGGTGTTCCCATGTAGCTGTTGCCCTTTCCTTCTAGAGGTCATGGGTTTGGAAGGTGAGGTCTAAATACCCTTGGTGAGTTATTACAATACGTCTTATAGGTGGTATGTACTGCTACTATTATATGTCAATGGTGGAGAGAGCAAATGTTGAACGTGCTGTGTGCTAATCAAGTTAGGTGGCTTGGTGGCTCATTGGTTAGCACTGCTGCCAGGGACCCAGGTTTTATTTCAGCCTCAGGCAAATGTCTGTGTGGAGTTTGTACATTTCCCCCATGTCTGTGTGGGTTTCCACCGGGTGTTCTACCATCCGAAGATGTGCAGTTTAGGTGAATTGGCCATTGGGGAGTCTGAGGAAACAAGGTGGATGAACACAATAGGCCAAGCAGCATCAGAGGAGCAGGAAAGCTGACGCTTTGGGTACGATCTCTGGCCATGGGGAATGCAGGATCTTAGGGAACAGGATGGGTTACTGTTCAGAAGGTTGGTCTAGACTCAATGTGCTGAATGGCCTGCTTCCACATTCTAGGGATTGTGTGAAGTGAGCTGCTTTATCCTGAATGGTGTCAACCTTCTTGGCTGTCATTTAGTTATACTCAACCAGATAAGTGGAGTGTATTCAATTGCACTCCTGACTTGTATATTGTAGATGGTGAACAGGCTTTTGAGGAATCAACAGGCGAGTTACACATTACAAGATTCCCAGCCTCTGACCTGTTCTTGTAGCCGCTGTAGATATATGACTAGTCCAGTACAGTTTCTGGTCAGTGGTGGACCCAAAGATATTGGTCGTGGGGGTGTTCAACAATGTTGATATCATTAAATATCATTGGGGTGGGGAAATAGTTTGATTATCTCTTGCTGAAATGAGCATTGGCATGAATGTTATTTGCCAGTTAGCAAACCAAGCCTGAATTTTGTCCTAGACTAGCTGTATTTGGACACAGGCTGCTTTAGTGTTTGAGGAGTGGAGAGTGATGCTGATTATTGTGCAATCATTCCTATCTCTGACCTTAGAATGGGGTAAAGTTATTGATGAAGCAGCTGAAAGTGGTTGGACTGAGACTACCCTAAGGAGTTCCTGCGGTGATTGTCTGCAGCTCGAATGATCGAACGACCACAACCATTTTTTGTTGTGTTCGGGTTGACTCCAACCAGCAGAGTTTTCTCCCGGATTCATTTTGCCTGAGCTCCTTGATGCCACACTGAGTTAAATATTGCCTTGATGTCAATAGCAGCTAGCCTCAATTACTTTCTGAAGTTAAACTCTTTTTTTTTGTCCATGTTTTGACTAAGCCACTAATGAGATCAAGGGCTGAGTGGCCCTATGGATGACTGGATATTGATCGAGGTATAGCTACTGTTCACAATAATTCCCCTGCTCTTCTTCAAGAGTATGCCATGGGATATTTTTGCACTCACTTGAACAGGCAGATGAGATCTCAGTTTAATATCTCAGGCAAATACCTGCACCTTCAGCAGCGTTGTGCTCTATCAGTTCTGCAATGGCAAAAGGATTGTGAAGCTCTTTCCTCTGTTCCTGCTTTAATAGTCTCACCCTCTCTTGGTAGGGCATGGTGGATGATGGAGAGCTTGTGTCAGCAACCCTGAAACGTGAGTTTGGGGAAGAAGCTCTTGATTCTTTGGCTGCCTCCACCTCTGAGAAGAATCGCTTGAGGAAACTGTTCCAGAGTATTTTTAGTAAAGAGAATTCCAAGGAAGTGAGTAAGCAGAGAAAATCTTAAGTCTCTTTTCCAGCTCTCTCACTCTGGAACTAGAGTTGGGGTGGGACTCCTGTTAATGCCAGGAAAGGGGTGAACACCAGTTACACGTGAACTGTTGCCAGGAAACTTGGACAGATCTAATTCCATGCAGCCTCCTCACTATTTATTTTCCTGACTTTCCCATCCAGGTGTTTACAGGATATGTGGATGATCCTCGGAACACCGACAATGCCTGGGTGGAAACGGTGGCAGTAAATTTTCACGATGAGACAGGTACATGAGAAAAAGGAGAAGTTGGAGGAGTAGGGAGGGATGACAAGATAGACGAAGGGGGAAGACAAGGGGAGAAGTTGGATACCGAAGAGCAAGAAAGGGAGAAGGGTTGAGAAAAAGGTCGAGAACCAGATTTCTCTCCCACATTTCCAACATTCTAAGAGTGATAACACTCCAAAAGTACGTCATTGGCAGTAATAGGCTTAAACTGATGAAGGCACTAAAGATACACAAGTTTTTCTTTCATAATGAGAAGGATTACATTATTAAGTCTGTTAGTAATATTCTCTCTTTCCAGGGGACAGTGTGGGACAACTGGATCTGCATTCAGGTGATGATGCTGGCCACGTCCAGTGGTCTGACATTGACCAAAGCCTCCAGCTCTATGCCACACACTGCCGCTTCCTGAAGAGTGTAACTGAGCTGAGGGATGCCCACTGGTAGTGGCTAACAACGATCAATATGGTCCTAGAGACATTAACTCAATGTGAAGTGTACAAAGAATTAAGAAAATGGAAGAGAGTAAGGTAAATTGCACATTGAGTCACATTCTGTGCTACTAGATTGGAATATCGATCATTCATAGAGAATGAACCTAAAATATTGTCAACTCTATTCCTTCATCCTGTCTCTCTTTCCTCTGTCACTTGTCCCTATCCTCTACTGCTATCTCCCAATCATCCTTGTTTTTCATCCTCCCTTTTTCCATTTATTACAAATAATGTTTTGAGGAAAATTGTAAAGAAGTTCTCAAACAATTCATTTAATTGTCAAAGAATAAAAGAAGTCAATTTATGACCCACTATTAAAAGCAATCATTGAAAAGTGAAAGAACAAACCATCTATTAAAATATCTTCTGTGTACTCAGACTGCTGTGATTTAATTCCACGTACTTCTTAACTTTAACTTAGAGAAATTTAATGTTCTTTCCAACATTCTATCAAATCAGTACATGAAGGCTTTAAGTACCATTCCATGAATTTGGAACAAAAGCTAGTGCTGATAGAATCCTGCTGTTAGTGTGATTTTTCACAAGATGTTAAACAGAGGCCCTGTCTGTCCTCTGGAAGATTAGAAAAATCCTACAGCCTAGTATCCTGGCTAGTTTTTTTGTAAAGATCATGTTTAGTAGATTTTGCTATATGCATTTTTGTGGCTGTCCTAATAATCCAACAGTGACTAAATATCACTAAGTATTTCATTGGATGTAATACATATTTGGGATGACTTGAGTTTGTGAAAGTGCTTGCTAAGTGCAAGTTCTTTCTTACTTCTGATTGTAGTTTCTTTTCCCTCTATAACTCATAATTCAAGTGATGGACTTGCAAGAAGGATCTTACATTAAAAATATCCCACTGGTTCCTTTCAGAATACAATTGTATACCATCAGAAACAATTAACTGTGCTGCTCAAATGCAAAACCATTCTATTGCTGGCAACATTAGTATTTGGCCTCTTATTCATTTGACAAATGTGGGAAAAGAGCAGACCATAATGTAGGATAAGAAACGCTGAAAAAAAAACTGAGAAAAGGAAATTGTTTGATGTTGCCATTACAGTTCCACCACCTGCTTTCAATGAGCTGAATCTAGGCACCAATACTATGAGAACATCAATCGACTATATTTATCAATATTCATTCATCCTTTGAGTTAATGTGCTCTAACAGCCTCCCTAAATGACATGTTCATTACATAGGCAATCTTCATTCAAGAATAACTGGCAATGCCTCCTTCAGACAACCAGGCATGGGCACTGAACACCAGCTTTGGTAGCAATACATGTATGCTGCGGACACCTTAAAAGTTGGATATTAAAACTTGGAATAGAAAGTGGAAGGGAAGAGTGAGTGAGATGGAGATTCTGCTATTTTCAGGTCCCTAATAAAGATTGAATTCAACCAGGAGTTTGGGGTGAGTCTTGATTTTAACTGTGTTAGGAAGCAGACTGGGTAATAAAATTAGCATTACACCACTTACATGTCCAAAATCCTGCACAGTTTCAAACTCCAGTCTGGATTTGTAGAGGTCCACACACACAAAACACCAAATTTAAAGATTTATTATGGATACTTCAGTGTGTTGTAGAATCATACAGTACAAGAGAGGTCATCAAGCCTATCATGACTGTTCTTGCTCCTAACATAAAAATTAGGGGAAAAACAGAAAGTAACTCCATCCTGCTGTTGCATTTGACAGATCAGGCCGTGGCCTCCATTTTCCTCGATGCACCATCTCCTTTGACTTCCTTCTCAGGCATGAATCTGTCGAATTCAGCTTTTAGAATATTCAATTACCCTATCTTCACTGCTCTCTCAGGAAGATAAATTTCACAACTAATAACCCTCAAAGCAAAAAAAAATTCTCATGTTTGTATAAAGTGGAAGAAATGTGTATAGTATAGTTCCAGATTCCTCATAAGGAAAGCAACCTTTCAGCATTCACCTAGTCAAGTCTCCCCAGCCCGCAAAAAGATCTCATATGGTTTAATAAGATCACCTTTTCATTCTTCTACGTCCTTCACTGCAATGAATATAGATGCAATCTGTCCAAGTGACAATCTCTTTATCACAAGAATCAATTAAGTGAACCTTCTCTGTACCGCTTCGAATGCAATTATATCTTTTAAATATGGAGGTTAAAACTATACATTTTGCTACAGTTGTAGAGGGTGTTGGTGAGACTACATCTGGAGTACAATGTTCCTACTTCCGTAATTAATTCTCCTTACAATAAATGATAACATTCAATTCACTTTCTTAATCATTTGTTGTACCTTTATATTAACTTTGATTCAGTTACCAGAACACTCAGATCCTTCTGTACCAGAGTTCAGCAGACTCTCCAATTTAGATAATACAATAATTTCCTCACCAAGTTAAAGTGGACAAGTTCACATATTTCCACATTGTAATCCGTTTGCCAATTTTGTGCCCTCTTATTTGACCTATATCAATTTGCATTTTCTTAGATCTTTTTCACAACTTACTCTCCTGTCTTTTTGTCATCAGCAAATTCCTTAACCATACATTTGGTACATCATTCAAGTTATTGATATAAACTGTAAACAGCTGGATTCCTATGGCAGTCTACCTGTTACATCTGAAAATGAGCCATTTATCCCTACTTTGTTTTCTGTTAGTTACTAAACCTTTATCTGTGCTAATATATTAGCCCTCTATACCTTGAGCTCTTACTTTGTGTTACAATTTTCAATGTGGCATCTTATCAAATGCCTTCTGGAAATCCAAATTGATTATATCTGCTGGTCTACATCTCTTTGAAAGAGCTATAATTCCTATTCTCCTTTTTCCCTTGTCCTTTCAACATAGCCCTGCACATTTTCTTCCTTCAAGTAGTTACCCAACTCCCTTTGGAAAGCTTTGAAACTGTTTCCATCACGCTTTCAGTTACGCATTCCAGAGCACAACACCGTAACACTTCATCTTGTATAGTTCCATTGAGTTCACGGGGGGAAAGAAAGGGAACCAAATCAAAATGATGTAGTGTATCTACTTGAAATGTTTATTTCATTTTTTAAAACAAAACAAGAGATCTTTTCCTATTTGATGCAGTGTTTACACAAGTTATGTTTTAGCAAGTAAGTCACCACAAGGACAGAGATTGAACTGATTGGTAGTAAATCAGTAGAACTGCTATAAAGTCATACATTGTCACAGCTTTACAACTTGCGCTCATCAGGACTGATGCAAGAATACCAAATTTCAAATGGTACAGCAATTTATATCGCCTACTAAACGGTTGCTGATTGTTTGAGGCATTGCCATGGAGATGCACATATCAGCTGCCCATATAAGTGTTTCATTCAATAAATATGTAATGCCTAGACAAATTCCTTCTCTAGCAGAGGACAAGCTGCTGTATATGAATATATAAAAATTCAGATGAGTCAAAATGAGCTACATTGAGCCTGACTGAAATTAAATTGGTAATGCATTCTTTATGACAACACCTCAGCTAATCAAATCTGACCAATCAGTAACCTTTTTCATGCAATGCAAATTGTTGCTCCTTCTGAAATTTGACTTCCTTCCATATGTTCTGACGAATGGAAGACAAAAGGTTTTCATTTATTCTCACTTACACTGTAGGTTGCCTAAAGGCCTCATTTTACACATTAACACCAGAATCACCTCAATATCCTACAGTGTTAACACACAATGTAGCAAGAAGAATTCAATTAAAGAAAACAGCACTCAGGAGATCGTCAGGTTAAACAGCACAGAGTTAAATCAAACATAATTTGATGCAGAAAGGGCAATAAGGAGGTAATGCTAAATAAGGGATCAAAGGACCAGAACCTGAAGTAAAAACCACAGATTCCGGAAAGACACCAGAGACCAGACAACATGAGTAAAAATTAAAAATAGATTTTCAAAACTTACTGGCTGTAGGACGTCCTGATTTGATTAAAGACACTAGCTGAAATCTAATTTGTTTAGGAGTATGTTTGCATAGAATGGGCCTCTTTAAAGAAATGTGCATACCTAAAAGCCCACATTGGTTTTCTGTTGTCAGTTGTCAATTGGCTTGCTGTATATTTCCAGGAAGTTACGTATTACTTCATACAGGGAGGCAAGCACAGGCCTGGTCTGCCTAGCAGGAGGCATTCTCACTTTGAAGTTTTCTCCAAGATGTTATGACCATGAGATGTGGAACTCTTTCTCAAGGGGGAGATAGAGATTGTCAACCGTCAGAACCTGCAAGGAAATGCGCACCACAAAATATTCATTCAAAAACTGCGGTCTTTCATGCATCATTTAATCAATAAACTTTCCATTATTCCAAAGAATGATGAATACAAGGTCAGTAAGTGAACACTGTACTCGCACCTGTCAACAGAAGTGCCTAATATGGATGAAGTGTCCTGAAAAACCTCACAGCAACTTTATCTGAGCAACATTGACAAGGATCCAAAGCAGGAGCCATTAGAACAGGAGTCCAAAGACCTAGCCACATAAGTTTTAAAAAGCAGTTTAAGGGAGAGACAGTTAGGCAATTCCAGAGCTAGACCTAGACATGGAAGGAATAGACATCAATGGTGGGGAAAAGGGAAGGGACAAGACACAGGAGGCTAGGGTTGGAAGTATGCATACTGTTGCAGGGTTATGGAAGGTTACAGGGTGACTGAGATGAAGATGTCCCTGAAAAAAGAGTGGCGACAGGAAAAGTCGGGCTATCGGAAGACATGTAACAGAGGCGAGAGATAAATATTGGTGGAGGACAAAACATCACGGAAAGGGACAATAGAGGTGGAGGTGACACAGATACAGAGGCAACAATCCTTCAGAAAAAAAGGGAAGCAATGTAAAGGAATGATTGATGGTGAAATTCCAGCATTCAGGCCTCACCTTATTCAAAGAATAGGAAAAGGAAGCTGGCTGCTGATTTACGATAACCTTCGATGGCCGAAATGTGACCCCATAGACACTTAAGGTGTTCACCTTGATGTAAGTAGCCTCAATGTTCACATGTACCACTCTGGAGATCAGACGGTTCTACAGTGTTAACACACAATGTAGCAAGAAGACTTCAAAAAAGAAAACAGCACTCAGGAGATCATCAGGTTAAACAGTAAGGCCATGTAATCTCAGACAACTCGGGGTCACCATGTCAATCCAGTAAAAAGGACACCTGAGCAATCATGTCATTGTATGTTAAAACATACAGTCCCTTAACAAACCCATAGGACACAATGAGTGAACAAAACAGCTCTCTCTTTTTGTACAATCACAAAAATGTTACTGTGCAGAAAGAGATCATCTAAACCATCATGTATGTGCAATGTACCATGTATCATTTAGACTGTCATGTATACCTCCAAACTCAGCATCTCATTTAGTGCCATTCTCCTGCCTTCTGCTTGTAACCTAGAACAAGACACAATATTCCAATCGAAGCTGAACTCGTGCATTGTATATGCTCATCATAACCACCATGCTCTTGTACTCTATGTTCCTGTTATTAAAGCCTGGGGTTCAGTAATGTCCTGCCTATTTTTATGACTTATGCACATATAAACCCAGGTCCTTTTACTCCTGAATCCACTTCAGAGTTGCGAGGAAGGGTCAGCAGACGCAAACGTTATTTTGCTTTGTTTGATCTGTGCTCTTCCTACCAAAATGTATCAGACTTCTTGTGTGCTTCAAAACACTTGAATGCCTTTAAAAGCTCTTCCCTGATGGTGATTTTCCTAGCTCATAGAACAGTCACCCAGTGATTTCCAGAAATTGGAGACAAATCTCTTGGATACCAATGTGAGAAAACAACTGGAGAAGAGTCAGAGGGCCAATAAAAGAAGTTTCTTTATTCACCTTACAAACTTCAGTTTATTGGTTGTATAAATGTCAGAAATGGGGAAAGCAGACTGTTTAACTGACATGATGAAACAGGGTAGTGGAAGAGTCTGGTCCTCTTCCCATCTGACTACGAGAAGGGCAGGAGTAGGGGACAGTGACATGTCAAATGGAGGGTGGGATAGGTTTGGTGATAATATGATGACATTTTAAGGGATACATCCAACTAGAGTTGACAACTCTTAAATTGTTACACTACTGGACAAAATGCAGTTCTTACCCACAGTCCAGCAGTACAGATGTCCAATGGGGTTTTGAATAGTGATTAGGAGTGGAATTAGGCTCACAGCCTGGGACTTTCCTCATCAGTGTGGCTTGATCATGCTTACACTCACCATGAATGGACACTGATGTGAAGCCCTCCAGAGTTGACCAGATGCTGTAAGATCCAAATTAGTCTTGGTTCACAGGTTAAGGTGGGCACTTGGCTGCCGTACAGGTGGGGAAGCTGGTGCTTGTGCAGTATGTTGTTTAATGAGGGTGAATATTTCAACATTAATAATGTACAAGGTGATGTAATACTGACATGAACAAGCTATTGAGAATTTGAGGATTTGAGTGGGGTGTAAGACGTTGATGAAGTAACCAGTCTACAATAAATTTAAAATATGAATCAGCATTGTGTAAAACATCAGCCAATACCTGAATTAGGGAATTTTGGGCTCAGGATCATACCTTCTCCACAGCAAATTCAATGTAAGTGTAATCGTTTCTCTCGTAGGTATCCAGGCTCTCCCCATCGTCCCAAAAGAGGCAGCCTTTTGCTGATGCATTCTGGGATAGGGCCACCAACAGGTGAAGAGGGTTCCCACTACTCACCCAGATGGTTGTGGCAGGTTCCTGTTCAGAAACAGAGACAGAGCATCAACATGAGGATGAAGAAAGCATTATTGGGTAGGAGTGTCAAGAGATATGAAGTTGGAGTACAAAATCAGCCATGACCTAATGGAATAGCAGAGAAAATTTCAGCAGCTGAATGGCCTTCTCCTTTCCGATGAAAAGCTTTAAGACTTCAGCATCATGAAAGAACTTATGTTTTCACTCTGCCTTTCAATCTTAGGAATGTCCCAAAAAGCTTCACGGCTAGTTAAGTAACTTATGAAGTGCAGTCACTGTTTCAATGTCAAAATTGTGACAGTTTGCAAACAGCAGAATATCACAAACAACAACGTGATAAAGACCAGTGGTTGATTGTTGTGGTGATCTAGGTTGGGGAAGCAATATTGATCAGGTCAAGATGAAGAAAACACCTGTATTTCTTGAAATAGTACCGTGGGATCTTGTACATTCACAAGATAGGCTGAATAGAGTTTCAATTTAACACTGGAGAATCAGCCTCAATTTAAGGACAAAACTAGTAGAAACTTGGAAGAGGTATGATTTATTTTTATTTATTCTTGTGATATGAATCGTCACTGCGAAGGTCAACATTTGTTGCTCTTCCATTCTGTTTCAATCATAGAATTCCTACAGTATGGAATCAGGCCACTTGGCCCATCGAGTCCACACCAACACTCCAAAGGAGCATCCCATTCAGATCCATCTCCCTACTCTATTGCTGAAACCCTGCAGTTCTCATGGCCAATCAACCTAACCTGCACATCTTTGGACTTTGGGAGGTAACTAGAACACCCAGAGGAAACCCACGCAAACATGGGGAGAGCATGCAAACGCCACACACACAGTTGCACAAGGGTGGAAATTGAACTCAGGTCCCTAGCACTGTGATGCAGCACTGAGCCACCATACTGCTCTTCTGTAACGGAGAGGATGACAAGCTGAATTTTTGAAGCACTGAAATCTAGGCAACGTAGATACACCCACTGTACTGTTAGGGAGGATGTTCTCATGGGTTTGACCCCATGGTGGTGTGTAGCTTGATGGGAACTGGATGGTGTTGATGTTTCCGTGCACCTGGTGCGTTATTCTCCACAGAATTCCTAGCCTCTGACCCACCCTTGTAACTGTTGTAAAGATATACCTGGTCCAGTTAAAATCTTGGTCGATTGGCAAACCCCAGGATGTTAGTGGCAAGGGATTCAGCGATGGCTTTGTATTGTATACCAAGGGAAGATAGACAGATATACTCTTGTTGATGATTATCATTAGCTGGCACTTGTGTAATGTAAAAAGTAAAGCAAGAAATCCAAGAATGAACCAAAAAGCTCTGTGGCAGGTTGCCATGTATTACCTGTGTGGGAACAATAGCTCCCTCCCGAAGATGTAGGTTGATGGTGTCCAGAGGGGCAGAAAGTTTGACATATTCTCCTGTGCTATGAAGGGCTGAACCCTATTGGTAAAGAGAAAGTAAACAAGAAGGTCTTGAGCTAGAAGCCAATGACAGAGACCCACATAACACTTGGATAGTTCTGTATGTAAATGCAATATATCAGCGCCCAAACTACAGAGGAATTTGGATAGTTACATTGAAAAGACTCAAAGACAGACCGTTCCTATTGTGGCTCACCTCTATGACAGAGGACACGGGCTCAAGTACATTCCTGAAAAATTAACACAAAAATCCATGCTGATACTCAGGTGCAGAGAGATTACAGAGTCAATATAATGCAAAAGGAAGCTATTCATTTCATCAACTCCACGCCAGCGCTCTGTAAAGAAATCTGGTCAGTGACATTCTCCCACAACAGTTTATGTTCCCCAAGAACCAATTCAATTTCTTTTCGAAGTCATCAATACTCATTCTTTCCTCCAATCTCATAAGCAGCAGATTCGGTCATTTCCACATTACGGAATTCTTACATGCGGGAGCAGGCCATTCAGCCCAACAAGTCCACACCGACTCTCCGGACAGCATCCAACCCAGAATCACCTCCTTACCCTGTCCCTGACATCCTACATTCCCCTGGTTAATGCACCCAACCTATACATCCCTGCTTACTGTGGACAATTTAGCATGGCCAAGCCACCTTACCTGCACATCTTTGGACTGTGAAAGGAAACTGGAGCACCCAATGGAAACCCGTGCAGACATGGGGAGAACGTGCAAACGCCACGCCAGTTGCCAGAGGCTGGAAATGAACCCAGGTCCCTGGTGCCGTAAGGCAACAATGCTAACCACTGAGCCACAGTGTTACTTACTCGCTACGTTAGGAAAAACATTATTCCTCACGTTTCTCCTGCATCATCTGGCTAAAAATGTTAATATGTGCCCCCCAAGTCCAAATATCATTAACGAGTGGACACGGTTTCTTTGTCAGAGATGTTGCCTTTTAAAGAATGATTAACTGAGGACCTGCTTGCCTTTTGGGTAGATTTAAAAGATTTAATGATCTCTAACTCAAAGACGACTACAGCAACTTTTTTTTTGCCAGTGTCTTCCTTCAATCAACACTTAAAAACAGATTATCTTGCTGTGTACAATATGGACATAGTTTTCAATATAACAACAAGAACATCTAATGACCCCAATCATATCCCAAAACCCTTTACAAGCAATGATGTTCATTTCAGATTATAGTCAATGTAAGAATCACAGAAGTCAACCTGTGCAGAGGAAGGCACATATACAACAACGAGGTAATTACAAGCTAATGTGTTTTTGTGAAGTTAGTTGAAGGATATCACTTGAGAAGGCTTTAGTGAAGGATCCCCAAATAAATTTAATTAGCTGAGCCCAGATTACAAAACCACAATCAGCATTACTCAGGATTCCTGCTCATAGTCCAAAAATAAAGGAAATAAGAAGGTTGAGAGATGACTTAATTGAAACATATAAAATAATCAGAGGGTTAGATAGGGTGGATAGGGAAAGCCTTTATCCTAGGATGGTGACGGCGAGCATGAGGGGGCATAACTTTAAATTGAGGGGTGAAAGATTATAGGACAGATGTCAGAGGTAGTTTCTTTACTCAGAGAGTAGTAACGGGATGGAATGCTTTGCCTGCAACGGTAGTAGATTCGCAAACTTTAGGTACATTTAAGTCGTCATTGGACAAGCATATGGACGTACATGGAATAGTGTAGGTTAGATGGGCTTGAGATTGGTATGACAGGTCGGCACAACATCGGGGGCCGAAGGGCCTGTTCTGTGCTGTTATGTTCTATGTTCTATGTTCTATGTTCTATAATCATTAGCCAGTGACCCCAATTTATGTAAATGCAGAGGGTTGGTCAATCAACACCTCAGGATTGTTTCAAGATTCCTGGAATATAAAAATGCACATCAGAAACTGAACATCAGAGGCTGGTAACGCTATACCAATGTTCACATACAGCACAAGACGTCTCCTAGTCCATCCATTTCACTGCAGCTTTTTAGCACATCCCCTTTTATCATCTACACAACTAGTTTCCATTTGAACACAGCTAAGGCTTTGCCTCAACCACTTCCACATTTTAACCAGTGCACGAGTGAAGAAATTTATATTAATTATGAACTAACTTCACAAAGGCCAGTATCCTGTCACCAAGTCACCCTTCATTTACACTTGTCAGGCCTCCTCAGAGCCAGCTGTCAGAGTGAACAGAATATCTAACACCTTTATTTATATCTGTCAGCCAGGGCTCCCTGATTGAACCAGGTTCACAGCCCCAAACAGGAAACTCATACTTTTATGAAGTCCACCCGGCTGATCACCTTATTGTCAAAGTCAGGATGGAGAGAGATTTCCAAATTTCCTTCAGAGATAATGAGAACTGCAGATGCTGGAGAATCTAAGGTAACAAGGTGTGAAGCTGGATGAACACAGCAGGCCAAGCAGCATCTCAGGAGCACAAAAGCTGACGTTTTGGGCCTAGACCCTGCATCAGAGAGGGGGATGGGGATAGGGTTCTGAAATAAATAGGGAGAGGGGGGGAGGCGTACCAAAGATGGATAGAGGAGAAGATAGGTGCAGAGGAGAATATAGGTGGGGAGGGGGGGATAGGTCAGTCTGGGGAAATGAACCCCAAAGCCAGACCACCTTGTCTGACAAGAATGATAGAGAAAATAAACAAAAACAAAAAAGTGTGTGTGAGGTATGTTGGAGGATGCAATAAACTCTCCTTGCAGGGAGATTTGCTGGTACCTCTGGAGAGGTAGAGAGAGAGAGAGAGAGAGAGTCATCAGGGTGATAGAACCGGAGGGGAAATTCAGATAGAATAAAAATAAAGCTGGTTAGAGGATATACAAAGACGTCCAATTAAAGTGAAGGCAGCAGAAATAACCTTGAAACACCTAGGTCAAAAGTGCAGAAGTATTAAAATGGCAGAATTGGAAGTGCTCTACCTGAATGCACATAAAATTTGCAACAAGAGAGGTGAATTGATGGTTCAAGGAGAAGTATGGTTTAATTGCCATTATGAAGGCATGGCTATCAGGTGTCCAAGGCTCAGAACTGAATATTTAGGAAGAGTCAACATTTAGGTTGTTTAGGTTAAAAAAAACACAAAGGAGCTGAGGTAGCGCTTGTAAATCGGGGTAGCATTTGTGTATTAGTGAGAAAGGTTCTTTGCTCAAAAGAACAGGAGGGGAACCTGTTTGGGCGGAGTTGAGAAACAGTAAGGGACAATAAATACTGGAAGGAATGATTTAGAGACCACCAAACAGTTGTGATAATGTAGATCACGGTATAAATGCATGCAACATGTGCCTTCACTATATAGTGTATATTTAGAGACTGGGTAATCTAATAGGTATCAATGGCATGGAGAAATAATTCCTGCAATGTTTTTGAGTTGGCTGTCCAGAGCAAAATGTTGAGGAATCAACTAGGGCGCAGATTATTTTCAATCTCATATTATGCAATAAGAAAGGGCTAAGTAATAATCTTGTTGTCAGGGAATTGTGACCATAGTCTAAAAGAAAATTTCCATTATGTTTGAAAAAGATATAGTTCAATCTGAGACTAGGGTCTTTTATCTAAATAAGGGCAATTATGAAGGTATGAAGAGGAAATTGACTGTGGAGAATTGAAATAAAAAAAACTGAACAGGAGATCAGAAATGGCCAGTGTTGAAATAATTTATGCTTTGTTATCAAAGGACATACTTTTCTTGTTGGATAACAGGAATGTGATAGAGCCATGGCTAACAAGGGAATTAAAGGTAGTATTAAGATCAAGGGAGGAGGCTTATAATACTGACAAAAATTCATTGTAATTCTTAGGATTTCGAGAATTTTAGAATTCAGCAAATGGCAAGATGGCGAGTTTGTAATAAGGAAGTGATAAATGGAAGTGAATCTGAAAATAAAAAAATGGACATTATGCTGAATCTTATGTTTCATTGAATTTTTTTTGGAGGGGTTCTGTCTGAGGCTGAGTAAGATTTCTCACTGTATCGCACCATATGCGCCTCATTAACTATTGTCTCCACCCCTAAGGTGTGGCTCAGGTCCGACTCTATCCACTTACTACATGTCTTTGTTAGATGACTCACCACTCAGTGGATATCTGTGAAACGACTAATGTCCCTGACACCTGTGATAGTAAGAACTGATGTTGGGAGTCAGAGATAACACAGTGTGGAACTGGAGGAACAGAGCAGGCCAGGCAGCATCAGAGGAGCAGAAAAGTTGACGTTTCAGGTCAGGACCGTTCTTCTGACTTTCTTGCTCCTCTGATGCTGTCTGGCCTGCTGTGTTCCTCCATGAAACTGAGGGAGGAGCCAGAGCTTTTAGAATTGTTTTGAACTGGGGACTTCAGAGAAGGGGTTTGGTCGTTGATGCTACTGTATAAAGATTTCCAAACTCACTGTCTCACCTCCCATTATCAGTTATTGGGCATTCGGAGAATAGAACGTAAGTGTCACTGACTTCATTAGTGATCTGTAAAAGGCAGCACTGATCACTATCTTCAGAAAATCAGTCAAGAGATGATACTTGTGATGCAATGCTTTGTGGAAATTGCTCAAGTAATCTGGTTAGTTTCGTTGCCTTTCCTTTTTCTTAAGTTTTTGTTTAATTGCATTTGTTGGTTGGACTGTCTTTTGAGAGGGGGTTGGGGCCTGTAACCAAAAGTTATTGGATTTAAATCATAGACATTAATTAGATCATTGTTTGCTTTGCTAAAGTTATTGTATTATAAATAAATTGTTAAGTCTTTTCTTTAAACTATGAACCTGGTGTCCACTATCAATTATTCACAAAATATGGGACTAGTTATTTGAAAACTCTGGTGAGGAACCATTGGGGTCAAGTTTTAAGATCTTTGAGGATTTTTAATTTTAATTTTACTGTGTTGCAAATAGCAAGGTAGGGAGGCTGATTTAATTTAGTTATCTGCCTTTATGTCGTAACAAGGAAAGTGCCACATTCTGCAATCTCACACTCGTTCTATCTCGGTTACTAAAACAACCCCCAACAGCACTCTGCCACTTTCACTACCGCCTGAAACACCGCCCCCCCCCCCCTCACTTATTCTCACCACCCCAAACCACAACCTCCCAAATAGCTAATCCCAAAACTGGTGCTGATTCTTCACTCCCTCAGAAGACCTTAGATTCTTTCCATCACCCAGACCAGCACTAACAACTGTCCCACCCACTTCCACCTCAATCAAGCCATCTCCTTCTCTCGTCTTTAGGAGAAGACCGACCACATTAGGACAGAAAGGTGCCTGACATCAGACTCCTCAACTCCTACAAAGACAGAATCCTGGCCCTTGTAGGGAACTGCTCCTGTGGGGCCGCTGAGATATCCACATCCCAACAACCAGCTAAGTACCTTCTTCATTTCACTACAACCGACAGTAATCCCACTGTCAGCATCATTCAGTGCACACCACTTCTAACCACTGGCTGGGATGCCTTCTCTCTCTTTTACTTTGCAGACACTGCCAGCATCTCCACAGTGAAACATCCGGCTTCCATAAAAGTTATCTCCTTGATCTCTAAAATTGTAAGCACCAATAACTTGGGGAAATATTAGCGAGGCTGCGTCCTGCACCCCCTCAACAGCTCAGTGGAAATGTTAGTGTTAGAAAGAGTGGAGACATAAGCTGGTGAGCGCCTCATGCTGATAGCTCCACAACTAGCCAAGGGAGAAACACGCCAGGTCACATGGCACTTGGAAGAGACCAGGAACTTAGAGCCCTAGGCAGGAGATGACCTTGTGGTATCAGAAATCAAAGACTCTGTCTACATGCACAGGGAGCAGGAACAAGAAACACATACGTGGGACACAATAGTCCTCACTGCCCACAAGTTAAAGCAATGCAGTGAGTCTGTCTCTATGGACGGGTTGGTTGCTACTGTGGAGACCTACGCACCCTCTGGGCTGCTGGAGAGGAGCACGTACATGCACTTCACTAACTCCACATTGGTCTTCAGGACTGAAAACATGGCAATGGATGACTTCTCCTCACATGGAGATGGAACATCACCAGGAAGCACCCAGGTGAAGGAGGAACCACATCCAGGCAACTCTTCCCTACCCCCCCACTCCCTTCTGAAGTCTCAGTCACTCCAGAGATGGTCAGGCACTCTGCCTGCCCCTCCCTCAAGCAGAAAAGGGTTCACTTGCACCTGGCAAGAAGACCGTCAGCATGTCTGGCCCATCCTGACAAACAATGCCAGGGTCACCTATCCAAATTGCCGGGGCCGAGGGGCTCCTTCCATCCCAGGTGCAGAACCAGGGAATGCACTCAGATGAAGTTGGAGGGAGAGAAAGGAGAAAACATGGTTCTGGTGACAATGTGAGTACCTTACATACCAAACAAATAACGAGAGAGAGAGAGAAAAAAAAAAGAGAGAGAGAGAGAGGCGAATCAAAGATGGATATAGGAGAAGTCAGGTGGAGAGGAGACAGACAGGTCAAAGAAGTGGGGATTGAGCCAGTAAAGGTGAGTGTAGTTGGGGAGTTAGGGAGGAGATAGGTCAGTCCAGGGAGGATGGACGGACAGGTTCAGGAGGCGGGAAGAGGTTAGTAGGTAGGAGATGGGGGTGGGGCTTGAGGTGGGAGGAGGTGATAGCTGGGAGGAAGGACAGGTTAGGGAGGCAGGGACAAGCTGGGCTGGTTTTGGGATGCGGTAGTGGGAGGGGAGATTTTGAAGCTTGTGAAGTCCACATTGATACCATTGGGTTGCAGGTTCTGAAGCGGAATGAGTTGCTGTTCCTGCAACCTTCGGGTGGCATCGTTGTAGCACTGCCGGAGGCCCAGTATGGACATGTTGTCTGAGGAATGGGAGGGGGAAATTGTTATGGTTCACGACTGGGAGGTGCAGTTGTTTGGTGCAAACCAAGCGTAGGCGTTCCGCAAAAGGCTTCAACACTACAGGGCATATTTTTATGGTGAGCAGAGAAAGATTTTAAAAGAGGACATGAGGGGCAACTTTTATTTTTAAAAACAGGAATGGTTCATGCATGGAACGAACTGCCAGAGGAAGTGGTGGATGTAAATACAGTTACAACATTTAAAAGACATTTGGATAAGTACATGAATAGGAAAGATTTAGAGGAACATGGGCCAAATGCAGGTATGTGGGCCTAGTTTAGCTTGGGAATATGATCAGCATGGACTAGTTGAACCAGAGGATCTGTTTCCGTGCTGTTTAACATTATAACTCTATTCTTGTTTCACCAATTCTTGTGTGAGATTGATATGCTTATATCTGAGAAGATTGTAACAATAAGGTGGGCAAAGAAAAGCCTTACATTTGTCAATGGTACAAGGGCAAAAGAAACACAAATTTAATATTTTGGTGAAGAGGTACAGTGATTGAAGATTTGAAGAACATTTTATTAACACAGCAACTTGTGATAATGTGGAGCAAGCTATCAATGAGGGTGATGGAAACACAGTGTACACATGAGTTCAGATAGAAGCCAAATGGAAAATGCAACTCTGCAGAGATAAAGCACAGATTGGGTGCATTTAGTTTGCTCTACAAAGAACTGACATGGACTGAATGGATCCAACAGTTCTCTTCTGTGCTACAATGATAAAATCAATTGTATTAGTGGCTACCTTTATTCTTTCAAAACTAAAAACATTCTCTCCACATCTACCCTGTCGAACCCATTCTCAATTTTTAAAACTTCTATCAGGGCACTACCAGGTCTGAACTTCCAGAATACTGCTGTGAGCAACAAGCAGGCCAAACTCAAGCAGAAGAACATTACATTCCATTTTCTACAAATAATTCCATTTAACAACTAAATTATTTTTGAAAATGGGAAAGATTGCTTTTCCAAGCCAGTTGAAGACATGGGGTTTTGTGACAAAACTTCAGAGGCAGGTCCCAGCAGAGTTAGCAACCCTAATATAGGGAAGGACAAAATCAAGTCTTGTAATTAAACCACTGGCCTGTCTCCAGCCTGTCATCAAAGCATATTTCTTCGCCAGCACACTGTGTGTCTCCCTATCAGTCACAGTGTGCTTCAAACCCCTACTTACTGTGTAAAAGTCGTACCAAACTCCTCTGGGGAAATATGTCGTCACAGTGACTGCCCCTGGTTGTAACACCGGGCTAATGAGGAGGTAGCTGCCCAACAAAAACTGTTTGTCGATGGAGTAAGTGTTTCGATCTTCAGGAAACCTGAATTGAAAAAGGGTAACTTTAGTACATCATCCGGCAAAATAATAAAATTCTCCACAAACAAACTCCACCTCACCCACGGAAATACCATCTCATCCTCCAAACTAATCCAAAATCAATTCCTGCTGCTTTAGGATGCAAACAGTGAGGAAACAATGATGGTCAGACAGGGAGAGCTGAGAGGTTTGAACTGAGAGGTTAAGGCTCTAGTTTATGATCTGGCCCCAATAGCTGCTGTTTGTAGGAATAACGAGCCCACTTTGCACCAAGCACAAACCTGGATGGGGAAGTCAGGCAAGGGGTAGATGCAAGCCAAAGCAACCTTTACAGCACAAGAAAGTAACAGATGTAAGCAGACTGAGAATCTGGGGAAGCCAGCGAAAAGGGGAACATCTGATTTAACATCAGCAGGTGAGATGCTGTCTGGGAGCAGTTTACAGAATAGAATATCCTTTTTTGACACATGGTGGGAGTCATTGCAAAGCAGTAACAGCAACTTACTCAAAGAGAATGGCTCTGGCAACTGTTTCTCCAAAAACATGAGAGTGATGGAAAAGCGTGTAGAGGTACGGGAGCAGCGAGTAGCGGATAAAGAGAGCACGTTTCATTGCTTCCTGAGCAGATTCACTGAAAGCTATAGGGTCCTGACCCTGGAGAACCAGAGAAATCATTTCAGAAAAGAAATTCACTATATTAAATGTGAAATATTAAGTCCTTGATGTATATAAATGCCCAAGGCTTCTGTGCATATGGCACACATATTCAATTCCCTTTTGAAATTATCTGAGGAGAAAACATTCACAGGGCTGTAGAAAGAGGCTGAGTGGGACTGGTTAGCCTCCTCTAGCAGAGTAACAATGCTGAGGGCTGAATGCTGTTTGGGCACAGAAGGACCAATCCAAGAATCAGTCCTCTTTAATACTAACAGGAGGCAGACCACCACCCATTTCAAGGCTATGTCTTCCTAAGTTTTCAATGACAGCCCGATTTCAGAACCATCGCTTGGGTAAGCTAGACACTATCCCGAGTAGTCCCTCTTTCCATAACATTCAATAGAAAAGGACGCTCTGGATAGTGATTGCTACTAGATTGCACCCTGATCAGGGATAGTGGGGAGGCTCCACTCTTCTGGAACACTAAAAAGAAAGCTCTCTCTCTCTGTCTAATAGTGAAGACACCAGTTGAGTTCTTGCTCCTTTGAGCAATGCTGTCATAAATCTCCGGGTCTCCGGGGGCATTGTCCAAAGAGAAATGCCACTTTTTGGATGAGACATTAAACTCAGCCATTAAAGCCATTCATCTCTCTGATAGATGTCAAAGATCCCACAGCACTCTATAGAAGAAAAGCAGAGAAGATCTCCCCTTCGACTTGATCAATATTTATTCCTCAAACAACATCTCAAAATTTAATTATCAGATAATTTGTTTAAGTGCCGCAGATCCTTACAGGCTGCTATGTTTCTGACATTACAACAGCATACACACTCCCAAAGTATTTACTGTCTGCAGGATATCCTGAAGGTATGAAAGGTCCTTATAAATGATGGCTTTCTTAAACATAAATGTTTCTTAAATCTTGCAAACTTCACAGTACCTTCTCGTTTTCTGTATTGTGGTTTCGGGAGAATGGATAGAAGGCACCAAGTTGCATCCACCTGATACACAATTCCTCAGTGGTGCTCCCCCTAAATCCACAAATATCTGCTCCCACAAGAGGAATTCCAAACATATTGAAATTCAGAATGCCTGCAGAATACAGAGGGGTAGAACAAAAGCAAAAAAATGCAGACACCAATGATATGAAATAAAAACAGAATGTTTCCAAGACATAAGGTGACATGAGGACTGGTTGTTCAAAAGAAGTAGTTTTTATTCAACTTCTTAGACAGTGAGAAATAAAATTCCAGGCAGCTGAGGCACGGTCGCTAATATTGGAGCAATTAAAATCGAGAACATTCAATAGGGAGCTGAGGTAAAGGCCACAAAGGATTTCAACACAAGTGTGAGAATTATAAAATGGAGATATTGGCAGTCCGGGAGCCAATGATTAGTGTGTAGAGGAGTGATGATTGTGTGGGATTTGAACATAAATATACATTAACATATACAAAATGTGTGGATACACTTAAGTTCACGTACAACTCTCAAAACACACGCAAAGACACACACAAGCACACGTCCACAAAATGCGCATTTTCCATTACTGCCTTTTTATTTATTCATTCTCAAGATATGGAAGCTGATAATTAGGACAGCATTTATTGTTCACACCTAGCGATCTTTGGGAAGTTTGAGGGTGAGCCACCTTCCTGAAACACTGCAATCGACGTGATGTAGTTCCACCCACCATGCTGGTTGAGGGGGCCTATTCCTACGTGCAGGTCAGACACATGCCCACATGCACACACTCACCACGAATTAGGGGGCACTCAGTACCTGCAATAGAAAAGTACATGTCCTTCCATTTACTCTCATTGTCTCCCAGCCAGTGTCCAGAATACCTGCCTTGACTCGGGAATGTTGATCGGGAAATTACGAATGGGCGTTTCTTACGGATTTTAACTAAAGCACTGGAACAAACAAAAAGTAACATTTCAGTTAATCAACATACTAGAAGCATTACAAGGACTAGGGGTCAGCACTGATCAAAGTCCTATACTAACCGCAGGAACTCACCGATCTATAGACCCTTCACAAAAAAAAAAATCACAGGTATGACACTGATAGCAGTCAGGCACTGATCACAGGCCTCTGTGACCACATTTCCCACACTAGCCACGGAACTTCCAAAGACCTCAGCCACTGCAATGTCTGGAATACTTGTTGCATTGACCGCAGACCCAATAACCCGACACCAACTGCAGGCTCTAAATTGCCCACAGGAACTGCAGACAGCACTGGCCCCTCGCTATCTGTAGATTTCACTGAGCCCAGGCCTGATTGACTGATCACAGGCCCTGCAGCGACCACATACCATGCCACACAGGCCGAAGATCTCGCAACGTTATCCTCACACAGGCCAAAAACCCCAGACAGAAGGAAGATATCACACATACCACTGGCCCTGAATGATTGAAGGTCATACAATGATCATCAGCTCCTCACACACAGAAGGCAGCCTCTGATGGATCCTGTCCATGCAATGTTATTGTGCTAATGCATAGATTGCATCACAATGGAAAAAAAAGTAAAAACAAAGTCGTACTGATATTGTACCTAAGTGCATCTTCTGTCAGATATTCAAGACTAGGACACGCAGGCTTGATGTCATGTCAAACCAACAATTCTCAGGCAAAAAAATTAATTCATAGTCAGGAATTGACACTAAAGGTACGAAAAATGATTTCACTGAAGCTAACTTAGCCGTAAAGATTGTGGAACTGATCGTTGTCTTTAGTCATTAAGTGGCACTTCTTGACAAACCCAAAGAATAGAATATCGCTGCACTGTCAGAAGAGCACATGCTCTCAGCAATTGTAGCAGGCCAGCAGCATCTTCAGGCACTTGACTCTACAACAGCAACTGAAGACATAAATAGGTTCAGTAAAACATCCAAATCTTATGTGAAATGTGACTTGTCTCATGTACCGGAACAGTGTTGAGTATTTAATAATAAGCACAAGCTTTGTTCTATCAGATGACTTTAGTGCTGCAGAAACCCAATTGCCCAGAAAAATCCAAAGTGGAACACAATGTTCCAGAGCAGCAAGTGAAGAAAAGAGTCAAGATGGAATAATTTCTGAAGTTCCATCTATGGCACACAAACATGTCACTGAAATGCAAGAAGCATCTGTAACACCACAGCTTACAGACCTCCATCAGACATGGCATGTGCCCAATTGGACACACTGTACGGATGCAGTACAGCTGAAGTCTTTACCTTGATCCAAGCGATAGATCCCAAAAGAAATGGATAACATGCACTAAATGCTAAGAGCAACACTGGTATAAGTGCAAATGCCACATCCTTACACAAGAGATGGATTCAGGAAATATGGAGCAAACCATTCTCAATAAGGTAACTGCTTACAATGGGTCTAAAATTCTATCCATCAGTATTATCCATCCTCAATGTCAATATACCTCAATGGAGTATTTACATGAAATCTACTGAAACAGATATAACACAGAGTGTGGAGCTCGAGGAACACAGCAGGCCAGGCAGCAGCAGAGGAGCAGGAAAGTTGACGCTGGGACCCATCTTCATTGACACAAATGCGGTACCGTTATTGGTCATACGTGATATCATTAACATCCATAAGCTAACAAATGCATCATTTGCAGCACAAAAGATCCCAGACTGCAACACTAAGCCCATTCGTGACCTGACTTACCTTTACCCAGACAGGTCAGACGCTATCAGCAATTTCAAAGTTGATGCCCAAACTAGCATCAACCCTTCTTGCAATTGTAGCATTAACAATCCAGACAAACTCAAACTGGAACCAGTTCAAAACAGTATCATCCCCAAAGCCACACATCATACTGGTGCAACTCCATTACTTGTCTTTTGAAGAAAAGTGGTATTATTTGCATATGTTGTTTTGATCCAAAGTGATCGAATATCGCACTAAAGAGATGTCCACACGATTGCCCTAGATGCCTACCCCAGAATTACCTCATCCCAGGTGCCAAGCATTTTTCCAAGCTTAGTGCCACGTCTAGAAATCTCTACCCATAGTCACGAGAAATTACAATATTTAGAACACTTCTTCAAAGGAATGGTTTCCCCAGACTACTGACTGGATTATCCATTATCACTGCTCACTCAGGTATAGTGTGTTGAAAATAAGCCCCACCATTCCCAGAGCTGCCACATGTGTTGAGTTTGATTAAATCCATGAACTAGCAAAATCTAATCAACTGTCTAATTCTAATAAAACTATTATGCCCACCAGGTTTTTCGCTAACAAGAGAATAACATTTATTATAGTCAAACTGTTGTTAACCAATGACAAGAAAGAAGTATCAACTGCAAATTTTTAAGGTTTTGGAGTAGATCTGTAGCTCGGGTTGTGAGTGTTGAGGTTGATCAGCTTGCCGAGCTGGTTTGTCATTCCGCAGACGTTTCGTTAGCCCGCGAGGTAACATCAGTGCAGGCTCCGATGAAGTCTGGGTGTGTTTTCCCGCCTGGTTTTTAAAATTCTGGAATCCGTTGAGCTGGATTGCCTCACTTCCGATTTTCCTTCATAGTGGAGTGAATATAGGGTCGACCCCTACGTGTTTATTGATAGCTTTCTTCGTGGAGTACCAGGTTTCTAGGAATTCCTATGACTGTCTCTGCTTCACTTGTCCCAGGATTTTGGTGTTGTCCCAGTCGAAGTGATGGTTCTCCTTGTCCGTGTGGATTGAGATGAGTGAGTATTGGTCGTGTCGTTTTGTAGCCAGTTGGTGTTTGTGTAGCCTTGTTGTTAATTTCTTTCCTGTTTGTCCGATGTAGTGACTCTCTCAGTCTCTTCAGGGAACCTTACAGATGATATTAGTCCTGTTCATGATGAGGAATGGGTCTTTAGTTCAGGTCAGCAGTTGTCGCAGGGTTGACGTGGGCTTGTGTGCCACCCTGATGCCCAGTGGTTGTAGGAGTCTTGTGGTTAGTTCCGATGTGTTCCTGATGTAGGGTAGTGTGATGAGTCAGGGCGTGTAGTATCTTTATGATTTTGCTCGTGTAGACATCTTCTGACCCAATTTTTTGAATATGCATTATCCTTGAAAACCTGGAAGAGGTATTATCCTTTCTCTTGGCGTAGTTGTGTCTTGCTGGAGTGTGTTGTGACCCATGTAAATAGCATTTGCACGCAGCTTCGTTTGTGCGCGCCGGGATGGTTACTGTTGAAGTTCAGTACCTGGTCTGTGTGTCGGGTTTTCTGGTGTACTTTCGTGCGCAGTTCCCCATTTGTCTTGCCATGACGCCCAGGAATGGGATTGGTTTATTCTCCTCCTCCTCGCTGGTGAATTTTATTCCGGGGAGGGTGTTGTTTATGAGTTTGTGTGTCTCCTCTAGTTTGGTCCATTTAATGATGGCAAAAGGTGTTGTCCACATAGCACATCCAGAGTTTTGGTTGGATTGGCAGAAGGGCTGTCCTTTCTAATGTTTGCATCACTGCTTCTGCTGAGTCCAGAGATAGGTGATCCCATGGGTGTCCCATTGATTTGTCCGTATGTTTAGCAGTTGAAAGTGAAGTGGTTGGTGAGGCATAGGTCCAGTAGTTTGAGCATGTTGCCTGGGGAGGTGGTTTCACTGGGGTCTTGCTCTTGTTCCAGTAGTGCTCTCATTGTTTCACTTGCTAGTGGCATGTCTATTGACGTAAATAGGGCATTGACGTCAAATGATAGCATGCTCTCCTCGTCGTCTATCCTTCTCTCTTTAAAGTCCGAGTTGAGGAATTCTTGGGCTGAGTGGATGGAGTAGGGTGATTTGTTGACTAGGTGCCCGAGACTCCTTTGTAGTTCCTTGGCTAATCTGTGCAATGGAGTGCCTGGTAGGGAGACTATGGGTCTAAGGGTTTCTTCTGGTTTGTGCTTTTTCAGGAGGCTGTAGAATTGACCCGAAAGTCTAGACCTGAAACATCAGCTTTCTTGCTCGGCCTGCTGTGTTCATCCAGTTATACACCTTGTTATCTCAGAGGCTACTATCTCTGACATGTGAATCCATTTCTTCTGCCCAACATAACGGACAATCAAGCAATCAGGTCATATGAAATGTGTCAACTGCAGCATCCTCAAAAATTGCATTCACCTCTCATCCTACATAAGGTTCCTTCTGTGCTGTGGTGCAAGATTGCCACTGATATTTTCCATGACCAAGGACTCAACTGCATTCTGGTGACTAACTATTTTATTAAATTCCTTTTGTCAGTCAAATCAAAGATTCCCCAATGCAATATAATGACTGCAATATTCAATGCGTTCAGTGTCTCACAATAGTCCTCAGTAAACTATTGCACTCTTCCAAGACAAGTACAGAAAATAGGGAGGTTAACATATCACCTCTTCTCTTCACAGCCCTCAATTCAGTGGTCTTGCAGAAAGCCCTGTAAAGTTTGACATAGTCAAATGTAATGTGACTTGCCGAGTTTTTTGAATAGCTATGATAAATCTTCAGGCTACTCCTCAAGGCGGTGATTTACTCTGACTGACAACTCTCATGGTTGGTAGATGGATTCACTAAGTTCTTCCTTCCCACACTCTCCCTGCTTAAACCACATGCACACAATGCATTGTGGGAAAGATGGGAGAAATGATATAACAACTTGTTCAATGAGATTCCCTAAGGCTTAATACACATTTCCGTGGATTGTGTGAAAGCTTACTCACCTTGCAGAGGCTTTGGCCTCCATAAGCCCATACAGACTGTGTACGTTATAGTGCGTTGATGCACTCTGTTTTGCTGAGGCACAAATGGTTTGACTGCGTAAAGTGCCACCTAACACACCTGATAGAAAAAAAGTCCAAAATGGGGACAAGTTATAAAGAGCAGACAAGAAACATGCCCTCACTCTTGACTTCCCTCTCCATGGCCATCTGTCACCCTCAGCTCTGATGTTCCCCTCACTAGGGAGGCACTCCTCATTCCTGACTCACTCCTTCACTAAGGACTCTACCCTCAAGGCCCATCCTACTGGACTCTCTACCCCAACTCAAGACACTCTCCTTTGCTTTGTATCCTTTGCCTCACTCTTGCCTCTCCTGCCAGCTGTTCTCTCTTTCACTGCTGACTCTCACATTCCCTACTGAGGATCCTCATCATTCATGTGGATTAACTCTAGAGATGTAAATTATTGGCAATGCCCACATTAAAATTAGCAACATGACTTCTATTTAGATACTAGCTCAGAGTGAATATTGTGATATCCTGTTTTCTAGATTAGAGGGAATTATGTAATATCCCACTCCTATTCCCCTCTCTATTCACACCAGCAATTCATTTATCACCTGGAACGAATGGTGGATTTTCAAGCTCATTCGAAGGACAACCAGTCTCTGATCCATCCACAAAGCTTGAGGGCTCATTCATATCCTAAAAAATTCCAGAACGATGAGTGTTAAAAAATTAAGATAAGGTTAACGTCAAAATTGAGTAGAATTGAAAAGTCTTAGGATACATTATAAACTTGGTTAGACTTCATTTGGAGTCACCATTCAGATTTCAGGTTCGCTATTACAAAAAAAGGGTACAGGGAGAGCTTGTAAAAGTGATTGACAAGCACACTGTCAGAACTGAGGGCTTGTATCTATCAAGAAAGATTGAACAGGCCAGAAGGAAGGAAGAGGAAAGAAGGTTGAGGGGTGGAAGGCCTGAAAGAAGTCTTTAAAATAATGACAGAGACAATAGGATAGACATAGAGAGAGAAAAAAAATCAAATTGCTGGAAAAATGGTTTAAACTTGCCAGAGTCCAAATCTAATGCCATAAAATATAAGAGAGAGTCATTAAAAAAAAATAGAAATGCCTTTAGTTGGCGTGTGGTTAGAATAAGTAACGGCTATTCAGGATCATGCCATTCACACCCACTCCGGACAAATCTTTTGTTTTTTAAAACTTGTCTCTCTCTCTCATTACCAATCCCTTTGGCTTTGCACCATGAAACTTTGAGATTTAGCTTTTCCACCAATTCATCGAAGATCTCCCTGTTGTTCTTCTTCCCCACCTTCTCACCTTTCACCTGTTGGAAGCCCATTTCACCTCTAACTCAGGGGTGTGGGGGTTATAGGGGGATGGGTCTGTGTGGGATTCTTCAAGGGACGGTGTGGACTTGTTGGGCCGAAGGGCCTGTTTCCACACTGTAGGTAATCTAATCTAATCTAATCTAAACTCCGATGAGATGTCATGGACCTGAAACATTACCTCTTGTCCCTCTCTCTTGCTGATGCTACCAGAGCTGCTGAATGTTTTCAGCAATTTCTGTTTTTAGCTCTACCACATGGAGGGGCTGAGGTGAACAGCAGAGATGTATTTGAGGGATCTAAACAGGCACGTCCAGGATATAGTGATTAGATGAGAGGAAGTAAAGTGAGAAGAAGTTCATACAGAGCAGAACACTGGCATAGTCCAGTTGGATCAAATGATCTTTGCTTTAAGTTCTATCCAAAAGTGAAAATCATTTGTTGCAGTTAAAGGGTAAGAAATGGCACAAAGATGATATTAGCAATACCATAAAAAGACACGAATGGTCTGCCTTTCTCTGTATTTGACCTTATATTTGCAGAGGGGAGAATGACACTAAATAGTTGTGAACCTTTTCCTGTTCAAATTACAAAATAAAGCAGGACCCCAGCCTGAGTCACAGAGTCATACAGCATGGAAACAGACCCTTCAGTACAACCTGTCCATGCCAAACAATCCCAAACTAACCTAGTCCCACCTGGTTGCTCCTGGCTCATATGCCTCTGAACCTTTCCTATTCACGTACCTATCCAAATGTCTTTCAAACATCGTAGCTGTATCTGCATCCACCACACTTCCACAGGAAGTTCATTCCACATGCGAGCCACCCTCTATGTAAAAAATTCTGCCTCTCATATTTCTTTTAAATTTCTCTCCTCTCACCTTAAAAATGTGCCCCCTCGTCTTGAAATCCTTCATCCTAGGGAAAAGACAACTAACATGAACTGTACCTATACCTCTCAGTATTTTATAAACTTCCATCAGATCACCTCTCAATGTCCCGTGCTCCAGGCTTGCACTTCTTTTTTTCCAATTCTTGTATTCATTAGCAGACACTTGGTAATGGAGTGGATGGAGCACATTTCCCAGTGTCCACAGCGTTCAATTGTACATTTGAAGAGTTCATATGTATGTTCTGGCATAGCCTTGCTCCTCCCTAGATCTGTTCCATCCTTCAAGTTTGTAATCCTCAGCCCTCTTTTGGCTTTTAACAGATCTCTGCACCACTGGTGACCATGACTTTAACTGCTCCAACTTTAACACCTGCAATTCCCTTTGGTAATCACTTCACCTCTCTGCATCTCTATTTTTTTTTAGATGCTACTAAAATCTGATTCTTTGATTGAACTTTCTGTAATCTGCCATGATATATCTCGGTATGTTGTTCAGTGTCAAGATTTTGTTTGATAATGACCCCATGAAATATTTGGGGATATTTTACCTCATTAGTGGTGCTACAAAAATGAAGGGTGAGCATCAGGACAATGTTTATTTCGGGACAGCATCACAGCCCCAGCACCAGAGCCCACATTGAAATTGACGCTGCATCACCAACTATCACTTACAGCAGTTTTCCCTCCAGCACAAAGGGAGTAAAATTTACTCAGCTCATTGTCAATGGAGTCAGTGCCAGTGTGAAGTGTGCCATGGAAATATCACCTTCCATAACCCCAATCACGATATAAATGATCGCAAAAGCTGCTGGATTTTTAAAAACCCAAATCGGTTCACTGATACCCTTCAGGGAGGAGAACCTTTTCCCTCCTATCACCCAGTTGTACACTACACTGATGGTTCTTAATGCCTTTGAGGCCACTACAGATTGCAATAAACACAGTTTAGTCAGGTTACGGCACACAGAAAAACTCTCTTTAGTCAGGGATTCTAGAAAAAAAAAGTAGCTGTCTTAAAATAAGAGGTAAGCCTTTGAAGAGCAACGTTAGGAAGCACTTTCATACACAAAGGTAGAAACTTCAAACTCTTTGCCTCAGAAGGCTGTCGGTATTAGAGATTAAATTAAACTTTCAAGGGTAAGAGTGATTTATTTTGTTGAGTGAAGTTATAACTGATGAGGAGCAAAGGCTGGTGAATGGAGTTATGACACAGATCAGTCATGATTTAGCTGAACGAAGGGATGGGAATGGCCTGTTCATAAAAATGGCACTTACAATCCAGAGCCCATCGAAGGGCACAACTTTATGCAACTGCAACAGGTTCTGGAACCACCACACGTGCGTGTTGGGATTTGTGAAATCAGGGAATGCCGTCAATCCAGGCCAAACCTGCATCCCGTAACAAAACACAGAAAATCTTATTAAATCAAAGTGTCTGTCTGGTAAAGATGCATTTCAAACAATTCCAATTGGGTTCATTGTTACTCTGTCCAGGAGGAATTCATTTAACCAGCATTCAACTTTTGGAAATGCTGGCACCAAAGTGACTTTCAACCAGCGATTAATTTGGGGATGAATCATCACCCCGAGTCCCAGTGCCAATCCTTTAGGAGTCTGCCAATGGGGCCTTGAGGGAATGCTTCCATTCATTTCCACCTATCAATAGTTTAAGACTCCAAGGCCGCCCACAGGTTTGACTCTTTCTCCTCTATATTGCCCCACCACCTTATCCTCACCCTTCAGCCTGCTGAGCCGAACTCTGTGTAAATGGGACCAATAGGCCATTATTTTTCCTGGCTGTTGAAATGCTCCACCTAACGTGCTCCCAAATACAATTATTTGAAATCAATAACTCGGAGGAATACAGATACCATTGTGACACACCCTTTGATTGAACCACAATAGAAATGTATTTAAACGCTGAATTAGGGGATTAGGGGAGTTCTTTGCCTTGCTTTTCGGTTCAACAATTTGTGATGAACAATAATTTTAGGACTATCCTTGCCCCCTTTCTCCTGTTTCCATGTACTTTGGTAAATCCAACTCAAAAGAACCAAAGAACTGATCCAACACCCAGAATGCCAGCAACACTGACAGTATGTGCTTGGAAATAAATTGAAGGCACCTACAGATGAAAGATTTCTGGGTGACTTGCCTTGATAGGCAGTCCTACAACGAAATGATTATTCCAATGTTTAGTAACCATACAGGCTATAGCAGCATCTATACCTGTCCGATCAGAGGGCTTCCAGACACATTGTTGATAAAAACTTCTTGCTTTAGGCCTTCATCATATGGCCAGTAAGAACCTGGTGGCTGAACACTGCTGATTGCTGGGTCCTGCAAAACACAACAGAAAACAGATACATACACGGGCAGTGACCTGTTAGGAAGCTAATGCAATGTTAGCCTTTATTACAAGATGATTTGAATATATGAAGGGGTGGTCCGGTTTCCTACCACAGTCCAAAGATGTGCAGGTTAAGTCGACTGGCTATGCTAAACTGCCCATAGTGTCTGGTGATGTGTAGGTTTAGATGGATTAGCCATGGGTAATGCAGTGTTATAGGGATAGGATGGGGGTCTGTCTGGGTGGGATGCTGATGGAAGGGTCAGTATGGACTCTACAGGACACAAACGGTCTGCTTCCACACTGTAGAGATTCTATGATTCTACCAGTAGTGAAGCCTTTCTTCAATTGAATAGATCACACTCAAAGTACTGTGTGCTATTTTGGTCTCCTTATCTCAGAAATAATTGCCACACAAAGGTCCACCAGCCTCGTTCCCAGAATGGTGGGACTGTCATTTGAAGAGAAATTGGGCAAACTGGGACTGCATTGCCTAGAGTCTTCAACAATCAGACGTGATCTCATTGACACCTTCCAAAATACTTAGAGGTTCGATGCAGATGAGATATTTCCCTTGGTTGGAGAGTTTAGAACAAGGGGTTAAAATTTAAAACAATAAAAAGGGGGATGCCACTTAGGTCAGAGACAAATAGAAACATTTTTAACTCAAAGTCGTGAACCTCTTGAATTCTCTACAAAATCAATACCCCAGGATCAATATCACAGTAACAGACGGTATCTGCTTACAAACCCTGGGGCTTGGTTAGCCTTTTAAAACATTTGATAAAACAAGGAGCTTCTTTTTTCCAGGCACAGCATATAATTTTATCAATTTTTCTTGGGTGGCGAGTGTTGCTGGCTTTTATTGCTTCTTTAGCCAACCCGAAGGGGAGAAGGTGAGCCACCTTCTTGAACCATAGCAGTCCCACATCCACAATGCTGTGAATTCTAGAATTATGATCCACCAATAAGGAAGGGACAGCAGTGTTCCAAGTCAGATAGTGTGTGACTTGGAGGGAACATACAATTGGTGGCGTTGCTATGCATCTTGCACCCCTTGTTAACCCACTTCTGAACCTGAAGTCCCACTAAACTGCAGCCGTTTTCTGCGGGTTTCATTGGCTGCTGGCAATTACCACAATCATGATGTATTGCTGCCCATGGGAGTGCAAGTCTGCAACCATCTGAGGAAGTGTGGCAAAGTTCTGAGGGTCAACGGTGAAATCTCGATAATCCATCATGTAATCAATATCATTCCACTGAGCATCCTGTAGAAAAAGGGAAAGGAGACTGTTACACTAGAAACGTCAGTTCTGGTAACCAGTTCGTCAGAAAGCAGCTTAAACAGCCCTACGATTGATTATTTACTCGAGCAAAATGCCAAACTCACAAACCCTCAGTGACTGCAGGCAATCAATTTAGTTTCCAAGCCCAAAGTGAAACGCGCCTCACACCCAACACGACGCGCCTTTCACCCAGGGCAACACCCCTCTCAGCCCACAAAAGTGCGCCTCTCACCCCTTCCAACACATTACTTGTCACGTATCAGAGTTGACAGGCAAAGAACTTAATTTTATGAACCTGGGGTATGCCAGCTTTTCTCATCTGTTTCACCATCTCCCACGTGGCGTTACTTGATCCGTATCCCCAGCGGCAGAGATGGAATCCAAGGCCCCAAGCAGGCACCATCGCTGGCAAACCTGCCAACACACAAAACGTGCATCATGGAGGCAGTAAGTTAACCAAGGAACAGCAACACAATGACAGAACAACGTAAATGTTCAAACAGAGAGAGATAAACAGTCAAAACCACGATATTGGCACACAGCGACATGGGTAAAAGGAGTGGTCAAGACTAATATATGAAAGCAATGATAAATCACTTGTACTTTGAGATGGTCTCTAGAAAGAATGGGAGACAAGACCTCTGCAATCATTCACAAGACAAATTGACAAGATAAGCAAAAGAGAAAAAAAAGAAGAAATAATACTTCGACAGTAGCCTACGTGCTCAGGATAATCAAATGAATTTACAATAGCTAAAGTTCCTGTGAAGTATCAGGTAGAATTTTCCACGCCCCTGCATGGCATGCCCATGGTTAGAAGGTTGAGAAAATAGGGAGAGATGTCACATGAGGGCCTTCTCAACATGGAAAGATAAATGGCTTATTTTCCAAGCAAGTGTGAACAATGAGCTAAGATTCTCATTAGTGAGTAATGAGAGGCTTATTTGCATGCACTCTCTCTCATTAACAGCCTCATTACTACTTAATCTCACCTCATTAATATGCAGTCTCCCCCTTCTCCAATCTGCCAGATAGAGTCCAGATGCTGAGAATTCCTGACTGAAAGTCAGCGTTGTTACCTGGCAACTCCAGCTTGCCGACTGCTCCTCTGAGAAACTTCTCATTTCTCCCCATCGCGGACAAAGCCTCAACATCAGCTGCTCAATGTAGACTCCATGGGCAGTGACCACAAGCATTCCATGTCAATGGACTTTGTCATCTAACACATACCAGCCGCATCTCATCATTATTGCACAACTGACCACTGATCTGCAGTACTTTAGAACACACTAGTATCTCTCATTGCAATGCTGCTGGAAGGATGCCTTATGTACAGAGACAGGCATCCAGCTCATGGTTTAGATGAGTGTGCCTCTCAGAGATCCTTGCCTGTTTGCTCTTTTAGTGCTTTGCACCTATTTTGGTTCCTGCCTTTCTAAATTGAACCTTGCCCCCTCAGCTTCATCTTAAATTCTCACACCACTCCTGTTTTGCCTTGCTGTTTAATACAGGCACAGTCGGCTCTCTGTAATGAGAGATCAGCCCGAGGGAGCAGGGTCCTAACAGTGTTGCTGCAGTCCTGCAGCCTGTGTGTCAGGTTGCCCAGTGCCGCTGACAAACCTGCCTGCTGCTCCTCTATCTGCTTCCACATCTCAATGAAATCACAAACTGGCAACACCGTGGGATCCTCTTATGCCTAGGACTGAGCAGTTGCCTGGTCTCCAGCAGTCCTCTGAATGCTGGCATTCTGGGATATTTCTTCCTCTGCCAGATATGGATGTTTCTGTATCTCCACTAGACCAGTGCTGTCATTGCCGGCAAGGGTCACGATCCCACACTTATAGGGGGTGAGGGAGGTTGGTCATCACACTGCTTGCATCGGCTCTTTCTGTCCCGTCATGGGCAGGTTTATCCTGAAGCGAGAGAACAGGAGGGGTTGAGGGAGATGAAAGTGAGTAGGGCAGCTGTTAGTGCTGGTGCTCGTGGGCAAAAGAGCTGTCCCAAGGCAGTGAATAGGCTGCACTGAAGCAATGCAAGGGGAGGGGTTTAGGGTGGGTGAGAGGCAGTGAGGGAAGATGTTGCAGACAGTAGAGCATGAAACTTGTGGGGAGACGGGTACAGTGGCAAAGTTAGAGTGAGTGTGGGGTAGCAGGGAGACGATGGTGGCATTTACCCTGGCAAAATGGAGAAGGTCATTGACATTCCTATGGCATTGACTGCATCTTTATCGAGCCTGTGGAGACGACACTGACTCGAGTGGCAACTTCAGATCCAAGCTGGCAGAGTCTGTTGTCATTGTTTCCGCTACCAACCCTACGATAGGGTTAAGGTCACGGTTATCGCAGTGGCCTAGGAGACAGCCCTTTCTCTACCACACCCCATCCACCAGGTCCTCTAGGACCCTGCCTGCAAAAGTGTAACACCAAGGTTTTCTTATCCGCCATATCTCGGGTAAATGGCCCAAACTGTGCAGGGCATCACCAGGCTGCCAGTGTTTGGTTAAGTACACAAAACCTTTTGAAAGATGGCACCAGCACTTGGAATCCTGGGACACCCTGGCAGTAGCAAGCACTTCCCCGATCGTGAGTGGGAGGATAGGTTGGGCACGGCACTATAAGGGCAAGGTTCATAATGAATGAGGTGCGTTTAGGTTGATAGTGCAATGAAAACTCACGGGGCCTACCCAAGAAAAGTCCTCCCTGAAACTCAATAAAAATGACACTTTTCTGATATCAGAAATCAGCCCACAGTCACTGCTGTAATATAGGAAACGGAAAACAGGCAGGACACAATCATTGGTTTCTATAAAAGGATGGTATAAATCTCTTTCTTCACCTGTACTAAACTTTACAATATTTTTGTGGACTTTTGTGGAAAATGTGACAACATGGTCATTATTACCTGCCAATACAGTCTGCATACAATATGCACTGTCATACACTTGTTGAAATCACTTTGGTGGAACACTTCCTATAGTATTTCTCAGCAACTCTTCTTCTCAATCACACTTTATCCCAATTAAATACATTCTAAGCTTAGCAAGTTTACTCTCCCACACTTGGTTTAGTGATTCCTAACAGATGACTTGCTGACAGCCCTCTCTTCCCCTTTCTCAAGGGCTCCAGTTGATCTAGGTCACAAAAGTTGATATGAAATACAAACTAGAACAGGCCATTTGGCCCTTCGAATCTGCTCCACCATTGAACAAGACCATGGCTACCATATTATCTCAGTTCTGTCTTTCCATACAATTCCCAAAGCCCTAATTCCTTCAGTATCCAAAAATCTATCATTCTCTATCTCAGATATTATCAACGATGGAGTACCCCAATTCTCTGAGGTAGAGAATTCCAAAAATTCACAACACTTTGACTGAAGAAATTTCTCCTCACTTTTGTTATAATTAGGTGAGTCCCTTTTGTGAGTCTATGACCTTTGTTTATTCTCTGACAAAGGGAAGCATATTGTTGGTTGCTACGCTGTCAAACCTTGAAGAATTTCATGTGTTTCAATCAGAACACCTTTCACTCTTCGAAACTCCAGGAACTAAAAGTCTCACCTGTTAAATCTCTCTCTATAGTGAGATGTTAATGTGATAACATCCCATTAATTTATAGAAGTATAGGAATCAAAGTATTTTATCTCTCTACACGTAGGTATGCAGACACTGCCCTGAAGCTTCCTGCCCAGCTAGGAATTCAGTGTAAAACTTTTGTAACTCCTTATCTTCCCACACATCGGTATGTAGACACTGTCTTAAGATTCCTGATTGAATAAAATTAGAATTAAACTGTTTCAAACAGGGTTAGGTGGGGAACATCTGTAAAAGTGGGAGACCTCTAAAGCATGTAACTTCTGTCGCTGACAAAGGGGCCAGGGCACTGACTTTGTTCTAGCCAGACACACTGGCAACTTGAAATCACAATCTGTCCTGATAACAATTTGAAATTGCCTCCTGCCATTAGCAGCCACTTCACTAGCATTCAATACTATATCCTGGTCTTTTATGTTCTTGATGTAATAATTGTTTGGTATCCTGTCTTTGTCTGTTGTAGTAATTGTTTTATGTATCATGTCATTTGTGAAATTGTTTCATGTACCATGTTTTTTGTAAAGTATAAAAAGTGGGGACTGTCCACTGCTTGGGGAGAATTACTTATGAGACTCTGCGCTCTGTGCCGGATTAAGTACAGTGATTCTCCACAGCTTGTACTTGCTTGGTAATAAAAGGATTCGTATTTTTCTAAACAGGTCAGTGTCTTGTTATTGCAGCAAGTCCGTGAGGGTCTCCAAAAACGAACATAACAACAGGACAGTCTCCTCATACCCAGAACTAGTTTTGTGAATCTTCCTTGTTATTCTTCCAGGGCAAGTATATTCTTTCTCAGGGAAAAAAAGACCAAAGCTGCACACAGGACTGCAGGTCTAATCTCTCCTACGCCTGGCATAATTGTGATAAGACTTCCTCACTCTGAAACTCAAGTACCTTTGTAACAGAAGCTGACAGACTTAATTTCCTCCCTAATTGTTTGCTGCACCTGTATGTTAACATTCTGTGATTCATGTGTAAGAACACCCACTTAAGTGCAAATATTCCACAGTCTCTCTTCTTTAAGTTATTCTGTCTTTTAAGTTTTCCTAATGTACAGGCTAGTTTCACATTTTGCCTTGTTGCATTCCATTGATGTCTTTATTACACATCAACTCATCTATAGCTCATTGCAGCATCTTTCTCACAGACCGTAAGATATAGGAGCAGAAGTAGGCCAGTCAGACATTGACTTGTGCTCTGCCATTTATCACGTCTGATAAGTTTCACAACTCCATCCTCCTGCCTTCTCTGTGTAGACTTTGATCCCTTTGCCAATCAAGACACTTAATGACTTGGCCTTCCACAGCCCTTTGCGGCAATAAGTTCTGTGGATTTACCACTCTTTGGTTGAAGAAATTCCTCCTCATCTTAGTTCTAGAGGGACATCCCTTCTGAGGTTGTCTCTCTCAGGTCCCAGTCTCTCCTACTAGTGGAAATATCTTTTCCACATCCGCTGTACCCAGGCCTCTCAGTATTCAATGAGTTTCAATCAGATTCTCCCCTCATCCTAATAAACTCCAACAGTGCAGGCCCAGAGTCCTCAACCATTCTTAACATGACAAGCCGTTCACTCCCAAGGCCATTCTTGTAAACCTCCTGTGGACTCCGTCCAACTCCAGCATATACTTCCTTAATACGGGACCCAAAACTACTCAATATTCCAAACACGGTCTAACAAAAGTCTTATACAGCCTCAACAGTACAAGTCTGCTTTTGAATTCTGACCCTTTCAAAATGAATGCTAACATTGCTTTTGCCTCCCTAACTGCCAAGTGAAACTGCATGCTAATCTTAAGAGAATCCTAAAATAGAACTCGTAAGTCCCTTTGAGCTTCAAATCTCCAAAGTTTTTCCACATTTAAAAAAATAGTCTATGCTTCTAATCTTCTTGTCAAAATGCATGACCTCACACATTCCCAAAAAACATACTCTCTCGCCCACTCTCCTAGCCTATTCAAGTCCTTTTGCAGTCTCTCCACCACTTTAACACTACCTGTCCCTCCACCTATGTGTAGGTCTTCTGCAAACTTAGCAACTATGCTTACAGTTCCTTCATCCAGATCACGAATGTATAATGTGAATAGTAACGGTCTCAACACAGACATTAGCAGAACACCATTAGTCATCAGCGGCCATCCTAAAGAAAGACTCTTTTCCTCACCAGTCTCTGTCTCTGCCATTCACCCAATTCTCTATTCATGCCACTGCCTTCCCCCTAACACCATGGGCTTACATCTTATTTAGCAGCCTTCTGTGCTTCACTTTATCAAAGGTATTTTGGAAATCCAAATAGGTCATATCCATTGGATCTCCTTTGTCTAACTTGTTCATTACCTCCTCAAAAGAATTCCAGGAGATTGTCAAGAAAGACCTCCCCTTGACAGAGCCCCAGTCCTATCTTACGAAGTACCTCAATGTACTCTACACTCTCATCTTTGATGACAGACTCTAAAATCTTACTAAAGATCAAGGTCAGGCTAACTGGTCTATAATCTCCCAACTTCTGCCTTCCTCCATTTTTAAACAGGGGTGTAACATTAGCCAATTTCCAGTCCTCTGGGACCATTCCTGACTCCAGTGATTCCTGAAAGATCAATCCTTATGCCTCCAAAATCTCCTCAGCTATTTCCTTCTGAACTCTGGGGAGTATTCAACCTGGTCTGGGTGATTTATCCACCTTTAGACTTTCAGCTTCCCTAGGACCTTCTCCTTAGTCATGGCCATTACACTCACCTCAGCCTCTTAACTCTCTTGAAGTTCTGGCATGCTACTGGTGTCTTCAGCCATGAGGATTGATGCAAAGTACACATTCAGCTCCTACACCATTTCTTTGTTCTCCATTACTACTTGCCCAAATTCATTTTCCTTCAATTCAATGTCTGGTCTTTCCTCTTTACTACCTTTTATATACCTAAAGTACTCTAATTTTCTTTTATAATTCTAGCTACCTTGTCATCATATTCCCCCTTCTCTCCTCATTGCTTTTTAAATTGTCTTCTGCTGGTTTTAAAGGCTTCCCAATCTCCTGGCTTCCCACTAATCTTCCCCACATTACGTGCTTTTATTTTTGTCTTTATGTTGTCCCTGACCTCCTGTGTCATCTATGGTTCCCTCGTCCTCCCCTTGGTATCTTTCTTATTACTTGAGATAAATTTATGCTGTTTCTCCTGAATTATCCCCAGAAACGTCTGCTAGTGCTGCTCTATAGTCTCTCCTGACCACTGTTTTCCCACCTAACTTTACAACATCAGCAAGGTTTGATATATTACACTGAGTTCCCTTCACGTATGTTCTTCATATAATTTGTAAACAGCTGAGAACCAAATATTGATTCTCAAGGTGATAGGCTGCCAACAAGAAAATGGCGTATTCATTCCTTCTCTCCATTTATCAACCTTCAGTCCATGATAATATACTGCTCCTCATCTTAATAGTATTTAACAATCTCTTGTGTGGCATTAAATGTTCGATTTTAAAATCAAAGTTCCCTGCATTCAACCTGTTCCCTTTTAACCACCTAATGAGTGATATAGTCAAAAGCATGTACAGGTTTATTATAAACATGTTTTCCTTCACACAAATTCATGTTGACTCTAATTAATTACATACGTCAAAAAGTGTAAAATCTAGGTTTAAAAGTGCACTCCAACTTTATAAACAGCACTGTTCATAATTAGGACAATTTTTACTTCCTACCACCAGAAGTTTTACCTTTTTCTGATCTTTGTTCAGCTCTAAGAATGCAACAAATGTAACTTCACCAAATCAAACAAATTCAGGGTATTAGAACTGTAAAATGTTACTTAGACGACTGGCCCACTGCTTTTGTACTGGCTCAATGAACAAACTATCCCTGCTTACAATTACATTCCACTTTGTGAATATACCTCACTATTAAATTGTAGCATCATCTGGATTCCCATCAACAGAAACTGGAGAATGGCAGTCATTTCATTTTGAGAGCTGGCTCAAAGTGGCAATTGCACAGCCATCGCAACAGCAATTAACTCAAATATTTGGCAACAAATGGATATTGTTATCTGAAAAGGGAAAGGCCAGGTAAGCACAGCTGAACTAGAATTGTCTAAGAATCATTCTGAGTTTAATAGTATAAAGCCCTGTCATTATATATTATCACATCATTCCAATTACTCAGCAATGCCACACATTTGATATTATGTATAAACATGAACACCTGACCATTAGCTCATTTTTCCTTTACTCTTCACAGAATCACACAAGTGTTATAGCGCAGGTGGTTATTTGGTCCATCGTTCCTGCATATATTTTCTTATATCCTGGCACATAATTTCTATCCAAATAATTGTCCAAAGTTCTGCTAAATGTCTCAATTTAGCATTTACAAGGTGTGCATTCCATACTTTCACTACTCATTGTGTAATCAAATTTGCTCCTTTTCAAATCTTTAAACCCATGTTCCTCCCCTTCTTGTTCCTTCTGAGTGGAAAGCTTCTTCTTATCCATTCTATTCAGCCTACTGATTATGAAAACCTCCATCAGGTCTCCTTTTAGCATTCTCCCCTTCTCTCCAGTTCCAACTTCTATCTAATTCTCATAACTAAGATTCCTTATCCCTGGAACAATTCCTCTAAATTGCTTCTGAGCTCTCTCCAATGCATTCACATCTTTCTTGTGCGGTGGTGTCCAGAACTGGAAATAATACTCCAGCTGATGTCTCACAAGCATCTTCTACAAGTTCAACATTGCCTGCTTGCTCTATGTACCTATTAATAAAGCTCAGAACATGTATGTTTCATTAATTCTTCTCCAATTGGCCTGACACCTTCAGTTACCTATGCACATAATCACTAGGTCCCTCTGCTCTTGCACTCCTTTAGAATTGTACCCCACTATCTTTTTATTATCTTTCAATGTCTTTCCAACCAAAATGCATCACCTCAAACTTCTCTCAATTGAAGCTCTTCTGTAGCCTATCAGCCCACCCCTCTGATCTGTCTATGACCTTCTGAAATTCTCCATTGCCCTCCTTGCAGTTTAAAATTTTTCCAAGCTTTGTGCCATTGCAATATTTCAAATTATTCACTACACAAAAATCAAGATCATTAACATGTATTGGGAAAAGTAAGGGTCTCAATACTGCCCTCCTTGGGAACTCCACTACAAACCTTTCTCTGGCTTAGAAAATATTCATTGACTATTGACGCTTTGTTTCCCATCCTCAGCCAATTTTAAAATGCTCTCAGACTTACCGATGACCTCTAGGTACTGCTGGATGACCGAGTTGGGGTCAGGGCCCATGAATACATAGAAGTCGAGGATCCCTCCAATAGTTCTCCAGGTCAGGGCAGGAGCAGGCTGGAGAACCACATCTGCATTAGGGAGAATGATTATTAATGACAGTCCCGCTCATTAAATGCTTTTGCTGCTCAATTCTTTTCTCCTACACTTCTCTGTACAGCGGCTTGCTAATTTCCTAAAATCAATGTAAGAACAGGACTTGCCTCCATTTGTTTGATGGTTGAATTTTCCAGTTTCTGATCAAGACACACGCTAATCAGGGTATTGTTTTCCCCATGACCCTCTGAAGTGGATTTTAGAGAGCAGCTTGAGATAGTACCTCATCTAATCATTCCATTTTCTGCCCTCTGCATTTTTCTACAGCGAAGTGCTGAGGGCCTTAAAGTATTTCAGCATCACAATCAAACCTTGAAGTCTACTCCATCTTTCTACCAGTATGTGCTTATTTGTGAACAAAACATGCTGCCAAAACAAACATGAATAACCCAAACATTACTGAAACCTTACGTCAAAAACCCAAGTACGCATCATATCACTAAGACTCAGATCAAATATCCAACACGCAACATCAAAACTCAAAGTCAATACTCAACATCTCACTACCAAAACTCAAACTAAATATCCAACACTTCAAAATCAAAACCATAACCAACTATCCAACTCATCAACAATGACTCATTTAATGCTTTTCTCTCAGAGTCAAATGGTTGTGGGTTCAATCCCAACTCGCGGGATACATTTTAGACTCAAGCTTCAGTGCTGTGATTCAACACAAAATAAAAAGCTTATGAAGTTACCAGATTACCAATGTAATCAATAATAATGGTGTGAAAAATATTAATGTATGAACTGCAGATTCCCAAAAATACCTCACAACAAACCCCACACCATAAACAGCTCATTCAGCTGGATGAAACTCTCCATTAGAAATGGAATTAATTGACTTTCCCATGATGCTTTGTTTCCTCCCAGAAACCCTTGTGCTCACCCATTGCATTGCTGTTGAGGAGGAAAACACCATGTGACATTCCATTGGGCTCCAGAGACAGGTAAAAGGGGTGGACCCCATAGAGATTAGCAGACTCCTGCAGGAACAAGAGGAGGTAGGTTTTTAAGAATAAAGAATCACATCACAAGCTACAAGCAGTTCATGGAAATAAGGTTAGAAAAAGTTTGAATGTGGTGGAGTTGCTCAATACAACAATATTTGCTCACTAACATAGGTCGATGGTGCTGCGCTGGTAATGTCACAGGATGAGTAATCCAGACGACCAGGTTAACTATCCTTGATTATTGTAAAAACCATCTGGTTCACTAATACTTTAGGGAAGGAAATCTGCCACCCCTACTTGGGCTGGCTAACATTGGCTCTGGACCCTTAACTGCTTTCAGATATGGGCTAGCAAACCCTTACTTCAGAGACAACTGGGGATAAGCAACAATGCTGGCCTTGCAGCAATACACACACCCCACAAAAGATTAAAGGATTAAAAAGCAAAACAAAAAAAAATCCATATTATGGGTTAATATCCTCAAGGAACAGTTTGCTGGTGCAGTTGGAAAAGGTTTAAATGAGTCTGTCAAGGGAATGGGAACCTAAGAAGGAATTCAGACAGAATAAAAACAAAAATTGGTTATGGGAAGTAGAAAAGCTGTAAACGCAAGAAGAATAGCAGCAAGAAAAATAAATAAATCCTTGAACCAACCAGCGTTTAATTATAGAACAGTGTCAAAAAGAAAGAATTAAAACCTGAATCTGAATGCTTGTGACATTTTCACAAGATAGTGAATTGATAGCACTAGCAGAAGTAAAAGAGAATGATTTAATTGCCACTATGGAGGTGTGGCTGGAAGATGACCTAGAACTGGAATTGAGTATTAAAGGGTGTTCAACATTTTGGAGAGTAAAGCAAAAAGGAAGGGTCAGCATTGTCATGCTGATAATAAATGACACATATTTGTGAAAGAGGATCTCTGCTCAGAAAAACAGGATGTAGAATCTGTTCAGGTGGAAGCAAAAAAAATGCAAGGGGTAGCAAAGATTGTTAGGAGAGGTTTATAAACCACCCCACAGTGGTGGTAATGTAAGACATATTATAAATCAGGAAATCGGATATGCAGTAGCAAAAGGAATCCAGAAATCATGGGTGACTTCAAGCTAGACTGGGTGAATCTAATGAGCATCAATGCTGTAGAGGAAGAATTCCTAGATTGTGTTCAAGATAGTTTTCTGAAGCAATATGCTGAGGAAACAGCTAGGGCAAGGACTGATTTAGTATTATGGAATGAGAAAGGGATAATCAATAATCCTCTTGGACAGAACCTTAGGAAATAGTGATCAAAGTATGTAAGAAGTTTCCCATTCATTTGAAAAAGATGTTGTTCAACCAGAAATTAGGGTCTTTAGTCTCAACATGGGAAATTATGAAAGCCTGAGAAGGAAGTTAGCTGTGGTCAATTGGAAATAGGCCATGGCTAGTATTTAAATAATGAATGCTTGGTTTTCAAAAAAAGCTACTTTTTTTAGGACAAATGAGGGGGTAGGCGATGGCCTAATGTATTGTCACTAGACTATTAATCCAGAAACCCAGCTAATGTTCTGGGGACCTGGGTTCGAATCCTACCATGGCAGAGGGTGGTATGGGAATTCAATAATTGAAAAGAGAGTCTGGAATTAAGAGTATCAGGAAAAAAACAACCATCTGGTTCACTAATGCCCTTTGGGGAGGAAATCTGCCATCCTCACCTGGTCTGGCCTCCATGTGACTCCTGACCCACAAAAATGTGGTTGACTCTCAACTGCCCTCTTAAATGGCCTAGCAAGCCAATCGCTACAGAGTCTCAAAGAAATGAAATCAGACAGACCACCTGGCATCGACTTGGGCACCAGAAGAGACAACGGCAGAAACAGCCCTGTCGACCCTGCAAAGTCCTCCTCACTAACATCCGGGGGTTAGTGCCAAAGTTAGGAGATCTGTCTCACCGACTAGTTAAGCAACCGCCCAACATAGTCAAACTCACAAAATCATACCTTACAGACAAGGTCCGAGACACCACCATCACCGTACCTGGATATGTCCTGTCCCACCGGCAGGACATACCCAGCACAGGTGGCAGCACAGTGTATACAGTTGGGAGGGGGTTGCTCTGGGAGTCCTCAACATTGACTGTGACCCCACGATGTCACATAACTTCAGATTAAACATGGGCAAGGAAATCTCCTGCTGATTACTACATACTGTCTTCCCTCAATGTTGAGCAACACACAAACATAGTGGCCAGAAGCTAGGAATACTATGGCGAGTAACTCAACTCCTGACTCCTCAAAGCCTGTCCACCATCTACAAGGGGTAAGACAGGAGTGTGATGGAATACTCCCCACTTGCCTGGATGAGTGCAGCCCCAACAGCACTCAATAAGCCTGACACCATCCAGGACAAAGCAGCCCACTTGATTGGCATCACAGCCACAAGTATCCACTCCCTCCACCACCAATGCTCTGTAGCAACAGTGTGTATGATCTACATGATGCACTGCAGAAATTCACCAAAGATCCTCGGACAGCACCTTCCAAAACCCACGACCACTTCCATCTGGAAGGACAAGGGCATCAGACATATAGGAATACGACCCCCTCCAAAATCTCCTCCAAGCCACTCACCATTCTCACTTGGAAATATTTCACCGTTCCTTCACTGTCGCTGGGTCAAAATCCTGGAATTCCCTCCCTAAAAGCATTGTGGTCAACCCACAGCAGGTAGACTTCAATGGTTCAAAAGGCAGCTCACCACCACTTTCTCAAGGGCAACTAGAGACGGGTAAGAAATGATGGCCAGCCAGTGACGCCCACAAAACTAAACAGGAAGAGCGAGAGCGCCATGGCTAACAAGGGAAATTATGGTAGTACTATATCAAGGGAGGAGGCTAATAAAGTTATTTTAAAACTTGTAAGCCTGAGGATTGGGGAAATATTAGGCTGCAGCAAAAAAAGTGTAAACAAAATACGAATGTAAAATAGCAATAAAGCTGAAGAGGGAAAGATTAGTAAGACAAATATTGCTCCATTACAGATAGAGACAGGTGAAGTTACAGGTGATAGATAAATAGTAGAGAAGCTAAATAAGTATATTAGCCCAGATATTCCAACAAGATAGTTGTTTGAGCAGTGTAGACTCAGGACCCTGTAAAATCCCAGGTGCAGCAGACTGCCTGGGAATTGTCAGAGAAATATAACTTTCTGATGGGCAATTCCATTGGTGTCTGGAACCCACCACAAGAATCTGTCAAAAGGTGGAAATTTCAAAGGGTTCCACTTAGATTGAGCTATAGTAAAAACATAGTCTAATTTCTATGTTAACTAGTTAAGTTGATCTCCCCCCTACTCCCAAACCCACCACACTCAACACAATTCCACCGCTTCACCTGCCTGCCCGGATAGCCCCATGCCCCTGGCCTGAACCCCAGGGACTGACCCTGAACTTTCCACCAGTCTCTATCTCCCCCTCCACTGCTTCTGCCACCTGCATTGGGATCCTCACTTCGCCCACTGCCAGCCCTGATACATCTACCACCTCCACCCCAACCTCTATAGGTTTAGAAAATCCGAGGGGCATAGATAAGGTGAATAGCACCCTGGAGGGGGTGAGTCCAAAACCAAGGGCCATATTTTTAAGGTGAGAGAAGAAAGGATTTAAAGGTACCTGAGGAGCAACTTTTTCACACAGAGGATGGTGCATGTTTGGATGAACTTCCAGAGGAAATAGTAAATGCAAGTACAATTCCAACATTTAAAAGACAGTTGGACAGGAACATAAATAGGAAAGATTTGTCAGGATATGGGCCAAATGCAGGCAAGTGAGTCTAGTTTAGTTTGGGAAACTTGGTCAGCATGAACAAGTTGGACCGAAGGATCTGCTTCCATGCTGTATGACTGTACAACTCCCCGTTCAATGACCTGGCACTACCCAACTGGTGGGCAACCCACCTGATATCCCGCATCTTAACCAACTGCGACCCTAACCCCACATTTTACCTGACATCTTATTCCTTCAGAGCAGCTGTCAAAATGTGAGTCTGTGCTGCTGAGGGTTTAAATCGCAGACATAGCACACTGACTGATGTTAAAGGGTTGCACAATTTGTTGTTGTCTCCCCAAGTGTCCTCCACCACGGACAAACTGTGTTGGTTTCACCTATGTTCCAAAGCTCTCAAGAAGCCAGGATCAGACTTCCTTGGCTGGAAATTTGGAGTTTGGTTCAAACATGAATAAAATAAATATTACTGGGCTTGCCATTTCTCTGAATATCGAGGTCTTTGCGTCTATCTCCTCAGAGGAAATATCCTTTAAATAACTAAGACTCGAGGGTCTAATAGGAGCCTGGAACTCAAAATAGAAATATTCGTAAAATCTGTATTGGGGCAGTGAATGCCAGGGTGAGAAAACCATCCAGGATTCCTGCTGTACTGGGACTTAAATTGAAAAAACACTCCCCTTGAAAAAAATAGTTGCTGAGGCTGCAGGATAATTAAAAATTTCACAACTGAGGTTGATCATTTTTTATTACCCAAGGGTGTTTTGTGTAAGGGAGGTGAGTTTCCCACCCCAGTTTTCACTGCCCCAGCAACATGGAGCCTCAGTGTAATGTTCTGACCAACACCTCAGCTAAAATGATATTTGTTTGGCTGTAACTGGTATGGCTCAGTGAGGCTACATGACGGGTAGTTGAGCCAGGAAAGCTCCCAGGCGCTCTCTTGGACCTGTGCTGAGTAACATGATGCACGGTACATTGAGTTATGGAGCCATGGCAGGTAAGGTTGACTTGTGGAACAACTTTGTAGCAGTTGAATTGTCTCCGCCTGTTTCAGCAGAGATGCTGACACTACTAATTAGCCAACTGGCACTTATACCTCAGCAATAAAGAATGGCACTTGACTGGTGTATGGGAGAAAACTGGCAACCTTGGCATTGCATTGCCTTCAGGGGATGGCGGAAAGAAGTAGGAAACAAAATGGGTTATGGTGTAGTTTATAGAATTGACTTAATACATCCCATTAATTATCCAATAATGGTGCAGCACACAATCGAAATTCCATTAATCCTTCAAAATCCACAGGGCAGAGTTGCTTCCTTGGAGGATTATGGCTGTTTTATGTTAATGTTTATTTTTAACTTGTTAAAAAAAATTAACAGCAACTGGTCCAATGCCAGTAGAGCAAAAGGCCTTGCTTACAATGTAGATCTTCCTTTACTTCAGAAAACTGGAAATGTTGTAAAAATCAAAGCCCCAATTAAGAGAGAAGTACAGCACAGGAACAGACCCCTAAATCCTCTAAGCCTGTACCAATCATCATGCCCAGACTAATCTAAAAAAAACAAACCTTCTGCCCTTATCGGTCTGTATCCCTCTTATAATTTTGTAGACCCCTATCAGGTCTCTTCTCAACCACCTTCTTTCCAATGAAAACAGTCCTAGTCTTTCTAACCTATCCTCACAGCCAATGCCCTTGAGACCAGACAATATCCTGGTGAAAAGTTGTTCATTTTTTAGGAAGATACAGCTAATAGTGAAGTATGTTCAAACAAGTTTGAAGGTGTACAGTCCTTCAGAGGTTGGGTAGGTTTTTGACTGTGGGCCTCCTCCACCCCAAACCTCTCCCTGATTTCAGGTGTAATGTTTGGGGGCAAACATACACTGGTGTTGCCAACTTTGGTTGAATGTATTCATGGAGATTTCAGCACGATTGCACATCTCTACACAACACACCCACAAAGCCAAATTACTGCTCATCCGAAACTGCCTTTTGGGCAGTGAGTAAATTCTTCTTTATCCCATTGGATAAATGTAAACTGTCAGTCAAAAGACCTTTCAAACCCCCGTCTCTATCTCCAATAATATTTCTAGATGATATGAAAGCGATTTCAAAAATATGTGTTATTTTTTCTCCTAGGTATTCATTGTTTCTTGGAACCCTGCTGCAATCAATAATTCCTGGGTATTTATCAGTGTTTTGATGATATTCCAGGGTAATTGATCTTTGGTATGCTTTTCCGCACCTAGGTAGACTGAATGGTGGGTAACAAGGTGGCTATATTTGAAATAGGACACAGATCTTCTTCAGTTAATACTAATGCAGAGTTGTTTTTGTCATGTTCCAAATCATACCGTACCCTTGGCACACTGTCACGGGCCCAGAAGGTCAGAGTGTTCCATTGGACGCTCTGCAGGAAGCCGGCCTGGTGTTCCCCAAGGCCGTAGATGTAAACTGAAGGCAGCGAGGTCGACACTTGTAGGAACTGGTCAGCAAAGAACAGAGGAGCCACGGTGGTGTTTAACCTGTTTCAAAATACAGAGAGGTCAGCAGGGTCCAATAGCATTGCAGTTTGCAGGTAACACACAAGGGAACACACGTCCTCAGACTGATGGAGCTGGCGTGGTGCAACAGCCATGATGGCTCCATAGGCTGAGAGAGCATGTGACCTGGGAGCACTCGGCCACAATGACCACCAAATCCTCAACGTGTTTTGGCATCATAATGGGGGAGGCCAGCAGGCCAATGGAACTGAGATACAGGCAGTCCCTTGGTTGTGAGCAGGTTATTTTTTATTCATTCACAGTGTGAAGGCATTGCTGGCTAGTCCAGCATTTATTGCCCATCCCTAGTTTCCCAGAGGAAAGCTAAGCGTTAAACATATTGCTGTGTATCTGGAGTCGCATGTAGGCCAGACCTGGTTAGGATACACCTGAAGGGCATGAGTGAATCAGGTGTTTTTTTTCAACAACTGACAATGGGTTCATGGTCATCATTAGGCTCTTAATTCCAGACTCTTAAAATTTAAGAAAAATTCCACATCTGTCATGGTGGGATTCAAATCCAGGTTCCCAGAACATTCACAGTCCAGTCGCCCATTGCCTCCCTGTAAGTTCTGTTACTGGGTGCACTCACAAATCAATTTGTACACAAGTCAGAACACAATAAAGGCAATGTAAAAAAGTCATTCGTAAGTAGAAGGGAAACGTTCACAAACCAGATCTTTAAAATTAACACTATTACACCCTTGTAAAGGATGCTGTTCATTAGTATGAGCATTTAAAACTTAGAAGTTCATTGTTTAGGGACTACCGGTAGATATTAGCCATGATTGTGTGTCACATCTGACACACAGAGCTAAACAGCCGTGTACATATGTTCCAATATCTGAGCAATGAGGAGGAAAGGAGGGTAGAGAAACAGTGTTGCGGAAGGGTCACATGATTGGCTAATCATTGGAGGGGCAGTGACAGACTCACTGGACCAGTAGTCTCTGTAGTAAACTAGTAATGCTCTGGGGATAACAAAGTGTGAAGCTGGATGAACACAGCAGGCCAAGCAGCATCTCAGGAGCACAAAAGCTGACGCTTCGGGCCTAGACCCTTCATCAGAGAGGGGGATGGGGTGAGGGTTCTGGAATAAATAGGGAGAGAGGAGGAGGCGGACCGAAGATGGAGAAAAGAAGATAGGTGGAGAGGAGAGTATAGGTGGGGAGGTAGGGACGAGATAGGTCAGTCCAGGGAAGACGGACAGGTCAAGGAGGTGGGATGAGGTTAGTAGGTAGGAGATGGAGGTACGGCTTGGGGTGGGAGGAAGGGATGGGTGAGAGGAAGAACAGTTGAGGGAGGCAGAGACAGGCTGGGCTGGTTTTGGGATGCAGTGGGTGGAGGGGAAGAGCTGGGCTGGTTGTGTGGTGCAGTGGGGGGGGGAGGGGACGAACTGGGCTGGTTTTGGGATGCAGTGGGGGAAGGGGAGATTTTGAAGCTGGTGAATTCCACATTGATACCATTGGGCTTCAGGGTTCCCAAGTGGAATATGAGTTGCTGTTCCTGCAACCTTCAGGTGGCATCATTGTGGCACTGCAGGAGGCCCATGATGGACATGTCATCTAAAGAATGGGAGGGGGAGTTGAAATGGTTCACGACTGGGAGGTGCAGTTGTTTATTGTGAACCGAGCGGAGGTGTTCTGCAAAGCGGTCCCCAAGCCTCCGCTTGGTTTTCCCAATGTAGAGGAAGCCACACCGGGTACAATGGGTACAGTCTACCACATTGGCAGATGTGCAGGTGAACCTCTGCTTAATATGGAAAGTCATCTTGGGGCCTGGGATAGGGGTGAGGGAGGAGGTGTGGGGGCAAGTGTAGCATTTCCTGCGGTTGCAGGGGAAGGTGCTGGGTATGGTGGGGTTGGAGGGCAGTGCGGAGCGAACAAAGGAGTCATGGAGAGAGTGGTCTCTCCGGAAAGCAGACAGGGGTGGGGATGGAAAAATGTCTTGGGTGGTGGGGTCGGATTGTAGATGGCAGAAGTGTCGGAGGATGATGCATTGTATCCGGAGATTGGTGGGGTGGTGTGAGAACAAGGGGGATCCTTTTTGGGCGGTTGTGGCGGAGGCGGGGTGAGGGATGTGTTGCGTGAAATGCGGTCAAGGGTGTTCTCAACCACTGTGGGGGGAAAGTTGCGGTCCTTGAACGTCTGGGATGTGCGGGAGTGGAATGCCTCATCGTGGGAGCAGATGCGGCGGAGGCGGAGGAATTGGGAATAGGGGATTGAATTTTTGCAGGAGGGCGGGTGGGAGGAGGTGTATTCCAGGTAACTGTGGGAGTCGGTGGGCTTGAAATGGACATCAGTTACAAGCTGGTTGCCTGAGATGGAGATTGAGAGGTCCAGGAAGGTGAGGGATGTGCTGGAAGTGGCCCAGGTGAACTGAAGGTTGGGGTGGAAGGTGTTGGTGAAGTGGATGAACTGTTCGAGCTCCTCTGGGGAGCAAGAGGCAGCGCCGATACAATCAATGCAACGGAGGAAGAGGTGGGGTTTGGGGCCTGTGTGGGTGCGGAAGAGGGACTGTTCCATGTAACCTACAAAGAGGCAGGCAGAGCTGGGGCCCATGCGGGTGCCCATGGCCACCCCCTTTGTCTGTAGGAAGTGGGAGGAATCGAAAGAGAAGTTGTTGAGGATGAGGACGAGTTTGGCTACGTGGAACAGTCCCTCTTCCGCACCCACACAGGCCCCAAACCCCACCTCTTCCTCCATTACATTGATGACTATATCGGCCCACCTCTTGCTCCCCAGAGGAGTTCGAACAGTTCATCTGCTTCACCAACACCTTCCACCTCAACCTTCAGGTCACCTGGGCCATTTCCAGCACATCCCTCACCTTCCTGGACCTCTCAGTCTCCATCTCAGGCAACCAGCTTCTAACTGATGTCCATTTCAAGCCCACCGACTCCCACAGCTACCTGGAATACACCTCCTCCCACCCACCCGCCTGCAAAAATTCCATCCCCTGTTCCCAATTCCTCCGCCTCTGCCGCACGTGCTCCCACGATGAGGCATTCCACTCCCGCACATCCCAGATGTCCAAGTTCTTCAAGGACCGCAACTTTCCCCCCCACAGTGGTCGAGAACGCCCTTGACCGAGTCTCCCGCATTTCCCACAACACATCCCTCACACCCCGCCCCCGCCACAACCGCCCAAAGAGGATCCCCCTCGTTCTCACACACCACGCCACCAATCTCCAGATACAACGCATCATCCTCCGACACTTCCGCCATCTACAATCCGACCCCACCACCCAAGACATTTTTCCATCCCCACCCTTGTCTGCTTTCCGGAGAGACCACTCTCTCCGTGACTCCCTCGTTCCCTCCACACTGCCCTCCAACCCCACCATACCCAGCACCTTCCCCCACAACCGCAGGAAATGCGACAATTTCCCCCACTCCTCCTCCCTCACCCCATCCCAGGCCCCAATATGACTTTCCACATTAAGCAGAGGTTCACCTGCACATCTGCCAATGTGCTATACTGTATCCATTGTACCCGGTGTGGCTTCTTCTACATTGGGGAAACCAAGCGGAGGCTTGGAGACCGCTTTGCAGAACATCTCTGCTCGGTTCGCAATAAACAACTGCACCTCCCAGACGTGAACCATTTCCACTCCCCCTCCCATTCCTTAGAATGACATGTCCATCATGGGCCTCCTGCAGTGCCACAATGATGCCACCCGAAGGTTGCAGGAACAGCAACTCATATTCCGCTTGGGAACCCTGAAGAACAATGGTATCAATGTGGACTTCACCAGCTTCAAAATCTCCCCTTTCCCCACCGCATCCCAAAACCAGTCCAGTTTGTCCCCTCCCCCCACTGCACCACACAACCAGCCCAGCCTGTCTCTGCCTCCCTAACCTGTTCTTCCTCTCACCCATCCCTTCCTCCCACCCCAAGCTGCACCTCCATCTCCTACCTACTAACCTCATCCCACCTCCTTGACCTGTCCGTCTTCCCTGGACTGACCTATCCCCTCCCTACCTCCCCACCTATACACTCCTCTCCACCTATCTTCTTTTCTCTCCATCTTCGGTCCGCCTCCTCCTCTCTCCCTATTTATTCCAGAACCCTCACCCCAACCCCCTCTCTGATGAAGGGTCTAGGCCCGAAACGTCAGCTTTTGTGCTCCTGAGATGCTGCTTGGCCTGCTGTGTTCATCCAGCTTCACACTTTGTTATCTTGGATTCTCCAGCATCTGCAGTTCCCATTATCAATGCTCTGGGGACATTGGTTTGAATCTTACCATGGCAGATGATGAAATATAAATTCAATAAAAATAAGGAATAAAAGGCTAATCTAACAGAGTCAGGTAACCACTGCTGATTGGGTCTCTTAAAATGAAATTCTTCAGAGAAGGAAATCCCGCCATAATTACTTAGTCAGACCCTGAGCAATGTGGTTGACTCTTAACAACCATCTGAACAATTAGGGATGGGTAATACATGCCCATCTACCACAACCCACGAATGAATAAAAATAAAGTGAACACAGCAGGGTTGCCAAGTAGTGGTCACCTTGCAGGAAGCTGAAGAAAGGAAATAAACCGATTATGGAGTAGATGTTATCCCAAGACTCTTTAAAAATCACATGTTGGACAAACTGGAGTGTTGTGTCCAATTCTGCACAACCTGTTTTAAAAAGAGATGTAAACAGAGGATTTACCAGAAAGGTACCTAGAATGAGGGCCTCCAGTTATGTGGGAAGACAGGAAAAAATGTGAGATCAGAAAAAACTTAAAGGGGAAAATGTTCAACAATATGACACTTTTTGACAGAGCAATGAGGCAGGAAGGTCAGTGATGATAACCAACTGGCAAAGAAACTGGGATGAGATGAGGAAAATTTTCTTTTCTCCAGTGAGTTATGATATAAGGTGGAAGATGAATCAATAATACCTTTCAAAAGATGGGTTCAATAAATATTTGAAGAGGGAAAATTAGCAGGGCTATGCGGAAAGAGAAAAGGGGAATGGGACTAATTAGATAATGCACTAAACAGTGCGTGGACCAAAGGCCTGTCTCCAAGGTTCTATGACGACTGTTCAAACTTAAAATTATCTTGCCATGTTGGTATCCCACCAAACTAACATCACATATGCAAAGGCTCTTCACCATTGATGTAGACCGTGAGCCTAAAAAACCCAAAGAACTGTGGATGCTGGAAACAAGAAACAAAAAACAAAAAAAAACGCTGGAAATACTCATAGGGTCCAGCAGTGTCTGTGGAGAGAAAGCAGAGTTAACATTCTGGTTCCAGTGACCCTTCTTCACAATTGTCCTGCAATCACCTTGCACTATCGTTAATTTAGCTTCCTCTCCACAGATGCTGCCATACCTTCTGACCGGCAATTTCTGTTTTGTTTCAGACCATGGGGCTATTGGACAATTCAACTCACTCCCACACTATCGCACTGAGGAGCTCTCTCTCTCTCTCACACACACACACTAAATGAAGGTAAACTGAAGGCAGTTCTACGGTTCACAAGGGTGGCGCAACGGTAGTATGGCGCACTGACCTCTACATCGCCGAGGCCAGACGCCAACTCCCCGACACCACCTCCTACCGCCCCCTCGATCATGACCCCACGCCCGAGCACCAAACCATCATCTCCAACACCATTCATGACCTCATCACCTCAGGGGACCTCCCACCCACAGCCTCCAACCTCATTGTTCCCCAACCCCGCACGGCCCGTTTCTATCTCCTTCCCAAAATCCACAAACCTGCCTGCCCCGGTCGACCAATCGTCTCAGCCTGCTCCTGCCCCACCGAACTTATCTCCACCTATCTGGACTCCATTTTCTCCCCCTTGGTCCAGGAACTCCCCACCTACGTCCGTGACACCACCCACGCCCTCCACCTCCTCCAGGACTTCCAATTCCCTGGCCCTCAACACCTCATCTTCACCATGGACATCCAGTCCCTATACACCTGCATTCCGCTTGCAGATGGCCTCAAGGCCCTCCGCTTCTTCCTGTCCCGCAGGCCCGACCAGTCCCCCTCCACCGACACCCTCATCCGCCTAGCCGAACTCGTCCTCACCCTCAACAACTTCTCTTTTGACTCCTCCCATTTCCTACAGACGAAGGGGGTGGCCATGGGCACCCGCATGGGCCCCAGCTATGCCTGCCTCATTGTAGGTTACGTGGTACAGTCCCTCTTCCGCACCTACACAGGCCGCAAACCCCACCTCTTCCTCCAGTACATTGATGACTGCATCGGCGCCGCCTCTTGCTCCCCAGAGGAGCTCGAACAGTACATCCACTTCACCAACAGCTTCCACCCCAACCTTCAGTTCACCTGGGCCATCTCCAGCACATCCCTCACCTTCCTGGACCTCTCAATCTCCATCTCAGGCAACCAGCTTGTAACTGATGTCCATTTCAAGCCCACCAACTCCCACAGCTACCTAGAATACACCTCCTCCCACCCATCCTCCTGCAAAAATTCCATCCCCTATTCGCAATTCCTCAGCCTCCACCGCATCTGCTCCCACAACAAGACATTCCACTCCCGCACATCCCAAATGTCCAAATTCTTCAAGGACCGCAACTTTCCCCCCACAGTGATCGAGAACGCCCTCGACCGCATCTCCCGTATTTCCCGTAACACGTCTCTCACACCCCGCCCCCGCCACAACCGCCCAAAGGGGATCCCCCTCGTTCTCACACACCACCCCACCAACCTCCGGGTACAACGCATCATCCTCCGACACTTCCGCCATCTACAATCCGACCCCACCACCCAAGACATTTTTCCATCCCCGCCCCTGTCTGCTTTCCGGAGAGACCACTCTCTCTGTGACTCCCTTGTTCGCTCCACACTGCCCTCCAACCCCACCACACCCGGCACCTTCCCCTGCAACCGCAGGAAATGCTACACTTGCCCCCACACCTCCCCCCTCACCCCTATCCCAGGCCCCAAGATGACATTCCACATTAAGCAGAGGTTCACCTGCACATCTGCCAATGTGGTATACTGCATCCACTGTACCCGGTGTGGCTTCCTCTACATTGGGGAAACCAAGCGGAGGCTTGGAGACCGCTTTGCAGAACACCTCCGCTCAGTTCACAACAAACTACTGCACTTCCCAGTCGCAAACCATTTCCACTCCCCCTCCCATTCTTTAGATGACATGTCCATCATGGGCCTCCTGCAGTGCCACAATGATGCCACCCGAAGGTTGCAGGAACAGCAACTCATATTCTGCCTGGGAACCCTGCAGCCTAATGGTATCAATGTGGACTTCACCAGTTTCAAAATCTCCCCTTCCCCTACTACATCCCTAAACCAGCCCAGTTCGTCCCCTCCCCCCACTGCACCACACTACCAGCCCAGCTCCTCCACTCCACCCACTGCATCCCAAAACCAGTCCAACCTCTCTCCGCCTCCCTAACCTGTTCTTCCTCTCACCCATCCCTTCCTCCCACCCCAAGCCGCACCCCCATCTACCTACTAACCTCATCCCACCTCCTTGACCTGTCCGTCTTCCCTGGACTGACCTATCCCCTCCCTACCTCCCCACCTATACTCTCTCCACCTATCTTCTTTTCTCTCCATCTTCGGTCCGCCTCCCCCTCTCTCCCTATTTATTCCAGAACCCTCACCCCATCCCCCTCTCTGATGAAGGGTCTAGGCCCGAAACGTCAGCTTTTGTGCTCCTGAGATGCTGCTTGGCCTGCTGTGTTCATCCAGCCTCACATTTTGTTGTCTCGAAGGCAGTTCTATGATCTGTTTAATGGCAACTTCACATCAGCTAGCTGTGGATAGACTGAGAACCTCTAAAATACCAGAAAAATGTTCATAGATCATAGAACCCCTACAGTGTGGAAACAGGCCTTTCGGCCCAACAAGTCCACACCGACCCTCAGAGCACCCCACCGAGACCCATTCCCCCTATAACCCACCTTTACTACACATCCCTAAACACTATGGTCAATTTAGCATGGCTAATCCACCTAGCCTACACATCTTTGGACTGGGGGGAAACCGGAGCACCTCCAGAAGATCTCCCTGTGCCTAGGTTGTGCAAACTCCACACAGACAATTGCCTGAGGATGGAATCGAACCCAGGTCCCTGGTGCTGTGAGGCTGCAGTGCTAACCACTGAGCCACCATATTGCCCGTTGGAGAACTTCAGGTGGTTTACAGGTAGAAAATGTGCCTGAAAACTTGCAGTACTGCAAGTTTACTTGCAAACTTAGACTGCCAGGACCCAGGTGTGAGAGAACAATTACAGTCAGAAAAGCTCTGTAGTTTGCACAAAAATGCTATTTTGAAGGCTTGAATTCATGAGGTGTTAAAATGAAGCATGCAGATTTGCCTAGCTTGCGCTACATTAAGATTTTCCAAAGAAAATGGTCACCGTGAAAGACAGTTCAGAGAGTAAAAGTCCCCATGCTGAGAAAGGAAAACAACAGAAATAATTTCTTTGGAGTTCAGAATCTCCTTGGATTTGTTCCAGGTGAAGTGAATGTCAACTGGAAAAAACGATGTATATCTGTGAAGACTGCGTTAAAATACAATGAGAAAATGTCTGTTTTGTGATTTAAATTATAAGTCAGTGATAGTGTTTATTCAATAGTATTTTGCCATTATCATGCCAAGTACTAGCATGACAAGATTATAAATTCTTGAAAGTACAGTTTACAATGCTACATTATAAAAGTTTTAAAATCAAGATGGCTCACTAGAAGTCTTTGTGGATTAAGAAACAAATTTCCAGACAGGACAGAGGCCATACCTCTGGATGTGACCGACTCTCGGTCCCATGAGGTACATTTGGCCTTCCAAACCTGATCTAATCCTTCTTCTGTTCCCTCCCAGAACATCCTCAACCCTACCTCTTTTAAGGCCATATATGATTCCCATAACTGGGGGCCATTACGTAGGCAAGGTAATTTGCCTAATTTTACAACTCAAACTTATTCATAAAATTTGCATGGAGAATTCCACTGCCAAATAGTTCAGATCAGAGTTATGAAAGCTACAATACAGCAGGTCGTGTAGTACTTTCAGGAAATTTACAGGGATGAGAGGAAAGAATAAGAAAAGATGATGGAATTGCTATTTCAAAAAGCCAATGCAGGCTCAATGAGCCAATTGGCCTCCTCCTGTGCTATTATTTGATTCTAAGTGAACCATCTATTTACCTGAAAATAATTTGTAGGCGAAACTGGGAAGGGAGGAATCGGCCATCTCCCGCTCCCAACTATTGATAGACCTGCTTTCAGCCATCTAAGTTCCTCCCTGTCCCACTACCCCTTTGCCTAACATCAACGATAACACAGTGGCTCAGTGGTTAGCACTGCTGCCTAACAGTGCCAGGGAACCTGGGTTCAACTCCACCCTCGGGGGATTGTCTCTGTTGAGTTTGCACATCCTTCCCGTGTCTGTGTGGATTTCCACTGGGTACTCCAGTTTCCTCACACGGTCCAAAGATGTGCAGTTTAGGTGGATTGGCCATGCTAAATTGTCCACAGTGTCTAGGGACATGCAGGTTATAGGTAAGTTGGCTTTGGAAATGCAGGGTTACAGGGATAGGGTGGGATGCTCTTTGGTGGGTTGGTGTAGACACAATAGCCGAACGGCCTGCTTCCACACTGTAGGGATTCTACAATCTACCTTTTCAAACAGGTATTCGGTCAACTGTCTAGTGCGTTATCGTTTTATTTTCTTTCGAGCGTTGAGGTAATTTATTAAGTTAAAAAGCCCCTTCACATCTCTATTGAACAATTCTGATTTGCCAATGTGGCCTCCTGTACACCTGGGAAACCAAGCGGAGGCTTGGAGACCACTTTATGGAACACCTACGCTCGGTACATGACAAACAAATGCACCTCCCAGTCGCAAACTACTTCAACTCCCCCTCCCATTCCTTAGACGACATGTCCATCCTGGGCCTCCTGTAGTACCATAACAATGCCACCCGAAGGTTGCAGGAACAGCAACTCATATTCCACTCGGAAAACCTGCAGCCCAATGGCATCAACATGGACTTCACAAGCTTCAAAATCTCCCCACCCCAACCTCATCCCATAACAAGCCCAGTTCGTCCCCGCCTGTTTGACCTGTCCACCTTTCCTCCCACCACACTGACCAACCCCCACCCCCACCCCTACCTACCAGCTTCATCCCTGCCTCCTCAACCTGTCCATCTTCCCTTGACTGACCAACCCCCATCTGAACTCCCCACCTACACTCACTTTACTGCCTCCATCCCTGCATCCTTGACCTGTCTGTCTCCTCTCCACCTCTCTGCTCCTTTGTCCACCTTCCATCTGCCTCCCACCCTCCCTCTATTTATTTCAGAGTCCCCTTCCCCTTCCCTATTTCTGAAGAAGGGTCCAGACCTAAAACGTCAGCTTTCCTCCTCCTCTGATGCTGCCTGGCCTGCAAGGCTCTCTCTTTAGCCAGATCCATTTTAAAGTTCACCCTTGAAATCTACTACCTAGCAGATAGACTGCAAGAACATTCACAGTTACTGAGAAATCTCTGCGTTTCCAAGACCTTCACTCCAGTGAAATCAACAACTCAACTAAGAAACTACAGGCCTTTAGTAAGATAGAGAATGACTTAAGTTATATTGTTTGTTTTCCTTCCTCTGTAGGTGTTTGGGACTTGTATGATGACGGTACATGAGCCAAATATTTGAGTCATTGTGTTTTAATTAACCACTGGGGCAAATGAGAGAGAAACATGATCTCCTTCATTTGAAATACACAAAAGCTTATTGTCGGATTATTAAAACTCTCAAGGGAAAGAAAGTATACATATCCACATACAAATATATTGATCACAGGCAATTATAGGAAATCCATAAAATTTGCCCAAGACTCTGCATTATAATTCTTAAAACATGGAATTTTGTTGTGTCATCTTTTCAGCTGTTAACTAGACTATTGATTTACTATTTACAAAGTTATCAATCTGTGCAAGATCACCCACACAAACGCACTCATGCACAGGGGCTGAGGAAAGTAATCAGGTGCTCCATTGCTGCTTCTCGAGCAGACCCTGTACCAGGCCTGGGTTCAGCAGCTGCACCTTCAATGCAAGCCCCTGTAGTCAGGACCTAACATACTGTCTGGACCCTGTGCATCATTATAGCATCCCTACAGTGTAGAAAACAGGCCCTTTGACCCAACAAGACGGCAGTGAACATCAGAACACCCCACTCAGACCTATCCCCTTATAACCCACCTGATCTACAACACCACAGCCAAATTAGCACAGCCAATCCATCTAAGCTGCAGATATTTGAACAGTGGGAGGAAACCGGAGCACCCAGAGGAAACCCATGCAGACACGGGGAGAACGTGCAAACTCCACACAAACAGTCCAAGGCTGGGATCGAACCCTGGTCCCTGGCGTTGTGAAGCAGCAGTGCTAACCACTAAGCCACCGTGCTGAATGTATTTCTTATCCTCACACACTCTCACCCTCACACATACTTTCGCACATGGATCCACAAAGAAAGAATTTCTCCAACCCTGCTCTTATACCGAATCCCAGCCCATTTGGAAAATTCTGGTGAGTGCAATGGAGAATAGACATCTTTAAAGTACATACAGCACTGTTCCTGTGGATGTCCTCTTCACAATGATTCCAAATGGATCCTCAGAATATTCCACGGTATACAATGGATTCTTAGCTTTTCGCGTTGCTTTGGGAACATCGATGGGGACCTCATATCGTGGGTTGGAGGAATCATTTATCTACGTTTGGTCACAAAAAGAGAAGAAAATCTATAGAAAGTACCTAACTGCATTACCTTAATTTCACTAGACCAGTGATGTAACAAAATGTCAGTTCCTATGGAGTGCAATAAAGTCATTGCTTTTTCTCTCCCACCCAAGAATCTTATTTGTTAGAGTCAACATATAAATCTTAAACTGAAACAAGAATTCTGAGGAAGGGTCACCGGACCTGAAACGTTAACTCTGTTTTCTCCTCCACAAATGCTGCCAGACCTGCTCAGCTTTTCCAGCAGCTTTGTTTTTATTCCTGTTTTAAACTGAAACAAGGTTGGGCTGATCATTTGTCCTAAGACCCAAGTAGGATGCTATATAAATGCATATCTTCCTTTCTTTCCCCAGACTAATAATTCAGACAATGAGAGTTTGAATTCTGCCATCTTGGTTTGATTGTGAATTGAATTTTTAAAAACTTTCATTCTAAAAACTGGTAATAAAATGATAACAACTATGAAGCTGGTGGATTGTTGCAAAAACTTGACTGTTTCATTAGTGTGCTTTAAGGAAAGGAAATTTATCAGCATCTGTGACTCCAGTCCCACAGCAATGTTGCTCACTCTTACCCGCTGAAGTGGCACTAAAAATTACTCAATTCTATCAATAGAAGAAAGCATTTAAATAGCACCTTTCCCATCCTCCAAATGTCTCAAAGTGCTGCACAGCCTCTTATGTACTTTTTGAAGCATAGACTCTGCTGTAACAAGTAGTGGAATGTCATTAAAAACCCAACTGCTGCAAAAGAAGGGGAAGCCCTCAAACTACCCTCATTGCCCCATGCACACATGCAAGCAACAGCAGCACCATCCAGTACAGGGATGGCTAAAGATGGCTGATAAATGCCAGCTTTGCCAGATACCAAAAATTTAAAAGCAGCACCACTTCAGCTTCAGTAGAAATTGCCCACCTGGATGTGAAGTCTGTTGTTGGCTTCAAACATCACATTGAGATGAAGTTTGAAAACATCCCGTGGGTAGTAGGTTTTATTCCATCGCAGCAGCTCTCCAGCTTCGCCCAGCTCTGTGGGAGTCTGGTTCCTCAGGGTGTAACTTGGAAAGTCGGGTGGGTAGAAGCACCATGGTACCCCGGCTAGATTTGGGGGTACCTGGATAAAACAGCATGCACGCTGCTCACACAGCTCCCGGGTGACCACTCGGTCCCTTTCGGGGTAACAGTCAAACCTATGACCTTCCAGGATCCCAGAGCAGCTGTCCAGATCTTTCCATCCATCCTCCTGCATATTCTGGGGAAGCACATGACGTATTTTCCTCTCTGGACCCTCTGTCCATCTGCTGGCTGAAGGCCCAATTGTCCAGCATCGGTCCCAGGTGGCACTTAATCCGAGAAGAAGTATCACAGTGGGAATGGACGCCCACAGGTACCAGTGTCGTTGTTTACTGCCCTGCAATGCAGTTCCTTCGGCCATGTGGTGAGAATTTCACCCCCTCTTCACCCACCAAGAGATTCAACAGGAACTCCCTCTCGTTAGCCTTCTCACCAACCCTGAAATAATTATAAAGAATGTAATTTATTTTATATTCATCCCAATTTCTTCCCATTTCCCAAACTCCTGTTAAGGGGAGAGGTTAATGAAGCGAAGGTGCCCCTCCAGTACCTCACTATCTGTCCATTTGTCACATTGGCTTGTTAATGTGGGGCACAGCCCAGGTCAATATAATCCTGCCCTCAGCTAATGTCCAAACAGCTAAACATGAATACTCGTATCCACAAAAACACACAAGAATGCAAACATCAATGCAAATGTGCACACTCTCACACAAGCGAACGCACGTGCACCCACACACCCGAGTATTCATGCCTTGCAACAGGAGTGATTGCAGTGGTCAGAGGTAGGGGACCGGCCACTGATCTTTTCACTGCCCAACTGATCAGCATAAAAGGTAGATCCAAGGACCCAGTAGATGAGACACTGCTGTATGTCAGATGTTCACAAACTAAGTGGAGGAGCTGGCGAGAGGGGTCCTCACTGGGGCAAGCTGACATGCAAAAAATCTCCACTGTGACTGAACATTCAATCATGCAGCACTTGCTTTCTAGTTGTTGTCTTTTCACATGAAACAAAGGAGATTAAACAGAGAGTAAACCATCTCCATTGTAGAACCCACTCCTCTGCTCCTTTAAGAGTTACAATAAGTTATTCATTGACAGAAAGGGCAACAGCACCTGCACCTCTGAGACAGTACGTCACTCAGAAAAGCAGTTGAAACAGCTCATTCTCATTTGAAGGATGCGTTAAAATACCCTTGCAGACTGTTTACATCACTAATGAAAAGAATCATAGATTAGTACAGCATGGAAACAGGCCCTTCAGGCCAACCTGGTCCGCGCTGACCATGGTTCCCACTCAGCTAAGTGAGTCATGTGACAATATGCATGACTAAATTAAGCTTGCATAGATCCCTTGATGACATTGATGGCCATGGCTTAGATCAAGCCCAATAGACTCATGCGTTAAGCCACCTTTTCCCTTAGGTGCCCTAACTTCTCCATGCATTGTCACTGCAAAAAGATAAAATCTCATCTCTGCATCTCTCAATCTAGCTCTTTCTCCCCCCAACTCAGTGAAATCCCTTACCTCCCTCAGCGATTCTCCAATATGGAGTGTTTTAAAGACACATATTTATGTTTCCCCCTTCTTTAATAACCCAATTCTTCCTCCTCTCACATTTTCATCCAAAGCACAGGGATGTCTAATTTTTTTGAAAAAGTCAAGAGAAGAGTCACATGTTTGACAGAGAAGGAGGTCATGTGAAGGTTGCTCACAAATGTAGCTGATGGAACAGAAAGAGGGAAGTGACATGAAGCAGGCAGTGCTCGTGGGAGGCTGATGCCCATCCAGAAATGAGGAACTGAAACAACGTCAATAGGAAAATATTTCACACAAATAGAATAGAAAGAGAGAATTCCTTTAGTGGACCTCAGATCATCCTGGTCTAGACACATACAATAGTAATGGAGGTGTTAACAAAAGGGTAGCAATTAATCTCTATCAACTAATTCGACACAGATCCCAATGAGATAAGTAAATCGCCAGAGGTGAAGGCCTTCAGAAACCTGAGTGCCAAAACTACCAGCCCTCCTAATCACTTAACCTCCTTCAACCCTACACCACACTGGGATACCTCTATTCCATTACTTCTGGCTGCTTGTCCCAACACTGTTTAAATTGCTGCACCATTTGTGATAGGGCCTTCAGGCTCTGGAATTCCCTCCCCGAACCTCTCATCTTTAAAACACGGTATGAAACCTCCCTTTAGGTTCATGCTTTTGCTCATTGGTCCTAATGTTTCCTGATGCAATTCAGAGCCTATTCAGGGACAATGCACATTGGAGGAGTCTTTAAGACATGCTACTGGGTTAAAGGTTCTTTAGAGACACTTAACCCATGATGATGGCAGGAAGGCATCACTGTTATGTACATGCTCCTGATGGGAATCTGTCTTACAAGGGGCCCTTTACTTTCCCAGTGTTTACACTAGAGGCTTTAGGGCCAAACCGCACTTGCTTAACTATCAGCTGTGACCCTGTTTTTGGTAAACTTGTGCTAAATCAGATGTTCAGGTGTTCAAGGTCCACTCCAAAGATTTGGATATGTGACATAGGCTCAGACTCCAGAATCAAAACTCTTTGGTTTTGCCTCATCATGTTCTCATCAAAGTCCAGTAAAGAGATTCTCACAATCGTGGATGACACCAAGTAGCTAACCTCTAAATGAATAAAATCAGCAGCATTTTACTGCAGAAATGTCGAGCTGCACTGATGCCCGAGTGGTCTATACACTGCTCTCTGTGGCAGTCACCCCTACAGTCAGTATTAGCTTTATCTCAGGCTCAGAAAGTCATGGGTCTAAGTTCGACTGCACAGACTCTGACACACAATCTGGTCTGACTCTTCAGAATAAAAAATGAAAGATGCTGCATTGTTGGAGCTGCTGTCTTTCATCGAGGGAATCGATAGTGGTACGATCTGTGCTCTCAAGTGGAAGCTAAAAAAATCTCACAGCACCAGTTCAAAAAATAGCAGGAAATCCTCCCTCGTATCGTGCCCAATAAACATCCCTCAAACAATATTACTGAAATCAAATAAGTTAGTCACCATTTCTCTGCAGTTAGTCTCATCAATGACAAAACTGGCTGTCAACATAGGTACAGGAGGAAGCCATTTCATCACTCCCACCCCAAGTCTGTTTGACCATTCAACATAATTTTGCCTGATTTTTGATTGAACTCTATATATGTGCCTGTGCCTCATATCTCTCAATGTGTTTGATTAACTAAGCCTCATCTGTCTCAGGTAAGCATTTTCCAATTGATATCGCATCAATTGAGGAAGAAAGTTCCAAATCATTCACTGCTGTTCACGTGTTGGAGTGTTTCTGACTCCATTCCTCATTAGGCTGACTCACACACTTTGATTTTTCCTCAGTTCTTGATTCTGCAAATAGTGCAACAATTTTCCAGCAATTTACTTTAGCTGTTCGCCTTGATAGCTTGACAACTTTGATGAAATCACCCATTAACTTCCAGGTTTTCCAGGAAAACCGCACTAGCTTGTATTACCTCTCCTCACAATTCAACATTTATCGTTCTGATAAACCTGCAGCTGTATTCCTTTAGAGGTCAATATATTCTTCCTAAAGTGTGGTGCCTATAATACAATGGGTTAAGACTGATTGTGTAATATGCTGATGAAACTCAATATACATCACAGGATGATATAATGTCACCAGATCTTGTTCTCCTTTGCAGCTTTGACATAAAAAGTCAGTTGCACACGGCAGAAAAAGCACTTCAGCCCATCAAGTCTGCACTGACAGTATGGCGGTAAGATGAAGCCACATTAATAAGTTTCTGAAATAAAGTTGATGCTTTTCTGACCTCAGAAGTTATTGTAAATATTCTTCAGCAGCATAATGACACAAAAATCACATACAGTGGCAATGGGTGAAAGAAAAGATATGGAAAGGTCTGGTATTAGGCAAAAGTTTCAAACAGGTCACAGGTCCAAATCAAGCAAGGCCACACTGAATTCAATTGAAGTTTTACAAATTTGGCTTCACTGTGAGGTTTAAACAATGATCAAGTCAGTACACCATTGTATGCAGATAGTGGCTGCACAGAAGATATCCTAGTTAGACAAGGGGCTGGTAAAAAAAAGGCTAAGAATGAGGAAGCAGTAAACGCACTCAAAGTTGAATTCAATCTTTGGGATAAACTACCACTGTCAAACAGGATAATAAAATGTGAGGCTGGATGAACACAGCAGGCCGAGCAGCATCACAGGAGCACAAAAGCTGACGTGAAGGGTCTAGGCCCGAAACGTCAGCTTTTGTGCTCCTGAGATGCTGCTCGGCCTGCTGTGTTCATCCAGCCTCACGTTTTATTATCTTGGATTCTCCAGCATCTGCAGTTCCCATTATCACTGTCAAACAGGCCTTATTTAACACGTGTACCCAAAAACAAGGGGAAAGTATTGATGCATTTATCAGTGATCTGTACAGACTTGCAGAGAAGTATGAGTAAGCAAATTGAAAGAAGAACTAATCAGGTATAGAACTGTTGTCTGGTCACTTGCAGTTAAGTAATGACTTGACATTAACAAAGACAATTGAAGAGAAAAGCTGAGTTCAGGAAATAAAGTTGATTGGTTATTCAGGGTGACAGGGAAAACCATATCCCAAACATGGAGTCTGTTCATTTTAAAAGGAGAGAAATGATCAAGCAAAAATAGGGGAGGCAGGAAACATGTGCATCAACTAATGATTGTTGGTGTCAGGGGAGTTGCCCAACTAAAGAAGCCAAAATGTCATTTTTACAAGATTTGTACTAAAGCCTAATGGTTCAATCAAGCAGTGCTTTTTCTTACCTCACCAGGCAACAATATAACCAACACTTTTCAGAGAGGACCACAGTGACAAGCTGAATTTTAATAATAAATCCACTTAAAGGGCAACACTGGCACTGCCAGCATTGTCATTATAAGAACAGCATTGCCGATATACTCTGCTGTCAGTAATGGATCGCTTATCCCACTCAGCAACAGGCCCCCTTTGTAAATTATTCTCATACAGCCTGCCAATGCAGTATTACTATTACATCTGTAAACACACACAGCCCTCTTTCATGAACTGCAGCAATGTACAAACACGCTTACTTCACTTGTTGTTACTGGATGAAGAGGTCCTCTGAATCTTGCAGATAGAAAGCCAACAGTTTTGTGTGTTTTTCACCCTGCCTCTTCCCGTGCTGTTTCAACCTTTTACCCTTAGAAAAGCTTTTCAACACTGCTTTGAAACTCTCTCCCATGTACACATCATACAGTGCCCTCTGCTGGGATCATCACAAGATACAACCTCCCAACGACCTTCAAGCGAGTCAATCGGTTTAATTTGCTGGGGAGTGTATTCATTTCAGTTAACTCATTGTTTCCCTCTGAGCATATTATCTTGAAGCAGTCAGTCATCCTAAACACATGAAAATAAGAAAAGGGGCGTTTTGTACAAAAGCCATCATGGGGAAAATCTAGAATAAGAGGATACATTCATAAAATTAAATCTAGGGCATTTAAGAGCAAGCATTTTGCTTTATTTAAAAGATAATGGCAGTGTGTAGCACATACAAGATTCCTTACAGCAGTTTTCCCAGGCTCCTTCAAGAATAACTTGCAAACCTGTGACTTTTACTACCTAGAAGGACAAGGGCAGGAGGCAGAGGGGATCACCATCGTCTGCAAGTTCCTCTCCAAGTCACAAACTATCCTGACTTGGAACAACATCACTGTTGCTGGATCAAATTCCTGGAATTACCTCCCTAACATCACTGTGGGTATACCCATCGCAGATAAATCGCAGCAGTTTAAGAAGGTTACTGTTTCACTGCCATTGCCTCAAGGGCAATTATAACAGGCAAAAATCATGCCCACATCCTTCAAGAGTAGTAAAAGTCAATTGGAACTACTGCTGTCTAAAAAAATTTAGTGTACTTGTTCAATTACACAGAATGAACAGAACCAAGACAGATCATTGGGCCCAAATGTTCTCTGTTAGTTATTGTCCTCCACATCAGCTTCCTTTCTCAGCCCCTTTTCAGCTCACCCTATCAGCATAGAGACCTCCTTCATGTGCTTTTCTAGCTTCCCCTCAAATGCCTCAATTCTTTGTCTTCACTGCCTGCTGTTTTAACAGAAAAACCTGCATGTACATACCATTCGGAAGACAATCTAACATTTCAAAGCACTGCAGAGCCTTTTTGAAACATGGGGACTCAATGTTTCAAAATCAAAACAGCGAACTAACGCACAGTAAGCTCCCAAATGCAGCAATGTGACAATGACAGGCTATAATTGCGATGTTTACTGAAGGAGAAACACTGTCCAGGACACTGGTTGTATCACCGCTGCTCTTTTTCAAAACAGTGCCACAGGAGCTTTCATATCCAGTGATCAGACAGATGGCATGTCATTTTAACAGTGTATCCAATGATAGCATAATTGGCCATTCTCAGCACTGCATTGGAATGTCACTTTTGATTTTTGTACCCAAGACCTGGAGTGGGACCAGAACCTTGTGATTGCGAGGTGAGAGAGTTGCCAACAGAGCCACAGTTATTTCAAGTTCTGTCATCTTCTCACCTTCCAGATAAAGAATTCCATATTGGATTTTTTGGACTCATATTTTTGTCTCCTAATTTTGGACTTCCCAACAGGTGGAAAAATTGTTTCTATGTAAACCATTTCAAACCCTTTCAGAATTTTTGAAACCACTCTTAGGTCACTCCTCAGCCTTTCAACTTCTAGCAAAAAACAAAACTCAGCCACCTGTAGACCTTCCCTGCTCATAATAATCACTCACTTCTGGAATCAACTTTGGAAGTCAATGATGTAGCTTCTCAAGAGCCTCTGTATTAATTTTGAAAAATGGAGATCAGAAATGCTGGAACTATCAAATGATCAATAGATTTTTGGCAGCTAAGGGAATCTAGAAGCAAGTGAGTAAATTGTGTTGAGGTACAGATTAGCCATGTCTTGCTAGAATGTCAGACCAGAACAAAGGCTGAATGGCCTCCTCCTGGATGACGATGAAGAGAGATACGCACCACAATCAGACAGGATGTACTTTCTGATTTTGGGTGAAGTTGTTTCACTGCAGTGGGATGAATAGAAATTGAACTGGAGCGAGTCAAATGGTGGTGTGCAGGAAAGATGAGCACTGATTTGTTAAATGACAATATAAAGACCTTGGAAAAGTAGGGGAGGGTAGAGATCAGGTGGGGTTGGGGAATGGTAGTTTGAAGGGATGAGGAGGAGTCTCACAATGTTGGTTTTTGGAAAGAAAGGCATCCAGTAATCAAGGAAAGGGAAGAGATTACAAATGCCAGGGGATCAGGAACGGAAGCCAGGTGGTGGTCAAGAGTTTATCAAAAATAGGATCAAGGGAGCAAGAGGTGGGTTTCAGTCATGAACCAAAAGAGTATGTGGAAGTGAAATTAAATGGATGTGGTCCAATCCCATAGAAGAAAGAAAGGAATCTCCAAATTATATTGATAAAAGGCATAGAGGGAAAGCATTTCACTTCATGAAACTTTTACTGTAACAGTCAAACCAACAATCAACTTAAGAAAAACTAACCAAAGGTATTTCACTTGATAAGATGAATTTCACTTTTAATTGCCAATACCAATAAAGATACATTTTAGAAAACAGTAACCGTTCATATCATACATACATGGCTTTGCATGCAATTTCAAACTTCTCTAAAATTACCTCTGTTAACTATGAACCCTCTCATATCTCTCAATAAATCAATTCAGTTCTCAAATCATATCAACCACAGCTGCCTTTTGTCCGCAACTGTGTCCGGAGATAATGTTAACATTGACAAGGTCCAAGCCTACACATCCTCTCTCACTTGGGTCATGTGTGTCTTGATGTCATAGCTGTCCACTGTCACATATGAATTGGGACAAGTTGGGACGCAGTACTTTTAACTGGGTGTCTCCCTGGTTCAAATCTCTTACTCAAGGGGAAAGCAAGTAAGTGTTGATTTATTTTTCAACTGACCGACGAACAACATTCAGTGTACAGTCTGGTCCTCCAACCAAACTCTCAGCTACTTAGTATAGATGAGCTGTTCACCCCAATTTCAGGATTCAGTCCCTGTTAGTTCTCACATGCATTTTGCTAACAGATTCTGGAGTTGATCGTAACAAAGTGTAGAGCTGGATGAACACAGCAGGCCAAGCAGCATCTTAGGAGCACAAAAGCTGATGTTTCGGGCCTAGACCCTTCATCAGAGCAGATTCTGGAGTTGTATTTTTTTTCTTGCAAAAACAAAAAACTTATCTTTCTGTAGGAAGCTTTGTTTCACACCTATGAATTCTGCATCCTTTCATGGTGCCCCATTTCAGATTAGGCTAAACAAGGCACCACCTCAATTAGCTTTATCTTTAGCTTTAAATCCTTTAACAACCTCAGCCAGAGGTTAGATTTAGCGACGCCATACCCAAGAAATCCCTTTTTAAAAACATCTTCAGTTTCAATTTGAATTTAAAGAATCATCTGACAATCAAACTTGTTGCAGATGTGTCAGCCTTCATTGTGTGCTAAGTCAGAGAGACTTAAGTAAATATACTCTAGTAGGTTATTCAACATGATTTTTAAAAAACTGTCCTCAGTTTTGTTTATGGGTGCTGACCGTTCATTAACATCATGATACAATATCAAATTGAGACAGTTATCCAGTGGATTTTAGTGGTTTCATTCTCAAGTTTCAATATAAATCCAAGTAAGTGTTAATTAAAGTATTTCCTCATACTGTTGTTCTTTAATTTTAAGAAAAATGCTTTTCCCAGTTCATGGGATTTTAGTACCTGTTAAAAGTAGCAACACAGATCGCCTGTTGGAATGTCTGGGTTTTACTGGATTTGTATTTGCTAAGTTTGTGTTTAGACGTGGCAGAGGAGGAAAACATGATTTGGACAGAATCAGTGAATGGGCAAATGTACAAAGGATGTAGTTTAATGCAGATAAGTATTAGTTTATCCACTGTGGTAGCAAAAATAGGAAGGCAGACTATTATTTGAATGGTTATAAATTGAGAGAGTGGTATGTTTAACAAAACCTGGGTATCCTTGTGCACCAGTCACTGAAAGTAAGCTCACAGGTGCAGCAGGCAGTAAAGAAGGCAAACTGTATGTTGGCCTTTATAAAGAGAGGAACAGGAATGTACAGGAATAATGATGTTTTGCTGCAATTATACAGGGTGTGGGAAAGCCACACCTGGGATATTATTTGCAGTTTTGATCTCCTTATCTACCAAAAGATGTTCTTTTAATCGAGGAATTTCAGCGAAGGTTTACCAAATTGATTTCTAGGATGGCAGGACTGGCATATGAGGAGAGATTGAGTTGGTTAGGATTATATTCACTGGAGCTTCGAAAAATGATGGGAGATCTCACAGCAACCTATAAAACTCTAACAGGACTGGACAGGACATGGAGGTGCAGATGTTGGACTGGGGGTGGACAAAGTCAGAAGTCACACAACATCAGGTTATAGTCCAACAAGTTTATTTGAAATCACAACCTTTCAGAGTGTAGCCCCTGACTTCACTTGATGATGTCACGTGACTTCTGACTTTGTCTCTTAGGCATTGGAGGGTTTCCTCCACTGTTCTCACTGATCTACATTGGCTTCCATTCCAGCCACACTCCGATTTTAAGTTTTCCATCCATTTTTTTCAGATCCCTTGATGGTCTCACTTATCTTTTCTACCTCCTCCAGCTTTGCAACCCTTTGCACTCTCCTAATTCAGATCTCTGGTCTATTGCTCCACCACAGTTGACAACATCTTTAGCAGTCTGCACCCTAAATTCTGGGACTTGCTCCATTCACCTCTTTGTTTCTACCAGGTCCCTTCTTTAAGATTTTTGTGGAAGAAAATAGAATAACTTTTATGACTAAACATTCAGCATTTGTCCCACTGTTTCCTTATGTAGTTTGACGTCAAGGTTTATTTGGTATCATTCCTGTGAAGTGCTTTGGGGTAATGCTGCCGAACCCTTCCTTTTAAAGAGGAGAAAACAAAATAGCACACCACTCGAAGTGCTGTGATTTAAATGGAAATGCCTCACTTTGGCAAATCAGAGCCCAAGCAGATTTAGAAAGAGTATGAGGATTTCAAGTGAACATGGGCTCAGTTCAGAGGTAATCTGAAGTTGGTTCTCGCCAGGTTTATAAGGAAGGAGAAAGAGGGCCATAATCTTGGTGCAATTAAAGGTGATAATGGTTTTAAATGTGCCCAGTTCTGAGGAAAAAGGGATCTTGGATTTCAAGTCCACAGCTCCCTAAAAGTGACCATGCAGGTGGGGAAGATGGCAAAAAAGGCATATGCTTTTACGGGTTAGGGAATTGAGAACAAGAGTCAGGATGCCTTGTTGCAACTTTATAAGACTTTGATTAGGCCACACTTAGAATATTGCATTCAGTTCTGGTTGTCACATTATGGAAGGATGTGGGAGTTTTGAAGAGGGTGAAGAAGAGGTTTACCAGGATGCTGCCTGGATTAGAGGGTATGAGCTACAGGGTGAGGCTAGAAAAACTCAGGTTGTTTTATTCACAGGAGCAGAGGCTGAGGGGGGAGATTGATAGAAATCTATAAGATTATGAGATGTGTAGATAGGGTTAATGTCAGAATCTTCTGCCCAGAGCTGAAATGTCTTACAACTGGGGAGATTGATTTAAGGTGAAAGAAGTAAAGTTCAAAGGAGGTGTGAGGGGCAAGTTTTTACAGCCAGTTCCCCCTCGTTCTCACACATCACCCTACCAACCTCCGGATACAACGCATCATCCTCCGACACTTCCGCCATTTACAATCTGACCCCACCACCCAAGACATTTTTCCATCCCCACCCCTGTCTGCTTTCCGGAGAGACCACTCTCTCCGTGACACCCCTGTTCGCTCCACACTGCCCTCCAACCCCACCACACCCGGCACCTTCCCCTGCAACCGCAGGAAATGCTACACTTGCCCCCACACCTCCTCCCTCACCCCTATCCCAGGCCCCAAGATGACATTCCACATTAAGCAGAGGTTCACCTGCACATCTGCCAATGTGGTATACTGCATCCACTGTACCCGGTGTGGCTCCTCTACATTGGGGAAACCAAGCAGAGGCTTGGAGACCGCTTTACAGAACACCTCCGCTCAGTTCGCAACAAACAACTGCACCTCCCAGTCGCAAACCATTTCCACTCCCCCTCCCATTCTTTAGATGACATGTGCATCATGGGCCTCCTGCAGTGCCACAATGATGCCACCCGAAGGTTGCAGGAACAGCAACTCATATTCCGCCTGGGAACCCTGCAGCCTAATGGTATCAATGTGGACTTCACCAGTTTCAAAATCTCCCCTTCCCCAACTGCATCCCTAAACCAGCCCAGTTTGTCCCCTCCCCCCACTGCACCACACAACCAGCCCAGCTCTTCCCCCCCACCCACTGCATCCCAAAACCAGTCCAACCTGTCTCTGCCTCCCTAACCTGTTCTTCCTCCCACCCCAAGCTGCACCCCCATCTACCTACTAACCTCATCCCACCTCCTTGACCTGTCCGTCTTCCCTGGACTGACCTATTCCCTCCCTCCCTCCCTACCTCCCCACCTATACTCTCCTCTCCACCTATCTTCTTTTCTCTCCATCTTTGGTCCGCCTCCCCCTCTCTCCCTATTTATTCCAGTTCCCTCACCCCATCCCTCTCTCTGATGAAGGGTCTAGGCCCGAAACGTCAGCTTTTGTGCTCCTGAGATGCTGCTTGGCCTGCTGTGTTCATCCAGCCTCACATTTTATTATCTCTTTTTACAGACAGTGGTAGGCAGATTCGATAGGGACATTTAAGGGGCTTTTAGATAAGCACATGACTATGCAAGGAGTGGAGGGATCTAGACCGAGGGCAGGCGGAAGGGATTAGTTCAGTTTGGCGTCATTGTTCGGCACAACAGTTCTAAGGACTAGCTGCAGTCAGTATTTCAGTGGGATGTTTCAGCTTTTCTAGGTTCAGATGGCTACACCACTGAGCGGTGCTGTCGAGTAGAGTCGTGTGTTCATTTCAGCCCCTAATTCTGATGGAACAAACAGGAATTGGCGAAAGGTTTAAATTAAAACGAAGGTACTTTTGTCAATTTCCCTCGTTAAACTGCCAGCCTTCATGTAAATGGCGTTGATCTGTGAAGTTTCAGGTACATCTCGGCTGTATTTTATGAATACTTTTCGGGCCTCAAGTTTCTCCCAGTCTCAAGTTGAACTGTCTTCGGGAAGGGTGAGGGGTGTTGCTGTTCAAATTGAGACCGTCGGCAATCCGAGGCCCGAGATTATAATTTTTAGAGATAGCGCTGGGGTTTGTTTTTAAGAGCAAAGACTCACTAGAGTTACGATTCCTAGGTTTAAACCCTCTCACTGAGACAGAACAGGAAACGCGGTGACATCTGCTGGAAACGCAAGTATTAACATGAGGTAAGATGCAGTATTGACATGTTGTTCAGCCACTGACACAAAACAGCAAGAGAGCAAGTGGACCTGAACTGCTCTGGTCAGTCCTGCAATGTAACAGCCAGTCTGCAGCGAAAAAAAAATCCAATTTATTGCACATTTCTACAACATTCGAAACATCCTGGACAACCAATGTTTTTTTTAAATGCAGGTCTATTATAAAATAGCAAAGGCATTAATCAGTTTGTAACAGTAATGTGATAGTGATAAGTTTTGATATACTAGATTAACAGTAACCTGTGACATAAAGGACTCCCTTGCTCTTGTTTCAAGTGGTGCTGACACACTTACTTACAGGGCAGGCTGGCCTTAGTTTTATCATTTCACCTGAAAAACTGCAAGTCCAGTAGTGTGTGGCTTACTCGTGTGATCATGTGCTGAAAATGATATTATGTCTTGAGAAAAGATCTTGAACCTCTGACCTTTGGATTCAGAAGCAAGTGCGCTGTGGACAGTATTGGTCACCTTATATAAGCCAGGATGTAAATGCAGTGAAAACATTTATCAACCCTGTGACTGAATTTTTGAGGGTATTTTGGGAACTTTTGAGAGCAAATTCACAGGTACAGTGTACTTCGAATGCTACTTCTCAATTAGAAAAATAGTTTCTATCTAACCTATTATGTTCCTGTTAACAGCTTGAAAATTTTAATCAAACCACCACTTAATCTTCTCCAGGGAATGGAATCCCAATTTGTGAAACCTCTTGTCAAATGCAGATAGCTTTCTGGTAAATTTACATGACACTCCCTCCAAAGCCAGTATATCGAGGTGCCCAGAACTGAACAGGGTACTCTAGATGTGGTCCCATCACAGATTAGTATGGCTAAAACATGACTTCCAAGTCCCCACCCTCTATTCTACTTCCCTAGACAGAACATCCAACATTCCATTAGACTTTCTGATTTTTTTTTTAACCTTTTCATGGCCCCAGAAGATCCATGTACCATGACCTCCCAGACTCATCAGACCTCCAATGTTTCTCAGTTTTCACCATTTAGTAAGTCTTTATATTTTTGTTGAATCCAAAGTGGATGATTTTACATTTTCCTTTTTGAAACCCATTTAACTCAATTGTCCACTCATGTAATATAGCAATATCATTCTATAATTTTAAGCTGCCATTAGCACTGTATACAATACCATCTATCTTTATATTAGCAGTGTGCATTCAACATGGGAGGGGCGATGGTGTAGCAGTAATGTCTCTAAACTAGTTACAATATACCTAGAATACTGAGAACAGTTTTGGTCTCCTTGTCGCAGGAAAGAAATGCTGATGTTGGAGGCAGTTCAGAAAAAATCCACAACATTGATTCTGGATATGAAGGGATTTTCTTGTAAGGAAAGTAGATTGGGCTTGTACTTGAGTTTAGAAGAATGAGGGGTGACCCATTTGAAACGTACAAGATTCTTAGAGGCTTGACTGGGTAGATGTGATGAAGTAGATGAGAGTAAACCGGTTGATGTGGTGTATATGGATTTCAGCAAGGCGTTCGATAAGGTTCCCCACAGTAGGCTATTGTACAAAATGCAGAGGAATGGGATTGTGGGAGATATAGCAGTTTGGATCGTAAATTGGCTTGCAGAAAGAAGACAGAAGACAGAGGGTGGTGGTTGATAGGAAATGTTCATCCTGGAGTCCAGTTACTAGTGGTGTACCGCCAGGGTCAGTGTTGGGTCCACTGCTGGTCATCATTTTTATAAACGACCTGGATGAGGGCGTAGAAGGATGGGTTAGTAAATTTGCAGATGACACTAAGGTCGGTGGAGTTGTGGATAGTGACGAAGGATACTGTAGGTTACAGAGAGACATAGATAAGCTGCAGAGCTGGGCTGAGAGGTGGCAAATGGAGTTTAATGCAGACAAGTGTGAGGCAATGCACTTTGGTAGGAGTAACTGGAAGGCAAAGTACTGGGCTAATGGTAAGATTCTTAGTAGTGTAGATGAGCAGAGAGATCTCGGTGTCCATGTACACAGATCCTTGAAAGTTTCCACCCAGGTTGACAGGGCTGTTAAGAAGGCACACAATGTTTTAGCTTTTATTAATAGAGGGATTGAGTTCCAGAACCAAGAGGTTATGCTGCAGCTGTACAAAACTCTGGTGCAGCCACACTTGGAGTATTGCGTACAGTTCTGGTCACCACATTATAAGAAGGATGTGGGAGCTTTGGAAAGGGTGCAGAGGAGATTTACTAGGATGTTGCCTGGTATGGAGGGAAGGTCTTACGAGGAAAGGCTGAGGGACTTGAGGCTGTTTTCGTTAGAGAGAAGAAGGTTGAGAGGTGACTTAATTGAGACATATAAAATAATCAGAGGGTTAGATAGGGTGGATAGGGAGAGCCTTTTTCCTAGGATGGTGATGGTGAGCACGAGGGGGCATAGCTTTAAATTGAGGGGTGAAAGATATAGGACAGATGTCAGAGGTAGTTTCTTTACTCGGAGAGTAGTAAGGGAATGGAACGCTTTGCCTGCAACGGTAGTAGATGCGCCAACTTTAGGTACATTTAAGTCGTCATTGGACAAGCGTATGGACGTACATGGAATAATGTAGGTTAGATGGGCTTCAAATTGGTATGACAGGTCGGCACAACATCGAGGGCCGAAGGGCCTGTACTATGCTGTAATGTTCTATGTTCTATGTTCTTTGTTAAGTAGTTTCTCTTTGCCCTCTGATCCTGGACCAATTTGCATAATCTCAGAGTAGGAGTAGTTCAGTTGAGACAGAGATGAGGTGAAATTTTTCCAAGGGTAGTGAATCTGTGGAATTCTTTACTGCAGAGGGCTGTAGAGGCTGTGTTATTAAGTATATTCAAAGTTGAGACAGACAGATTTTTACTCTGTCAGGGAATCAAGTGTTATGAGGAAATGGCCGGAAAGTGGAGTTGAAGATTTTCAGATCAGTCATGATCTCACTGAATGTCCTAGCAGACTCAGTGGGGCTGAATGGCCTCCATCTGCTCTTACATCTTTTGTATTTACAGAAATCTAACAAGCTTGAGGATTGGGAATAATTTCTCATTTGGAAAAGGAAGTTGATTAAGAGGGAATAAATATAGTGCGAGAGCAAACTTGCAAAGGATATGAAAATGTGTTTAAAAAATTAATGAAGACAGATGTCTGTTATAATCTGAAATGGAAGAATTTATAATGAAGATCAAGGAAATGACTAACATTCAAACAACTGTTTTAGTTCTGTCACAAGAAAGACAAAAAATACTTTCATGAAAAACTAGGGTACCAAGAGTCTAGTGAGGAGGAATTAAGAAAATTAGAATGTGCTAGGGAAATGAAAGGGGCTGAAAGCTTCCTAAATCTCCAATGCCTGATAATCTACATCCCAGAACGCTAAAGGATGTGGCCCTGGAAAAAGTGAAATTGACGGTTGTCATCTTCCAAAGTTTTGTAGATTTTAAAACAATCCTGGCAGATTGTAGGGTGGCAAAGGTAACCCCATATTTTAAAAATAAAAGGAGAAAACAGGTGAGGAGGAAAAGAAAAAGCATCAGACAGATATTTGGATTTTTCAGAATTCATTTGATGAAATACCATATAATATCTTAGTATGCAAAATTAAAGCATGTGGGATTGGTCACAATATCCTAGTGAGGAAACAGTAGAAAGAAATGGATCATTTTTGATGCGAAAGGTGGTGAATGATGTGGTACAATAGGGATCAGTGCTTGGTACACAGCTATTCTCAGTACAATCAATGATGTGGATGAGAGAATCAAATGTAACATTTCTGATTTTGTTGCCAGCACGAAATATGGTAGGATTGTGAGTGCCGAACATGATGTAGAAAGTCTTTGAGATGATTTGAGGTTGAGAGTATGAATAAGGGTGACGTTCTGTACTTCTGTGGGAGAAACGGAATGGCAGGTTATTATTTAAACATTGATTGGGGAATGTTGATGTGCAGAGTCCTTGTACACTAATCATTGAAAGAAGTATTCAGGTTCAGGAAGGAGTTAAGAAGGCAAATGTTATGTTGGCCTTTATTGCAAAAGGATTTAATACAGGAGCAGGGATAGCTTGTAGCTGTACAGGGGATTGGTGAGACCACACCTGGAATATTTGTGCAGATTTGATTGAAACTTATACCTAAGTACAGTGAAAAGCTTTGTTTATGAGCAGTACAGGCAGATCATAGTAAGCAAGGATGTTCAGATTAAAAATACTTAGAGGCGTACAGGTTGTATTGCACAGGGTGTGTGCTTGATCAATGTTAGCAAGACCAGCATTATTTGAGATGACAGAGTCCATTCATCAATCTAAAAACAGCTGAGAAGAAGCTGTCCTGAACCTGCTTGTGCTTCTGTATCTTCTGCTTGACGGAAAAGGTTGTACGAGGTTATTACCGGGTTGAGATAGGTCCTTGATGATGTTGGCAGCCAAGCCGTGGAATTGAGCTGTGTAAATGGAGTCCATTGATGGAAGAGGATCAGAGATAATGGGAACTGCAGATGCTGGAGAATCCAAGATAATAAAATGTGAGGCTGGATGAACACAGCAGGCCAAGCAGCATCTCAGGAGCACAAAAGCTGACGTTTCGGGCCTCTGATGAAGGGTCTAGGCCCGAAACGTCAGCTTTTGTGCTCCTAAGATGCTGCTTGGCCTGCTGTGTTCATCCAGCCTCACATTTTATTATCTTCCATTGATGGAAGGTTGGCTTCCGTGATTGTCTGGGCTGGGCACACCATCTTCTGTTGTTTATTACAGACCTGAACAGAGCAGTTGCCGTACTTTGCTGTGATGCACCCAGACAGTACGCTTTCAACTGTGTAGCTGTAGAAGTTGGTGAGGGACCTTACGGATGTACCAGATTTCCTGAGCCGCCTGAGGAAGAAGAGACATTGTTGGCCTTCTTGACCGTTGCATCCACATGGAAGTCAAGGACATATTGTTGGTTATCATAACTCAGTGACACTTTGCACTCTCTACCCTCTCAACCTCAATTCTATTGATGTAGATGGGGGCACGTTCTCCTCCTTTCTTTCTGAAATCAATGATCAGTCCTTTAATTTTTCAGATGTTGAGAGAGAGAGGTTGTTATCATTGCACCATGTCACCAAGCTGCCTGTCTCCCTTCTGTATTTTGACTTGTCATGTTGGACATCTGTCTCACTTATGGTGGCAACACAGTTGTAGTCTCCTTACCTGAAAAGAATATCTTTTTGTAGAGGGAGTGCAGCAAAATTTCACCAATCTGATTATTTGAATGGTGGGATTTAATACTTTTTGGAAGAAATTCAATTGAAAACTTAACTGTTAAGACAGAAAAGGCAGGATTGTTGTGTAAGGACAGATTAGACCGACTGGACCTATATTCACTTGAGTTTAGAAGAATGGGAGAGCATCTCATTGAAGCATATAAAATTCTGCACACAGGAGTGACGTTTAGCCTGGCTGGAGGGAGGGGTGGGAGTGGGTAATGTTCTAAAACTGGGAGATGGGGGCATGGTCTACAGATGTAGGTAGGCCATTTGGGATTGAGAGGAGAAGAAAGTTGTTCATTTAGAGGGCAGTAAATATGTGGAATTTTCTACCACAGAGAGCTGTTGAGGCCAAGTCCATAAGACCATAAGATATAACAGCAGAATTTAGGCCATTTGGCCTAATGAATCCACTCCACCATTCGATCATGGCTGATATGTTTCTCATTCCCATTCTCCTGCCTTCTCCCTGTAACCCTTTTTCACCTTCCCAAACAAGAACCTATTTCTGCCTTAAATGTACTTAATGACTGGGCCTCCACAGCCATCTGTGGCAATGAGTTCCACAGATTAACCATATTCTGGCTGAAAAAAATTCCTCCTCATCTCAATTCTAAAGATCGTCCTTTCACTCTGAGGCCCTTTCCTAATCTCTCCTAGTGGAAACATCTTCTCCACATCCACTCTATCAAGGCCTCTCAGTATTTCATAAGTTTCAATGAGATCTCCTTCATTTTCTTGAACTCTATGGAATACAGACCTAGCGTTCTCAACTGCTCCTCATATGACCAACACTTGATTCCTGGGAACATTCTTATACCCCCTCCAATACCAACACATTCTTCTTTTGATACAAGGCCCAAAACTGCTCACAATATTCCAAATGCAGTCTGACCAGAGCCTACAGACTCTCAACAGTACATTTCTGCTTTTATATCCTAGCCTTCTTGAAATGAATGCTAACATTGCAGTTGCCTTCCTAACTGCCAATTCAACCTGTATGTTAACCTTAAGAGAATCCCAAGTCCCTTTTGTCCTTCAGATTTCCAAAGTCTTTCTCCATTTCGAAAATAATCCACATCTCTATTCTTCCGACCAAAGAGCATAACTTTACATTATATTCCATCTACCACATCTTTTCCCATTCTCCTAGCCTATCCAAGTCTTTCTGCAGCTTCCCTGCTTCCTCAGCACTATCTGCCCTTCCACCTATCTTTGTGTCATCTTGAAACTTAGCAACATGGCCCTCAGTTCCTTCATCCAGATCTTCGTTGATATATAATGTAAATAGTTGTGGTCTCAACACCGACCCATGCAGAACTCCACTAATCACTGGCTCCCATCTTGAAAAAGACCCCTTTAGTCTCTCACTCTGCCTCTGCCAGTCACCTAACCTCTATCCATGCCAGTACCTTATCCCTAACAACTATGGAATCCTATTTAGCAGCTTCCTGTTTGGCAACTTGTCAAAGGCCTTCTGAAACCCAAATAGATCACGTCTGCTGGCTGTACTTCATCTAGCTTGCTTGTTACCACTTCAAAGAATTTTGACAGATTTGTCCGGCATCACCTCCCTTTGATGATTGGGTATGCTGACTCAGCCCTTTTTTTTTTAAAACCATGCACTTCCAAGTACTCTGCAATCTTATCCTAAATAATGGGCTCTTAAATCTTACCAATGGCCAGGGTCACGCTAACTGGTCTATGATTGCCCAACTTCTGCCTCTGTCCCTTTTTAAGCAGGGGCATTACATTAGCCATTATCCATTCTTCTGGGACTGTCCCTGACTCCAATGATTCCTTAAAGATCACCATCAATGCCTTCACAATCTCCTCATCTGTCTCCTTCAGAACCCTGAGGTGTAGTTCATCTGGTCTGGGTGATTTATCTACCTTCAGACCATTGCTCTTCTCCATACCTTCTCCTGAATGATGGCCACTGTACTTACCACTACTCCCTGACTCTGTTGAAGTTCTGGTCTGCTACTGGTGTCTTCCACCATGAAGATTGATGCAAAGTACCTATTCAGTTTCTCCATTATTTCTTTAGTCCCTGTAACAACACCAGCCTCATTTTTCCAGCAGTTCAATATCCACTCTTTCCTCTTTCTCACCATTTAGATGTCTTAAAGAAACTCGTGTAATCTTCTTTTATATTACTAGTTAGTTTACTCTCATATTTCATCTTCACCTTCCATTATTGCTTTTTTAGTTATCCTGTGCTGGTTTTTAAAGGCCTGTAGCTCCCACTAATCGTCGCCACGTTGTATGCTTTTTCTTGTGCTTTCATGCTGTTCCTGACTTCCTGCATCAGCCAATGGTTGCCTCATTCTCCCCTGCAGATGTTTCTTTTTACTTGGGGTGAATTTCTGCTGTGGCTCCCAAATTAACCCCAGAAACCGCTGTCATTGCTGCTCCACTGTTATCCCTACTAGGCTCCCCTTCCAATCAGCTCTGGTCAGCTCCTCCCTCAGACCCTCTTTCACTTTTTGCTATTGATTTAAGCTCATTTCTTACTAATAAGGCAACCCCTCCTTCTCCGCCCATCTGCCTGTCCTTTTGATAGAATGCATACCCTAAGATATTTAGTTCTCAGCCCTGAACCCCTTGCATTCATGACTCTGTGATACCCAAAATGACGTACGCCCCAATTTCAATCTGCACCATAAGCTCATTTACCTTGTTTTGTATTCTGCATACTTTGAAGTACAACATCCTCCGTCCTGCATTGATTGCCTCCCTTGTCATAGTTGTTCCAACATCTGCTGAAGTTAGATTCCTGAACCGTTCCATACTGTCACATCTGGAAATTTTAATGACCTCTGCTGAGCACCCACTCCCTCCACCTTTAGCTTTTTCCACAATTTTCCATGAAACTGAACCTATCCCCATACTATTTAAAGCCCTATCTATAGCCTTAGTTATGCGATTCACCAAGACTCTGGTCCCTATATGATTCAGGTGGAGCCCATCCCATCAGAACAGCTCCCTCCTTCCATAGTAATGGTGCCAATGTCCCATTAATTCAAATCCATTTCTCCCACACCAATCTTTAAGCCACATGTTTACCTGTTCAATATTGTTGACCCTGTGCCAATTATCTTGTGGTTCAGGTAGTTACTCAGATTACCACCTTTTTGCTTCTGAGTTTTAATTTAGCCCCTAGCTGCTCATATTCCCTCAGCAGAACTTCTTTTCTCTTTGTACTTATGTCGTTGCTACCTTGTGGACCACAACAACTGGATCTTTCCACTCCAACTCCTGTGCGGCCTAAATAAGATATCCTGAACCTGGGCACCAGGCAGTTAACGCAGCCTTCAGGACTCTTTCTGAAGGGTCCCAACCCGAAACGTCGGCCTTCCTGCTTCTCTGATGCCGACTGGCCTGCTGTGTTCCTTCAGCTCCACACTGTGTTACTTCAGGACTCTTGACCCTGATCACAGAGAACTGTGTCAATTCCCCTGACTATACTATCCAAATTACAACTAGACTTCTCTTCCCCCACACTTGAATGGCTCCCTGTAACCACTGAATATATACATAATATATAAGAAAAATAAATAATTATACAGATGCTAAAGGCATCAATGGGTATGTAGAGAGAGCGGGAGTTTAGTGTTGAGTCAGATGATCTGCCATGATCATTGTAATGGCTGGGCCCCCTCAATTAATCAAGTGGCCCCTATTTTCTGTGATTCTACCTGTGATTCCAGATCCATGGAAATGTATCATAACAGTCCTCTGAAGTGACTTGGCTAGGTCACTAAGTTCAAGGGCAATCAGGAATGGTAAACAAAAGCTGTCTTTATTATTTACAATCACATCCTGTGACAGAATAAAGTAAAAAAAAAATTTCTGACATCAAAATTGTGAATAAATAACTGAGGTCTCAGAACACTGGCTCAGTGGTTAGCACTGCTGCTTCACAGCACCAGGGGTCCAGGTTAGATTCTGCACTCCGGCAACTGTCTGTGTGGAGTTTGCACATTCTCCCTGTGTCTGCGTGGGTTTCCTCCCACAGGCCAAAGACGTACAGGCTAGGTGGATTGGCCATGCTAAATTGCCCGTAGTGTTAAAGGGATGTGTAGATTAGGTGTGTCCTAAGGGGATGGGTCTGGGTGGGATGTTCTGAGGGTCAGTGTGGACTTGTCGGCCAAAGGGCCTGTTTCCACACTGTAGGGATTCTAAGTCTAACAGTTCCTCATGGATCACTACTTATCATCCTGCCAATGACAGTACCTTTCCTTTATCCTGGATTAGCTGACTGGCAAATTTCCTGACTAGATCAATAATTTGTGCTCAATTTTGGGACCTGAGCAAACAGATTCTTATGAGAGACAGTCTGTATAAATAACATATATAGACATTCGCCTGTCTGCTTCTTTGGTCGTCTCTTCAAAAAAAATTCAATCAGGGCTGCTGAGCATTACCTTTCCTTTACAAATCCATCCTGGTTCTTTCTTGATCTGCTAAAAACTTTTCAATTTGTTCAGTCACCCTATCTTTAATGACAGACTTTAGTAATTTCCTAGCAATAGATGTTAAACTAATTAACCTGTGATTTCCCCAGTTCCCCTTTCTTAAACAGTGTAGTAAAGTGCATATTTTCCAACCTAAAGGAACGGATCCCAAATAAATAGTTTACACATTCCCCAACACTATCACTCCTATATTCTCACCTTTTAAGCCTGGAACAGAAACCATCTCTTCTTGGGGGTTTATTTTTTGATGTCATTATTTTCTTCATTTGTGACTTTTTTTTGTGGAGAGTCAGGTGGATTTACAGCACAACACCTTTTGGCCCAGTGCAAGTCGGTTATTTTAGTTATGTTAATTGTGTAACTCCCTGTCCTGTTGCATTATTGGTTTCCCTGGATATCCAGCAGACTGACGACTTTCTCCACAGTAACTACTGATCGTAAATATTCAGCGTGTCCTCCATTTCCTCATTTCATTGAAAATGTCAGAATTATCAGTTAACATAGGATTCACATTGTTCTGGACCACCCTCTCTTTCCAAATAAATGGAAAAACCTTTGTGATTTTGACATTCTTTGCAAGTTACTTCACATTCATTCATCCTTTTTGTAACTCTTACTATCTGCTGTACCACCCTTTACTATGTTGCATCTTTGCCATTTACCAGGATGTGTCCTTTAAAGCATTTTCATATGCTTTCTTTTACTTTTTATGTTGTATGCTCCTTCTTTCATCATCTGCAGAATTTATTTGGCAAATAGACCACTTGCTCCTTTGGTATATGAATAATGTTTTGAATAATCTCATGAAAGGTGCTACAAAAATGCAATATCTTCCTTGTAGCTGTTTTGAAACAACTTTAGATACTTCAAAGTAGTTTAAGAGTCAACCATGTTGGTGTAGAATGAGAATCATGTATGGGACAGATCACACAGACACAGATTTCCATTCCTAAAGAACATCAGTCTTACAAACATCAGTTCTTTTCAATTGTAGAATTTTAAAGTCAAATTCTGAAGTTTCTATGTTGGAATTTGAAGTTACATTCAATGAGAACAAATACTTATTTATATAACACCTTTAACATCACAAGATACTTCACGTGAGCATGATGACACTGAGCCACATAAGGTGATATTGTTAGGTTTTAGGAAATGTCTTCGAGGACAGTGAGATAGAAAGGTTTGTGGAGGGAGTTCCAGAGCTGGTGTTCTGGACTCTGTATGCCCGTGTGAATTAAATCAGTCAACTAGCATATCCTGTCACATGATCTAATGTGCACTTGTAGGAGGAGGAAAGAAAATACAAAACTTGAATCAATAGTCATCTCTCACCAAATGAACGTTCTCCCTTTCTTCTTCCTTTCATCCGTGTTCTTACGATTGATCCAGTTAAACAGTGAAGCTCAGGTACAGGGGAGGGCATAAAAGAACATTCTCCGCACACACAGCATTTATTGTTCAATAAGTGAAGATACTGGGATTGAGAGGGGCCATGTCACTCTGTCTGTGCAGCAGTGATTTGATATGGTCTCCAGTGACAGGGTTTGTTGTTCTGGGAGGGACATCTCTCACCTCTCAGCAGCTGCTTCAACAAATATTACCCTGCTGCGGAATGTATGGAAAGGAGCTGTGTTCACTAAAGGATTACACTGCAACTATGTGCTACATGACACCCTTAAATTGAGAATCTCAAGGGATTTAAGAGATAAATAATGGATATTCAGGAATAGGTACCAACAGGTATCTGATTAAGAGTTGAGGGACTATTTAGAATAGTGGATTTGAAGTTATAGGCTGCAATCCAGTCAGAGGTGAGACAGTATTTGGTTCATTCTTTGTACACAGTTCTTGGAGTCCTTGAGGTGTAATTGTTTCTGTATCTCCTATGAAGGTCATGGAGTCCTGTACAGAGCAGTGATTGTCACTGCAAATTATTGTTCCACTGACAGCTTAGACCAGACCTGTGGCTTACCTGCGATCTATACTGGTTAGCTTGTTAGAGTGTAGAATTTCAATACAGAAATGGACCATTTGGCTCATCTGGTCTAAGCTGATGCTCACGTATTACTAACTACTAGTATTACTAGTTAATACGAGACAGACCTGAGATAAGGGGAGCATTTTCAGGCTGGCAACCTGTAACTCATGGAGTGCCACCAGGATCACTGCTGGGGCTACAGTTATTCTCAACATATGTCATGCACTTGGAAAGGCAAGGACTAATTAGGGATAGTCAGCATGGCTTTATATGCAGGAAATCGTGTCTCATGAACTTGAGGAAGTAACAAAGAGGATCGAGGGCAGAGTGGTGGACGTGATTTGTGTGGACTTCAGTAAAGCATTTGACCAGGTTCCTCATCCTAGACTGATTACCTCTATGGAACATAGGGAGAACTAGCCATTTAGATACAAAACTGGCTTTGAGGTAGAAGACAAATGTAGTGGTGTTTGGGTTGCTGTTCAGAGTGGAGCCTGTGACCAGTGATGTGCCACGAAGGTCAGTGCTGGGTCCACTGCTTTTTGTCATTTATACAAATAATTCAGATGTGAACATCGGAGGTATAGTTAATAAGTTTGCAGATGACACTGAAATTGGAGGTATTGTGGACAGTGAAGAAGGTTACCTCAGAGTACAACAGGATCTTGATCTGATGGGCCAAGGAGTGGCAAATGGAGTTTAATTTAGGTAAATGTAGGGTGCTGCATTTTGGAAAGGCAAGTCAGGGCAGAGATACATGAGGAACCTTGTTCCTGAACAAAGAGATGTTGGAGCATAGGTTCATAGTTCCTGGAAAGTAGAATCACAGGTAGACAGGATAGTGAAGAAGGCATTTGGTATGCTTGCCTTTATTTGTCAGTGCACTGAGTACAGGAGCAGGGAGGTCATGTTACAGCTATACAGGACATTGGTTAGGCCAGTTTTGGAATACTGCATGCAATTCTGGTCTCCCTGCTATGGGAAAGATGTTATGAAACTTGAAAGGATTCAGAAAAGATTTACAAGGATGTTGTCAGGGCTGGAGACTTTGCAACATAGGGAGCGGCTGTAGTTGCTTTCCTTCGAGCATCAGAGTGATGGATGATTTTTTTTAGAAGTTTATAAAATCATGAGAGGTATAGATAGGGTGAATAGGCAAGGACCAAGGGTAAGGGAGCCCAAAATAAAGGGCATAGGTTTAAGGTGAGAGGGGAAAGATATAAAAGGAACCAAAGCGGCAGTGTTTTCGCACAGAGAGTGATGGGTGTTTGGAATGTGCTGTCAGGGAAATGGTGGAGGCTGGTACAGTTACAACACTTAAAAGGTATCTGGATGAGTATATGAATCGGAAGGGTATAGAGTTATATGGGCCAAATGCTGGCAAATGGGACTAGATTAATCTAGGATATCTGGTCAGCATGGACGAGTTAGACCAAAGGGTCTGTTTCCAGGCTGCACAGCTTCATAACTCTGAGTCTTATGTTAATGTACTAACACTAAGTTTATGGATAAAATAAAAATAGGTCAGCAGGCAATAGGAAGGATGACACAAGTAGTCACTTCAGGGATATAGAGATAGTAAGAAATACCGATGCTGGAGTCAGAGATAAGAGTGTAGAGCTGGATGAACACAGCAGGCCAGGCAGCATCAGAGGAGCAGGAAAGCTGATGTTTCAGGTCAGGACCCTTTTTCCTGAAGAAGGGTCCAGACCCGAGATGTCAGCTTTCCTGCTCCTGATGCTGCCTGGCCTGCTGTGTTCCTTCAGCTCCCTTCAGAGGGATATATTCAAGTTAAGGAAGGTGGTATATAAAGTGGGAAAATACTTTGGCTGGAAGAATAAAAGATCTGAATATTATGGAAATGGGGAAGAATTACAGAAAGCTGCAACAGAGGGAGTGGGGGTCCTTGTGCGTGAGTCACAAAATGCTAGCATCCAAGTTCAGCAGGTCATGGGAAAGGCAAATGGACTGTTGGCCTTTTGTTTCAAAGGGAATAAAGTATAAAAATAGGAAGGTGTATAAAATTATACAAAGACAGTCATCAGACCACAACTGGAAAACTGAACAGCTTTGGGGCCCTTTATCAAAGAAAATATCCTAGCATTGGAGGAGATCCAGAGAAGGTTCACCACGTTGATACCATGTAGGGACAGACTGTCCTATGAGGAGGGCTTGAAGTTTAGAAGAATGAACAACAGGTTTAATGCAACATTCAAAATTCTAAGGTGACCAGAGACAATAGATGTGGACATGTAGCTTTCCCCTTTGTTGAAAAGTTTCAGCAGAAGGCATCATCTCAGAATAAAGGGTAGCCCATTTAAGACAGATGAGGAGAAATGTCTTCTGAGGGTAGTAAATCTGTGGAATTCTTTACCATGGAGGGCTGTTGAAGCTGTGTCATGAATCCATTTCAGCCTTGAATATATTTAATGTTTACTCTGTAAGGGAATCTAAGATTATGGGGATAAGAGAGTATAGCTGAGTTGAGGATTATCAGATCAGCCATGATCTAATTGAATGACAGTGCAGACTTGATGGGCCAAACGGCCTACTTCTGCCCCTCTGTCTGATGGTCTAAATCCCCTTCCATCATTCCTCATCTCGCTCCTGTTAATACATCATTCCTTTCTCTCACTTGGTTTTAACCTGACAGCATCAAATTCCTCTAACTGCATGGTTGGAGTTTTCTTTTTCGAGCTGGGTGGTATATGAGCACAGGAACTTTACATGCTGAAGTCGAAACTGTTCTTGAGGGAGACTCACTGAAAATTGAATCAGTCAAAATCCTTCAAAGTGGCTTCCTTAAAAACTAAGTCACAGGGTGTCACACCAGAGTGTATCATGCGAGTCACTAAAACCAAACCAAACCCACAGGTCCTGTTCTAAAAACAGAATTGCTAAACTTTGCCCTTGACTGAGGTTCCACAGAACAAGCTGCATTACAAACCTACACACCTAGTTTCTTTTCCAGTGATAGAATGAGAACTCTTTGCAAACTGCTCCCACGACTTTCACATTGATGTTTAGATGTACACAAGATGGTCATCTTTATTTTCCATTTGGAATGCCTAATTTGCAAACACTCCTACCTTCCACCTCCCCAAAACAGCCAAAGCGTTTACCTGTGCCTCAGTGGGTAGTTCCCTCTTCTGAGTCACAGTATTGTGGTTTGGAGTTCTGTTCCAGAGACTGGAGTACACAATCTAAACTTGCATTCTCAGAGGAAATGTTCTATTCAACATGCTTGCAGTTGGCTTATTGCACCAAGCATTTCCTCAAGATGAGCTGAGTATTTATGTAATCCTACAGAAGATTGTTTGTGATCCTACATTTGAGAAGGCTATAGTGCACTGCATGTAACTACATGAGGCATCTCTGTTGTATTAACTTTTTAAATTGAATTTATCTTTTTATTTTAAATATCCTTTACTTGGTTAACATGTTTAAATTACTTTGGTTTTCATTGGTTTGTTGTAGCAAAAGTTTGAAAAATTGAAGTCTTGTCCAGCAATTCTCTTTCCATTAGGGTCAAAAACATGTGACCTTTGAAAAGTGACCAGTCTCTGAAGCAATGGTGACGTATGAAATGTTAAAACCAAGGCCCTGCCTGACCTTTCAAACAGAACCACAACTGGCTGTTTTGTACAGCACAGAAGATCAAAGTGCATTAAATAAGTAGTACCGGGGCACAGATAGGCATTTCTGTGGCTGCGAGCGACTCCCCAGATGTGTACTGCCTCCACAGTAACAGGGTGAAGGATGTCTCTGAGCGGGCAGGAGACATCCTCTAAAGAGTGAGCATCCAGAGGTTGTGATCCAAATTGGTACGAACACCGTAGACAAGAAAAGTGATGAGATCCTGCAAAAAGAGTTTAGGGGTAGGGTAGTAAGTTGAAAAGCAGGATGTTTAGGGTTGTAATCTCTGGATTACTCCCTGTGCCATGTGGCAGTGAGGCTAGGGATAAGAAGAGAGTACCACTAAAAACATGGCTAAACAGCTGGGAGGAGGGAAGGCTTCAGGTATATGGATCATTAGGATGTTTTCCGGGGAGGTGGGACCTGTGCAAGAAACAGTTGCACAAATATCCTGGCAGGAGGTTTGCTAACGCCATTCAGAAGGGTTTAAACTAGTGTGGCAGGGAGGTGGGAACGAGAGAAGTAGGTCAGTAAGTGAAATGATTGAGGAGAAATCAGACTCAGGCCTGTAAGGCTAAGAGGAAGAACAGACAGGGAGATGTTACTGAACATAACAGGACTGGGGTCTGAAGTGTATTTGTTTTAATAATGAGGAGTATGACAGGTCAGGCAAGTGAGCTTAGTTATATGTATTAATCCAAGCTCTATGATATTGTAGCTATTACAAAGACTTGGTTAAGAAAGGGACAATTTGGCAGCTTAAAAGATTTAGATGTTTTAAGTGTGATAAACCCTGATAAACAACAGGGTTCTTGTGGGTGCTTTCAACTCCCCTCAATATTGATTGGGACTCCCTTAGTACCAGGGGCTTGGGATGGAATAGGGAGGGGTGGGTGGATTTGTGAGGTGCATACAGGATGGTTTCTTGAAGCAATATGTAAACAGTCCAACTGGGGAAGTGGCCTATTAGATCTGGTATTAGGGAATGACCGAGCCCGGCCAGGTCGAAGTTTCAGTGGAAAATGGGAGCATTTTGTGAACAGTGACAATAATTCTGTACATTTTGAATTATTTACAGGTAAGGATTAGAGTAGGTCTTGGGTGAAAGTACTAAAAACTGTGGGGAGGGTAACTACCACAACATTAGGCAGGATCTGGGGAAGTGTCGATTGGGGGCAGCTGTTTGGAGGGTAAATTCACATGTCATGTGGGAATCTTTTAAGGCCAGTTGCTTAGCATGCAGGACCAGTATGCTCCTGTGAAAATCAAGGATAAGGATGGCAAGATTGGGGAACCTCGAATGACAATAGAAATTGTGAGCTAGTCAAAAAGAAAGGAGGCATCCATGAGGATTAGGAAACTGAAGACAGACAGAGCCCTTGAAGAATATAAAAGAACTTAAACAAGGAATTATGAGGGATAAAGGGGCCATGAAATAACCTTGGAAACAGAATTAAGGAAAATCCAAAAGCATTTTATCCGTATAAGGAGCGAGAGGGTAGCAAGGTCCACTCAAGGACAAAAGAGAATTTACACACGGAGCTGGAAGAAGTGAGTAAGGTCCTTAACAAACTTTATGTATTAGTACTCTCGAAGGAGAAAGACATGGCGGTTGTTGAGTCTAGAGAGGGTTATGTTGATGTTCTAGGGCATGTTGCTATTAAAAAAGGTAGTGTGGGTGTTTTGAAAAGCAATAAAGTAGATCAGTCCTATGGACCTGCTGGGATCTATCCCAGAATGGTGAGGAAAGAAATTGCTGGGGCCTTGAATGAAATCTTTGTATCCACTTTAGTCCCAGAAGATATCCTATAGGACTCGAGATTAGTCAAGTTGTTCCTTCAAGGAGGAGAACAGGGATAGTAGAGGACATTACAGGCCAGTGACCCTTATGTTAGTGGTAGGAAAATTATTGGGAGAAGATTAGGGACAAGATTTATTCACATTTGGAAAAATATATGGACTTATTAGCCACAGACAACATGACTTTGTGCAGGGAAGGTCATGTCTCTCAATAAAAACCGAAAGAATTGCAGATGCTGTAAATCAGGAACAAAAATAAAGTTGCTGGAAAAGCTCAGCAGATCTGGCAGCATCTGTGGAAGAGAAAACAGTTAACGTTTCGGGTCTGGTGACCCCCACCCCTGAGACCTGCTGAGCTTTTCCAGTAACTTTGTTTTTGTCATTTCTCTCAAACTTGGATTTGAGTTTTTTTTTGAAGAAATGATAGAGACAATTGATGAGAGAAGGGTGGTGGATGTTGGATACATGTACTTTAGCAAGGCCTTTGACAAGGTCCCTTGTGGCAGGCTGATACAGGTGAAGTCATATGGGATCCACACAGTGACCTGGTAAGATGGATAGAGAACTGGCTTGGTTATTGAGGACAGTAGTGGTGGAAGGGGAGTTTTTCCAACAGGAGGTTTGTGACCCATGATGTTCTTCAGAGATCAGTGCTGGAGCCGGTGTTGTTTGTAATGATTGGGAGGAGAAAGTACGTAGTCTGATTAGTAAGTTTGCAAATGACATGAAGATTAGGGGAGTTGCAGATAATGAAGAGGATTGCTAGAGGATACAGCAGAATATAGGTATGATGATGATTTGGGCAGAGAAACAGCAGATGTAGTTTAATCCAGACATGCAAGTTGATACATTTTGGAAGGTCTAATGCAGCAGGGATATTTAAGTATGTGGCAGAACCCTTAGAAGCATTAACAAACAGGGATCTGGCGTACAATTCCATAATTCTCAGAGTAGTAACACAATTGGATAAGGCATATGGCATGCTTACCTTCATTAGTCAGAGCTTGGAGTATTAAAAACTGGTAAGTCATGTTGCAGCTGCATTTAGTAGGGCTACTTTGGAATTATTCGTACACTTCTAGTCACACTACTGGAAGGATATGGAGGCTTTGGAGAGGTACAGAAACAATTTGCCAGGATGTTGGCTGGCTTGGATGGCATTAGCTGTGAAGAGAGATTAGACAAACTTGTTTTATCCTCCACACATTAAAGTCAGAGGCTGAGGAAGCGACCCAATAGAAATTTACAAAATTATGAGAAGCACAAATAGAATGGATAGTCAGTCTTTTTTTGCTAGAGTAGCAACGTAATGACTAGGTGACATAGTTTGAAGGTAAATGCAGTAAGATTAAATGAGATGCAAGAAAGTTTTTTTTTTAAAAACTGAGGTTTGTAATTGCCTGGAGTGAGCTGCCAGAAGTGATGATAGATGCAGATCCAGTAGCAATGTTTAAGAGACATCTTGACAGATGCATGATTAGGCAGGGAACAGAGACAGAAGCTTTTTAAGTTTAGAAAGACCATGTGTCTTGGTGGGTCTGAAGGGCCTTTTCTCGTGCTGTACTAAGCTCTTCATTCTAAGAACTCTGGCTCTGAATGAAATATCATAGCATTCTATTCGGCAGGTTTTGTTAGTGGTACCTCCCACTCTCAGCAATAGGTTAAAGCAGCAAGTCCCAAGTCTCCCTCAGCTGCAACAAGAATTGAACCTGCACTGTTAGGATAATTCTGTTTTACACACTAGCCGTTTAGTCAGCTGCTTAGAGAAAAGCTCTCCTGGCACTAATTCAAAGAACAGCATTCTGGTTCTCCCCAGTACCCTCCTATTTATTCCTCAACCAACATCACACCCATGGCAATTAGTGGAAACTTGCTGTGTGCAAGCTTACTGCTCCATTTTCTACATCAGTACCGCACTGGAAATAACTTAGTTGTTAGTACATTTCTTTCAACATAATCCTCTTCTGAAGCCCCAGGGGATATTTTATGATAAAAGCATTGAAAGTTGTTGTGAGGGCAAAACACAGAAGAAATGTATGCTGCACTTGAGATGTATGTGCCCTGATAATAACCAAGCCCCGTCCAATGGTAGCGAATAAATCGGCATGAACCAAACAAGAGGTTGACTAGCATAGTGGATGCAGCCAAATTAGTTTGAGCCTGAATGATGAAGAGAAAGCACACACAACGTGCAGTCAGTTTCCTTTCTCGAAACTTGAATGTTTAGATTACCATTTTGGTAAAGTGTGCTGATGAGCTAGAAGCAGCACCAGTTTCTGCTCACTTTGCACTTTTGGGAGGAGGGTGTGATGGGGAAAAAGATGATTAATTTTGTGCACATGTTCATAATTTACAGATTGTTATATACTTGTGATAGCTTATAGAATACTGACATTTGATTACCAGCACACCATCCCCATTACGGTCACTGGCACTCAGGAAACTAAAGGATTTTAATTGGAATTGCTTCCTTTTTAACAAAACTGGTTCAATTACACATTGCCAGTGGCAGCTCTGGGTGCAAATAATGTTTGTCCCAAAATGTCCCTTTGTTCCCCTTCCACTTTCCAATTCTCCCATCACCACCGAATATGTCAATGCCACCCTTTTCAGGAAAAGCCTTCCATGATTCAGGCTCAAGCCTTGGGCAGCATCCTCAGGACATACTCATTCGACGCGGCCACTCTATCCAACACAGTCGATCTTCACACAAGTTTACAAAGAATCATATCGACTCGAGTTCAGAGCTAAATAAAAAATATATCTTTTGTTTTATGCAGCTTGCCAAAGGACAATTGTACACATTGCTCTACATTTTGTTTGAGAAAGACAGGACAGCAAAAATAAAATGTTTGAAAGACAGACATTCAGTACTCAAAAAGTTTTCAAAAGGTATACTCCTAAGTCTTTGTTGGGTGTGGATTACTTTCCCATTCAATACTTGAACAGTTGTTGAGACCAGGAGAATTAACCACGGCAAGTTACATTGGAACATAAAGGAGCAGGAATAGGCTATTCGGCCCTTTGAGCTTGTTCCACCATTCAATACAATTATGGCTGATCTGGTTCTGGTCTCATCATGCTTCCAGAGTCTGAACAGTACACAGATTTCAGTTATGGATGTCTTTCTTTTCAGCTTTCAGGCAAATTAACTCTGAAACAGTGCCTCTTGCACACTGGGATATTGGGTGTGAATCTGGGGTTCAGATCTAGGCCCGGCTTCAAGACACTTTTTCACCCACCCCACAAGTTTTTTTTAAAAGTTTCAGATTTGCAGGTTTTCGCAAGCTTGAGGGCTCATTTTGAAGTCCTAGCTTTATAATGTTCAGGAGATGCCCTAGTTGAATGGTGAATATCTCACCATTAGATACAATCTCAAGAAGGTGAGTTGATTAAGGGCATTCCCTCACATAGAGCAGGTCATTCAGATCAATTCAATTAGCTCATGCCTCATGTCTATCTTAGCTTCAACTACCTATCTTGGTTCCATAACCCATCAATGCCCTTGCCCAACCCTTCAGCTGAAAGTTCCAATGGAAGACTAGAAAGACAGAAGTGCCAAGGACCTAAGAGTCAGATGACTTGACAATGGTGATGACACTGGTGGTTGGAGTGGGGCCCTTGGCCATAGTCCGAGCATAGTTCTGGAGGGCTTCGTACTTGCACCGCAGACCATCGAGTTCCAATCTCATGTTGGCATTCTCTCTGGTCAGCTTTGCCACCTCCTGCTGGAGGTCAGCCCTCTGTCGCTGCAACTCCTCTTTTTGCGTCACACGTTTGACCCGGCAGCTGGCTGCGTAACCTCGGTTCTTCAGTGTCCGCCTACGCTGCTTCAGCTGAATAATCTCCTCTTTGCTCAAGCCTCGCAGGTGTTGGTTCAGCTCTCGGACTGTCATGGAGACCAACTCCTGGTCACTGAGTGTCAAGGCATTTTCACCGACCTCCTTCTTAACCTGTAATCAGAAAATACTTTCAACTTGTTGTCTTTCCTTCCCTAACCTGTCTGCTCACTAGCGCTCTCAAGCACTATCTTTTAGGAAACTTGACTTCTCACCAATAAAGAACTCTGCTCAGTCTGCACCTGAAAACATCACCAACAGTACACCAGGGCTGCAGAATGTACTGTCTGCAAATTATGATCCCTACTGATAGTTATATCGAACAAGTCTAATCCCAGAGGGAGACCTGGCTGACAAATTTACATTTTTTTCCATTTTGTTTATACTGGCGGTCACTACCTGTACATACTCTCAAGAGGCTTCTTGACGCTTCATTAGGCTACTTTAAATAGAATGTCATTAACTGAAAGCCAAAACAAGAGCTATGTTACGCGATATAACTAATTTACCCCAACAATGTTACAGACACTGAGACCTCAGTGAAGATTCCAACCCAACCACCGCACCCCGAATGCTAAAGCTTCTAGCTCAGTTGGCATGGATGTAATTGGATTTTACAGACTTCTTCTAACTGACCTCTAAGCACCTTCAGAGAAAATCTGTGCATTTTCATACATTCAGCTTTCTGAATGTTTCTGGCCAGCTTCCATACTGGAGTAAACACAGGCAGACTAACTTACTGACATTGTAGATGCTTCGATCTCAACTGCTGCATCTCTAGAGACCTTGTTGCTGTGAAAAAGTCCACTTTTCTTTCTTTTTATTACTTTGAATGGTTAAACCCCAGCTTGACTACAGAGCTGTAAACACTGACTAAAAATGCACGTATAAGCAAACCTGAGATTTCCTGGCAGCAAAAAATCCTAAATTCATTAATAAAGCTAAAACTGTGTCCTTCCCCTCCACCTTCTAAACTAAGACAATACAGAAGTACAAATCAGACTTAAAGCTGACATCATTCCTTCATTTAATTCCATCTCATTCCCAAATAACAATAGATTGTGGAGCTCCATCATTCAAGACATACTGCAGCAATTCACCAAAGCTTTTCAACACCCCCTAAATACATGATGATAGGTATGAGAACATCATATGCCATGTGCTGCAATGCCAAACACTAACACTGTGTGTTTGGGGTGGTTTGCTGCCTTCATCCATTTGCTTTGAGTAGGCTCAGGGTTCACAGAGGTTGAGGAATACCCTGTTGAGGCTCTTGTCTGAATCAATTACAAATTTAATGCATTATAGCAGGTTACATTGGTAGACATTTATAGCTAAAATGTTGGGGTACAGGGAGCATTTTGAAAATCTGTTGCAGCCCACTGAAATATTTAGGAATGGAATTATACAGTCAAACAAGCAGGTTCCTGAGAAGGAGCAAAAACTACTGAGCCATTGAAGAGTAGCAAATAAGACAAACATTTTTTAAAAAAACTCACCTTTGTTGCTTTGCTTCCTTTGGGATTAGCCGTCATTACCCCAGCAACATCAGAGATTAGAGAGACAGAAGTACACCTGCAAACACCACAAAATAAGAAGCATAAACGATCATTTCAGTCTTTCATCATTAAAACAAAAGTGAGCAGGGAGTGGTTCTTGTGGTGCAATTCTTATGTCCCAACCTCCGAGCCAGGAGGCCTGGATTCAAGTCTCACTTGTTCCACAGGGGTGTAAAACCCATCTCTGTACAGGCCGATTTGGAAATATGTGAAACAAAATCGGCATCTTCCTTTCCATCAGAGAACTGTGCTGGTACACCTTTCATTGCTGAGGTAGCCTATATAGCTCAACCATCTCAGCAAACTTACTGATATCCCTTCAGATTTACAAGTTTTTCAATAAACAGCCAGAGTTTTCCATTGTACACATTAATTAGAGACTATGCAGGATCTTCCAAATAAAAAAGAAGTCACCTCAGGAACGTCCAAGCCTCAATGGCCCCATTGAGACAGCCACTTACAGCTGGGTCACCAGTCTTTCAATTGGCCTTGACAACTTAGACCAGAACAGCATCTCGGACAAAGCAGCCCACTCTAAACATTTACTCCTTCTGTACTAGTACCTCCTGGCTGCAATGTGTATTCGTATGATGCACTACAACTCATATCTACTCCCAACCCTGTGATCTTTAGCCTTCATAGGGTTGACAGTAGCATGAGGATGGGAACAACAGCATCTTCAAATCACAAATCCCTCTGTTTGGTCACACAATCAATCATTCTGTCAAAGCAACTGGGACAAAACTTCCCAACTAAGAGTACTGTGGGACTACTTTCCCCATTTGTAGGAGTTCATCAACCAGCAAAGTCAGCAATGCCACATCCTAAAGTAAATTACTTTGAAAGGTGCGTGTCTACGGTCCTGATTATTACCCAATGAAGCTCAGTATTGTATAGAGCTGCTGGGTAAGGAAGGGATTGGGATTGGCTAAGCAAGGGCAGAGAGGACCGGAAGCCCCTCTGTAGCTGTACCCAGGCTGAGACAATGACATGGACGAAAATACTGTGTCCCATGGGGAGCATGTGCCCATCTTCCCACTCCAATGTCGATGCCCAATTTCATGACAAGACCAGACTGTGACAAAGAGAACTTTCAAGTATATAGCACTTTTCAGAAACTCCGGATATCCCACAGCACTTTACCATTGCCATAAAGGAAATATTGCTCACTGGGAGTGTTTACCTTATTTAATTGGCTACCGTGCAATAATGATCAGATCATTTGCTTTAATTGCACTGGCTGATAGGCAATTAAATGTTCAGGACTCAAGGACAAATTTCCCTGCTTTTTCTTTGAAGTATAGCATCGTGGGATCTTTTACATGCACTGGTGAAGGCAGATACAGCCTCAATTTAATATCATCCCAAGAACAATGCGACACTTCAACACTGCAGGAAGCAACAGTCTAGAGTTTATGTTTAAGTACCTTTAGTGGGAAATGCATCCAGATCCAATCACTCCCAAGCAGGTCCTATTACTGCCAAAGTCCTAGTGCTGTGGAGGTCCCTTCTGGGGACTACCTGCCCCAAATTGAATCTTCATTGGGTTTCTAAGCCTCTGCAAGAACGTAATACTAAATTAACCCACATCACAGCCGAAAATGGGAATGTTTTCACTCCCCAAAATAGTATGGAGCATGATAATTTATAAATTGCACCATCCCTCACTATTTTTAAACTGTATTGGATAGAACTAGCAGCTCCCTCTGGCTGTTTTGTTGGGGTGTCGGGGTGATTGCTTTGTTTGCCCAGCATAAAATGCCAAAGCTCAAACCATTTGCTTGTAGATGATTAGATTAAAGGATCAGGAAAACCAAAAGAGAGAGACATTTAAAGCAAGTTCCCCCACCCAAATACCCTCAAAAAGAAAGAATGGAAAAAATGAGACTACAAATAAACAAGAACTGCATTTAAAATGGAAGTGGTAGACGAGTGGGAGTGAGCATTTGGTGGTGTTACATGTGAGGCACGTTGTAACTAAGCCCCCCCCCCCCCCCCCAACTTATTTACATACAAACTTTACAGCAATAGACCACATCCTGGAGATCAGTGATTGTGTACACCCAAACAAACCTTTCCACACAGACTGCAACATGCCTTCCATTTTAAATGCATGACTGTCTTTGCTGCTTTGCATTATGGCTGTGGCAAATGTCACTTGAGCAAATGATAAAGCTTCCCACCTTCCCTGCAGCCCTTACCCTGCTCATACCATCGCAGACCAAGAGTTACACAAGCTTTGTATCCTGAAGCCTTGATCAATTCAGAACCGTTCGATACCAAGCACTTCCTCTCTGCTGGATCTCCGTGTTGGTGAATACATTGATAACCCAAAGTCAGAGAAAATGATCTGGAAGATCCAACTTTGATTCCCACTATTTGCTAAAGCCAGCAATAACAACTCACATTTACAAAGCACCTTCAATGGACCTTTAAAATCTTCTACTTTTCATGCTCAATCTAAATCATTCAATCTATAATCAAGTAGTTAAACTGACCTAGCAACAAGTTTTGGAATACAACACCGTAAGCAGAAACAAGGTAGAGAGCATTCTAGCATCCAAATCAAAGGCTTTGGATTCAAGTCCCACTCCAGGAACATGTGCTTAAGATCTTAATTGAGATTCCAGTGCAGAAATGAGAAGGTGCTACACTGTCAGGGGTGCTGCCCTTCAACTGAAGTGTTAAATTTACACCCTGTAAAGTCACCATAGTCCTAACAGGCCAGAGGGCTGTTCTTTTATTAGAGACAGATGTCTGGTGGTGGTCTAACCTGTGTTTCAGCCCACCTCAAGCAAAGGGAGAGGTTAGGAAGGAGAGAACTTCACGGTATCCTCAGCCAATGTGGGAACTGAGCCCACGCTGTTGTCATTACTCTGCATTGCAAATCAGCCATGCCAATTTAGCTAACCGAAACACCCTATACATTCCCATAGGTGGATAGAACAGATCTCTTTCGCTCTTGTGCTTTCTACATTACAACAATAGCTATGACTGTGAAGTTCTTTGGCAGCTCTTGAGTGTGAATGTTGTTTTAATAATGAGATGTTTCCTTTTTGATGCCAATCATTGAAATTCAAACAAATAAACTTCCAAGTTGTCTATCTTCACTGTGAGCTTGGTTCTTTTACATTTTCAGAACCGTTATATAACTATTAGCATTACAACAACCCCTGAAGAACCAGGTATTCTCGCCTCTAAAGTAATTCTTTCACCTGATCATTTAATTAATTCTTCAAAAACAGAAAAATAAAGAATAATTCTATTAAAGTTGGTCAAATACAACTGCTCAGTGAATTTGACCTGGTTTTCTAATTGGCCCTGTTTTGTCAAATACTCGACTGTTCTTGATTTAATGGTTTCCAAGAGATTGGCCATATGAGGATTAGAATAACTGATGGTCAGTTACCTAGTTGTGCCCCTCTCCTTTCCTTGAGAAGAGAGAATCCATACGTCAGCATATCTGGAACAAATGGGTATAACCTTAAAATTAGAGCTTAATCATGGTGGGGTGTGGTGGCGAAGTCAGGAAGCACTCCAATGCACAGAGTACTGGAAATCTGTCCAAAAATGCTGCTGAGCCTAGGGATTAACTGAAAATTTCCAAACTGAGATGAATAAAGCCGGTGTGTATACTGCATCCACTGTACCCGGTGTGGCATCCTCTACATTGGGGAAACCGAGCAGAGGCTTGGGGACCGCTTTGCAGAACACCTCCGCTCGGTTCGCAATAAACAACTGCACCTCCCAGTCGCAAACCATTTCCACTCCCCCTCCCATTCTTTAGATGACATGTCCATCATGGGCCTCCTGCAGTGCCACAATGATGCCACCTGAAGGTTGCAGGAACAGCAACTCATATTCTGCTTGGGAACCCTGCAGCCCAATGATATCAATGTGGACTTGACCAGCTTCAAAATCTCCCCTTCCCCTACCGCATCCCAAAACCAGCCCAGTTCGTCCCCTCCCCCCACTGCATCCCAAAACCAGTCCAACCTGTCTCTGCCTCCCTAACCTGTTCTTCCTCTCACCCATCCCTTCCTCCCACCCCAAGCCGCACCTCCATCTCCTACCTACTAACCTCATTCCACCTCCTTGACCTGTCTGTCTTCCCTGGACTGACCTATCCCCTCCCTACCTATACTCTCGTCTCCACCTATCTTCTTTTCTCTCCATCTTTGGTCCGCCCTCCCCCCCCTCTCTCCCCTTATTTATTCCAGAGCCCTCTCCCCATCCCCCTCTCTGATGAAGGGTCTAGGCCCGAAACGTCAGCTTTTGTGCTCCTGAGATGCTGCTTGGCCTGCTGTGTTCGTCCAGCCTCACATTTCATTATCTTGAATAAAGCTGGGTATTGCTGGGGGGGAAAAAAAAAGGGACACATTGAGGTTCTTTTTCTCTCTTGCATTCATCAGAACAGACAAAAATTCCAAATTTCAAAAGGAACAAAAGCTTACTGTGCATGAGAAAAGGGTGCTGACTGGTTGGCCAGTGGATTCTGATTGGTTTAGGTGTATTCATGGAGAACACACCATAGTAGCGTTGTCTCTAGTTGTTATTTAATTAAACAGAGCCTAGTCATTTGCTTTCTGTTTGCAGAATACAGGGTCTTACCCCAAAAGGATTTTGTAACATTTATGTCAAGGAGGGTAAATGGATTCTCTAAGAGATGTAGGAGCGGAGGTAGCCCATTCAGCACAACCTGTCTGCTCAGCCATTCGATGAAATCAGGCCTGATCTAATGATCCTCAGCTCCAATTTCTTTCTATTTCTCGACAACTGTTGATACCATTACCTTTTCAGCCTTGAATACACATAACAACCAAACCTCGTCAGCCCTCTGGTGAAGAATTCAACAGATTCACTACTTCAGAAAAGAAATTCCTCCTCACTCTCTCTGTCTTAAATGGGAGATGTCTGACCCAGAGGGGATGCCCTCTGGTTTTCTCTTATGGGAGTGTAGGACAAGTCTATCAGCATCAACCCTGTCAAACCTCTTAAGAATCTCATAGGTTTTATAAAGGTCTCCTCTTATTGCTCTAAATGCTAATAAATATAAAGGTCAACTTATACGACCTCTCCTTTATAAAGAAGATCCCCCCCATACCCAGAAACAACCTAGAGAACCTTCTCAGGACTTCCTCCAATGCCAGTATAACTTTGCTTTGATAAAGAAACCAAAATTGTTCCGATTAATGTCTTGTGTGATTTTAGCAAAAAAACTTTACTATTTTGTACTCCATTTCCTTTGAAATGAAGGCGTTTGAAATCAGCTCCATTTACCTGCTGGTATGCATGGGGTTACAGCTATAGAGAATCCCCCTCCAAAAACACACACTTCATCTAACATTGTGTTTGAGCTGTATGAGTTCACACAGATACATGGGACCATCTGACTCAATCTCAGCAGATGCACTCATGCAGAGAAGTGGACTAGACCATGTATTAGATGACAAGACATAGAACATATAGCATAGGAACAAACAGGAACAATTTATGCTGTAATTGCTTCCAAAACTACTTCATCTCATATTACGTACAATCCATCTGCTATATTTAATTTCCTCCATATCTGTTTAACTAATTGCCCTGTAGGGGCTGATCTGTTTCCAGGTAAATGATTTTTGAAATGCTTACCAGATATGAAGAGAGGAGATGTGTTCTGCCAGAAGTTGCATGAGGGAAAGAAAGAAAGAAACCTATGAAACCACACACACACACACACACACACACACACACATATAATCCGGTCCAGCTAGAGCAACCAATTTGCTAGTATTTAAACCACAGCATAGACTCCCTGAAAATGCAGAATGCAATTTTATTTATGCAGTGTCTTGCCTGCCAGACCAGACTGAGGGGTTCTGAGGCAACTCTTGCCCCACCTCTCAAAGCCACTTTTACTGTGTTTGTTTCTTTGCTGTCCATCCCAAACATCCCTCAGAAACCCCAGGGAGGGAATCCAATGGTCACCCTGGAAATAACAATTGTTGTAATGTGCCACTATTGTAAGGATTTTGAGGGAGCAACCTGATCCTCAATGCAGCACACTATAGGAATTGTTAAAAAAATTCAGTGAATACAAGAAAGTTGGTCCATCCTCATCTGACAAACGTTTAGATAGACTGGGGGTGTTTTCTCTTAAAAAAAAGAGAAGTCCAAGACTAGATATAATTGTGCATAAAGCATGAATCAAATACAAAAGCTGGTATTCATTTCAAGTTAAATGGGCAAAGGCGCACAGACTAGTCAAGTAAAGAAAAAGGCTCAAGCTGGGATCAGGATGCATTCTGCTGAAAGAGTGAAGCTTCCACTGATTTAAAGCCGAGATGTGAAAGAACCTATCCTCAGGGAGAAGAGTGAGTGTTAGAAATTCTGTCAGGCTGCTAAAAGGTGAGAGAGCGAGAGAGAGATGAAGTGGATATGGAGGAATTTAAATACATGGATGAGACTTAAAATGGACCTGCTGCTGGGCAGGGAGCCATGTATATCAAGGAACACAGGTCAGATACAATTGATGTTGAAAGGAAACAAGAATGCCTCAATCCACAGCAAGCTAAACATTCCACATGAATGTAGAAATACAGGCAAGCCTAAATGAACCCCATCGTATCAGAACCATGAGTTACCCTATAGGCATGCTCCAGAAGAACCAACATTCTATTCTGGGTTTAGGGTGGCTGCTGACTTCAATCATCCTACATGTTACATTCTTATGAAGCTACACCTCAACTCCCATTTGTGTTTCACAATGTTTTAATACTAGGTCCTTTGCTGTCTGCAGTATACGTCAATGATTTGGGTCAACATTCAAGAGGTATGATTAGGAAGTTTGCAGATGATAGAAAAAAAAGTGGCCAAGTGAAGAAGTAAACTGAAGCCTGTAGGAGGACACCAATGAACTGGTTAAGTGGATAGATAAGTGGGATTTAGAACTGAATCCTGAGGGGTGTACATTAATACCACTTGCAAAGGCAAAACAAGTATAAGATTAGTAGGTTACTGAGAAGTAAAGAAGACCAGAGGAAATTCGGAGTACATATTCACAGATCCACAAAGATAACAGAACAAGTAGCTAAGGAAACAAACAAGGCACTTTCTTTGCTGAGGCCCAGAGCATATAGAAATGGGAGGTTATGCAAGAACAGTTTAAAAACACGTGAGGCCAGCTTTAAACTACTGTGTAAAATTCTGTCCATCCCATGATAGAAAGGATAGGAATATGTCCAGAGGGGGAAGGTTCCCAAGCATGTTGCTGCAGATTGAACTTATCCTCTGACAAACGTTTAGATAGACTTGGGGTGTTTTCTCTTAAAAAAGAGAAGTCCAAGACTAGATATAATTGTGCATAAAATTAGGAAGAGTCTAGATAGAGTGATCAGAAAGGATCACTTTCCTTTGGCGGAGAGGTTATAGAATTAAAGGTAACTTGTTTAAGGATTAAAGAGGAGTGGAGTAAATCTAGGTGATGGTAGTCTGGAACTCTGTCTGAAGAGGGTGGAGAAGCAGAAGTCCCTCAACATATTTTAAACATACTTGCATTGCACTTATATAGGACCTTCCACAAATGCAGAATGTTACATAGTGCTTTACAGCCAATTAAATAATTGTGAAATGTAGTCACAGTTGTCAACGTAGAAATTTGTGTACAGTAAACTTCCACAAACTGTGTTGCTGAGATGTCAAATACTTCAGAGCTATAAACCCAAGAGACGGTAGGCCAATTAAATTGGAAAGAACTGCTCAGCCAGCACAGAAATAGTCGTCAACTGGTCTCCTTATGTACTGTAGATGTTTATGCTTGGGCTTAAAAATCAGGCAATACTGCTAGGTTCTCATCGTGCAGGATGCCAGAAAGACCCTAACATTTCAACTCAAAGTCAATGGTGTCCGATTGTTGAAATGTTAAGCTGCTGTGATGCTTCAGTTGCATATGTTCTGTGATGGTAATACTAATAGTTGATTGCGGCTAGAGTGCAGAAGTTAACACTCTATGCTGAGTCAGTAAATAATGGGCTCAAATGCCATTGCAAGGACTTGAGCACATCTGGGTTCACATTCCAGACAAGTACGGAGAAAATGTTGCACTGTCAGAAGTATCAAATTTCAGATAAAGCTTTAAAACCAGGAATCCATCTGCCTTGTAGATAGATGCAAGATGTCCCACAGCACCGAGAGTTCTCTCTGGTGCCTTTGGCATTTTCCCCTCGGGATTTTCAAAAATCCCTTGCCAGTAAATGAAGTACTTCTATTAAATATATAGCTATGGTTGTAATGTGGGAAATGCAGCAACCAATTCTCACATGGCAAGCTCCCACAAGCATCAGACTTATTTTTAATAATTTGATTGATGAATAAACATTGGCCAGTGTTGTCACTAGCATTTAAAGTACATTGTTCCAATCTTTGCGACCTCTTACAACCTTCCAAAGAGTGGGAAGTCCAATAAGATGATTCTGAGATATATTGGAACCTTTAGAACAGAGGATATGTCCTAATACATCCAAATGATAAAGAGACAAAGAACAAGGACAGTTCAAGCAAGAAAATTTCAATCTCGTCCTTACCAAGTTTTGATATTTGCTTGTAAAGCTGCTTTAACGTAGAAACAAACGCAAGAAAGTGGGGAGGAGAATGTAAAATATTTATTAAAGGGATAGAAGAATGAACATGATAGGTGATAATGACTAACAGCTTGTTTGGAGTGATGGGGTTCAAGATGATTTACAAAAAGGTGGGAATTTCGATAGATTAGGACCGAAGCAGCAAAAGATTGGACCAATGATGGCGTGACGAGTAGGCTACCCAGCATACCACACACAGTGGAGGATTAAGGGTCTCAGGAGCCTGTAAAGAACTGGAAGATGATATTGTAGAGGCATTTGAATACATAACAAGACGCTTATACATTGAGGGTCTAGGAGAAAATAAGGCCAGTGTTAGTCAGGGGAAAGGAGATAATCAAACAGGACTTGCTGACAGACATTTGAAGGTTTATATCAGATGAACAATATTGAGAAAAGCAATAACAAGCTTTCGTTTTATGGAAAGTAAGAGTATATTGGTATGGAAGGGGCAGGTGTGCCTTGCATTCCATGTTGGGGAACTAAGGATTACAGCTGTTCGTACGGGGCCAGAAGAGATTTGATCAAGATTGAAATAAATGAGTCAGACAGCATTAGAGGAGAGAAATGGAGTTTGAGTTTCAGTTGATTACCATTCATCAAGTACAATGGAAGGCCATCAACTCAAAATGTTAACTCTATTTCACTGCACAGATGTTGCGAGACCTGCTGAGTATTTTCAGAATTTGCTTTTATTTCAGATTTCTGGCATCCACAGTATTTTACTTTTATATCAGAATAGGATGTGCTGAAGTCACAAAGTAATTTGAAGACATGGCAGAGGATGTGCAATGAAGAAATGCCTCTTGTCTCATCAAATCCATCAGATAATGGAAAGATCCAGGTGAAGAAAACTTGTCCGCCTGGAAAAACTTAATAATCCTATTATAATATTTAATGTTTTCATGGTTTCTGCTTTCTCTTGCATTCAACTTCCTTGAGTAGTGAACAATAGGATCAATTATTCACAGTGAATCCATGTTAAGTGCTATAAAACTAACAGCACCCAAAAACACTGCAGATGCTGGAAATCTGAAATATAAACAAAGTGGTGGGGATATAAACTAGCAGATCTGGACTGTGTTGAGAGAAAGAGAGTTAACTTTTCCACATCTTGAATGACTTTTTCAGTATGCCAAGTGCTGCAAGTATCAGACTTAAATTAACAGTCAATTACAGTAATGAACTGTATCGGCTGAGGAGAGATTTTCCTATTAATACTGATTCAGCCAAATAATAATGCTCAACGATTTAAAGATTGAAATAAAATGATGTTATTATGTTCTCCATTAATCTTTCACTGTCACGTTGAATCTACAACAGAGAAACTGGCCATTTGGCCAAAGACTCCAGACAAGTCACTCACACTCCCTTTTCAGCAGAGCCTTTTATTCCTTTCCCCTTTGTGCCTTTTTCTAGCTTCACTTTTGCTGCAACTATTCTGTATAGTAGTATGTTCCAAATTCTTTCAGGTTTCCTCCGACTTCATCTTATATTGTACATAGGAACAAGAATAGGTGTTAACTGGCAAATAACAACAAAAACAGGGAAGGGCTAAACTTTGACCCTAATCATTACTAAGGTTTGTAACCTAGAGACATGGACACAATAACATTTAACATCTCACAGGCAAAAGACACCACCTGATGCCTGCATGTGTATGTAAACGGTCAGAATATTAAAGGCTAATACTTCTCATTAAACAGATCTCTTCTTTAATAACATTTGTAAAGAAATACATGAAAATCCTTCTGACAGATTCACAATACTGGTGCAATTAGACACCAAACCACATAATTCATCAACCCACACACCCACAACATTCTCCTAAAGTGGCATAGCTGAGCAATGAGTCATTGTTTACAGCACAGTAACTGCACAAAGTCAGAAGTCCAACTGTAGACATAGAACATATATTCACCCAGCATATATTTAAATGTATCAAAAAACTATGCATTGGCACTAATCACGACTCAGATACGGGTGTATTATAAACTCAGCCATTTCTAGAGTTACTGACTATGCTGATAGAATTGAGATTGCAGAAAGCACCAGAACAAAGTGATGAGTCATCATGTTTACCAAGGATTTAGCTTACTCAGATACTGCATGTATGCTGGATTAGAGTCAGACCACAAATATGCATTACCAACAGCAGAAAGCAAATAAATTGAAAGTTGACCACTGTTAACATTGTACATTATTGCATTTTGTTTTTGACTTTGAAGGGGTTTAGATGCAAAATGCAGATAAATGATAGATCAGTTTAGAGCTATAGAGCCATACAGTACGAAAACAGACACTTTGGTGAAACCATTCATGAAACCATTATCCCAAAATAAACTAGTTCCACCTGCCTGCACTTGGCCCGTATCCCTCCAAACCTTTTTTTATTCATGCACTTATCTAAATCTCTTTTAAACGGTACCCATACATATAAACGTCTGTAGATATTTCAGGTTATTTAACTAATAGGCTTGGATAAGCTGCCCTCCATGAACTTAGTTCCTTCTAGATCTGGAATGTGATTTGTTCCTGCTCAGAGAATGACAAGTGCAAAGAACAGACCAATCAGAAAGTCAGGACTCACAATACATTCTTGAATATAGGCCATAATCAGAAGCCACAAATATAAAAAGTCTGAAATTGATGATAATTTTCTTTTACACAGTATCATAGAATCCAACATTCTTGTCCAATACCCAGTTTCTCTCCTCATGCCAGTCTCTTTCACAGTATCCCGAACACTGGGGTCACTTTCAGCGTTCAGTCGCCTAATACCATCTTTCTCTCAGAATATTCATTCTCTGTCCTGAAACCTGCTCCCTTACGGTTTCTGCCAAAGTCTCCCAATGCCTATTTTCTTTCCCAGTGCTCACTCTCTCCCGTTGCTCACACCTAGTGCCCTTGTTCTGTGCCTATGCTTTATTTATAAGGGTGGCTCAGTGGTTAGCACTCCTGCCTCGTCGTGGTAAGGACCCAGGTGCAAATCTACCCTCTAACCACCTTCTACTTGTGTCTGGGTGGGTTTCCTCTGGGTGCTCAAGTTTCCTCCCACAGTCACAAAAGATGTGTAGGTTAGGCCATTGGTTGGATAAGGTAAGCTGCTCTTTGGAGGATCAGTGTGGACTCAATGGGCCAAGTGACCTGCTTTCCACTCTGTTGGAATCTAATGATATCCCAGTCTTTCAATGCCTGTTCATTGGACCTTGTGCTGTCTGTTTCAGAACCTCTCTCTGAGTCATACGTTCTCTGTCTCTCTCCCTGTTCCCCCCAGAGCTCTCACACTCTCTCTTCCTAGTGCCAGTGCTTTCTGTCTGGGTCTATTTCTCTTTCCCAGTGCCCATTATACACTCACTCTATCTTTCTCTCTCTCCCAGTGCCTATGCTGTATTATCCTTCTCACTCTCTCCGTATTTCTCCCGGTGTCCAGTCTCTCTTGTGCTCACCCTCCCCGTACTCCCTATCGCTTTGTCTCTGCCTTTTGACTATTTTCCCACGGCCTATCCTCAGCCAGTGCCCACCATCTTCCAGTATCCATGCTATTTCGCAGTATTTCAATGCCCGCAGTCTCTCCCAGTTACTGATTATGAATAATTGATTACAGCAGGACAAACACGTAGATGAAGAAGCAGGCCCCTCGCCGGCCGGCAGTCCGCGCCCCTACCTGTTGGGAACGCGCTGTCTCTCCTTCTCTCGGTGCGGTCCCTCACTCACTCACAGAAGCCAGTTCCGGGAGCGCTGACGTCACCCGCTGTTTGCCCATGTGACTTCATTCATGAACATTCCGGCAACGTCACAGGGACCTCAGGTGGCGGGAAAACGAAAATAATCCCCAAAGGAAAGAAATACTGAATATAAAGTTCATATCAAATACTTAATTTAAGTTATATAATTATTACTCAGTCCAAATGCTAAAATACTACGTTTAAAATATAGAATATAAAAATGTATGAGCAATATAAATCTATTACATAAAATTTTTAAGTAATTGATATGTGAAGCTGAGTATAACTTATATGCAGGCTGCTAGGTGAAACACAGTATTGAATATAAGTTATATACAGTGTGCCATATGTAAATTCTTTATTCAATTCTGAATATAAATGAGTCTTTCACATAAAATTGGAAAAATTGTGTGCAGAAAATCAAAGATGTTAACCTAGATTCTTTGTACAGCAGGCAGAAGGTAGAATTCTCTGGCACAAAGCAAATTTGAAGCAAATTTCGTAAATTATTTTGGAAGAATGAGTTCATTGAAGAGAAATGCTAAAGGCTACCACAAATGTATAGTGGAGTGGCGTCAGACTGGATGGGTCATGTGGTAGGTGAAGATAAACACCAGATCTGAAGCCGTGCTATAAGTTGTATAAGTTTTTTGGATACTTAAACAGTGATGGTATCTTTAAATGAATGAATGGTAAATCCATCTTCTCTAGCTACTTTAAGGGTGGCCACTCGATTCAAGTCACAGCTGACATTAAACTTCATGGGAAGTTTAGTCAACCCTCTGATGTAATGTATAAGGAAGATGGGTGGTACATAAAAGGGCATAAGAAGTAGTCAAATTGGCACTTAAACCCCCATGGTTCACTGACATCCTTCACTTACCATGCTCATTGGGCCTAATTGAAGATATTACTGCAGTCACCAACAGAGCTGATTTTTTTAAACGATCAGAAACCTATATATTTCCGACTCAGAGGTGTTAGTGTTACAACCAAACAACAATGATTGTTTAACAAAAAGTGTCCTCTTTGTAGGTTACGTGGAACAATCCCTCTTCCGTACCTACACTGGCCCTAAACCCCACCTCTTCCTCCGTTACATTGATGACTGTATCGGTGCCACCTCCTGCTCCCAAGAGGAGCTTGAACAGTTCATCCACTTCAAAAACACCTTCCACCCCAATCTCAAGTTCACCTGGATCATCTCTAACACATCCCTCACCTTCCTGGACCTCTCTGTCTCCATCTCAGGCAATCATCTAGAAACTGACATCCATTTCAAGCCCACAGCTACCCAGAATACACCTCCTCCCACCCACACTCCTGCAAAAATTCCATCCCCTATTCCCAATTCCTTCGCCTCCACCGCATCTGCTCCCAGGATGAGGCATTCCACTCCCACACATCCCAGATGTCCGACTTCTTCAAGGACCGCAACACCCCCCCAAGTGGTCAAGAATGCCCTCGACTGTGTTTCCCGCAACTCGTCCCTCACAGCCCGTACCCGCCATAACCGCGAAAAGAGAATCCCCTTTGTCCTCACATACCACCCCACCAACCTCCGGATCCAACTCGTCATCCTCCGACACTTCTGCCATCTACAATCCGACCCCACCACCAAAGATACTTTTCTATCCCCACCCTTGTCTGCTTTCCAGAGAGACCACTCTCTCCGGGACTGCCCTGTCCGCTGCACACTCCCCTTCAAGCCCACCACACCCAGCACTTTCCCCTGCCACTGCAGGAAGTGCTACACTTGCCCCTACACCTTCCCCTCACCCATATCCTAGGGCCCAAGAAGACTTTACACAACGAGCAGATGTTCACCTGCACATCTTCCAGTGTGGTATACTGTATCCACTGCACCCGGTGTGGCTACCTCTAAATCGGGGAAACCAAGCGGAGGCTTGGGATCATTTTGCAGAACACCTACGCTTGGTTCACAATAAACAACTGCACCTCCCAGTCACGAACCATTTCAACTCCCCCTCCCATTCCTTAGACGACATGTCCATCCTGGGCCTCCTGCCGTGCCATGATGATGCACCCGAAGGTTGCAGGAACAGCAACTCATATTCCGCTTGGGAACCCAGAAGCCCAATGGTATCAATGTGGACTTCACAAGCTTCAAAATCTCCCCTCCCCCCACTGCATCCCAAAACCAGCCCAGCCCGTCCTCGCCTCCCTAACCTGTTCTTCCTCTCACCTATCCCCTCCTCCGACTTCAAGCTGCACCTCCATTTCCTACCTACTAACATCATCCGGCCCCCTTGACCTGTCCATCCTCCCCAGACTGACCTATCCCCTCCCTACCTCCCCACCTAAACTAACTTCTACAGGCTCCATCCCCGCCCCTTTAACTTGTCTGTCTCCTCTCCACCTATCTTCTCCTCTATCCATCTTCGATCCGCCTCCCCCTCTCTCACTATTTATTTTAAAACCCTTCTCCCCATCCTCCTTTTCTGATGAAGGGTCTAGGCCCAAAACGTCAGCTTTTGTGCTCCTCTGATGCTGCTTGGCCTGCTGTGTTCATCCAGCTCTACACCTTGTTAACCCGTACAGGCACATTTTCCATTATGGAGTCAGTTAACACTGATCAGGAGAATGCCTGTCCACCAGCTATAAAGAACATAACAGGATTGTGATGAAATAAAAACCAATAGTCAGATTGGTGCAGCTGTGATAACACTCAAATAGCTCACCACCACAAAGGCAGAACAACCCACTTGATTAGCACCTCAGCCACCACCGTAAGTGTTCATTCTCTTCACTACTGAGACACAGTGGTAGCAGAATATACCATCTACAAGAAGCACTGTAGTTACTGATGAGATTCGAAAAGGCTGGTTTCCCAGAGTAAGAAACAGTTCACTACTGTGCTGTCTGGAAGATTGTAAATGACACAGAACACATAAAGATTAGAGCCTAGACTACACTGGATACACACAATAAACGAAATGTGGACTGAAAAAGCAAGCACAATGTAATCTTACAACCAGTTTACAACCAGGATTATGAAATAGGTGAAGAATGAAAGCTAGAGAAATCTTACTGAGCTCTGTCCCCAAAAGCCCATCCACCCATGACATCATGATCTCCATCACAGAGAGTAAGCAGTGTTGTGAAGTTGGGTAGAGTACTTGTGGATCAGGAAGCAGGAAGTTAGAATTTCGTGTTTGTAAAATGCTAATGGTGGTGGGAAAGCATTGTGTGGTCCCTTTAAAAGATGATCTGCAATTTGAACCAGGCACTTACATACCAAAAACCAATCAAATTTAAATCTAATGGTTTTGATAACATAGGACCAATCCTATTGTAAAAAATATTGATATGTCATCAAGGGTATAAAAAGAAGGGGGCAATTGGACAAAGTAGCAGAGCTAACTGCCAGAGTTAATAGTTATCAGCTCTCAACAGAGTCTCTCACAGACTCTTCTAGATAATAGAGAAAGCACATCTAAATAACAAAGGTACTTACAGCACAACTTGTGAATATTCTTGACCAAAGAATTTACGGAGAAGGCATAGAGCATTCCAGAAGAAATGTAACCTGGCTGTAATTTTGAGAGATTAAATTCTGTTATTTTTAATATAAAAAGAACATGTATTTATTGGGAGAGCGTACGATTAGAATCTTGTTTCATTTGGGAATAGTTAAGTCGTGAAAGGGAGTTTATTCAGTTTGTTAATAGTTTAGTTAATTTGTTTATTGTTAAATAAACAAATAAATTATTACTTGTTGATGGTAAAGTGACTGTCAGGGATTTATTTTATTTAACCAGTAGAAGTTGTGGAAAGGCAGGTTACACTGCTTTTGACATTCCTTTTACAGATTATACAGCAAGGCACCTCTTTGAGGGTTTTAGTTCTCAGAGCAGGGAGTAAACCTACATTTTATAACAGGAGGCAGGTCTTGAATCCAGCAGAACAGGGATTGAACCCTGTGCTATTAACGCCAGCCTGATCCTCTCCAACCAACTGAGCCAACAAGTCTCCCAAGGAGTTCAAGTTGCTGTGGTAGCATATACTTTTACATGCACATCGTATCCTGGAGCTATGGACAGTGATGGTAGAAGCTTCAATTTTATTTCATCACGTGAATATCACCTTCGCATACTGCCTATCATTGGCATATGTTGAAAGGATTTATTGGCTGTGTTATGAATACACTATTCCTAGCTTTCAAATGCTGGAGTGGTATTTGGACCTGTAGCCTCAGTCTGAAATGTATTACTGTGTACCACAAGACTTTTCACAACCTTAAGATATTGCAAAATGCTGTACATCTAAGCAAGTCCTTTTCAAGGAACAAAATCAGAAATTGCTAATTTGGGTCCTGTGACCCTTCTTCAGAACTCAATTCTATATATGGCTATACTCATCACACATTTGACCAATAGTTTGGAAATGCCTCATTTAGTGATGAAATCACTTGCTCAAAATAGTAAATCGTAAAAGCTGTGCAAACCAACATTTTATGAGATCTAGGTGTCATCAGAGCCTGCCCTTAGACCTAATTCTGTCCTTCCTCCAGTGCTGTCCCAGTCTTCCCCCACCGATGGGCCTGCCTGTATTCTATAAAGGAATATTTATCACAAGATTTCTCATTTACATTAAGCTTTTGATTGGGATCATTTATGGCATGAATTGTCTGAATCACAAAAAGACAATATAATAATAAAAATTAAATACACATATTAAAGCAACAAAATCAGGTTTATGTCGAATGGTAGCTGGAAAATTAATTCTGAGTTCAATTCAGAGGTGAAATTATGGACTTAAATTTGGCATATAAATTCAAGTTGCATAAATAAATGAAAATTAAATTGGTACCTTTGAAACTTGTAGACATAATCTGTAGATAATATCTATTTTCAATAAACATAGAGAAAAGGTACCACAGAAAGCACAGTTTCAAAATTAAAACAACATGAGTTGTTCGGCATTGAAGAGGGACACCCATCCCAGACTTGGTCTCATGGTCCTAGCATTATTTAAGTTTATTCTGAACAATCAATTACCCTGAATATAGGATACATTGCAATCAGTTTACCTGGAATAAATTCTTACAAATAGCACATAGTCTGTTTTCAGTGCTGGCCGATGGACAAGCACATGCCAGGTCAAGGGGAGAAATCTTTGCTCTTTTTTGAACTACTATCATGGGAGTTTATTTTATGCCCATCTAAGACGGACAATGGAGTATAAACCAAAACTATTGAAACACTCAGGGTCTGGCAGCACCTGTGGAGCAAGAAAAAAAATTAACGTTTCAAAACTTGTTTTTTTTTGTTTGTTTCTGTTTTTGTTTCAGATTTCCAGTATTTTGCTTTTGTGATGCAGCCTTGGTTTAACATTGCACCCAAAGGCAGCACCTACAGACCATCAATACTACATTTGAGTGTCAACCATGCTTTTGTGCTCAGATCTCTGGAGTGGATGTGTTCCTCCGTCTTGGAGTTGAGGAAGGGATATGGCAGGAAGGTCTTTGAGACCAATCAGTAGGCTTGTTTGAACTAATTACTGTTCATAAAAATTCCTATGTCATTGTGCATCATTTTACTCCATTGCAACTCAAAGGCATGTACTATAATCAAGGTAAGTGGCATAGTATTTATTGGACTGAAACACTACTTGTCGTAAATAGAAGTAACAAAGCAACAGATTTACCAATTACAATGTACTTCTCGCCTGAGTAATTGAGACATATAGCGCAGGAAGGTGAGAGACGCTAGTCTGACTCTGTGCAGTGTTAATCAGTCTTGGTGATAACACTGGTGAGAGGGTGGTTGGTGCACTTGTTAGTCAGAGGGAAGAAATTAGATTCTTTCTTTTGATCAATTTCCACCAATCCCTTTTGGATAGATGTTTATGTGAAGATTGGGTGAAAACAACGATAAGATTTAACAGAAAATCCTTTTGCTGTCCCTCTGTTAGTGCAGTAAGATGGTTTGTCATGCTCTATATCAAGATTCATGTGTGATATGGATGAAAGTCACTTGGCTGAATCAAAATTTCACAGCACACTGGAGTCCATTTGACCATTGTACATGTGCTGACTCTTTCAATCAGTTCTTCAGTCAGCACCATCTCTCCCTCTTCCTGTTTTCTCCCTACAATTCTTTAATTATCTAAGTCACATTTGAAATATTTTCGTTGATTCTGCTTCAGCTATCCTCTTCAGACAGTGCATCCCAGATCATCACAGCATACAGTGTGAAAGAAACTCATGTGTCCTCAGGCTTTTTAGCCAATCATCTTTGAATTGTGTCTTCTGTTGGTACCTCCCCCACCACATGAACAATTTCTCCTTATTTATTCTATCAACATTTCTCAGGAGGTACGATGAGCTACTAAAAAGTACTTTGAGCATTAGGGAGAGGAGGAAAAGGTTCTTGGGTTCTAAATTCAGGATGTCTTATCCAGTCAGTGGTTTACTTTTGAAATGTAGTCATTGATGTACTGTGGAAAACGTGGCAGCCAACGTTTGCATAACAACTCCCACAAACATAATCTAATGATGATCAGATAATCTGTCTCTGTTGCTGATTGTATGGGAAAACTCCACTGCTTTTCTTCAAAATTTCCTATTTTTTATTTCTTACCATAAATAGAAGTAACAAAGCAACACATTTACCATTGAGACATATAGAGCAGGAAGGTGAGAGATTCTGGTCTCATTCTGTGCAATGTCAATCAGTCTAGGTGATAGTGCTGGTGATAGAGGGTGAAATTTTTTTTAAATTTTACCAATTTTTCTAAATATCCTGTTCAGAGATGATTATCACACATCTCTGAAGCAGGTGGGACTTGAACTTGGGCCTCTTGGTCTAGGGGCAGGAACACCACCACTGCACCATTAGTGGGCCCTTTATGGGATCTTTTGCATCCAGCTAAGAAGGTAGACTTAGTTTAATATCTCAACCTCGTCCCAAAAACAGCATCCCAATTCCATCTTAGTACTGCAGTGGAAGGTCAGTGAAGAGTTTTGTATTCAAGTTTCTTGAGGGGACTTGAACCCACAATTTTCTGAATGAGAAAAACAGTGCTACCAACTGAGCCATAGATAACCCGATAGAGGAAGAAATACATGAAACGTTTGTATACATTTACTATGTTCTAATTCTCTACAGAGTACAAAAACAGAAATTGCCAGAGAAACTCAGCAGGACTGGCAGCATCTGTGGGAAGCAGAGGTAACATTTCAAGTTCCGTGACTCTTCATCAGTTTCTCCAGCAGTTTCTGTTTTTGTTTCAGATCTCCAGAATCCACAGTTCTGTGTTTCACATGTAGGGTTCAGTTCCTTTCAGTTGCAATTCCTCTCTTGAGAGCTCAACATTCAATGGCTCAGTACCACCACTAACAGGAATGTGATAGTACTACATCTCAGTGCCTGTTACTTATAACAAATTGTCAGTTTCTGTGCAGAGAGAAACACGGTTTAATATTTCAGGTCTTTCATCAGATCTGGGAAAAGTTAGAAATGTAAGAAGTTCTCAGTAAGCAAAAGTAACAAGGGTGGGAAGATGAACAAAAGTAAATGCCTGTAATTGGTTAATAAAATGTGAAGCTGGATGAACACAGCAGGCCCAGCAGCATCTCAGGAGCACAAAAGCTGACGTTTCGGGCCTGGACCCTTCATCAGAGAGGGGGATGGGGTGAGGGAACTGGAATAAATAGGGAGAGAGGGGGAGGCGGACCGAAGATGGAGAGAAAGGAAGATAGGTGGAGAGGAGAGTATAGGTGGGGAGGTAGGGAGGGGATAGATCAGTCCAGGGAAGACGGACAGGTCAAGGAGGTGGGATGATGTTAGTAGGTAGGAGATGGAGGTGCGGCTTGGGGTGGGAGGAAGGGATGGGTGAGAGGAAGAACAGGTTAGGGAGGCAGAGACAGGCTGGGCTGGTTTTGGGATGCAGTGGGTGGAGGGGAAGAGCTGGGCTGGTTGTGTGGTGCAGTGGGGGGAGGGGATGAACTGGGCTGGTTTTGGGATGCCGTGGAGGAAGGGGAGATTTTGAAGCTGGTGAAGTCCACATTGATACCATTTGGCTGCAGGGTTCCCAAGCAGAATATTGAGTTACTGTTCCTGCAGCCTTCGGGTGGCATCATTGTGGCACTGCAGGAGGCCCATGATGGACATGTCATCTAAAGAATGGGAGGGGGAGTGGAAATGGTTTGAGACTGGGAGGTGCTGTTGTTTATTGCGAACCGAGCGGAGGTGTCTGCAAAGCGGTCCCCAAGCCTCCGATTGGTTTCCCCAATGTAGAGGAAGCCACACCGGGTACAGTGGATGCAGTATACCACATTGGCAGATGTGCAGGTGAACCTCTGCTTAATGTAGAAAGTCATCTTGGGGCCTGGGATAGGGGTGAGGGAGGAGGTGTGGGGGCAAGTGTAGCATTTCCTGCAGTTGCAGGGGAAGGTGCCGGGTGTGGTGGGGTTGGAGGGCAGTGTGGAGCGAACAAGGGAGTCACGGAGAGAGTGGTCTCTCCGGAAAGCAGACAGGGGTGGGGATGGAAAAATGTCTTGGGTGGTGGGGTCGGATTGTAGATGGCGGAAGTGTCAGAGGATGATGTGTTGTATCCGGAGGTTGGTGGGGTGGTGTGTGAGAACGAGGGGGATCCGCTTTGGGCGGTTGTGGGGTGTGAGGGATGTGTTGCGGAAAATGCAGGAGACGCGGTCAAGGGCGTTCTCGACCACTGTGGGGGGAAAGTTGCGGTCCTTGAAGAACTTGGACATCTGGGATGTGCAGGAGTGAAATTCCTGCTTCCTCAGCAGAGAACTAAAAGGAGCTCTAGAAGATTGGTGCACAGAATCCTCTAATAAAGACAGCTGTAGTGAAGTGAGTGTCACATTTCTTTCACGTTATGTCCCAGAGAATAATGAACAGTTACATTTTGACCTTGTGCTAGAAGAATTTCTGAAGATTACTTTCAACCTCATGGGGAGGCAATAGCGTAGTGGTTTTATTGGTTGACTTTTCATCCAAACACCCAGCTAATTTTCTGAGAGGAAAAAAATTACAGATGCTGGAAATCAGAAGCAACACAGAAATTGCTGGAGAAACTCAGCAGAGAAAAGTGCTAATCTTTTCTTAGCTAAAATCAGTTCTGAAGAAGGGTCACTGAACCACAAACATTAACTTTGCTTTTGGTCCACAGATGCTGCCAGATCTGCCAAGTTTTCCCTGCAATTTCTGTCTTTGTTTCTAATGTTTGAACCGGAGTTTGAATTCCACCATCGCGGATGGTGCAACTTGAATTAAGAGTCTAATTCTGACCATGAAATCATTGCAAATTGTCAGGAAAAACCCATCCTATTCACTAATGTCCTTTAGGGAAGGAAACTGGTCTAGCCCATACGTAAACTCCAGACCAACCAACAATGTGGTTGATTCTGGTCATTTAAGGATGGGCAATAAATGCTGGTCTAGTCAATGATATCTACAACTTGTGAGTGAATAAAAACAACTATGTTTACCTACACTGGAAGATGTTACAACACACAAGAACAAGGGAGCAGGAATAGTAATTTAACCCCTTGATCCTGTTCTTACACTCAGTTAGATCGTGGTTGATCTGCATCTTAACGCTTTGGTTCTGTAATCTTCACACCATGCTGAACAAGAGGTCTTATGTATGACCTTTGGCACATCTACAAAATGCCTTATGCTTGACTTAGCTGCTAAAACTTGCACTTCTGAGGCAGAAAATTGTGGGTTCAAGTCTCACTACAGAGACCTGAGCTTAAAATCCATGTTGTCACTGTAATGAAGTACTGAAGGAGTGCAGGAATGTTTGAGTTTGGGATGAGACATTCAAATTTGTCAGACTAGTCAGGTTACTTGGTGCTATTTCAAAGAGCAGAGGAGTACTCCTCTGTGTTCTTGATCAATATTCACCTATCACCTAAATCAGATCATAGGGTAATTATATTCCTGTTTGTAAGATCTTGATTGTATGTAAGTTGGCTGTTGCATTTCCCTCCTCAAAACTGTCCAGATATGTGTTTTGAAAATATTTCAATAAGTAGCTGCAAACAAATCCACTTTCTAATTCAAGTTAGCAGTTTCATAGCAAAAACTTAACAAATCAGAAAACAGAATTTTGCATGTTTTCAGAAAAATGTCTTTATTTACAAAACTATTTCCACTAATACATCACAACAGTAAGTTTGGAATTTGAATCTTTTTATGGTTCAAGTAACCTTGTCAGATCTGACAAATTGTACAGATCATCGTTTAAAAAAAAACACATGAAAATTGGTTAGACACTGAAGGAGTACCAGTTTAGCTACACTGTAGCAAGTTCATCATTGACTAACATTCAGTGAGAACTGCAGTGGTAACTTAGCCTTAGTCCAACACAGAGTTAGCAGTTTAGTATTATTGTTTTCCCCCAGTAATAATCTTATAAAGGACAACAGTTGAACTTGACTCCAGAATTGCAAGCCACAGAACTACCTAGTAGCCACATCCTGCAATTATTCTGCCACAGCTGACAGCAAAATTGAATGGGAATTGTTGATAGAATTCGTCACAGAATCCCTATGGTGTGTAAACAGGCCCTTTGGCCCAACAACTCCACACTGACTCTGAGCATCCCACTCAGAGCCATCCAATCTAGCATAACCAATTTGTAGTCTGCACATCTTTGGACTGTGGGAGGAATTGAACCCAGGTCCCTAGTGCTGTTAGCCACCGGGCTGCTGAATACTTAAACCAATAGCAAGTAATTGTTGAAGTTGTGGAGAATCTTTGCCCACTGACCCAACATCCCAAAGACTCTGGATCCCATGGAAAATTCTTCTCCCACCCCCATCCCACTTTTTTAAAAAAAATAATTATAAAGTCATCACACCAGTCCACTAAAGAGGGAGAGTGCTTCATTGACTGTACATTTATTTTTGTGAAACTATAAGAAGCATATTAAGTTTTATCTTTATAGGGATATAGTTCAGCAAGGAAAGGTACGGCTTTGCTGACTTTCTAGAATAATGGTGACTTTACAATAAATTGTATTTTGGGCATTTCTAAAATCATTGTCAAGCCTGTAACTGGTTAACCAGAGTATAAAGTAATTTGCAGGCAATCCAAATCGTCATGTGCCTCACAAAATTAAGATCTTTAATTATAAGTCACTATTAGTCATTGTTCATGAATTGGGCAAAGCTGCACGACATCCAGAATGCCCATAACAACCCTAGCCTTTTTCTTTAATTCCTTCATGAGATATGCATGTTGCTGGCTGGACCAGTATTTATTGCCCATTTCTAATTGCTCTTGAAGGTGATAGTGAGCTGCTTTCTTGAACATTGCAGTCAGTTTGCTGTAGGTAGACACATGCTATTAGTTAGGGAGGGATTTCCAAGATGGTAATAAGAACATAACATGGAACACAGGGTTACAATCTTAGAATAAGGGAACCGTCCAAGAAGAGAGGTTTGTTTTACTCTAGGATTATGAATGTGTTGAAATTCTGAGAGATTTTGGAATTTTAAAGGATTGAGGAATATGGGAATGGTTTGTGAAAGTAGAAGGCAGCCTTGGTTGAATGGGCGAGTTGGGACAAATGGCTTATTTCAACGAGTGACAAGAGAAGGCTGCCTGAATATTGAGCCTCCTCTACTATTTAATATCATTTTCACTTTGCTCCAACTCCTTTATTCAACAAGACCATGGTTATCTCCTATTTCAACGCAATCTTTGCACACTGTCACAAGATCCCTCAATTTCCTTCATGTTCAACCTATACAGATCTCATTCTTGAATGTATTCAATTACTGAGCATACATAACTCTTAAGTTAGAGAATTCAAGGTTCAGTATCCTGAGAGATGATCATTTCCAACCTTAAACAGTAAATTTTCCAGAAATATTGAATTGGCTTAAAGAAAGATTTGTATTTGTATCAATGTGCTTTATGTCCAATGAAGTACTTTAAATTATATTTAATGTTGTAATGTAAAGCAGCCAGTTTTCACACAGCATTATCGCAAACCACAACAATATACTTAGCCAAATAATTTTCTTTGAGTAATATTGCTTGAGGCATACATATTGGCCTGAATTCTAGGACACTCTCCTGTTCTTCCATAAGTATCATGGGATATTTTCAGACAACTTGAGAGAACAGCTTGAGCCTTGGATTAATATCACATCTGAAAAACACCTAACAGTACCACGTTTCATCAGCACTAGAGCGAAAATGGGAGGTTTTGAAATTTGAAAGGCTCATGGTAAATGCACATTAATTCATTTTAACAAGGCATAACGTGGTACACTGAGGAAGGTGCTGTGTTCATGTCAAATGTGTCACACCTCTGTTGAGATGTTACTACAAGATACTTGTCAAGTCAATGGCTGGAGAGAAGATGCTGGATCTGAGTGAATCAAATGATCACTGTGACGGATATTCGGTAGTCAGGTGCTGCAGACTAACACAATAACTTCAACCAGGCAGTAAACCCATGTGGTGTATGGATTATTTATTGTGCTTTTAAGAGTCAATTTTACGTTTGGTCCTCAAGAATGAAGTTTGTACTCACTCATCATAGTCTTATTGCAAACTAACAAGTTTTTTTTTGGGTTTAATCCACAGATTTCCATATTGGCATTTGGAAGTTTCAGGTTTACAACCGAAGTAGCAGCTAATGATCTGCTGAAAACAGATTTCTTTATATACCTTTCAAACAAGTGACAGTGGAGGAGAGACAGTGGGGAAAAGGGAAGTGGGCTAGTTATTGGTGAAGGAAGAGTTTGAGTTAGCAGAGAGTGGAAGCAGGAGACGACGCTCAAGCAAACTCTGTTCTTGCTGCAAGCGTCGGGAGTGATGTCTGTGGTCAAGAGTGACTCTGTGGGATGGCTACTGGATCACCAAGCCTACATCAACCAGTCGTACAGATGCTGCCATCACATTCCACCTGATACCCGATGCTGTCGATACATTTTCAAGGCAGCATATTTTGACATTGAGAAGCCCCATATTGGTGACACAGAATCAAAAGAAGACCAGGAGCCAGTGGGTGGAGATTCAAGACCAAAAGGCAGAAAGCGCAAGAGGAAAAGTCATGCACTGAACCAAGGAGAAGTAGACGCAGAAGAATACCACAAACAGGTCAGCCTGACTATTCGGAATGGCACTAGAAAGCTGATAGAGCAAAGCACAGTCTCAAGGATACCAGTTGGAAGAGAATGCATTAAGAGACAAATCACTCCAGTGGCTGCCGACTCTATGTTGGTGGAGCTCTGCTCAATGGCAAAGCAGATGACACGTGAGCAATGCCACTCCGTGCAGGTAATTAGCAATGAGGCAGATTCCATAACAAACCTGAATCTGCTCGGCCACCTTACTGAGAATAGCACAGACTGTGCAAGAATTGTGATGTTGATGGGGCAGAGGTACTTACTTCCACCACACTCTAGCTTCCTCCTGTCAGACATCTCCTGCATGGAACCCCTCTTGGGCTACAAAAAATATGACGTGATTACTTTGGATCCACCCTGGGAAAATAAGTCAGTCAAGAGAAGCAAAGGCTACAGTCACCTCTTCCCTTGGCAGATCCAACAGATTCCTGTGCCAGCACTCTCAGCTCCAGGCTGCCTGGTGGTGAGCTGGGTCACCAATCGGCAAAGACACCTGCGCTTTGTCAAGGAAGAGTTATACCCTAGCTGGTCCGTTGACGTAGTTGCAGAGTGGCACTGGGTGAAGGTAACCCGGCATGGAGAGTTTGTGGTCCCTTTAGATTCCACCCACAAGAAACCCTACGAGATCCTGGTTCTCGGCAGGTATAAAGGAAGCCCAGAAAGACAAAATGGAGAACATGTCACTGAAACAATCACAGTGCCTGACCACAAGCTGCTGGTCAGTGTTCCCTGTCTCCTTCATTCCCACAAGCCACCATTAGGGGAGGCACTGAAAGGATTGACTACTCCAAACCCTGAATGCCTGGATCTGTTTGCCCGAAATCTGCAGCCCGGATGGACCAGCTGGGGGAACGAAGTACTTCGATTTCAACATTTGGACTACTTCCAGGAGTTAAGCACAGGAGGAGATAGTGACTGCTGTATTCTCAGACAGTCATCTGCACAAGTCATTTCTCCTTCTTGTTAACAGCATCAGTGCTATCACGGTGGGTTCTTGCAAAGAATGAAACGGGGTTGTGGGGTGGGGGGGGGGGGGTGCGCTGGCACTTCTTGCTAGGAGGTAAAATATTAATTTTAAATTTACATTGGATAATGGAAAAACAATAAATAAAAATATTTTTAAAAATTGATTTTTTTCATCTTTCAGGGGAGGGAGATTCCTGTTTGAAATCTGATTCTCACCAAGAATTTTATCATAATTCATGACCTCCATATCGCAAAGTACTTTCCAATCAGCAAAGCATTTTTGAAGGTGCAGTCAGTTGTAGGATATGCAAAAGTCAATTTTAACATGAGGTCCCATCTGTAACAGTATGATGGCACTGTAGCTAGTGTCTCTATCTTTAAAGGTGAAGACCCAGGGTTCAAATCCCACCTCTTCTATAATAAGACCATAAGACATAGGAGTGGAAGTAAGGCCATTCGGCCCATCAAGTCCACTCTGCCATTTAATCATGGCTGATGGGCATTTCAACTCCATTCTCCCCACAGCCTTTAATTCCTTGTGAGATCAAGAATTTATCAATCTCCGCCTTGACGACATTTATAGTCCCGCCCTCCACTGCACTCCATGGCAATGAATTCCACAGGCCCACCACTCTCTGGCTGAAGAAATGTCTCCACATTTCCGTTTTAAATTTACCCCCTCTAATTCTAAGGCTGTGCCCACAGGTCCTAACTGTGCCCCGCCTAACTGAAACAACTTCCCAGCGTCCACCCTTTCTAAGCCATACATTATCTTGTAAGTTTCTATTAGATCTCCCCTCAACCTTCTGAACTCTAATGAACACAATTCCAGGATCCTATAATGCCAGAATAGGTTGTTTTAAAATACCTATGGCAATGTGATGAACACGTAACTTGTTCTAGTGATGTTAGGTAAGAGATTATATATTTGCTGGTGCACAAGAGAGGAACCCCCCCATTCTCTTTGAAATAATGCAGAGAAATAGTTAACATGCATTTCTTTTCAATATTTCTCAAAAAACCACTACTTCAGATATTGTGGTACTCCTCACTGCTGTATTGGAGCATCAGCCTAGATTATGTGCTTAAGTCTGTGGAGTGGAGATTGAAACTAATCTTTCACTCAAAACAGTTCTACACAGTAAGCCAGGGTTGACGCTTATTCCAAATATCATCTCACTGCAGATAACTGATATTTCCACAAAGGAAGTGGTGCACTGTCGGGTTGAGTTGCTCTCCTGAGGTAGTATATTGCTTCCACACAGCAACTCCTGACCAGAGACATAAATGCCAACAATTCAGCATCAATAAAATCAGAAAATGCTGGAGAGACTCAGCAGGTCAGGTGCATTGGTGGGGAGAGAAACAAACTTAATGCTTCAGTTTTGTGGCCTTCCAGCAGAACTGGAGAAAAGTTAACATGTAATAGAGCGAGGATGAGGAGTCAGACAAAAGGATAAAAAGTCAGGGGATATGGAATGAGGGAAGAATTGGTTTTATAGGGCTGAAGGGAATGGTAATGAAACAAGAAATTAAACAAAAGATGGACACAGAGCAGTGTGCTGCTGACAATGCAAAAATAAAAAAAAACAAAGCTAAAGAAAAAAGTAACAAAAAAGACTAAGCAGAGATTGTGGACTGAAGTTGTTGAAATCTGTATCAAGCTGCAAGGCTGTGAAATACCTAACTGAAACAAAGGTAGTTCTTCTGAACCTTTAACAAGCAGGAGAAAGACAAGTGTCAGCATGAGGAGAATGACAATGACCAGAGGCTTATAGTCATGCTTCAGGACCGAAAAGGTACCCAACCTGTATTTGTCTCCCCAGTGTGAAAGAAACTGCATTCTGAGCAAATACTTCTTACAGTCTAATCTGCTGTAAGTACAAATAAATTGTTGTTTCATCTGAAATGAGTGTTTAGCACTTTGGCTAATGGAGAGAAAGAGAGGAGGTTGAAGGGAAAGTGTTACATCTGCATTTTTATGGAAAGGTGCTGTGGGAAGGGAACAGTGTGTTTGGAATGGAACTGGGTTTTACAGAGTGAATGATCCCTTTGATGTAGTGAAAGGTGAGGACAACAAAATTGTGTTACATGATGCCATCATGCTAGAGGTGGCAAGAAACGGTCTGTTGAATACATAAGCTGGTGGAGGTGAACAAAGTCTAGTGAAGGTACAATGAGTGAGTCAAGGATGTAACGAGTAGGGTGAAAAATTGAAAGCAGTTCAGGTACACTTGGTATCACCTCCTATTTGGAAAAAGGGAGAGGAATTAAAAGGGTGAATTGTTGAACAGGGTCAAATAAACAGGCAGAGGAGGATGTTGGTTGATAGAAACTGGTTGAGCTTCTGTTTAAGGAAGAAGCAGTGAGCCCTCAAACCATCATGCATGGGGATTAGCATTTGGAAAGAAAGTGTCAAGTTGCTGGTCTAAGAGATAAAGAGAACTGCAGATGCTGGAGAATCCAAGATAACAAAATGTGAAGCTGGATGAACACGGCAGGCCAAGCAGCATCTCAGGAGCACAAAAGCTGACACGTTTTGGGCCTAGACCCTTCCTCTGATGAAGGCTCTAGGCCCGAAACGTCAGCTTTTGTGCTCCCGAGATGCTGCAAGCCCTGCTGTGTTCATCCAGCTTCACACTTTGTTAAGTTGCTCGTCTAACTGGATTCTGTGATATCAGTGCTAATTAGCAAACTACAACTGCCAACAGCTACCTTGATAAATAATCAAGAAAAATACATTCCTATTCATGACTGTATCAGAGGGTTATCCTAAACTTGTTGCACTCTTGCAATAACCCTGTTTTCCATTGAAATAATGCAAGTATCAAAATAGCAGCAAATAATTTTTTAAAAATTAACAACCAGACAAAAACAAAGTAAGACTCAGAGTCCAGTTGCTTCATAACAAAATTAGTCATACAGTTCATAGCCCATAGTCATATAGTGTATACAATTATTCTTCCACTTTCCCCACAAATATTTAAATGCATTCACAGTCATTTAAACTAGAACGACTCCAATCCTTTAATCAATTTATAAAGCTCTACTTCCTGTTATAATGAAGAACGTAAACATGATGTAAACTGCTTAGGGATCCTGAATCTGGCTCAGTAGTTGCTGATTTCCTACAACAATTAGTTCTTGAAATTAATATAGTAGCGAGCACAAACAAACAGTTAACTACATGAGAGGTGGGCATAATTTGTGATTAGTTATCTGCTTTTCAGTATTTGCCTTTAAATTTGTAAATTCAGGGCCTGGCATGGAAGGATCACTTACCATCCGTACCTCCCCAAACAGCATCAGTATTGGTTATACAGCACAGCAAGAGCACAAACACTGAACAGTATTCTTCTATTCACTGTCAAACTTAGGGTACCTGTTTGCTCAATTATTGTCCATTATTTAGCAAAGTGCACAATAGAGTATTGTGTCCAATTAGACTGATCTAATCCGAATGTGCGTTCTCAGTGGTGTCCAAACACGTTTTTCAATCCAATAAAACACAACTTCCTCCCTTTTTGTTTAAAAACACGTCTTGGCATTTGTACGCCCACCATGTTGGAGGATGAAGGAGTCACAAGTGCAATGAGGCCACGTAATGTCAGTAGTTGTGGGCACAGACATCGGGAATGCATCACTATAAATTGTTATTTCTTTTAGCCAGAGTAATATTTTAATCAATCATTCATGAGGTGTCTGGCACAGGTGAGGTCAGTGGTTATTACCCATCCTAACTATACATGTGACAGTTGCCTTGGCCTTCTTGAACCACCAAAGTCTGAAAATTGAAGGTACTCCTGCACACTGCTGTTGGGTTGTGGGTTCCAGGAGTTCAGCTGGTCACCTTGTTCTGAGTCAGTACAGTGTGCAATTTGGAGCAGAACTTGCAGGTAATGTTCCCATGTAGCCGCCACCCTTCTTCTAGGTGGTGGTAATTGTGGATTTAGGTGGTGTTGAAGGAGTTTCGAATAGTTGCGAGTGTTAACATGTAGATTTTACAAAATTGGCACAATGCACCACTGGTCGAGGAAGTGACTGTTTAAGATTGTGCACAGAGTATCAGCTGTGTGGCAGCTTCGTCTCATGATGTCGAACTACTAAAGTGTTGTTGCAGCTCCACGCATTCAGACAAGAAGAGTACTCCATCATATTCCTGACTTCTGCCTTCCAGATGGCAGAGGGGCTTGGGAGGCACAGAATTAACAGCCTTTGACCTGCTCGTGTTACCACAGTATTTATGTGGCAGATCCAGTTAACGTTTCTGGTCAACGGTCCCAGAATGTTGTTATTTGGAGATTGATGTTGGGAAAATACTGATTAAAAGCCATTTCTGAAATGAGTTTGTAATAAAAGACTTCAGCGCAAAAAAGCTGACAGCCATTCCGCTCCTCCGTCATTAACTAGCCAGGTATTTAAAAATTTCAGTTATGGAAAATACATCTACTCCTCAGTGATTTTATACTGAATATGCAAATAATCTCTGAAACCAATACCTTAGCTGTGGGAGATTCTTCAGATCAATAATGCATCAAACAATCCAGAGAACAGATTAATGTTCACTCTGTACCACAACGTAGGAAAGAGACCATGCAGTTGAGACCAAGGGAGAGGGGTACAATCACAAGGCAAGGCGTGTATGTGCAAAACAGTGAAGATGACTGTGCCTGAACGTTAGTAGGAGAATGTATGAGAGGGTGAAGGTATGGTGTGTGCATGAGAGAGACAGTGCAAAAAAAAAGGAGATCACAAGATGATGTGATTTGAGTGTGTGCAAGCATATGTATGGAACATCATACATCTGCAGCTGCTTTGGGTTACTTACAGTAAAATTCCATGGTTTTGCCTGAACACATTGTTCTACTTTGAGATTTAGGAATCACTTAAAGTCAAAACAGCTTGAAGAAAATGAAAATCAAAGATTGCAGCCTGACTCCCGGGAAAGGGGAACAGAGTGATTCCTGATCTCTGGAAGGATGAATGACAAAGATTAGCCACTACTTGTCTCAGCATCTCACTTCTGCTTTTTTAAAAATAAAAGAATTACTCGAGTCTACAGCTCATCCTCAGAGCTGATGAGGATAATTTTCTCGCCAGTCTTTCGGCGGCCTGTAAAATGGTTACATGCTTGGGGCAAGGTATGTCCATTGTACCTGGGTGTTACTTCATCTTTGGTCGATTGCTGTGCATACTGTTGATATGCTGGGGAGAAGTTGTGGATCGCATCCTGCACAATGTCATTGGGATTCATCGTCTCCTTCAGGCCGCTGGATATGCTTTGCATGGGAGCTATGTTACCTGTGGACAACATGTTGTTAGTCAAGTGAGAGTTTCAAAGATTCACGATTAACCAATTACAGTCAGTCTTGCTTTCTCTGCTTCCACACATCCCTATTTGCTCCGAGGGTAAAAGTCAATACATGATGCCACACCAATATTATAAAGTCTAGGCCCTTGACACAATCACAAGGCATGTCCCATCAACAGCATTATGAACAGGGCCCATTCAGCCCCAGTGGTCCATCATAGTATTTATATTCCAAAAGGGCCTCCACCCACCCACTTAACATCAGCACTATCCTTTTCTCCTCCACATGGTTAATAAGCTCCTCAAAAATATCTTTTTAATTTCATCTAATTTGAGTCCCACATTTTAATCATTCAGGGCAAAAAAATTTCACTTCAACTTCTGATTGATTTATTAGTCTTTGTTGTTATAAGATGTTTCTTCTGCATGTCAAAATATCTTCTCCAATTTACTATTCATAATTGGTTTCAGCAGTTTGGAAGTGATCAGAGAGTATGTGTGTCAGTGGTGCAGGGTTTAGAAAGGAGAAAAAAAGTTAGATTTTCAGCCACAGGTCTGAACAAAAGTGGAGTTACAATCTATCAGCCAAGGTAGAATCAGTCACAGGGTTCAGCTGGGGTGTACTTCTTTGGGCAGCCTGCCTTTATTAATGAATCCAGTTGGAAATTCAGCAGAAACTCCTTTACCTAAAAACAGTGGTGACAACATGCAAGGTGCTGCCATGGGTGAATAACATTGATGCATTTAAGAGGAAGCCAAATGAACTTGGAGGGAGAAAACAACATGTTCTAATAAGTGAGCTGGTGTTAATTTGAAAGTACTTCATGTACAGCATAAATGCTTGCCGAGACCACGCAATGGTATAGGATGGCCCATTGTGATACTTGTTGTCCATCAAAAGCATCAAGATCATTTGCCTCAGTCCTATGTGCATGAAAAGGTTTGGTGGGGTCGGGTGAGGTGGTGGAATAGGGAGAAGTGGTTGGATTGGGAGGTGCTGGCAGGGCATAGACTCTAGTCATATGTGCTACTGATGTGGAACAGTTTAAATTTTCCACTTCATGTATGATTTTTACTTTTGGAAAAGTCAGTCATCCATAAAATAAATTCTCACATTTGGAAATTGTATGCACGGACTGCTCATGAGCCAGGCTTGTATCTGGACTGTATACAATAGAGCGAACAGCCAATGGGGAACTTCAAACCAGCGTCTACAGGAAAACAACACATACGGACCAAATACTGAACTACAGGAGCAACCATCTCAACACCCACAAACGAAGCTGCATTAGAACATTATTCCAACGAGCCACCACACACTGCAGCACAGAGGAACTACACAGAGCAGAGGAAAATCACCTATACAGTGTATTCAAAAAGAATGGGTACCCTATGAACACAGTCCGCTGATTCCTCAGCAATAAACCCAAACAAACAGACAAAACGGGCTCAGAAACCATAACCACTCTCCCCTACATCAAAGACATTTCCGAAATGACTGCCAGACTACTCGGACCCCTCGGCATCAGGGTAGCCCACAAACCCACCAACACACTAAAACAGCAGCTAATGAACTTAAAAGACCCTATACAGACAACAAACAAAACGAACGTCATCTACAAAATACCTTGCAAGAACCGTGACAAACACTACATTGGACAAACTGGCAAGAAGCTAGCCACCAGGATACATGAACATCAACTAGCCACAAAACGACATAACCCACTATCACTCGTATCCTTACATACAGATGAGGAAGGACACCACTTTGATTGGGACAACACATCCATCCTAGGACAAGCCAAACAGAGACATGCACGAGAATTCCTAGAAGCATGGCATTCCAACCGGAATTCCATCAACAAACACATTGACTCCAAGTCAATCTACCATCCCGAGAAAAAGAACAGGAAATGACATCACCAACCCAAGGAAACCTAACCAGATAAATAGAAAGCGGGACATAACACCAGCGCTTTGTCGGAGGCTCACTGATGTTACCTAGAATGGTGACAAAACGTCTGAAAACTAACCTTCCAGCTCGGCAAGCAAACTCACATCCAGAACCTCAACCTGAGCTACAAATCTTCTCAAAACTCGCTAACTTCCAAACATCATTGTGATTTCTTCGGGCAGTCCGAAAATAAGAAACGTGTGATGAATCAAAGTACCTTATCCTGTGGTCACAAAACCTGCCTGCAACAGTAGTAGACTCGCCAAATTTAGGGCACTTAAACGGTCATTGGATAAACATATGGATGATGATCGAATAGTGTAGGTTAGAAGGGCTTCAGATTAATTCCATAGGTCAGCCTAACATCGAGGGCCGAAGGGCCTGCACTGCCCTGTAATGTTCTATGTTCTGAATAGATACAAATTATTCTTCCATTATGTTAGCAACAATTTACATGCTTGCCTTAAATCTCTCTCTAAAGCACAGGACCTGTCCTGGAGGAAATGATCTGAGCACCTGTTTGGTATTTTGGCCAAGAGGGAGTGTGCGAGTCTGTGTACGGTGTTCCATGACAAAAATCCTGGACTGTGAATGTCAACAAGCCATTCATTAACGTTGGACAGCAAAGCCAGGTTAATGCTGTGGTCACCCAATATCTATTCCTTTCTCTCACTCAGAAAGCAGAGGTGGAGGTAGTTGATTTTTTTCCCCTTGCCTTGGCAGGGAAAACAAAGACTAAACAATAACAGAAAACTGTGACCCCAATCATGAACTAAATTTTACACCGTGAACCTAACTGCTCCAAATCTCAGATTCATTCACGGAGAAGACAAATAACCTTGGAACTACCTATTCCTCCATTCAGCTGCTGAAGCTTGGAGTAATGGCTGTTCGTACCTGGTGTGGCCTCACGTTTTTCACTGTATACTTGAGATGGATAGGCGTAGCGAAGGGCAATGGCAGCAAAGAACATCTCAATGCAGATGATGAAGTTCTGGTGGCCTGCAGCCACTGTCCCAGCCCTGACTTCATGGCCATCAATAATCTGGACTTCTGGAATTACTCCAAATTTCTCCAAGATCGCTAGCAACATTCCTGAGGGAATATGATCCAGTCCACATTAGTAGATATAGCAACTTACATGCCACTTTAATGGACTGAAAAATAGAATTTCAATAGATGTCCTCAACACAACTCAAACACCGTTAAGCATTTTATCTGCAAATTGCATTTTTTTCTTCTTTCATCATTTTTTCCCCAAACCCATTTGCCCTTGACTTGTGGCGTTTACAAGGTCATTTCAGACTGCAGTTAAGTCAACCACATTGCTGTGGGTCTGCAGTCACATGTAGACTGGGTAAAATGGCAGATTTCCCAGAACAAAATCAGTGAACCAGATAGGTTTTTATGACAACTGACTGTCTGAATGTTGTTATGGAAACTAGTTTTACATTCCAAATTTATTAACTGAATTTGAATTTCACCAGCTGTGTGGTAGGATTTGAACCCACGGTCTAGTCATTACCACTACATTACTAGAGGTGCAAAAAGGCACCATTTTGTGCATGGCCACACCACACAAATAGAAGCTGACATCTGTCTGCATTCAGAGTCAATTAACCTCTATAGATAGATTCAAATGACTCCTCCGCAATGTTAAATTAAGGGGTCAGGAAATACCTGACTTCCTCCTCCCTCCTTGAATTCCTGAGTGTGACATTATGACATTTGCAATTTTTTAAAAAAATGTCTCATGTGGAAAACGTAAGATCTGGGGGATGTGTCCATTTTAATTCCTTTTTTACCATTATTTTTAGAGAAAATAAAAAAAATCAAGTTCCTCCACTTATTTTCCTTTAGATTCCTTGTACAGTATTTGTTAATTTGTTTTCTCAACTGTGGTAAAGATAAATATATATTATATCTTTTAAAATAGACATTTTAGATGCCCACCTTGCCAGAAGGAGAGAAAAATAACAGACTTCACTGTCAGGAATTTCAGAATAGGATCGAATGCACTGAGGAGTTCACTGGTGGCGAAGTAGAAGAGGAACAACGCGTAGAGTGCAAGACTGACAGAGATGTTATAAATAATAGTGATATAAAGGTATCCGCTTCTCACACTGTGGAAATAAAGTGCACAAATAATTTGTAACGAGAAAATTTACTGCATCGCCAAGCATTTTCTTAAAAATTTTTCTTCTCAACACTTTTTTTTAGAAACAGTCTACACATTGAATTGTGTTTGCACCAGGGTCTGTCCTTTAGAACTTTGCTAATGTCAGTTCTAATACAGACAGATTGCGGTATACGGATCACCCAACTGCTATCTTCACTCTACAACATGTTACACAATGGGAAACACCACTACCAGAATTTGGACATTACAGTATACACTTTAAATACTAGTTGTAGGGGTAACAGAAAAGGATGACCTAAAAACTCTGGATTACTACTAACTTCAAACTATTATTGCTTCAGGCTGCTGAAGACTAACCAAAACATGTACTCTTGCAGAGATTAGGGATTAATGAGAAGACAGTTTTTCAGTGCCTAGCTAGGCAGCTGACATTAAAGAAAAATAGGGAGATAACAAGGTGTAGAGCTGGATGAACACAGCAGGCCAAGCAGCATCCAGGCCAGATGCATCAGCCTTCCTGCTCCTCTGATGCTGCTTGGCCTGCTGTGTTCGTCCAGCTCTACACCTTGTTATCTCGGATTCTCCAGCATCTGCAGTTCCTATTATCACTGATTAAAAAAAAAGTTGTTTTTGAACCTGCAAGGACAATATAAAAAATTTCCATTTTAATATGTTTGAGGAGCCAAACCAGTAGCAGAGACAAAGAAGAACTTCAAGGTCGGATTAATTCCTCAGTCTCCCAAAGTTGGCCACTTCAAGTTGCATTTTTCAAAAAGGTTAAAAGTATCTCTCAAACCGCTGTGTGTTAGTGGCAATAATAGTGTCTCTTCAGAAAGGTTTGCAATATTGGCTAAACCTTACCTTCTTATATGCTAAAGCAGTAGAGAGATTTTTATTTAGGAAGTTCTAGAAGCTCATAAGGGGTACAGGGCTGACCCACAAACATAACCTGGGGAGACCAAGCATCTCCATACAGCAAAATACTGGTCCACCAAACTGCTACAGTTCCAACTTCCTGATAAGCATTGCCCAAAAAAGGGAACTTCTTTCTATTCAATGCCTTCAAGAACTTGAAGTTCTTTAAACTCTCCATCAATCTGATCTACCCTATCTTCATGACCCTTTTACAATCTTCTATCTGTGTCTAATCCTCGTTTACAATGGCTATTCTTGTTCTCCCTTCTTCAAAACACATCCTTGGAACTATATGTCCTAGCTGCTGAAGGACATTTCCATAACATTTCTGTCTCTTTATTCATTCACCAACTCAAAGTAAATTATCTTATCATTTTAATGCAAGTCAGAATACCGTGGGAAAATTACATTCAAATTATTGATGCCATTGCAGTACAGAAGTCACTGAATATTTATTAGCGAGTTTTGAGAAGATTTGTAGCTCAGGTTGAGGTTCTGGATGTGAGTTTGCTCGCTGAGCTGGAAGGTTCGTTTTCAGACGTTGTGTCACCATTCTAGGTAACATCAGTGCGCCTCCGAAGTGCTGGTGTTATGTCCCGCTTTCTACTTATCCCGTTAGGTTTCCTTGGGTTGGTGATGTCATTTCCTGTTTTTTCTCAGGGGATGGTAGTTTGGCTCCAAATCAATGTGTTTGTTGATGGAGTTCCGGTTGGAATGCCATGCTTCTAGGAATTATCGTGCATGTCTCTGTTTGGCTTGTCCTAGGATGGATGTGTTGTCCCAATCAAAGTGGTGTCCTTCCTTATCTGTGTGTAAGGATACGAGTGATAGTGGATCATGTCGTTTTGTGGCTAGTTGATGTTCATGTATCCTGGTGGCTAGCTTTCTGCCAGTTTGTCCAATGTAGTGTTTGTCACAGTTCTTGCAAGGTATTTCATAGATGTTCGTTTTGTTTGTTGTCTGTATAGGGTCTTTTAAGTTCATTAGCTGCTGTTTTAGTGTGTTGGTGGGTTTGTGGGCTACCCTGATGCCGAGGGGTCCGAGTAGTCTGGCAGTCATTTCAGAAATGTCTTTGATGTAGGGGAGAGTGGTTATGGTTTCTGAGCCCGTTTTGTCTGTTTGTTTGGGTTTATTGCTGAGGAATCGGCGGACTGTGTTCATAGGGTACCCATTCTTTTTGAATACGCTGTATAGGTGATTTTCCTCTGCTCTGTGTAGTTCCTCTGTGCTGCAGTGTGTGGTGGCTCGTTGGAATAATGTTCTAATGCAGCTTCGTTTGTGGGTGTTGGGATGGTTGCTCCTGTAGTTCAGTATTTGGTCCGTATAGAACATAGAACATAGAATATAACAGCACAGTACAGGCCCTTCGGCCCTCGATGTTGTGCCGACCTGTCATACCAATCTCAAGCCCATCTAACCTACACTATTCCATGTACGTCCATATGTTTATCCAATGATGACTTACATGTACCTAAAGTTAGCGAATCTACTACCGTTGCAGGCAAAGCGTTCCATTCCCTTACTACTGTCTGAGTAAAGAAACCACCTCTGGACATCTGTCCTATATCTTTCACCCCTCAACTTAAAGCAGAATGGTGGTTCAGTGGGTAGCGCTGCCGTTTCACAGCGGCAGGGACCCGGGTTCAATCCCACCCTCAGGTGACTTACTGTGAAGAATCTGCACCCCATCCCCGCATCCGTATAGGTCCCCTTCCAGCTGCTCCGGTCTCCTCCCACAATCCAAACATGCACAGATTAGGTGGATTAGCCACGGGAAATGCAAGGCTGCAGTATGTGTTGTTTTCCTGTAGACGCTGGTTTGAAGTTCCCCATTGGCTGTTCGCTCTACTGTGACATCTAGGAATGGCAGTTTGTTGTTGTTTTCCTCCTCTTTTGTGAATGTTATGCCAGTAAAGGGTATTATTGATGGTCTTGAAGGTTTCCTCTAATTTGTTTTGTTTAGTGATGACAAAAGGTGTCGTCCACGTAGCGGACCCAAAGTTTGGGTTGGATGATTGGCAGAGCTGTTTGTTCGAGTCTCTGCATGACTGCCTCTGCTAAGAACCCTGTTATTGGAGATCCCATGGGGGTTCTGTTGGTTTGTCTGTAGGTTTTGTTATTGAAAGTGAAGTGGGTGGTGAGGCATAGGTCCACTAGCTTGATGATGTTGTCCTTGCTGATGAGGTTGGTGGTGTCTGGCGTATGTGTCTTCAGTATGACATCAACATAGGAAAGGACATCACGAACCCAAAGAAACCCAACCAGATAAATAAGAAAGCGGGACATAACACCAGCGCTTCGTCGGAGGCTCACTGATGATGTTACCTAGAATGGTGACGAAACGTCTGAAAACGAACCTTCCAGCTCAGCGAGCAAACTCAATATTTATTACATGACAAGTGGCCAATGGTCGAGATAGGGTTGAGAAAGAAAACCTATTTCCTCTGGTGCGAAAGTCCAGAAAATGGAAGTATATTACAGCCAGTTTCCGCCTTGAGAGCTGTTGAGGTTAGGAATCAATTAGAAATTTCAAACTGAGATTGTTAAGATTTTTATTAATGGTTACAGAATTTGGAGTTGAGAGACATCTCAGCCATGGCATAACTGAATGCCAGCACAGTTTCAAGAAGTAAATAGCTTATTCCAGTTGCTATCTATTATTTCATCCTACATTAGAAATTGGTAGAAATATATCACACACAGCTCAGCTTTACAGCGTATTACAACAGGGTTCTCACTCAAGGGGCTAATTTGTTGAACAAGATGTGACAGTACATATTACTTGGCCAACTAAAGAAATAATTATATTCTACCTGGAGTCAGATTGTTTCCAACCAACAGTGGCTGCAAGTAAGTTAACTTGCACTAATATAAAACATTAGATATTTAATTGTTTTACTTCTGTGCTTTACGCCTTTTTATTATGCTACCACCTCTACTGCAGCCCGGAAATTTGGTAATTCACCTGTTCCCAGCTTGCTGGACATTGTCAGTCTGATCTAGATACCAATAAGTACAGGCAATCTTACTTCCAAACCTATGACGTTCTTGTATGCGTTGATAATCACAATGACCACTGCACCCAAATGACCAGAGAAGTACTTGTCTTCCTATTTGTCTGGTCACCTAGTTTACACTGTACGCAAATAAGAGAGGTTTGAACTGCCCGATAATTGACAATGCTCTCTTTTACTTCGTCTATATATGAAAAATATTCTCAGTTATGCTGTTCCGAAGACATTGCTTAAATGAATGAATAAAGGAAACTTTTCTACTGCTCGGCAATACTAGCTTAACCTTCCATACAACAGAGAATTAAATCACTTGGTGTTTAGGTCACTTATCCAGGAAAGCTGAATTCAGAAACAAATTATTAAATCAAGAATATTTTTAACTCTCTCACTCCAGTTGACCTCAAAAGAATATAATCCAGTTGTTCGCATTATACCTGAGGAAGATGCATTTTAAAAATTGTATTAACTAAACAACGATTTTCAGTTCTTAAAAAAGAAAGCCAGATCTTACATTTGAGAAGTGATATTTAAAGTGGCAACTTACTCAAAGTCTCCATCGTGATATTTGCCATACACTTGCAAAATAATGGTGATGACTGCCATAAGAGGTTTAATCACGCAGAATTGTAGGGTAGCCTGGAAGAGGCATGCAATAGGATTTTGGTAAGTTACAAGAAACAAACATTAGTAAGTGTAATTTAAAATCCAGACATAATTGAAACAACTACCAAGCAATTAAAAAAACTCTGAAAATTAGGACAATGCAGTCCATATGGTGGGGTCAGTTTCTTCTCCTTTTATCCCTTTTTCTCACTCATGAACACAATAAGAACTTCTACCAACTATATAAAAGGCACATCTCCACAAGGAACAAAGAACATTTGAACAGGTTCCCTCTTTGGGTGTGTACTAACGAACCATCACGATACAAAAGGACGTAAAGAAAGATTTGTAGTTCACTAGAGCCTTGCACTGTCAGGACCACACAAGCTGCTTCATAACCAATAGAGCATTTTCTGAAATGCAGTTACTGTTGTAAGAAACACGACAACCAAACTGCACACAGCAACGCCCAACAGTGTAACACTGATTGGATCGCTAGGTTTAAGAATAAATATTGACCAGGATATCAAGCAGAACTTCCCTGTTCTTCTTCATAAAATAGTATTACCCAAGGGTGCAGATGTGGCCTTGGTTTAATGTCTCATCCAAAACATGACATCTATAATAGTGTAGCACTTTCAGTACTACATGGATTGTAACTTGCATGCTCAGGTCTCTGTGAATTGAATTTGAATCCACAACCTTCTCATGCTGAAAGTGTTACTCACCAAGCAATGCCAAATATACAATGATCAAGTTGAACTCTGCAAGAGAAAAGCTCTCTTGAAGGCAGTTTCAAACACAGTCTCAGGTGGGGTACTAGGCAACCCGTCATATGAAAGTCTAACCATCTGGTCTCTTAATATTGAGTCCAACAATGCCGCTCATTCAACAGCCACACTTACACCCTTCCAGCATACCTCAAATGGACAGCAATGGTGTGTACATGGGTGCAATCTCGTTTTTAAATCTTCTCATCAGCTAAAAGACATTAGTCAATTGTAGCACCCCACAATCAATTTGTTCATATACATGCACTGAGTTAACGGCTGTAGTCAGAGCCTTAGATTGCTGTTTGCTACATTTATTTGGCAGTCGCTGGCAAGAAAAATCATTTCTCCAAACCTAATTGGCCTTGAGCTGGTGGTGGTCACCTTCTTGAATCCCAAAGAGCGAGCTAGGCCATTTCAGACGGCAGCTAAGAGCTAAAGGCAGCTCAATCACATTGCTCTGAATCTAGAGTCACATATAGCCAGGCTGAATGAGCATGTATTTCCTCTGCTGAATGGCATTTCTGAATTAGATGGAATTTTGTAACAATCCAGTTGTTTCACCAAACAAACTTTTTGTCCCATATTTACCAAGTCAAATTTGAAGTCCCCAGTTGCCATGGTGGAATTTGAACTCCTATGTTGAGGTCTTGGTCGAGGCCTCATGATTAATAGTCCAGAAACATAAGCACTCTGCTACCAAGCATTTGGTTACAGAAATATACTAAATAAAACTGGACATCAAAAGACACTACTGCATCTTTCAACAAGAGACATAACTGATACTGACAGCAACAAATAGGAACAAGCAACGTTATATATCAGAATGCACTAAAAGTAAAGACAATGAAACGATTAAACATAATTCCGAATGGCAGATATGTACCAATACGACAGCAAAGTAGTCCAAATGCTGGCGATCTGAGGCAGAAAGGTCTTTGGGCTCAAAATGTTATCCCTATTTCTCTCCCCACTTACACTACCAGACCTGCTTAGTTTCTCCAACAGGGTTTTTATTTCAGATCCACAATAATTGGATGCCTCAGCTAAACACGAAAATTACTGTTTTAGGTCTTTTGCTTAGGTTAATGATTCGAATGAAGAAAGAACAAGTTTTGCAGATTCCATGAACAGTCACAGTAATTGAAAAGCAGATCGTTAACTTGCGCCACAGGCAAATTTAACTAATGATTAACACTGGAAGATTGGAGATCATCACAGGCAAATGTGAGGTCACATTTCTGAACAGAGAAAAGATATCAGATGTGTTTTTTTGAAAAATAGTGACAATCAAGAAATGGTGTGGAGCAAAGGTTGACCAAGTGCAGAGATCGTTAGAAGTTACTGCAAGTAGTACACAAATGTAATCAAAAAGGTAGTGGAACAGTGGCTTTTGTCTCAAAGTGTGTGGAATACAAAAGAGAAGCAATGCTTGAACATTGTTTGTTAAAACTGCTGAAATACAGAGCCTTGGGCAGTCTTCAATTTGAGGACGGCATTCAGCTCTGGGCACCACACCTCAGGAAGAATATACAGGTCTTGAACAATGGCAGTGAAAATTCATTCCAAAATCCACTGGGCCTGAGAGTTAAACTACAGGTTAAATAGTTAAATTATGACCTTGGCTTGTAATTAGAAGGCCGAATGGTGCGTCAATCGAGATCTTAAAAATGATAATATAATGGTTGGAATAACTAAGCTGTAGGCTTGGGGTCACTGGATAAAATGGGGGGGACAATGACTTAAACGAAAAAAATTGAGTAGGAATGTGTGGAAGCTCAGCACTGATGACATTAACAGGGACTGCAAGGAAGAAATGAACATGAAAGTTGAGGTCCCTACATTATCAGGCTGAGCTTACGTCAAGTGTCACTGGTGTTCCCTCTCGTCTGAATCACAAATATGCAATGGAGATGAAAAATGGCTATTACCACTCCCAGGCTGTGCAAAGTAAATGCTTTTCTGTCCGGAGAAGTGGACTGCATCTGTGAACGATGTAAGGCCCTTCAAACATTTACACAGTAGATCCCTCTAACGATAGAATTCTGTATGTGAAATACATGTAGTGACCAAGCATATAGAATACAAATCCTGGTCTCAAGCAATCTTGATGATGTCATTAGTCACTGCAGATTGATAGTGTTTTTTTTCTTTATTCATTGACAGGATGAGGGCATCAATTGCCCATTCCTAATTGCCCAGAGGGCAGTTCAGAGTCAACCACATTGTTGTGGGTCTGGAGTCACATGTAGGCCAGATCAGGTAAAGATGGCAGTTGCCTTCCATAAAGAACATCAGTGAACCACATGGGCTTTTCCTGACAATCACCAATGGTTTTGTGGTGAGATTCGAACCTGGGTCTCCAGAACATTTTCTGGGTCTCTGACTTAACAGTCCAGTGATTATACCACTAGACCATTGCCTCTGTCATCTCAGTGAAGCAGAAGTAATCACGGGTCCTTAAAAAGTTGCCACAATTCGCAAAGACAATCCAGCGCTCCTCAGGCTTTTAAAAGGGCACAGAACGGATTTCCTCTCACCTCGATCTGCGAGTATTTGACAACATGCTTTTTTACAGCAATGCTGCCTTTCTGGGGGGGATATGGGGTTGGAACATACCAAGGTCTCAATCTTACTGTTGGATTTACAATCTCTTACTCTACTTGTGTGGCATGGCTTATGCTGCATACATCAGAATAAGGACTACTATCACAAAGACCCAGGTACAAGCACGGAAGGCCTTCTTGTTGACAGTCACACATGTCCCACTACATCGAGGGCCATGCTAAACTGTCAATTAAGATTGATCCAATGCTGACTATTCATATTACTATGAAACTCTTGCTTCTGATATTCCTAACAGATTAATTGGGACAGTGGCTAATGGATCCAGCCACAGGAGGGGGTTACTGTCACTGTGGCAGCTGTGCAACAAAGATGCAGAGAAATTGAGGAAGAGCAAGTGTTTCAGCAAGCCCAGGACCAGCACCAACCTTTAACCATAATCAAACAAGCTCCACTTGAAGAGGTTACAGAAGGTCCTCCCAAAAATGAGGTGGTGGTACAGTAGGTCTGGGGTCATCATCCACAATGCCTTTTTCTCGAGATGAGTGAGGTACAGTGTAGCCACAGAACAAGAATTTCTCAGGGCACTATAATCAAACTGGAGGAGCTGCAAACTGAGAGTGAGTGGCCATCCTATTTCAGCGATGAAGGTGACAGCTGCGGTAATTTTTATGCATTTGGTTGCTTCCAAGGATCCGCTGCAGACCTGTATCAAGTCTCCCAATCCTCAACTGGACAGAGGCTATGGATAGTGCAAAGGCCAAGGATTCTGACGATTTTCCAGGAGTCCTGAAAGCATGCTCCGGAACTTGGGCCCTGGCTCACGAATTTCAGTACAGCTACAACACTGGCATCTATGTGATATTGTGAAAAATTGCCCAAGATTGTCCTCTACGCAAAAATGTAGACAAATCCAGCCCAGCTAATTACTGTCCCATCAGTCTATTCTTACTGAATTATGGAAGGCATCATCAGTAGTGCTATGTAGCAGAACCAGCTCAGCATTAAGCTGTTTAGTGATGCTCAGTTTGAATTCCATCAAAGCCATTCTGCTCCTGACTTCACTACACCTTCGGTTCAAACACGGACAAAAGAGCTGAACCTTGATATAATGCAGCATTCGACTGAGTGTGACATCAATAAGCCCCAGCAAAATTGGAGTCAATGTAAATCTGGGGAAAATCTCTCTGCTGGTTGAAGTCAAATTTCATCCAAAGGAAAACTGTTGCGGTGACACAAAATACTGTGGCTATTAGAACAGGTCCAAAACAAAAGAATTTTGCATTAAGTAAATCACTTTCTGACTCAACAGAGCCTGTCCACTACCTACAAAGCATAAAATTAGAAATGTGATGGAACACTCCCCACTTTCCCGAAGGAGTGCAAATCCGACAAACTCAAGCAGATTGACAGCATTCAGAACAAAGCAACCTGATTGACTACATCCACATTCACTTGATCCACCACCAAATAGCAGTAATGTGTATCATCTACAATAGTTAGCAATCCTGTGGCAGTGGTAGTGTCTCTAACTCAGAGCCAGGATCCAGTCGCACCTAATCCATAATGTGTATTGACAGCTTTGGAACAGGCTGATTAGAATATGAAAAGAAACCTTAAGGTTTTACAACATCGGAGGTTGATGCATTCAACAATGATAGTATGTTATGCAATGCTGGGCATTAGGTAAAGGGTAGCTTCCAGGTTTCCAATGTGGTCTGGACGTAAGGAAGGATACCTTCTGGAGCTTGATTCTTGTAGCAGCAGTTACAACATTAGGAATAGGAGTGGCACACGTGTTGTGTTTACCTATATTGTGCATAAGGTGTCTTCAATTAAAATTAATTCAGTGGATGTTGCACATCAGCAATTTCATCTGGGCAATATGGAGGTAATGGATGTGAGTTTGCTCACTGAGCTGGAAGGTTAGTTTTCAGACGTTTCGTCACCATTCTAGGTAACATCATCAGTGAGCCTCCGATCAAGCGCTGGTGTTATGTCCCGCTTTCTATTTATCGGTTTAGGTTTCCTTGAGTTGGTGATGTCATTTCCTGTTCTTTTTCTCAGAGGATGGTAGATTGGCAAACTCGCTTTCAAAACCCGCTAGTATGGAGGTAACCCCAAGTTCTACAACATCTCAATTATAAAATTTTCCATCCTGTATTCAAATCTTTACATGGATGCTCCTTCCCTTGCCACTAATCACCTCCAGTTCTACACAACTGCAGAGCTGATTTCAGCAGCTGACTACTGGAGGCTATATCTTCAGCTGTTGAGGCCCTAAGATCTGGGACTGCCTCCCCAAACCTCTTCTCGTTTAATTTGCTCCAAATAACCTCTTAAATTAACTTTGTATAATTTATCTGAATATCTCGTGGCTCAGCACCAAATTTTGTTTGAGTACCCTACTATGAAGCACCTTGGGACATTTTATTTCTTTAATAGATGCTATATAAATCCAGATATTCTTGCCGTAGACTGTGTATAGTTTGAGCATGGATCAAATAGTCTTTTCCCATTCCAGTAAATTTTTGATGCTATTTCACATGGTCTTAATAAATGGGTTAATACTGGCTGACCAAGCTGTGCGAATAAACACAGAACTGTTACCCAACCATCACCAACTATACGAATATGCACTCAAAGACTTCTCACAATCTCACCTGCTTACAAAACCGTAAAAATCCAATGGAGTAGGTCATACCCATCAGACAGCACGTTCCGTACCAACAGCTGGACCTAGGATGAGATGGAAACGTTCATAAGGAATACTATATCTACAAAGAAACTATTGTATATTCATAGCTTTATTATTTGTTTTGCAAACACAACCATCATTTTATTGTGGCTAAAACATGAATAATAGAGATTGGATTAAATCACTACATAGGAAAGAAAATATGAAACAGAATTATAGTTATACAGTGGAATCTTCCTTCTAGTGAAGATCATTTTTGAGTAATACCTGACCAAAACCATTTCCAATAATTCAGTGCATTCCTTGCAGTTAACCTCAATTCTCTAACTTCAAATGTAGTTTTCAACCCATTGGGCAGTAGACCTGGATCAGGAAAATTCAAAAATGCCCCTAAAGAACTGCTCACGTCTCGACTGATTTGTTGATATATGTTTGAGAAGAACATTGGTGATTTTATTAAAAGATAAATATATTTCGGTTTGGTCTTTGGCTATAATTTTGTTCTGTGCCGAATGGCCAGGAAGTCCATTTAGTGTTTATTTTAGATCAGTAGTGCTTTGAATAATGGTACGCTGTTTTTAATTTAAGTGTAAGTCTTCAATGTGTATAACTTTGGAGAGTCGAAGTGGATATGCATTAAAATATGTGGAAATAACTCACTTGATGGGCTTCCCTCTGATTTCTGACATTATCGAGCTTTCTCCACCTAGGTACTCATAGCAGAGGCTAAGGAAGTTGTAAATCACAAAAGCTATAAAGGAAGACAAACACAGGTCAATTCAAAAACACAATAAACAATTAACAAATAAAAATAAAAGGTTGTTCCATGTCTGGCAAGCATCATTCCAAATAAGCAGGAGTCATCCCAGGCCAATAACTACCAGTATCAGCTTTACCAACTATTCATGGAGGCCCCTATATAAAAAAAAAACAGGTACAGTGAGATCATTCTAAGGTTGTGGAGTAAGGCAGGTCTGTTTTCATATCGGAGGACCACCACCTTTAACAATTTATTCTATATACTTTAACTGGGGATCAGTTAGCTTAGTTAGCTGGACAGCTGGTTTGTTATGCAGCGTGATGGCAATAGCGTAGGTTCCATTCTAACATTGGCTGAGGTTTCCTTGAAGAACTCTCCTCTCAACTTCACTCCTCACTTAAATGTGGTGACCCTCCCTTTTTCACGAGAAAGCAGTCCTATCATCTAAGATTATGACAACTCTACTTTTTTTATACTTTAAGTGGGTAGAATCCTGAAGGTTCAGTCTTAGTTGCAGATGCTCCCTTGCCCCCATGCCAATCGGCATTGGGGATTGTGGATACCATGTGTTACCATATTATGATTCACCCATTAGCCTAAACATTTCATCCCCCATCTAAACTACCAAGTCTTTCATTCTATCCCTACAAAATCACATTGTTTAATCATCAACGATTCTATAATATTTTGCTGCTAAAGCTTTTGTCACTCCCACAAACCTACCATTCAAGCTTTTTCTTTACTCTCTGACATCTCCAAGCAGGATAGATCATTAGGGGTGGTTCAATATCTGCTGATAGGAAGGCAGAATCTTAAGCCAGCTAGACATGTGGTCTGGCACTACTGTGGAACCTGGGCATACTCCTGAAGGCACTGAAGAGGAGTCACTGAAGGGTGAACGTCAGGTGGCAAACCATCAGTACCTGGAAAGGCAAAGTTCTGCCACTGTGGTACATTACAGTAATTCACTTCATCTGGAAGACCAATGGGGTCCAAAGAATGTGGACCTTCTGTGAAACTCTCAACAACAGCATGATCAAAATAGGGTTAATATGAATAACGTTGTGTTGTAGATTGGAGTCGAAGCACTGAGGGTATAAAATATATCTTCTGCCATTACTCGATATTTGGTATTGCTTGAAGTCAAGACATCCAGGAGAATTAGAAGACTTCAGTTGGATGATCAGAGAACTCCAGAGACTTAATCCAACATTGCTAAATCTCTTCAGCACGAGAGATCTATACTGGGCTATCTGCTGGTACATTTGAACATAAAGGAGTTTGCACACCACACCTGAAGAAGGAGCAGAGCTTCAAAAGCTAGTGTTTTCAAACAGACCAACTGGACTATAATCTGGTGTTATGAGATTTTTGACCTCCGCCAAATTAAGAAATGGCTGGTTAAAGAACTATAGCTGCAGCATTCTAGTCTGCAGGCTGATTTGTAGAATTAAGGAATTCAATGGAATAAGGAAACCTGCTGTGGTACACAGATATGTAAGTGTAATGCAATATCCAGAAAACACTGCTGTGTACTCTAGCAGCTGGGAGATATAAGTGGTGAAAAGAATTCCAAGAAGCCACCCAAACTGAAGGAAGAATGTCCAGGCAGGATGTCTTTTTATTCAAAAGGAGCACGGCATCAATCTGTGACTCTGGTCACATGTCACTGGAGTTTTCGGTGGGACTGTGAAACAGAGAGACACAGCTGTATCTATAGTTACTGAAGAGCTGCTGAGATCAAAGTGACAATAGGGACTTCTTGAATGTTGTTGATCTCTAAGTCTGTTGAAACAGCATGTCTAGATCCAGGATCAACTCCATCAAGTCATCAGCAGTAGAGGCACATTCCTTTCCTCCACCATGCACGGTGGTGCCTTCAGCTGCCTAGACACTAAGCTATTGAATTTCTTTGTCAGATCTCTACACATCCTTCTCCTTTTCGAAGGCACTCCTCAAAATATTCACTTTTGAACAAAATTTTTAATGTCCTGATCACATTTCTCCTTGTATGGTTCAAAGTCAAATTTTGATTGATAACATACCTGTGAAGAGCCTTAAATGTTCAAGGAAAAACATATAATTGTAATACAAGTTGCTGTTATTCCCTCAAATTGATCCACACATTATATTCAACCCCAACTGGAGTGGTGCACCTCCAGGGCTAACCATGTCCCAGTGCGATTTGTGATTTCATCTGTGTCAAGTTTGTGTGTGCTCTAAGTCCATGGTCAAAGGAAGGAGACTGGAAATGTTAAAGCTTTTGCACTAAACGAACTTATGTCTGCAATAAGTGCTACAACTCCTCTTATTCAGAATGGAAATTGAGTAATTCCCCTGTCAGTCACACTTAAGCATCACTTTTCTGCGAGTAACTTCGATTGCAATTATCTCTGCTCATTACACCTTGCTGCAGAAATTTCTAATAATAAGGAAGACAATTTCATCCGGGGAGGTGCCAGGGATGGTAGGGAGAGGCAAGATAATGGGGTTCTTCAAATTGTTTGAAACTTAATGATTTTCTGCACTTGATAAAAATAATCACTGTTAATTCATGTGCTTATGGTCCTTACAACATGTCAATAACTGGTTCTGCACCAAAAACAGCACATCACAAAATTTCTATTCGGTATAGAGACATCATGAGCTAATGAACATTATGAAGTCACAATATTTTTAAGCTGGACATTATAAGTATAAACCTTTGCATTGTCAATTTGTTTTTACATCTATCTTTGACACAACAATCTAACTATATGTTGCAGGTTACTTGTTGTTTAATAGACCGAAAGAAAACAACAGGAACATGTCAATGTATAATGCAAACACAATCTAAGCTTTAGAAACCTGACCTGACTGGTGCGTGAAAGCAAGCTCCAACTGGTGAGGTTTCCAATTACATAAACAAATATTTACATGAAGCACAGGTAACATCACTTAACCCTCTCAGTGATTTGTGAAGTTGTCACACAAAAAGCTCCAACATTGATTCCCAGCACTTGAACACAAAAGAAACTCAATTAGCAAAAATTTGTTTAAAAGAACTTCTCCCAACCATACCTTAACTGACATCAACTTCTGTTCACCCAGTATTCCTAAGATAGTTGATTTACACTTGGACCTATTCTGACAATGCCACAAATTTTGAATTCTCATTTTTTTGTATTTAATTATTTCCATGTACTCATTCTCTCTTTCTGCTGTAATATCCTCTAGCATTACCATCCTTTGGGGTCTTGCTCCCCAGGTTTTGGTCTCTTGTACACACCTAGTTCCCATCACTTCAAGGTCATATCTTCTGCCTACGGTGTAAACTCTGAAATTCCCCTCCTATTGCTCTCCACCTTTCTCGCTCTCCCTCTTTTAAAAGCCTTTTAAAATTCCTACTCTGCTTCAGTTGTTTTGACATCACAGACCAGGTCTGTATTCTGCAAATGTTTACAAGGGAAGCAGAAGCTCTGACTGATATCACTTCCTTACATTTACATCACCTTGCTTCATATCAGCTTCTACATGGGAAGCTGTGAAACCCCCTGGGATGACTTACTGCCTTGACTGATCAATATAAATGCATGTTTTTATAAATATTGGTTTTATGCATACACCAACTCCAACTCAACTTGGAACGATGAATGTGTGAAGGGACAGAAAATTTCACTCTCTGGCTTTCCTTCCCTATGAAAAACCTGAATTAATTTCATATCACACAATGATTGACCTCAGGTTAAGTAAGAGAATAGATGGACAATCATGTTTCAAGATTGGTGGTACACTGTACATCAAGAAAAATTTAATTGGAGATTCAACTTCCTTCTTTCCCTTCACTCCACCCCTCAAACAGATATCTACCTCAATAATCTCTAATCTGCTCCTGCTACTAATTAGAGTGTCAGTCTGATTTAATCTCCACCGTCGATAAGCATGTAGGCAACTAAGCCTCTGCTAAAGTGACCTTATAAAGAGAACACTGCTGTAGTACACAGCAAAACACTGTATGATTGCCATGGGAGTAATGAAGAGCATTAATACTGGATCTTAGCATCTGGCTGCAGAGAACACATTACGTGACTGCTTTTGGAATAATTTATGAAGTCAAGGGACTTGCATTCAAATTTAATTGACAACTATGAATGATGGGAGGGGTGCTCTGCTAAGTTGTTAAGTTGGACTACTTTTATATAAAGTACTTTGAGGAGAAATACTGCCTTACAAGATCCATATATTTTGTTCATGATCAGAGTGTCTATAAGTGGAATCTTCCAAAACAGCTTTGCTCTGGGAGGGGGTGGGGAGGAAATACAAAGCTCTATGGAATCAGTGATAATAAAATGTGAGGCTGGATGAACACAGCAGGCCAAGCACCATCACAGGAGCACAAAAGCTGACGTTTCGGGCCTAGACCCTTCATCAGAGAGGGGGATGGGGTGAGGGAACTGGAATAAATAGGGAGAGAGGGGGTTGCGGACCGAAGATGGAGAGAAAAGAAGATAGGTGGAGAGAGTATAGGTGGGGAGGTAGGGAGGGGATAGGTCAGTCCAGGGAAGATGGACAGGTCAAGGAGGTGGGATGAAGTTAGTAGGTAGGAGGTGGAGGTGCGGCTTGGGGTGGGAGGAAGGGATGGGTGAGAGGAAGAACAGGTTAGGGAGGCAGAGACAGGTTGGACTGGTTTTGGGATGCAGTGGGTGGAGGGGAAGAGCTGGGCTGGTTGTGTGGTGCAGTGGGGGGAGGGGACGAACTGGGCTGGTTTTGGGATGCAGTGGGGGAAGGGGAGATTTTGAAGCTGGTGAAGTCCACATTGATACCACTGGGCTGCAGGGTTCCCAAGCGGAATATGAGTTGCTGTTCCTGCAACCTTCGGGTGGCATCATTGTGGCAGTGCAGGAGGCCGATGATGGACATGTCATCTAAAGAATGGGAGGGGGAGTGCAAATGGTTTGCGACTGGGAGGTGCAGGTGTTTGTTGTTTGTCTCTCACCCATCCCTTCCTCCTACCCCAAGCCGCACCCCCATCCACCTACTAACCTCATCCCACCTCCTTGACCTGTCCGTCTTCCCTGGACTGACCTATCCCCTCCCTACCTCACCACCTATCTTCTTTTCTCTCCATCTTCAGTCCACCTCCCCCTCTCTCCCTATTTATTCCAGAACCCTCACCCCATCCCCCTCTCTGAAGAAGGGTCTAGGCCCGAAACGTCAGCTTTTGTGCTCCTGAGATGCTGCTTGGCCTGCTGTGTTCATCCAGCCTCACGTTTTATTATCTTGGATTCTCCAGCATCTGCAGTTCCCATTATCTCTATGGAATCTGTTTTTTTTTAAATCAGGTAGAAACTGCACAATTCTCCAGAGCTTGTCAGGAGAATAAATCTGATCATTATTGATTGTCAAGTAATTTGGCAAAATACTACTGCTTGAGACACTTCCAGAATAAACAGTAATGTGTCATTTGTCACTGTCAGCTTATTGTATAAAATCACTAAGGGTGCAAGTGCAGACCTCGATTCACCGCGGCACTTAAAGAGATAGTTAGCTTTGGTTGAAATAACACACTCAAGCTTTGCTCTTGCAAACTGCGGTTGCAATTTAGCTTCTCAATCTGACACTGGAGATAACACACTTCAAAGTCCACAGATTGGGAAACGTAACAGATGTATATTCATACATAATTCAGAGACAAACCTAGAAGAGGAAACCCAATCGTGCATGTCAGAAAGCAAACCTCATACTGCACAGGTGACATCTGATTCAGTAATTAAAACTGGGTGCATAAATGCTTCATAAGCTATCTCAAAAGTTAAATTGACATGCTGCTTATAAAGATACACTTCTATGGAGGTAAGGATGGGTCCTGGGAGATGGCTCTAATTAGAAATCAAATTGCTCTGCATTTCCCAGATCTTCTCTAAGCATTGAGTGCAATTCTGCCATTCGTATATTGCCAATATTGGTACTCATGTGCATACAGTCTCAGGCCTTTGATCAACCTTGAAGGAACAAAACCTAGACTGAATTGCTTTGAGATACCAGGCTTTATCTTCCAGCAGTAAACATACCCAACTTCACAGGCTATCTGGCCTTGCATCACCAAGACAACCATTCATTCACCTAAGTGGCCTTAGATCCAAATAATTAGTCAGATCATCTAGATCCATTGATGGCATTGGCCTTGTGAGCTGTCAACTACCTAGGATGCAAGCTTTAGAATTTTCTCCACAAATTTCTCTGCTTCATTCTCTCTTCCTTTCTGATGTTCCTGAAAAAGCTACCTATCCCAACTTGGTCTTATTAAATGATACATTAGTTTTGATAATACATTTGTGATGCCCAACAGGATATTTTATTGTATTAAAGGTGTCATTAAGAATGTAAGTTGTTGCAGCAGTGATTAAGTCCAGTGTAATCAGGCTATACCCTTTCAGTTTTGATTCCTCGTCTATCCTGAGTCAGCTGAGTTAAATTGGAAGATCTAACTGTCCCCCCACCCCGGCACTGACTCTAATGTATGTCATCTCATTTATAACAACACTAAGCCATAGATGGTTAATCAACAGGTGAAGAAATGGGTTTGCTTGATATCTTTGCTTGGAACACTGCGAAGGATCATGTCTGAAACATTAGGGCAGAGAATGAGTGTTCTTTAAGTTTTGTGGTATGTATGTATTTTTTGTCCTTTCACATGTAGCAGTGCGCTTGCCATGGTTTCAAACAAAATGGCTAGCACAGCATTTAGACCAGGTAAGGTTTTAGAAATAAGAACTTCTATTTATAAAGAGCCTTCCTACCTCAGACATTCCAAAGCACTTAACAGCCAGTTCAATGCCTCTTAACTGAGCTGCTGTTGCGATGTAGACACCCTTAAACACACACCATATTTCACTTATGAAGGGAGTTTGTCTTAACCAATGTTAATCCTTCAAATATGAATAAAAGAATCATCAAGTCATTCTCATATAGCTGATTGTTGGAGATTGCTATGCAAATTGGTGTCACACTTCAGGATGTCCAGAAGTACTTCACAACCTAATGAAGTATTTCTGGAGTTGTGTACAGGAACTCTGAAATAGAATTCTTCACACACCAAAGCCTGAACACAGATGATGATATTTTGTGTTTGTGTAGGACACACCCGGAAAGCGAACCTGCTCTTCCAGATTAGCTACCTTATGACAGAGATGAAAGTAACGTGGAATCTGAACCTGTGGTCTGTGTCACGCAAAGTTAATTATTTGTTTCCCATTCAGCAAATGTCAGCAGCAAAAAGGAAAGCTACTTGTAATGCAAGCACAACGGCAAAAGATTTAGTGCATGTTGGCGTAATCTGCTTAAGGTATTAACTTTGTTTTTCAGTATTGCTCAAATTAGCAAAAGGAGTTCAAGTCCAGTTCATTCAATCCTTATTGGATGTATTTAAGAGGAAGCTAGATAAATATGATGAGAGAAACGAGATGCTCACCAGACACAAGGAGTTGAGATGCAACAAGTTTCAAAGACTTTCAACCAACATAAAATTAGGAATGGGAATATTCACTCCTGATTGCACTTGCAACTCTTTAGATAATGAAGCAACTTCAGCTCATATGGATAACATTCAGATTTGTGCTAATAAATGGCAAATAATACTCATGTCACAATTGCAACACAATGATCACCTCAAAGTGTTTAACTATGCCTCTTGATGATCAATAGCATTGGTTAATGCTGTCATGCAAGGATGACAGAGTTTATTTTAAAATCAACCTGTTCAGAGAGGTTCTGAAATTCTGACCTGAAACCAGGCCTCCTGACCCAGAAATAGCGATACTATTACTGTGGCTCAAGAGCCCCTTAGAAACTTAACTGGATCAGCCAATTAATCACTGTCAGAGGGTGAGTATTCTGCAACTCATCTTCTGACTCCCCAAAGCCTTAGACAAAGCACAGGTCAGTAATATGAATCAGCCCCATCAATATGGAAGGTGTTCATCACGATCCAGGGCAAACAGCTTACTTGAACGACAGCCCATCTGTCACCGCATAAATTTAATCCTTCCATTACTGATCCATGGTGGCAGCAGCAACATTTACATGAAACACTGCAGCAAGTTGGAGAGCACTTTCCAAATTTGTGACCTTTGGTGCAAGAAAAAAAAACAGCTGGCAAATGGAAATGCCACCATCTCAAGTTCTCCAACTTGGAAACACATGACCATTACTACTGCGTTGCTGAGCCAAAATCTTCCATTTTTAAAAAAAATGTAACAGCACTATGTAAAACATAACAGCATACAAACACAAGCTGGCAGCAGTTAGAAATGCTACTCACCATAACCTCCTCACACCCAATTAGGGATGGGCATCAAATGATGCAGTTGCCAGAAAATGCACATATCCCATGAATAAAAAGACATTTTGTTAACAAAGCTGTATATGAAAAATCCTCAGTACAACAGCAATTATACAATTTACTGTTCTACCAAATTGTCAAAGCAATAACCCAGATAATATTCTCATAATAACTTTCAGCACCAACTGACCCTCAAACAACCTTCAAATCTTTCACTGAAAGAACAAATCGCTGTAGAGGTTTAATTAACCCAGTATCTTTGCTGGCTTGCAGATACATAAGCCAGATTCAGATGTAATGTTTTGAAGATCTACCAATGCAAAGAGTTTGAAGAGGTCTATTTCTACCGGTTGTGTAGAAGGCTTTTTCCAAGTACGTGAAGCATTTGTAGATTTCCAGCTATTTTCCAGTGTTCATCCAGATTAACAAAAAGGGAAACACTCTGGTCTCAGTCTTTAACATGTGAATCAAGCGTTTTTCATAACCTTCCACAGGGTGGGGGTAGAAAGAATGCAAAATAGTTCTTAATTCTTTTGAAGAAACTGACAAGAGGATTTCAATACAAATAAACAGTGACTATATTTACTTCACCTTCCCTGTATTCAGCATAACAGTTTACAACTTACACAGCACAATTAACCACAATGAACCTGCCAAAAAATTGGTACAATAAAGAGAGAATCCAGGAAATAATTCTACACGTTACAGCAGCCATAATCCAAGAACCTATGAATTAAAATGCTGCCACAGCAAGTTTTAAAACCGGACATTGCTGGCTATTTAAAGGCAAGGCACTAGAAAAAGCGAAAATAAAAGGCACCCGGTTTCGGTATTAACACAGTAGGTTCATCAACATCTTTCAACTGACTCTAATTCACAATGTGGGTTGGCTCATGACATCATCTTGAGGGTCAGAAGGGTGTTCAGTTGGAGCATTAATTCACGGGTATCAATTCCGGTCATACACATTCCTGATGATCTCATCACATGACTTCCTGCCTCTAACAGTCCCAGCCCAACAGTACTGTGAATTCATATGTTGATCTTTATGACACACCTACTTCCCACATTTATTTTGGAGCAGGTTCTCACTAAATCTGAATAAAACAAAGAATTTCAGATGCTGGAGAACTGAAACTATAACAAATTGCTGGCAAAACTCAGGTCTGGCAGCATCTATGGGAAGAAAGTGTAGTTAACAGATAGAGTCGAGTGACTGTTGTCAGAACAGAAAGGTCACTGAAATTGAAACATTAACATTGCTTTCTCTCCACAGGTGCTGCCAGACTTGCTGAGTTTCACAAGCAATTTCTACTTTTGTCTCCCCAAATTTGGCTGACAGAGAGAGGAAAGAGAAGAGAGAGGAAGTATGATGCTCTGATCGAATGGCCAATAGGTTATGACCACTTACGCTTTATTATATTAGTAGGATGATTCCTTCTCAAAGGTTAAAATCTAATATCAAAAAAATTGCTAATTTCCATTAACACAATGGTTACTCACCTTCATAACAATCTCGCACAGAGTCAAAGTAAACATAGTACTGATCATTACTGATCAAAAGCAAGCTTAGCCAGGAGTCGAAAGCATAGATTGGAACGATGAAAAGGATTCGGAGAATGTAGCGCTGCTCGTTGGGTGAGCTATAGTGTCGGAGATGCTGATAAATCTGTTGAGAGGTGAAATTTAAAGAAATGGAAATTAAAACATTGTATCCTTCAGACATCAAATCCAACTGATTTACATCTGATATCAAAACTCTCTCAAGTGCCCATAAAAGCAGATTGCTGTTTTTACGATCACCAACAGACATTTATGTTCATCCCTCTTTTCTGAAGGCCACCTCACAGCACTTTATTCAAATTAGTCTTCTTCTCGATTAGGACAATTAAACAAAGCAACCTATCTGGTTGTGACTGTGGCACCCTATAGCCAGGTCAGAGACTGTGTTCATTAACAATGTGTATAAACAAAAAAGTTCTAAGTTGGAAAAACATCCCAAGAACAAGGAATTGCTTTTGAATACAACTTAGTTTATTATTGGAACAACCAAAACACTTGGTGTCCTCTCAAACTAATTAAAACATAACCTGCAAATTTCGATGTTGGGTCTGTGAAGAATGTTAACCAGATCATCAGAAGTCTCTCCAAGACAATGCCAGAGATTTGAGACAAAATCCAGAAGGGAGATGAGGATTTTTTTTTCTAAATTGCAGCAATGGTTTGCCATGTCGGTGAAAGTAAGATTGGGGCAAATTTGACATTACTCACATCCACTTTCTTGCCATTTCCTCATAACCCTTAATTCTCTGACTGATCAAGAATCTATCTTGATTACACACAGACCCTGCTCCCACAGCTCTCTGTGTAAAGGAGTTCCAAAGACATTCAACGCTGAGAGAAGAGTATTGCTGAACAAAGAGAACTTGGGATGCAGGTTCATAGTTCCTTGGAAGCAGAATCACAAGTAAACAGGGTGGTGAAGGTGGCATTTGATACACTTGCCTTCGTTGGTCAGTCCATTGAGCACAGGAGTTGGGATGTCATGTTGTGGCTGTACAGGACATTGGGTGGGTCACTTTTGGAATACTGCATTCAGTTCTGGTTTCCCTGCTGTAGGAAAGATGTTGTGATGCTTGAAAGGATGCAAAAAAGATTTGCAAGGATGTTGCTGGTTTGGAAGGTTTGAGCTATAAGAAGAGGCTGAATAGGCTGGGGTTACTTTCCCTGGAGCTTCGGACGTGAGGGGTGACCTTATAGAGGCTTATAAAAATCTTGAGGACAAGTAGACAAGGTCTTTTCCCCAGGTTGAGGGAGTCCAAAACTACAGGGCATAAGTTTAAAGTGCACAGGTTTAAAGTGAGGGGAAAAGAAATCAAAGGGACCTAAGGGGCAACTTTTTCTCCACAGACGGTGGTACATGTATGGAATGGGCTGTCAAAGGAAGTGGTGGAGGCTAGTACAATTATGACTTTTAAAAGGCATCTGAAAGGGTACGTGGAACTAAATTTCATAAAATCCGTATCATGTGAAAGCAGGTCATTTGAGTCCACACTGACCCTCTAAAGAACATCCCATCCAGATTCCCCGATCCCCACTATATCTCAGTAACCCTGCATTTCACATGGCTAATCCACCTACAGCCTGCACATCCCTGGTCACTGAGCAATTTAGCATGGACAATCCACCTAAGTTGCACATCTTTGGACTGTGGGAGGAAACTGAAGCACCCTGAGGAAACCCACACTGAGCAGGCATGACTCTCTATACGGAGTTTGCACAGTCACCCAAGAGTGGAATCAAACCCGTGTCTCTGGTGCCGTGAGGCAGCAGTGCTAACCACTCAGCCACCGTGCCACCCTAACTAATTTATGATATCTGTTCAGCATGGATGAGTTGAAATGAAAGGTCTGTTTCTGTGCTGTACAAATCCCTGACTCAGAAAAAAGTCCACCTTATCTCAGTCTTAAATTGGCATTTCTTTATTTGGAGACCATGATCTTTAGTCTTAGACTCACCCATGAGGGGACATAACCTCTTGGAATTTACTCTGTCGAGACCTTTAAGAATTCTATGTTTCAACGAGATCACCTCTCACTCTTTTAAACTTCACCGAGTCCCAACCTGTTCAACCTTTCATCATAAGACAATCCCTCCATACCAGGGATCATCCTAATGGATCTTCTCTGAATGTCCCCAGTGGAATTATATATCTTCTTTAATAAAGGGACCAAAACTGCTCTCAAAATTCCAGATGTGGTCTCCCCAGAACCTTGTATAGTTGCACTAAGACTTCACTATTCCTATTCTCTGACGCTGCGACATCCCCACCTCCCCTCCCCCCCCACCCCGCCCCCGCCCCTGCCTCCTTGAAATAAGAGCCAACATTCCATTACCCTTCCTGATTACTTGTGGGCTAGCTTTTTGGTCTGTGCATAAGTACCCTCATATCCCTTTGTGTTGCAGCTTTTTGTAGTTTTTCCCCTATTTAAATAATACTTTTTTGTTCTCCCTTCTAAAAAGGAGGAAGTTTCGTATTTTCCCACACTTTACTCCATTTGCCAACGTTTTGCTCTCTTAAATAACCTGTCTGTAAACTGTATCCCTTTTGCAACTACCCTTTCCATCTATTTTTGTGTCATCTGCAAATCTGTATTCTTATAAATTGCGCATGTGTTTTTCTGAAACATAATTCAATCAACACAACTGACATTCATAGTAAATGTCACATTCAGGGCATTTTGGTCTTCAGGCCATGTAACAATTACATCCTTCCTGTAACAGCAGATATTGCCTGCTTCTGCGAAAGGTAGATTATGCATCCTAATCTGAACTACAAACCTTATCGAGAAGGCAAACAATGAAACACACACACCCCTGGAAAATACAATCCCATGAGTTACTGATTAATGGAAAAAAAAACACACACAGAACCTTAGAAGCCTCAGGAGTTCCCATCATTATCATCATGGCACTGGAACAACAGGTCAATAATAAGTTTTAGAAATACATAATTCAATTAAAAAAAACTGAATAGGTGTAGAGGAGAAATTATTTGTGGGTGGAGAATTTAATTTCAAATCCCTTTCTATCACTAATCTTCTTCAAACTTACAACTCCCCAAAATCCACCAATTCTGCCATTTTGCACATCCATAATATTGCTCCACTTGAATAGCTGTGCCTTCCGCAGGCTAAGCCCAAAGATCCTGAATGTCATCACCGAACCCGTCTGCTTCATTCAAGGCGTTTCTTGAAGCTTGCCTCTGACCACCACATTAGTCACTGGTCCTAATATCTCCTTATGGGACCTATGCCAAATTTTGTTCAGTGAAGTTCCCAAAATTCTGTGGAATGTTTTCATGATGTCAAAAGTGCTATATAAATACAAGTTGATCTTCTTGATAGCAGGAAGAGTAACCCAAACCAGAATGGCCTCAGATAATGGGAACCGCAGATGCTGGAGAAAGTTTTTATGAATATATAAAACAGAAAAGGGCTAAAGTGGACATAGTTCCCTTGAAGGATGAGAAAGGGGAATTAATAGTGGGTAATGCTGAAATAGCTGGGACCTTGAATGACTATTGTGTGTCAGTGGTCACACTGGAAGATGTATCTAACATGCCAAAGAATGTTGTTAAGGATACAATGAGAGGTGAGGACCTCAATTCAATTGTTATCACTAAAGAGTGCTGAGCAAAGTGTAGGGTCGAAAGGTAAGTAAGGCCCTAGTCCTGATGGAATGCATCCCAGGGTGCTGAAATAAATGGCGGAAGTTATAGTAGATGCGTTAGTCGTAATTTACCACAATTTGCTGGACTCTGGGCAGGGTCCAGCAGACTGGAAGACAGCAAATGACATGCCACTATTTAAAAAAGGCTGTAGGCAAAAGGCATGTATATACAACCCAGTTAGTTTAGTGTCTGTAGTCAGTAAAATGTTTGAGGCTATCATTAAGGAAGGAATAGTGAGACATCTGGATGGAAAGGGTTCCATCAGGCAGACATAGCATGGATTCAGGAAGGGTCATGTATGTCAAAGCTACTGGAGTTCTTTGAGGACATCATAATCATTTTGGATGGAGCGAAGGTGGATGTTGTATATTTGGATTTCCAGAAGGCACTCGATGAGGTACCACACAGAAGACTCATCCATAAGATAAGAATGCACGGTGGTTGCAGGGAATGTATTAGCATTCTTAGAGGACTGGTTAACCAATATAAGGTAGAAAGTTGGGATAAGTGGGTATTTCTCTGGTTGGAGATCAGTAGGGGCAGAGTGCTGCAGCGGGCGGTGTTGGGTCCACAACTGTTCATCTTACACATGATTGATCTGGAAGAGGAGATCGAGTGAAACATATCCACATTTGCTGATGACACTAAATTCGTGGAAAGGCAAATGGTGCAGAGGATGTGAAGAGTCTGCAGAGAGATTTAGATAGATTAAGTGATTGGGCAAGGGTGTGGCAGATGGAATAAAATGTTGGTAAATGTGAGGTTGTCCACTTTGGAAGTGAAAATAGTAGATCAGATTATTATTCAAATGGTGAAAGATTGCAGCATGCTGTTGTGCAGAGAGACTTAGGAGTGTTTATACATGAATCACTAAAAGTTGGTTTACAGGTGCAACAGGTAATCAGTAAGGCAAACGGAATATTGCTTTCATTGCTAGAAGGATTGAATTTAAGAGCAGGGAGGTTCTGCTGCAATTGTACAGGGTGCTGGTGAGACCGCACCTGGAATATTGTGCGCAGTTCTGGTCTCCGTACTCGAGCAAAGAAATACTGGCTTTGGAGGCGATGCACAGGAGATTCACCAGGCTGATTCCAGAGATGAGGGGGTTACCCTCCGAGGAGAGGTTGAGCCACATGGGACTGTACTCGCTAGAATTTCGAAAAATGACAAGGGATCTTATAGAAACATAGAATTATGAAAGTGATAGACAAGATAGAGGCAGACAAATTGTTTCCACTGGACTGGAAAGACTAAGACAAGGGGATAGAACCTCAAGACTAGGAGGAGTAGATTTAGGACAGAGATGAGGAAGGACTGCTTCTCCCAGACAGTGGTGAATCTGTGGAATTCTCCGCTCAAGGAAGCAGTAGGTTCATTAAATATGTTTAGTTTATTTAGTTGGACAGATTTTTGCATGGTAGGAGCATTAAAGGGTTATGGGGATAACACAGGTGCAAGGAGCCGAGACCACGGATCGATCAGTCATGACCTTATTGAGTAGCAGAGCAGGCTCGACTGGCCAAATAGCTTACTCCTACTTCTATCTCTTATGAACTTATATACCCACTTGCATTTTATAAAGAAAATGGAATTTGAATGCCCAGTTTTCATAACTAAGCATTCCACATTTCCAACTGCGACATGACCCATTGATTCTTCGGAGAGCACAACATTGTTTCAGGTGTGACGTGGAGCTGGGAAACAAATCCATTTCAGAAAGAAATTTGTATGGAAATTCTGACATATGGTCTTCCAGCACATGCAACAAACCAGCAACCTTGGTCTAATATACATCAGCCAAATGACATCAGCAGAAACTAATTTACAAACGACTTTATTCTCTGCAGTCAAGACTTCAGGAAACCAGAGTTAAAATTGTTAAGTCAATAATTTGGTCAAAGTCATGTCAAACAGCAGTGTTGTATCAAGCCATGCTAACAGCTCACGTTCAAGACTTTATGTTTAAATGTATCCCATCATACTACAAAAGGGAACCTTGCAATCATGCAGTATTCTTCACATTTTCAGATTGTTACAAAACACTTTAGAACAATATAGCAATATCATAAGTAGTACTTTAGCCAGCTGTAATATAGGAAGCATTGTAGTCAGATTTTTTTGTGTGACCTTGTGTGCAATTAGGTCATCAATAATCCATAATGTTAGCCGGAATAACCTGATCATTTCCACAGTGGTTTGTGGAATCTCGTCTACACCAGGGAGCAGACAAGCACTGGATGGACACCTCATCCAAAAAGATAATACTCCAAACAGTGGCAGTACTGGACATTGCACTGAAAATGTCAGCCTCCATTTTGTACTCAAGGATCTGAAATAGGACATACGATCCTGACTTAACAATGCTAAGACCACATTGTTGTCACAATTAAAAGGCATAGCTTCAGGTTCCAACATTCTGAGAGATAACACCATAAGTAAAATAGTTTGTAAAGCCTAGCTATTTCCTTTCACCTGCAACCTTTAAGACTTCAAAACTCAATGACCATTTAATCACTAATTCACACTGAACATTTGTTGCTCTTCTTTTGAAGTGTAGACTTTTGAGAAAATGCTGCAAATATGGGACAAAAATTTGCAAACCATTTTACAGCAAAATGTGACAACTGATGTTCTGGTGCTAGTTTATTATAAAGATTCTGACTAGATTTCCAGTTTAGAACTAGTTTATGGTAAATGATCATTGATGCTTTGTGAATGATTAACCACCTGCTGCACATAAAGCCTTTAAATCCAGTTTCATTACTCAATGCAGTAATGAAGGTGCTCACTATAAACGTTTTAAAATTTAAATGTAGTTTTTAAAAAAGACACCAAGTATTTTCCTCTAATGCCGTTCTTCCTGATGATAGCACTTATGGTGGGGCACACATCATTCCATTAGCATCTCCTGCACTTCAAGTGGCCTATTTCTCTGTTCAGTCCAAGCTGTGAATGGCGCTAGTCAATCTAATACTTGGGGAACAGTCTCATGTTCCCCATTCAAATACAGTTCCCACTAAGAGGTCATGATTGTGATCTGAGGAATATAGATCCATCCTCCTTTACGGTTACGCCATCTATTCTGTGGGGGAGACTGAGGCTAAAGATCATATTTAATAAAAACAGCCATTTTATTGTTAATTCATTTTAAAAGTGAAATTCTTCAGAATAATTAAAATACAACACTACATGAAATACTTGAGGTGAGTGTCATAGATGCATTTAAGGGAAAGGCATATAAACACAAGACAGAACACAGCTAAATGAAGAGGAATGAATGACAGGTTCACATGAAGCTTAAATATAAGACCAGTTGGGAAATTTCAGTGGTTTGAAATTCCATGATATATGCAATCAATACACCACGATTTAAATTAGGTGCTTTCAAAAGGTCTGCAGGACACTACTTCCCATCAAGTGATTTATTTATCAACTGACCCATGGGGTGGGGAACTGTAATACATGGCTTGTATAAACCATTCATTTCATTGACATCATCTTGATGGATTGTAACAAGCAAACAACAGGCTCAATCCTTTTGGCCCAGAGTTTCCCGTGAAAGTCAGTTTGTGATTTGGTTTGGTCAAAGAAGCTGTGATTAGTGCTAATAGATGCCACCTTTTCTCTTAAATCATATGTTCATTCTCACCTGGTGAAATGTCACAATCAGTGCTGCCCAAACAAATATCCCAGAGATTGCCTGTGCTGCTGGAGTCTCCAAGAAAATCCTCTGCTCCTCTGTACTTGAGTTTTTGCCAGACAGCTCCAGGGGCATGCTCAAATTCTTGTTATTGTTTGTACTTGCCATGGGCAAAACAAGAAATGTTGTAAGTAAGTTGACTGGAGTGACTACTGCAAATATCGGGCTCTCACTGTTGTTCATCTGTGTACATAAGGGAAAAGAAAAATCAATCCTGCGTCAAACTTTCAGAAGGCCCTTTCAATCAGGTACATTAAAATTATGTACATTATAAAAATTTACATTAAGCGGTGCAGTAAAACCTCCCAAAATGCATTAAATTGACAACTTATCCGGAAGCAAATTTTGACATTGACACAAATAGGGAAATAGCAAAGCAATTTTTCTTTAAAACTACAGGCTTGGTCAAACAGATAAGTTTAAAGAAGCATCTAAAAGAAGAAAGGCAGAAAGCCAAGGTACTTTCAGGACCAAATTAGAGAGCTTGGCTTCTAATTTACTGAAGGCCTGGTGGTCAATCATAGTGTTTAAAATCAGAAATGGTAGGGGTCAGAATTGGAGGAATGCCAAGAACTCAGGTTGTAGTGCTAGTGGAAGTTAAGGAAACAGGGAGGGACAGGCAGTTTGGAAAGCAAAATAGTTATAATAATTGAGACATTACCGGACTGGAAATCAAAGTATGTCAATCAGTAACAGAAGTGATGGGTGAACAGGGTTTAATGTGGAGCCAGAATGCGAAAAGTAAAGCTCTCAATGAGTTCAAGTTTATTGAGGATGGCTGGTTACTTCCAGAATGCTCACTTGGAGCAGAGAATTTCGTTTGGTGCTATAATGATTCATTTTTGGAATTCACCTCAAAGAACAAACTTTAATCTTTAGTTTATACTTGTAAAAATGAAAATACACAGTGTACATCCCATTGCTCCATGTGGCAGTGAGTCATACATATTAGAAAAGTATAACAACCTAGCTTGAGTTGAATTTCAACTTTAATCATCATTAGACAAGGTAGATGTGGCAACACTATTGAACAGAACTGTAATGCTTCCTATTGTTAGATATTTCCCAACCAACCTGTTCAGAGATATCAGTACACACCTCTGGGGCAGATGGGTTTTGAACCTAGGCCTCCAGACTCAGGTCAGGACACTACCACTACACCATAGTTGCACTTCATGCCAAAGCCCAAAGCTGCAGGAGCTCAAATATCTCAATTATTTGGGACTGTAGGAGGTTGCACACCAAGAACAGCACCATATTCTTGTGGGTGTTAACTTCAGTGTTGGGTGACTTGATGAGAGAGTGTCCTCGCCAAGTTATGGTGGAGCTGTAACAGCTCAGAGTTTCAAATGATATCGAAAGCCATAGACAGTTATGAAGAACCCTTCAAAGCACGCTTCACATGCTTACTCAACATAAAATGTAGAAGGGACTACGTGGCAGCAGTTTTAGTTAGTTATTGATTGGGATGTACAGGGGCGTGACACTGGGTCTAACATGGCTTCCTATCATTTCAATGACTTGAACTGAAGCAAAATGTTCAATTCAAAGCATGTATTTTTATGTATATTTCCCATGTCAGAATGGCAAGTTTGAAATCATTTCCTGAACCAGAAAATTAGTTATAACATTTACACTGCTTCAATATTTTCCAAGGTTCGGCTGTAAACCTGGGGTGTTTGCTCAGCTTAATTGTTCACATGCAAAAACATGCTGCAAGATCATTAACTGATGCAATCACCTCGGGTTTATTGAGCAATAAACAATTGCAACTTACCAGGAAATTGAGAGTCAGTTAATGTAAAAATATTGTACCTTGGCTCAGTGGGCAGCACTTTTAATCGAGGAATCAGAAAGTTGTAGTTCAAATTCCACTCCGAGGATTTAAACAATCAAAGCAGAGATTCTGACTTCATAACATTGGAACTTCTATTTTTCGATGAGACCTAAAACCAAGGGCCTGTCTACCATCATGGATTTTATACACTTACAAAGGTCAATCACGTCTGACTTGCTTTTCAAACCAGTTTCAGTCCCACAGGATGGGAATTGGGAACTCTATCCAACATCAGCTTTCACCTCAGAGTTTCACAGATCACGTTGCAGAGGATCATAGGGCACTTGTCTCAGAGAAGGACGACTGGTGGTGATTTCACCTGATGGTCAAGATGCTTGAGGCGATGGGCCAGTATTGAGAAGGCACAATCTTCAAGTTGACTTCAGCCAGCACAGGAATTAATCCTTGCTGTTGCATTGCAAACCAGCTCTCTTGCCAACTGAACTAAGTGAACTTCTGTTTCATAGGTGTAATTATAATCAACACACAATTCTGTGAACCCCCTTTCCCTCAGGTAATGACAGTCCTAATGGCTTAGTTTTCCTTTTCAACTGATTAATCAATAATAATTAGATTCAAAATCTGAATACTGCTTGGAAAACTCAGCTCTTTAGAGTCAGAATTACCACGACAGTTTTCTAGATTTTAGTTGTTTTTAGTCAGGAAGAACTTGTCTCTTTTCAGTTAAGTAGAAAAGCTGAGCCCTTTCTGACAGTAATTTGCTTCTGTTCCTCGTAATAATTGTGCTCCTTTTCCTATACTGTCCGCTTTATTTTTGTGTCTAGTAGCTTTGTGCTAATCTCCTTCACCCTCCTGCTTTTCTGTATCATCCTTTGTGTCAGCCCATCACACAGCCCCCTCCTCGCTTCCCTTCTAGTTGGACCTTCTTGCAGATCAAGCATTACTGAGTCACATAACTTATCATCCAAGGAAATTACAATTGACGGAAACTCTTAAAACCCATTTCAAACAAACATTCTTAAAATCAGTAGATTCCACAGACAATTTAAGGAAATTACAATTTCCCTTCCTGCACTGCTGCCAGGTCAAAGATAATCAAAAGAGACTTCAAATTGATGAAGTGAAAGTGATAAAATAGCACTAAACTTTTTTTCTAGTGGCACAACAGCCAAGGTCTAATAATTGGTAAAAACACAAGAGTAATGGCAAGACAACAGTGTGGAGCTGGAGGAACACAAGATTTTCTGAAGGAGGGTCCTGAACTAAAACATAAGCTTTCCTGTTCCTTCTGTTATACTTCAAGCTATTTAGTTTTTCTGCCGTAGCTTGTGGTATTGTGAAAATAAGTAAATCTAAAGCTGTACTTTGGAAACTGCTATTGTTCAGGAGAAATAAATCTTTATAAAGTCACTGTGGCAGATCACATGGATGAGAAACTATCCTGTAGCACCAATTAGCATATCCTTGTGTATTGACTTGAAAAAAAATTGGATTTGGTCAAGAACCCTGGGTTTTACCTGTAGCTTTTATTTTCTTTTACTGACTGATTCACTGTGCAGAAGAAAAAGTCAATATGTCATCAACAAATTACATTGTATTATGCAGGTCATTAATTGGCCCCCATTTACTGTTGTAAATGGGAGAATTGCAATTCAGCTCAGCATGTTTTCTTTACCTTTTCAGTGGTCGCACTCTTGCCTGAATCAGAAAATCATGGAGTAAGGCTCCAATCTAAAGTACACTTTGGAGGTTTGCACTTTAGTGCAGTATGAAGAAGTGCTACATTGTTAGAGGTTCCATCTTTCAAATGAGATTCTAAACCAATGCCCCATCTGCCTTTCCAAGTATTTACAAAAGATCCCAAAGTGCAACTTCGCAGAAGTATAGGAGCATTCTCAGCAATGTCCTCGCCAATATTTAGATCTGAACCAAAATGACTACAACAAATTATTTGGCCATTGTTGTTCTGCTGTTTGCTGTGTGCAAGGTGTCTGTTGTTTCCTCTGTTGCAGCATTGACTTCACATCAAAAATATTTAACTAGCTGTAAAGACCTTTTGACATCCTGGACATCATCTTGAAAGCCTTTTTGATCAAGCTCAGATGAATGGAAAGTTTATTCTCTCCTACCAAAGAATGTCCAACTGGGCAGTATCAAGGTCCACACAATAATGATGTTTGCCAGTCTAGTTCTTTCTAATGGTTAGAGTTGTTGAAATGGAAACCTAGTCTGTGATATCCATACAAGAGTATTGTGAGGTACATTCTTAGGAGATGAAAGTCACATTTTACTCAGCACACAGCATAATGCCTTTGTCCATGGAGTGCATTACATATTATAAAACATTGTACTGTTCCATTCTACAGAAATTGATAATCTTCCCCAAAAATCCTGAAGTAAGTGTTGTAGAAGATAATTTTCCATCAATGCTGCGACAGATAGTTTCTAATCAACCTGTTTAGAGATGATGTTACACACTTAGGGAGTGGGTGAGACTTGAAGCCAGGCCTCTTGCTTATGTTATTTAATGATTACAGTTCCCTTGCTTGTGTTATTTTTCAGCCCCAGTTCATGATTGAAGAATAATATCCTTGGAATGAATGGCATGCTGACCTCACTATTCCTCCATAAATTCTGATGCAAAGTAATTATTTATCTGTAATCATACAAATTGGGATGCATACACCCCAGTGTACCTATAGCAGCTCTCTGATTTAGCTGTTAGTTAGCACTGCTTGCCTTGTCTCGTCTTTCCCTGTTGCTCAGGATTATTTTGGTTTTCAAAAGTTATTATATCTGCTTTCATCACCCTTTGGGAAATGAATGATAGATGATTGCAACTAGCTGAGTCTGAAATAAAAGTTCATGCCATTACCCTGGGATAGCAAGAACTGCAGATGTTGGAGTTAGAGACAACACAGTGTGGAGCTGGAAGAACACAGCAGGCCAGAAGCATCAAAGGAGCAGGAACGTTGATCCAAAACATCAACTTTCCTGCTCCTCCAATGCTGCCTGGCCTGCTGTGTTCCTCCAGCTCCGCAATGTGTTATCTCTGGTTCCAGCACTGCAGTTCTGACTAGATTGAAGTATAGTTACTGTTGTAAGATATTAGCCAAATTGCACACAGCAAGATCCTAAATTGTGAAATGACCAACAACCAGTTTTAGAGATGTTGAACATTCCAAGCTTTATTAGATAGCTGTCTGTAACTGCATTTTGATACTGTCTCACATTGGTTAGGTTTTAGTATTAAGGCAGGAAGAAGAGGAGGGTGGTTTGTTTAAAGTATACACAGAAAACACAAAACACTGGATGTTCCTATTTGCATTGCAAACAAAAGGGGGGGGGGGGGATCACTGTCTGAATCCCTAAACATAAATTCTTCCAGCAGCAGCTTCACTGCAGTGCCCAGAGATCTGATTCTTATGCATGACATTTCACAATCAAAAAGGCTCACTGAGTTGTTCATATGGGTGCTGAAAGAGCGGAGTCCTTGGGCATTTTGTTGGGTTTCTGCATTTGAAAAAAAGAGAGAGTAATAGTTGTAACAAATGAACACAAAAGGAAACACAGGGTGTGAACCAACCTACCTTCTAAACGTTTAATCCACTCTCAATCCGAGAAGGAACGAAGGCGCTGCTGTCGATTACTGTCAGGTTTCAGATAGGACTTGCAGACACATCCCTGAGACGGTAATAAAGATGAGGGCGCCTTCTGAGTCCTGTTTATGACAGTTCGCCCAGCACTTTCTATGTTTATCCCGTTTTATAGCTGACCGATCACTTGGCGACAGGTAGACACCTAATTTCTAGGTAAACTCATTCAGAGCCCCAATTCATATTAATAGCAAAGGAGTTAAACTCCTATTTTTGGCTTTAATTTTACATTTTAAAGATAAAGCGTCACATGAGTAAAAATTAGGTGTTTTCTTGCTACCATTCTCATGATTAAAAGAACAATCTCAGGTGCACTGCATTGGGCAGACACAACTCACCTGAGCCCTCCCCGCGCATGCGCTGCCCTTACCAAGGTGGGGGAACGCCCGGGAGCGGTGAGGTCACAAGATTAAGTACGCATGCTCTATTGACAGAGGATCAGGAAGTGTAACAAAAGAGTTGGTACTGGTTATATCGTCGTATGTAACCATGTACGGGCATACGCGAATACAGTAAAAAGTGTATAAAGTTGCCATTACCTGTACCATCTTAGGTGCATAGATGCCTACCTACAAAATCTTGGGTATAAATTAGAAAAATGAAAAAGATTAAGTTTGAAGATAAGCATTACAATCCTTAGAAGGGAAGGTACAAAGATAACAAAACACAATATCTTAGGAATTAATGAGAAAAATAAACAAACGCAGATAAAATTTCAGCATTACAGTCCTTCTGAAGCAGGGAGTCCACGCTGGGTTTGGCCTTGATGCTGGGAGTCTGCACTGGAAATCACCTGAGACCAGGAGTCCACGTTGGGCTTCCTGGACAGTGACCCGCTGTTCTGAAGAAGAGTTTCTGGATTCAAAATGTTAACCCTGTTTTTTCACTCTACAGATGGTGCCAGAAGTGCTGTGTTTCGCCAAACCCTGCCCCTTCTCCAATTTCTGTCTGTTTTAGATATTCCAGCGTCCTCAATTTTTTGTTTTGTTATATCACTCTTTTGTTTGCTGATTTAGGTGTGGTGATTCAGATTATTTTAGTCTTGGGCTATTAAGTGGCATTTTGTTTAAGACCAGATCTGCTGTTCTTCAGCTAAAACAGTTTATTATTCATAATTGTCTTCATCTAAGTAAACCATCCAATCCCACAGGTTCAGACCATGGCTGATCTGAATCTTAAAATCTGCCTACCTGATACTATAACTCTTAAATCATTGAATCATAGAATCACTACAGTGTGGAAGTAAACCATTTGGCCCATCAAGTCCACACCACTCCTCCAAACAGCATCTCACCCAATCCCCATAACAGTGCATTTCCCATGGTTAATCCATCTAGCCGACACATCCCTGGACACTATGGGCAATTTAGCATGGCCAATCCATTTAACCTGCATACCTTTGGACTGTGAGAGGAAACTGGAGCACCTGGAGGAAACCCACGCAGACATGGAGAGAATGTGCAAACTCTACACAGCCGCCTGAGGATGGAATAGAACCAAGGTCTCTGGTGCTGTGAGGCAGCTGTGCTAATCATTGAGTCACTGTGCCACCCCAAATATTTTTCTACAAAGAAAAGCAGTTTCTGTAGAATTTTTAGTTTGGCCAAACAATTGTTTTTAGAGGGGAGGCAATGTTCCAAATGTCAACTGTTGTCTTTCCTCTTTAAACAAGTTACAGACAACTCCAACCAGAATGTTATGAATGAATTAGCTCAGGTGTCCCAGAGTACCAATTTAGTCAAATCAATAATGAACTCAAGTCAGACCAATACAAAACAGTCCCATTATATTAGGAACAAAATCACAATAATCTTTAATACTAAACATGCTATCCCTAATCCCCCTTAATGTTACAATACTTCCCGAGTCTCTTGTAAATTTCCGCAGTCGCGCTCTCTGTGGCTCTGTCTCTGGGTCCGCAAAGCTGCTTTCTTCCACTCTCTCTCTGGATTGTCAGCTGGTCTCTGCCTCTTGCCATGCTGATTTCCTCAGACGCCTCATACAATTCCAGAGATTTCAAAAGCAGTTCCAAGAGAGAAGTCTGCAGGTGAATCCTGTTTTTAAACCTTCCAGATGGTTTTCTGGAACTTTGTGTCGTCCTGGTCAATCAGGGAGATACACTTAATAGTTTGAAACAACAGTCAATCAGTTAACTGGCATGCTACTGTTAGTTTCTTTGTGTAGCAAGACCTTTCTAACTGGGCTCTCTCTTGTTTAGTGGATATATTGGTGGGGGTGTCTGTCCAGAATAATTGTTGCCTTTGACATTACACTGATGTCATTAGCACCTGGCTGCTGTGTTTGCACTGTGTCTGGTCTGCGGGTTTTGTGATTTCAGAGTTTTACTTGGCCAATGTACCCAGCATCCCTTGCTTATTTGGCCAAATTTGTAGTCTATCTGTGTTTTAGCATCCAGGAGGCTGCTACACCGCTTTCTGTGGAGAAGTGCTTCTTGTCATTGTCCTTGATCTGGTTTTAATTTCAAGAAATGCACCTTGTTTTGAACTGTCCTTCGAAAGTAATAGCTTCTCCCTATCTACCCAACAAAGCAATTAATAATTTTAACTTGTTACTAACAGCATCAATTTGCGTGTACATAGCACTGCCAATGTAAAATATCCCACGGTGTTTCACAGACATTTTAGCAAAATACATTTGACATCTGCCTCATGAGATATCAGGACAGATGATCAAAGAGGTAGTTTCAAGGAGCATCATGAAGGAAACAAAATGGGCGGTTTGTAAGTTTTAGGTTACAATCTAAACTCAACTCCTTTCATCCATCTGGGGAGTAACTCAGGAAACTTTATTTATGAGTAATACTTATTCAAGAATGACAGCAACTTTACAGACTTTCTATGGTTTTTGTTTTTCAGTTTAACTTAGAGCACAGGGTTGACACCCCGTCTCTGATTCCTCTCCTGCACCTCTGGCTTTTGCTTCTGACTACACAACAGTTGCTACTAACTTCAGTTTCAAATTTGGTGCATGGATTTTGGTCACTGAAAACTGGTGTTTATGACTCTTTCCAAGTCACAATGTTAGTTGTGCAGAAAATTCATTCTGTCAACGTTTACAGGCAGTTAAAAATCACGGGTTGCTGACATTTACACAACATTAAGTGTTCTGTTCAAGAAAATTGACAATTACAAGCTTGTGATTGGTAACCAGAAGATTTTATTTTCCTACATCTTTCCTTCTGAAGGCTCTGATTTTAACTGCGATGTAATTGTATAGGCAATAGCCGCAGTCTTGAATCTTACCTAAATATCATCTTTATATCAGACTAACATGCAGAGTGGTGGCTGATTAATTGGTTATGAGTAGCTGTACCTGCTTTGTCCATGTTTAACATCCACAGTGTTTTCCAGTAAAGGTTATTGACTAGTTTTGGAAGAAAAACTGATATTTTACGAATAATCCCCTGCCCCTCAGCACATATCGACTAACAGCAGTCATTATATCCCCAGTGATCATAACAGTTAACATGGGATCGGCGTTGGGGCCACTGCTGTTAGTCATTTATGCAAATGATTTGAAAGCAAGTTTAGGAGACATGATTACTAAATTTATGGATGACACCAAAGAGATGGTGATCAATTGAACCAATGGGCTGAGGAATGGCTAATGAAGTTTAACTTGGATAAACGTGAGGTATTACATCCTGGTAAAATGAATAAGGGCAGGCCTAATGCAGTTAATAGTAGAGCCTCGGGGAATGTATTCAAACAGAGAGACCTAGGGATTCAGGTACATAATTCTTTGCAAGTTGTATCACAGAGAGACAAGATTAAGACGGTTAACAAGGTTAAGAAGGCATTTAGCATGGTTGCCTTCAATGTTCAGAGTATTGAATACAGGAGTTGGGATGTCATGTTGAGGTTGTACAAGATGGTGAGGCCACTTTCAGAGTACAGTGTGTAGTTATGGTCACCGTACTATAGGAAGGATTATTAAATTGAGGCAAGTTTAATTAAGTCTTGCCAGCATGTTGCTGTGACTGGAGGTTTTGAGTTATAAGGAGAGGCTGGACAGGCTAGGACCTTTTTTCATTGGAGCATAGGAGGTTGATCAGTGACCTTATAGAGGTTTATAAAATCATGAGGGACATAGATAAGATGAACAGCAAAGGTCTTTTTCCTAGGCTAGGGAAGTTCAAAACCAGGGTCCATATTTCAAGGTGAGAGGAGAAAGATTTAAAAGGGACCTAGCCGATAACTTTATCATACAGAGGTGAGGGAAGTGGATGCAGGTACAGTTACAATATTAAAAGACACTTGAACAGATACATGAATACGAAAGGTTTAGAGAGATAAGGGCCAAATTCAGGTAAGTGGGACTAGTTTAGTTTGGAAAATTTGGTCGGCATGGACGAATTAGACTGAAGGGTCTATTTCTCTATGACCCAAAACATTAACTTTGTTTCTCTCCCCACAAATGCTAGCAGACTAGCAGAGTTTCTCCAGCACTTTGTTTTTATTTCAGATTTCCAGCATCCACAGTACTTTAATGCAAATTACAAAGTAGTGGTAAATAGTGTATAAAGGGTAAAATAGTGAGAGATCCCTGTTCATTCAGTCAATAAATATGCTTGATATAGCTAAAGCTTATTTATATTCTTCTAAACCCAACAAACACTACAAAGTAAAACAAGACCAATATAGAGCATAGCTTTGTTTCTTCTTCTTCCTACTTTCAACAGTAAATCCCTCCTGGCTTTCCTTTCTTGATGACATCAAACTTACCCAAATAAGGAGTAAGTGAGCCGAAAGGTTCTGAATCCTCTCTTTGGCCTTGAGCAAAACTAATGACAAAATTTTTTTTTTCTATTTGCCCAAAATTGGAAGAAGTCATATAAATAAATATGAGAATTTTAATTTCAAGGGAATACAGCGTTGTAAAAGCAATCTGTCCCTGTAACATTATCCCCAGTATTGTTTTGGATAGGCTAGAGTTGTTTCATTACAAACATGGGAGGTTCTGGTGAAATTTAATTAAGCTATTTGTTAGAGGCTGATTTAGAGTTAATAGTTATTTTTCTTTGAAGAGAGATCAAAACTGGTGCGCATAAATTTCAAGTAAATGGTTGAAAGATTATGTAGCAGTTGAGAACACTTTCCAACTAGAGTATGGTCAGGGTTTGAAATTCACTGACTGAAAGAATAATAAAGAAAGAAAACTCATTTCTTTAAAAAGCACTTGGATATGTTTTTGACTTGCTGGAAACACTATAAGTGCATAGATCCAGGGCTGGGAAGTGAGGTTAGGCTGGATAGCTGTTTTTCAATCAGCTAGAAAATAGGCCCAATAGCCTTTTCTGTGCAGTAAATTTCTATGATTTCATGATGTGTAGTGCCCAAAACTGAATATAGTACTCCAGATGGGTCTCATAAAAGCTCCCTATGTTGGTAATGGAATTTCCGTCACCGTGCGTTCCAGCTCTCTTGTGATAAGGAACAACATTCCATCCTCATTTAAAATCATCTATTGTACCTAAATGATAAAACAGTCAAATCATAATAGATAACAGCAGCCACTAAATCTTCAGAAAAGGAAGACTCTACCTTATCTTTCTCTATGACTGTTTTGAGGTAGAGCAATTCTGAGTGGACAGTGGGAAATCATAATGGAAAACAGTATGTCAACAATCAAAATTAATTTGATAAAATTAAGAAAACGAGGACTTACATTGTCATAGCACCTTTACAACATCAGGATGACAATGTGCTTTTCAATCAGTTGTTATTTTAATGTTGAACCTTCTGTAATACAGGTAATTGCACAGTTTAAGCTCCCACAACAATAATATAAAGACCAACTTAGTTTGTGCTCAAGCCTATGAAGTGGAACTTTTGGAAATTCATGTAAATACCAACATACTTAATGGTACCCTCTGGAGAATTCCATACGAGTAGAAGCACAGTTCTAAGGAGCACAGTTATGGACTCTATGAACATGTCAGCGCACTTCTAATTATGCCAATGCTGGAACATTCCTAAGGGCCCTGTGCAAATGTTAGTTTATTCCTAGGTACCCTTGACCTCTTGTCAAAAGATACTGATACTTTCACAACTGAAAACAGGCCTGTTTGCAGTTGTTTTGATTAGAATTTCACAATAAATGTAAGGTGTCAGTAACTTAAAAGTTACATAAAACCAATCATAAAAACCTTGTACTTGGAAAACACAATATATCTTGGCAGTTATCAAATGATATTTCCTTAACAATGAATAGGTATTTTAGGACTGCATACTTATATCTATGGTTTAGAATACAAAGAGGTCGATTCATTATTAATTTTACATTTTTTAAAATTATAGTGTTTTCTTTGGCAGTCAATTTTGTTACGAAAGTTGGAGTCTTTCCAAATCTATTTCATTTAGGACCCTTACAGGCAGAAAGAACTTTAAACCCAATACTCTGTAATGATTTAAATTTAGGTCCCAATGCTGCAAGAATAGTGTATTTACTAACCATGCCACCTAATCCACTAAAATCAGCTTTTAATTGTCTGCTGTAGTAATTAATTAAATGACATGATACCAAAGAGATGATCAGCGAAGGGGATCCTGTTCAGTTTTAATTACAGTGAACTGATTGTGTGAGGAATAAAATTAGATATATGATGTACAATCATTTTTGTCATCTAGTGTTTATATAGTGGTAATAAAATGCAAGGGCTTTGATGGAAATACTTAACTTTAATTAACTGCAAACACAGCAGGTTGTTCTGAATCAGATAAAACGTGTGTGCATTCCCTGGTGTTCCTATCGTCCTGAATAGAGTTGTCAGATGCATTAGCACAACTGATCTGTTAGATTTCAGAAATTAGTTATCATCAGATTTATTCATTGGGGATATGACAGGTTGAATTGCAGGGAGTTAGACTCGGACCTTCTACCATTGTAAAATTAATTCTGGAAATGTAGTGTTACTGGCAAAGACACCTTGTGTTGCTTTATACATGTTGGTTGGAGTTCTGGAACCACTGTAATAATTTTGATATGATTTAGTGGTTTACTAAGACACTTCAAAGATAACAGCCAACTACATTGGAGTGGGAGTGAAGTCACATAAAGCCAGACCAGATAAGGACTGCAGGAAGGACTATATTGAATCAATTGGGATTTCATAATAAATCTGACAGCTCCATGGCCATTTTTAATAATAACATCTATTTATTTCCATATTTTTGAAACCAATTTCAAATTTCATGGTTTAGAATTTGGCAGGATTTGATCTTCTGTTGTCTGCCTATTAGTCCAGCCCTACAAATGGTTTGTCCTACAGTTGTATACCATAAACACTACATTAGTGTTAGTATACACCCTCACCCTCACCCTAACTTCAGCAAAGCTTCTGAATAAAAACCCTGTCTCTCTGAAGGCTGAATAAGAAGTTTCATGCGCATAAATGTGCATCTTTAAGCAGTTTCTCTTGAACAAGGAGCAAGGCACTGAATTATTGCTTGGCACTATGCTGATCATCTCACTCAGAGCATCCAGAGTTTGGTGGAGCAGGTGGGAACATCCATTCTGGTGATAGAAGGCACTGAAAGTACCTCAATAACAAAGTGTGCTCCTGAGATGCTGCTTGGCCTGCTGTGTTCATCCAGCTTCACACTTTGTTATCTTGGATTCTCCAGCATCAGCAGTTCCCATTATCACTGAAAGTACCTCATTCTGTTGTTGAGTTGTACTGAGCTAGTTGGGAAGATGACAACAGCACTGTAGCCTGTCTCAGAAAATCACTCCAAGATCTGACAGCTTCACTTAAAAAAAATGGACTTGTGTGGGTGCTGGAAGGAGAAGAGTTCAGCTACAATATCCCCACATGGTGAAGTGCAATTAAGGCATTTAGAATCCTACTTGGGAGAATTATCAAATGCCATCTGACGGTATTGAATTCAGCAAGGAGTGTTATCTAGACAGGAAGGGGAAAGAATTAACAAGACAGTAAGACATGAAACAATAACTAATGGATTTTTATATGTTTAATTCAAAAATGGTGTACGACATCACTCTCGATGACTGCCATTAGACAGCACCATTGTTTAGAAATGTTTGAACTCTTTTTAATCTTTCATAACTGGTTATCCACATTTAACAGTAAAAGAATGCAAAGTGAGATCTACAGAACTTATGCTTACTTCTGACTCAGAAACTGAATTCAAGCCTAACTTAAATCCACAGCCAGCAACCCCAGAGATGACAGCTGCACTGAGCCCTGCCGCATCTTCACCATCCCCCCAGACCTCCCAATGACTGAGGACGAACGGTCAGTCCTAAGCAAGGGGCTCACCTTTGTCCCTCTACAACCACACGTCAATGAATACCAGTCACGGTTGGACAGAGAGCAGTTTTTCCGCCGCCTTCGCCTCCACGCTTACTTCTTCAACCGGGAACCTAACCCTCCCTCCACTGACCCCTTTGCCGGCTTCCAACACAAGTCCTCCTCCTGGACACCACCCCCAGGCCTCCTACCTTCCCTCGACCTCTTCATCTCCAACTGCCGTCAAGACATTAACCGCCTTAACCTCTCCACCCCTCTCACCCACTCCAACCTCTCCCCGCAGAACGGGCAGCCCTCCGCTCCAACCCCAACCTCACCATCAAACCCGCAGACAAGTGTGGCACAGTGGTAGTATGGCGCACTGACCTCTACATCGCCGAGGCCAAACGCCAACTCTCTGACACCTCCTCCTACCGCCTCCTCGATCATGACCCCACCCACTAGCACCAAACCATCATCTCCAACACCATTCATGACCTCATCACCTCAGGGGACCTCCCACCCACAGCCTCCAACCTCATTGTTTCCCAACCCCACATGGCCCATTTCTATCTCCTTCCCAAAATCCACAAACCTGCCTGCCCTGGTCGGCCCATTGTCTCAGACTGTTCCTGCCCCACCGAACCCATCTCCACCTATCTGGACTCCATTTGCTCCCCTTTGGTCCAGGAACTCCCTACCTACGTCCGTGACACCACCCACGCCCTCCACCTCCTCCAGAACTTCCAATTCCCTGGCCCCCAACACTTCATTTTCACCATGGACGTCCAGTCCCTATACACCTGTATTCCGCATGCAGATGGCCTCAAGGCCCTCCGCTTCTTCCCGTCCCGCAGGCCCGACCAGTCCCCCTCCACCGACACCCTCATCCACCTGGCCAAACTCGTCCTCACCCTCAACAACTTCTCTTTCAATTCCTCCCACTTCCTACAGACAAAGGGGGTGGCCATGGGCACCTGCATGGGCCCCAGCTATGCCTGCCTCTTTGTAGGTTACATGGAACAGTCCCTCTTCCGCACCTTCACAGGCCCCAAACCTCACCTCTTCCTCCGTTACATTGATGACTGTATCCGCGCCGCCTCTTGCTCCCCAGAGGAGCTCGAACAGTTCATCCACTTCACCAACACCTTCCAACCCAACTTTCAGTTCACCTGGGCCATCTCCAACACATCCCTCACCTTCCTGGACCTCTCAGTCTCCATCTCAGGCAACCAGCTTGTAACTGATGTCCATTTCAAGCCCACCGACTCCCACAGCTACCTAGAATGCACCTCCTCCCACCCACCCTCCTGCAAAAATTCCATCCCCTATTCCCAATTCCTCCACCTCCTCCGCATCTGCTCCCATGATGAGGCATTCCACTCTCGCACATCCCAGATGTCCAAGTTCTTCAAGGACCGCAACTTCCCACCCACAGTGGTCAAGAACACCCGTGACCGCGTCTCCCGCATTTTCCGCAACACATCCCTCACACCCCACCCCCGCCACAACCGCCCAAAGAGGATCCTGCTCGTTCTCACACACCACCCCACCAACCTTCGGATACAACGCATCATCCTCCGACACTTCCGCCATCTACAATCCGACCCCACCACCCAAGACATTTTTCCATCCCCACCTTTGTCTGCTTTCCGGAGAGACCACTCTCTCTGTGACTCCCTTGTTCGCTCCACACTGCCCTCCAACCCCACCACACCCGGCACCTTCCCCTGCAACCGCAGGAAATGCTACACTTGCCCCCACACCTCCTCCCTCACCCCTATCCCAGGCCCCATGATGACTTTCCATATTAAGCAGAGGTTCACCTGCACATCTGCCAATGTGGTATACTGCATCCACTGTACCCGGTGTGGCTTCCTCTACATTGGGGAAACCAAGCGGAGGCTTGGGGACCGCTTTGCAGAACACCTCTGCTTGGTTCGCAATAAACAACTGCACCTCCCAGTCGCAAACCATTTCCACTCCCCCTCCCATTCTTTAGATGACATGTCCATCATGGGCCTCCTGCAGTGCCACAATGATGCCACCTGAAAGTTGCAGGAACAGCAACTCATATTCTGCTTGGGAACCCTGCAGCCTAATGGTATCAATGTGGACTTCACCAGCTTCAAAATCTCCCCTTCCTCCACCGCATCCCAAAACCAGCCCAGCTCTTCCCCTCCACCCACTGCATCCCAAAACCAGTCCAGCCTGTCTCTGCCTCCCTAACATGTTCTTCCTCTCAGCCATCCCTTCCTCCCACCCCAAGCCGCACCTCCATCTCCTACCTACTAACCTCATCCCAACTCCTTGACCTGTCCGTCTTCCCTGGACTGACCTATCCCCTCCCTACCTCCCCACCTATACACTCCTCTCCACCTATCTTCTTTTCTCTCCATCTTAGGTCCACCTCCCCCTCTCTCCCTATTTATTCCAGAACCCTCACCCCATCCCCCTCTCTGATGAAGGGTCTAGGCCCGAAATGTCAGCTTTTGTGCTCCTGAGATGCTGCTGGGCCTGCTGTGTTCATCCGGCTTCACATTTTATTATCTTGGATTCTCCAGCATCTGCAGTTCCCATTATCACTGACTTAAATACTTGATGGCCAAAGGAGCAGCATTCATATTACGTCCATACAGGTTGATGACCAACTCATAAATCCTTCCAACATATGCCAATGGCGGGCAGTAAGAATGGGAGAGACTACTGGTCTGTCGTGTGATAGAAAGAGAAATGGAGTCTCTACCTTTACTATTCATAGCTCTAAATTAAAACAAGTTTTTAAAAACTACATGCTGCCACAGCAGTCTGGGCTCCTTTGGGGATTAAGTTACCTGGAGAATCTCAGTTGTGGATCAGACTGCTGCCAACAGCATGAGTTAAATTCCCAATCTGTCTGTATTCTAGTCTCCTTGCTCTAGCAATGGTAAATGTCATAGTACTTTGGATTAGAGAACTGAATCAGAGAACTGAAGAACACAAACATTATTTAAATAACAAGGTGTGAAGCTGGATGAACACAGCAGGCCAGGCATCATCAGAGGAGCAGGAAAGTTGACGTTTTGGGTCCCGACTCAAAACCTCAGCTTTCCTGCTCCTCTGACACTGCCTGGACTGCTGTGTTCCTCCAGCTCCACACCTTGTTACCTCTGACTCCAGCATCAGCAGTTTCTACTATCTCTGACAAACATTATTTAGTTTGATTCTCCCCAAAATATACTTCAAAAAGCTTGTTTTACTGTTTACCATTGCCCTGTAAATTCTTGCCTTTTGATGAAAGATTAAGATATGAGTAACAAGTTTTCATAACAAACTGTAAAATCTCTAGTCCCACACAAAGATAAAACACAAAATCTTGAGATTTACAGCACAGAAGGCGGCTATTCAGCTCATGTTGGTACCAAACAAGGAAGAAACCACTGGTCTACTCATGCCTTCCAGCTCTAGGTTTGGAGATTTATTTTAATATTTTATTTAATGTTATTTAATTCAAGATTTATGTTTAAAATAGGATTTCTAGCTCTATGACCCTTGCAGGCAGATTTCCATTTCTTCAATGAACATCTAGATGAAAAAGTTACTCTATTCACTCTAATAAACAAATTAAGAGTGCAGGTAGTTGTAAATAGGTTGATGTGAATGCAATCACTGAGACATGGCTGCAGACTGGCCAAGGCTAGCAACCAAATAGTCCAGGGTATTCAATTTTTAGGAGTGGCAGGTAAAAAGAAAAAGTAGATGTGGAGGATTGTTAATAGAAGATTAAATCAGCGCAGTAGCTGAAAAGGATACTGGTGCAGAAAGTCTAGATGTTTGAAATAGACAACTAAAGTTTCAAATCTAACATTGATATTGCTTTTTGTGCACCTTCTTTGCAGCCATAACTTTGTATTCCTCACTCCGTTCAATCACCATATGAACTTTTAATGTTATGATCTGGCTGTCCCGCACGCAAAACAAAACTTTTCATTGTACATGTGACAATAATAAATCAAATCAAATCAGAAGATGCAGATTCAATCTGAGTGGAACTAAGAAACAACAAAAAACAGAAATCATTATATTTTTAGTAATTTCTTCCAAACAGTGGTGCATTAGGTTGCATTAAGCAGGAAAATTGAGATGCGTACAACCAGAATGGCACAGTAATCATGAATGACTTGAATCTACATATTGACTGAACAAACTATATTAGCAATAACTGTGATGGATTAATTCCTGGAATGTGTTCCAAGTGTTTTTTCAGACCTGTATGTTGAAGAACCAACTAGGGAACAGACCTTGATTTGGTTTGTACAGTAAGAAGTTAAATGATAATCTTGTTGCGAGAGGTTCTTTAGGAAGAAAGTGACCATAACACAATGGAATTCTTCATTGATGTAGAGAGTGAAGTAGTCAAGTCTGAACTAGAGTCCTAAATCTGAATAAAAGAGACTGCAGAGGTATGAGGGGTAATTCAGCTGCAACAGACTGGGTAACTTCATTACCTATCTACTGATGTGTCTTTCATTGGTTAATATTTCAGGAACAAATACTTGCACTGCAACAGTTACAGATTGCTTTCGAATCAAAGAACAACAGAATAAACGAACAAACCATGGCTAACAAAAGAAAGTAAAGATAGTGTTAGATTCTAGATGGAGTTAGATGAAGCTGCTAGAATAAGTAGCAAGCCTGGCAAAAGGAGTAGTGTACAATTTAGCAAAGGAGGACCAACAGATTGATCAAAGGGGCAAAGTAGAATATAACAATAAACTATAAACAATACAAAAGCTGACTGTAAGAGTTTCTATAAATATGTAAAAAAGACTGAAGACAAATTGAGGAGAATTTAACAATTTAATGCAGGGTAATTAAACGAGTACCGCAAGCTTTGTCTTCACAGAAGATACAAATAACTTCCCAGAAATGCTAAGAAAGCAAGGGCCTATTGGAAAGGAGGAACTGAAGGAACAAAAATCATACTGGAGAAATTAAAGCAACTGAAAACTGACAAATCCCTAGAGCCTGATAATCTATATCCTAATGTACTAATTGAGATCACTGTGGAAATAGTGGATGAGACAAAGTTCTGGAACAGTTAGAAGACAGAACATAGAACAGTACAGCATAGTACAGGCCCTTCAGCCCACGATGTAGTGCTGAACTTTTACCCTAATCCAAAGGTCTATCTACCCTCCACCCCTACCATATACTATCATCCATATGCCTATCTAATAGCCGCTTAAATGTTCCTAATGAGGCCGACTCCACCATCCTCTCCGGCAATGCGTTCCACGCCCTGACCACTCTCTGAGTAAAGAACCTACCACTGGCGTCTCCCCCACATCTACCTCCACTCACTTTAAAACAATGCCCCCTCGTAATAGCTACCTCCACTGTAGTAAGAAGTCTCTGGCTGTGTACTGTATCTATACCTCTGTTAATTTGTACACCTCTAACAAGTCACCTCTCATCCTTCATCATTCTAAAGAGAAAAGCCCTGGCTCTCTCAACCTTCCCTCATAAGACCTTCCCTCCATTCCAGGCAACATCCTGGTAAATCTCTCTGCACCACATCTTTCCAATGCTTCCACATCTTTCCTGTAATGAGGCGGCCGGAACTAGACACAATAATCCAGATGTGGCCGAACCAGGCTTTCGTATAGCTGGAGCAGAAGTTCACTGCTCTTGAACTCAACCCCTCTATTAATGAAAGCTAACACACCATATGCCTTCTTAACAACTCTATCCACCTGGGTGGCAGTTTTCAGGGAACTGTGAACATGAACCCCAAAATCCCTAAACTCCTCCACACTGTCAAGAATCTTTCCATTAACCGTGTATTCTGCTTTCTAGTTTTTCCTTTCAAAATTAATCACCTCACATTTTTCAGGGTTAAACTCCATCTATCACTTCTCAGCCCAGTTCTGCATCCTATCAATGTCCCTTTGTAACCTAGAACAGCCCTCTGCACTATCCACAACGCAACCCACCTTCATATTGTCCGCGAAATTACTAATCTTCCACTCCTTCATTTAAATCATTTACAAAAATCACAAATAGAAAAGGATCCAGAACAGATCCTTGTGGTGCACCACTTGTAACTGAGCACCATGTTGAATATTTTCCGTCCACTACCGCCCTTTGTCTTCTAAGGGTCAGCCAATTCTGAATCCAATCTGCCACATTTCCCCCTTTCTCCATGCCTCCGTACCTTCTGCATGAGCCTCCCATAGCGAACCTTATCAAACGCTTTACTTAAATCCACATATATACCGCTCTTCCTTCATCCACATTTTTGTTCACCTCTTCAAAGAATTCAATAAGGTTTGTGAGGCATGATCTACCCCTCACAAATCCATTCTGACTATCACGAATCAAACTGTGCCTTTCCAAGTGATCATAAATTGTATCTCTCAGAGCCCGTTCCAATAATTTGCCCACCAGTGATATAAGACTAACTGGTCTGTAATTTCTGGCGTTATACCTATTGCCTTTTTTGAACAAGGGAATGACATTTGCCTCGCACCAATCTTGCAGCACTATACCCATGGACAGTGAGGACGAGAAGATCATTGCCAAAGGCCCTGTGATCTCTTCACTTGCTTCCCATAGAATCCTTGGATAAATCCCACAGGCCCGGGTGACTTATCTATCTTCAACTTCCTCAAACTTCTGAGCACATCTTTCTTACTAACAGTGACAACCTCTAGCCTACTAGACTGTTTCACACTGTCCTCCTCTACAACTAGGTCCCTCTCAGTTGTGAATACCAAAGAAAAGTATTCATTAAGGACCTCTCCTGTCTCTTTAGGCTCCATGCGCACATTCCTTTTACAATCCTTGATCAGCCCTAGTCTTTCTCTGGTCATTCTCTTATTCCTTACATGTGTGTAAAAAGCCTTCGAGTTTTCCCTAATCCTATCCGCCGAGGTTTTCTCATGCCCCCTTATAGCTCTCTTAAGCCCTTTCTTCAGCTCCTTCCTGGATAACTTGTTTCCCTATAGAGCCTTTTCCATTCCTCTTTACCTAAACCTTACATAAGCCTCCTTCTTCCTCTAACCAGTCGTTTGACCTCTCTTGAGAACCAGGGCTCCCTCACTTGACTGCATCTTCCCTGCCTGCTAGGGACAAACATATCGAGTACACGCAGTATGCATTCCTTAAACAATCTCCACATTTCAATAGTGCTCTTCCCCGCCTCTCCTCATGTTGATCTATCTAAATACTGTGTCAGGAATCCTTCCTGAATGCACTGGATAAAACCCGTTTCGCCTAAACTATTACAACTAAAATATTTCCAATCCATATTTGCAAAGTTGAAGTCACCCATGACTACAACCCTGTGACTTCTGCACCTTTCTAATATCTGCCTCCCAATCCACTCCTCCACTTCTCTGCAACTATTAGGGGATCTGTAAAAAAAACCCCAACAAAGTGACTGCCCCTTTCTTGTTCCGGACCTCAGCTCAAACTGACCCTGCAGACACAACATTCTCAAACTGCCTTTCAGTAGCTGCTATAGTAGCCCTGACCAGCAATGCCATGCCCCACCTCTTTTTCTACCCCCTACTATTTGTTTTAAAGCATCTACCCTGAGTTACCCAAGTTTCTGTAATGGCCACAACATCATAGTTCCAAGTACCCACCCATGTTCTAAGTTCATTCGCCTTATTTCTGATACTTCTGGCATTGAAGTGTATACACCTCAAACCATCTCTGTGTCCACAATTATGCTCCATTGATCGCATATCTTTATTAACAACCTCACTCCCTGTTATGTCTGTTCGGAGGCTGAATACCTCATCCTATAAATTACAAATCTGGTTTCTCACCCCCTGCCAATCTAGTTTAAACCATCCTGTATAGCTCGAGAAACGCCCCCCACCCCCCCGCCCCCCAGGATATCTGTGCCCTTCTGGTTCAGGTGCAACCCATCCTTACTGTACAGGTCCCACCTTCCCCAGAATGTGCTCCAATTATCCACATAATGGAAGCCTTCCCTCCTACACCAGCCCTGCAGCCACGTGTTTAGCTGCACTCTCTCCCTATTTCTTACCTCGTTATCACATGGCACCAATCGTAATCCAGAGGTATCTACCCTGTTTGTCCTGGACTTCAGCTTCCAACCTAACTCCCTGTACTCATTTTTCACATTCTCAGTCCTTTTTCTACCTATGTCATTGGTACCAATGTGTACCATGACTGCTGGTTGCTCACTCTCCCCGCTTAAAGATCTTGAAGACATGATCCGAGACATCACAGACCCTGGCACCCGGGAAGCAACATACCATCAGTTCATCTTGCTCGTGTCCAAAGAACCGCCTGTCTGTGCCTGTTACTATTGAATCCCCCACTACAATTGCTCTCCTATTCTCTCCTTTCCCTTCTGTGCCACAGGGCCAGGCTCAGTGCCAGAGACCTGTCCGCTATGGCCTTCCCCTGGTAGGTCCCCCACCCCTCCCAACCATATCCAAAACAGTATACTTATTATTGAGGAGAATGACCACAGGGGATCCCTACACTGTCTACCGATTCCCTGTCCCCTTCCTGACAGTCACCCAGCTACCTTTTTCCTGTATCTTGGGTGTGACCACCTCCTAATAACTCCTTTCAATCACCCCCTCAGCCTTCTGAACGATCCGAAGTTCATCCAACTCCAGCTCCAGTTCCCTAACATGGTCTGTGAGGAGCTGGATTTGGGTGCACTTCTCGCAGGTGAAGTCAGAGGGGACACTAGCAGTGACCCCTACCGCCCACATCCTGCAAGAGGAGCATGCAACTGCTCTAGCATCCATTCCTTCTACCCTAGATTTCCAGAAGAATTAAAAAAAGCCTTTTCTTACCAACACTCCACACAATCCTTTTTTTTGGTCAGAGATGGAGGATGGGTGGGAGGCACTACACATGTACTGTTTCAGGTTTAGCCATTGCCCAAGTATATCAGTTCCTTCCTGGCTTGCATTCTCTCCCCATACCGCAGCTGAAAACAAGAAGGCCACTGCTGCACGAGGTAAGTTTTTATACAATTGGATACATGCTCACTGAGCCGGTGTGTTTGATTGCCGACGTTTTGTCACCCTGCTAGGTAACATCGTCAGTGCGCCTCTGGTGAATCACTGGTGTTCTGTCCCACTTGCTATTTATATGCCTCGGTTTGCTGGGGTGGTTGGCATCACTTCCGATTCTGTTTTTCAGTAATTTGTATATCGGGTCCATTTAATGTCTTTGTTGATGGAGTTCCGGTTGGAATGCCCAGGCTCCAGGAATTCCCCGGCATTCCACCCGGAGGCTTGGGGATCGCTTTGCAGAACACCTCCGCTCAGTTCGCAACAAACAACTGCACCTCCCAGTCGCAAACCATTTCCACTCCCCCTCCCATTCTCTAGATGACATGTCCATCATGGGCCTCCTGCACTGCCACAATGATGCCACCCGAAGGTTGCAGGAACAGCAACTCATATTCCGCCTGGGAACCCTGCAGCCATATGGTATCAATGTGGACTTCACCAGTTTCAAAATCTCCCCTTCCCCTACTGCATCCCTAAACCAGCCCAGTTCGTCCCCTCCCCCCACTGCACCACACAACCAGCCCAGCTCTTCCCCCCCACCCACTGCATCCCAAAACCAGTCCAACCTGTCTCTGCCTCCCTAACCGGTTCTTCCTCTCACCCATCCCTTCCTCCCACCCCAAGCCGCACCCCCATCTACCTACTAACCTCATCCCACCTCCTTGACCTGTCCGTCTTCCCTGGACTGACCTATCCCCTCCCTACCTCCCCACCTATACTCTCTCCACCTATCTTCTTTACTCTCCATCTTCGGTCCGCCTCCCCCTCTCTCCCTATTTATTCCAGTTCCCTCTCCCCATCCCCCTCTCTGATGAAGGGTCTAGGCCCGAAACATCAGCTTTTGTGCTCCTGAGATGCTGCTTGGCCTGCTGTGTTCATCCAGCCTCACATTTGGTTATCTTGGAATTCTCCAGCATCTGCAGTTCCCATTATCTCTAAGGAACTGATATATTTGGGCAATGGCTAAAGCTGAAACAGTACATGTGTAGTGCCTCCCACCCATCCTCCTCCTCTGACCAAAAAAAAGGATTGTGTGGAGGGTTGGGAAGAAAAGGCTTTTTTTTATTCTTCTGGAAATCTAGAGTAGAGGGAATGGACGCTAGGGCAGTTGCATGCTCCTCTTGCAGGATGTGGGCGATAGGGGTCACTGCTAGTGAGGTCTCTGGCTTGTGCTATTATGGATGCGTTGTCCCAGTCGAATTTGTGTCCTTCTTTGTCCGTGCGTAATGAAACGAGTGAGAATTGGTATGAGTATAGGATCAATGAGTATAGGATCCTTTATGTTCGTTAGTCGTTGTTGCAGGGTAGTTGAGGTTGTGGGATACCTTGATACCTAGGGGTCTGAGTAATCTGGTGGTCATCTCTGATATGTCTCTGAAGTATGGTAGGGTGACTAATGTGTTTAGCCATCTTGTGTCTTCTTGTCATGGAGATAATGGTAAATTGTGCTTTTTGGGTATCTATTCCTTTTAAAAATTCTGTACAAGTGGTCCTGTTCTGCTTTGCGCAGTTCCCGGTTGCTGCAGTACATTGCAGCCTGTTTGAATAGTGTCCTGATGCGGTTCCGTTCATGAATGTTGGGGTGGTTGCTGATGTAATTAAGTATCTTATCTATATTTGTGGTCTTTCTGTATACACTAGTCTGGAGTTCCCCATTGTTCTTATGTTCTACCATTATGTCTGGGGAGTGTAGTCGGTTATTACTCTCTTCTTTATTTGTCAATTTTATTCTGGTGAGGATGTTGTTTATGAGTTGGTGGATTTCTTCTAGTCTTGTGCATTTGTAAAGGAATGTTAAGGATCCCATACACACAGCCAATAACACTATTGTAATATACAAAATACCATGCAAGCACTGTGAGAAGCATTACATAGGCCAAACTGGAAGTAAACTAACAATAAGAATACATTAACACCAACTAGCCACCAACAGACATGACCAATTCTCACTGGTCTCAATACACAGAGACAAAGAAGGATCTGAAGTTGACTGGGACAACACATCCATAGTAGCACAAGCAAAACAGAGACATGCCACGGAATTCTTGCAGGCCTGGCATTCCAACCGGAATTCCATCAACAAAGACATATAGCTTCATTAGAAACTTCTTGCTCCTGTACATTATTCTCCACCATTGAAATTAGGCTGACTGCCTCGTACTCAGATTAGCCTTCTGTTATTTTTAAACAAGGTTACATTCGTAGGCATATAGCACTGTACCTGATGTCAGAGAGAATTGCAAAATATTGCCACAGCCTCTAGTACATCTTTTATAGCTTCCATTAACAGCTTGCAATACATTCATTTGGGCCTGGCGACTTATCTATTTGAGACTGTTCAAGAGCTCAGTACTTCCTCTTTCCACATTGAATATTTCACGTTCAACTAGTGTTTGTTTTATGCCACACTTGAGAAAACAGATGCAAAGGTTTTCATTTAAAATGTTTTCAAACTCCATACAAATGTTTTTACAGTCCCTAATTAACCATATCACTTTCTTGGTTATCTTTTTTCATATATGTATAAAAGGTCATTGGTTTTCCTTCAGTTTAGTTTCCAATTTTCCCACCTTGTTTTCCCAATTCCATTTAATTTCATCGTTACTAGGCATTCTGCAGCATTGAGCTTCTGGTGACTGACAGGCTTTCTTTCTATTTGCTTTATTCTACATTATATGCTCTTTGCCAGCAAGGGAGGTCTAGTTTTGGGAATTCCACTGGTTTTATTGGTGCCAGCATTTTGTTCTGAACTCTCTTTAGCTGTTCCTTGAATGCCTCCTGCTGATGCAGATTAGCTTGAAATAATATGTTTCCGGTCCATTTTTGCCAATTACACTTCAGCTTATTTAAATTGACCTTGCCTTATTTTTCATCATAGAATCCCTAGAGTGTGGAAACAGGCCCATCACCCAACAAGTCCACACTGACCCTTGGAGCATCCCGCCCAGACCCATCCCTCCACAATCCACCTAAGCTGCACATCCTTGAACACTGTAGGCAATTTAGCAAAGCCATCCATCCAGCCTGCACATCTTTGGACCATGGGAGGAAACCGGAGCACCTGGAGGAAACCCACACAGACATGGGGAGAACGTGCAAACTCCACACAGACAGTCGCCCAAGAGTAGAATCGAACCTGGGTCCCTGGTCCTGTGTGGCAGCAGTGCTAACCACTGAGCTCCTCCTTGTATTCTCCCCACCAAGGAGTTGAGCCCTGGTCTACTGCGTGACAAGCGGGGATACTAACCTCTAAAATACCGAGGACCTATAGATAGTCGCCTGAGGGTGGAACTGAACCCGTGCTTCTGGTGCTGTGAGGCAGCAGTGCTAACCACTGAGCTGCTGTGTCGCACATAATTCAAATTTGCCCTGGAAGGATTCAAATCCAGGACCCCAGAATGTTATCTGGGTCTCTAATGAAAGCAGGTTGCTATTCTGCCTGGTTTCGAACAAGTGATTGTTTGCATGTTGAGCGAATGTGATACACTACTCTACTGAAATGCAACGAGAGCCCGTCTTTATCTTTATACAAAAGTACTCGAAATCTAACTTAATTATAAATGTGACCACTAAAATGGTCTCCCTCTGACAGCCTTTCCATCCACCAGAATCATTCTCTGAAAATTAAGCTTAGAACTGTCTCCATTGGGCTTACTCCTTTTGCAAAGGTAGGTCAGACACAGGGCCGTGATCTTGCAAAGAGACAGGTATCAAATCCATCTCAACCAGAATGAGGAAATCGGACACCATGCTATCAGTACCAATCTCACTGCAAAAGCTACCCAATCAACTGAGCCATGTGAAGGGTGCAAAGTCAAACACCATAGCAAGGTAAATAAATGGAGTTAGGTCTGACTGAACTATGCCTGGAACCAGGCAATCAATCAGTACACCAGCAGAAATAGCAAATACATCATGTAGGCAGCAAGGACTTTTGAGTGGCTAAGAGTTTTAAAATAAAAGACAGGTTAGTCATAGGTGACTCATTTATAGGACAAGGATTCCACAAAATCATTTCTATACACTGAATAGTTCCAATAAATTGATTATATTTTAGTGTAATCCATTAAAACTCCATTTGTGAAAAACCTTCTTGACATATTGTGAATTTGCATAACTAGGGTGTGGATAAGCCTTTAACTAAATAGTGAGAGGTGGGTTCAGTTGCATGGAAAACTGTGGAAAGAGTTAAAGGAAGAAAGGGCTCAGCGGAGATAAAAGTTTCGAGAATGAGCAATAGCACAGAGAGTATGGAAAGGATCCAGAAACTAGCCTCACAGAAGATAAAGGGACAACAATGAAACAAGTGGGGAAATGGGGGAGCAGACGACTCCAGACTGATGGTATAATACTTAAATGCCCACAGTATGCAAAACAAGGTAAAAAAGCTTGCAGCACAGATTACATTTTGTGAGTATAATGTTGTGGGTATCACAAAGACATGTCTGCAAGGGAATGAGGGCTGGAACTAAACACACATCCTAGCAAAAGGACAGTCAGATGGGCAGGAGGGGGCAGGGTTTTCTTCTTAATAAGAAATGAAATTAAATCAATAGCAAGAAGAGACAATAGAGTCAGAAAGTATAGAATCTGTGTGTGTCGAGTTTAGGAATTGCAAAGGAAAAAAAGACCATGATGGAAGTTGTCAACAGGTCTCTGAGCAGGTCTCTCATCAGAATGTGGGGAAGAAAATAAATCAGGAGATCAAAAAGGTATGTAAGAAAGGCACGAAAACAATAATCATGGGGGACTTCAACACACAGGCAGATTGGGAAAATTGGATTTGTGGCGGATGTCAAGAAAGGGAATTTGCGAATGTCTAAGAGAGTTTTTTGGAGCAGATTTTTGTAGAAATCACAGGGAACAGGCAATTCTGGATGAAGTGATGTGTAAGGAGGGAGACTTGATTAGGGACCCGAAGGTGAAGCAGCCTCTAGGTGGCAGATACCATAACATGATAGAATTCACCCTGCATTTTGAGCAGGAGAAGACTGAATCAGATGTAACGGTATTACAGTTGAGTAAACGTTACTACAAAGACATAAAGGAGGAGCTGGCCAGAGTTGATTGTAAGGGAAATCTAACTGGGAAGACTGTAGAGCATCAATGGCAGAAGTTCTGGAGGTATTTCAGGAGGCATAGCCGAAATTCACCCCAAGGGAGAAGAAATATGCCAAGGGAAGGATGAGACAATCTTGGCTGATAAGGGAAATCAGAGACTGCATAAATGCAAAAGCATACAATATGGTGAAAATTGGTGGGGTTGTTGCAAAGGATTGGGAAACCTTGAAAACCAGCACAGGATAACTTAAAAAGCAATAACAGGGAAGGAGATGAAATTTGAGGGTAAGATAGCTTGTAATAAAAAAGATGTACGAGGTTTTTCAACATATCGAAAAGTTAATAGAGACGCAATAGTGAACATTGGACCTCTGGAAAATGAAGCTGGAGAAGTAGTTGCAGGTTCCAGGATTTAGATCTTTCATTAAGGTCAGGGAAGGTGGTAAAAGAGGGGGAGGTGTGGCTTTGTTGGTCAAGGACAGTATAACGGTGGCTGAAAGAACTTTTGATGAGGACGCAGCTACTGAGGTTGTATGGGCTGAGGTTGCTGAGGAAGGTTTATCGACTGAGTCCGAATGGGTGGAAGTTAGGAACAGCAAGGGAGCAGTCACCTCACTGGGGGTTTTCCACAGACCGCCAAATAGCAGTAGGGAGATTGAAGAACTCATAGGCCGGCAGATTGTTGAAAAGTGCAAACATGGCAAGGTTGTTGTTATGGGTGACTTCAACTTCCCCAATATAGATTGGAACCTCCTTAGTGCAGATGGTTTGGATGGAGCTGTTTTTGTCAGGTGTGTTCAGGAGGGTTTCCTTACTCAGTATGTGGACAGGCCGACGAGGGGAGAGGCCATTTTGGATTTGGTGCTCGGCAATGAGCCAGGACAGGTGTCAGATCTCGTGGTGGGAGAACACTTTGGCGACAGTGACCACAACAGCCTCACATTTACCATAGCCATGGAAAGGGAAAGGAGCAATTACCAGGGGAAGATATTTAACTGGGGTAACGGAAACTATGATGCTATCAGACAGGAGTTGGGAAGTACACATTGGGAGCAATTGTTCCACAGAAAGGGCACAGCAGACATGTGGAGGCTGTTTAAGGAGCAGCTGTTGCGAGTGATGTATAAATTTGTTCCTCTGAGACAGGTAAGAAGGGGTAAGATTAAGGAGCCTTGGATGACGGGTACAGAGGTGCTTCTTGTCAAAAAGAAAAAGGCAGTGTACGTACAGTGGAGGAAGCAAGGGTCTAGCATAGCTTTAGAGGATTACAGGCTTGCTCAGAAGGAGCTCAAAAATGGACTGAGGAGGGCCAGAAGGGGCCACAAAAAAGGCTTGGCAGGAAGGATTAGGGAGAACCCGAAGGCATTTTACTCATAGGTGAGGAATAAGAGAATGATCAGGGAGAAGGTAGGGCTGATCAGGGATAGCGTAGGGAACTTGTGCGTGGAGTCTGAGCAAATAGGGGAAGCCCTAAATGAGTTTTTTGCTTCAGTTTTCCTGAAGGAAAGGGACCTTGTTGTGAATGAGAACTTTGAGGAGCAGGAAAACAGGCTTGAACAGATCAAGATTGAGGAAGTTGATGTGCTGGAAATTTTGGCAAACATTAAGATTGATAAGTCCCAGGGCCATACCAGATTTATCCTAGGTTGCTCCGTGAAGTGAGAATGGAGGTTGCTAAGACGCTGGCGAAGATCTTTGCTTCCTCACTCTCCACGGGAGTTGTACTGGAAGATTGGAGGGTGGCAAATGTTGTTCCTCTTTTCAAGAAAGGGAATAGGGAAATCCCTGGAAATTACAGACCAGTTAGTCTTATGTCTGTGGTCAGCAAGGTTTTGGAAAGAACTCTGAGGGATAGAATTTATGATTATTTGGAAAAGCATAGCGTGATTAAAGGGAGTCAGCATGGCTTTGTGAGGGGCAGGTCATGCCTTACAAATCTTATTGAGTTCTTTGAGGAAGTCACGAGACAGGTTGGCGAGGGTCGAGCAGTGGATGTGGTGTACATGGACTTCAGAAAGGCATTTGATAAGGTTCCCCACGGCAGGCTCATTCATAAAGTCAGGAGGTATGGGATACAGGGTGATTTGGCTGTCTGGATTCAGAATTGGTTGGCTGACAGGAGGCAGAGAGTGGCTGTAGATGGTAAGTATTCTGCCTGGAGGTCAGTGCTGAGTGGTGTCCCGCAGGGCTCTGTTCTTGGCCCTCTGCTGTTTGTAGTTTTTATAAATGACTTGGATGAGGAGGTTGAGGGGTGGGTTAGTATGTTTGCTGATGACACAAAGGTTGGAGATGCCATTGATAGTATCGAGGGCTATTGCAGGCTTCAGCGAGACATTGACAGAATGCAGAGCTGGGCTGAGAAATGGCAGATGGAGTTCAACCTGAATAAATGCGAAGTGATGCATTTTGGAAGGTCGAACTTAAATGCTGAATATAGGATTAAAGGCAGGATTCTCGGCAGTGTGGAGGAACAGCGGGATCTTGTTGTTCAAGTGCATAGCTCCCTTAAAGTTGCCACCCAGGTGGATAAGGTTGTTAAGAAAGCATATGGTGTTTTGGCTTTCATTAACAGGGGGATCGAGTTTAAGAGCCACGAGGTTATGCTGCAGCTCTATATAACCATGGTGAGAACACACTTGGAATATTGTGTCCAGTTCTGGTCGCCCTATTATTGGAAAGATGTGGAGGCTTTGGAGAGGGTGCAAAGGAGATTTACCAGGATGCTGCCTGGACTGGAGGTCTTGTCTTACGAGGAGAGGTTGACTGAGCTCAGACTTTTCTCTCTGGAGAGAAGGAGGAAGAGATGTGACCTGATCGAGGTGTACTAGGTAATGAGAGGCATGGATAGAGTCGATAGCCAGAGACTTTTCCCCAGAGCAGGATTGACTGCCACAAGGGGTCATAGTTTTAAGGTGTTAGGAGGAAGGTATAGAGGAGACGCCAGAGGGAGGTTCTTCACCCAGAGAGTTATGAGCACGTGGAATAGTTTACCAGTGGTAGTCGTGGAAGCGGAGTCATTAGTGACATTTAAGCGACTGCTGGACATGCGCATGGACAGCAGTGAATTGAGGGGAATGTAGGTTAGGTTATTTTATTCTTGGATTAGGATTATTCCACGGCACAACATTGTGAGCTGAAGGGCCTGTACTGTGCTGTACTTTTCTAAGTAGTAACTGGGAACAAAGAAATGGTGGAGGATCTTAATGGGTACTTTGCATGTTTTCATAGTGGAAGACACCAGCAACATACCAGAACTTCAAGAGTGTCGGAGGACAGAGGTGAATGTGGTGGCCATCATTAACAAGAAGTGCTGGGAAAGGTGAAAAGTCAGAAGCTGATAGCTCAGGAGATTGTAAAGGCATTGGTGATGATCTTCCAGGAGTCACTGGAGTCAGGGAGGATCCCAGAGGAGTGGGAAATGACTAATATAATACCCCATTTAAGAAGGGAGGGAAGCAGAAGACAGAAAACTATAGGACTGTCAGCCTGACATCAGTCAATCGTAAAATTGGGTTGAAGTAGGCTGTTTGCAAGTAAAGGGATATCTGATAAGTGGGAGGCTTTCAAAAGTGTGATAATAAGAGTTCGAGCCATTATGTTCCTGTTAGACTGAAAGACAAGGCTGGTAGGATTAGCAAACAATGGATGAATAAAGATAGAGGCTCTAGACAATAAAAAAAGAACCATATATTAGATATAGATAGCTGGGTTCAAATGAATCTCTTGAATAGTATGAAGTATAGAGGCATCCTTAAGAGGGAGGTCAGGAAGGCAAAGAAGGGATATGAGATAACCTTGGCGGATAAGGTTAAAGATAATCCAGATATATTCTGTAAATACATTAAGAACAAGACAGCAACTACAGAGAGAGTTGGGCCCCATAAAGATCAAAGGAGTCATCTGTGTGTTGCAACTAAGGAGATGGGAGAGATGTTAAATGAATATTTCATCTAAGTTCTTACTGTGGAGAAGGTATGGGGGTTAGAGAACTCAGGGAAATAAAAACTGACCAAAAATAAAGTCGTTGGAAAAGCTCAGCACGTCTGGCAGTATCTGTGAAGAAAAAAATGAGTGAATGTTCGGGTCCAGTAACCCTTCCTCAGAACTGTTCTGAGGAAGGGTCACTGAACCCAAAATATTAACTCTTTTTTTTCCACAGATGCTGCCAGACCTGCTGAGCTTTTACAGCAACTTTGTTTCTTTTCTCCTGATTTACAGCATCCGCAGTTCTTTCATTTTTAAAATAAATACTAATGTTTTGAAAACAGTTCATATTACAGAAAAGGAAGTGCTAGAGGTCTTAGAAAATACAAAAATGGATACTTCTCTGGGACTTGATCCCCAGGTGTTGTGAAAAATTAGGGAGGAAATTGTGGGGCCCCTTGCAGAAATATTTGTGTCACTTTTCACAATAGCTGGTGCTGGATGACTGGAGAGTGACTAACATTGTGCCTTTGTTCAAGAAGGGATGTAGGGAGAACCCTGGGAATTGCAGACATCTGAGTCTGACTTCAGTGATGGGTACGTTGTTGGAGGTGGTTCTGAAATTAGGATTTATATGCACTTGGAGAGGCAAGGAGTGATTAGGGATTGTCAGCATGGTTTTGTGCAAGGCAAATCGTGTCACACAAACTTTATTTTTTTTGAGGAACTAACCAAGCAGATCGATGGGGACAGTGCGGTGGAGGTTGTTTACTTAGCCATTAGTAAAGCCTTTAACAAGTTTCTGTGTGACAGACTGATTGGTACAGTTAGATCACATGGGATTCAGGGTGAGTGTGCCAATTGGATACAAAATTGGCTTAATGACAGGAGATGGACACTGATCATGGAGGATTGTTTTTCAGACAGGAGGCCTGTTACCACTAGTGTTCCACAGTGACTGGTGCTGAGTCTACGTTTGTTTGTCATTTGTGTAAACGATTTAGATGAGAATATAGAACACATGATTAGTAATTTTATGGATGACACCAAAATTTATGGCATAGTGGACAGTGGAGAAGGATATCTAAGATTATAAGAAGATTTCATCAAGTGGATCAATGGATTCAAGAATGGCAGATGGAATTTAATGTGGATAAATGTGAGGTATGTGGTAAAACAAACAAAGGCAAGTCTTATATAATTAATAGTTGAGCCTTGGGTAATATTGTACAACAGAGAGACCTGGGGATTCATGTGCATAACTCTTTGAAGTTTGCTTCACATATAGACAGGGCGTTTAAGAAACACGTTTGCCTTCACTGCTCACTCCTTTGAGTAAAGAATTTGGTAAGTCATGCTGAGGTTGTACAAAACATTGGTGAGACCTCTTCTACTGTACTGTCCAATTTTGGTCACCCTGTTGTTATTGTAAGGATATTATTCATTGGAGAGGGTTCAGAATTCAGAAAAGATTTACCAGGATGTTTCCAGGATTGGAGGGTTTGAGTTATAGGGAGAATGGGACTTTATTTCACTGCAGTGTATGCTCCTATAACTATGGCCTTACAGATATGTTCTATTGCTTTATCAGATATTGTATGCAGAGATGCAACAGCATCACATCCTTTACATCAGAAGGTATTGTGTGTGTAGTATGAATCATGTTAACAGCGTAAGCATGTTTTTTAGAACCCCTTTTCACCCTGGATGTAGCAGTGGAGTGGCAGAAGCAAGGATAAAAACAACACAAGCATCCTTGTAGAAGCTGACTATGTCTACATATTATGTTAAAATGTCTCTATGTGACAGATGACAAGACCAAGGAAGGTTGAACTCCTGGCATGCATCTCAAGTGACCATTCAAGCAAAGAGACCTGACAACCTCTGCGAAGTTAAATTTAGTTACTGATCTGATGAACTGTCAAATGCCCATATTGTCTCTAGATTATATTTGATAAGATTATAATGAGATAATCCGATAAAGTAGCACTCTAAGTTATTAGTGATACCTCAGTTGAGATTATTCACACACACCCTTAGGAACTTGAACCCCTGGCCATTTTAACGGGGAAAGACAGCGCTGCCTTTGATCCAGACTAATAGAGCTTCTTGCAATCTTTGAAGTGGCAATAATCCCAGATCAGGAAACAACTAAACAAGAAATTAAACACTGCAGACTGTAAATCACAAACAGCTACCCAAAACCATGGGCAATGACCAACAATGAATCCTTTCATGAAAAAAAAACTTTTATTCCAATACATTTCCAAATGTTCCATTAATTGTTTGCCTCTGTACATTGAAGAACAGAACGTAAAGTCTGGTCAGCCATTCTTCCTATACCAGCGTCCCAATTTACTTTCAATTAACATCAGGTATCTACTGCCATGGGACTATGTGCAGTCTTGAAATATGTTGCGATGATGTTCCTCAATTAAGTACAAACGCTAGCTTTCCAGTCCAATGGCAGTGCATCAAATATACACAGTACTTAGTTCCGTTCAGTAAGATTCGCACTCGAGTTAGAGTGTGTTGTGACATTTTTGCCCATGAATGGAGAAGTCACAGTGGATTTTGCAAACATTAATTAGTCTCAACCCTGCTAACTAGTAAGTTTCACCAGAGTCGGCAACTCTGAATCAATTTTTTGATAGACTTAATAGTCTCCACATTTGCATTTTTGAGGGCCAAGGCAAGTAGTACTGGTTTGTTTCCAGACTCCTCAGACACAAAAGTCACAAGGTGCTTTGCATAAACATGGATTAGAGGCTGTAAAGAAAAAGACAATAAAAATATTCTAAGTATTTACAGAACAATAACGTGAACACTTAGCAACATGCAATTTAAAGCTGAAATATACAGGACAAACATTCAATTGAGAAAGTGGAAGTCAACTGATGAGAAGGAAGATAGTTGAGTGCCCTGATAAGATACAAAATGGTAATACTCAAGGTCACAGTATATGGCTGAAGTTCCTAAATAGCTGATTAGGTAATCAGAATACAACCAGTGCTAATAAGAAACATAGTAAAAGCTTTTCACCTTGTGTTCACCAGGACAATGATGTCATCTGGACAAGTGCAAAAAGCAGTGAATTGAAGAGATTCTATTTATACAGCATGAGAAGAGGGTGCTAATCGGTTGGACCACCATTGGTATGTACTTATTGAGACTCCTACAGTTCCACAAGCTATAAGATCAATCTTTCTTGGAAACGTCTTGAAATGACCAGTAAGCATCAGCTCACTGTTAGTTCTGACATAGCTTATCAGAGCATCAAGTTGTCAAGACAGTGCCATGCTGGTGAAATCATCTCAACAGTAATGTTATAAACAAGTTTCAGTGCCAGTATGCTGCCAGGTACATGAACTTAATGTCCCAATGACTGGCAAACTGTATCAAACAGCAGGCAGCTACCAATCACATTTGACCAGCCCGTGCTGGCAAGCCTCAAAACACCATGTTCAACATTAGGTGTGATTCTGCTATTGGATAACATTAACAAAGCTAGACTATGCCAAGAATTACACCAGAAAAATCAATTAGTCAGACTCTGTGATGCATTACATGTTAAGTTTTTTTGAAAAACTCATGTGGGACATTGGCGTCACTGACTGGCCAGCATTTATTGTCTGCTCTTAATTACTCTCAAGGTGGTGGTGTGAGCTGCCTTCTCGAAGTTCTTGAGTTACACATTAATACAAGACTCTGTTTTATGTTGGCAAAAGGAATTTGCATATACTTTGTACATTCTTCATTGGGGGTAAAAGGGTCACGTTGACTCCCAATCTTTACTGCATCCAGAGCCAACTTGCCTGGGTCTAACAAGTAGAAGTGACAGTTTCTGCTAAACCACTAATGAGACTACCAGTCAACACCCTCATGTTGTATGAATTAGTGTCTTTTAAAAAAAAGCTGGTTCCTTCATCTTAATCCTCGTGATTGTAAATTGAAGGGTGTTGTCTCATTTAAATCATGTTTAAGTACAAACCTACTATGCAATTATCTATCACAATTGGAAACCAGTGAGTAGCATCACAGCACTGCAAAAACATGATATTGAAAGGGAGATATCACAACCTGAAAGCCCAATAAAAGAACCTGAAAATGGCTCAAATTTCTTTAAAAATGATCTACAACATTAAGGTCATTCTCATGCTTTTAGTCTCTACACATTGACTAAGAGCCCAGGCATATTTGAGTAATTATCTCAGCTAATGTTTTATCCAGTTGTATTCATAGCTAGGCAAGAAAACATTAATCAACTGAGCTAACTTCTTAAGTGGTGCTGATATCAAGTCACAAATTTAATCCCTTGATGTGTGGTTAAATAGCTCAACTGCCTTCTGGTATTGCTAAAGAATTAGAACACCTAAAAAGTTAAGATCCCTTTTCTCACTGTAGATTTCCAGTATTTTCACTTTGTTACTTCAGCATCATTTCACATCAGGGCAGAATTAGTTTGAGATGTACTTGAAACAAAAATACCAATGAGAAACGTAGGGACAAGAGAAATAAGAATGGGACATTCAACCCCAAAGCCATCTAGAAGATCATAGCTGATCTTCTCAAGCCTCAACTCCTTTTTTGTGCTACCTGCAAGTGCTCAACTCCCTTGTATTTCAAAAATCTACCTTCTCAACTACTTTCAGTGATCTAGTCTTCGCAACTCTGGGATACAGAATTTTCAATATTCACTATTCTCAGAAAACAAGAATATTTGTCAGAGATAATGGGAACTGCAGATGCTGGAGAATCTCAGGTTTATCGCAAACCTTTTCATCTCAGGTTTAAACAAGTTTCTTCTTAATCTGCAAGAATCTAGAATATCTTTCCTTAAATACAAGGACCAAAATTGTACACAAAACTCCACATGCAGCCTCATCAACATCTTTACAGTTGTAACAACACTTCCCCATTATTAAACACCACAAATCCCAAAAGAGGGTACCAAGAGGTAGTTCTGACTGTTTGCACAGTCCATAATATTGACTACAAAGTTCCTGCCTAAATCCCACAGCATTTTTTAAAAATTAATTTTATCCCAGTAAATGTCTTTCCAGGTAAGATGAACAAGACTGATTACCTGTCAACAACAAAAAAAAACAACCTGAGGTTATACTGCTACGTTAACAGGTTCTCAACTAACCATAGGAATAACAAGCATAGCAAACAGTGAATACAGATAAGCAGAGTCTGTTATGACAGTTGATCAAATGGTCTGTATCACTGTTTTTGCTCCATGTGCCTTTTTCCATTAATCCTAAGCAAATCTTTCTATTTCTTTTTGCCTGGTATGTTTATCTTGCCTCCCCTTAAATGCCTTTCACCTCAATCATTACCAGGATAAAGAAAATCCTTCTGAATTTATTGGGAACTAAATTTATGTTTATGGCTCTAAATTTAATTTTTTTTTGCTGAATTTCAATGCGTAATACCTTTATTTTTGTACAATTTCACTCAGCATCTTAAAGGCCTAAATTGTGAGCCGGCTGAGTGGCATCTTCATGAACACTATGCAGTCATGCACATGCGTGAATTAGAAAAAAAATGTTATTTATTGGCCTTTTTTTGTCTCCACTATAAATGGAAACATCCTTGATGTCTATCCTAACAAATCATTCTCAAAAGGTCTTAATTTGGTCACTCCTATCTTTCCAGATTGCTCACAGTTCTGGTATCATCATTGCAATCTTGTTCACCTTGTAAAAAAAAACCTGTTCCTTTCTTTAAAGCAGAAAACAGTATGACGACAACTTTAGGAATATTTGAAAAAGTCCAAAACCCCTATTCTCAATTTCAATCTCAATGATTTCACAGAAAAGGCTGATATTAATCTAGAGAGATAGTAGGAATTGCCGATGCTGGAAATTCTGAGATAACACTGTGAAGATGGATGAACACAGCAGGCCAAGTAGCATCAGAGGAGCAGGAAAGTTTGACGTTTCGGGTCGGGACCCTTCTTCATTTCTGAAGAAGGGAACCCGACCCGAAACGTCAAACTTTCCTGTTCCTCTGATGCTGCTTGGCCTGCTGTGTTCATCCAGCTTCAGACTCTATTAATCTAGAGTTCATTTTACAAAGTCTGTCCCTTAATCTTACCTCATCCTTTCCCATCAGGACCTTTGTGCTAAATGTGGGTTTGCTGACATCATTTGCCACACAATGTGGCACAAGAGAGATCAATGTTCCCATTTTGCCATACTGTGTAACCACCACAAAGATGTAATCACTGAACACTGTGCACACAACCTCAGTAAGGATTCCATGAACAGTTTCTGTAGTCTGTTTGGACTGGATAATACTTTCTGCTGCCATAAGTATCCTCTCAGATTGATTCAGTTTCTGATTAATTCAAGAACACAGATTCTGGAATCATCACACTGAGTCTTTATCTAAATTGAAAGGAAAAGATAAAAAAAAGTCAAATGAAGGCATTTCCAAAATGGTCATAACATTTCTAACTCAGTAGCATTTTACTCATCACTTATTTATAATGACTAATATAATTAGAGCACCATAAAACAGAGCTTGCATGTTCCAAATCTGACATTTCACTCATGTAGACTGTAAAAAACAATGGCATAGAAATTAGTAGAGAGAAAAAAAATACACTTTGGCTTCATAAGTCAGTCTTCCAGCACCAAACTCTTTTCCCCTTACAAGTAATACATGTTCTTTGCCCCTTGAGGCAATTACAGGCTCAAAATCCTTTCCAAAGACTTGAGCACTGAACACAGTATCTGTGAGCACAGCTGCCTGCCAAGCAGTTGACCCAGGTAACTCCAGTTTAAATCCAAGTAGAAATAAAGATACAGCCTTATTAACCAGGCAAGGAATGTTGTCCCCACATGTTGGGGAAAGTGGATGCATGGTTGCGGCTGTCACTTCAACAGTTACAACCTGCATCATCAGGTGGACGTAGGTAACCCAATTGTACTATTTTGAATAACAGGAAAATTATTCATCACTGTCTTCACCAAAGTTTATCCCTCAGAATAACAGCCTGTTTTCGTACCATCTGGTCATTGTCAGATTAGCATTTGTGATTACACGTGCGCGCACAAATTGTCTGCTGGATTTCCTACGATATCACATTGACAGTACGTCCAAAACCAAATGAAGCATCACGTTTCTCTCCACAGAGACTGTTTATTTCCAGCATTTTTCATTTCTTTTAAAAAAAACAAGGTGCCGGATTAGCTAAGGTGCTTGAAGTATCCCGAGATCATCAAAATGTAACATTTAAACTTTCGAAAGCTCTCCCTTTGTAGAGACAGAAACTGTTGAGTTCTGACCCTACTTCACAGCCAACAGTCTTGGAAATTTTACAACACAGGAAGATTCTCATCGTGTCAGCACCAGTAAAGACCTACTACAATCCCTGGGTCAGATTCCTGGAAACCCCTTAACATTATACGTGCGTACCTACATCACATAGACTACATCAGCTCACCAGTTTCCTCACTGAGGATTAGTAATGGGAAATATATACTGAAGGTCACGTGGAATGAAAGAATTAAAAGGCTTAAAGATGAATCAATTTTGTCCCCGCCCCACTCTATAAAACCCACTGATATTCCCACTATGCCTTTCCAGAACATTCCGCAGCGCACACTCTGACCGAGGTTCCATGAACGCTGGAACCGGTGAAAGGGAACCACGTTACCGTTCGTCGCCCCGGGCCATTTAGGCTTCCCTGCTGCTGACCTATCGATCTAGAAGAAGGTCAGAAAGCTCATGTTGACACAAAAGCTCACACCGCGGAAGCAACTCCCCGAACAACCCAAAAACTGATCGCAGGCCAGTGGAGGGCAGCTGCGCATGCTCACACCGCAGGGAGCGTCCCGCCCATTCTGCGCATGCTCAAAAGCTCCAGGCCTTCTCCTCCCCCTAGACCCCAAAACGCGCAACTCTCAACTGTCACCCGGTGAAATGGGAGCGTCCTATCAGTCCCCGCCACCCTACAGGGTAGATACTCATCTGACTCGGCAAATGTTGTCTATCTGATGCTTTGCAGGCAGGGATGCCCCGGGGCATGGCATATTGGCGACATCAACGGTTGGATGAACACTGCCGGAAAATCTGCAGACTGGGATGTTCCTTCCGTGTTGGGGGGAACGTTTCAGCCGTCAAGGGCATTCAGCCACTCACCTTCGGGTAAGTGCCCTCCTTTATGGAGGGCTCCGTGGTGTACAACAACTCAATCTCCAAACAGACACTGATAGCCAAGTTCTGTACCCCCGAAGACAGCCTCAACCCGTGATCTTGTGTTCATGGTCAATCCAGTGTGTAGCTGGAGGACCACAGTAGTTCAGACAGCATCAAAGGAGCAGTAAAGTCGATGTTTCAGGTCGGGACCCTTCACCTGACCCAAAACGTTGACTTTCATGCTCCTCTGATGCTACTCGACCTGCTGTGCTCATCGAGCTACACACTATTGACTCTGACTCCAACATCTGCAGTTTTGCTATCTTGGGTTCATGTTACCCTACAGGTGATCCCACCACACTTCTGTATAAGTAAAATCTTCCTTACTTTCCTGTTTTGACAGCATTACCTTGATAAATTTTTATGATCTCTCTACCTTAATTAATTGGTGGAGTTTTGAATTACTTATTACACTCACACACCCACTCTTTCACACATCCACATGTATATACACACTCACTCACATTCACACACACTCTCACATGCATTCTGTGACTCACTCACTCTCACACACACACACACACATTAGTCAATGGGATATATAATTTCATCCAAGACATTTGGATTATTTGCAGATAGATTCAATTTTGTTCAAAAACCGAACAATTTGTAGTCGTAGTCAGTGTGACATCTTATAAATCCTTGCTTTCGGAATAAAACCAGCCTGATTCCAGGTTAAAACTCTGAGACAGGTTCTGAACAAGACCGCACACCGACAATGCAGTGTCTGAGCTGACATGTTACCTTTTATACATTTCTATTGCCATGACAGCACAACACTGACATTGACTTTATAAACACTTTACTCACCATCTTACACTCTTGGTCACCTGTAGAGGCTTATTATTTGTTGTTCCAGTCACCAGTTGAATGATCTTTTGATCTCTCTGCCTACAAACTCTTTATCTGTGTGTTCTCTTTTCTCACAGCACCTGATGAAGGGGCTGTGCTCCAAAACCTTGTGAGATTTCAAATAAACCTGTTAGACTATTACCTGGTATCATGTGACTTCTGACTTTATCCAACCAGTCCCACACTGGCACATTCACATCATGTCTTATCAATAACATGCCTTCATAAAGAACCTTCCAAGTAATAAAACCTCCCAAAGACTTTTAACCAAAGGTTCATAAGACAGTATTCTAATGTATTATAGCAAATGATCAACAACTCAGTCAAAGGCTTTTAAAGGATTGCCATAAATGTTAAAAGAGGAAGAGAGGTAAAGGGAGGAGATTCCAGACCTTGGGACCTCGGCACATGAAGACTTGGCTGCTACTGATTCAGATTTGCTCAAGGAGCCAGATGTGTTCAAGAGGCCAGATCACAACAATGATGAGATCTTGGGAGACTGTTTGCTGGAGAAGGTTGTGGAGAGGTGGAGGGAGATGTCATGGAGAGACTTGAAAACAAAGATATTGTCATGGTAAAATCAAGGCATTGCTGGACAAAGAGCCAGTTTAGGTGATTAAGTGAACAGGTCTTACTTCAAATTAGTAGAGGTGCAAAGATTGTGTATAAATCTATACTCAAATTTATGGGGGAAGAGAGAATTGGCGGCTGGCTAGGAATGGAGTAAAAAGTTGAGTCAAGCATTAACAATGCAAGTTTACTCTCTCTATTCTAATTAAAAACTGAAAGAACTGAGAATGCTATAAGTCAGAAACAAAAACAGAAATTGCTGGAAAAGCTCAGTAGGTCAGGCAGTATCTGTGGAGAAAAATCAAGTTAACGTTTTGGGCCCAGAGACTCTTCCACTGAACTGATAGCAGCTAGGAAAATGTCGGTTTTTATACAGAAGATGGAGTGGGGGAAGGGGATAGAGCCAAAAGAGAGGAGAACAGTTGGACAGTCAAAGGAGTGGATAACGATATGGCTGGGAGGGCACATAGCTATTAATATATTATAGTGTCGAACAATGGGGTGGGTATAATAGCAGACCATGTGATAACAAGGCCTGGTGTGTGGGAGGTACGGGGCAAGGACATGGGAGAGTTCAAGCGCTAACATTATTGAACTTGATATTGAGTCCAAAAGGTTGCAGGGTCCCCAGGCGGAAAATGAGTTGCTGAGCCTGACCAATTCTTCAGACAAATTGGTGTTATTTACCTTGGACTCCATCAGCAGTGTACTATCACATACCTTGGTATTCTTATAGGGTAATCAAAGCCTAAAACCAACAATGGGACAATTAAGATAATTCCAACTCCTGTATATTGTCAAGTGAGCAACATTAGAGCAGCAAATGGAGAATTGCAGTGAAAACACCTTCAACTAAAATAAAACAGTTGCATTTGTAAACATTAGTAGGCTCTCTAAGAATGTGGGAGAAGAAAATATGACATGGAATGAGGAGGGGAAGGTTCTCAGATTTTTGCAGGACTTTAGAGAGGTTTGGTTTAGGAATGGGACTGAATTTTGGCAATATTGAGGATCTAACGGCATTAAGGGAGACATTATCATATAACCTTGTGATGGAACTACGTATGGGCATATGCAGTTGAATTATTCTACCGCATTTTTAATGCAATATTTTTGGTTGTTTCCTACTCTTTATTTTGCAGTTTAAGACGCTTACTTAATATTTCATTCTTAGAAACTAAACTCAAGTTACAAGTACTGTCTATGGCTAGCTTGGTTTTGGAGGAGGAAAAGGAATCATTGTCATCAGGCCCACGTGTACTGTAAGGACAAGCATTAGTGGACAATGCACAGTAATATGGATATGACTTGCAACCTTTTTCTAAAAAAATTTGCATTATTTTTGAGAGTGGTTGTTGATATTACAGTGGTCAGTAGTTCTGGATAGAAAGCTAGTGAGGAACATTAACAGCAGGTTGCAAATGTTATTGTCTGGCAATGTAATCCGCTAATGGTTTATATTATTCTGACTAAGTTTGCAGATGATATAAAGATAAGTGGAGGGACAGGCAGTACTAAGGAGGTGGGGAGGCTGCAAAGGGATTTAGACAGGTTAGGGAGTGGGCAAAGAAGTGGCAGATGGAATACAATGTGGGAAGGTGTGAGGTCATGCATAGCACAGACTATTTTTAAAATGGGGAGAAAATTCAGAAATCTGAAGTGAAAAGGATCTTAGGAGTCCTAGTCCAGGATTCTGTTAAGGTAAACTTGCAGATTGAGTTGGTTGTTAGGAAGGCAAATACAATGTTGGCATTTATTTTGAGAGGACCAAAATATAAAAGCAGGGATGTATTTCTGGGTCTTTACAAGATTCTGCTCAGATCGCATTTAGAGTATTGTGAGCAGTTTTGGGCCCCATACCTAAGAAAGGCTGTACTGGTCCTGGTCCTGGAATGGGCCCAGAAGAGGTTCATGAGAATGATCCCAGGAATGAAAGGCTTAACATATGATGAATATTTCAGGACTGTGGGTCTATACTCACTGGCTGGCGTTTAGGAGGATGAGGGGGATCTAATTGAAAGTTTCAGAATACTGAACGGCCTGGACAGAGAGAACATTGGGACAATGTTTCCATTAGCAGGAGAGACTAGGACCGAGGGCATAGCCTTGAAGTAAAGGGAAGACCCTTTAGAGCAGAGATGAGGAGAAACCTCTTCAGCCAGAGAATGGTGAATCTATGGAATTCATTGCCACAGAAGGACGTGGAGGCCAAGTCATTGAGTATATTTAAGGCATAGGTTCTTGATTGTCAAGGGGATCAAAGGTAATGAGAAGAAAGCGGCGTAATGAGGTTGAGAAAACTATTAGCGATGATTGAATTGCAGAGCAGACTGGATGAGCTTAATGGCCTAATCTTGCTCCTATGTCTTATGGTCTATATCATTCAGACTTACAGACGAAACACATATGGTCCAAGGGACGCAGAGCACTGAACCCGTTTGAGTTTCATTTTTTGAATAATTCAGGTAGCATTTTCTGAAGATGTAAGCAGTTGCACTATGACTGTTTTGTCAACAAATATGTGTAGATAAGTTTGATAACTTGACCCCGTGTATTTCACAAAACAGAACTCCTTGAGAATACTCTGTAAAGGAACTATTAACGCTAATTTATTAATTTTAGAACATTGCTAAACCTAACGTAGACATAGTGAGGAAAATAAAGCAAAAGGTTTATAGTTGAGAGAAATTTGACTTCTTCCAGTACATAGCATTAAAGATGCTTTGCCAGAAGATGGCAGTTTTATGCAGTATTTTAACGGTGTGTTCAATATTCAACAGTTTTTTGTATATAGCTTTTTTAAAGTAAATTGTCCAATCTATATGTCAGGTAAGCAGCCAATTGTATTCAAAACCCAGTTAGTTCTCTGCGTATTCCAACATTTTCAATACAGTATGGAGCTAGAAGAACACAGCAGGTCAGGCAGTATCAGAGGAAATTCGACGTTTTGAGTGTACATTCTTCATCAGGACTGGAGAGGGGGAAGCGAGCTGGGAAATCAATAGAGGGTGGAGGGGTGAGACTGAGGCAAGATGGTGTTAGGTGGATGCAAGTAGCGGGGATTGGTTAGTGGGGAGGATGGGGCGGACAAGTGGGAAAGAAGATGAACAGGTAGTGTCAGGTGAGAGTGAGGATGAGAGTGAGGGTTGGCCATGGGATGGTGCCAGGGCTAGGGAGATTTTGAAACTGGTGAACTCTATGTTGAGGCCATTGGGCTGTAAGCTCCCGAGTTGGAATATGAGGTGTTGTTCCTCTAGTTTGTGTGTGGCATTGTTGTGACACTGGAAGAGGCCTAGGATGGACATGTTGCCAAGGGAGTGGGAAGGGGAATTAAAAAGGTTGGTAACGGGAAGGTGTTGTTGATTATAACATACAGAGCGCAGATGCTTCGCAAATCAGTTACAGAGTCTGCGCTTGGTCTCACTGTTGTGGAGGACACCACACCTGGAGCAACAGATACAGTAGACCAGATTGGAGGATGTGCAGGTCGGATTTGGAAAGATTGCCTGGGGCCTTGGATAGAGGTGAGAGGGGAGGTGTAGCACCTCCTGCGGTTGCAGGGATAGGTGCTGGCTGTGTTGTGTGGAGCAGACGAGGGAGTCACGGAGTGAGTGGTCCCTACAAAAGGCAGATGGGAGTGGGGCGGGATTTATTTCACAGCTCCCTTCCACCTCCCTGGTCCTGATGAGGAATGTAACTTGAAACGTCGACTTTCCTACTCCTCTGATGCTGCCTGACCTGCAGTGTACCTCCAGCTCCATGCTGTATTGACTGTGACACTAGCATCTGCAGTTCTGGCTATCTCCATTCCAACATTTTATATATGTCCGCAGGGATCTTTCATGTATATTTTCAGTAATCTCCACTTTTAAATATACAGATATGCTTAGTGTGATAGGTTAGAACTGATTTCCTATCAAATTTGTTTTAAAAAACTGAAAAATCAAGTTGAATGTTGTATTTTGTTGACCAGCTGTTAGTTTCGGTGGGTTTCGTAGTATATTTCTCTCCATGAGGCCCACCGAGTTTTCTTACCATATATTACCAAACACAAATAAAGCTAAAATACTGCAAATTCTGGAAATCTTGAAATAAATAAAACCAAAGAACTGGATAAATTCAGCAGATCTGGCAGCATCTGTGGGGAGAGAAATAGAGTTAATATTTTGAGTCCAATATCTTCTTCAAAACCCAGTTCTGAAGAGTCATATCAGACTCAACATTATCTCTGTTTATCTCACTGCAGATGTTACTACTGGTACATGGTCTCTGCTCTATCTATTTATGCATCTGGGACACCTCACCAGCGTAAGCAGCAGTGCCAGCCACTTTCATTGTATTCAATCCCTCCTCCTTCGTCCATGAGAAAACAGTGCACAATGGGCATCAGATCCAGGATGGGTGCAGAGTGGCTAACATTATGTTTCTCATCTCCTATATTGAGACAATCCTGTCTCCTGCAGAAGAGGACTGGGACTTCTTTGACTAGGATGCTGAAACATTTGTGTCCTGTCAACTGTGTAAATACTACTCTTCATTTAATCACAACTCTCACATTAATCCTGCTGTCAGTATCATTCATTGCATACAATTCCTAACCATTGTTTGCCACGCCTTTCTTCTCCTGTGTCTCGAAAGTACCAGCGGGATGTCCACGGCCCCAGTGGTGAAACAGGTCATTCTGCCAGAAGAGACCTCTGAGGAATAGAGTTCAGAGGCCTCAGAGGAATCATTGGCAGAATTGCCTCTTGCACTCCACATCGTTTCAATTACTGACAATCTCTGTGGGAACACCAAGTTTAGAGAGTTTGAGAGCACAAACTGAAGAGCATCTCACTGCAATAGCTCTAAAGCTGCCTGAAGAAGAAAAACACCAGTTCAGAGGCACTTGGATGACAGCCAGAGATCAGGCACTTGTTCAGCTCTGGGCAGGAGAGATCCCCATGGTATTGATAATTAGAGGCTTACTCCAAATGCACAGGGAGGAATAAGAGCAGCTAGCAGGTAAGGCTAATGCAATGGCTCTAAAAGTGCAGAAGCAGCTGGACTTCAGCACGGGGACCCAAATGACTCAAAAGCGCGGTTGTAGAACATAGAACATAGAACAGTACAGCACAGAACAGGCCCTTCAGCCCACAATGTTGTGCCGACCATTGATCCTCATGTATGCACCCTCAAATTTCTGTGACCATATGCATGTCCAGCAGTCTCTTAAATGACCTCAATGACCTTGCTTCCACAACTGCTGCTGGCAACGCATTCCATGCTCTCACAACTCTCTGTGTAAAGAACCCGCCTCTGACATTGCCTCTATACTTTCCTCCAACCAGCTTAAAACTATGACCCCTCGTGCTAGCCATTTCTGCCCTGGGAAATAGTCTCTGGCTATCAACTCTATCTATGCCTCTCATTATCTTGTATACCTCAATTAGGTCCCCTCTCCTCCTTTTCTCCAATGAAAAGAGACCGAGCTCAGTCAACCTCTCTTCATAAGATAAGCCCTCCAGTCCAGGCAGCATCCTGGTAAACCTCCTCTGAACCCTCTCCAAAGCATCCACATCTTTCCTATAATAGGGCAACCAGAACTGGACGCAGTATTCCAAGTGCGGTCTGACCAAAGTTTTATAGAGCTGCAACAAGATCTCACGACTCTTAAACTCAATCCCCCGGTTAATGAAAGCCAAAACACCATATGCTTTCTTAACAACCCTGTCCACTTGGGTGGCCATTTTAAGGGATCTATGTATCTGCACACCAAGATCCCTCTGTTCCTCCACACTGCCAAGAATCCTATCCTTAATCCTGTACTCAGCTTTCAAATTCGACCTTCCAAAATGCATCACCTCGCATTTATCCAGGTTGAACTCCATCTGCCACCTCTCAGCCCATCTCTGCATCCTGTCAATGTCCCGCTGCAGCCTACAACAGCCCTCTATACTGTCAACGACCCCTCCAACCTTTGTGTCGTCTGCAAACTTGCTGACCCATCCTTCAATCCCCTCATCCAAGTCATTAATAAAAATTACAAACAGTAGAGGCCCAAGGACAGAGCCCTGTGGAACCCCACTCACCACTGACTTCCAGGCAGAATATTTTCCTTCTACTACCACTCGCTGTCTTCTGTTGGCCAGCCAATTCTGTATCCAGGCAGCTAAGTTCCCCTGTATCCCATTCCTCCTGACCTTCTGAATGAGCCTACCATGGGGAACCTTATCAAATGCCTTACTGAAGTCCATATACACCACATCCACAGCTCGACCCTCATCAACTTTTCTAGTCACATCCTCAAAAAACTCGATAAGGTTTGTGAGGCATGACCTACCCCTCACAAAGCCGTGTTAACTGTATTTGATCAAGCCATGCTCTTCCAGATGGTCATAAATCCTATCCCTCAGAATCCTTTCTAACACCTTGCAGACGACAGACGTGAGACTTACTGGTCTGTAATTGCCGGGGATTTCCCTATTTCCTTTCTTGAAGAGAGGAATTACATTTGCCTCTCTCCAGTCCTCAGGTACGACTCCAGTGGAGAGCGAGGATGCAAAGATCTTCGCAAGTGGCGAAGCAATTGCATTTCTCGCTTCCCAAAGCAGCCGAGGACAAATCTGGTCTGGGCCTGGTGACTTGTCAATCTTAATGTTTGTCAAAATTTTCAGCACATCAGCTTCCTCTATCTCTATCCATTCCAGCATGCACACCTGCTCTTCAAAGGTTTCATTCACTACAAACTTCGTTTCTTTCGTAAAGACAGAAGCAAAAAACTCATTTAGGGCTTCCCCTACCTCCTCAGACTCCACACACAAGTTCCCTATGCTATCCTACATGTTTGCATAGACAATTTGACAGTTGCCAAGAAGAACCAGATCCAGCACCCAATTTCCAGGAAGGTTCAACTCCATTGACATTCAGTTCTATTTCCATATTGCAAAGTTGCATTGAGCTTGTGTAACACAAACTATTTTCAAAGATTGGGTGACTGCTTCAGTGAACACCTATGTTCTGTCTGCAAAAAGACCCTGAGCTTCCCATTGACTGCAACTTCAAACACACCACCTTGCTCTCTGGCCAACATAACAAAGTGTGGAGCTGGATGAACACAGCAGGCCAAGCAGCATCTCAGGAGCACAAAAGCTGACGTTTCGGGCCTACACACTTGAAGGGTCTAGGCCTGAATCGTCAGCTTTTGTGCTCCTGAGATGCTGCTTGGCCTGCTGTGTTCATCCAGCTCCACACTTTGTTATCTTGGATTCTCCAGCATCAACAGTTCCCATTATCACTGATACAATTTTAACCTCACTGCGAAGCCTCTTCCAGGGATGCCTAATCTGAAGAAGTTACCCTCCTCCCCCCGGACCAACCTCAGGGAATCTCTCTCCCACTGCAACTCACTTGTAATTTCTTCAGCTAGATGAAGGGTCTAGGCCCGAAACGTCAGCTTTTGTGCTCCTGTGATGCCGCTTGGCCTGCTGTGTTCATCCAGCTCCACACTTTGTTATCTTGGATTCTCCAGCATCGGCAGTTCCCATTATCTCTGGCCAACATCTCTGTTTCAGACTTGCTGAAGGGGTCCAGTGAAGCTCAATGTAAGTAGGAAGAACAGCGCCTCATTCTCCGCTCGAGTACTGTAGAGCCTTCTAGACTCAATATCAAGGTCAACAATTGTAGGGCTTGAGCATCTTTCCCAAGCTCCTCTACATGTACACGTATGCACGCAGACGCACACATTACACTAATTGTCCCCATTAGCTGCTACTTACTCTCCTAGGCTGACAGTTATCTGTGCCTTTGTATAACTATTTTTTTCTGTCTCTTTGGGCTGTATCTCTATCTGTTATTTACTCCTTATCTCCCAACCCTATATTCTGCATTAAAACACAACTTTTTCTCAGCTAACAGCAGTTCTGAAGAAGGGTCACTTGACCCAAAATGTTAACTCTATTTCTCTCCACAGATGCTGCTAGACCTGCTGAGATTTTCTAGCAATATCTTTTTTGTCTGATTTCCAGCATCTGTGTTCTTTTGGTTTTATACGAAGTATTTTCATGTTTCTTAATAAAAAAAATTCTTAATAGTTCATTAAACTATATGTAATATATTTACAGCCATTATCTCTTAGCTAAATTTTAACTGCATAGCGTTAAGTATCAAAGGTGAATATCTATTGCCTGGAGTCCTGATGGAGTGTCCTGAACCTGAAACATTGACTTCCCTGCTGCTCTGATGCTGCCCGACCTGTTATGTTCCTCCAGCTCCAGACTGTACTGAATCTGGTCAGTTTTCAGCCTTCCCATTTCAGCATTGGTTTCACTTTATAGCATTTTTTTGTCCTGGTTTTTCTTAATGAAATTCCTTAATCATATTCAGTTGGTATCCTTTCTATTCTAGGTTTAGCTGAGCGACTCATTCTTTTGCCTTTTTAAATGCATACCAGGCTGCTGTTTGAGAAGACCTTTGTTAATCAAACAGTACTTGACATTTCTTTCCAGCAATTTTAATGTATTCAATCAATAGAAAGAATAAAGCCTTTAGCAAGCATTAAGGCTTGCAAGGGGTATAATGCACATTTACAAGAATGCTATTGGCAAAAAGGCAAGGGGTAAATTATGTGAGCACACTGCATGTAATGGGCTTCAATTTGCTTGAAATTAAAGATTAATGGGTAATCTAATTGAGGTTTAAGGAAATTAAAAGATTTGATGGAGAAGATAAAAAGAAACAAATTCATCTGCTAAGAGAGTCCAGAACTAGGTGGTATTACATTCAATTTTTTTCATCTAGGAGTAATGTTAGTAATGATGTCTGCACAAATGCTAATAGAAACCTGGAACTCTCCCTGTCAAATGGTTGAGGCTCATAGTGAAGTAAAAATGTACTGCTGTGAATAATATTTGTTTTTGTCAAGGATATTAAGGAATTCAGAACAAGATGATTAGATGGGGTTAAAATGCAGATCAGCAATGATCTCACTGAATGGTGAAACAAACTCCAGGCTGATTTTTTTTAAAATTTTGACATTCCTCAGTCTGTTAACTGTAGCTTTGAATTTTTTCTTTTGACCTTTCCTTGACAGTGATTTGCCTAACATGAATACTCTAGGACATATCTACCTGCAATACTAACCTTCATGTTTGAGATACTGGGCACCTCCAGCATTTTAACTCAAATCATATAATGCATTGTCATAAATTAAATGTAGCCTGAACAAGTCTGAATGCACTTTTGATGTGATACAATTTGCCATGACGTCTTGGGTAAGTTCGTGGCGCTCTTAACCTGAGTCTTTGGGGGGTGGGTTTAAGCCCTGTTCCAAGGGCTTGTGCACAGCATTTAAGCTGGCACTCCAGTGCAATAGTGGAGTTCTACACTGGTAAGATGTTAAGGTTAGACATTAAACTGAGCCCTGTTTGCCTTGTCAGCTGGATGAAAGATCCAATGTCACGCTTTTGAAAAATAACGAGAGTGGTCCCTGATGTCCTGACAATTTAATCCTAAACATGCGCCACAAAAGTAATGCAAATTATCTGACAGTTGTTTAATTTCAGCTTGTGGATTTCTCTACAATAAAGGTGAAGACATCACACTTCTAGCAGGTCTGCTAGAAGTAAGTCTGCTCTCTCATTAGAAAGAGGTGACACAAGCTGGTCCAGCATTTATTACCCATCCCTAGTTGCCTTGAACTGCTGCAATCTATTTGGTGTAGGTAGACTCACAATGCCATTAGGAAGGGAAATTCAGAATTTTTACCCAGTGACGCCAAAGAAATGATAATTAATTTCCAGGTGAGTGACTTCGAGGAAAGCAAGTTGAATCTGTTGCCATAAATCAGATGGAATATGGTCATAGGTATTGGAAGATCCTGTCTAAGCCATTGTCAGTGGAAACACTGCAAATCATTTTTACAGAGTAAGGTTCCAGAATGCACATAATAATGACCAGATGCAGTCACACCAGTATCTTGTTTAACTGATGCATCACCTCCCTACTTTGGTATTCAGTTTCTTTCATGATAAATGATAACATTCTATTAGTTTTCCTAATTACTTGCTGTACCTGCATGCTAACCTTTTGCAAGACACACTTGAGGACATCAGGGTTCCCCTGCATCTCAGAGCTCTGCAAATTCTCACCATTCACGTAATATGCTTTTTAAAATTCAGTTGGTCAAACTGGACAATTTTACATTTTCCCACATTGCACACTATTTGCCATGTCTTTGCCCACACGCTTAACCAGTCCACATAATTTCTTGTCCATAACTTACTTTCCTATAAATCTTTGTGTTTTCAGTGAATTTGGTATTAATACCTTCTGTCTAAGTCATTTGTATAGATTGAAAAAAGGTAAAGTCCCCGTGGCACATCACTTATTATGTCTTACTAAGGTATCTTTTTTTTTATTCATTAATGGGATGAAGGCGTTGCTGGCGAGGCAGCATTTATTGCCCAACTCTAATTGCCCAGAGGGCAGTTCAACATCAGCCACATTGCTTTGGGTCTGGAGTCACACGTAGGCTGGACCAGGTAAGGATGGCAGTTTTCTTCCCTAAAGGATATCCGTGGACCAGATGGTTTTATTCCCAACAATCAGCTCATGGTCATCGTTAGATTCTTAATTCCAGATATTTTTTAATTCAGTTCAAATTCTACCATCTGCCATGGTGGGATTTGAACCCAGGCCCCCAGAATGTTATCTGGGTCTTTTGACTAACAATCCACCGATAATATGGCTAGGCCATCACCTCACCTCCAGTTGTGGCACAGTGGTAGTGAGAGACCTGTACTGGGATGCCTGCATTCAAGTCCCACCTGCTCCTGCGGTGTGTAATAATATCCCTGAACAGGCAGATTTAAAAAAAAAATTTGCCAAGCTGAAAAAGTCCCATGTATATTTACTCTCTATTTCCTGTCAGCTGTCCAATCTTCTGTCCATGCCAATATGCTGGTCTGTGCACCTTGAGCTTTTATTTTGTACAACAACCTTTGTTCTCCTTATTAAATGCTTTCTATAAATTTAAATGCAATACATCTATTCATTTCTTTTTATCCTCAGCATGTGTTACCTTCTCAAAAAACTCAATAAATTGGTCAAACGCAGTTTCCCTTTCACAAAACCATGTTGACTCTATCTGAATACTTTGTACTTACCCAAGTGTCCTGTTGTAACTTCTTCAATAATAGCTTTAACATTTTTCCTGTGACAGAGGTAAAGCCAACTGGCTTGTAATTTCCTGCTCTCTGCCTCGCTCCTTTTTTGAACGAAGTGGTTATGTTTACTATCTTCCAATCTAATGGGACCTTTGCCAAGAGAATTTCAGAAAATTAACATTAGTGCATCAACAATTTCATTAGACACTTCTTTTAAGATCCTAGAATGGTCTCCATTAGGACCCAGGCCCTTGTGAACCCACAGTTCCACATATCACTCTGGTGATTGTGCTTTTCCTGATTCTTTCCTTGTTCTAATGATAAATTGCTTTAATGAATAATTATTGGCCAGGACGCTGAGAACCTCCTGTACTCTCTTGAATAATAGTCCATACTTTTTATGTCCTCCTAAGAGAGGTGTTATTGCATCATAACTGTTTTTAATTATGTGCAGTTGGCAGGCATTGACTGGGGATTTGCTTTGACTCCTATATAAGAACAGACTGAAAATGAAATAAGAATGGAGTCAAGGATCTTCGAAGTAGATGATAAAATCAGCTATGAACATATTGAATGGTGGAGCAGAATTGAGGGATCAAATGGCTTGTCACTCCCTGCTCCTGATTCGTACTCATATGTTTATATGATTGTACTGTGTGTCACTATAAATAAATGCTAATAAAAGTGTGTAAAAGTTGACTCCAGTTCTACTCAGTGCACCCAGCTTTCTAATTATACAAAATATGATATCCCTGATAATGCAGTGGTCTCCCAGTATACATTAAGAGAGTCAGTCTTGATTTTGTGCTCAGGCTCTGGAATTCAACTTGAAACAGCATCCTTCTGACTTACAGGAAACAGTGCTAAATATATTAGGCAACAGCTAAATACTTTATGTCAACAACATGAATTTTTAAGCTGTTTTATTTTAAAAGAAAAATCACCCTAGTTGCTAAGTTGTTGGTGAACAGGGAGGTTTTGCTAACAACCAGGCAGGCCTGGCTTCAGTTTGGAGGGATCCTGAGATCTTAAGGCACTCAGGAGAGTTATTAACATTTGAGAACAGTGGGAATAGTATTGGTTTAAGGGACACTAAGAATGCAGTTTGAAGGAGGAGTTTCAGTATTATTTGAAGCAAGATCATGTAGAAAAAGACTCAAAACCATGTGTGACTCCTTGTGAATCATTTAGTGTCTCTGTTGCACCTCACCCATATCTGTAAAGCAGTTTCCACCACCCCCCTTCCTAATTAGTTCAGTTTTATTTTAGCAAGCATTCACAAAAATTTTATGTGTGTTAGAATTAATGAATGATGAAACAAGTTTGGGATGGATATTCCCTGATTATAAAATCCCTACAGTGCAGATCCAGGCCATTTGGCCCATGAGGTGTGCAATGCTATGGCTAATCTTGGATAACCCTGGTCACCACAGGGCCCTTTAGCATGGACAATCTACCTAGCCTGCAGATCTTTGGACTATGAGAGGAAACCAGAGCACCTGGTGGAAACCCATACAGATATCGGAACACAGGTAGTGACTCAATGCTGAAGCTGTTAAGGCAACAAGGTTCTAACCATTGAACCCCATTGTGCTGCCCCCAGTGATAAGCAGTGCAAAAACACTTGTTCTAATAGAGTATACCTACAAAATTCTAATTTGGTCTCAATGAAAACTGATGATCAGTTTGGTCACAATAAGGATGGCCACAGCCTATCTCTGTAAACAAGCAAAAATAAGGTTATCTAAAAGATTTTCCATGGAAGTAGTGTCCCTGTGAAAAGAACATAAACAATTTCGACATGGGAGGGGTTGGGATGGGTGGTTGCGTTATATTATAAAAATTCCTTTGCTTAGGGGGTTGATTCATTTGCATGATTCTGTATTGATATATAATTAATTATAATACATGTACTGATAATTTTTTGCAATTCCATGCATGATCCGGCTCTCTCCACATGACCTGCTGGGGCAGATAGTTATCTTATTCTACCTACGGCATTTTGAAATTGACAGGATTCTGCTTTTCCATTCTCGTTAATTATCCTTGATTCTCCCTGCCGTCTCCTACCACTACCAGGCTCCGTACAAGATGTTTGAATGCATTACCAAGAAAGGATCTCATAAATACATTGTGTGGGCGACTTTAACAATATGAAAGACAACATGAAAACTTAAAGGAGAACATGCTGCACTCGTTATCGTGCCGAGGAATCGAACAGTCATCTGTTTTTTTGCAGCCTCACGCTGTGCCATATATATGACTTTCACATTTTTCTTGCTTTCCACTCTAGTCCATCATTTTTAAACTTTTTGTTTCAGAGTAATATGCATAGTTATTCTCTTCAAATAATGAAAAGAATATAAAGGCACTAGAGAATGCGTTTTTTTTAACTTTTTGTTACAGAGACCAGTGCATAGTACAGCTCTTCAGATTATCAAAATAATATAGAAGTGCAAAATGATATGACAAAATGATTCACAAAGATGATATCAGAAATTAAAAGATTTAGCTTATGTTGAAAGAATGAAGAGGCTATTCTTTAGTAAGTAAAGGCATCCTAAATGAATGAAGTATAACATCACCTTTATCCTCATCTTTTGAGGAGAAACTCTGATATTTAAGTAAATTAAGATTCATCTCTTGTGCCAATAGTGTTTATTTGCTTAAAATATGTTCATCCCTTACCCATCTATTGATCTCAGCCTTAAAAGTTTCAATACCATTTTTCAAAATTCGTTCACAGGATGAGGATGTCACTGGCCAGGCCAACATTTATACTCATCTCTGATTGTCCAGAGTCAAGATTCAACCACATCGCATGTAGGCCAGACTGGATGAAGATGGTAGTTTCCCTTCCCTAAAGGGCATTAGTGAAACAAATGGGTTTTCCCTGATAATCGTTGATGGTTTCATGGTCATCATTAGACTCTTAATTCCAGATTCTAACTGAATTCGACTTTCACCATCTGCTATGGCAGGATTCAAACCTAGGTCTCCAGAAGGTTACCTGGATCTTTGGATTAACAGTCCAGCGATAATACCATTAGGCCATCAATTCCCCTTAATAGGTCTACTTTCCATATTATAAAAATGATCTAAAGGTACGAGAGAGGGGGATTTATCCTAGATCTGTTAATCTGAAAGATTATCCTTCTCATGCAACATTGAGATTATATAAAACCAAGAACTGTGGATGCTGGAAATCTGAAACAAAAACAGAAATTGTTGGAGATACTCAACATGTCTAACAGCATCTGAACACATGATGAAGTTTATGATGAAACATCATTGGACTCTAATTGTTGGCTCTGCTTTCTTTCCACTGACCCTGTAAGATCTACTGTGTTTCTCCAGCAATTTCTGTTTTTGTATATGAAACAATGTGCAATAGCTTCAGCTTTTCTCTGTATGAAAAAGAATAATGGTGACCTGATGGACGTCTTTAAAATATCTGCTCCTCCCACCTCACTGACCAATCCCCACCATTGCCTACCTGCACTCACCTATCACCATCCCACCTACCTTCCATAGCCCCACCCCTCCTCTCTTTATTTAAGAGCTCCCTTCCACCACCTTATTTCTGAAGAAGGGTCCTGGCCTGAAATGTCAACTTATCCGCTCCTCTGATGCAGCCTAGCCTGCTGTGCTCCTCCAGCTCCACAATGTCTTATCTATATTTAATGAAAATGTTTACACTTGTGAAGAAGTTCAAAACTATGAGTCTTCAATATTGAAACAAAATATGGCAGAAGGTGGGAATCTTAAACTGGAACAAAGCTAAGTTTGAAAAATTTTGCAGGTTGAACAGTATCTGTGTAGTGAGTTAGCATTAATAAGTGATAATGGGAACTGCAGATGCTGGAGAGAGAATCCAAGATAACAAAGTGTGGAGCTGGATGAACACAGCAGGCCCAGCAGCATCTCAGGAGCACAAAAGCTGACGTTTCGGGCCTAGACCCTTCATCGGAGCTCTCTGATGAAGGGTCTAGGCCCGAAATGTCATCTTTTGTGCTCCTGAGATGCTGCTTGGCCTGCTGTGTTCATCCAGCTCCACACTTTGATATCTAGCACTAATGAGTGTTGTGTTGGCTACCCACATCGTCCTAGTTATACCTCCCTTTTTGTGGAATATGTGAATCTTCTTTTACATTCCAGTTCTAGTCAGTCACCCTCCACATCTCTTTTTCTAGTCTTTTGATGATTGTATTGGAGTTGGTTTCTGTTGACACTATGAACTATAAAATTTCATTGACTTTATTTCTAATCTTCACCCTGCCTCACCTTCACCTGGTTCACATCTGATTCTTCCCTTTCTTTCCTCAACTTTTTTGTCTTGGTTTCTGGAAACAGGCTACCCACTCATGATCATTATAGACACACAACATTCCATAGCTACCTCAATTAGACTTCCTGAAACTCTACTTCCTCTAATGACTCCATTTTATTTGTCTAGTTTCTCAGTCTCTGGTGCATCCATGCTGACATTGCAACTTGTACACCAATAATTCAAGCATGAATTTCTTTTTCCTTTACAATAGATTCTCTTAGCATGGTTAATAGGGAGGATAGAGGTTATATTTGTGAGGAATTGCTCACCTCTGAGAAGCATCCTGGATAGTTTTTAGGGATCTTTTAACTCTAAAGCACATGAGTGTAGACAAGATTTGCACTTTCCCTTTGGCCTCAGTGATCTTCTTATTAATATGAGCACTTTTTGGCATGCCTTACCTCCATTCATATTCCATGCATACCGCTGCTGTGTGTCGGTGTGATGACATTGTCATTCATGAGTGCACAGTTGACAGGAGGCAAAAGTTTCAACCACAGGTGAGGTGCCAGAAGATGAGACATTGGCTAATGAGGTGCCAATATTTAATAAAGGTGGTAGGGAAAAGCCAGGGTACTATAGATTGGTGAGCCTGATATCAGTGATGGGCAAGTTGTTGGAGGGGATCCTGAGAGATAGGATTTACATGTATTTGGATAGGCAAAGACTGATAGGGATAGTCACTATGGCTTTGTGCCTGGGAAATCATGTCTCACTAACTTGACTGAGTTTTTTTTTGAAGAAGTAGTGAAGAGGATTGATGAAGATAGAATGGTGGACATGATCTGTATGGACTTCAGTAAGGCATGGTGGACTGATTTAACCATGTTAGATCATGTGTAATAGAAGGAGAGCTAGCAATTAGGATACAGAACTGGCTCAAAGGGAGAAGACAGAGGGTGGTGGTGGAAGGTTGCTTTTTAGACTGGAAGCCTGTGACCAGCAGTATGGCACAAGGATCGGCACTAGTCCCACTGCTTTTCATCTTTTATATTAATGACTTAGATGTGAACATAGGCGGTATGTTCATTACATTTGCACGTGACACCAAAATTGGAGGTGTAGTGCACAGTGAAGAAGGTTACCTCAGAGTACAAAGGGGCCTTGATCAGATGGGCCGATAGGCTGAGGAGTGGCAAATGGAGTTTAATTTAGATAAATGTGAGGTGCTGCATTTTGAAAGGCAAATCAGGTCAGGACTTATACACTTAATGGTAAGATCCTGGTGAGTATTGATGAACAAAGAGGCCTTAGAGAGCAGATTCATAATTATTTGAAAGTGGAGTCACAGGTAGACAGGATAGTGAGGAAGGCATTTGGTATGTTTGCCTTTATTTGTTAGTGCATTGAGTATGGGAGTTGGGAGATGATGTTGTTGTCCAGGACATTAATTAGGCCACTTTTAGAGTACTGTGTTCAATTCTGGATTCAGAAAAAAATTTAGAAAGATGTTGCCAGGGCTGAAAGGTTTGAGCTACAGGGAGAGGCTGAATAGGTTGCGGCTATGTTCCCTGGAATGTTGGAGGCTGAAGGGTAATAATATAGAATTTTATACAATCATATGTGGTTAGGGTGAATAGTCAAGGTCTTTTCCCTGGGCTGGGGGAGTCCAAAACTGGAGGATATAGGTTTAAGGTGAGAGGGAAAGGTTGAAAAGGGACCTAAGGGGATACTTTTTTGTACAGTGTGTGTATATGGAATGAACTGCCAGAGAAAATAGTGGAGGTTGGTATAATTACAACATTTCAATGGCATCTGGATGAGTACATGAATAGGAAGGGTTTAGAAGGATATGGGCCAAATGCTGGCAGATAGGACTGGATTAATTTAGGATATCTGATAGGCATGAACGAGTTGGACTGAAGGTTCTGTTTCCATGCTGTACAGCTCTAGAACTCTATAATCTGTGTTTAACAAGGAAACGTACACTCTTTTGGGAATGGGTGGCAACTTTGTTCAATTATCATTCAAACATGGCCTCCACTTGCATTTTTCTTCCTTATTGTGGGATGGCACATAATCCAGGTTGTAGTTCCGTGAATGAGTTCCAGGCTCCACCTATTGGTTGAGATCTCTCTCTTTCTCTTCCACATTGCCTTGCTCACAATCGCTATCCACAGTCTTCCCATTGAAGCCAGGCTACTGGCGAGTTGTGAAATCCAATCTCCCTCCTGCAGTCCCCCATGCCCACTCAATATATCAGATCCTATCCTTTGGAGTTATGTCCTTCACTGTCATAGCTCCTTCTGTGTCAAAGCTTTAAAAATTTGCAACCTCACATGGGTTTCCCAGTTTCACTACACTGTGTGGACCGCCCTTGATAATGCTTTTTGTTTCTTCCCCAAACTCCAGATTTGACAGTGGCTGACCCCACTCCTATCCAACGTGTTTTAAGGGGCCCAGGCTGATGGTTGCTCAGTTGCCAGACTGATGACCCCACAGCTTGCTGACCATTTAGCTGTGACCCCTAGATTGTTTGAACTTGATTTACACAATAAACTGTGGCAAAATCCATGGAATTCAAGAACAAGGATCTCTGGCACCTGATTGCATCATGTGTCTGATTAAGGCCAATCCCCTGGAGTGAGATTGGACAATACTCTTGAATGAGTCTTATGGCAATCCATGGTTTCCTCCTCCACTATGCTAAGGACCGTGCCCTTTGACTTTTAGACATGGCCATTTGGTTGAAACAGTTGCAATGTTTTTAGCGTAAGTCATTGGTGAATTTTGCAGGTGTAATATTGATGTAACATGGTGTAGTGGTAGGATTAAAAATTACATCTTCAAAACATCATTAAGGGTTAATTGTTAAGGGTTAATTGAACATGACAATGAACAATTGAAGACAAGTGGAAAATTAGTGGTTTAGTACAAGGTAGTTGTTTCAGTTGTTGGGGAACCATGTGACATGGCCACCTGGAGGATGCATAATGGAATGTCTGAGAAAGTACTAAATACACTGAGAATAGAATTTAATATCAGGCTTCTGCTGCAGTTGTTGGGCTCCACCTTGGACTGAGATTGTAACTGGCACCAGGAAATCTGAGTTCTTCAGACCAGCTGTTGTAAAGTGAGGTGCCTGATGAGCAGAAGGCAGTGACAGTCATTTGCATAGCACGTGTTGCTAATAAATGTGTAACCAAGATTAGCTAACAGAGCTTGAGTGCATGTGTTATGTAAGTTAAACTAATAGATCTTGTTAAATTGCATATGTTTCTAATCTATCTCAGGTAGATTACATATTTACTGCTTTATATCACAACTAGTAATAAGTGTGTTTTAAGTTTTTAGATCACTTAACCTATAGTTGTCTTTGTCACATCCCACTCAATTTACTATTGAACTAGAATGTATGGTAAGGTATAAGAACATGTCTACCCCCTTGATCAGTGGTGGCTGCTATGATAAGTTGTCTGTCCTTCTATCTGCTCCAAAAAGCAAGACAAGCCAGAGTTGCTGTAAGTCTAAGTTCTCACTGAAGTGAGAAATGTGTTAAAAAAGCAAGGCAGAGATACTGTGTGTCCAATTAAGTATGAGTGAGCCAGCATGAAAATAGCAAACTAAGAATCATAAAATCATCAGTCCTGTGCCTGAGTTAGGTACTTTCCTTTTTTTTTGTATAAAGCAGCTCAGCAACAGCATTGTTATATTGTGTCTTTGAGCTCCAAATTATAGTGATGAAGTATATTGTGAATTAGTCAAGATCTACTATGATGTACAGCTGCTGATCCTGACTTCAGGAGAAGAATAGAAGTAGTTGCTGCCCATGGAATGTGCATAAAAACTTGGTGTTTGTACTCTTAAGATGGAAGCCTGGGGAAACAAATGGTGAGCTGCATATGCTGCGTCTGCTCTGACTTTCAAGTTAGGAATTGATGAAATGTAATTTCTCAGCAGTGCATTGAGGAATTGTAAACTGCATCTAAATGAGGCTAGATTCATTCATTCATTCATAATGAGTTGCAAATGCATTTAAGTGAGGTGGATGCAAGTTACTAGCAAGACTCAAAATTTCTTAATTAAAACATTTAAGGAACTTTTTTCATTTTTCCCTCAATGTTTCATGCTTGCCATATAATCCTAATTACCTACTGTGTGCTGCTCAAGAGCTGGGAAACTTCTTCCTGTTAAATTTTTTTTTTATTCATAACACTTAAGGAAAAAGGCCAAGGTGATCCCTTTGATTATCTAGGATGGGAAATAATTGTCAGCTTTGAGTATCCACTTATAGAAATAAGTAGTGATTAAATTTACTGCTGGGCATGTCAGGTCAGTTGATGGACCCTAAATTAACACTGAAATACTGAGGATTTCAGGCCATAAACTGGCCAGTTGACTCGACTAGTTGAGTTGTATTAGTGGTTTGCAGCTAGCTGCATCTGAGCAATGTTGAAGACGACTGTGTCCCAGGCCATCGTACTTATTTCAGTTGCTGGATGAGGCCTTGCTGTTACATGGGCTAAGCAACAGTCTTCCCCCTGCAGCTCTAACAGATCTCTTTTGAGGAGTTATTGAGGACCTTTTGTGGCACTTCACAATCCTCGGCTTGTAAGTGAATTGTGGGCACATCCCTTTTTTTTGTTTTCTAGAGTTCACTAAATTCATTCCTTTCCCCTTCTGAGGTCTCAGGTGAGAGGGCATTAGGATTTTGGTCATCATTGCAGTTTCCCACAGGTTCAGAGTGCCATGGATTGCACCCACCTAGCAATCAGAGTACCCCATCGTGAACTGGGGACTTTTAGGCTCAGTTGTACAGCACAGAAACAAACCCTTCAGGCCAACTCCCAGTTTCCCAAACTAAACTAGTTGCACATGCCTGTGTTTGACTCAAATCCCTCAAACTTTCCTAACCTGTAACTATCTAAATGTCTTTTAAATGTTGTAACTGTACTTGCATCTTCCACTTCCTCTGGATATTACTCCACATAGAAACCACCCTCTGTATGAAGAGGTTGCCCTTCAAGTCCCTCTTTTAATTGGTCTCTGCTCACCATTTTTTTTTTAGAAAGCCCCTTGGTTTTGAACTCCCCATCCTATGGAAAAGAGACGTTTGCTATTTGCCTTATCTGTACCTGCATGATTTTCATAAATCTCAACCTCCTTTGCTCCAGTGAAAGAAGTCCCAGCCTCTCCTAATAAGTCAAATCCTCCAGACCTAGCAAAATCTTGGTAAATCTTTTCTGAACCCTCTTCAATTTACTGTGAACAGAAAACCATTCCATTCCCTTAACATTAAAATCATTGTTATCACAACAGCTAGATTATGCAGGTCTCTGCTAAATATTTAAGGAACTGCTATATTTGCTTCCTGGACCAATCACTTTCATCTAACCTGGCAATGACAGTGGATTTTAGAAATGAAACATTGATCTGTTTAGTGATGTTGCACGACTGGGTGAGATCAAACAGGCCACTCATGAGTGAGTTATTGCAGTATAGTTAAATATCCAATCAAATCCCTATTGCAGACTAGTGACTTTTTTGGTCTAGACCATGATATGTATTGTTCGAACAATTGATTGAACATTAACAAATTAAAAATTAAATTTAATGGCATGTGAAGTGGAGAATTTACGTGAGGCTGCTAATATCAGAGGCCAATGAGGGATGGTGTTCCATCCTTCTTCCAGCCTGAGACCACACAGTAACTGGAGTAAAATTAACTCCCCCTCATCAAACATTATACTAGGAGATGGTTTTTAAAAGGGCTAAGAGTTATGAGGGGGGTGGGGTGAAGTGGGGGTGTGGAACTAACTGAAGGAAAGATTTTAAAAAATCTGATAAATATTTTTTAAAATTGACTATTTGTATACTGGATGTAAATGTAACTGGCTAGGACTTCATTTATTGTCCATCCCTCCTTGTACAGTTGAAGCTGGTGGTGAGCTGCTGCCTTGAACTACTGCAGTCATTGAGGTGTTGTTGGGAAGGAAGTTCTGGGATTTTGACTCCAACAGTGAAGGAACAGCAACATAATTCTAAGTCAGGATGGTGTATGGCTTTCAGGAAAAACTTAGATGGTGTCATCATGCATCTACTGTCCTGTCCTTCTAGCTGGTAAAGGTCCTGGGTTTGGAAGGATATTTGAAGAGTTATTGCAGAGTATGTTGTAGATGGTATGCATTGTTGCACTATGCATCAGTGTCAATGATGGTCAGTTGTAACACACATTGGAGATCAGTATTTTTGTCCATGTTTGGACAAGCCTGTAATGAAATCCAGAGCACAGTAGCCCTAGGCAGAACTCCAATGAGCATCAGTGAGCAAGTGGCATCTGATGGCCATGTCAATTACTTCTACTTCACATTCCTCCAAAGTGATGTTATGGTGACAATTGCGGGTTTGGAGTTTCCTGCCTTGTGTACAGAACATACCTTGGCATCTATTCAGCAATTAGAACTTGCCTATGTTGTAGTTATAATTTAACAACTTGGCTGAGCATGTAACTCTCGCGCTCTCCAGATGCTGCTGAATTCCTCCAGTGTTGTATTTCTTTCAGATTTCCACTTTACGTGACGAAGGAGCAACACTCGGATTTCAAATAAACTTGCAGGATTATAACCTGATGAGCCAGTCCTTGTCTATCTCAGATTTCCAGCATCTACAGTATTTTGCTTTATTCAAATGCTACTTGATATCCCATGGAGTGAATTAAATTGGATGAAGACTGCCATCTATGATATGGGGGAATATCAGGAAAATTCCAGCTGAAGCTGGATGCAAATGCTTCAATTATTTCATGCTGGGCTACCTAGTGATAGATCAGAATATTTATAGGACCTCTTCCTTCTGTTTGTTTAATTGTCCATCACCATTCATAACTGGATGTGGCAGGTGTGTTTCGCTTACATCTGATCCTCGTGACTGTGGCATTCACTTAGCCCTGTCTGCATGCTATTTAGCATTCAAATTGCTCCTATTTATAGCTTCACTAGATTGACACTTTTTTTTTATAAAAGACTGGTCTAGTGCTACACCTGGCACATCCTCCTGCAATCTTCATTGAACCAGGGTTGGTCTAACAATTTGATAAGAGTGCAGAATATTATTTTAGTTATGAGGTTAGAGTGTAGTTGAATATGATGAAACAAATCAGGTGCAGGCTATTTGGCCACTTGAGCCTGTTTCACCATTGTAGCTGATCTGATTGTGACTCTAATGCCATGTTTCCACCTCCCTTCTGATAATCTTTGACTGCCTTTGTTAGTCAATCTATCAATGTTGCCCTAAAAAAAATTGTAGATTCTTTCACTTTTTGGGAGAAGAGTTCCAACCACTCTCAAAACTCAAGAATTATCTCACTTGTGTTTTATTTGGAGACCCTTGGATTTTTTCTTTTTTTTGAAACAGTGATCCCCTTGCTCTGGATTCTCTACGAGGAAACATCCTCTTCACAGGGTCTTGTGTTTCAATAAAGTTCATCTTTGACTTTTCTAAACTCCAGTGGATACAAGCCTAACCTATCTGACCTCTTTCATTCATGTGAAAGTAGACAAATTCAAATTTTCTAAATTGTACTATATTTGCCACATTTTTTGCCCAGTCACAACCTATTTTTTTGGCCTCCTAATGTTCTGTCTGCAACTTACTTTCCTATCTATCTTTTGTTTGTCAGCAAATTTGGCAACCAAACCTTCTGCCCGTTCACCTAAGTCACTTATGTATTGTAAACAGGTGCCAGCACTAATGCCTGGTGGCATGTTTCTTGTTACATCATGCTAAACTGAAGAAAAACTATTTTTGCTTACACTCTGACTGGTTAGCAGGAGATAATCTTCCATCGAGTTTTGAGAAGACTTGTAGCTCAGGTTGAGGTTCTGGATGTGAGTTTGCTTGCTGAGCCAGAAGGTTCGGTTTTAGACATTTCGTCACCATTCTAGGTAACATCAGTAAGCCTCCTCATGAAGCGCTGGTGTTATGTCCTGCTTTCTATTTATCTGGTTAGGTTTCCTTGGGTTGGTGATGTCATTTCCTGTTCTTTCTCAGAGGATGGTAGATTGATTGATTTTGGAGCCAATCGATCTACCATCCTCCTGAGAAAGAACAGGAAATGACATCACCAACCCAAGGAAACCTAACCAGATAAATAGAAAGCAGGACATAACACCAGCGCTTCATCGGAGGCTTACTGATGTTACCTAGAATGGTGACGAAATGTCTAAAAACGAACCTTCTGGCTCAGCGAGCAAACTCACATCCCTAATCTTCCATCCATACCACTGCGATATAGGAGCAGAATCAGGCCATTTGGCCCACTGAATGGCAGAGCAGATTCAATCATCATGGTTGATAGTCTCTGTAACCTTGCATTCTCTTAAATAAGAATCTAGCTATCTCTCTCAAATATACACTCTTCTTCCCCCTCCACAGCCTTCTATCGCAATGGGATTCAAAGATTCACCACTCTAGTTGAAGAAATTCCTCCCCATCTTGGTTGTAAAGGGTTGTGCCTTCACTTTGAAGCTGCACCCTCAGGTTGTAATCTCTCCTACTAGTGGAACCATCCTATCCATGCCCACTCAAGCCAGGCTTCTCGGTGTTCTAAGTTTTTCAATAAGATTCTCCTCATCCTTCTAATGTCCATTGGGTAGAGACCCAGAATCCTCCACTGCTCCTCATTTGACAAAACCTTCATCCTTGATATCATTCCTATAGACCTCCTCTGAACGCTGTCTCTAAGGACTGCACGTTCTTCCTCTGATATAAGGCCTAAAGCTATTCCTAATATCTCAAATGTAGTCTGACCAGAGCCTTGTACAGCCTCAGTGTATCCCTGCTCTTGTATTTTAGCCCTTTCAAAATGAATGTGAACAGTGCATTTGCCTTCCTAACTGCCAACTGAACCTGTATGTTAACCTTAAGAGAATCCTGAATGAGGACTCTAAGTGCCTTCATTCTTCAGGTTTCCAAAGGCTTCCCCATTTACAAAAGTCTATACCCCTTCTACCTTGTATTCCATTTATTTATTTCTTTGCTTCTTCTCTGAGCCTGGTCAGGTCCCTCTGCAGCCTCCCACTTTGTCAATATTACCTGTTCTTCCAGCTATCTTTGTCATTGACAAACCTGGCAACAATGCCACCACTCTTTCTTTTTTTTTTCAAATTGTGAAATATATAACATGAATAGTTGTGGTTCCAACACTGACCACTGCACAACTCTGCTAGTCACTGGCTGCCATCCTAAAAAAGATCCTTTTATCCCCACTCATATCTTTCATTATTCAGCCTATCTGTTTTCCATACTCAAACCTTGTCCCTGGGTTTCTATTTCTCAGCCTTGTGTGGCACCTTATCAAAGATATTCTGGAAATTCTATATCTATAGAACACATCCATTGGCTGTCCTTTGTCTAACTTGCTTATTAACTTTACAAAGAATTTTTACAGACTTGTCAGGCATGATTATAACTGATTTAGCCCTACTTTTCCATGAATGTTCAAGTACTCTGCAATCTCATCCTTAATGGACTCAAACCTTACCAATGGCCAAGGTCAACCTAACTAACCAACTTAGTGTTTCCTGACCTCTGCCTCCCACCTTCTAAACGAAAGTGTTACATTAGCCATTTTCCAGTCCTCGACAATCCTCCCTGACTTCAATCTCTTCCAAAAGAGCACCATCACTGTCTTCATAATCTCCTTCAGAACCCTAGAGTGGAATCCATCCAATCTGGGTGAGTTATCCACACTTCAGACCTTACAGCTGCCCTAGCAACTTTTCCTTTAGTGGTAGCCACTACACTCACCTCTGCCGTCTGACTCTTGAAGTTCTAACATGTTACTGGAGTCTTACACCATGAAGAGTGATGCAAAGAACCTGTTCATACCTCTGCCATTTCTTTGTTTCTGTCTCGCCAACCCCCCCCCCCCAACTACTACTTCAGCTTACTTTCCAGTGGGCCAATGTCCACTCTTGCCTGTTTCTTTCTTTTATCTATTTTTAAAAATACTCTTGCAATCTCTTCTTTTAACTAGCTTGCCCTCACTTCATCTGCTGACCTCAGACAGTCACCCAAGGGTGGAACTGAACCCAGGCCCGTGGTGCTGTGAGGCAGCAGTGCTAACCACTGAGCCACCGTGCCATTCTCCCACACCAATCTTTGAGTCATGCATTTACCTTTTTTAATCTTGTTGAACGTGCCAATTACTTTGGCTCAGGTAGTAATCTGGTAATTACTATCTTTTCTCGGTTCTTCCTTTCTATTTAGCATCCAGCTGCTCCCATTCCTTTAGCAGAACCTACATCATAGGTACCACATGATCTGTGACAACTGGATCTTTCTGCTTCCCCCTCAAAGTTCTTCTGCAATCCAGAAGAAATAGCCTGAATCAGGGTACCAGGCAGGCAATTCAGCCTTCAGGGCTCTCGATTCTGGCCACAGAACAGCATCTGTTCTCCTGACTATACTATTCCTGACTTCAACTGTTTCTCTTTTCTCCCTGCTCTTGAATGGCTCCCCATACCATGGAGCTTGGTCAATTGGCTCATCCTCCCTATGCGTTCATCCACAAGGGACTAAGAATCTCAAACCTGTTAGACAACCTCAGGGTTGAGGCTACTTCACTATTTCATCAATCCCTCTACCTGCCTCCTGTCCCTGACCACTGAATTTAAAATAGTTAATCTAAGGGGTGTGATTGCCTCCTGACACTTGGATTCTAGGTAACTCTTTCCCTCCCTGTTGAGTTTTGAACACTGCAACACATACTCCAGCTCATCAACTGAGTGTTCCTCGAGCAACAACTGCTTGCTTTACATGTCATTATGAACCACAATAGTGTCCCACAGGTTCCACATCATGAAGGTCATAGATTCAATTGAGGTTGCAGAAGGCTTAGAGGAGACATGAGGAAAATCTTCTTTAAAGTAGTGTGTTGGGTGTCTGGAATTCATTGCCTGAGTTGGTGATGGAGGCAGAGACCCCCAAGCTTTTTAAAAAGTATGTAGATCTGCACCTTAAGTGCTGTTAGCTGTGTGCAGGAAGATAGCATTTGAAACATCACTGGGTGTACTTAGGTCAGCATGAAAAATATGGGCTGAATAGCCCTCGCTGTGCTGTATCATTTCTACGATTTATTCGGCACAACACATCATTTGGTCTTGCATCTCTATTTTACTTACTTAGGTCCTCATCTGTTTTAAGAATTTCCCTCTGGTCTTTTAGTATTGTGGTCCATAAATATTGCTCCTATTTACCTTCAATCTGTAAGTAATCTATAATACATAGGCTAATTTGTAGCTGTTCACCAATCAATGAATTTATGGTTTTCCTGTTGTTGCTCTTTTGTGCTGGACCCCAAATTCTGGACATCAGTTTATCCTGTTTGTAAGAAAAATACCTTACAAAACAGTGAACCAATAAAGCAAGCAAAAAGCACCTTTTTTTTTCCTTCAATGCTGAATTTTCATGCCGTCCCCAAAGTCTGTAAACTAAATAGCACACTTGCCTATGTCTCACTCCAGAGGTGATCTCTCCTCTGTGACTTTGTGAAGTTTACTGATTTGTGCTTTCAACAGGCCCACACTTGTATAGAGCTGAGATGACTCACAAGTTAAGCTTCAATGGTAATTAAGCCTATAGTCAAGCTTCAGGTGACTGAGGGACACTTGTCTGTCAGTCAGCTATTTTGTTATCCTTTTTTAACTAGACTAGTGAATTTCAAACTTTTAAAATGGAGAAAGAAAATAAAGATTTACTAGTTCTATTCCCATGCTGCTTCCAATGTCCCATAACTATATAAACTCACTCGGGCTTTGTTTCACTTCAGATGTGATTGCTCCTTCCTGACCATGCAAAGCCCACATTTTTCCACCAAAACCTTTTTTGAGGTACTGTTGCACCTTTATCAAAGCCTTCTCGAAATCTACATACTGTGCATCCACGACGTTCCCTTTGTCCATAGCACAGGTAATCTCCGAACTCTAATAGATCACTCAGATTTCCATTAACACAAATATGTTGACTCTGCCTGATTAGCTTGAATGTATCCAAGTGGCCTGCTAAACTTTACTAATTGCCTCTAGCAGTTAAACTAACTGGCCTAGAGTTTCCTCTTCTCCGTCTTCCCTCTCCTTTTGAATAAAGGAGTAATATTCAGTGTCATCTCATCTTAAGGAAAGTCTTTAAATCATGGGAATTTTTGCAAGTTAAACCAATGCCTTAGTTATCTCATTGCCACGGCTTTTAAGATCCAGAGTGAAGTCCATAAACTGCAGGACACACGTGTTAGGCCGTAGCTTCAATAACTTACTCTGTACCATTTCTCAAGTAATTCCAATTTTTCAAGTTCCTCCCTCTTTCATTTCTTACTTTCTCAGTATTTCTAGGATATTATTTATCCTCTACAGCAAAGACTGATGTGAAGTACTTGTACAAATCATCTGCCATTTCTTTATTTTCTACTATTAATTCTCTACTTTTAACTTGAAATATTTGTAGGAATTCTTGCTATCTCTTTTAATATTTGTAATTTCTCATTCTCTAATTTTTGACCTTTTTCCCCTTTGGTCATTCATTTAAAATGCTATCAAACACTTCTATCTGCCACCTGTCTTTACACAATTAATTCTTTTTCTTTCAATTTAATATTTAACACTTTGTTAGTTAACCTACTGTCTGTCCTTTGAGTTTTTCTTACTCTTACCTGTTTCAATGTACTACAATTGGTGCAAATAATCAGATGCTGATTACTCACAACTCCTCAGTTTCATTCCTTTCTTTAGACAGTGATTTGATTCAACTTGCTAGTTCACCTTGGAGGGCAGTTAACAATCAACCACGTTGCTGTGTGTTGATGTCATTCATATAGGCCTGACCATATTGAGTTTTTTTAATCCACAACTGTCAGTGGTTACATGTTTGTCATTGTGTTAGCTTTTTAATTCCAGATTCTGAGTTCCAGTTTCACTGTATTGCAGATTGGGATTCAAACCCATATCTGCAGAACGTTAGTCTGAGGCAATAGTCAGTGATAGTAACACCAATGTGACCAACTTCTCCGCCACCTCCCTCTCCACCCCCACCCCGCACCCTGTGGACCAAATGATCTATTATATTGCCACGGGATCAAATTGAAGATGTGTTGGTACAATCTTCCCATCTGACTGAAATACAGGGATGGTACCAAAGATTGTAAAGTGAGGGCTTTGATTTTCCTTAAATGAGAATGAAAAGGCAGTCAGTTCAATGTCCATGGTGGGGCAAGTCTTTAAAAACTGGGAGAAATTTAAGTCACATCAAGAAGCCTGGACTAAAGGAGAACCAGTATAAATTTGTTGAGGATAAATCATGGTTGATTAGTTTGTGTTTTTTTTTTGATTAAGGTTTGAGAAGACAGACAGATGAGGTCTTTGTGAGAACAGGCTGGACAGACTAGTGGAATGGTTAAATACAAAGCAGATGAAAATCAGTGCAGAAAAGTACGAAGTGATACCTTTTTTGGTAGTGAAAAGTCAATTAAACCGATACATGCTAGGTGGTATAATTTTAAAAGGGATGCTGGAAGAGGAATACTTAGAGGTGCATGCCAAAGCTCCATCTAGCATTTTGGGGAGGCTTGGGTGATTTAGTTCAGATGTGCTCCAATGAATTTTATTACCCAACTGCACACGCATAACTTGGAGGTCAACTTGTAGGCAAATTTTCAGCTATGCCGCTAATGGGAAATTTCAGTGTACAACTCTAAATGTTTGAAAATGATACAAGTTAATTTTATAAATTGAGGCATAGTGTACAAAAGCCAGGAAGTTATGGTAAACTAACATAAAGTGCAGTCTTAGCCCTATCTGAAGTATTAGGTCTGTTTCAGAGCACCACAATTTAGAAAGATTATGAAAGTTGTAGAAATGGTAATGGAGATTTACTGGAATGATTCTGGACATGAATGATTATAGTTATGCTGGTAGACTAGAAAGGCTGGGTTTGTTGTCCTTGTAGTTGAGAAGGCTAAAGAAAGTCATTAGAGATATTTTATAAACATGAATGTTTCAAAGAGATTACACAATTTCATGCAATAGATTTCAGCAACTAAATAAATAATAAGGTGGCAGAAATTTTAGGTAACAAGGTGTAGAACTGGATGAACACAGGCCAAGCAGCATCAGAGGAGCAGGAAAGCTGATGTTTTGGGTCTGGACCCTCCAGAAGGCCTGGCCTGCTGTGTTCATCCAGCTCTACACCTTTTATCTCAGATTCTCCATCATCAGCAGTTCCTACTATCTCAGAAATTTTAGGTGATTGGCGAGAAAACATGACTTTTCAGAAGGAAAACAATTCTATGTCCAACTAGTAGCTAAAAATTGAAATTGTGTGATAAGGTAGTGGATACAGATATGAAGGAGAATTGGATCAATATTTGAAGGAAACAAATATGGGGGTACCATGAAAGAGTGGGGGAGTCAGTGGAAGTGGATTGTTCTGCACAAGCTCCTGCTGGCTTAATGTGCTAAATGGTGTCCTCCTTTCCTGCACTCTTCTGTTTTTGCCACCCTTTTTCTTTTATTGCATTGAATCTTTTCATCATACACAAGGTCAATAACAGGTAAGTTCTCAGTGAAAGATTTGCGTGAATTGTATGCTACATTCTGAAGACAGACTATGTTAATCATAAGGGCTCCTAGGCCAGGCACTGCCATTATGGAATTCTTTACTACTACACCCCCCCCCCCCCCCCCCCCCCCCCCCCCACTGCCTTTCTATCTACTTGTACCCGTCTTTCTCTTCCTAATTTTCACTGCCTCCCTGCTTTGGTGCACACGCTTTCTTTTCCTAATTTTCACTGCCTCCCTGCTTTGGTGCACACGCTTTCTGCTTATGGCGGTAAGGATTTTCAAACTTTTCTCCCACTGGAGGAAACGGAAGAAACAATTTGCATTTATGTAAGGACCTTTCTGATCTTTGAATATCCCAAAACATTTTAGGTGATGAAGTGCTTTTGAAAAATAGTCACTGTTCAATGTTACAGCTGTGGCAGTCCATTTCCACACCACAAGGTCCCAAAAACAGGATGTGAAAATCAGGAGACAAATTGTATTTAGTTAGGCTGATTTGAGGGATAAGTATTGGAAAGGTTACCCTGGAGAATTTAGATAATCCTTTTTTGATGGCTCTCTTGGGTCACTTGTATTCACTAAGAAGGGCAAACAAATCCTTATCTGAGAAGTGGCATCTCCATTTGCTACATTAAGTCTGCACCAGCTCTCTTTGATGAACAATCCATTTAGCCTTAATTCCCCTGCTTTCATGTGACACTTGCATGTTCTTCCTGGTGAAACTAGTTGTATGATGCAACCTCTAAAACTATCAAAGTAATTAAACTCTAGCTGACCCAGATATGAGGAAAACATCAGTGCTGGAAAAGTTTTGGAATGATAGGGCTAACATCACATTCTTTCTAAGTATGCTACAACACTGTCATTTATCTGGTAATGGGGAAAAACTACCCAGATATGTTATGTGCACACAACAGGATAAAACCAATTACCAACAATCTGTCTACTCTCATTCCTAAAAGAGGATAGAAAATACAATAAGTGCTATGAATTCAATTGACTTGGTTTAGGATTAACCTATAAGACATAAGAGTGGAAGTAAGGCCATTCAGCCCATCAAGTTCACTCTGCCATTTAAATCATGGCTGATGGGCGTTTCAACTCCACTTCCCTGCACTCTCCCATTGACCTTGATTCCTTGTGAGATCAAGAATTTGTTGATTTCTGCCTTGAAAGCATCTAACATCCAGGCCTCCACTGCACTCCATGGCAATGAATTCCACAAGCCCACCACTCTCTGGCTGAAGAAATGTCATCTCATTTCAGTTTTAAATTTACCCCCTCTAATTCTAAGGCTGTGCCCACGGGTCCTAGTCTCCCCGCCTAACGGAAACAACTTCCTAGCGTCCACCCCTTCTATGCCACACGTTATCTTGTAAGTTTCTATTAGATCTCCCCTCAACCTTCTAAACTCTAATGAATACAATCCCAGGATCCTTAGCCATTCATTGTATGTTTAAACCTACCATTCCAGGGATCATCTGTATGAATCTTCACTGGACACGCTCCAGGGCTAGTATGTCCTTCCTGAGGTGTGGGGCCCAAAATTGGCCACAGTATTCCAAATGGGGCCTAACTAGAGTTGTATAAAGTCTCAGAAGCACGTCGCTGCTTTTATATTCCAACCCTCTTGAGATAAACAACAACGTTACATTTGCTCTCTTAATCACAGACTCTACCTGCAAGTTAACCTTTAGAGAATCCTGAACCAACACTCCCAGATCCCTTTGTACTTCTGCTTTACAAATTTTCTCACCATTTAGAAAATAGTCCATGCCTGTATTCTTTTTCCCAATGTGCAAAACCTCACGTTGAATTTCATCAGCCATTTCCTGGACCACTCTCCTAAACTGTCTAAATCTTTCTGCAGCTTCCGTAACTCCTCAGTACTACCTGCCTGTCCATCTATCTTCGTATCATTGGCAAACTTTGCCAGAATGCCCCCAGTCCCTTCATCCAGCTCACTAATATATAAGGTGAACAGCTGCGGCCCCAACACTGAACCCTGTGGGATGCCACTCATCACCAGTTGCCATTCCAAGAAAGAGCCTTTTATCCCACTGATTAACCATTTTGGGTTCCATCACTAAACTCCTGATCACATTACAACCTAGATTCAAACATCAGGTGGCATGGTGGCTTTGTGGTTAACACTGCTGCCTCTCAATGCCAGGGACACAGGCTCGATTCTACCCTTGTGACTGCCTGTGTGGAGTTTGCATGTTCTTCCGTGTGTCTGTGTAGGTTTCCTGAGTGCTCCGGTTTCCTCCCACAGTCCAAGGATGTGTAGGCTAGGTAGATTGGCCATGTTAAATTGCATGTAGTGTTGAGGTATGTTATAGAGGCATGGCTCTGGGTGGGATGCTGTGAGGGTCAGTGTGGACTTATTGGGCCAAAGGCCAAAGTGTTTCCACACTATAGGGGTTTTTTGAATAGGGAAAAAAGCCTGACCTCCTGAGGTGAGGTGAGAGCATCAGGGGCAGAACATAATGAAACCCAATGTTGTTTCAATAAATTTTTTTATATACCTCTTAATCTCAAGGCATCTCCAATTTACAAGGACCTTTCTTGGAATCTGGTAATGTCACTAGCAGGAAACAAATTAACCCACTTTGAAATTACTCCTCAGCCCATTTTCTTCTTAAAGTCACACTGCACTGAAGAAAATTCAGGCTTTTCTCAGAACCTGATTCTCTCAAATGTCACAGGTCCGTGAGTGTTTCCAAAACTTTAATTTCAGATATCTAACATTTGCAGGACATTACTAGAGTTGTGGGAGGGATGTTGTATTACTAGAAGTGCACATTTTTTTAGGTCAATGTTAAGCTAAAGTTCAGTTCTGCCCCTGCAGGTACACACAACAGATGCATGTACATTATTTTAAAGAACATCAGATTTCCATGGTGACCAAGTTTATCTTCAACCCTGAACCGTTAACTGAATAATAGGTTATCTGGTTGATAGTAAATTACCGTTTGATATGAATTATATGTGCAATGGTCATCACATTTTCTAAATTACAACCAGACTTTGCTTTCAAAGTGATTCATTGGCTAAAAAGTGTTTTGGAATGTCATACAAGGTTCTCTAGAAAGATGACTCTTACTTAGTCATTTCTCAAATTATTCATACTGTACTCCAAAATGCTATTTCCAATTCCCACATCTGCTACACCTCTGGCCTCCCAATGAGCATGCTATTTTAAGGGCACCACTGCCACAAATTGAGGAGACTGCAGTTTAAACTTTAGGGCTAGAATTTGACCAGTTTTAGCACATGTTCCAGAGACACATACTTAGTGTATAATCAGTATAACAGCTAATTCCTTTTTGAATCTAATTTTTAGCAAACCAGGAGACTCAGAATATGAATTATTCACTGCTACCAACTTTGCCTGAGGCACACTTTGCCTGAGGTTTAGAAACATTTGTGGAGCAGTGAAGAGGTTCTTTTAATAGGAATTCACTGTGTTTTACACAATCTGGACGAACTTGAGTGCTGAAGGAAAAAAATTAACAGCATTCTTGATAAGTACAAACAAACTCCAAACATTTTTCTAAAGTGCTCGATTGATGACATTAGAGCTTACCCCTGTGTGTTTGAGACAAAGGCTTGGCTCACTTAAACAGCAGTGCAATTGTTAGTAATAATTAGGAAACCAACTGGAAGCATAACCGCAGGAGCATAAGGAAATATGCAACAAGAGAAAGCTATTTGCTTCATTCAGCTCATATAAATGGTTATTAGTCACAAGCTGTGCTTCAGTATCAAGATCAAGTTAATACCAATTTTCCTGGATTAATTCCCTGCCTCTGCTCTCTTTTGACGGCTCTGAATGTGAAATATGGGTCTACAATTTCTCTCTTCTGGGAGTTCTAATGCCTCACCATTCTTCCTGTGGACGTCTAAGTAGTAAGTGTCAGCAGCCTTTGGATCAGGGGGAAGTCTATCACAACTGGTCCTGTTTTCATTCCAATGTCCAGTCACCTAAGGAGGTATCTAATGGAGTCAACCAGGGTCTTGCCCACTGTCTGGAGAGCCATGAGAATCCTACATCACTTCTTTTGGGAAGGCCCACTGAATTCATCAGGCCACTTAATTAACCAGCAGCATAAGGCCTTCCCCAAATATTAAGAAGCTCAGGCTGGAAGTCCCACCTGTATGGCTCTTCAGCAGCCTGGCAGTGCAACTTTGAGGGCAATGGCTGCTGTTGGTTCTACATCTGCTCGATGCTGAAGATCTTTTTAGATCTAGGCAAGCAGACCACGGAGTGGGAATTGTGTAGGGGTATGGAGTGGTTTTGCATGGGCTCCTTTCTTGACCTTGAGGGACCAACTCCAACCCTCACTACCTATTGCGAAAGTATCAGAAAGGCTACACAGTTCTCACTTGCTGTCCTAAAGACTGATTAAATGCAGCCCCTCACCATACTTGCTACTGTGTGGCATTCATTTCCAATGCTAGATTTTTGTATCCCCTCACTGGAGAGTTCAAAAATGGAAACCCCCTTTGATTTTGTCAGCTTTTTCTTCAAGTCCCTAGAATATCCTTGGCTGGGATTATGTCTCAAAATTGATGGAAAGTTATCCATTGTACAAAATTAAAGCAATGCTTGAATTTACAAGGAGTGGTGATGGTCCCAGAATGACTATGGGTTCAAGTACCAGAAATGTGAACATAAAATCTAGGTGCTCATTCCCGTTGCAGTATTGAAGGAGTAGGACAGCCCACAAGCCTGGGCTGCAAATCATTCTAGGTTATGACCTTTCTTAACTCCACTAGTCCATTTAAGCTCCACATCCCAAAAATCTTTACTTTCAAAAAAATGTAACACTCCCAATTTTTGATGTTTTTGCAGAATTCCTCTGCATTTTGAATCAGGAACTGCTTTCTGACGTCATCCCTGAATGGTGTAGCTCTAGTTTAAAGGTTATGCATTCTTGTTCTTGACTTCTCCATCATAGGAAGTAACTGGAACAAAGTATTGCAGCAATATTCTAATGACCACCCCACCCTATAGGCATATTTGATATATTTCACGACATTTTCAGGTGTCACACTTCCATTTTCTGTACCAGACAAATCTCTCTTTTTTTACACTTTAACAAGAAACTCATAAATGGCAGTTTTGTACTACAAGTCACAAACACCACCTGATCAATCTCCGCTTGAATTGATTTGTATTCCAGAAAAGTAAGTGGTGGTATATGGACCTGGATCCACTTCTTCCTATACAGTCCTTCCTGTAACGAATAAACAGTTGTTGTATTCTCTAGATCTAACAGTAGAGGTCAGCATGGTACAACAGATTTGTCATAGGCTGAGTCAGGCGAATATTGTCATTCACATATTTGGAGAAAATTATTTGAAAAATTTTTAAGCTAGAGGTCTGCATTCTAATGTAGAAAGCATGAATGACCAAAAGATTAGTTATAAAGAACGTTTTCAAATGAAAATAAACTTTCAAATCAGCAGGTAAGTAAGAATGCAAATGGAATAATGTGCTGACTAGAAGGATAGAGATTAAAAATGGGGAGGTTATGCTGCAGCTGTGTAGGGTGCTAGTGAGGCCACACAATTTGTACTGTGATAGTACTTGAGAAAGGATGTACTGGCACTAGGAGTGCAGAGGAGTTTCACCTAGGTTGATTCTGAAATTGAGAGGACTGGCTTATGAGAAGAGATTGAGTAGACTTGGACTATGCTCATTGGAATTTAGAAAAATGAGGAGGAATCTTCTACAAATGTAAAGTTATGAAGAGAACAGATAAAATAGAAGCAGGGAGATTATTTCCACTGGGTGAAACTAGAAATAGGGGGCATAGCCTCAAAACAAAGGGGAAAAGATTTAGGACTGAGTTGAGGAGGAACTTCTTCACCCAAAGGGTTGTGTATCTGTAGAATTCCATGCCCAGTGAAGCAACTGATCCTACCTGGTTGAATGTTTTTCAGGCAAAGATAGATTTTTGATCAGTTAAATAAATTAAAAGTTATGGTGAGCAGAAGGGTAAGTGGAGCTGAGTCCATGAAAAGATCTTGCTGAATGGTGGAGCAGGCATGACAAGCCTGCTCCTATTTCTTCTGTTCTTATGCTGTATTTTAAAAAGAGCAAATTAGAAACTGGGTTATTCAGGTAGCACAGATACTGAATGTGTAATAAAAAAATTACAAATTGTCCCATCTTCACCTTTTTTGGATTCCCCTAATGTTCAGTAACTAAATGCACTGCTTGTTGGGACTTACAAACCTCCTGGTTCAATCCCCAATCTGTGTTGAATTAACTGGCCTCAACCAGGACATAGGTTATACTGTATCCTTGATGTGTTTGGGAGGGAGGTACCTGTTCTTTAGCTAGACATTGCACTGCTTAACAGACTCCTACACTCACTTCATAATCAGTGTCTTTCACAGTGCCCCTACTGACAGCCAAGACAGGAAGAGTGAAAGTATGTTGCACTTACTTTCCTACTGAAGTGTCACCCGTGGCTCAGTGAGCAATGCTCTCGCCTTTTGTTAAGAAAATTAGTGGTTAAAGTCCCAGCTGTGAGACTTGAGCCCATAATTCATGCAGACACAATACCCAGACTGAAGGAGTCCTAGGCAGAACTTTCCCAGTGCCTGAATAATGAGGTCAGTCATGAGAAAGTTAGGAGATTATTAACACAAGAAAGGAGTTAAATATTTTCCAACAAAGTTTCAATGGTTAGACAAGAATATAGCTGGTCAGTAACCAGGACCTTATTTGTAGGTACTAACACCTCCATTATTAATAAACTTCACTTAAATTACATGCAGGTTGCTATTCTCCCAGGTACTCGTGAGAAGCTAAACAGCCTCAATTCCTGACCCAAAAATCAGTGGTAATCTGGTAGCTGCAGATGGCCAGTGTCTTCTTGGGATCTCCACCTTGGCCAGCGTTGCCCAATGCCTGTGCATGCTCCATTGGCTGCAGCCTCTGTCCAGAAAACTCAGCAATGGCAAAGATCCAGCTTCACCACAACTCTGTGGTGCCACATGAACTAATTTGTATGTTTCACACTTCAGTACTACACCTTTGGAGTTCATCAACAACACACGGTGTAATACTGCTGCCAGGGACAGGCACCAGTCTCATCAGGACAGGGTGCATTTCAGGATTTGTTTTTGTGCTAACTTGAATATTCACAGCATCTCTGCTTTCTCACTATAAAATGATCAGTAAGTTTGCAGGTGACAGAAAAATTGCTGCTGTGCTAAAATAGTGAGGAAGAAAGCCTTCAACCACAGGATGACAGGTGAGATGATCTACAGGCACCAAGTGGAAGATGAAGTCTAATCCTTATATGCATGAGGTGTTGCATTTTGGTGGGTCTAACAAGACAAGGAAGTGCATAATGAAAGGTAGGACCCTGTGAATTACTGAGGGTCAAAGGGACCTTGTTGTGCATAGCCATAGATACTTGAAGGCAGAAGGGCAAATAAAATAAGGTGGTTTAAAAGGCATATCTTGCCTTTATTAGTTCAGGTATAGAACACAAGAGCAACATTTCTTCTCCTAGCTACAATCAGTTCTGAAGATGAGTCACCTTGATTTGAAACATTAACTCTGCTTTCTCTCAACAGATGCTGCAGGACCTGCTCATGTTTTTCAGCTATTTTATTTTGTTTCTGACTTTCAGCATCCACAGTTACTTGGAATTTTTTTTTTCAGCAGGGTCCTCACTCAGCCTGGTCTACACGGATTTCACACCCTCATCAAAATACTCCAGCGAGTTACTTGAGCATGATGTACCCTTGCAGATCGACATTAGCTGTCCCAAATTAATCTGGACATGTTGCAAGTGACAATCAATTATTATATTTCAAGCTTTCCCACCACCGAAGTTAAAAGGTTGTTGGGCTTTCTATATCTTTTTCTTTTGAAATTTGCCTCAAGATGTGAACTTGGGACAGTGTGGAATAAGAAATGTTATACACAATATGTGGATGTGGTAGACTTGATGGCTCGAATGACCTCTTTCTCATTTCATGCTTTTTCTTGTAAAATACAATGCAAAAAGCTGTACAGTAGTAGGGGGAAAGGAAACAAGTGAATAAAACGTAAAGTGGTTTTGAATGATGCGCCACAACTTGCATTAACCTGAAATTTGACTGTTTGATGCAAGACAATAAAATGCCTTGTATTTAATGTTGCAGGATATTTCATTGCTAACGCGAAGTCATTCATGTGAGTGAAAGCCTACAGCTTATGAACAGGTCATAGAGGACTTCTCTGCTTTTTTTACGGGAGACGTATTTCTTTGTATTTCCACAGAAGTGAATAAAATACAAACTTTGAGTAGGGTAAGAAAAGACAGTACAATTTGCACCTGGATAGCGCACCTCAAAATGTGAGGACATGCCAAAATACGTTACAGTCAAATTATGTATCGAAGCTTATTGTTGTAATGCAGGAGAACCGTAGCTTGAATACAGCAAGTACCTCCAGCAGGCAATGCGATTAGGATTGTGCTATTAACATTGCTTGAGGTACAAATATTTTCCAGGACATCGGATAAAACTCTTAACGAATCTCGCAGCGCAAATCTTTTATTACATTTACATGTTAGTCTAATGTCCCTTTTTTTTTGGAAGTGGCAATTTGAAGGAATGTACCTCAATGAGCCCCGGTGACTTTACAGACTCAATTCTTCGCTGGTCACCTGACTTGTTATGCATTCAACCTCCACGATGTTGCTCCTGCACAATCTTGTTGACGGTAGATGTGGAAGTGTTCCCCATACCTCTTCCTAGTGTTCAAGCTGCGGGCGCCATGTTCAAAACCAAGCTGCTCACGATTTGAAATGATGTAAACTAAATAATGTCAAAGGGCAGTTCTTGTTGATGTGCAGTTTGAATTAACATGGCTGAGAGAGGTAAATTTGTGCCCCGCTTTGCCAACAGGGAGCTGGAGATCCTAGCGGATGAGGTAGCGAAGAGCTGCCCTCTTTCCCTAGGTCTGCCAAACAAGACCAGGGCACTAGACTTTGGTGATAATAAAATGTGAGGCTGGATGAACACAGCAGGCCAAGCAGCATCTCAGGAGCACAAAAGCTGACGTTTCGGGCCTAGACCCTTCTTCAGAGCGCTCCTGAGATGCTGCTTGGCCTGCTGTGTTCATCCAGCCTCACATTTTATTATCTTGGAATTCTCCAGCATCTGCAGTTCCCATTATCTCTGACACTAGACTTTGGTGGCCTGGAATAGACCTGAGGAAGTGCAGTATTCACTATTAGACAATATTTTGATTGATACACAGCTTTGGGGGAAACTAGCATTAGAGTCACAATCAGACCAGCCAAAATATTACTGAATGGTGGAGCAGTCTGGTGTTGTCAAATGCCCTACTCCTGCTCCTATTTTGATGCCCTTTTCTTCTTTTGAAATTGCTGTTTAGTTCTTTTTTTTTTTGGTGACTGTCCAAAGATGCGCAGGTTAGGTGGGTTTATCATTAGAAATGCAGGGCTACGGGAATGGTGTGGGCCTGGGTGGGCTGCTGTTTGGAGGGTCAGTGTGGATTTGATGGGCTGAATAGCCTGCTTCTGTGTTGTAGGGATTCTGTGATTCCACACAGCTATTGGGAAGGATATGGTTGCTGCAAGAGGGTCAGGCACTGAAGTCCCAGGATGATAGTGACCTAGGCCACAGATAAGCCATTTGGATAATTAAGGCTTGGGGTTTTGTGTGGTGAAGGTCATTGAAAAAGCTGAGCAGAAAGGTCAGCTGCAAGGGCAGTGGATGTCTCTTTAGTGAGCAGCCCCCTTGATGTCCATTCTCTTGAAAAGGGTATTCGGGCTCGGTTCAAAGACCTCAATTCTAATTCTTCCTATCCCACCAATCACCATGATTTTATTTTTGTTTTTTACTGAATTCTGAATGTTAGTGAACCAGACAGGAATTTTAACCAATTGTCAATTTTGACTGTGACCATCAGATTGGATTTTTATTAAAGATTTGTATTGAATTCAAATTTGACCATCTGCCAAGGTGGGACTGAAACCTCAATGCTCAGAACTTTGGCCTTGTTTCTAAATTACTAATGCAGTGAAATTACACTCCACTGTCTACTTCAGACTATTGCTGTTTATCATATGACTGGTTTCCATTTCATCAGCAAATTCATTGATCATACCACCTACATGTACATCTAGGTCAGTGGTTACCAGCTTTTTCTGTATCAAGACACACTTCAATGAAACAAACATTTCCACATCAGAGCCATTTTAATCAACTGGATTTTCCTTTTCCTGCTCACAGCTGGCAGTGCCTGTGTGGTATTGAACTTCTATGCATACAGGGCTCTGGAGGTTTGTTATGGGCACTTGGTATCAGCAAATATTGTCCTCAGTAATAGACAGAAGTTCCAGAGAAGATGGAAGCACAGATGCAGCCTTGATGTTAATGTTCCCGAATATTTCGTGGCACACTTCTCGCTTTCTCACACTAGTTTGAAAACCACTGGTTTAGATTAGTAATGTATACTACAAACAGTAAGGGACCCATCATTGAACACTGGTGTGCCACTGGTTGCAAGCTTCCAGTCGCACAAACACCCTTTTGCTTATCAACCTCTACATCTTACCATTAAGTCAATTTTAGAAACTATTTGCCAAATTGCCCTGGATCCCATAGGTTCTTACCTTCCGAGCAGCCTCTGTGCAATTAATTTCTTAAGGTGGTGGAGAGTATGAAACCTCTTTTTGTTTTTATGAGGAATGTGTTAGAAGTCATTGATACACCATTGAATGTCATGTGGCATTGGTTAGATTGCCTCTTATCGAATATGGTCATTGCCTGGACTGAGTATACAAAAATTGTGTAGAAAATTACAAGGTGCTCTACTTGAGATGGTTAGCATGATTAAAGGATTTGATCAGGTATATGGAATTAACTTATTTTCTGGTTGTGGAAAAGGAGCAAGAGCTTTTGAAATCTATTCTCTTTTATAGAGTGACAGTCTCACTGATTTAGTCCAGTATATGTTGTTCATCCCTAATTCCCCTTGTGCTGCACGGTTTGCCACAATATTTCAGAGAATAGCTAAAAGCGGCCATGTTACTGTGGTCTGGAGTCACATAGGCCAGACTAGGTAGGGGGTGGAAGATTTCCTTTTCTAGAGGACATTGGTGAACCCGTAGAATTTTTAGGACAATCGATAGTTTCAAGGTCCCTATTATTATGACTGGCTTTTAAATTTCAGCACCTATAGTCAGCTTTGAACCTGTATTCTCAGACCCTTAGCCTAGGCCTCTGAGCTATTGCTTAGAGATACTACCACCACATCACTGTCTAGAATGGATATGGTGGGGGAGAACATAATCTTTAAATTTGAGACAGGAGGCCCAGAGGTGAGGTCAGCAAGTTATTCATGCACAGGATAACAGAAACTGGAATCAAAAACAAAAACATCATAGGGTTGATACACCAACATTTTAAAACTGAGATTGATAAGTTTCTGTTGAGCAAGGGTATTAAGGGTATGGAACCTTGGTGATAGACGGCCTTAAGATGCAAATCAGCCATGATCCAGTGAATGCGGGGATAGACTGCATTGGTGAGTATCTCCTGCTCCTAAGTTTCTACTTAGTGCGTACAAACATGAATGATGCTGCCTGGTGACAATTACAATCAACATTTAAAATCTGATACACTGCTTACGGTTTAAGATGTGAATCCACCGATCTAATAAATTGCCAGTCTCCCTTTTAAATCCTTTTATAAGATGAGGATATTACTGTCAAAACCAGAATTTCTTGCTCATCCATTCTATTTTCACTCATTTTAAATTTCTCTTTTAGTGGGAAGTTGGCATCACCAACAAAGGCAACATATGTTGTCTATCCCTAATTGCTCGTGAGCTAAGTTCCTTGCTAGGTCACTTCAGAAGACAGTTAAGAATTAAACACATTGCTGTGGATCTAGAGTTACATGTAGGCCAGACCAGGTTAGGATAACGTTTCTTCCCCTTTAAGGACTTGAGTGACCCTAGTGGGATTTTATGACAATTGGCTTCTTGGTCAGCCTTATTAAGACTAGCTTTTAATTTTAGATCTTCATTAATTTCATTTTTTAAGTTCTACAAGCTGCTGTGGTGAGATTTTGAATCTCTGTCTCCAAAGCATTTAGATTAGATTCCCTACAGTGCGGAAACAGGCACTTCGGCCTGACAAGTCCACACCGCCCCTTGGAGCATCCCACCCAGACCCATCCACCTATAACCCACACACCCCTGAACACTACAGGCAATTTAGCATGGCCGATCCACCTAGCCTGCATAAGCTTGAGTCTCTGGATTTCTCATCCATGATACACTATTCCCTAACAGCACTTGCACAATGAACTGCTCAATAAATGTGCATGCTCAGTCTACTGTTTAAACATAAACATATGCCACTCCGTTCACTGCCTGTCCTAACCCACTCAAACTCATCCATTCCATCTCCATACGCTACCCACCCCCCCCCCCCACCACCCTGCCCCTGCTCACTCCCACTCATTGCCCTACTTGCTGCTTCCCTCTCCTGAATCTTCTGCTTGTTGCTCCTGAGGTCTCACTTTGAGTGAGGGTGTGAGAGAGGGTTGGTGAAGAACAGGGGATGAGGCCTGGAGGGGAAGTGCTCAGTGGATGTGAGTAAGCGGGATGAGGAGAAGGTGGAGGATGAGAAGTGAGCAGTGAGAGCAGAAATAGTTGTAGGGTAATAAGAGGACCTTTGGGTCAGTTGTAGTCAAGACAATCAATAGGTTTTTATTGTAAAAATTGTACATCAGAATGCAATCCAGTCTTATTTGTTTTTGTAGAAAAAAAACTGATTTTTGTTTGGTGCTTTATTTTTAGCTTTTTTTTAAAAGAACATAAATGCTGAGTGAGGCATGGTCACTGAATTGTTCTTTCAAGATAGGTGAATGTATATACAGTATGATTTTTACAATTCTAACTAACTGAATCCTGTCATGGAGCTTGAGATGGGATAGAGGTCAAATATTTGACCTAAATGGGCTAGAAGCACTCTTCAAGTGTTGCAGGGTAAGAACAGAACATGGGAAAGTGCTTCTTAATAAGAGACTACAAGCAAACAGTTTAGTAAATGCTGTCTTAAATTGAGAAAGATTGCAGAAAGCAACAGCACAGAGGGATTTGAGAGTCCTCAGGCATAAAGCTTAAAAAGCTAGCATACAAGTTCAGCTGGTAATAGTGGAGGCTAATGGAATGTTGGCCTTTATTTTAAAGGAAATGGAGTATAAAAATAGAGAAGCCTTATTTAAATCATACAAGGCCTAGGCCACACCTAACCTGGAATACTAAAAACAATTTTTGACACCTTTTTATCTAAGGAAAGACAGACTGGCATTGGAGGCAATACAGAGAAGATTTAGTAGGTTGATCCTGAGTTTGGATACAGTCTTGAGAAGAGGTTTTGTAGGTTGGGCCTTTACTCATTGTAGCTTAGAAAAATGAGAGGCAGCCATCTTAAAATATATAAGATTTTTAGGGAACTTCGCAGGGATTGTACAGAGAGGTTGTGTACCCTTGTGGGAGTGTCTACGACTAGAGGGCGTAATCTCTGCGAAAGGGAGACAGAGATAAAGCAGAAATCTTGTTTCATAGGGTAGTAAATCTGTGGAATTTTTCTTACCACCAAGAGCTCTGGAGGCTGTGCTGTTAAGTATATTCAAGGCTGAGATAGCACGTTTTAGATCAGTCATCAAGGATTATGGGTAAAGGCAGGAAAATAGTGTTGAGGGCTATCAAATTTGCCATGATCTCAATGAATGGCAGAGCAGACCTGGTAAGTTGAACGGCCTGCTCTACTCCTATGTCTTATGGTCTTAAAAAGACTTACTAAAGCCCATGTAAACACAATCCACAGCATCACCTCCATTCGCACGTCAAGTTCCCTCCTCGCAAAATGTGATCTCTGCTTGGCAAACCTTTGTTGACTATCCTTTCACAATCTTTGCCTGTCTAAGTGGAGGTTAATGCTGTTCGTCAGAATTTTTCAGTAGCTTCTGTACAACAGATAAACTCCTGTACCAATAGATCCCCAATTTATCCCTACTGCCCTTCTTGAATAATGGTACCACATCAGTTGTCCTCCAGTCCTGAGACCTCACCCGTGTCCAGAGCAGATTTGAAAATTATTAATGTCAATATTTATCTCATGAAGGAATTTCTCACCAGATTGACAATCCAAAGCTACCCTAACATTTCCTCAAATCTTTGTGTTTCTAATGTTGGAGACATGAGGCTCCTTGATTGAGCTTGAATAGTGCCCTTATGCCTTTCTAGCCAGAACCAGACACCGTACTCAAGATGTAGTGGCTTAATGTTTTCTGATGTTAATTGAATACAGGAGCATAATGTTCAACAGTTCTTCCTTGCTATGCCTTGTAACTTATCGGGATTTTCATAAAATTAGTGCACTGCCAAGTACGGGAACTTCTCCCACTCTGTGCCTAGTGTTATAGACTACCTCTACTATTGTTAGTCCAACTTTCTTACAATATCAGGCTATTTAGCTCTAACAAACTAATTGCCCTGTGTTATTTTCTATATCTCAGTTGAGATTGGGCCATTCTCCTTCTCATTGCTAAAGTCAGTAACTCTTATTGTTATTAAAAGAAACTCCTTCACAGTGTGAGGCTCACTACTATTTCATTTCACTTCTTCAACACTCGTTGCTTATATTAACCTTTCAAACCCCACAGCAGTTTATTACCTAACAAGATTGAGCTCCCATGTGATGTGTTGCAGGTTGAATAGTCTCATGATGTTCTGTAAAGGCTCACTTGTGAATTGGGCAATTGGGTGAGGCACCGTAGAGCTCACCACCACCATAGAACTGGACCTTTGGCACGATTCGATACCTTCAGCAGAGCAGAAAGGAAGAAATTAGAGTGTGAAGAGGAAACAAACCCTTGTCATGTTATGTCATTTCTGTTATCAAACCATTCACTCAATCCCAGATCAAGAAGCAAGTTTGTTATTTTAGCAGAAAATCAACAATAGACCTGCCATAAGTATTGATATACAGTGGGCTTTGCTGACATTAGTGTACCAAAAGAGATGCCCAGTAAAACCACTATCGAATGTCTTTAAAACTTGTTTAAAATTAATTAACTCAGTTCAATCGATTTCCACCTCACATCAATATAATAAATCTTGTTTTGGGTTGAGCAAAATATGTTGAGGTGCATTCCTGGGTTTCAGATTTATTAACAGGATTTAATTAAATTGTGTAAAGATTTATTAAATGTTATGCCATTTTGATCTTGCATCAGATAGCTGAATCTCCCCATTACATTTGTCAATATCGTACTGGAATTGATTTTAAGCATTGATCTATGCAACTTCAATTGTCAAATTATCTCAAACTTTTTAAAAAGATACTTTTTTCTCATGGCTAATCATATTCTCAGAAGATGGTACTTTACAGTCCAGAAAATGATTAACTTGGAAATAAGAAATAAAGGAATATTTTCCTGTAACCCTCTGGCTAATTTGCTTTTTATTATGGCTTTTCAATTCAGGGTGAGAATTAAGTTTCAGGGCATGTTAAAATCTATAAAAAGGGTAGAATTACTCCAGAAAGCATCCAATTAGTAACACACATTAATTTAAAACCTAACAAAACAAAATGAGCATTTTTCTCTGGACAGGAGAAGGTAGAATCATGACCTGATTGATCATTTAGAAAATCTGTGTTTGATAGAGTAGATGCTGCCACACCTGCTGAGCTTTTCCAGCAACCTCTGTTTCTGTTCCTGATTAACAGCATCTGCAATTCTTTTGATTTCTATTTGGAATTCTAAAGGACATAGCTAAATCTGCTGTAAGTGGTCAGGGAACCAACAAGAGGTCAACGATTTGACCTCATTCTCAACAATCTACCTGTTGCAGTTGCGTCCTCTTATTGTAGTATCAGTAGATGCCTCCACTGCATCATCCTTTGTGGAGGTGAAGTCTCAACTTCACATTGTGTTGTGTAGCACTACCACTGTGTTAAATGAAGCAGATTTCAAACACACAGAGCAACTTACAACTGGGCATTTGTGAGGCATTGTAAGCTAGCAGCAGAATTATACTGAACCTCAATCTGTGGGCTCATTTCCCAGCATGTCCCCTGCATTAACGTTGCAATCAAACCGGATGAGCAACACTCATTCAATGAAGAGTGCACAAAGGCGTAACTGGAGCTGCTTCAAGTGTGCCTAAAAATGAGGTGTCAGCCTGATGAAGCTACATAACAGAACCAATTGCATGCTAAACAGCAGAAGCAACATGCAATAGATAGGGCTAACTAATGCCATGAATAAAGGATAAGATTTAAACTCTGAGTTCTGTCCCATCCAGCTGTGAATAAATAACAGAAGAAGGAGGCCAAATATTCCCAGCCTCAATAATTGGGGACCCCAGTACATTAGTACTAAAGGCAAGGCTGCAGCATTTGTATCCACCTTTAGCTGAACAAGTGGATGATCCATTTTGAATTTCTGAGGTTCTAAGAATCATAGATGCCAGTCCTTCTCTAATTGGATTCACTCCATGTGATTTCAAGAAACAGTTAGAATTATTGGATATTGTAATGGGTAGGGGGACTGACAATATTCCAGCAAACGTATTACTGTACAGCTACAACACTAGCATTTACCTGGCAAATGAAGAATTAGAAAAGGACAAATCTGATCTGGCTAATTACCATCCCATCAGTCATACACTGAAACATAATGGGAGGGGTTATCAACAGTGCTTTCAAGTGGAATAATCTGCTCACAAATGCTCAGTTTCAGTTGTGGCAGGCACATTTTGCACCTTACTTCATTTCATCTTTTGTTCAAAACTGGGACACATGAACTGAACTCCAGATGTGAGGCAAGAGAGGTTGCCCTTGATATGAAAGCAACATTTGACTGAGCATGATGTCAAAGACACCTAGCAAAACTGGAATCACTGGGAATCAAGAATAACTCTCCACTGGTTGGATTCATTATTGATCCAAAGGAAAATAATTGTAGTTATTGGTGAATCATCTCAGCTGTAGGACATCACTGTAGGAATTCCTCAGGATAGTGACCTAAGTGCAAACATCTTTGACTACTTCATCAATGACCTTCCTAGCATCCTAAAGATAGAAGTGTTCACATCCATCAACATCAACCTGGCCAAAGAAACACTGACTACACTATTAGATGAACCGAAGACACATACACCAGACACCACCAACCTCATCAGCAAGGACAACATCATCAAGCTAGTGGACCTATGCCTCACCACCCACTTCACTTTCAATAACAAAACCCACAGACAAACCAACGGTACACCCATGGGATCTCCGATATCAGGGTTCTTAGCAGAGGCAGTAGTGCAGAGACTCGAACAAACAGCTCTGCCAATCATCCAACCCAAACTTTGGGTCCGCTATGTGGATGACACCTTTGTCATCACTAAACAAAACAAATTAGAGGAAACCTTCAAGACCATCAATAATACCCTTTACTGACATAACATTCACAAAAGAGGAGGAAAACAATAACAAACTGCCATTCCTAGATGTCACAGTAGAGCGAACAGCCAGTGGGGAACTTCAAACCAGCATCTACAGGAAAACAACACACACGGACCAAATACTGAACTACAGGAGCAACCATCCCAACACCCACAAACGAAGCTGCATTAGAACATTATTCCAACGAGCCACCACACACTGCAGCACAGAGGAACTACGCAGAGCAGAAGAAAATCACCTATACAGCGTATTCAAAAAGAATGGGTACCCAATGAACACAGTCCGCCGATTCCTCAGCAATAAACCCAAACAAACAGACAAAACGGGCTCAGAAACCATAACCACTCTCCCCTACATCAAAGACATTTCCGAAATGACTGCCAGACTACTCGGACCTCTTGGCATCAGGGTAGCCCACAAACCCACCAACACACTAAAACAGCAGCTAATGAACTTAAAAGACCCTATACAGACAACAAGCAAAACGAACGTCATTTACAAAATACCTTGCAAGAACTGTGACAAACACTACATTGGACAAACAGGCAGAAAGATAGCCACCAGGATACATGAACATCAACTAGCCACAAAACGACATGATCCACTATCACTCGTATCCTTACATACAGATGAGGAAGGACACCACTTTGATTGGGACAACACATCCATCCAAGGACAAGCCAAACAGAGATACGCACAAGAATTGCGAGAAGCATGACATTTCAACTGGAACTCCATCAACAAACACATTGATTTGGAGCCAATTTACCATCCCCTGAGAAAAAGAACAGAAAATGACATCACCAATGCAGGAAATGACATCACCAACCCCAGGAAACGTAAACAGGTAAATAGAAAGCGGGACATAATACCAGCGCTTCACCAGAGGCTCACTGATGATGTTACCTAGAATGGTGACGAAACGTCTGAAAACAAACTTTCCAGCTCAGCGAGCAAACTCTCATCCAGAACCTCAACCTGAGCTACAAATCTTCTCAAAACTCGCTAGATAGAAGTGGGGATACAATCAGAAATTGCTGCAGAAACTCAGCAGATCTTGCAGCATCTGGTAAGGAAAAATGGGTTGGCTGAAGTCTAGGACTAAATATTGTGTTCAATAATTTTAGAACTCAAATACCTCCTTCCATGTCCTTTAGCCACCCAGAAAAAGGAGGTACACATTAGGTTTAGGAAACTGATGAAGCACAGAGCCCTTGAAGAATGCAAAGATAGCAGGAAAGAACTGAAACAAGGAAGTTGGAGGGCTAAAATGGATCATGAAATGATGTTGACAAATAGAATTAAGAAAAATCCCAAGGTGTTGTACACATAAGGAGCAAGAGTGTAACGAAGAAAAGGGTGGGTCCATTCAAGGACAAACGGAATTTTTGCATGGAGCTGGAGGAATGGGTGAGATCCTTGATGAATTATTTGCACTGATTTTCACAAGAGAGAAGGAAATTGTGGATGGTAAGTCTCAGGAAGTGCATGTTGAGATTCTGGGGCATGTCAACATAAAAATAGAGATGATGTTGGGTGTTTCCGAAAACATTAAAGTAGACAAGTCCCCAGAACCTGATGGGATCTATCCAGAATACTGAGGGAGGCAGGTGACAAAATTTCTGGGGCCATATATGAACTATTTGTGTCCTCTTTGGTCACAGGAAAAGATCCAGAGGACTAGAGAAAAGCCAATATTATTCCTTTGTTTATGAAGAACAACAGGGATAGTCTGGGAAATTATCACTGGTGAGCCTTCAGTCAGTGGTATGGAAATATATTGGTGAATATTCTTAGGATTTACTCACATTTGAGAAAAATATAGACGTATTAGCGATAAGAAGCACGGATTTGCATCAGGAAGGTCATGCCTCACAAACTTGAATTTTTTGAGGAAATGACAAAGATAATTGTTGAGCGATAGGTGGTAGATATTGTCTTTATGAACCTTAGCAAGGCTTTTGACAGAGTCCTTCATGGCAGACTGATACAAATGGTGAAGTCACACAGGATTCATGGTGAGTTGGCAAGATGGTTACTGAGCTAGCTTCGTCATGAAAGAAAGAGAGTTGTGGAGGAAGGGTGATTTTCTGATTGGACATCTGTGACCAGTAGTGTTCTTCAGGGGTCAGTGCTGAGATCCCTGTTGTCTATAATGTGATTTGGAAGAGAATGTAAGTGGCCAAATTAATAAGTTTGCAGATGACATGAAAATTGGGGGAATTGCATATAGTGAGAAGGATCGCCAGAGGATCCAGGAGGACATTGATAGGGTGGAGACTTGGGCAGAGAAATGGCAGATGGATGTTAATCAGGCCAAATGCAAATGCTTCCTTTGGTAGGAGAGACTAGGAGCCAAGGGCACAGCCTGAGAGTAAAGGGAAGACCTTTCAGAATGGAAATAAGGACGAACTTTTTCAGCCAGAGAGTGATGAATCTATGAAATTCACTGCCGTAGAAGGCTGTGGAGGCCAGGTCACTAAGTACATTTAGGACTGAGATAGATAGGTTCTTGATTATCAAGGAGATCAAGGATTACGGGGAAAATGTGGGAGAATGGTTTTGAGGAACTTATCAGGCATGATTGAATGGCAGAGCAGACTTGATGGGCTCAATGGCCTAATTTCTGCCACTATGTCTTATGGACTTACTGGCTTAATGCAGGAGGGAAGTACACAGTAAATGGCAGAACCCTTAATAGCATCGACACACAGGGATCTAGGTATACAGGTCCACAGTTCCCTGAATGTGGCATCAAAAGTGTATAACATAGTCAATATGGCATACAGCAGGATTACCTTCATCGGTCAGGTGCAGAGTATAAAAATTGGCCAGCCATGTTGCAGCTGAATAGAAAGTTAGTTGGGCCACATTTGGAATATTTTGTAAAGTTCTGGTCGCCACATTACCAGAGAGATGTGGAGGCTTTAAGAGGATGTAGAAATGGTTTACCAGGATGTTGCCTGGTTTAGAAGGTATTAGCTATGAGGAGAAGTTGGACAAACTTGGTTGTTTTCAACTGAACACCAAAGGATGAGCGGTAACCTAGGCATGGATAGAATGGACAGTCAGTCTTTTTCCCAGAGTAGAAATGTTACTTACTAGGTGACACAGGTTTAAGGTAAAAGGCATAAGTTTAAAGCAGATGAGAGAGGCATTTTGTTTTACACAGAGGATGGTAAATGCCTGGAATGCGTTGCCAAAGGAGCTGATGGAGACGGCTACAATATCAACGTTTAGTAGGCATTTTGATAGATTTATATACAAGCAGAGAATAGAGGGATAAAGGCTACATAGATGCAAAACAGTTTTGGTTTGGAAAGGCATCATATGTCAATGTGGTCCAAAGGGCCTATTTCTGTGCTGTACTGTTCTTTGTACTTTGTACTTCTATATACCCCTACACCCCAGGCTGTGTAATGACTTGAGATGCTCTCAGTACAGCCAACCCACTTTCACTGACTTACGTTTTTCTCCTTCCCTGGGTTAATATCATCCATCCCTTTGCCTCTCGCTCTCGCGCTCGCTTGTGCTCCCTCTCATCTCTGTCTCTCCCATCTGCTTATTCCTCCTCCAAACTCCTACTCCTCTACCTTGTGTCCTCAGCATTTTTACCACTGTCCTAGCTACTATGAGTTCTGAGAAGGGTTACTATACTCAAAATACTAACTCTCCTTTCTGTCCACAGAGGTTGCCAGACGTTCTGAGTTTCTCCAGCAATGTCTGTTTTTGTTTCATACCTTCAGCATTTTTTTTGTTTTACTCCTGAAGTGGGGATATTTGCTGATGACACAAAACTAGTTGGGGATTGTCAGAGGTAAAAAGGACGTAACAAGTCTTCAGATTTTGATGACATAAGCGAGTGGGCAAATGCAGTATAACATGGATAAGTGTGAAGTTGTCCATTTAAGACAGGATAGACTGGGAAATGTTGTAGGGCCTTTTTAAATACATAAAATATTCCATGGCATCGTTTTGACGAATATTGGAGATGTTCTCCCTAGTGTACTGCCCAATATTTATCTCTGAACCAACATCACTAAGACTGGTTATCTGCTCATTATACATTTGCTATCCATGAGGGCTTGCCATCAGAAAATTGTTTGCCCCAGTTCCTACGTTACAACAGTGATTACAGGTTAATAAAAAAAATTGGAAATAAAATGCCTAGGGCAACCTGAAATTGTAAAAGATATTATATAAATGTTATTTGTTTTCATTTATTGAAATCTGATGGTGTGGAGGTATCCAAGCACAATATGTATTTCTTTAGAATTTATCAGCTCTCTCCTGAAAGTGATGAAGTTAGAGGGCAATGGAGATAGGGTTGGAGAGCGGGACTAGCTGGGTAGCTCTTTTGAGCACCAGTGCTAACATGATGAGTTGAACGGCCTCCTTCTGTATTGAAAAATTCTATGATTCTATCCAACATGTGCTTCAATGGGTCCCTTTAGTCCCTTTTATGTCAATATCTCTTGGTAGATAAGATCTCAATTTAGCATTTCATTGCGTAATTTCCTTGCATTTAAGAATGGCTCTGTATAAAGGTTTTGCTACTGATGTGATTAACTGTAATTTTAAAATCCATTTGATTAGTTGTATTTTGTCCGATTGCTTGCTTGTGTGTGATGTTGCCTGACTGGACAACGAGAGACTCTCGGTAACATTGGTAATGAGGGCAGAGTAACAGTGATTTAGAGACAGCATTCGGATGGCATGTAGCTACAGACAGATAAAATGTGAGAGATGGTGGTTAACAGTGAATGGAGTGAGATTGTATGTGTGAGGATTATCAGTCATAGCATCATAGAATTCCTACAGTACAGAAAGAAGCCATTCAGACCACTGAATCGGCACCGATCCTCTAAAGAACATCCCACCCAGATGCACCCCATAACTCTGCATTTATAATAGCTAACCCACATGCCTGCACATTATGGGGCAATTTGGAATGACCAATCCACCTAACCTGGACATCTTTGAACTCCTAGAGGAAACCTGAGCACCTGTAGAAAACCCATGCAGACATGGAGAGAAAAGCAAACTCCTCACAGTCACCCAAGTCTGGAATTGAACCTGGGTTTCTGGCTCTGTGAGGCAGCAGTGCTAACCACTATGCCACTTGTGCTGAATGTGTGCTGTAAGCAGGATATCTTTGTGGCTGCTGTACCTGTACAGTGCTGGCCAGGGGCAACGTTGCACAGCCAATGCTTGTCTGGATGCACAGCGGCCTTTCAAAGATGGTGTGGACAGAAGGGGTGCATGCCTTTTGCCAGATATCTGCAAGTTGTTCTGGGAACAGGATGTTGTAAGATGAGGTATGAATTAGATGTGAGAGATGCTGTAAATGTAGAGTAGGTAGTTAATAAGGCAATTCAATGAGATACAGTGAGAAAACTCACTTGACCTTGTAGCAAAAAGCCCTCCAAAAACCTTGAGATAACTCTCGTTTAGAGAAGAAAATGAGATTCACCTTTTTTAAAAATTCATTTGTTGTCTTGCTTAATACCAGTACCAGTCTATTCTCATTAAGTTTTCAATCAGGCAGTTGCTTCCGGAACCCTGCCTAGCTACGCAGGTAGACAACACCAAGGGTTGACAGGCCAATATCACCATGGTCAGCATGATACACAAAGAGAGAATTCTTTCTGAAACAGGCAAGAGAAAAACAGCTTCAGCTAATTAAATACTCGAGCTTCCTTCAGGGTAAGCATAATGAAAGGGAAGAAATTATTTCTCAAGGAAAAATGTGAGTTGGCTGTGGACTCATCCATCCATTTGATTTAATTTTTTCATTCATAAACTGTGCGGCCATTGTCTGAGTTTCAAAGTATTGAATTTCAAGTTCTAAATGATGTTTGAATGCTTGCTCAGGAGCACTATGTACTTATTATTGATAAAGTTCAATTTCAAGGTCTCTCATTGTAGAGTAGGGTTGGTTAGTTAGAAAATATAACTGAAGAGAAACATATTTATAGTCCTGGCTCCACACCATCTGACTATTTCATCTGCCCTTTTATATGTAGTTAATAGTCTATGACACCTGCTGCTGCTTATGACTACTCCTGAGAGGGAATGTGCTGACATTGTACACATCTGTCTTGTGCCATTGTCATTTGCCCACTGTAGCTCATCTGCAACCACTATATGATACCCATGATCCAACAATATCTAGCACAAATCCTCCTTCTGCTGCCCTCCACTTCACCCTCCAGAAAAGATGTCTGAAGCTTTTCAGCTCAGTCAAATGGCCAACGTATTGACTTTTTCTTTGGATGTTCTTGCAATTTCAAGTACCTCTTCTTCATATCTGTAATTTATTGTATAGGGAAGTTTTAGCGTTGTCTTAACATCTACATTCTAAAGGCCTCTATTTTCTCTTGCAGATCTTTACTTATTCTCCAGGTTTCAGAAGCATGTAAGACAATGAACAGGATGTGACACCTGTTGAGTTTTCTTTCCAGTTATAAGCTTGAGTTTTCTCGTTAACATATCCTTTGTCTTCATAAAATTACTTCCGGTTATCTTTATCCTTCTTCTAAACTTCTGCATCACATCTGCCATTTCTTGTTGTTGTTTGTCTTAAATTGACAAACGTACGTACTTGTTCCAGCATGACACTGTCCACTTCCATCTTCATCTAGTTTCTTCTGATACATTCCTTCTAAATACAATTGATTTGTCTTTTTGGTGTTAAGACTCAGTCTATATTCTAAAATTTTATATTTTGCTTGATCTACAATATTTGTAGGTCTTCTTTGAATTCTTCTAGTAGCACCATGACATCAACATACTTCAAGTTTATGTTCTTGCCTCTAACTTTTACCCATAGAGTCCATCTACTTCTCTGAATATTTGTTCTGTGTACAAATTGAACAATTTTGGCAGTTGTAGATCGCTTGTGTCCTCTTTACACTGGAAACACAACTTATTGTCTCTCTTCGAGCTTGATGCCTATTATTTGGACTTGCTATAGACTTGATAAATCTCACATCTTTACTGTCAATGTCACAATTCAGCAACACATGTAATACTTTTGGTGATTGCCACCATCAAACACTATTATAGTCTAGAAGTGAATTTTTTTATTAGATATTTATCAGAGATTGTTCTTTGGTTACATGTTCCCTCTCTTGTTCCAATTCAAATCTACATCTAGACTGTATTTCATCAAATTCTGATACCAATATGTTATTACTCCCTTCTGTTATGACTTTCAAGACCGTTTTAATTAAAATTTTCGTATTCTAGGCCCAACCATTTCAGCTGCTTCCCTCCACCCTTTGGTCAGAAGTGGGGATGTTTACTAATGATTGCACAATATTCAGGAGAATTTATGACTGCTGTGACACTGAAACAGGCTGATTCCACGTTCTGCAAGATGTGGATAACATCCAAGCTCACGATAACAAGTGGCAAATAACATCTATGTCATGCAAATACAATTACCTTCCCCAACAAGGGAGAATTTAACCATCTCGCCTTGACATTTAACACCATTATCATTGCTGAATTACCAAATATCAACATTTTCAATGGTTTCTATTGATCAAAACCAAAGCTGGAACAGTGTTATGCATACAAGACTACAAAAGCAGATCAGGAACATGGAACACTTTGACAAGCAACTTGTCACTGGCTTCCCCAAAGTTTGTTTACCATCTGCACATTAGGAGAGTGATAGAACTCTCTTTACTTGCCTGAATGAGTGTAGTTGCAACACCAAAGAAACATTACATCATCCAGGACAAAGCAACCTGGTTGACTGACACCTCATGCATCACTTAAGCAGACGGACCACTTGGGGTTGTTCAAGAAGGTGGCTCACCACCACCTAATGGATGAGCAGTAAATGCTGGACTAGACTGTGTTGCCCACATCCAGTGAAACGATTTTTAAAAAGATGACGTGTTAAGCTTACCAACATATTTGCCAATCAATTTAATGGTATTGTGGAGTTCAGGACAAAAGCTGCTAGATGCATTCCTGTGCCTGTCTCCATCTCACAACCCTTTGATTTTAAAATTCTCATCCTGTGTTCAGTTGTTGCACCACTTCATCCCTCCCGAACTCTTTAATCTCCTGTAGCCCTATAACATTCCAGGGGCTCTATGTTTATGGCCTCAGTAGAATTCGGAGAGGTATAGGTTCAAATTCCAAAGTCAATGCATTGCTCCTTAACAAACAAAGGGAGTTCTAATGTGTTTGGGCTCCTGTGGCATAATGGTGATGTCCCTACCTCTACAAACAGCTTGGATTTATGTCCCAATTTCTCCAGCGTTATGTCTGAACATATTGATTATCACTCCAACCTCACTGTTTGCTTTGACTTGCCTTGCCTCTAAGCTCTGAAGTTCCCTTCCTAAAACTCTTTGCCTCACTACTACTCTACTGCACCTTTTAAGATTCTCTTTCATGTTTAACATTTTGGCAAAGTTTTTGCCACCCATCCAAATACCACCTTTTCTGACCTGGTGTTATTTCTGCCTGGTGAACAATTGTGTTTCATAACGTGGAGGATCTTGAAACACACTATATAAATGCAAATTGTTTTTGAAGGGTGTGGTTCCCCGAACCCAAAAGCTGAAATAGCTTTTGTTAGGATTAGGACTGTTAAAGGATGGAAACTGAAAGAACTGCGGATGCTGTAAATCAGGAATTAAGAAAGTAGTTGCTGGAAAAGCTCAGCAGGTCTGGCAGGATCTGTGAAGAAAAATCAGAGTTAATTAGATTAGATTAGATTCCCTACAGTGTGGAAGCAGGCACTTCAGCACAACAAGTCCACACCGTCTCTTGGAGCATCCCACTGACACCCATCCCCCTATAACCCACACACCCTGAACACTATGGGCAATTTAGCATGGCCAATCCACCTAGCCTGCACATCTTTGGACTGCGGGAGGAAACCACCCAGAGAAAACCCACGCAGACATGGAGAGAATGTGCAAACTCCACACAGAGAGTTACCCGAGGCTGGAATTGAACCCCAGTCCCTGGCACTGTGAGGCTGCAGTGCTAAACATTGAGCCACCATGCCAATGTTTCAGGTCCGGTGACCCTTCCTCAGAACTTTCCCAGTTCAGATAAATGCAGGAAACAGTATCCAGTGGAATGCTGCAGGTACCTATGTTAGGGCGTCAACTGTTTACAGTCTATGTCAGGGATTTGATCGAGGGGATCAAATGTATCATAGCTAAATTTGCTTTTGGCATCAAGGTAGTTAGGAGACTAAATTGTTAAGAGGAAGTAAAGAGTTTACAAAGGGATATAAACAAGTTGGATCAATAGGCAAAAATTGGCAGAGTATAGCAGGTAAATGTTAATTTGTCTATTTTGGCAAGAAGATTAGAAAACCAAAGCTATTTAAATAGGGCAGTATTGCAGGAGTTGGTTGTATGGAGGAATCTGGGCGTCCTGGTAAATGAATCACATAAGATTAGACTGCAGGTACATCATGTGATTATGAAGGCAAATGGAATGCTGTCAGTTATTGCTTGATGACTAGGGTTTAAAAGTAAAAATGTTTTACTGCAACTGTGTGAAGTATTGGTGAGACCACATCTGAAGTACAGCATAGTTTTGGTTTCCTTTGCTGAAGAAAGATGTAATTGCCATGAAGAAGTTCATGAAGGTTGACTTGACTCACTCCAGGGATGAAAGTTTTTTTAAAAATAAATATTAGGACTTCATTCATTGGAATTTGGAAGAATGTGAGATAACCTTATTGAATTATTGATGGAGCTTGATTTGGTAGATGCTCAAAGAATGGTTCCTCCTGGGGATAATATAACTATGGGACAAAGTTGGCATGAAAGAGAACATTAATAGGTGCAGTAGAGTAGTAGTGAGGCAAAGAGCTTTAGGAAGGGAACTTCAGAGCGTAGAGGCAAGGCAAGGCAATTTAACAGTATAGATCTCCTTTTTAATAGAGAGATGAAGAGCTTTTGTTGTCTTAGACGGTTATTAGTTGTAGAATTCTCCTCCCTAGGAAGTAGTAGAACTGATATTTAAACTTATTCAAGATTGAGTTACATAGATTTTTGGTCTACAGGATGTGTAGACAGGAAAATAGACCTGAGACTACAAGCAGATCTGCCATTATGTTACTGAAGAATAGAGAAGTCTTGAAAGTCCGTAAATACTATTGCTGCACCCAGATCCTATGTTGACAATTCCAATGAACTCATTTACATCTTATGTACATTCATGTCTACGTTTCTCAAAGAGAATTTGACCTCTCCCAAAAATGTTCCCAAGTGGCATCTTACCTTATTCAAAGCTATCCCTGGACTCATCCAACAGAATACACAATTTTTCAAAAGGGCACCTAGCTCCCTATTAACTCCCCCAGCTTTTAATCTTTGCCTGAAAAGTATAAAGCCCACAAGTCACGTCATCCATTGGTAAAAATTTGATCTAACTGAAGACAACTGAAATTTGACAGGTGTAGTCATTGCTTTGTACCCCTTTCTCTGGGCAAAAAGGGTGAATGGTAGGTTTGGAGCATGGATTTCTAGATTCAGGGCTCTAGCACCATTTTGCTTAGATGGAGACCCTTAAGGCTTAATTATCTCTGAAACAGAGCTATCTGGGACAAGAACTGTCAGTTATCAGAAATGTTCTTTTCTCTTCTATCCAGGTAGTTTCTTAAGAGACAGAGGATGTTTGACAAAACAAAAAATCCCTTCCAATCCTACCAAACAGCTACTGTAACTTTGGAATAGAAATTTGTTTCTGTAATTTGGCTTTGAAGAGTTGTGTCACAGGTGAACCTGTTAGTTCTGAAGTGTGTGCATGCACCTTAGCAAAAGGCAGGAATCTTGAAAGGGGAATTTTTGAAGTAGCTTGCTGCTGAATTAATTGTTTTTCAGCTTGGAAAAGTGTTGCAGAACATTTGCCAATGCATTCATCATACTACAGCATGCTGAATACTTGGCTCCCAGGGGTTCTGTTATGAAGATTAATTTGAAGATCATGTGTTGATATCCATATATTTTTCATTAGGCTCATTCAAAATCTGATCACAATATTGAAAAGATGTATAAATCTTTTTTTTCTCACTACCCTTATAAAGACACCTACAGATACCAAGTAACTTCCACATGCCACTGAACATGAATAACTTGTTCCCTAACTGAAACACTAGCCACTTTTGCTTGTGGATATCTACAAACCTTACACAGCAGCTTCACCGGCTTAGATGGGCTATTTTAATGGCTGAATCTGCAGCCAGTCACAAATCAACCACCTATCATGAGTGATCAAGCAGTCCATGAATATCTTTGAAGGCTGCTGATCAATCAGGTCACACTGAAACCCCATGGGAAACTGATCAATACATTTTCATAAGTGCTCTTGGTAATCAGTCAGTCAATGAATGAGCTTCATGAACACTACAGAAAATAGCAAAGGTTTTCTACTTGAAACTATATTTTAACCCAGAGACCACAGACGCTTTTTAAAGCCTGTTTTGCTGCATCTAATTGAGTAGACTCCTCTCCTGGATTCCTGTCCATACTTGTACATCACCTTTCAGAGAGTAATGCTCTGTTTATTCTTTGTATTAGGTGGCATTTTGGAAGGAGTGATATGAGAATACCCACTAATAATTGTTCTATTATTCGTGTTACAGGCCTTGCATTCAAATATTCCAACCTGCTCAACAAAGGATATTGGCCTATACAAAGTTGGGGTTCCAAAGGTGCAAGCAGCCCAGCTATAGTTGGCATTCACCTGCATGATGAGTAGCAGCAAAATATTCAACTGTGAGGCATCACTGTGGAAACTGATGCTGTCCACAAATACAAAACTATCCAATAGGGATCAGAGTCAAGTAATTGGGAGCAAAAATCTTGGCTGATCTTTCTCTCTTCTCTCTTCTTATTCCTGAAACACTCTGTTTACTGCTGGTGTCAGTTGAAGTCAGCTAATTCAATGCAGATCGTAGATTACTTCTACAACCTGGTCAAGGTGAGTTGATTCCTATTACAGACAGTTTATTGATGAGTCGATTCATTGGAGCTCATTTATAATCATAATCATGTGCTTTGATAATGACCAAAGTCCAGTTCATCAAAAGCCTGTTGTTTATACCTTTTAGTGTTTAGGGATGCCCGTCCCATTTCATTCACTCAGATAATTCCCAATTCATGTCTTTCGAGAGATCTGATAAGTGAGGATGAATTGGCAACTGAAAGAGGTGAGCCAGGAGCATGTATCTGAGGGTGATGGTGCAATAATGTGCATGCATAAAATATTCAAGCTGTTTAAAACAGAATACCGTGCCTGTACTTCAGTAGGAGTGACTATAAAATGCTAGATTTTGTTTTTAGTGGTCTACATTTTACTGAAACCTCTCAATAAAATTTCATGCAGGTTAATACATGCTGACAGTGTGTTCTAAGGCAGTAATTCAATGGATGTTTTTGATGAATGAAATTTGAATGCCCGATGAACATCAGTAGGAAATCTTGATTCAAATCCAACTCAGACTGATGGTATCAACATTTTCTTATTCCAAGAAAAAGCATATTCAGAACTCAGAACATTGGAAAGTACTTCACAGGCAATGAAATTATTTTGAACCCTCCAGTCCCACAAAGTTCCCACAAAGAGCAATGTGCTCTTGACCAGATTTTGTTTATGTGATGTTGATTGATAGATGAATACTTGTCAGGGCAACAGGCATAACTCCCTGCTTTTTTCAGAATAGTAGTAAAGCATATTTTGTATTAACTTGATGAAACAGTTAGAGCCTCGATCTAAGGTCTCAGCCACAAGATGGCAACTCCAACTGTTTTGTCCTCCCTCAAAACTACACTGGGGAGTCAATCTAAATTTTGGTGCTCCAGTCTTTGGAGTGTGACTTAACTCTACAACTTTTGATTCAGAAGTAAGAATAGTGCCAACAGAATCATAGCTGACAAACTCCATCTGAACTGAATTTGAAAAATTATTAGAGTAGCTAATTACCTTATTATATGCACATGTATGTGCACAGTACAAAATGCTGTCTCAGTATTGTTTGATTTAAAGCCAGTAGGTTTGGTCAGAGAGGTTGGTATGAAAAAGGATAACATGTCAGCTGATGAGTTGGTGGGCAGTGTGATTTCCATCAGGGCTCATAACAAAAAGTTTATAACAAAGTCTTTTTATTCAGCAAATAGCAAGACAAACACACTCAGCAAATAGTCTACAGAGTTTACTTCAGAAGGACTTTTATAAACTAGGAGAAATAAAACTCATTCCACAATTACAGCCACTTCTCTTAATAAAAGTAGTTATTTTTCCAGCTAATGATTGAGGCAGAGATTAGGAGATTATTAATCAACGCCACATCCAGAGCCTAACTGAGAAGTTTATGTGGATCCTAGGTATTATGTAGCATATTGCCATCAGCATAGTTTGAAACAGGTATTGCAAAATTGGCTCTTCATCTTTAATGGATCTGAACAGGAACTTCTTCTTGTAACAGAAATTTATAAGACCAATATACTAATTTGAATTTATGTAGTATTTTTAATGTAGCAAATCATCCTAAGATGCCTCACAGGATTGTGTACAGATAAAGAGTAACACTGAACCATAGAAAAATATTTAGACAAATGACCAAAAGCTTATTAAGGGGTATGCTTTACATGTATCTTAAAGGAGGAGGTTTATGGAAAGTGGATGTTGAGAAGCTAGCCAGGACCGCATTGAAGTAGTCAGGTCTGGAGATGACTAAGCAAGATAGAAAGAACTTAATTTTGAATGGTGTTTTTCAAAATGCTCTAAAGGAGGGAAAAATGCAAGGTCACAAGGAATGTAATCTGTAGCATAATGTAAGGATGTGTTCATTATCCTTAAGTCAGTTATCAATCTCAGGATGGGGAGTTTGGTGGGTTGTGCATGAAATTCAATGATAGAGGCAATAGCAGAACAACAGGATATATTTTCAAAGCCATATAATTGCTTTCAACAAATTACATAGAATCTTACAGGAGTCGGAGGGTTTTGGGCTATGGTGAGCTTCATAGCAGATTTGGATGAGAAGTCCAGGAAGGCTGATCTCGACATTGAAAACACCCCACTCTACCTTTTCTGTTTTTATCAAGCTGCATGATGAGTTTCCTGCTAGGAAGTGATGAGTAGCCAACTTGTTCATTATTATTTGGCTTCCACTTTTACAAAGTGTGCCAAACAAGGTAGATATGAAAAGATCTTGACATGGAAATCAAAATTTGTATCTGGTGACTTCAGTTCGACACTTGCTTGAAAAGACCTCCATGTTGCTGAGGACCAGACAACATCCGTGGACACATTCCGTGGGTGTCATTACATGCACCCCTCACCAACAGACATTGGCATCCTTCATTTGCCAACTTATGACCATCAAGACACCTCCCTGATACACAGGCAGGAAGCTCAGCCTTGCATTGAAGTGTGAATTTACCTTCAAGGCAGTGATCGACAAATTCTTGATCTCAGAAGGAATCAAGGGCTACAGGGACAGTGCAGGGAAGTGGAGTTGAAATGTCTATCAGCCATGATTTAAATGGTGGAGTGGACTTGATGGGCCAAATGGCCTTACTTCCACTCCTATGTCTTATGATCTTATGGAATTGGCAACTAGCATTGAAAGGCTGTACCAATCATGTATTGCTCTCAAAGACAGGCACCCAGCTCACAGATTTCACCAGGCTGCATCTCAGAACTGCTCACTTGTCCCATTAGTATTTGTTCATGTGGAACCTACTTGCATGTGAGCATCCTTCCTTGTCTTGCCTGCTGTGCCAATCAACACTATCATACAAACAGGCAGTTTGCCTTATTGATCATTCATTAGGTGTGCATCTTATTGTACAGCAGTCTATATGACAATTTCACACTTGTACCCAACAGCTTAAATGGTAAAAATGCAGCACATGCAGTGAACAAGGAGCAATGTCTCAAAGTCTTGGGGGAGTACCCTTAGTGAAGTCTCTAGAGACACCTGCAGCTTCTAGGCAATAAAGGCCATTACTTCCCATGAACTTGTAACTCTGTTCCTCCTTGTGCATGTGGACAAAAGCCAGTTTCCTGTTCTGTGTGGGGCTGAGTAAGTGCCTGGTCTCTGGCAGTCTTCGAAGTACTGGTGGCCTGGGTCATTTCTTCCTCAATCAGCTGAAGAGCTGTTGCAATGAGGTGCTCATTGGATTGTGCACCCACACTTTCTAAGTCAAATGTTACTAATGCTGCTAGTATCTGAGCTGTTTGTGGTGCAGGAGGTAGTGTTGCAGATATTATCTCTGAAGCCTCAGTACTTTCATCCTCAGAGGTTAAGGAGGTGGCTTCTTGGCAGTCTGTAGTTTCACTGCTGTGGTGCTGGAGATGCTGGGAATATCTGCAAGATAAAGAGAGAGGAGGGATCACAACCAGTAGTAAAGTGAAGTTGTGTGTAATGAATGACACTGATGGTGGAGTTACCATCTGGGTTGGATTGAAATAAAGAATTACGACATGGTTAGGACATGGATATCTCAGCAACCCCATAGGAGCAGTTTTGGGCTTCTTCTGTGAGGATCAGGATTCTCTCCACATAATAAGTGAGAACACTAATGTTAGGTGCTCCTTTTCACATCCAGACCCTTTTGGCCCTGTTTTGGGCTGTCCTCCCTTGTTAAGACAGAAAAGGGAGGGATTAAGTTAGATGACAGTGTCTAGCACAGCTCGAAGTATTCATGCAGGTATTGAGAAGTAGTGAGATGTTTTGAGAGAGTGAGGAGGCAGTACAGAGGCCATGCAGGTTTATTATTAATGGAAATCAGATTGAGTGAGGGAAGACGTTGTAGACAGTAATAAGATTGGCAGAGCATTTGCATTAGTGGGAGGTGGATGCAGAAGCAGATATGGAGTGAGTGTGAGACTGCAGAGTGAAGAGGTGTGGCACTTACCTTGGCACGGGGAGAAGGTCTTTGACCTTACCACAGTGCTGACCATTCTTCATCACATTGAGATGGCACTCACCCAGGTTGCCAGGTGGCAACCTCACATTGGACTGCCAGGGTCTAGGGGTGTGACTTCCTTTGCTGGTCCTCTGGGAAGTGGACACCTCTGCTTTACCAGAACCTTGACCAGGACTTGTGGGTCCCTTTCAGATAATGGAGGTGCCATCCTTTCCTTCTCAGACACCTTCAGGAAATGTCCATGACTGAACGTTAGTGTTCATGTAGGTTCATCAGGTAAAGTGATGAAGGGGCTACACTCCAAAAGCTTGTGATTTCAAAATAAACCTGGACTACAACCTGGTGTCGTGTGACTTATGACTTAAAAAATGTAAGATACAGCTATTATCTGGATGAGATAGCTGCCAACATCAGATAATTGTGACAAAAATATATGTTTAAGAATGGCAAACATTTCCACTTGTGTACTTGGTATCAACATTGAGTATTATATGGAATGACATTTTACTGCATTCTTTGTCATGCAATTTAATGTAAGGTGCAGAAAGACTAAGGTGTAATTGAAATCTTCTGTATTGTGTCTCAAAAGTGGCTTTGACTGTAATCTCATAAAAGCACTGGAAGTTCCAAATTTTCCAATTTCTCCTTTGAGTAAACAACCAAGTATTAGTTTATTACTGTTAATAGTCTCTTCACACAGGACAATTATAGACAGGAATCAGAGGAAACATTAATCAAACTATTTTGTGCTGAATTCAGATCCAAAGGTTAAAGGGTATTGTTCTCACCCAGTGCATCATCAGAAGCAAAATAGCAAAAGATTATGGAAGGAATTCTTTCATGTGCCTAAGTAATTTCTTTGCAAAAGACAGCTACATGGAGATAAAGGCTTTGCAATCCAAAATAATAATTTCTTAATTTCAGAATGTCATTTGGTACTGTTTATTTTGTATGCAAGTGGAGGACTGGAGCCATAACCTACAGAAATTGGCTGTGTGCAGCAATCCTACACAGCTATTCCAGTACTTTTGTGGAGACAAATCCTCAATGTTTTTCATTTCTAACAATGATTCTCAGTGGTATGAGTGAACTGTCATTGTGAAGGGATTGCCATTGTATCAGATGTTATCTGGGCTGTTTTACAATGAACTGACAGCTCCGTACAGTAAACTCTCAGTGAGCTCCATCATGGCATAATCTTGGCAGCACTGAAAAGATGCAGAGAGATGGGTAGTGAAAGAAAGAGGCATCAAGGATAACTATCACATTTCTGGATCACAGACACACATCAGTTCATTTTATGTCTTTTTCTTTGAAGCATCTTTTAATAAAAGGCCAGATTAGGAAGATTTTTAAAAATCAACACAACTCTTCATTTTCAATAAACAACATTGTATACATTTTGGAATAAAAGGAGAGGCTTCCTTCAAAAAAACTTTCATCAGGCCAATTTCAAGGTATCTCCACCATTTCTAGAGTATCTGGATTGGCGCAGGCTTGGAGGGCCGAAGGGCCTGTTCCCGTGCTGTAATTTTCTCTGTCCTTTGTTCTTTGTTCTTTATTTTTAAAGATTTAGATTCAGATTTTGATTAGTCAGCCAAAATTGTGATGCATTGCTCACAGTGACACTAGCAAATGTTTGAACTAAGACTAACAGTAAGTAATGGTTGAGACATTTATAGCTCTCTAGAGAGCCAATGACTGAAGACTATCAAATGATGGCAGAGAACTTGAACATAATTGTCTCAACCAACATTTGGAAATTGCTCTATAGCAATTATGAAATCACAGCCTTCGAAGGCCTTTGGAAAGTATACACACAATTACTGAATACTATCAGGAATGAGGAACTTCAGTTCTTTGGACAGACCGGAGAGGATGAGATGGTTCTCTTTAAGGCAGAATAGGCTAAGGGGAGATTTGACAGAGATATTTAAAATCATGAAGAATTTTGTCCAATAAGAAGAAAATGTTTCTGATGGTGGAAGTGTCAGTAACCGTGAGTCAAAATGATTGTTATTGATAAAAGAACTGGAGGCAGCCTGTGATTATGATAGCATAAAAGCTTGCATCGATGCGTGATAGGGAAAGCTTAATGATGTGAGCCAACCAAAGTGTGTGAAGTTGATTTTGGGTTTTCTGAAAATTGTTTTCCATCTGGTCCTTAGTAAAAGAGCTCTGTTTCAAGCTTTAGAAAGAGCATACCAAAACCACAACGATGGGTGATGAGAAGTCTCAGTTTAATTTCATATTGTTGCTTTTCCTATATTGCCCGAGATAATATTTCTTGTAGGAAGGTGGTTAGAGAAAAGAACACTTCAGTGAGGCGTTCAACAAGGTTCCACATAATAGATTGGTTATCAAAGTTAGATCACACAGTGTCCAAGGAGAGCTATCCATTTGGATGTAAGATTGACTTGAAGGTAGGAGACAGAGGATGATGGTGGAGGATGGTGTTTTTTACCAGGAGGCCTGTGACCAGTGGTGTGCTGCAAGGATTGTGTTGAGTCCACTGCTTTTTGTCATTTATCTAAATGATTTGGATTTGTATTTACGAGGAATGGTTAGTAAGTTTGCAGATGTCACCAAAATTGGTAGGTAGTGGACGGTGAAGAAGCTTATCCCAGAGTACAATGGGACCTTGATTAGATGGGCCGAAGGGCAGCAGATAGTGTTTAATTTAGATAAATGTGAGGTGTATCATTTTAGTAAGACAAATCAGGACAGACTTTTACACTTAATGGTACGATCCTGGGGAGTGTTGCTGAACAAAGAGACCTAGGAGTGCAGGTTCAAACTTCCTTGAAGGTAGAGTCACAGGTAGGCAGGGTAGTAAAGAAGGCATTTGGTACATTTGATTTTATTGCTCAGTGCACTGTGCGTAGGAATTTGGGGTGTCGTGTTATGACTGTACAGGACATTGGTTAGGCCACTTTTGAAACATTGCAATCAATTCTGGTCTCCCTGCTAAAAGACAGATGTTGCTACACTTGAAAGGGTGGAGAAGAGATTGACAAAGACGTTGCCAGGGTTGAAGGGATTGAGCAACAGGGAGGGGTTGAATAGGCTAGACCTTTTCTTGTGGAGTGTCGAAGGTTGGGGCGTAACCTTAGAGGTTTATAAAATCATGAGTGGAAAGGATGGAGTAACAGTCAAAGTCTTTTTTTTTCTAGGGTAGAGGAGTCCAAAACCAGAGGCCATAGGTTTAAGGTGAGAAGAGAAAGATATAAAACGTACCTAAGGGGCAGCTTTCCACACAGAGGGTGGTGTGTGTATGGAATGAGCTGCCAGAGGAAGTGGTGGAGGCTGGTACAATTACATTTGAAAGGCGTCTGGATGAGTACATGAATTAGAAAGGTTTAGAGGGATATGGACCAAATGCAGACAAATGGAACTAGATACGGATATTTGGTCGGCATCGTCAAGCTGGACCGAATGGTCTTTTTCTGTGCTCTACATCTGTATGACTCTGCGACATGGGGCATAGAGGCACAGACAGAGAGTTCGGATGATTTGCTGATTTTCAAAACCATTGTTCATGTCCCCGTTGTATGCTCTGAAAGTTTTAATTAGCCATTGACTGCAAAACTGTGTTTTCTCCTCCATACTTAAGGGGGGAATATACTCACATTGGAGGTGACACAGAAACTGAATTGGTTCAAAGACTGAGAGGGTTGCCTTAAGATGAGAAGCTGAATAAATGAGCCTGAAGAAGAATGGGAGGTGCTGTCATTGAAGCATTCAAGATTCTGAAGGACTTGCTAGGTTAGGCAATGGTGCCACAGTGGTTCATTGGCTAGCACTGCTGCATCACAGCGCCAGGGACCTGGGTTTGATTCCACCCTTGGGTGACTGTCTGTGTGGAATTTGCACATTCTCCCCGTGTCTGCGTGAGTTCCCTTCGGGTACTCTGGTTTCTTCCCACAGTCCAAAGATGTACAGGCTAGGTGGATTGGCCATGCTAAATTGCCCATAGTGTTCGGTGATGAGTAGATTAGGGGGATAGGTTCTCGGTGGGGTGCTCTGAAGGTTGGTGTGGACTTGTTGGGTTGAAGGGCTTGTTTCCATACTGTAGGGCTTCTATGATATTGTGCCTCCTGTTTGGAGAGTTTATAACGTGATTGGCGGGCTGTGGTGGGGTGGAATAGTCTTAGGATAAGATTAACTATTTCAAACGGAAATGAGATTAAATCCCTTCATTCAAAGAATTGTAATTCTATTGAATTCTCCGAGGGTTATAGATGCTTCCTCATTAAAAACATTTAAAGCTGATGGAGAGAGATATTTGGTTTCTCAGGGAATCAAGGAATATCAAGTGTGGGCAGGAATATGGAGCTGGAATTCACTATTAACCAAGACCATACTAAGTAGTGGAGCAGTCTCAATGGTCAGTATGATCTTGTTTTGCTCCTATTTCTTCTGATGTTATGTCTTACAAATGAAACCTTTTCAACTCCTTCACAATATGGAGACATTCGGTCTTTGTACTGCTTTCCTATTGGCTGTGCCACTGAGGGGAGATGACTATTGCCCTCACAGACACCTTTTCAGTTAGATGCCAAAGCACATATCAGCGCTGTGGGTCAACACAATAATTCTGTCCTCACCTCTGCACTGATAACCTGATGGCCACCGCTATTACCAACTCCTGGCAGTAGAAAAGCTGTCCTGATTATGTGAATGGCTGGAAGGGGCCAGAATAGGAACCTTGTCGACTTGTGCTGGGAAGACAATTAGGATAGAATAAGCTTGAATGCCTGTAATCAAAGGAATCCTGATAGGGTTTGTTGCATGGCAATTGTGTGATTCTTATTTAATCCCCGAGTCATCAGTAAGTTCCAGAGGGCTCAGGATACTTGAATTTAAGTTACTCATTAAAAGCCTAATTATCTTCCAGCTACTAGGGGGAAGTTTCTTACCTTGCCCTTTCGAGCTGTTCACTTAATGGGGACACATTTCTCATTGCCAGGAGTTGGTAATAGCCTCCCATGTGATCCTCCTAGCCTTCCTGACAGCTTACCTGCTGCAGTGGGCTTAACAAAATTTCATCCCTTGTGACTCAGATACAAAATGCTACCAATGAGCCACAGCCAATGCCTGTCCATAACTGAGGCTGAGTAATTACAAATCACAAGGTGTAAATTCTTGACGTTTAAATATTTTATTAAATTCACTAATTTCATCAACACTTTGCCAAATAAAGGATATAATTATGCGTATGATTTTGTATGGAGCGGATGTATCAAATTTGAACCCTAGATAGTTTCATTGGAACATATTTCTTGCACATGGTCAGTCTGTTATCCCATTGGTCTAGTGATTGAAAGGACAAGCATGATATTAGAAGCCGAGAGGAAAACCAGGTATTAAACTGACATCAACGATGCTGACTTTCTTCCTTTTGTGCTGTGTAATTTATCATCTGCAAGGTGGCTGGACATTGTAGTATCTTTAGGGCAAAAGTACTGGACCAGGTACAGGTGCCCTGTTATCATTTGATTGTCAGCTCAGTGACTACCAAGAACAGGTAAAGAGGAATTTCCATTATAGACTTGCATTGAAATATTTGGATAGCAATCCAAAAGCAAAATAAAAATATGAAGTGTTGCTGCTGATGTAGTAGATGCCTCAAGATGTTTTAGACTTGTCATAGGGTGAGATGTCAAAGTAGGGAAGATAAATATTTCATACTTGCTGCATTTCCTTCCTTTTACCATGTTTCCTGAGGCTGTCAGTTCATCTGCTATTCTGCTGCAATCATAAAAGTTCCCTGAAGGACAAAATTGCGTTTTGCTCTAACCAACAAAAAACCTCCTTGTATCCAAAGGATGTAGACATTCCTGGTATGCTAACATTTATTGTTTATCCCTAGTTGGGCTGAGAAAGTGGTGAGACATGTTCTTGGACTATGTAGTTATAGCAGTTGGATGTAACAGAGTGGATTACTACACCACTTGAGATACTCAGCCATAATTCTGAGAGTGTGGGGAGACACAGATGGGCCCTGACAAGATAAGAATGGAATGTTTCCATCCCTAAAGGACTGATTGTTTCATCATTGCAAAAACACAATCTTGTTCATATCTGTGATTATCTATCCTTACAGGTTATTTAAACTGAGTTGAAATTCTAAAACAGCTGGTGGTTAAACATGAATTCATATCAGATTTCTAGTCTAGTAATATAACCACACTACTGCTTACCAAAGACAGCTCCCCACATCAATCAATCTTTCAATATGAATTAGACAAAACTCAAATTCAGGTAAACTGTATGCTGCTCATTTCTACCCATTTGTAACTGGGCTGAACCTGCCAAACTAATTTTAGGTAAGATCCATGTGAGCTTGTCAGGGGTTTGCTAGCATATTACCAAATATGACAGACTTCATTTCCAAGGAGGTATAAGAGAAGCTGGGATTGTTCTTTTTAGAGCAGAGAAGGTACAAGAGAGGTAGTTTCGAGATATTCAAAAAATATATTTTAATAGTGTAAATAAGGTGATGCATTTTCCACTGACAGGAAGGTTAGTGTTCAGAAGACATTGATTTATGATAAATGGCAAAAAAAAACAAGGGGAAGGTGAGCATATTGTCAAACCAAAGTTGTAGGAATAGAAGTAGTCCATTCAGCCCGTTTAGTCAGCACTGCTATTCAATGAGATCATGGCTGACCTGATAATTCTCAACTCCATTTTCCTGCTTTATTCCCATAACCTTTGATTACCTTACTGATTAAAAAATTGTCTATGCCAGCCTTGAATACAGTTAACAAGCCTCCCTCCACAGCTCTCTGTTGTATTGAATTGCACAGAATGGCTACCCTCTGAGAGAAGAGTTTCCTCCACATCTCTCTTAAGCTCAGTGTAAGGGGTCACACATTTGTGGCCTCTGTTTTTAGACTTCTCAAGAAGACGCAACCTTTCTGCATCGACTCTATCAAGCCCCTTGAGAATTTTATAAATTTTATTAAGGTCTCCTCTCATTCGTCTACACTCCAATGAGGTCAAACTAATCTACTTAAATTCTCCTCATTAGGAAATCCCTCCATAACAGGAGTCAACACAGTGAACCTTTTCTGGCCTGCCTCAATTACCTGATGCAAGACTGATGAAACGTATTTATTTAACTCCAGTGCCATTTCCTGGTTCCCATTATTGTTTCCCCAGCATTGTTTTCTAAAGGGCCCTACTGATGTTGACCCCTCCTTTCCTTTTTTTGCATATTCAATAAAGTATTTACTGCCTGTTTTTATTTGACTTGTTAGTTTGACCACTGTTTTTTTTCGCCCTTTGTGTTTATTTTTGGCCATCTTTTGTTGGCTTTAAAACTTTTCCAGTGCTCAGATTTATCAATTAAAATTTGCTACATTGAATGTTTGCTTTTCAATTTAATGTTTTATTTTAAAACATCTACTTTTGATCGTTAGCTGTCTTTTATGCTAATAAGCTTCGATAGTCACTTTAAAAATTAAATTAGATCAGTACATGTTCTGAAGATATTTTGCAGAGTTGTGGGAAAAGAGTAAGGTGAATTATTGGGAACAGTTGAATAACTCTTTCAGAGTATTATTTGGAGTGGCATTGAGGGTAGCAAGGAATATTAATCTACTCTGGTTGGGAGAACTACAACATCCATCATCAGTAGTGGTTTGGAACCATCATTACTGACTAAGCAGGCCAAATGCTGAAAGATGTTACTGCCAGCAGCAGTTGGTGAGAGAATCTACACAAAGGAAAAAACTGCTTCACTTCATCCTCCCCAGTCTAGCTTTTTAGTACAGCTATTCATGACAATAACAGTAGAAATGATCACTGTCAACTGTTTTGGAGGTGACACCCAGTCTTCACACCAAGGATACTCTTCATAAAGTTGCGTGATGCTGTAACTATGCGAAGTAGATTTGATTCAGAACATATCTAATAGCTTAAATCTGTACATTATAACCTTCAGCAAGATTACATTCAACTGCAAAGAATGAACATGGTCAAGGAAAACTGTTAATTATCAATTACCACCACCACCTCTCCTTCCTTCTGCTGATGAATTAGTACTCTTCCATGTTGCACATCACTTAGAAGCACTGAGGGCACAAGGTCTTAATGTACTTTGGGTGAGGACTTCAATGTCCATCAGTAAGAATAACTTGGTAGCGCCATTACTTCTAATGAGCTGACCAAGTCCTAAAAGACATAATTACTGGATTGGATCTGCAGCAGTTGGTGAGGGAACCAAAAAGACAGAAGAATGTACTTGATATCCGCTTCTCCAATTCACCTGTTGATTGATCTTGCAAACAATGGATCAGATCTAAACCAAGAAATACTGCTACATCCAGTTTTGGATGGTGTCGGACAATTGAGCAACTCACGAAAGGACTAACGTCCACAATTATTTCCATGCTGAATGATGGAGAGAGCTCAGGACATCCATATACAGGACAAGGCTGAGACATTTGCAGTCAACTCTGGCCAAAATTACTGAATGGATAATTCATCTCAGCCTGCTTCTAAGATCCTCAGCCTCACAGGTGGCATGCAGAAATTCAGGAAGTTTTCTTTGCACCTTCCAAATCCACGACCACAGGGGCAGCAGATAAATGGGACACCACGAACTAATGTTCCTCTTCAAGGCACTAACCATCCTAATTTGGAAATACATTGCCTTTCCTTCAGTGTTAGTGGGCCAAGAACCTGGAACTCCCTTCCTAAAAGCATTATGGTGTTCCCAACCCAAATAAGCTGCAGCAGTTCAAGAAGTCAACTTTCCAAGTGAAATCAATTGAAAACACAAAGCGCTGGAGAGATGCGGCTGGTCTGACAGCATCTGTGGAGAGAGAAACACAGCTAATGGTTTGAGTTGAAGGAGTCATTTTACTTTATATTGCCGTCATTAATTATACTTCGTCTTCATTAGAACTAAAGGGTTTTGGAGAAAACTGTCAACTGGTTGGAGTCATACCTAGCACAGAAGAATCTGATTGTGGTTGTTGGAAATAAATAATTTCATCCCTGGGACATCATTTGCAGGAATCCTCAGGACAGAGTTCCAGGCACAACCATTTTTGGCTGCTTTATCAATGAACTCTTCTCCCACAATGCATGAAAATATGCAAATACATTAATGTAAAGATCAAATGGAGGTGTTCCAAAGAAGTTTTGGGAAGTTCTTTTCATTGCCTTTGTTTTTGGCATGTATCCCTTAATAAACAGCATCAAAACAGATTGTCTGGTCATCACCTCATCTTACCAGTTTCATAACTGGCTGAAACGTTTGCAAATTGTTAACAATCATTTGCACTTCTGGTGTCTTAACTTTGGTGAATTGTCATTTTGACACTGTTGAACTCAGTTTATGTTCATTAGCTATATTCAGAATTTTGATTCATGTTGTATTAGATATTGCACATACTTTTAGGATGTCACACTATTAACTATATATTTTAATATCATTATGTAATGCGATGGCAGCATCATATTGTTCCTTAGTTATGACAGATAATGGCTTGAGTATGGGGGTGGAATGGTGATCTCATTCAGCACTGTGTGCAGGCAGTATTGAGGCAAAATAGGGATTCCAGAGAGTGAATGTTTATCTTGCCTGTGTGGTATTGGAAATTCCTTGGTCATTCATTGATCTGGGTTGTCTTTCATTTTGGGAGAATACTCGTTTTGGAAGAATTACAAAAATGTTAAAAAGTAGCTATCTGTCCTTGAACAAGGATATTTAGAGAGTGATAGGAAGCAATAACATTAACTTGCAGTTACATAGATTTTTTTAGTTCTGAAAACATGTCAAGATACCTTTCAGAAGCATTTTCAAGTATAATTTGACATCAAGTCATATAAATAGATATTGAGATAGATGACCAAAGGTTTGACCAAACAATATGTTTCAATGAGTGTAGAGGAAAAAAGAGTTAGAGAGGCATGGGAAAGACATTTAAGACCTTTAGAGCCTGGGCATCTGAAGACACTGATGTAAATTGAGGAGTATTTAAAATCAGGATTTTGCAAGACATCATAATTCAAGGAATGTATGAATCTCTGAGTATTGCAGAGGTTGCAGGTGGTCATTTAGGGAATTAAAAACAAGGAAGAATGAAAATTTTAAAATAGGTTAGAATTAATAGCACTATTAGAACGGAATCCATTGTGGATCAATGAATATGGGGTGATCATTGAGTGGGACTTAGTGAGAGTTAGGATACAGGCAGCAGTATTTTCGATGGGTTCAAGCTTATAGCAGGTATTCTAAGTGTGGTTTTAAAAGTTATTAAAAGTTTCTAAGTTATTAAAATTAAATAGGTTAATTATTTAAATGTTAACATGTGCATTTACTAAAAATAAAATACCAATATATTTCTTTCAACTCTGTAGTTTATATTGTACTCACCAAAGATCAGAAAGAGCAAAGGTTAAGTCCGCAGGCACAACTGTAACAATGGCTTACATTATATCCTCAAATGTTACTGAAAACAGTCACTTTTTTTCTAATTTGTTTTAAACATAAAATGGAATCTATTAAAGCTAAGACCAACACTTTCGATTAGCCATTTATTGATTTACATCATTAGTTTAAAGAGGGTGCAAAATGGCAGACCAGCATGGTACATTGGAATATTTGAATCTAGAAATAACATAGAATGGCTGAGGTTTCTGGAGTAAGGGTGGTGTTGTTCAATCATTTCAAGGTGAAAATGGGTGAGATGATGATGAACAGGCTATCTGTGTAGTTCAGATACTGCTGTATGTGTAGATGTTACTCTTCACCGGTTATGCATAGCACCAGAAGACATGGATACAATCAAGGAGACAAGAAACTTATGTTTAATCATGGATTACTCATCATATTTTACTTTTCATTGGCTCCTAATGTGTGTCGAAGCCTAAGTGTGCTTATCCTTTGTGATTGCTTCTGTAACTTGGCAAGCTCTCCTACCATTACACACTTCTAGATGATATGAGAAAAAGCGTTTTGTCTGATGGGTGATCTTTCGATAATTCTAACCTCTGGAGAATGAGTTCTCTGGTTGCTATGTGTAGCAACCTCATAAGCATCCCTTTTGTTGAAACATTTCCAATGCTTCTCCACTTAGCAACCAGCAAATGCATTCCTCTCTCTTTTGCAGCATTTTCTTTATTTCCTCCTTGCAGCATCTGTTTTACTGTTGCATACTTGTGTATGATCTTTGTCCTTCCTGCATCTTCACAATGTTCAAATAAACTGCTAATATATATTGTTTTGTGAGATAGGCTCTTATGTCCCCCCCGGTCTCCTCAAATCGTTATTTTGGTCAGACTTACCGTCATGTAACCACTTTGAAACTCAAGCATGCCAGCATCTAATTGCTACTTCTTGAGACACCTTGTCTTTATCATTCCTATTTTCAGCCTTGCTGGTGCCTCTGATCTTTTCTTCCCGTGGAATTTTGACTAAAGACCCCTCCAACTTCTGAAGCCAAATAATTTTGACAATTTCATTAGCAGTTGAAATGATAACAACTTAAAAGTATATATTTTTCATTTCCTGTCATTTAGGAGTGACCATCAGGCTTTGGCCTCTGAATGACAGTATTGCACCATTTCTGCTGATTGCTGGAACATGTAGGAAAATTATAAATATCAATATTTTAACAACTGTGTTTTGCTTTTTAAGGCAGACATTGATTGTAGAATAATCAATATAAAAGCTCACCGCAGGTTAATAGTCACATACTGTACTACCCTGTAAGAGAAGTCTACAGCAAAACATGAAACTTGTTCCCTAATAATTTTAGCTGCTAGGAGATGATCAAATAGCAGGATCTGGTGACAGAATTTTTGATACACCATTAGCAAATGGAAAGCATCTAGTGTGAGATAGCTTATTAATGGGCAAGAGTCTTGGTTAGATGCCATCCTTCACTTTAATAGCAGAAATACTTGCTGATTTTCGCAACTAAAGTGGAGACTCAAACTGCGGTTGTTTGAATGTGATAAGGTGGGGTGATTGATCCTCTGTTGCCTTATGCCTCAGTTCAAATTCACAACTTCAAGAGAGGAGAAAATAACTACTCATAGAACTAGGGGTGGGATAGCATGACATGAATATGATGAATCCACTCTGAAGATACATTTCATGTGTGAACCACAAAAAATGTCTCCTGATAACCTATAATTATTTTTTTAATGTGAGGGTTTATTTATGGGTGGGCCATATTTTGACATGTTCAGCTTGCTAGACAAGCTGCAGGGAGCCTTGGTGGTGGTAGTGGGGCGGGAGATTGGGAATTGTATAACACAATAGGATTGCAGGGATATATTTAGAATTCACAACACATTTGGATGTATTTTTGCAAACCATGACTGAAATTGCATGCTGGATTCTCATATTGTGTGGAGATTTGATATTTCAAAATGTGTTACTTCAATAGTGGATGGGGTGACAATAAATGAATCGCTTTGTACTGGATTGTGCTGAAATTCTTGAGTGTTGTTAGAACTGCACTCATTCAGGCAAGTGAAGTTTATTTCATCATACTCCTGACTTGTGCTTGAAGATGGTGGTCAGACAGTGGGAAGTTTGGAGGGGAGCTTCTTGCTGAGGATTCCTAACCTGTGTCCTGCTTTTGTGGCCACAGTATGTATGATTATTTAATTGCTAGTAAATATTTAGCCTCAAAAGGTTGATAGCAGGGATTTAGTGATGGTAATTTAAGTGGATTTCAAAGGGAAATGGTTAGATTCTCTTTTGTTGGAGATGATTAATGCCTGGCACAGTGGAATGAGCATGTTCCTTGCCACTTATCAGTCCAACCCTCAATGTTGTCCAGGTCTTGATGCAAATATACATGAAATGACGGATTAGGTGCCAATGAGTTAGCTTTGATGTTGTTTCTCCATAAACTGCAAATAATAAGCAGGCCGTACCATAACTTGGCAAATGAATAAACAGCTCAGATGCATTGTAATGAAAACCCTTCATCTAATTTTTGTGAACAAGGAAGGAGGCACTCTGCGTGAGACACCTAAGGGAAGACTAATAGGATGTCTTTATTTCAACAAAACAAAGATGCAGAAGGAGTGATTGTATAACATAATTTATTTAAAATGTACTGGGGATAAAAGGATTTTTTTAGACTATGAATAGGAAAGTTGAAATGATGAAAAAAAAGTACAAGCTTGAGATGAGATAATGATCAGATAGTAAAGATATTTTTATATCATGCCCAGAATGTGAGATATGTGCTCAATTTGTCAGGAGGAAACAAGAGTTAATGATAAGACACCCAAAGATGTTAATAATATTGTTTCAATTCAAACATTCTAAATGTCAAACTACTAAAATGAGTGTATGTTAAAGAGATGTGTGATGTACACACAAAGCATCAGAGAGGTATGGAATCTTGAATGTCTTCTTAAATTCTATTCAGCAGCATTACTATTTCTAGGGGTTAGCTCCTGCCTCTTTTTATCAATCAGAAAAATATATGCTGACAACTTAAGGGCTTTGCACCTTCAACTAACTCCAAACTGTCAGTCATTGAGAAAATTTAAAAAAAGCTTAAAATGTATTGCCAAGACTTAAATAACTATTCAATATATATTCAGAAAAAATAGTTTTCTGCCATACTGTCCATACATCAGTGATATGGATTTAAAAACAATTATGCAGTCAATTTATTTTTTCAAATAATCCTTATTTACACATTATTTTTCAAATGCTTCTTCCTACTGACTGCAGTAATACATCTTATTTGACTTTGGTAGCATTAATTTATTCTTTTTGCTGGGATTACATATTTTACTAAACATTGAAAATTTGAACTTGAGAGGGACAGGAAGAAATGTAATACATTCAGTGCTGAACAAATATATCAGATTTAAGCTAAAACAAAGCACCATGATGAAGTGCATAAAGATTAGGGGACACGAGTTCAGTTAAGAAATTTAAAACCTCAGGCAAGTTTTTCTTAGGCAAGTAATACATTACCAGGGCAAGTCGTTGAAGTAAACATCTTCTCATGGAAGATTTTTTAAAATTCTATGACTTCCTTGGATAGTGATTTTATATCCATCAGCCTTAGATACTTCAGGAGCAGATATGCATTTGAGATGTTTCCACATTACTGTGCAGCTCAATCAATTTTCCCATTTCAAAACCAGTTTCTGTTTATATCTTGACCACTCCTACAGAGACAGTTAAAGTTAGTTTAAGAGGGAATTAATGTATTTGGATAGTGTAGGGAACTTGGCCTTACAGTTAACATCAGTCAAGAAGGGATTACTTGTTGATTTTTAAATACCTTGTACTTTAATTTCTTTATACTCATCCCTCTAATTTGAATGTATGTCGCTCATGCAGCACACATGAATGAAAATGTTAGCAATCTTCCTCCAACAATCTTGCATTTAGCCAAGTATACAATGGCAACAGTCAAGGGTGTGCATGCGGTTGTCCTTCCCAGTATTTTCTTCCCTCATTCTGGAGACAAGGTTGGAAGTGTGATTGTGAACCCACCCCAATGACAAAACTAAACTTAGTTCCTTGTGACTGTGCAGTTCTCACCATGTGCGCTAACAATGTGCATCATTCAACTGAGTTACTGGGGGAGCTTTTGGTATGTTACTCCAGATGTGATAATATGCTTTTAGTATAGATGGAATGTTAATGCTCTGCTAGATGAGTTTTAGTTTACTACAATGTTACTTCAAATCAATTCATCTCCAATCACTGCTGGTGTAACCTCCATAACAGAAGAAGCTATGTGACAGATCAAGTAAAATCGTGATGTGAAAATTCCACTTTCTTCTGTCAAGAAGAACCGAAACTATTGTTTTTCAAATGAGACCCACTGCTCAGAGATGACTTTGATAAATGCCTGAAGGCTGTTTCACATTATATCTGGTGACATGTTCACCTTGTTATGTGCCCAAAGCTACATGTTACTCTATCATACAAATAACAAAAACAGATTTTGTAGACTGTCCTTTTCTTCCCTCATGGAAATTGAGCAAGGCCAACAAGGTCCATCCATCCATCAACTTGGATGCTGCCATTGTAATAATATATATAATAGAAGAATTCGGGCAATCAACAAACACCCAGAATATCATCTGTAGCTAAAATAGAATGCAAAAAGGCAAAGGTCTTTCTTTGTAAAATCAAGGGTTCTTTATAAAAAGCCCCTGATAATGATACCTTAATTCACACATTTTGAAGATGTACCCAAATACCAAGAAGGTTGCAGGGTTTTTTTTGGTCAATTTTTTTTTTCCTGATTGACTTCACATTCCCTGGTTCATTCAGGATCTGTTTCCACTGACCAGATGACATTATTTTCCTGTTCATTGATTAGAACAGGATTAATTAAAAGGAAAAAGCATCATTGCATTAATCAGTTGCTGCTCTCTATTCAGGATCTGGTTATATAATAAAAGACTGTACAGCATATCCTGTCATCTGAAGTAGAACACACCATAAGCAGATGGCATCCCATTAAAGTGTTTTATCGATTATAATGTGCCCATTATTCATGTAGGCCATCCTAACCCATCGTGGAGGTATAATTGCTTCAAAAGGGGAAAGAAAATGAGATTCAGAATGATTACCATTTAAGATATCTGAAACCTGTTGGTTCAGATCCCATTCCAGAGTCCTAGGCACAAAAGCTAGGTTCAAATTCCCAGAGTGGTACTGGGGATGTCCTGCACTGCTGCTGAGATTTTAACTAAGGTGGTATCCATCTTGTCAGAAATATGTGAAAGACTTTATTGCTCCATGTCAAAGAAGAACAGATCAATATTTATCAACATCACTAAAACAAACAGATGGATGTTTATCTCATTGCTGTTGAGCAAGCTTACTATGAATAAAACATCATTATAACCTTTCTTACACTTTCCTGCGACTACCTAGTACTTATTTAGCTGTAAAGTGATGTAGGTGTCCTGAAGTCACGAAATATGTCCTTTCGCACAATCTTTGACTTTCTATGTTAACAGAGTTTCAGCGCAACCTAGGGCCTTCTACAGTAACGAATATTACAACTGAAATCACGTGAGGAGGCTTACATTGGATTTATGTCAATAGAGATCAATGTCAGTCTCTCCAGCTGTTAGTCTTAATTACATTTGCTAGCATTGACAATTATGCAAAATACATCACTCTACCACAATAAGTTATAACCCTCCTCCTTTCAAACTATATTGGCATTGCAAATTCAAACATCACGCCCATGAAAGAGGAGAAGAGGCGGGACTAACAGTACTGAGATTAAAGGTGACATCATGAGAAAATGCTATCTAACTAACAGAATTTAAATGCATTTTGTTAACAATATATTCGAGAAAACTTGCGAGTTAACCAAGCATGGAGTTCGAACTTTAGCAGAAAATAAATTGACTGACCTAGCAATGGAATTTGTGTGGAATTGACATAAAAGCCAAGACACGTTGAAACTCTGCTAACATTTTCAATGTGTCTTAGTACGTGTTTGTGTGTATGCGTGGACTCAGATAAAAACGTGCCTGGAAAAGTACTCACTAGTAAATGGTATGGGTGCCATAAGTGGCAGGCAGTGTGATTCAGTCTGAGGAGTGTGGAGGCAATGCTTAGAATGCAAAGCAGCGGGCGGCGGTCTGTCCATTATAAATACAGCCTGCTGTCAATCTGTGTTGAATAGTAGCCACCAGCATCCAAGCTGCGCTCTCTTCTAATTTAAGAGCGTAATAGGCTTAGAAAATAAAACGAGGATTTGAATAAATCAATCTAATGTTCCACCTATCGACCCAGACGCCCTTGTGCATCCAGTTAGTATTGCTGTCGTATACACCCGACCTTTATTCTTCTGAAACATTTTGAATTATTAATTCAGAGGTTAGTTTATCCATCACTTGGTCCAAACCGAGCAATCCTTTGAGGCGAACGTGCCGCGGCGCAAGCCAGTTTATAGCGGGCAGAGGGGTTACTCGAATTGGGAAGTAATGTAATCTCACAGGCGGGACTGTGATATGATTGGGATGACATTACGTGTTGTTTATTTCCTTACACCCATTTATGGAGTGATCTGAATAAGCTGATCACTTGATTTAGCCTCACCTTTTTTTTTCATCAACGTACTGGACATAATCCTTTCAGTCTCGCCTTCTGTTCCATTCCCAACTGCTTCGAATGAATTAAGTGCTTGATCACGATGTTAGATGCATTGTTCCCCTTCCTACTACCAAGACAGGCAAAAAACGCACCGCGGATGCAGGAGCATACATCTCTTGGCCAGGTTCGACACGTTTCAAGCGGAACGGCCCAAGTCTTCAGTCAGTTTTGATTGAAGTCAATCACTGCCCAATTTAATCATCTGTGGAATCTCCGACTGACGCAGCGCCGAAGCGCAGCGAGAAGCTGCAACCTCTCAGGCCGAATCCGGCCCCTGGATTTCTGTACGGACCTTTCTGAGAAATAGTGTAAGGCGCTAAAAGCTCCGAAGTAAAACACTGACGTCTTCCTCCGGGTAAGTGACAGGCTGCAAAAGGAAAAAGGTGGAATTTAGGGATGAAGCAGGAGAGGTGGGTGGATGGGTGGGGAAGAGACGAGCCTATGTAGATCTCATGTCTAATTTCATCTATTGTAAGATAACAATGCACCCATATTACAAAAACGGGTGCAACCTGAAAATGTATGGGTTGGGGAGTTAAAATGTTGGATATTTCAGCACGGTCAGTATGGACAGCTCCCAGTCGGCCGGATGCGCTGCACTTTCTACCTCAATGATTTCAGGAGGACCAACCTGGTAGTGTATTATTTACATTTGCGCTGCCATCATTTCAGCTGGTCAGTTAGTTACGATCATAACGCACACGCTTCTCAACTTTCTGTGTGCCCGTGCTGAAGGGAATTGGCGGGAAAGTGAAACTGATCCGATCTGAGCTGACAGCTCATTTTGTCTGTCCCGAGAACTTCTTTGCTTCTGTTTTCTGTTGTGCTGCCCCACCCCACCCCGAACCCCGAACCCCGAACCCCACCGTTCCCCAAGGCCTCCTTGTCTGTTTGGTCCCGTCGCCCTATCGCCCAGACTGCATTGTGACATATCAGCTACTTTCATGATAATGGATAGGAGCCTCTGCAGTGCTGGAGCGGACTCGTGTTCAATGCCACATGTTGCTGTCCCTTTCAGCACCAGTATAGCCGGACGGTGCTATTAACACTATGTGTGAAGACTTCCTGATGGTCTCAAAGCGCTCCGCTGTCTAGGAAAGTGGGGGCGGGGCGGGGAGAACGGTATGTTGGGACCAAGGCATAGAAGAGACGCATTGAGGTTTTGTAATGACATAATATAACATGGAGTGCGCTTGTCTTATTATGCATCTCCCTCGACCAGGATTATGTGGGAGGAACGAGGATAAGAATAAGATCATCCCTCATTCAGGTCTGGTAAACTGAATTCTAATTCACTGTCCACGGCTTATTGCTTCAGATGGACTTTAGGACCCTAGTGTCCCCTGTCCCATGCAGCGGCCGTGGAGTACGACGTGTATCTTGGAAGATAAACGGGATAAGCTGCCAAATGTATTCGTCAGTGGAACACCAGGAAGCAGCATGGGCGTCTCCTAGTTACTGATTTGTGAGCAAGGCAGTAATTATGCCCAGCAAAATGTAACGTGTGACGATCACGCGAGCACAGTGTGCAGCTCCTGCTTCATTGTCCATGGGAAGTGTGTGTCTGAGTGTGTCTGGCAAGCGTGGAACGTCTGCTGCCACTCACACCCAAGACAATCAATGCAACACAAAAACACTTAAATTGCAGAACACAGAAAATAAGACCCCCTCCATTGCCAATCAAATGTTTTCACTGGAACCAGCGACAAATAAAACCGTTGTTAAACAGTCTGGACGAAACTCTCAACGGGCTCACGAGATTTCATTGAAGATTCGTGATTTCAAGTGGTCAGATAGGTGGGATTCAGGAAATTAGTTTCACCCTCCCCCGGCTTTCTAAGCCGCTCTGTCCCCCGTTTCCCTTTTTGAACTCTCCGCTTTCTAATTGTTATCTCCTTACATTCTCACCTCTCAGTTAACATTTCTCAACTAAACCAGCACGATTAAAATGAGCCAGTGTTTTCAGTCTACTATGACTTTATTGAGAAGGCAGGTGGCATTTAAGTTCTTGTTCCAACCGCCTGTATGTTGCTTCTTTGTCCTGTTACACTTTTCTGGAAAAGATAGAAAGGAGGCGGGGTTTTGAAGATAGAGTTCTGATAAATTATGGGCTAGCTGACGTGTGCACACCAGCTAATGGAAGTAACGCGTTGACACCCAGCTCTGAATGAAAGTAATTTACTGCAGCGCATTGCTATGAATTGCTGGGACTGGGCAGGTTATAATTGCAAAGAGAAAAGAATACAGTGTGCTGAATGGCACAGATTGACTGTGCAGGCCCGTTGCGAAGGCTATTCGGTGAGCACATTGGAAACGCCCACACTGACTCTCACTTTGACAGTTTGGGCTCTTCATAGCGTATTAAATATTTAAACATTTGCAGCTCAGTGTACATGGGATCATTTCGATGTCAATTGAAATATTTCTGCCTTGTTGCTACCGTTCCTGCACGGGCCATCAAGCTAGAGAGATTGAACGAGCGATAATTAAAGTGCGAGTTCATCCTGTGTTTGAAATGGGGGTGGGGGGGCGCTATGAAGTATTGAAAGGTTATCTTAAATCTTGATGAGAAGGTGCAGATGAACTTAAAGTTTTCCTTCATACATACAACAAGCCCTTGTTAAGGGAGGCTTCTCACTTCTTTTTGGTCAACTTGTTTCGGAAGCTTTCTATCCCTGTTTTATTTCAAGAATCCAAAGAAACGTCAGCGTGGCCCGCTGGTAGCTGTCCACAGCGCTATTGAGTTGAACGCACACGAACATTGTTGGAAATTTAGATTATTGCCAACTCTTCGCCGGAGAAGGCAAGACTGTTGCATTAGAGCCGTTTGCTCGCCTGGGCTAGCTTGTTAGTATCCAGCACTTGTTTGTGCTCTCATATTTATCCTGTCGATTGAGTCAGCTGTTTTGTATGCGTGGTATCTGAGCAAAGACTGTCGGTGAGGGAGGGAACGAGAGAAAGAGAGAGCGTGCAGTGGATACAGAAGAGGCGAGCTCCAGTATCCTGATTAAACTGAGGAGGAGGAGGAAGCTTCTAGTCGGAGAGATTGGACAGAAAGACAAGCGAAGCCACTGCGGAGCGGGGGTGAAAAAGATGCGAGAGGGGTCTGCACTGATCGGTGCAGAGAGCAAGACTGGCCGAAAACAAGAGCAGAACTATTGCTGAGCGGCTTGGCAGAATCTGAAAGCAGTTCTCACTGCGAGCATTCGCCATGCGCCTTCCTATGCGAGGCCCATTCCTCTGGGCATTAGAGGGGACTTGGGGCTCGGGGGACTGCTGAGCTCTCCGACCCGATCGCGGCAGTGCTGGCCTGGAGGCCGGTTCAGAGAGGGCTGCAACACTTAAATGGACTTCATCATTACAGCGTGAAAAACCCCTCCCAAAAGCAGAGATTGAAAAGAAGCAGAGAGAGAGAGGGAGAGAGCAGAACAAATCCGGAGACTGCAAAGGCCCCCGAACCTTGAGTACTCCTGCCCCAGGAGAACAAGTCGACGAGCGGAGACGCGGAGAAAAGCAGGGAATGTGTGGAAGAGCTATCCGTGCCTAGGGAGAGAGCGTCTCTACAGCGCCGAGCCTCTGTGACTGCCTGCCCGTTCAACCCCTCAAGCAGACACCTCGCTCGCTCTCGTCTTCCCGAAATAAAACAAAATCAGGCTGAAATATGAAAAGGTGCCAATTCTCTGCTTCGCAAGCATTTGGATAATGCGCGACATTCGATTCGGGACACCCAAAGAATTTCCCAATTCTTGCGCGAAACTTGGAGGCGAGGACCCGAGAAGCAGAGGAAGAAAGGGCGATTGGGATCAGCGGTGGGAACCGGAAAACTCCCAAATCAGGTAGTGTGTCGATCTTTATCTCTCCATCTCCAACCCTGGTCTAAATAGGCTAGACAGCAGCGGGCTGAAGAACAAGCGCTGAAGGAGCAGTCCCGCGTTGTAGAGCTGGACTATGTTCAGTCTGTAAATCTAAAGTAAGATATTGAGCAGTGAAAGGGAGGTTTGATTACCAAATTGAAGGCATGGAGTGCAGTGCTCGAGGCAGTGGAATGAAACTCAGGCAGGAAGAAAGGAGTTCCATGGCGAGGTCACTTGTCTGCGGGCCCGGTCCCACCACCAATGTTGTGAGGCACCCCGTATCTGTTACAGATCATTGCTGGTTAAGTGAAAATCGATTAAAACTACGCAGTTAGACTCTAACCTGTAGAAAGCCGGCATTAACCAGCTCTCTGAGAGTCCTATAATATTCGTGCACTTTCACAACTCTTGCAGTAAGCATTCAACTTTAAGGAAATCGTACCCGAGGGGAACGTGCATGGCATGGTGCATGTAAGGAAACGTTCCCACTAGCAGGACAGTCCGTAACCAGAGAACAGAAATCGAGGGCAGTTGGTAAGATAACCAGCGAGGAGGTAAGAGATAACACAGTATGGAGCTGGAGGAGTACAGAAGGCCAGGCAGCATCTGCAGTTCTTGCTATTTCAGAGAGGAGGTAACTTTTGTTATGATCTGGAATGTTCTGCCTGGAAGTGTTCATGAAGGACGCTGTGTAGTAATGTTTGAAAGGAAGTTAGGAAAACTGCGGGGCTGGAGTGAAAGCGCAACGTGAAAGAGACTCATTGACTGGCTCTTGCAAAGAGCTGGCGCACGCAAGATGGGCCGAATGGAGTCCTGTGCTGTGTCACTCCAGTAATTCTCTCTTCAGCAAGTGTTTTGACTGCGTGTTATGCTGGTCTTTGCGTTTTACCAGGTCATTCCGGAAATCTCTGTGGTCCCCATTCCCAGAGGCCCATGGCCATTTTCCTGATCTTTAATTAAAATCAAACGGAAGCATTTTACTGCCACGATACTTTGGTATCCTACTTCTTTTTCTTTAAAAAATGCAGTTTATGGGAATAGCGAATGGAATGCAATAGATTTAATATTCAGGTCACAGACATTCAGTTAAATCCATTATCCATCTCGACATCATTGTCAAAATTATATATTTTTGTTTGTTATTATAATCTGATCAATGCCTCGCTTTCCATGGAGAAGGGACATCTCCCCAATCCCCTCTGTTGGTCTCGACTTTCAGTGAAGATACAGGCACAAGCATCTTACTTAATATCTCGCTCTTCAGAGGTGGGAATCAGCATTAAGCTCAGCTTTGACTGTTGTTCAAATTGCAAGGCGGATGTTAATGGATTCTTAAATGTTTCAATATAACTGCAGCATATACGGGAATGTTGTGAATCAGCACAGGATCAATTGGATAGACGCCCACACAAATTCTGACAAAATGAGATCGGGCTGTCTTGGATTTTTCACGAATTTTACTCGTCAGGTAGCCGGTGTGTTTGCGGCTGGTTTGGCCTCCGTGTTAAATTTGAGTGCATTTGTTGCTAGCGGGGCATAAAGAGGGCGGAGAGGTCTGGGTCTGGGTTTGGGAATGTCATAGTTGCTGCGTGTGGAGATGCTCAAGTGTTGAGTTGTTGCCCAGAATAACGAAAAATTATCGAACAAATCCAACCGACTGACCCGCCCTCTCTTTTTATGGAGTTGCTTCATCAAAAGCAGCTCCGATAGGAAGGGTCTTGGAGTTGGGCCAGAGCTGAGTTGCACCGTTGGTCTGGTGCAGGACAATATTTGTCCAATCCTAACGGCTGTGCCACGCCCGGTGAGACCTGAGCTCACGCCGCGATCAGGGCACAAACTAAAGCGCTTCTGTGTTTCTGCAATTGTGAGCCTTGACTGAATAGAGATAAAATCATGTCCAAACTTAGGGTGCGTTTTCACAGCAGCACCAGGGAGAGGCGGCTAGGCACCTCGCAAAGCCTCTGGTACGTATCCTGTTGAGTGCAACAGGTTGAGAAGATCTAAAGCTGCCTAAAATTCAGGATGATGACTGAAGGAAGTGGACCTCTCCATTTCGGGTATATCGACACTGCGGTGGAGTCCACTAAGTTTTAAGGTGAGGAGCTCCTGATGGTTTATATGCTGAACGCACCCATAGGTATACAACGAAGAGGGCTGCACTGAATGTTGTCATCGCTGAGGCAGATGCTCGGAAATTGATGGGATTTGTGATTATTAGACTATTGGATCATTAGGTGTCTCAGTATACTTCACTTGCTGGGCGGCTTCTCTGTTAAATGTCAGTTTAACTCGCTCCTGAAGTGTTGAAGCGGTTGAGTGAACTCCGATTAAATTTCTCTTTTCCTAGAAACTATCTTCCAAAAACATCTTAAACGGTCTCAGTCCACTCTCTAGTATCAAGGCATCCTCAAGCAAAGCCGTTACAGAATTGGTTTTGAAAAACAAAGACGAAAGTCTAGACCCACAACGTACAAGGCTGCCGACTCGGGGAGAGGAGCCATGGGCCACAGTGGAGCCATGAGCTTAACCTTGGTCTTCGGGAAAAGTTTCAAGATAGGTTGAAATCAATCTTCACCCAATTCCACGAATGCGGTTGTGAAACTAGCAACCCTTAACTTCTCCAATCAAGTTAATCAATAGCACTGATCACTTGTAGCTGCTGTTAGGGATTTTTGCGGAGATTTTCTTTTCAATTTCAGATATTGCTGAATGAAACTTTTAAGGTAGTTAATTCCAATCACATGAGAGGTTCTTTCGGTGCATTGTCGAAGCTGTCTGTAATCCCCAATGTTTGATCAGATAGTAGTTGTGAAGTTTTAATCCAACTCAACAGTCCTGCTGGTCATAAAGATTTGTACCTTCAGCTGGGCATTGTGTGTAGACGCTTGCAAATCGCCAGAAAGATGGCTTGAGCAGTAATTGATTCAACGGACCCTCTTGCATCAGTAGCAGCTGCTCCCAAATCATTTTACCGTTCATTTCAATGAAGGAGGTGGGACTTCAGTTATGTGGTGAGACTGGGGAAGCTAGAGTTGCCTTTTATTACAGGAGAGAAGTTCAGGGGAGTTTTGATAGTCGTGCCCAAAATTATCAAGAATTTTAAAATAATTTATGTTGGGAGAAACTTAAATGTACACAAGGATAGAGATTATGAAAAGAAATGAGGGTGAGTGGGGAACATCATGTCTTGGACTGCTAACTGTTCTGATTTAAAATGCACAGCGTGAAAGCAAACGATGAAGATCTGATAGAAAGGTGTGAAGGTAGAACTACAGTCAGATGAGCAAAGGACCAGGGGAAGGAGGGTAATGGATAGTATCTCTTTCTCACTGTACGATGGGCAGAATGGTCTCTTTCAATGCTGTGTGATTTTATTATCGAGTCACTCCCAGAATTGTTAAGAAAACGGTGCGTAGGAAGTAGTTTACCGTAAGTATTTATGTTATAATGTTTTAAGAATTCCCTAGCATTCTATCTCGTACGGGAAATAATACACTTTTATTGAAGGATAAAAACTAACTTTCAAAGTTCTTGCAGCCGGTCCACACAGGCGATATATTTCTGCGGCTGTCTGTATTCTTAACTCCAGCTGGTTTCAATCTGTTTCACACCTGATCGCTCGAAAATCGAGCAGATTTCAACCAGGGACAGTTTAGGCCTATTGCCGGTCTGGGCAGTTCCAATCTGTTCCCAGCGAATCTTTGTTCACAGTCCTGTCAGGCGTAAATGAGGCATAAGAGGGAGGCAATGCGGAGAAGCACTAGACTTGGTCCCAATACGAAAGAAACTGGTTGAAATTACCCTGATGATCTACTAAGTATACCAACGTTAGCGGGGGAAATAAGGACATCGTTGTTTGTGTGCAAATTTGATGTGTACACCGTAGTTGCCAATTTTACCTTCAAAGTAGTAACTTGATCTCATTGCAAATGAAGCGATTTGGAGAATTTCAATGAGAATCATGCTAACCATGCTTTCAAGTTATATGGCTGCCTTCGGAAAGTGGTCTGTAATTTCTCTAAGAAGCACGTCTACATTCTATAATAACTTTCTAACTAAAACCGAAATTTCCTTGGAGGTGGTAGACCAGCGATTATCTTCAGAGCAGTAATAAATAAACAGGTGGTCCATTTAAACTAGTACACTTGGAATCACTTATTACTGTTCCCATAAACCACAAGCTGTAAGGAGGAATTGCGCAGCCGGGAAGATTTTAGCTCTATTGCAAACTCCTTGAATTCCTTTCATATGCGCAGAGGCTTTGTTTGTGCTTAAGTGAGGGCTAACTGGTAACACTCTCCCCGCTCAGAAAGCTGAGCATTAACAAAAGCAGACGGTAAGTCAAACCTTTTCATCTTGCACTCATCAGAATTAGGACGCAAGAAACAGACTTGAACAAAGGGACGCCATTTTTCACAGAATGAGAAGAGGGTGCTGATTAACTAAACCATATTAACATGGAGATACAGCAAGAATAATTAACTCTCAAGCTGAATTCTTAGGCCAGGCGGGTAGATTCTGTTGGATCAAAACTGTTTCTCTGATCTTACTTCTGTTGTGCAAGACCAAAAACTTAGACATCTCGTCTCCCTTTAGCAATGTTTAAGTTCTGCACTACTAAAAAAAATTTAAATATCTCACAAAAGTGAAGGGTGAAATTTCACTCTAGAGACTTGAGCAGCCAATCCTGGGTAATGCAGCTGCGCAGTGTCGGGGCACTTCCTGCCCCATGAGAGGTGTCCAAACTAACTGCAATTGAGGAGTTTGTTTTTACTCGGATATTTTTTAAAAATGCCAAAAAAAAGAAAGCAACTAGAAAAATGCAGGCCATCCTTGTTTTAAGGTATCTTTGTTTTTGCAAAAGTTGGACATTTCTTTGAGCATCATAGTCAGCACTTTCTTCCTTTTTGTTCCCAAGGTTTGGTATGTCTGTCCGTGGTTTTGATAGAGTTGCCGTTCTTAGTGCTACAAATAAAGATGATCGCTGTCTGACAGAGTTCCTGGTCGAGAGCTAATGCCTCTGTGTGCCCCCACGTTGGCTGTTGCTTGCACCCAGGGCAGCATGACTCAATCTCCCTGTTATACAGCCAAAGCATCTGGACGTGACGGCGATTCATCCTCTCCAGTCAATCTAGTTTTCATGTGGAGGTGCCGGTGTTGGACTGGGGTGGATGAATTCAGAAATCGCACGACACCAGGTTACAACCCAACAGGTTTATTTGAAAACTCGAGCTTTCGGAGCCTTAGTCCTTTTTCAGGTATTAGTGAGAGAGGTACTATCAGACGCAGAATTTGTAAGTAAAAGACCAAAGGTTCACACCATCTTTAGCGCACCAAGTTTGCTAATCTACCACAACTCTTCGGAACAGCTCTGTGGAGATTTGTAATGAATCAAGGCTCACACACGAAAGCTGTAAAAAGTTGATAGTGCTTAACCGGCAATGGCTGGGTGGGAGGCAGGAATCGGTGAACTCTCAGAGGGGTCAGTTCTAAATCTCGTCTGTCAAACTGAATGGTTAATTGCGTCCATTGGGCAAATGTATCGTAGAACAAAGGGTTACTTTTCCAAGCATGTAACCGCCCTGACGGTGAGGAGGGACTTGAAACTGTGTGTGTTCTCCTCCTCCCCCGTGCCCCTCCTCCGCGGTATATTCTGTATTGCAACAGATATTTAAGTGTACAAGGAAATATAAGTACAAGCTCGCGTTCATTTTTCGCCATTTGTGACTCCTGGACGTTACAAAGCAGTTTATGCACAATAAGTACGTTATAGAAAGGTACAGCATAGAAAAAGGCTTTTCAGCCCATCGTGTCCTCTCGCTGGTTGAATGTTGTTGGAATGTAAGAATCTGCAGTCTATTTGGACACAGGATCCTACAAATAACAATGTGCAAATGAGCAGATAATCTGTTGATAGTGGCGGAAGGATAAATATTGGACAGAACACTGGAGGTTTCCTACCACTTCCTCCAAATAACGCCATGGGATATTTTACTCCCACATGAGTGAACCCGGGAGATGTCACTTTTAACCTGGCATCCAAAAAGAAGGCACTTACAATATTAAAGTCATGCCCTAAGCGCTGTGCTGGGGTATCCGCCTGCAATATGTGTCCCAGTTTCTGGACTGGACTTCAAACCAACATATTCATTCCTTACAGCAGCGAGTGCTGAGTCAAGTCTGCCATACTATTCGATGCTATATTTATAAAAAAAAACACACGGCAGATGAACTTTAGGAGCAGTAGTAATTTATCTAGATGGGAACTGGAGGTTACAGAGATGTAGACATTATAAAGTGAGTATGGCAGATACAGTTCAATCCGTGGAAATGTTGGTTCATTCACTTTGGATCTAATAGAGGCAAATGTTCTCCATAGCAAGAATTAAATAAAATAGAAAGAATCAATTTCCTATTATGGAAGAATGAAGAACTCTTCAAACGAGCAGTCTGACAGAAATGCTGCTTTATATAAAAGGTAGTGGAAATCTGGAAGACGCTATTCCACAAAAAAAAAGCACTTGGTGCTTGGAGGTCAAATGAAGCTTGTAAAACTGAAATTGATCATTGTTTAAAGTGCAAGGAGTGACAAAGAAATCAGAACCAAGATAGGAAAGTTGAATTAAGATATCGATAAAACAGAGTTTCTGTTCTAATTTATTGATGAAACCAGCTGGAGGGGTTGAATGGCCGCCTAATTTTGCTATGTTTACATGTTTTTAGAACTGCAGAATTTATAACATGAAGATAGTTTGTTTTATTAAACAGGAGGCCTCATGCAATGATAAGGCCCTCAAAACAGGATTGAGGTGGGGTTAATATAAGTTACATCTAATATCTGAGAACAAAGACTACGCCAGTATTTAGTTAAATCCCTTTTTATTGTTGGCAACTTTGAATGTTTAGTGTGGGTGTTGGATTGTGTAAGTGTATTCCAGTCTATTATGATTACATAAGGATTCATTTTGTCAAAAAAAGCTCATAGTGGACGTAAGGATAGACTAAAATACAGAATTTTTATGTAGTTGCTTAGTGAATGTCCGGCCAGAAATCACCAGGGTTATAGTAAGGTGTCGATGGTTTTAGGCATGACATAAGCTAGCGACAAGAGATTTATCTTCCTTGAAGAAGAAATCATCGTGCAATGTTTTAAGACAATTTTGACACAGGATGGCGAAGCAGACACTTCCGGCCACAGTTTCTAACCACCCTGCTGCACTGAACGTCTCTGGCCGAATTGGCAGTCAGTCGAATAGAGCCCGATTGCGGGTTGCTGCTGTAGTCAAGTGGAAGGGTCGAAGCATTTTCACGAAAACCAAATGCATCATGGAAATGGAATATTGATTTCGATCTGGGGATTGGGCGACTTGGTTATTTGTATCTCAATCTGTCACGAGCAGCTTCAATTGCTGAGCTTTCCCCTCTCTTCCATCTCATAAACGTTTCTTTTCATCTATCTCTCTCTCTCTTTTAGTCGTTTTCGCCTGTCATTTGTGTGTACTTTATTTGCATTTTCCAAACACTTGGGTCTTTTGCCCCACCTTTACTCCACAAGTCTTGTTTGGACTTTCCTTTAGCCTAAGATTCAACTGAAAAGCCCGGCCTTTATAAGTGACTTGCTATTATCTCTGGTCCCTTTCTCTCTGCCGGCCCTCCAGTAATCCGTTTTAATGATGTGGCCCTGCCTCTGACCTGCTTCTTCATTAATCAGTTTACTTTGGACTTCCTGAAGCCATCACAGGTGGTCCGCTGCGGGAGACCGGCAGCCCAGAGTATTGCAAAACTCATTAGGAGGTTCGAATCCATCCTGACAAACCATCGATCCAAAGCGATAAAACCTATATTAAAAAGTACTCTCAATTGACAAGGGTATTGGGAATGGGCGTAACCATCGAAACCGCGACAGTATTCAATTCCTCCCAATTATGCAAACAAAGAGAAGCCGTTTCAAATAGTAAATGACAAGTATCAGAGATCAACAGGCTTACCACAAACTGCGTGCCCTTGCCCCTAGATTACAACAGTAATATTCTTCACGTTGTATTTGGTTGAAACTTGTTGGGACGTCCTGAATGACGCTATAGAAATTCTATAACCTTTCTTGACATGTAAATGATTGTATTTTTCGTTCAGACGTAATCCCTGAATGCAGGGCTCCCTTCCCTCATGAATTCAGTCCACAGATGGTATCTGCAGGGACAGTAAACCGGGTTTTAATGAAATTAAAAACGTTCTGAGATTGTTGTGTTTCCCTTTTTAAATGGATATGTTCATGCTCACTGTAGACTAACTCTTCCTTCTAATTCTGGCTTCCACAAGATATTCTAAATATTTTCCTAACCTGTTGTTTACATACTTACTGGTTCTGCAGTTCCTCTGAGAGCTGCTTTTCACACATAATTCTGCAGCAAGAGGTGTACAGTATGTGTTGCTAGGTAACTGGGTGAGAACCGATGAATCCAGGTTGCAAAGCAAAATGCTGTCACACGGCTACGTCCTGCACCTGGCAGCGGAATCCAAACTCGTTTCCAATATGCTTAGCGATTTCTCCTCTTTTTCCCGTTTCACCTAGGAACTTGCAGTAAGTTTCCTGTGCAAGCAATTATACAACTAATGATAATTGAAATACACTCAACCACTCCTATTCATCGTGCGAACAGGTAGCCTGCTTCGTGTGCTGCACCAGAGCGTTGGCAACAGTTAGACTTCCTGCTTTTTCAGTTGGCATGTAAAGAACGAGAGCAACACTGTACTCCAATTGCAGAGATGTGGTGCTGATGTGAACACCTCCCAGATTTCACACCCTCATTGAATCTAATAAAGACAGGTTCATTGGAAATGTTACACATTTGTCACTTTCAGGTTCTGACTTTCTAACATCCCTCATCTTATTTTGGAGTTACAGCACTGTGTTTATCATTGGCATGGAACAGAACCCCCAATTACACTTTAATAAGCTACAAATGCTTTGAAGTTTCAGTTCAGTTTTATTTTAAAGAAAACACTCCAGTCTTATTCCTCCACCCATTTTACTTCATTTTGTGATTTATTTTTCCGTTAATTTCTTATAAAGCTATCTTCCAAAAATCAATCACACTGTTTTTTGAAGCAGACATAAATTGAATTGTTTATGGTTGCAGCAGATTGTAATTGTTCACATTTTCCTGCTGGCTGCTCTTTTCCTTCTTTCTTGCTTTTTCTTTCCTTATAAATCTTTTGAACCCTAAACTAGGATTTCCAATTCTACCATATACCTTGACGAAAGGAATGTGTGTCAGGCGAGTTATGTAGGTGGAAGCAAGTTCAAACTGACAATGATCATTTCCACAGGAATTAGGGCCATTATTTTGCATATAGTTTTGAATTGTTGGCCGAAAGGCAAATTGAAGTCATCTGGTTCAATATTCTACAGAAAAAAAGTGTTTGGTTGTGTTTTCACCCAAATTTAACACGTGTTGCTGAAATGTGACATTGACAATAAAAATGTAAAATTTATCCAAATTTTGGTCCATATTGGGTCCAAATACTGGTCATTGGGCTAGAAGAGGAAGAATCAAATGATTTGATGTGAAGAGAGGAGAATAATGAAACCATGCTCTGTCACCAAGATTATTCAATCTGTACACAGAACAAATATTCAGAAAATTCGATGTACTTCCATGAGTAAAAATTGAAAACTAGAACACAAACTTATGACATGCTGATGACACTTCTTGATCCAGAAGCGGCCTTTCAAAGTATTTTGGATCAAGTAAAATCTGGGTGGATTGAGAATGGTCATTGAAAAGACAAAGACAGTTATAGTCAGAAGGACATTAGAATAAATTAGAATGAGACTGAAATGGTATTACACTCAATAAAGATGCAATTGTTTATTTTATCTAAATGGTAACAGGACATAGCAGATTTGTGCAGAATTTAGAACAAGGAATGAGATACCCTGTTAAGGTTTGATAGTGGATTTGATAGGATGCAACAAAAAACTGTATGGGTGAAGTGATCCTAATTAACATGTTTATTAACGCATTTATATATAACAGTGATAAATATATTAAGGAGTATATGTTAAGCAGTATATATATAAAGCAGCAGTAAATATATATATATCTCTCTCTAAGCAGTAAATGTATGTTGACAATGAGTCTCACATCTTTCTGGCCATCGGGTCCCATTTTACAATGGCTGATCTGGAGAACTGGAGGTTCCTGGCACTGTTCTCGATCCCAGTCCAAGACGAAGTCCAACAGCATGTAACACACGTGTCAAGCTGACAACAGGTCTCACTGCCTTCTTACAGTCACAAATCCCAGCCTGATGTGAAATCCAAGAAATCTGGCAAAGTACTTGATATTAGTACTATTCTGAACCTAAGAGTATAAGCTGCATCGCCGACTCATGGCACTTTCAGTAATTTTCCAGATATTCCATTATGCTGAAAAAATATATCCAGGTAGTTCCGTGTGATGGCCAAATAGAACAGTTCTCAGACAGTTTAGTGTCAAGCAGTCACCTCTCAGTCAAAACAGTCTATTTTTGCATTAGGCCTGTTTCCCATGTACTTTTCCACTGTATTTCAATTACTGATTGTCATTCCTAGTTAACCCTTAATGGTTAACCCTTATAGATCTGGTTTGAAGATAGGTTTAAAAATGATATCCCTAGATAGCCAGAAATAATGTTTGAAGGTGAAGGTTGCATTAACAAGAAAATTAAAAACATCTCATCAGAGGTTACATTCTGTTCCATTCTTTTAATGTCCCAGAAACCTGGAGACCAAAGGATTAGTGGAAGAAAGTAGAAGCTTTTGAAATTCGGTGCTAAAGCATTTGTTAAAAATTCCATACACATATCATCAGAGATATAAATAGGTATGTGAAATTACAAGAACATCCAGAAAAGAAGTGAGTATTTTGGCCATTTTATCAAACTGAAAAGCTTCAGAGATCTCTTCTAGAGGGCAGAGTCAAGACCAGCAGAAATTGGAGTCAATCTAAGTGTAGTTAAGTGACAGATATCCGAATAATTGCAGACAAGCTACAGTGAATAAGTGAATGCGATGAATGTGGCATATTGCACTGGCAGATTTCCTAGCAGGATTAGATACAAGCGGCAGCAGTATGTTGGACAACTGTAGAATTGCTTCCTAGAGGAAAACTGTCGCTGAGTTAGTAGTTGACTAACCATGGAAGGAGAAGGTTAAAGGTTCAAATCCTGCTTCAGCAAATCTGCAAATGACCTAGGCTGACGCTTCTATCAATGCTGCCTTTTGAATGAGAAATTAAAATGAGGCTCTGTCTTTCTTCTCCATTGTGTGTAATCAATCACATGACATTTTTTGAAAAGCTCTGCCAAAATTTATGCCTCAACCAACTAAAATATTCAAATCACTGTTAGTTGGTTCTTACTTTGAGCAAATTGGTTACAATGTTTCCAACATTACAATAGTGACTACACCTCCAGGATGCATATTTAATTTTAAAGTACTGTAGGAAGTTCAGACTTCAGCATGCAAGGCAATATATAAATGTAAGTTCTTTCTTTCATAATTGTCTGTGCATAATGGGTCAACTATTATATTGTTTTTTAAGGGGTATGTTGTCATGGTTGCAAAATGGAATCCAAAGACTTTGAATAGTTTGACATTTAGCTTTGTGAAATAGAAAAGAAATAAAAACTTTTGCGCTTGTCATAACATCTTTCAGGATCTCTGAACGACCCTAAATGCTTTACAGCAAATGAAGTACTTTTGAAGTGTAGTAGTGGTTGTATCGAGGCGCATCAAACATGATTAAATGTAAATTAAACCTGCCTTTAATCTTCACCAACCTCACAATAGCATCACACACTATATTAAGGTAAGTTTTTAAAACTGTCATATCAGTCAAATGCAAGCTTCTTTTGAACAAAGTTGTCAGTTTGTTCCTGTATTGATTCCGGGGCTTGTCACCACTAGAAACTTGCTCAAGATAGCTCAAAGCTATGTCTATGTAGGACCCTTCCCAGCAGCAGATAGTAGATGCTTTCAATCCATTAGTGTTTGTTTTCAGTACACACCAGTTGCAATGACATAAAACATCTCTGAAGGCAAATTATGCTTGTTTCTTTCCCCTGCTTAGTCTTGCACTGCCTGCTGAAACACAGTTTGAATTTTATTGCTGATTTAAAATCAAAGTTTTACTCAATTCCTACATTGATTGTGAGTTGCAATAAACATTAAACTAACATCAAAATTGTTATGTAACTGGCCCATCACATTGGCTTCTTCTCTTTTATTCACTCATGGGAAGTGGGTGTCAAACTCTTTCTCACTCACTCAAGCACTCACTCGATCGTATGTAACTCCACTTTAAACTTCCTTATTGAACAAAAATCCACTTCCATTCTCTGTGAAAGAGAATTCCAGGGACAAATGCTCTCTGAGAGGACAAATCCCTTCTCCGCATAATCTGAAGTGGAAGTCTCCTTATTGTTAAACCATGCCATTTGATTCTAGATTCCCTGTAAGAATTTGCACTGTAAAGTCACTGACACCAAAACTGAAGGTGTAGAGGACAGCAAAGAAGGTTACCTCAGAGTACAATGGGACTTTGATTAGACGGGCCAATGGGCTGAGGAGTGGCAGATGGAGTTTAATTTAGATAAAAATGAGATGCTCAATTTGGAAAGGCAAATCAGGGCAGGACTGTACACGCTTAATGGTAGGATCCTGGGGAGTGTCACTGAACAAGGAGACCTTGGAATGCAGGTTCATAGTTCCTTGGAAGTGAAGCCCCAGGTCGACAGGATAGTGAAGAAGGCATCTGGCATGCTTGCCTTCATTGGTCAGTGCATTGAGTATAGGAGTTGGGAGGTCGTGTTGTGACTGTACAGGACATTGGTTAGGCCACATTTGGAATACTGCATGCAATTCTGGTCTCCCTGCTTTAGGAAGGATGTTATGGAACCTGAAAGGGTTCAGAAAAGATTTACAGGGATAGGGCTGGGTTGGAGGGTTTGAGCTACAGGGAGAGTCTGATTAGGCTGGGGCTATTTTCCCTGGAGCGTCAGAGGCTGAGGGGTGACCTTATAGATGGTTATAAAATCATGATGGTCATGGATAGAGTGAAAAGCCAAATCTTTTCCCTGGGATGTGGGGAGTCCAAAACCAGTGGATATAGGTTTAAGGTCAGAGGGAAGGTTTTAAAAGGGAACTACAGGGCAACATTTTCATGCAGAGGTTGGTGCATGTATGGAATGAGCTGCCAGAGAAAGTGGTGGAGGCTGGTACAATTACAATATTTAAAAAGCATCTGAATTGGTACATGAGAAGGGAAGTTTTAGAGGGATATGGGCCAAATGTTGGCAAATGGGATGAGATTTATTTAGGATATCTGGTCTGAACGAGTTTGACTGAAGGGCCAGTTTCCATGCTGTATATCTCTATGACTCTAAGAAATCTCTCATTCTTTTGAGCTCCATGAGTATAGGCCCAACTCACTCAAACTTTCCTCATATGACAACCCCTTCATCCCATGAATCAGCTGAGTTAAACTTTAACCAGTGAAATGTTTCCCTAACTGGAAATTACTTCGCAATGAACTGAGTGACAGAAGTTGAAAATGAATGTAGTTTGCTCCATCCATTCCAGTGAATCAGTTTTCTTTTTGACTGTTTTAAAATGGCCAACAAGAAAGTCCAGATCATGCATTCAAATCCTACAATTTCAGTTTGAGAATTTGATTTCATTTTAAAAAAACTAGCGATGGAAACTTTTGGACTTTGGAACCTTTTCACCAACTACCCCTTTAATGAAGGAATCCATGTGTCTTTACCCAGCCTGACCCATGTGTGACTCCAGTCTAAAACCAACCTTGTTACAGACTCATACAGCATGGGAACAGACCCTTCAGTCCAACCAGTCCGAGCTGACCGTGTTCCCAAACTAATCTAGTCCCACTTTCCTGTATCCCTCGTATTTGGCCTGTATCCCTCCAAACCTTTCCTATTCATATACTTCACCAAATGTCATACTATCCCCACAACCTTTTACACCATTGGCAGTCAGAAATCTATCAATCTGTGCTTTAAACATGTTTGTCAAAGGCTAGGCTTCCACAGCTATCTGGAGTTGAGAATTCCAAAGATTCATAAATCTCTGAGTAGAACAAAAATACCCCATTTCAGTCCTGAGTGACATCCACTTATTTTGAAATTGAGCTGCTGGCTTCTGGACTCTCCAACAAGACAAACGTCTCACCTGTCTATCCCTTAAGTATTTTTGTAGATTTCTATGGGCATCACAGTGACTCAGTGGTTGGCACTGCTGCTTCACAGTGCCAGAGTCCTGGGTACGATTCCAGCTTTAGGTGACTGTATGTGTGATGTTTGCACATTCTCCCCATGTCTGCTTGGGTTTCCTCTGGGTGTTCTGGTTGCCTCCCACAGTCCAAAGATATTCAGGGTAGGTGGAAATTGCCCATAGTGTGCAGACTAGTTGGATTAGCTATGGAAAATGCAGGGTTGGAGTTGAGCCTGAAGGGATGCTTCCTTGGAGGATTGGTATGGGCTGAATGGCCCGTTTTCACCCTGTATGCTCAATGAGATTACTTTTCATTCTTCAAAACTGTAGAGAATACAAAACTGGTTTTCCCAATTTATCATCATAGCATAATGCTGTTATCCTGGGAAAACGTCTAGTGAGCCTTCATTGCAACCACTCTCTTGCAAGAATATTTTTCTAAGGTAAAGAGAACAGAATTGCACACAGTACTCCAGGTATGGCCTTGCCAAGCTTCTAGAGCATTGAAGCAAGACATCACTACTCCTGTACTTCAATCCTCTTGCAATAAAGGCTAACATGACATTAGCTTCCCTAATAGTTTGTTGTACTTGCATGTTAACCTTCAATGACTTATTCACAAGGACACGTAAGTCCCTTTGTACATCCACACTTTCCAACCTCTTATCCTTTAGAAATAACATGCAGTTTTGTTCCTCCTACCAAAGATAACCTCATATTTTTCCATGTTACATTCCTTCTGTCATGCCTACTCATTAAGTTTCTCCAAATCTTCCTGAACCTCCTATATTACCCTTGCAACACACATTCTTGCTTTGCATTGTATGATTTGCAAATTTGAAAATATTGAATTTGGTCCATACCTCCAAAACATTGATCTATATTGTGAACAGCCAGGGCCTAAGTATTGATCCTTGTGGAACTTACTGGTCACAGCATGTTAATGTCAGAATGACCTATTTTTTCCCAGGACAACACAGTGTGGAGCTGGAGGAACATAGTAGGCCAGGCAGAATCAGGGGAGCAGGAAAGTTGATGTTTCGGGTTGGTTTCTGAAGAAGCGTACTGACCCGAAACGTCAACTTTCCTGCTCCTCTGATGCTGCTTGACCTGCTGTGTTCATCCAGTTCCACACAATTCTATCATCTTAGTCTTCAGCATCTGTAGTTCTTGCTATCTCCCATTTATTCCTAATATTTGTTTTCTATTTGTGGAACAATCATTGCCTCCTGTTCTCTGTGCTTTAATTTTGCTAACCGACCTCTCATGTGGAATCTTATCAAAAACTATCTGAAAATCCAAGTAAACTATATCTGTTGACTATCCTTTCTCAAATTTGTTACTAACATCTTCAAAAATCTCCAGCAAAGTTCCCATTTGCAAATCCATGCTGACCTATGTCGGTTCGGATCATTATAACCCAAGTGTCCATTTATGACATCTTTTACAGAAAAGCAGTAGAGCAGTGATATTATCATAGGACGACTAATCTAGAGATCCAGGCTAATGCTCTGGGTTCAAATTCCACCATAGTAGATGATGAAATTTAAGTCAATGAAAATCGGGAATTTAAAAAGCTAGCCTAATAATGATAAGGACGCTACTATCAATTATTGTAAAATGCCTCAGGTTCACAAATGTTGTTTAGGGAAGAAAATCTTCCATTCTTACCTGGTCATACCAACATTTGACTCCTAACCCATGGTGAAGCGGTGACTCTTAGCTGCCCTCTGAACTGGCATGAGCAAACCACATAATTCACTTGGCCATGAGGGATGGGCATTCAATGCTGGTCCCACCAACAATGCCCAAATCTCACCAATATACCATATCTCAAAAAAATAACAGATTCCAGTATGTTTCTTACCACTGATGTAAAACTAACAGGTTTACAGTTCTCTGTTTTCTTTTCCGTTGGATGCTTAGCTAAAGTGATGATGTTCGCTAATTTTCAATCTACAGGAACAATTCCAGAATTTATAGAAGTTTGGAAGATGGTCCTCAATGCATTGACTGCAATAGGGTTACTCAGGGATATACAAGATCAGTTCCTGGACCCTTGCCAACTCTCAGCCCCATTAATATCTCCAGCACAGCTTTCTTCTTAATACTAATATCGTTCAATTCCTCATTATCCCTAGTCACTTAGATCTCTGTATTCTGGGAGATTACTTGTATTTTCCTCAGTGAAAACAGACACAAATTAGTCATTTACTTTCTTTGCCATTTCTCCATTCTCCATTATAAATTCTCCTAGGTCTGCTTGTAATGGACCCACATTCATCTCAGCCCCATGTTTCCTTTTTAGATATATATAGAAGCTTTCACAGTCCATTTCTTTAATGGAACATATTCATATTCTATTATCTTAGTCCTTATTAGTTACTTTGCTGGACTCTTAAAAACCTCCCACATCTTGGATTTAATACACTGCCAACTTTCTATGCTTTCCTTTTAAACTTACACAATCATAGATTTCCTTTGTTAGGCACGGTTGACTGATTTTTTTTGAGGTTTTGCACCTTGAAGGAATATGTGATTGTTGTAAGCCAGTTAATAATTATTTTAAAGCTTTCTGTTGCTTTTGTGGTCATGCCTTTTAACGTATTGTCTCAATTCATTTCAGGGAATTTGTGTCTCAGCCTTCATAATTTCCCTTATTCAAATTTAACATTCTTGCTTCAGATTGAATTTTCAATTAACCCTTTTCATTGCATAATTCTGGACCTAAAATTTGTCCTACAGTTGGTTCCTCAACGTATTGCTGTAGAAAACCATCAAAATGCACTCTAGAAAACCTCATCCTTACAGACTTAGTGCTTAGTTGGTTTACCCAGTCAATATGCAGGGTCAACGTCACCCACATTGTTTACCATGTTGCTCATGCCACAATCTTCTTCTTCAATGTCCTGATTAATACATACCCAACATTACTGCTACTATTTAGTGGCTTATCCAAAACTACAACGAATAATTGCTGATCTAAGCTGTCCTTAGCGAAGCCTTTATGGAATCCAAATATCCTGAGTAGAATTTTGTACACTCATTAATGGAAATTCAAAACATTTTGCTTTACAGTCTTGATTCTTGCTCAGCATTTCACTGTTGTCTGTTGCCCCATATTAATAGCCTTGTTTGAGTATAAGTATTTGTTTGTGATGAATATCCTGGATCACTGGTTTCATTGTCCATGTGCTGCAGGAAACTGATGGAAATAATTCATCTTGTATAACCCTCAATGTACCCCAAAACACTTCTGAAATAACTCCACAGAAGCCAATGCCCCATCACCAAGTCACCCCTTATTTACACATGGAGAGTCCTTGATACTGATCCAGCTCCCTCAGAGCCTGTTCTCAGCGTGAACAGAATGTCAGACACTCCTGTTTATATCTATCAGTGAGGGCTCTCTGATTGGACCAGATTAACAGCCCAAATCAGGGAATTCATATTCTGTGAAGTCTACCTGACTAACCTCGTTACAATGACTATATACCTCCCCATCTGAGTCTCAGGTCATAGGCTGGTCCTTTTTTTCAGTAGCTCCTCCTGGGGCATTTTAGCGCTGGGTCAGGATCTTCCATCTCTGCCTCTGATTCGGATGACTTGTAAAGCAAAGCTGCTCGTGTCTTGTACTCAGTGTCTCGGAATAAATTTATTCTCCTCTTTCGGCAGTAAAGGTGTCGGGGCAGTGACATTGGCTGTGTTCATCTCAAATTCAGTGCTTGATGGAGAGGGAGAGCCCCAGGTTATGAAACAGTCAGAAAGGCAACTCTCGGAGCTGGGCATGTTTTTCTCCTGCACCATTTGTGAGTTTGCAGCTTTCATATGTTCCATGTGCTTGTTTAGGACTGTTAAACCTAGCCAAACGTTATACATCACTGGACCTGACCACACATCAACCATGCCTCTAACCCATGTGGGGCCATTCCCATGGTTCCTACACCAAACTTCACCGCCTGAACTAAACTGCCTCTCTCGCTTAATGGAGTCTTCTGTCAACATTAGCATTCCAGATTCCGTTTCACACTCCCATCCCACCCCGCCAGATCTGGGAAAATCAGATTAACTTGGTGCAGAGTCTTCTTCCCATGAGCAACTCTGCTGGAGCTATCCCTGTAATTACACGAGGGCCGGCCCCATATTCAAGTAGGAACAGGAACAGTTAGGTATCTGGTAAAGCTGTAGGCTAATTCTTTAAGCCTGCTTTCAAAGCTTAGACTGCTACTTCAGACAGACCATTGAATGATAGATAGTATGGAACTGTCCTTATACGACAAATACCATTAGACTTCAGGAAACATTCAAATTCCCTGCTGGTAAATGATGGCTCGTTATCTGTGATCAACACTTCGGGAAGTTTGTGCATTGCAAAAGATGCGTGCAGTTTTTCTATCATTTTCCCCCATTTGCTGAGTGAGCTCTATGCACATCAAGCCATTTTGAGCAGACTAAGAACATTGAGCCCAAGAACGGATCAGCATAAACATATAACTGACCCCAGGGTTCACCCAGCATTCCACAAATATAGGAGAGCTGCTGATGTTAAATCCTGTCCTCATTGCACTTTGAGTACTGCCCCATCAATGCAACTATCCAATTCTGGCCACCAGACATAATTCTCACCAACATCTTCATTTTAGAAATGCCTGGTCTAGGAATATCCGATTAACTTGGTCCATAGGGATGACTCCTGAATCTAGGGAATTCTGAAAGATTATAGTTAAGGCTGTTACATTGTGCTCCCCGGCCTCCTCTAACACCCTTGAATGGAAACTGTCAGGTCCTGGGGATTTGACACTCTTTAATTCCATTAACCTGCTTATTATTGGTGTTTTACTTAAGTTAATTTTATTTAGTTCCTGCCCTTGCTCCACAATTAATTTCCCTGGAATTTCCAGCAAACTGTCCTGCTTTTCTACTATAAATACTGAGGCAAAGTAATTATTCAACATGTCTGCCATTTCCTCATTGTCATTGACAATATCTCCACTTTCAGTCTTTAGTTGACCAACATTGCTCCTGACCACCCATTTCTTATTGACTTTAATGTCCCTTGCAAGTTTCCTTTTATAATTCCTTTTAAGATCTCTTTTAAACTGCTTTGTGACCCCTTGTTGATCTCTGTATTTTACCCATTTGGCATGATCTGTGCTTTTTTTTGCACTTTTGTAAGCTGTTTCTTTTTGTTTTATGCTCTGCCTTATCTCTTTAGTTGTCCATGGCAGTTTTTCTGTGAAGTGTTTCCCTCTCAGGGATATAAACTGGTTCTCTATTGTGTTAAATGTTTCTTTAAATATCATCCACTGTTCTTCAGTCCTTTTGCTAATTAGTAGATTTTTCCCAGTTTACTGTGGACAGTCTCTCTCATCTCATTGAAGTCAGCCTGATCTAAATCTAAAATTCTAGTAGCTGATTCATGCTTTTCATTTCATTACATTGAACTCAGTCATGTTATGATCACTATTTGATAAATATTCATGCATAATTAGGTTACTAATTAAATCCAACCCATTGCTCATTATTAAATCCAATATTGCTTGTCCCTTGTTGCATTCAGGACGTATTGCTGCAGGAAACTGTCCAGGATACAGTCCAGAAATTCACAGTTTTTCTGACAGTTGCTTGTTTGCCTTTCCCATCGACATTAAAGTTAAAATCCCCCATTAATATGTCTTTGTTATACACTTGTCTAATTTCTGCATTTATACTAGCACTTCAGATTACTACCAGGGCATCTATGCACAACACCTGTTACAGTATTAGGTTCCTTACTGTTCTTCAGTTCCACAAATATGGTATCCAGTGGAGCTTTCCCCTTATTATATTCCCTCCCACCATTGAAGTGATTTTGTTCTCCTCAGTAAGGCTACTCCACCCCACTGCCTTTATCTTTATCCATCCTGTAAACCTACTCACCCACGATGTTTAGTGTGTGTGTTTGTTGAAAATATTACATAAAACATATTACAGTAGATCAGACTGAGAAACATATTATTCTCAAGCATGATATTAAATAAAATATGGGCCGTTAAAATATACAAACTATATTGTGTCAATGTATATAACCGTTTAAACGAACGATGCCTTCATCATGTATGGAACTGGGATGAAGGGAAATAGAGGAAGAAAAGAAGATTATATGACCATTTCTAATGTCAATTAATACGCTGTTGAGCCACACTGATTATAGACTTGGTCAGGAGGATTATCACAGAGTAAATAAACTTTCAAAGGCATAGAGGGCTTTGACAAAGTTTTTCAATTAGTCACCATTTGTGTCAGGAACACAACAATCCAATAAGAGCCATTAGTCTTATTCTGGACAACACATGGCAGGGCCAGAAACTGTGCTTATTCTGCAACAGAGGTTTACTAGCTGCTCATCTTTTCAGATTTTATAGAGTGCATAAAGTTTAAATGCTGAACTAATGAACCAATTCTCCTTCTTTATTCAAAGCTCTTAAAAACTGTCTTGGCTCAGAATCATAGGCCATTGAACAAAAGGTTTACAACACAATAGGTCAAGTTAAGCTTGAAACAACTTAGTTACTTGACATCAAAGGGAAGTAAAATTTATAATGTAGAACTGCTTTAAACAGCACTCCTGAAATTTACATTGATTCCCCTGGACAGCATCGTAGGTTGTTTCCTGCAGGTTAATGCTTGCATGGCGTATGCTGTATTTCTCATTGATGTCATTAAAGATGCAGTTAAGTGGAAGCCAGATAAGTGAAAGAGAGAAAAGAATAAAAGGATTTTTTGTTAACATGAAATGAAGTAGTTTTGGTGGAATTTGAGTAGCATAAACACTGGCAAAGTCCATTCAGAACGGTAGCTTGTTTCTAACATGTATAGTTCTGGGTTATACATATATACATACATAAAGTGTAGATTAGATAGTAAAAGTTTCTGAATGAATAAGAGGAATATGCATGGTAGTCAGGAGTGAGCACCTGAGCTTTCTTAATTCCTCACTCTCCAACAGACACTGATGCTGTAGCAGAAAATCTCCCAATGTTCTGACTCGCTTGAGTTAAGCCGATTGCTTTTGGAGAAATTTGTGGACCTTCTTGATCTATATGGCTTGGCCTGATGTTTCATATCGGTTGGAAAACTACAGTAGATGCTTCAGAGGAACAGAAGTTTGAATTTTCTTGTCTTACCGCCTGAGATAAAGCATTTGATAAGAATAGATATGGCATTTGCAAATTGCAAGGAGATTTTATGCATTCAGCGGGACTTGGGAGTTGTTGGCAGGCAGGCATTTATTGTCCGTCCCTAGTTGCCTTTGAGAAGTTGGTGGTGAGCTGCCTTTTTGAATGACTGCAGATCATACGTTATAAGTTGACTCTCAATACACTTAGGAAGGGTTTTTGCCTGGATTTTTGCTCAGTGACGGTGAAGGAACAGCGATGTATTTGTAAGTCAGAATGGTGACTGACTTGGAGGAGAACTTTCAGGTGGCAATGTTCCAATGTAACTGCTGGCCTTGTTCTTTTAGGTGGAAGTGGCCCTGGGTTTGGAAAGTGCTGTCTAAAAATCTTTGGTGAATTTCTGCAGTGCATCTTAAAGATTGTACTGCTGCTTCTGAGCTTTGATGGTAGAGAGACTGGAAGCTCATGGATGGAGTCTAATCAAATGGGCTGCCTTATTCTGGATGGTGCCAAGCTTCTTGAGTGTTGTTGGAACTGCATCCATCTCGGCAAGTGGGGAGTATTCCATCACACGTCTGACTTGTGCTTTGGAGATGGAGGACAGGCTTTGGGGAGTCAGAATGGGAGTTACCGACCACAGTATTCCTTGTCTCTGACCTGCCCTTGTAGCCATTATGTTTATGTGGCAAGTCCAAGTGAGTTTCTGGTCAATGGTAACCTCCAGGATATTGACAGTGGGGTCTTCAGTGATGGTAACACCATTGAGTGTCAAGGGTCAGTGGCTAGATTGTCTTTTCTTGGAGAAGGCCATTGCCTGATTTTTGTGTGGCATGTATATTACTTGCCACTCATCAGCCCATAACCTGAATGTTGCCCAGATCTTGGTGAATTTCAACATGTGCTGTTTCAGTATCCCAGGAGTTCTGAATGTTGCTGAACATTGTGCACTCATGGCAAACATCCCCACTTCTGACTTTATGATGGAGAAAATACCAGTGATGACAGCTGAAGATAGTTTGGCTTAGGACACTACCCTGAAGAGCTCTGACAGAGATGTCCTGGAGCTGAGATGTTGGATTTCTAACAACCACAACCATCTTCCTATGTGCCAGGTATGGATCCACCCAGCAGAGATTTTGTCCCCGATGCCCATTAATTCCAATTTTGCGAGGGCTCCTTGATGGCACATTTGATGAAATGAGGCCTTGATTATCAAGGCCTATCACCCACCTCATCTCTGTAATTCAGAGTTTTTTTTATCCATATTTGAACCCAAGGCTGTAGTGAGGTCAGCAGTTGAGTGGTCCTGGTGGAGCTCAAACAGGGCGTCACCGAGCAGGTTATTGCTGATTCAGTTATTTAGATTAGTACTGAGCAAATTTGAAAAAAATAACTGGCTGACCTTGTCTGCTGAATAAATTTCTTGACTCTTTGGCTTCTTTTATTGGTATAGTTTTCGAGTTGGAAATGTTTTGCCTGTTGGCTGAGTATCTCTAATATTCTGAATGAGTTTCGAGGTGACATCTTGAAGATGCACATGAAGGTCAGATGAGAACATGATAGGCCATACCAGTGCTTCCTTCAATACTGATTGACTTTCTGAAGCATATGGAGGACTTCTTGAGAAGGAAGCCAAAGACTGATTAGTTTTCGTAGACTCAAATTTCCTCTCAGGAAGACAGTGACACAAGTAGGAGGCGTGAAGCCAAGGGTGTGAAATTTGATTGGGACAAAGATAGGGATAAAAGAATAACTTCTGGCATAGTCCAAACAGTCTGAGCGACCTCCTGTGTTGTAACTTCTATGATTTTATGAATTATGAACTAATTTTATAGGCCAGATCTAGATACCTGATTCTGATTGTGCTCCATTGATGTTTTTGGTACAGATAAAAAGAACGAAAATCCCAGAATTAAGAGCAAATATCATGTGAATTAGTAGCTAAGTAAGTCAAGGAAAGAGAGAGCTTGTGGCCTACATGACCTCATTATGTTAAAGCTTATTTGCAAACTCAGCTGCCAATTTGCATGCAGCAAAAACCCAAAAACAGCAATGAAATAAATGATCAGTTAATTTATTTTGGATGTTAGTTGAAGGATAAATATGAGTGAGAACATTAGGGTGAACTTCCCTCCTCTGCTTCAGAATAGTGCAATGGTCTCTTTGGAGAGAGGCAAATGTAATTCCTCTCTTCAAGAAAGGAAATAGGGAAATCCCCGGCAATTATAGACCGGTAAGTCTCATGTCTGTCGTCTGCAAGGTGTTAGAAAGGATTCTGAGGGATAAGATTTATGACCATCTGGAAGAGCATGGCTTGATCAAATACAGTCAACACGGCTTTGTGAGGGGTAGGTCATGCCTTACAAACCTTATCGAGTTTTTTGAGGATGTGACTAGAAAAGTTGATGAGGGTCGAGCTGTGGATGTGGTGTATATGGACTTCAGTAAGGCATTTGATAAGGTTCCCCATGGTAGGCTCATTCAGAAGGTCAGGAGGAATGGGATACAGGGGAACTTAGCTGCTTGGATACAGAATTGGCTGGCCAACAGAAGACAGCGAGTGGTAGTAGAAGGAAAATATTCTGCCTGGAAGTCAGTGGTGAGTGGAGTTCCACAGGGCTCTGTCCTTGGGCCTCTACTGTTTGTAATTTTTATTAATGACTTGGATGAGGGGATTGAAGGATGGGTCAGCAAGTTTGCAGACGACACAAAGGTCGGAGGTGTCGTTGACAGTGTAGAGGGCTGTTGTAGGCTGCAGCGGGACACTGACAGGATGCAGAGATGGGCTGAGAGGTGGCAGATGGAGTTCAACCTGGATAAATGCGAGGTGATGCATTTTGGAAGGTCGAATTTGAAAGCTGAGTACAGGATTAAGGATAGGATTCTTGGCAGCGTGGAGGAACAGAGGGATCTTGGTGTGCAGATACATAGATCCCTTAAAATGGCCACCCAAGTGGACAGGGTTGTTAAGAAAGCGTATGGTGTTTTGGCTTTCATTAACAGGGGGATTGAGTTTAAGAGTCGTGAGATCTTGTTGCAGCTCTATAAAACTTTGGTTAGACCGCACTTGGAATACTGCGTCCAGTTCTGGGCGCCCTATTTATAGGAAAGATGTGGATGCTTTGGAGAGGGTTCAGAGGAGGTTTACCAGGATGCTGCCTGGACTGGAGGGCTTATCTTATGAAGAGAGGTTGACTGAGCTCGGTCTCTTTTCATTGGAGAAAAGGAGGAGGAGAGGGGACCTAATTGAGGTATACAAGATAATGAGAGGCATAGATAGAGTTGATAGCCAGAGACTATTTCCCAGGGCAGAAATGGCTAGCACGAGGGGTCATAGTTTTAAGCTGGTTGGTGGAAAGTATAGAGGGGATGTCAGAGGCAGGTTCTTTACGCAGAGAGTTGTGAGAGCATGGAATGCGTTGCCAGCAGCAGTTGTGGAAGCAAGGTCATTGGGGTCATTTAAGAGACTGCTGGACATGTATATGGTCACAGAAATTTGAGGGTGCATACATGAGGATCAATGGTCGGCACAACATTGTGGGCTGAAGGGCCTGTTCTGTGCTGTACTGTTCTATGTTCTATGTTCTATCTTCCTGAGAAGGCAGATGGGATGCATCCTATCCAAAATAAGTCAGTCCTGATGATGTAGCACTCCATTGTCATTTAACTGGAATATCTGTTTGGTTATTGTGCTTAATTCTCTGGAGTAGAACTGTGAACCCAGGACTTATAACGCAGAGAGAAGAGCAGTACTCACTGAGCCTTAGATGAACACTGGATTTTGTGACAGAGATGGAGTCTATGGGATGCGCCCTGCCTTCAGATAGCAGGTAGGTTGGAGAGAGAGTGATAGTGAAATGTATAAAACTCTTCTGATGTTTATTGGAGCTGAAAACCCATTGTTTATTTTAATACTGTTTATGACTCTGAACTGACTGCTTTATAACGATGCCTGACTCACGTTCGGTGCAGTATTAATCCCCAGTGTAGTTCCTATCTTGGTAACAATGATATTTGCCATGCTTAATTGGAAGATGAATAAAGAGTTTGCATGAATCTGCGATTCACGAGAAATGTGTTGATAATGAGTAGATTGTAGCTGTGAACCAAACTTTATTTTAATCACAAATGGGAGCAAGTCTTGTCAACAGTATTTGTGGGAAAACGGGACTTAATTCTATTCAAGCTAGCCTCACGCTGCATCTGAAAGGCTACGGAGAAAGAACAAGAGATGAGTTAATGAATTGCTCATTCAAAGATCTTGCACCGATAAGGCGGGCTGAATGGTTTCTATTTTTATCATGTGTATACTAAGACAAACTGTATGCTGTTAATGCATAAAAGGGCTTTTACTTCGTATCCAATATATCTAGTAAATTGTCATCCAGCTAGTCAGTGATGCTCCGTAGATTGGCAAATAGTGTTGTAGATAACAAAGCAATTGTTAGATCAGGGCCTAGAAAATACATCTTAGGTGCATGGTTAAAAAGCATTCCATAATGAAGTAAACCAGCTCAGCCTTTCAGTTTAATTCTGTAAGCCCTTCAGTAGGTGTGCGGAGGATACTATAGTTTACAGTACTCTAACTTCACCAGATGTCAGTAAGTGGATTGTCCATCACCAGCCATTTGGTAGTGATCATCTGGAGCAGGCGCACTGTGGGACATCTAACTCTTTAGGATTGGCTGGGTAACAACAGTTAACTTGATAAAAAGATGAATTTTATTTTGATTTCCTTGAATTGGGTTCAGCATAACTTCTGATATTTTCAAAGGGATTATTTACTAAGGGTCTGTCTGGAGTCGTCTAAAATTTATTTATTACCCCTTGTCTTGGAAATTATTCTGCTATTTAAGTAAGCCATCGCTGGGTGCTCGATAATTAACATGCAGGCAAGGATGGTTTTTAAAAAAAAATTACACTTAAATTCAGGAATTTTTGCATTCAAGTATACTTTTCTTGGTGTAATTATGCCTAACTGTTAAGAACCATATTCCTACAGCTGGATGACAGACCCCAACTGATCTCATCAAACCATGATGAGGGTCTTGTCCCATTCACAGAGCCAGAGGGCATTTCAAAATTATGGTTCTTTATGAATATACCTGTTCTATCAGGTGAATGTAAACTAAGACATGGCATTACTTTGAAGATGAACAGAGAAGTTATTATCTATCTCCTGGTCAATATCTATCAGTCAACCAACAACTAAAAGAAGGTTTTCTGGTCTTTGTCATATTGCTGTTTTTGGGACCTGCCGTGCACAAATAGTCTACCACATTTCCAATATTAAACATTGCACTTCAAACGTACTTAATTGTGTAATGCATTTTGAAATGTCTGAGGTAATGAAAAAAGTTGTCTAACTGTAAATTCTTCCTTACCTTCTTTTTTCATCTGAAATCTGCTTTGTGTGTTGAAATCAGCTATCAACTGTACATTGGCCGGTATTATTGCTTTAAAGGCAGATAATTCTTGATGTGAAACATCCATGTCCAATTCGGACCTTTCTGTTGTATTTGACAAACTGGCAACATGTAACTATTCACATGGGAGAGCAGAAGAGAAGAAAAAAATCATAGATATATATATGTTCACTTAAGCATGCAGAACACTCTGGGACTACTTTAAATGAAGCAAGGAAGCAAGATTCCAGGAAATCAATAGAACTCATCAGAGCAGCGACTGTCTCACTGTATTTCTTCACTCAAGATAAAAATATGTTATAGTTCGGGAATGATTTGTGATTCTTTGTTGGAGAAATGACAGTATCCAGTTGCAGTGTTAATTTCTGCAGAATCACAATGAAGCATTTTGCACAGACACAGTGCGAAAGTTTGCATAGTCATAATTCGACATTTTGGAAATTCGTGGTTGTGCAACATTTTGCAATGTCATGATTTGACATTTTGACCAGTCACAATTGAACATTTTGCACAGTTGCTATTTGATATTTTGTGCAGTCAAGGTGCAAAATTTTGCAGTTACATGCAATACCCCTCACGGACCTCTGGGACATTTTGGATAGTTATGGTGCAATGTCTATCACATCCATCACTTCGTGATATACTACACAGTCATCATGAGACATTACACACAGTCACATAGTGTGCCTCATGGCCATGATGTGACATTCTATACAGTCACGGTATGACATTCTGCACAGTTGTGGTTTCACATTGTCACACTTGCAGTTTCACATTCTGCACAGTTGTGGTGTAACGTTCCGCATGGAAATGGTTTCACTTTCTGCACCGTATTGGCATGACACCTGCAGATTGTTGGTGTGACATTCTGCATGGTCATGGTTTCACATTCTGCACAGTCGTGATATGACGTTCTGCACAGTCATGATTTGGCATTCTGCAATTCATCCAAAAGTATGGACATATGAATTAGGAACAGGAGTAGGCCATTCAGCCCCTGAGGCCTGCTCCACCATTTGATGTAATCAAGATCAGCTGTGATCTCAACCTGAAATCCACATTCCTGCATACTCCTGTTAATCCCTTTGCTTAAAAAGGAACTATCTACTTCTGCCTTCAAAATGTTCAAGGATCTGTTTCTACTATATTTTCAGGAGGAGAATTTAGAACATTACAGCACAGTACAGGCCCTTCGGCCCTCGATGTTGTGCCGACCTGTCATACCGATCTCAAGCCCATCTAACCTACACTATTCCATGTACGTCCATATGCTTATCCAATGACGACTTAAATATACCTAAAGTTGGCGAATCTACTACCGTTGCAGGCAAAGCGTTCCATTCCCTTACTACTCTCTGAGTAAAGAAACTACCTCTGACATCTGTCCTATATCTTTCACCCCTCAATTTAAAGCTATGCCCCCTCGTGCTCGCCGTCACCATCCTAGGAAAAAGGCACTCCCTATCCACCCTATCTAACCCTCTGATTATTTTATATGTTTCAATTAAGTCACATCTCAACCTTCTTCTCTCTAATGAAAACAGCCTCAACTCCCTCAGCCTTTCCTTGTAAGACCTTCCCTCCATACCTGGCAACATCCTAGTAAATCTCCTCTGCACCCTTTCCAAAGCTTCCACATCCTTCTTATAATGCGGTGACCAGAACTGTACGCAATACTCCAAGTGGGGCCGCACCAGAGTTTTGTACAGCTGCAGCACAACCTCTTGGTTCCGGAACTCGATCCCTCTATTAATAAAAGCTAAAACACTGTATGCCTTCTTAACAGCCCTGTCAACCTGGGTGGCAACTTTCAAGGATCTGTGTACATGGACATCGAGATCCTGCCTTTACCCATCTTGTCAACATCCCTTAGGGTCTTATATGTTTCAGTCAAGTCAACTCTTCTAAACTCCTACTGATGCAAGCCTAAACTGTCTAATGTTTCATTGTATTGAAGGGTAATACCTCAAACCCCTTCATTTGAGGTATTAATCTAATGAAATTCTCTGACTTGCCTTCAATGTAATTATACCCATCCCAAGATAAGGTGACAAGATTACTCCAGTTGTAGTCTCACTAATGTAAGACAGAAGGACAAAGTCCTGACTTTTCAATTCAGTTCCTTTGTGGTAAATTATAGTATTCTATAAGCCTTCCTAATTACTTGCTATACCTGCAGCTAACAGCAGTGGTTGTAACAAGATCAGCCAGATGGACCTCAGAGAACATGAGTTCATTAATTGGAGTTGTTAATCTGGCCTTATCGGACAGCCCTGGTTTAGAGATTAAAACAGGTGTGCCAGAAATCCTGTCACTCTGAGAGCTGCATTTGAGGGAGCTAGACCAGAGTTGAAGGCTTTCCAAGTGCAATTAAAGGGTGGCTTGGTGATGGGATTTCGGCCTCTGCGGAGTTATTTCACTAACCTTTTGTGGTTCACTTAGCACCCCCTGCATTCTCAGAGCTCTGCATTCTCTCACTATTTTGGCAATAATAAACTTACTTTTTCTGTCAAAATGGATAATTTCACATGTTCCCACATTATACTTCACTTACATATCATTGTCCACTCATACCTAACTACCTTTGTAGCCTCTTACTTTCTGACCTATCTTTGTGTTGTCAGCAAATGTGGTATCTTCAGTTCATTCCCATAAATTATAAGCATTAAAACCGTTGAGGTCTCAGCATTGATCCCTGTGGCACACCATGTGTGACTCCTTGCTAACTTGAAGATGTTCCATTCATGCCTACTGTTTGCTTCCTGTTAATTAGCCAATCTGTTATCTATGGTGTGACATTCCAGATAGTCACTGTGCGACACTCCACACAATCACAGTGAAGCACTCTGCACAGGCATGGCACAATATTCAAAACACTTCCCATTTTGGTCATAAAATACAGATATATGGGAAAGGAGGCAGCTCCAAGAAAGAGAGAAATCTCTTATCAGGAAAGGCAATTTCTACCTTTGATCTATGTTTGCTAATATTTGTGAACTTAAGTAGTAATAACTTGAGAACCTATGGTGTAATGCAATAATATGATATAGGATGGGAGCCTGCGCACCAGTGTTGAATAAGTCTTTCGTAAAATGTTACAAATGGGAGTCTAAAAAACATGAAGGAACAGAAAAACATATTTATGTCTATTCAAATCATAGGATCTGCTCAAGAATTCACTGTGTTGAAATAAGAATTAATACTAGAAAGTTCAATGTTGAAGATCTGTTGAAACATCAGCAATTGGTACTTTGGTCCAGAGGAGTACCTGATCAGTGTGAGGCAGCCAGTCAGCTCTGGGTGCAATTTGAAACTTTTATGGCTTAACCCACAGTTTTAGGAATAGAGATGAATTCCCTGGCCGATGCAGGAAACGGTCAATGCGAGGAAAGATATAGAGCCATTCAAAATATTTTACAGAATTAATTATTTGAACCTGTTTGTTTATTAATTATAGAAGTATTTACAATAGGGAAAAATAATTAGAACTTTCTTAAAATGAGGTGAATATCCACAAATAAACTTAAAGCGGGCAATCCTACTTTGCAGTGGGAGAAGGTTGGAGAAGCGAGATTGTAGAAATAGATTGATTGATGTTGTCAGAAACACAAACTGCTTTTATTCATCTTCCTCTAGCCATTAGCATTGAAAACTGAACCTCTCCATTCAGACAAAATTACAATTTCTTCACTTTATATAGTGCATTATCACATTAAGAAAAAAATCTTTTAAAAATGTGGTATCTATAAAGACAAATGAGGCAGACATTTTGTACATAATAATATCACACAGTTAGATGAATGTACAATTACTCCCTCTTTGTCGTTGGTTGAAGACATACATTGATGAAAACACAAGGCAAACTGGTTGATCCTTTGGATTTGTCCATTGAATAATGACTTGGGATATTGAATATCCAATTGAAAAGGCAGTGGGGAACCCTTGGCAAAGTACTAATGCTTTGTTACAGCATTGGTACATTGATCTGGATTATGCTCTCAAGTTCTGGAACGCAGCTGAAACAGAACCTTCTGCTCGGAGGCTAGCAGCTAAGTCAAGCAGAAAAAAATACTGTTCATAGGTTCTGCTCACCACAAAATAGTGATATTGATGGGACATTGCCTGTATTTATTCCATGAAGAACAATCTGCAAGATATCTCAACTGAGCAGGAATGACTTGTAAACAAATGTGCTGGAGAAATTCATTACATCACAAGATATCTCTATCTTTTGAACATTTAACTTCTTTTGAGTTTTCACTGATATTTCTAGACAGCGATGTCAAGAATAGTCTTCAAAATATTTCACAGTCAGTATCTGAATTGTTTGCTTCAAATGAGTGGAAAAGATTTTCAGAGATTATTTCAGAGATCACCTTCTAGTTTAGTTAGTTTATTAATAAACCAGAAATTTTCTTTGCTTTCTCTGAAACTTCTTTCTGTATTCAACTGTGAAGATTCCAGAGTTGCAAGCAATTTACTCTTCAATACCCTTTGGTTTTGCGGCAGAAGTCGTTTTCCTTCAGAAAGGAAAATTGGCTGCTTGCATCTCCTGCCCCTTTAAAGGAGAGCATGACATCTATCAATCTTCAGTTAGCTTTTTACTCAGCCACCCACACACTTGGGCCTTAATTTTGGTTGCGCTTTAATTCGGTGCAGTTACTCCAAAAAAGGGTATCGTTTTAAGATGCTTCATGCAATCCTCGTTGTTTTGCTGCCCGACCCTCCGTTCTGTACCTCTTGCTTTCAACAATATTACCATGGTCATTGAATCTCCTGTAGTCATTCCTTTTAAACTCCAAACAAACAATTCTATACACTCTCTCTTTCTTACTTTCAGTCTTAGGGAATCGAAATTAAGGCTTAGCCCACCATTTCTCAATTTAATTCATCCTTTTCAAACATCTCATGACTGTTGAGCTTGCTTAGCCTTTGTTTCTTTTCACAATACATAATATTTTGAAACTAAAGCTTGATGGACCCCCAGCCATTACATTTCAATGGAAAGTTTTTTTTGTTGCCTTGTCATTGCTATTTTGGTGTGGCCAAAATTTGTAAATCAGCTATGTTTTTCTATTTAAAAATTAAATTGTTCCATAAACACATGAACGGAGTTCTGAGGAAGGGTCACTGGACTCGAAACGTTAACTCTTTTTTTCTCCTCCACAGATGCTGCCAGACCTGCTGAGCTTTTCCAGCAACTTTTGTTTTTGTTCCTGACATTAATCCAAGAGATGTGGTCATGTTACGTGAATAAAGCATTTCCCACGTCTGTAACTCACCTCTGAATCAGATGGTTATGTGCTGAAGTCCCACTCCAGGCTTGAAGACATTAATCTGACAGTTTTCTGCGGTATTGAGGGAGTATTGCACTGTTGGAGGTGTTATATTTCAAATAAGATGTTAAACAAAGATTCTGTCTGCCCTCGGAAGTGTGCCTAACAAATTACATAATGCTGCCTTGAGGAACTACAGGTGAGTTCTGTCCAGTATCTTGACCAAAATTATTCCTCAGTCAACATCACTGCAATAAAAAAAATCAGCTAGTCATTATTGAGAGATTTATAGGACATTGTGTTGCACATTTGGCTCCTGTGCTTTCTACATTATAGTAGAGGCTACGTTTCAGAAGTATTTCACTCACCATAAAGTCCAAAGTGATGTTCTGAGATTGTTTAAGGGAGTTATATAAATAAAATTCTTTCTTGTGACAGTCTATCTGAGTCATAACCTTGCAAAATGTATACTTTCTGATTTTTGTTTTGACTCTCTCCCAGGAAGGGAACAGAATCACTAACTGAACCAGTCTTTGTTCTTTCTCACACACTGTTCTTTCACACTGCTCATCCACTTAGGATGATAATGGACAATTAATGCTGTCCAGACTGTAAAATTAATTCTACTTATGCAGGGAAATTATTTGCTCATTCAGTCTGGTTGCAGTGAAATCCTTTCTTTTTAGGTTCAAAATCCAAGCCGTTACTGTGACTCAATGTTTTATTCAGAACCTTTGGATTCCTCTTGGATGACTTGTTCCACATAGAAGATCCAGCACAGAAACAGGCAATTTGATCCAACCAGTCCATGTCAACAATTACCAGCAAATACTCATAGTCGCATTAATTCAGTCACTTCCTTCATACTTTTACCCATTTTTCTCATTTACTTCTCTAGTCAAGTTTTGAATGTTGACCTTGTTCCTGCGATAACTACTATCCTTGGGAGTGATTTCATGGCTTCGTAACTCTCTGTGTAAGTTTCTCTTGCTCCCACATCTCATACATCTAATTTGTGGTCCTCCAATTCTGACATTTTGTGCTTTATTGCATTAAAAAATATGTGGCGATGCCTTCAGGTGCCTAGGCTAAGCTCAGGTAATTCCACCTTCTCATCTCTTCTCCTTCTGGTACTAATGTCACCTTATGTGATGATGCCAAGCTTTGCTTGATAAGACTCCACTGAAATGCTTTGAGATGTTTTATTACTTTGAAGGAACTACATAACTGCAAGTTGTTACGTCAATGCAATACCCAACCACAGAAGAAAAGTCCTGGAAGCATGCTTCCTTTGCACAGGTTTTCATTTAAGATTTGAAATTTTTGTTTGATCAGTTCCCTGTCTCTTTAGCTTATTGCTTATTGCATAAACTTGAGCTAGTCTATGTAAGCATGGCACTAATTTTGTGTGCATGATGTTTGCAAAAGTCACAGATGATGATGCAAATTCTTTATAGAGGTAGATAGCCTGAACTATTCATTGTATTTAAAATACTCATTAAAAGACTCTGCCAGAAAATTATGGCCAAATGACTCTGCCACACACCAAAACCCTAAACTAACAGTTTGAATAAAGCAGACATTGTTTTATACTTAGACAATTCAATCTATTTTCTACAGCTAAAAAATCCAAAACAAATTTCTTGGTGTTATTTCTTTCTTTAAAAATATATACACAACCTTGTATTGCTTCTGCACAAATTTGATGCATTATTGTGTTTCATAGCCAATAATCTACCAATGACAGCTTAGGCTGTAAAGATACCTGGTATAGCACTTAGCCATATACATTGACATAACCATTACATCCTTGCTGCTTTGTTGAGTTAACTGACTTTATCTAAAGCTGCAGTTAGGGCACAGACTTCATAATTTCAAGTTAGGGAAGGGGCAGGAGGAAATCCTGGAAGAAAGTTCATACATGGACATTGCATCAGACCAAGTTCACCTAAGAATGCTTCTGCAAAGCCAATACATTATCTAAGATCTAGTGGTGCAGTGGTAGTATTGCTACTTCTGAGCCAGCAGGACTAGGTTCAAGTCCCATTTGCTCCAGAGGTGTAATATGTCTCTGAATATGTTGTTCAGGTGACTAGAGCTATTATCTGCCCTCCCTAAAAGAGAGGAGAGGACCAACAATATTTTCTCTGGTGTTTTTCCCCTAGTTACGGACTGAAACACCTTCTACTCATTGTTCCTTTCCTTTTGATGTTGAACTGACTTGTAAGAGCTCACTCGCCCACATTGATTCAGGTTGAACAACAAAGAACTGGTGCAAATATATTCTTAAAGTTTAGTATAATACTAATTTGGAAATCATGCCCTGGCCTCCTACCTCAGCACTTCTCAGTAAAACGTGTCTGCAGTTGAAATGTGGGTGGAACTGACAAGGATGCAAAGGGACAAAGCTGGAATCATTTTGAATTATATTTCAAGCAAAGTATTGTTCTAACAAAAATGTTCTGTTTGTCCATCATAGATGTAATGAATCGATTGAGGAAATTTGTTCTCACACCATTTCTGTAACTTAGCAAAGCCTGCCAAATGAATCAAAGTACGATGTTCCTTATACTTGACAATTTTGTGCAATTAACTTCCTAGAACTTTTCGGGTGCAACAAAAGCATTCACATTTCAAATTTATATAGGAACCAAATTGCAATGAGGGCAATTAAAGGTAAGGAACTAAACAGTTCACTTGGAGCAGGACCAGATGTACGATTAATTACTTTCACTCTAGCTGCTGTATTCTTTAATTCTGAACACAATACAGAAATCCACATTGTGAAATCATTGTGTTATTTCTACTTTCCCTCAGAATCTAGCACTGTGACCCCTTCTGAGACTGTGACCACTTACCCCATTTAGAATTGCAACAGTACATTTCCAGAAATCCTTTGCAAGCATGTTGAGAGAGTTAGTTGTTAGACTACGGCAGTAGTGTCAAGATGAAAGGATGGTATGCCAACCGAGTTGTAGTCTTCCATTTTTGTTAACTTTTACTTAAAACTTAAATTGCTGATTCTCCTATTCATCACTTTTAAAACACTTATCCTCATTTAGTAGATCCCAGACCCATCCACTACAAGCTCTTCTATTCCTACCTTTTAATTCATGACTTCTGTTCTCTGAGTTTGAGCTATAGTTCCAACCTTGCCTCCACCTTAGTCTCTCATGGCCCATTTGACCACAAATGATGCAGACTTCAGCCAACTTATCCTGTGCATGGGACAACTTATAAGAACCTAAGAACAAGGAGCAGGAGTAGGCCATACGGCCCCTCGAGCCTGCCCCGCCATTTAGTAAGATCATGGTTGATCTTCTTGAGACTCAGCTCCACTTACCTGCCCACTCACCATAACCCTCAATTCCTTTACTGTTCAAAAATTTATCAAGCCTTGTCTTAAAAACATTCAGTGAGGTAGCTTCACTGGGCAGGGAATTCCACAGATTCACAACCTTTTGGGTGAAGAAGTTCCTCCTGACCTCAGTCCTACATCTGCTTCCCTTTATTTTGAGGTGATGCTCTCTAGTCCTAGTTTCACCTGCTAGCGAAAACAACCTCCTTGCCTCCACCTTCATAATTATATATGTTTCTATAAGCTCTCCCCTCATTCTTCTGAATTCCAAAGAGTATAATCCCAGTTTACTCAGTCTCTCTTCATAATCCAACCCTCCCAACTCTGGAATCAACCGGGTGAATCTCCTCTGCACCCCCTCCAGTGCTAGTATATCTCTTCTCAAGTAAGGAGACCAAAACTGCACACAATACTCCAGGTGTGGCCTCACCTGGACCCTACACAGCTGCAGCATAGCCTGCTTGTTTTTAAACCCCATCCCTCTAGCACTGGCAGACAAAATTCCATTTCCCTTTTTAATTACCTGCTGCCCCTGCAATCCTACTTTCCATGCCTCATTTTCTGTTCACTTAAGTTCAAAAGCAACCTTAAAAAGCTCTCTAGTTTATTGAAGCTTGGGTCCTCTCTCTGAGCATTTGTTCCACACCCATTCTTTCCCTCCTCACTCACAACTCTTTTTCTTGTGGATGCATGTGGACTGTTTTAATATGGTCAAGGCACCATATAACTGCAAGTTAATATTACTAAATCTTTCCCCTTTTATTAAATCAAAAGCCAAAAGGAATGATTAATGCAAAAGTTGGCCCTGTGTAATTATGTTGACTTTTGGAATATGGAGAGTGCTGCTTTGTTGATTGAGTTGTGAGAATGACAAATAAATAAATCTGACAACAACATCATCACCATTGAGTTAATGACTATCTCGTCTGCTCTACACCCTCTCACTAATAGCAGCAGACGAGATAGTCATTAACCTGAGGGTACTTCAAGAATTTAGCTATCAATATCCTGCATTGTCAAAGGCACAACCAAGACCTTCCATTGAAAAGAAATATCAAACAAAATGAATGATGAGCTATACAAGTTGAACTGAATTCTAAAAATTTAATTACTTAGATGTGTACTGGTAATGTTTTGCTTGTAATTTAAAGTTGGTATCTTAGTGCATTGCTGGTCTATTGTGCAGTAAGCATAAGCTGGCATTTGAGATTATCTGCACTGTTGAACAGTTCATTCTGTTGTACTTCAGTTTAGCAGAAGTCCATGGAGTATAATTGATATTAGAGAAATGTGTTTTTTAAAGACCTATATTACTGATGTGCGGTTCTGAACTGTCCATTACGAACCCAGCAATGAGCTGCTACAGTGGTGAAGGACTTTGGACACTAGCTTAAAAAGGAGGTCAATTCAAATCATCTTCCACTAAGTTCACAATTTCTACTGTGGTCAGGCAGGGGAGCAGCTGTAGGGCAGCGATTTTCGTTCAATAGCGGTCGAAATCTACTCTGGAATTACTTTGAAGCATTATGAAATGTCGAAAAAGATCATGAAGGAAGATCTCCCATCAATTTCTAACCACCAAACCTGTTTCCCCCTTCAGCTGGGTTATTATGTGATTTTATTTCAAAGCCACAAATCCCTCTCTGACCCCCTACAATGCACACTACGGTAATAATAAATTGGTGCTAGTAACCCATGTTAGCTCAGTGTTTAGCACTTTTGTCTCTGAATCAGAAGGTTGTCAGTTCAAGTCCCCCTTCCAAAGACTTGAGCATAACGTTTAGGCAGATACCCCCAATTCATTCCAAATCGAGTGTTGCACCAACAGAGGTGCTGTCTTTTAGATGAGATATTGAACCAATTCACCCTCTTAAATAGATGTATATAGTCCTATGACAATATTCAAAGAGCAGGTGAGTTATTCCTAGTGTTTTGTCCAGTAGTTTATCCTTAGTAAACTAAATTAATCGGACATTTCAAATTGCGTTTGTGAGAATTTGCTGTGCACAAAACGCTGACCCCATTTCCAACACTATAAGAGTAACTACACTTTGAAAAGCACTTCATTAGTTACCAGGCACTTTAAGATGCCCAATTGGCTGTGAAAAGCCTTATAGAAATGCAAGTTGCTTCTTTTCCTTTTCTCTTCCACTGTGGGATCACTAAATCTCCTTTACTTGGTGCCCTTCATATAAAAGAACATTTAGGCATCTTAGTGACTAGAGAGGAAGGAATTCAGGAAGGAAGCATTGCAATACAAACAGATGTGTTTTAGCAGGAGACAGAGAGGGAAATATTAGAAAAGAATTCCAAACTAGAAAAGGACAATCAAGCTCAAAGAAACCAATTGAGATTCTCCAAAAAAACAAAATTCTTATTTGCCCAGAACAATTGTGGCTCCTTCTACAGGAACATAACGACTATTATCAAGCTTATAACCCCTGATATTGGATGCAAGGGACAATGGCAAATAGTCTCAACTCATCCTTTTTGGTGTATCTGCAGGATGAGAATTTTAAAATCAGGATAATGCTAAATCAAGAGCCTATGTGGCCAAATAAGCATGGGGTGATAGGCCACAAGTTATAAAGGCAACTTTCCAACAGCTCAAGGCTGGCGGTCAAACGCAAATACAAATACAAATATAAAAGGTAAATGATGGGAAAAGAATGCTCAAGAAATCCAAAGGTATATTCACTGCCATGACATACAAAGCCTTCTTGAAATCACCAGAGCTATCCAAGTTGTGGCATCTAGGAAATGCCACTGGATTAGTAACACAGAAACTAATGTCTGAGGTTATGGAGTTGAATTCGACAAAAGGAATAAAAATTATCTGGAGTACAAATCTGGATTAACGGCAATCTTGAAATCTCTGTTGATTGACATAAAGACTCAACTGGTTCACTAATGTCCTTCGGAGAAGGAAATCTGCCATCAGCACCTGGTCTAGCTTGAATGAGACTCCCTACCTAAAGCAATGTGGTTGTCTCTGCCCTCTGGGTAGCTATGGGTAGTAATAAATGCTGGTCTAACCAGCAACGTCCACATTCCATGAACAAATATTAAAAAAGTCAAATTAACAACATCTGTTTCACACAGGATGACGTATCTTCTTTTACAATTGTTAATGCCATCCATTAACGCTGGAAAGAACATTTTCAACACCTACTCAATGGTGAATGTACAGTGGCAGCTGAAAATATGTAGGCTATTTCCTAGTACACTGGTAGAATCCATGGGTTGACTCCCATTTATAGGATAGTTGCAACATGTAATTAAAAGGATAATAAACAGCTAAACCTGCAGACTGGATGGTATTCCAGCTAAGGTGCCTAAAGCTGTTAGGCTTTTGCTCACTTCCTGCAGATTTGGGATGAAGGAATGTAACAGTTGCAACTATCTTCAAGAAGAACGAATGTGTCTACTGTTGTCTACTGTTGAAAAAGGGGTGGCATGGTGGCTCAGTGATTGGCACTGCTGCCTCATAGTACCAGGGACCCAGGTTCAATTCCACCCTCGGGTGACTGCCTGTGTGGAGTTTGCACATTCTTCCTGTGTCTGTGTGGGTTTCGTCCCACAGTCCAAAGATGTGCAGGTTAGGTGGATTGGCCATAGTGTTCAAGGATGTGTGGGTTATAGGGGGATGGGTCTGGGTGGGATGCTCCAAATGTCACTGTGGACTTGTTGGGTTGAAGGGCCTGTTTCCATGCTGTAGGGATTCTATTAAAAAATAATCATGTGGCATGTTACCCATATCAGGGAAATGCTGACACAAATTCTCCTGAATTGTCTACATCCTGTGGCTGAGGAAATCCTTCCAGAGCAACCTCTGCCACAGTTTTTATTGCCACACATTTCCAGGAAATAAATTGGGATCAAAACCAGCAACTCTTCATGTCATTCATTAACGTGACCAACTTATCCAGCAAGTAGCATCATAATTTGAATCCAAAGGCATTATTGACTAGACAGAGCAGCTGCAGAGAAGGGAAGAAAACAAGGCAAATCTTGCACTCTGGTCCTGTTACTACATGGAACATCTGACCTCCTTGACTAAAGATTTGCAGATTGAGAATTGACCTGTTCAATCACACGAAGGTCCCTGGCAAAAACTCAGACTCCAGTGCGTTCAATATCCTTGAATGACAGCCAACGCTGACAATATTGGAATAGAATGAGGTGTGATTTAAGTCATGGGCAGCACAGTTTTGGTTCATTTTGAAGTTTACAAAGGATAGAATGAGGGAGATTAGTCAGGAGTGTTTATGTCTATTCAACTTGGACTGGTATGAAAAAGAGTTTCGGCAGCAGATAAGCTCAGATAGGGCAACAATCCAGCCATCTTACAGAGGTGGATATGGGAAATGTCAATGATGACACATATGTGTGGTCATAAATTTGTGTCAGAATAAAATAGGACAACACCCTCCTCCAAAGTCTAGTGTCCTACAATGGTTCCTGGTCAAGCAATTTAATCATGCTAACATTCTAATCTCTGCTTCCAAGCCTTCTTATAGCCTTCCTGTTTACAATCTCTACGACTTCTGCAGACCCATAACCACGGAGATATCTGAGTCCATCCAATCGTACATCCAATTTGGAGACACTGTGCCTTCTTACGTGCAGTTCTGCATTCTGAAATTTTCTCCTTGAAATTCTACACCTCTTTAACACATTCCACCTTTAAGACAATCCTAAAAACTTATTTCTTTGACCAAATGTCTGGCCATCTGACCTAATATTTCCTAATGTCATTCAGTGTCTGCTTTGTCCAGAAGCCCTGCTGTATTTTAATTAATTATCTATTTAAAAGGTGCCTGAAAGATGGAATGAAGAAGTGATGAGACAGTGTTAATCCAGAGTCCAAAGTATTGGAGGTATTAGGATAGGGCATTGTGCTGGAGGTTACAGTGAGGATAAATGTACTTAAATTGGGTCAATGGTTCTTTGAGACAGTGCAGTTGATCATATATAATAGCTTATTAGGGAAAACGCAAAATATCAAGATGACCTTCTAAACAGCTGTCCTAACCCAATGTAATTTTGGAGGAGGTCTGCATTGTCAGAGATGAGATTTAGAATGAGCTCCCATCTGCCCATTGAAAGATTCTATGAAGCTTACATTTAATAGCTAAGTGAAAGTCTGTCAAATTATTTGGAGGGATTTGTGCTGTGTAGTCTGGTGAGATTTCTCGTCATACCTTACAAAATTCATCTCATTAACTACATATACCACCTCTGTGGCATCCCTCATATCTGATTCTATTCCCACCTTACCGAGCACTATTCATAAGCATCTCATTATTCATAGGATATCAGCCAAAAGACCAGTATCCCTTCACTCGTGCCATTTTTGAAAGCGTGTCATGCCCCAGACAAGCCTTGACAATTCAGAGTTGCCATGCAAGATTTTTGATATTTATTCTGACAGTGATCTCAAAGTCCTAATGGACAAGGTGGCGCAGATGTGGGATTACCTTTACCTCCAGGACCAGTAGTGGAGATCAAGATACCAGACCAGGCCTGGGCAAATGCAAGTCTTTGGAGGAAAGAGAACAGGGAGATTTCCCCTGGTGTCTTATCCAAAATGCTTCCCACAAATGATACCACAAGGAAACAGAAAACTGTTATTAATTCACTGACTGCATTGAATGGTTGTTAAGTTTATCAAAGCATCAAACATTGAAAAGAAAATGTCACATTTAAATAGTTGGAGGTGTTGGACATACTGGCAATAAACAACAATTGCAAGTATTGATTTATATCAAAAGTTGTACTATTGAGAGCATAGTGTTGAATCAGAGATTGATTGCAGTTTTGCACACAATATAGAATACTGCTACTAGACAGCAACATTCCTTCCTGAGTTTAGTTACTAAGCTGGAGCCGTATTGGAAACACTTGCATGATGGCACTTACCTGATGTCACAGCTAAAAGGGCAACACTTTCCATTTATGCTGGCTGACAAATTAAAAAAATGTATTAAATCTGTCTTATTTCTCACAACTAGCAATAAGGACACACTGAATTTTTCACTTCTGCTAACTAGATAGTGAGGCAAATATTGTACACAACAAATCTGTGAGGTGTCCTCACTGCTTTTTAATAAATGTTAATATGAGCAATTAACTTACGACAGGGCTTTTCTGTGTCAGTCTTGACGAGCAGGTAACTGACTGAAATGCTTACACATCACTCAAGAAATAAAATATTTAGAGAAGCCTATTTGCAAATAATAGTGTACAACCTGCTGTAGACAACTGGTGAGCAAAGCTTCAAATGGATATAATCCATCATTAAAATAGCATGATCTGCTCAAAATGAACACCAATTATGGGATGGGGAGGCCCTCAATTTAATTGCATTTCCCCAAAGCAACGGCATTTTGGTTAAAATGCATGGTTTCCTAAACGTGGAAGTGAAAGTTATTTCCCTCCGCCACTTTTACTAATTTTACATATACTGCCACTGTATAGGTAACTCACCACAAGTACTGGCGCCGCCTCTTGCTCCCCAGAGGAGCTCGAACAGTTCATCCACTTCACCAACACCTTCCACCCCAACCTTCAGTTCACCTGGGCCATCTCCAGCACATCCCTCCCACGATAAGACATTCCACTCCCGCACATCCCAGATGTCCAAGTTCTTTAAGGACCGCAACTTCCCCCCCACGGTGATTGAGAACGCCCTTGACCGCGTCTCCCGCATTTCCCGCGACACATCCCTCACACCCCGCCCCCGCCACAACCGCCCCAAGAGGATCCCCCTCGTTCTCACACACCACCCTACCAACCTCCGGATACAACGCATTATCCTCCGACACTTCCGCCATTTACAATCCGACCCCACCACCCAAGACATTTTTCCATCCCCACCCCTGTCTGCTTTCCGGAGAGACCACTCTCTCCGTGACTCCCTTGTTCGCTCCACACTGCCCTCCAACCCCACCACACCCAGCACCTTCCCCTGCAACCGCAGGAAATGCTACACTTGTCCCCACACCTCCTCCCTCACCCCCATCCCAGGCCCCAAGATGACATTCCACATTAAGCAGAGGTTCACCTGCACATCTGCCAATGTGGTATACTGCATCCACTGTACCCGGTGCGGCTTCCTCTACATTGGGGAAACCAAGCGGAGGCTTGGGGACCGCTTTGCAGAACACCTCCGCTCAGTTCGCAACAAACAACTGCACCTCCCAGTCGCAAACCATTTCCACTCCCCCTCCCATTCTCTTGATGACATGTCCATCATGGGCCTCCTGCACTGCCACAATGATGCCACCCGAAGGTTGCAGGAACAGCAACTCATATTCCGCCTGGGAACCCTGCAGCCATATGGTATCAATGTGGACTTCACCAGTTTCAAAATCTCCCCTTCCCCCACTGCATCCCTAAACCAGCCCAGTTCATCCCCTCCCCCCACTGCACCACACAACCAGCCCAGCTCTTCCCCCCCACCCACTGCATCCCAAAACCAGTCCAACCTGTCTCTGCCTCCCTAACCGGTTCTTCCTCTCACCCATCCCTTCCTCCCACCCCAAGCCGCACCCCCAGCTACCTACTAACCTCATCCCACCTCCTTGACCTGTCCGTCTTCCCTGGACTGACCTATCCCCTCCCTACCTCCCCACCTACACCCTCTCCACCTATCTTCTTTACTCTCCATCTTCGGTCCGCCTCCCCCTCTCTCCCTATTCATTCCAGTTCCCTCCCCCCATCCCCCTCTCTGATGAAGGGTCTAGGCCCGAAACGTCAGCTTTTGTGCTCCTGAGATGCTGCTTGGCCTGCTGTGTTCATCCAGCCTCACATTTTATTATCATCACAAGTACTGTTGTCTGATTATAACTCCCGCTACCAGGCTGCAGGCACCAGGTTACATGTATCAAAGCCTTGTTTCACATACCAGTGCCTAATTGCATGTTCTAGAAGTTTATTCTCGATAATATATCCAATTTCATTCATCAATGTTGGATTATACTTTCAGAGCTCAATTACTGATACTAGTGCCTGTTAACAGTTAGCACTGCTCATTTACATGTACCAAAGTCCAATTACATGTATTAATGTTCAATTACATGTACTTTCTCTAGAATACATGTAATACTGGTTGTCCTACACTCGTCAAACTATTAATAGTTAGTTCTCAATGCAAAAAGAATGAGACAAGTTGCATGTAGCTATCTTTAGTTTTAGAATAAGACATAGTAAAATAAGGTTTTGAATTTTCAGTTGAACTGAAAGGGCATCGGTGATTGAAAATCTTCAATTATGTTTGCATTTTTACAATCATATTGAGATGATGGATTATAGTTACAAAGGGTTTGAAGGGAAGCTTGTAATTAAATGTATGTTCAACAGAAGCTGCTTTTTTTTTGAAACCTGTTTGGATCCAGAGGCTGAAAGGTTTCTTTTAGTTCAATTATGGTTTGAAGTGTGTAAGAGATCAGAAGCTGGCCTCTAGTCTCATGCAGAAACTAAAATCAGGAAATATTCAGCTTCTCCCCTTCCCAAATAGGATGGCACTTAATGTAGATCATCCTACAACTGTGTGGGCAGAATTTAATGCTCTCCCTTGAGATGAATTTGGAGTGGGGAGCATTTAAACAAGTAGAAGGGCAGTAGATGGAGACCCTTTTATTTCTAACTTCTACCAGAAAGGTTTGTTCATTACCTGATAAGCACATTTTAGTTTCTACTGTAGATTTCAAACATCAACAAATGTTGTTATTTTATAAAATACACTTGGAAGAGCCACTTTCCTTTTATTCATTCACAGGACATGGGCATCACTGGCTAGGCCAGCGCTTATTGGTCATCTCTCATTGCCCAGAGGGTAAGAATCAATGGGGGCCTTGGGAGTTTCTTTACTGGGGTGGATAGCTGCTGAAGGCCCACATCACCTTCTTTGGTCAATGCCTGCGAATCTATGAACTTCAGGTGCTGGCTGTAAGCCTTTTACAGATCAAGAGATATAACTTCTCCCTCCCTGAGAGCTGCTGGCCAGAATCAAGCAGCTGTATATATATAGCAGGTCGTGCAGGGTCATGAATAAGTGGTGGCAGCTGCTGGCGACCTTCCACCTGATTAAATGCTCCCCACTCCAAATTCACTTAAGTAAGATGTATTAAATTCTGCCCACACAGTTCTAGAATATTGACAAGTTCTATGTAGCCAAACCTAACGTAAGGGCACAAGTGCTTCAATGTATGGTCAATTCCCTAACATGGAACGAGTGGAATGGATTCATTCAGAAACTTAAAATGTGCTTCTTTCCTTTGGTCCTTATCAAAAGCCAAGGTGCAGAGAGAATAGATATCTTACAGGGGATGAAATCAAATTTGGGCAGTAGGACATAACACTAACTTTTGAATCAGAACTTTTTTTACACCTGGTCATGGGCAGATGTCGAATAATATTGAATTAGCAGCCATTTACACCCTACACAACATTATTATTCCTCAACAAATGTTGTGGAGGAAAATTTAGCCTCTCAAACTATGGGCATACTGTCAAGGATTTACTCCAGGGCCCAGCATGGTATACACATTGACCTACAAAGATACAATAATAACACAAGGTAATTTAAATAGTACTGAATGCAATATAAGTCAGAATTTGTTTTTACTTAGGCCACTAACAATACCAGAATGTCCCTAAATAGTTAACAGCTGATTAAGAACTTTGAAAGTGTAGCCAATATTATAATATGGGAAACATGGAAGGCAATTTGTACATGACAAGTTCTCACAAATAGCAAAGCAAAAAGGACCAGATCATTTCTTTCTAGGTGTTGGTAAGTCAAAGGGCAATGGCTGGTGACAGACTAATGCTTCCTGTGATTCTACATAACTGCATAATTATCCTTCTGATGTTTAGATCTGTTGTATCATTGCCAAACATTTTTAAACTGTTTTATTTGGAATTACCATATGTTAGGGGATTTGTCTTCTTCCAGGTATTGCTGAAAGAAGACATGTTTTGTTGAAGAATTACCCTGAAACCAATTTAAGACTGTCAGTTGAGCCCACAGTGTTGTGCACTTGTTCATACTGGAAGTTACATATGTTAACACACAGGACAGAAAGAACACATACATATATTGAATCTGTTTCCGCTCAACAAAACAGATGATGCCTAAGCTCTGGTTAGTTTCTGAGGGCAGTCCCTTGACAAATCAGTGTCATTGGTTGGTTTAAATGTAAATAAACATTGGTCATTAACTGTCAGTCAGTATCTAACTTGTGCATTCCCATACCCACGCCTGTATCAATGAACAATCACTTGCCCAACCAATCAGTCCTCTTTTCTTATGCAGAATAAAAGTTGTCTTCCCTTTACATGGTATTTAGTGTCGATGATCCTGATGAGTACAGTGCTAAAAGCTTCAACAAAATGTATCTTTCTCAGCAATGCTCAATTTCTGTAATGCTAACCAACTCTTCCAAGTGTATTTTATAAAATAACAACATTTGTTGATGTTTGAAATCTACAGTAGAAACTAAAATGTGCTTATCAGGTAATGAACAAACCTTTCTGGTAGAAGTTAGAAATTTAACAGTTTGTTAACAAATGGGAAAGAGGGAGGAAAGAACAAAATGGAATATTTGTGATAGATTGATGGCAGGAGGTGTTTGATAATATAGGTGATCATGGTATAAAGTAATAATAGGTAGCAACGGAAGAAGCAAAGAAACAAATGATGGCCCCAGAGGAAGTGTAAATAGCAACACTGTAATAAGAGGTAAGGAGTGAAGTATGGGGAATCTGGGATGGAGAAGAAGGTTTCTGCAGCTTAGATGAATAGATTGAACAAGATCTGAAGGCCAAGAATATTTCATTAGCCCTGTAACATTGGTAATCCTCACTTTAAAAATGGGCCCACACGTCCTCCATTCTCATTAGCTTTCCCACAGCTATTCCTCATGACCAACCCATATTATTAAACAACAATGGTTAAGAATTGAAGCAGAAATTGCTGGAAAAGCTCAGCAAGTCTGGCAACATCTGTGGAGAGAAATCAGAGGTAATGTTTCAGGTCAGGTGACCCTTCTTCAGAATGGTTAAGACTTAAATCTACTTTATCGTAGTATTTCTTATTCTAGTGTCAATTTGAATTAGCGTGAAGCATGTTTAAACTCCTTACAAAAATGATTTGGATGCCTTTTAATCACCTTTGCAAATCAAAGCATTCAGTTTTCATTTCCAGTACATGATGCTTTCAGCTTTTATGTCTCCAGATGTTGACTACCAGACTTTAAGGGTCTTTCTCTCACATTGAACAAAGATAAAGTCCTAGCATTGAATATTGAGTAACACAGAAAGTTAATATATGCAAAATCAAATTTGCTTCTTCCTACAGCTGACACCCAAGTGCAGGGAGTAGAGGGACCCTGGAGAAATCAGTTCTTATAACACCATCCTATATTCAGTTATTCTCCACCCATATATACCTAATAGAATTACGCAGGCTGATGCAGTGGAAATGGCAAGGCCATTTATAAAGTGCTAATAAAAAACGCTGGTGCTGAGAATGCAGTTACTACTTTGTTAAAACACTGTCTTGTTCCACTGAGAATTCATTCTGTTCTTGCAACATACGTCACATTCCAATAAAGAGACTTCAGTGGAACAATGCAATTAATTGAAAAGATAAGTGGATGATGTGTAATTATGATGTTTCGATGTAATTTGAAATGCAGCCATCAATGTTTACAAGTTCTTGTCATCATTGAAGTATAATAGATGATTAAGGCTCATTAAACAATAAAAAACATAAACCCCACAACAGATTGCTTACCACTCAAGTCGACAGAAGAGTGAAAATTGAACAATGAGACAACAAAAGAAAAAGAGGCAAAGTAAGAAAGACACTAATCCGTCAAATACTTGGGACTGGCTCTGGGGAAGGTCAGACCTCTACAAGTTGGATGTGTTACCCCTGGGCAGGACTGGGACTGATGTCCTAGGGGACTGTTTGCTAGAGCAGTTGGGGAGGGTTTAAACTAATATGCCTGCACGATGGGAACCAATGCAAGGAGTCAGACAAGGAGGGAGCAAGGACAAAATCAAAAGATAGAAAAAGGAATAAGAAAATTGATTGGCAGAGAAACCAAGGTCAAAATTCAAATAGGGCTATTTAGAAAAATAAGAGCCAGACAAACAATGTTAAAAAGACAAGCTTAAAGGGTTGTGCCTTGATGCAGAGAGCATTGGCAATAAACTGGATGAACTAATTGCACAGATAGATGTAAATGGGTACAATATAACTGGGATTATGGAGACATGGCTGCAGGGTAACCAGGGATGGGAACTTTATGTCCCAGGGTATTCAGTATTTAGGAAGGGCAGGCTAAAAGGAAAAGGTGGTATGGCAGTGCTTGTTAAAGGGAAAATTAACACAATTGTGAGGAATGATATTAGCTCTGACAGTGTGCTGTCTATGTAGGTAGAGTTGAGAAATACCAAGGGGCAAAAAAATGGCAGATGGTAGAATTTGAATTCGACAAATATCTAGAATTAAGAGTCTAGCTTGGTTCACTAATGTCCTTTAAGGAAGGAAATCTGCCATACTTACCCTGTCTGGTCTACATGTGACTCCAGACTGGTGGTGTCCAGACTGAATGTGGTTGACTCTTAAATGCATTCTGGGCAATTAGGGATGGGTGATAAATGCTGCCTGGTCAGCGATGCTCTCATCCTGTGAATGAATAAAGATCCGATCCAAGGAAGAAGTGTGTAGATTGGCCAAGAAAAATAATATGTCTGAAGATTGGTAGCTGTGTAGAATTCAGCAAAGAAAGTCCAAGGGATTGATTATGAAGGGAAAAATACTGTACAATATAAGATTGAAGGGAACATAAAGACTGATACTAAGAATTTGTACAGGTATGTGAAGAGAAAGAGATTGATGAACACAAATGTAAGTCTCTTACAGACAGAAACGGGAGAGTGTACAATAGGGGACAAAGAAATGGCTGAGCAACTGAATACATACTTTGGTTTTGACTTCGTAAAAGAGGACTTACATCAGATCCAGAAATGTTGGAGAATGGAAGATCTAATGAGAGGGAAGAATTGAGGGAGATCAATATTAGTAGAGTAATGGTGCTGAGAAAATTGATGAGATTGAAGACAGATAAATTCCCAGGGTCTGATAATCTACATCCCAGAATACTTAAGGAAGTGGGTCTAGAAATAATGGATGTATTAGTGGTCATCTTCCAGGATTCTATAGACTCTAGAAGAGTCTATAGAATCCTGGAAGAGATTAGTGACATTAGCTAACCTCCAAAATTCAAAAGGGGAGGTAGAGAGAAAACAGGGAATTATAGACCAATAAATCTAACATTGATAGTGGAAAAAATCCTTGAATACATTATCAAGGACTTCACAGTGGAGCATTTAGAACGTAGTGAAAGGACAGAGTCAACATGGATTTATGAAAGGGAAATCATGCTTGACATAGCTGTTGGAATTCTATGAAGATGAAACTAGTATAGTTGACAAGGGGGAGCCAATTGATGTGGTATATTTGGACTTTCGGTAAGCGTTTGACAAAGTAACGCATGAAAGATTATTGTGCAGTGTTAAAATGCATGGGATTAGAGGAAGTATATTGAGATGGATAGAAAACTGGTTGGCATAGAGGAAACAGAGTACAGGAATTAATGGTTCTTTTTCAAATTGGCAGGCAGAAACTAGTGGGGTGCCACAGGTTTCTGTGCTGGGATCCCTTCTATTCATAAGATGTATTAATGATTTGGATGAGAGAACAAAATGTAATATCTCAAAGATTGCAGATGATACTGAGTTGGGTCGGAGGGTGAACTGTGACAAGGATGCAGAGATCCATCAGCATGATCTGAATAGGTTCGGTGAGGGTTAGCGGGCAGATCAATGGCAGACGCAATGCAATTTGGATAATTTGGTAAGATTATTTGCTTCAGAAGCAAAAACAAGAAGGCAGATTACTACTTGAACGGCTGTATATCAGAAGAGGAGAACGTGCAGTAGGACCTGGGTGTTCTTGTACACCAGTTGCTGAAGGTAAGCATGTGGGTACAGTAGGCAGTAAAGAAGGTTTGTTGGCCTTCATTGTGAAGGGTTTCGAGTACAGGAACAGGGATGCGTTTTTGCAGTAATACAGGGCCTTATTGATGCCACACTGAGAATATCATGTGCAGTTTTGGTCTTCTTTTCTGAGAAGGTATATTCTTGCTCTCAAGGGAGTGCAGTGAAGGTTTACCAGGCTGATTCTGGGTATGGTGGGATTGGTTAATGAGGAGAGATTGACAATGTTAGGATTGTGCTCGCTAGAGTTCAGCCGAATGAGGGGATCACACGGAGGCTTATAAAATTCTAACATAACTAGACCAAGTAGATGCAGGGAGGATGTTCCTGATGGTGGGTGTGTCCAGGACCAGTCTGGGCATTTTGGGTAGACCATTTAGGATGGAGATGTGGAATCATTTCTTCACCCAAAGAGTGGTGAGCCTGTGGAATTCAATGACCACAGGGAGTAGCTGATGCTAAAACATGGAATGTAATCAAGAGGCAGCTGGATGTAGCACTTGGGATGAATGGGTTCAAAGGTTTTGGGGAGAAAGCAGGATTAGTCTATTGAATTAGATGATCAGCATTGATCATGAAGAATGGTAGTGCAGGCTCAAAGGGCTGAATGGCCTCCTCCTGCTCCTATCTTCAATGCTTCTATAACCTTTGCTGATAGTAATTAACAGGTAGGGCTTTTGGGGACATGTTCCATTTTTGGAAATGTGCCAAATTAATTAATACAATGCAAAATCTTGCAACATGAACCAGGATAGAGAAAATGCCTTTGGAAGTGCACCCAGGAAATGGTAGAAGTTAAGTGACAATGTACAAAATGATATTTATTAAGTGCAAATGTGAAAAATGTGGACAGCAAAATCTTAACTAATGAAGAAGCACTTTTGATTCCAATGATACTGGTGTTCATATAAAGTCCCTCCCCAAAAGTGTTGATGCATAGTTTCTGAATCAGCACTTTGTGCTTCACACTGTATCATGTGCAGTCAAACATTGATGTAATGGTTATTACAAATCTCCTATTAATATAGCAAGGTTCTTCCTTGTCCTGCCTGGAAGGTCCATAGAGCCTGAACCTCTGAGATTAATTGCGCAAGTGATGAACTGCTTTTATCTGTGTGCTTTTGATAACTGAGACTGACAGTACTGCACAAAATTTAAGCAACTTATTCTGCAGCAGTAGACGCTGAAAATTCAAGCTAAGATTTAGCTAGGAATATTTTCCTCCTTTTCACATATCCTTTCACTCTATGTCAGGTTGCAATCTGACTAAATTGAAAATTGGAGAGGGGGAAGGTGAGAAAAGAGGAAAGTGGAGATGCGGAAGGGAGGTGAGTGGTCAGGAGAGAAGGAAAGAAGTAGGAGTAGAGGAATGGGGAGAACCTTGCACACTTCTCCTGATACTTACAAACAAATTTTAATCAATAAAAAAAGCTGAATAAAGAACGTGATTCAGGTGCTTTGGAATCTGAAAGGAAAAAATGGTTATGTGTTGTAAGAATGGATTTGGGCCAAAGTGTTTAATTTATCTTTCCAGTGCCAATGAACTTTCTAGCAAGTTTTTGTTTTAACTATAATAATTTATGGTTTCATATTACAAATCTAAGAATTATGTTGTAGGGAAGAAAATAAATTCCTGACAGCTTTTGATGTTTGATTTAAACTTACAAGCTACCTATTTGTTCATATCTTACAATGTTTGATGCCAAAGCACAGTTCTGCAGGCTGAAACCATAACATAAAGGAGCATAATCTGTTGGCCCCTCATGTCTGCTCTGCCATTCAATCATGTCTGATATATTTCTCAACCCCAATCTTCCATCTTCTTCCTTTAACACTTGATCCCTTTACCAAACAAGAACCTATCCATCTCTGTCTTAAAATACAGCCAATGACTTGCACTCCACAGCCCTCTGTCGTAATGATTTCCACCGATTAAACACCCTCTGGCTGAAGAAATTCCTCTGTGTCTCAGGTATAAAGGGTTGTCCATCACTCTGAGGCTGTGACCCTGGGTCCTTGTCTCTCCTATTTGTGGAAACATCTTCTCCACATCCACTTTATCCAGTCCTCTTAGTATTCTGAATTTTCATTTAGATCCCCACTTGTCCTTCTAAACTCAATTGAGTACAGACCCAGAGTCCTCAATCACTCCTTGTATGACAGATCCTTCATCCCTGGGGTCATTCTTGCAAACTTCCTTTGCACCCATCCCTCCCAACATATCCTTCTTTCAATATGGGACCCAAAACCAATATTGCAAATGTGGTCTAATCTGAACCTTTTTAGGGCCTCAGCAGTATATTTCTGCTCTTGTATGCTAACTATCTTGAAGTGAGTGCGAACATTACAATTGCCTTCCTAACTGCTAATTAAGCCAGCATGTTAGCTTTAAGAGAATTGTGAACTAGGGCTTCCAAGACTGTGCATGAGATTTCTGAAGCTTTTCCCTGTTCAGAAAATTGTCTACACCTCAATTCTTCATACCAAAGCATGTAAACTCACTCTTTCCCACATTGTATTCCATCTGCCTCTTTGCCCACTTTCCTAGCCTGTCCGAATCCTTCTGCAGCCTCCCCGCTTTCTCAACGCTACCTACTCCTCCACCTTTGTGTCATCTGCAAACCCAGCAAAAATGGCCTCAGTTCCTTCAACAAGATTGTTCATGTATGATGTAAATAAGCATGGTCCCAACATGGACCCCTGTGGAATTCCATTAGTCACCAGTTGCCATCCTGAAATCAATCCTTTTATCCTTACTCTCTGCCTTCTGCCAGTCACCCAGTCCTCTATCCATGCCAGAACCTGCCCCTAACATCAAAGGCTCTGAATATTATTAGCCTTCTGTGTGGTATCTTGTCAAAGGCCTTCTGGAGATGCAAATAGGTCATGTCCTGGCTCTCCTTTGACGAATTTGCTCATTACCACCTCAAAGATTTGCCAGGCATGACCTCCGTTTGATGAAGCTGTACTGACACAGCCCTATTTTACCATGGCCTTCCAAGTACTCTAATTAATGATGGCAAGTACTGGTTCAATTCCTCCACCATTTCTATGTTCCCCATCTCTTCATTTCTTCAGTCTCATTTTCCAGTGGCCCAATGTCCACTGTTGCCTCTCTCTTACCATGAGCAAAAAATAACTCTTCCATTCTTCTTTTATATTACTGTCCAGTTTACTCTCATTACTTTTTTTTAGATATCCTCTGCTGGTTTTTAATGTTTTCCCAACCCTCTGGCTTCTCACTGATTTTCACCAGAGTATACGCTTTTCTTTTGCTTTTATGCTGTCCCTGACTTCATTTATCAGCCATGGCTGTCTCATCCTCTCCGTAGTACATACTATATTTCCTTCATTGGGATCGTCCTGTGAATAGTCCTCCATTAGTTCCTCCGTTGTCATGCTTTATGTATGACTATAATCACAAGTGTCAATGGGCCATTTGGCCTTTGATGCAGGCCTCATCTTGTTTTTAACTTACAATGCTTGTTTCCAAAGTTGGAATAGAGACGGCAGTTTTGGTTCAGTGTTTGTTTAAACTGAAATTTCCATTTTTGATTTTTGTTGTTTTATGTAGCATACTTCTGTTCCTCTGACTTGTCAGATGTGCTGACCCCTCTGTGCTATGCCTAAAGAGGGTGTTGTTGGTATCTTCAAAGCCAAATTCTTCCAAAAGTTCTGATGTCCAAATATTTATTAAGGTTACAACATCTTTGCAAGCTTGATAAATAGATTGGTTAAACGGAATTTCCCTTTCATAAAACTGTGATGATACTGCCTGGTTTCCTTTAACTGATCTAAGCACCCTGTTATAACTTCTTTAATAATTAACTTCTTTAATAATAACACCCTAGGATGAAATCCTCCAGGGACTGAGTACTAGTTAGCCCGCAATTCCACTCCACTGGTGATTTTAATTTTCTTGTGTTACTCCTTCCTTTCCATTTCCTGACCTTTGGCTGCTTACTTGTGTACTCTACAGAGAAGACCAATGCAAAATACCTGCCCAGTTCATCTTCCATTTGGTTATTTTTCCTTGCTAATTTTCTAGACTTATTTTCTACAGGACCAATGCTCACTTTGTTAACACCCTTTCTAAAAAATATTTATAGAAACTTGTACTACCTGTTTTTATATTTCTTGGTTTTGCTTCACCCTACCATGTGGATACTGTTAGAGAGTCTATAGACCTAGCATACAAGTGGCTTCTTGCTTTTGCCAATTATCATCTCCACACAAGCATTTTTTCGCATCAAATTGCTTGAACTTTAGTCATCCCTCTCCATTGTACCACTATCATTGTTAGCTAACTGAGTCTCACTACCAGCACATTTTCCCAGCTACCAGTCCTTTTCACCCTTCAAGATTCTGGTTTTAATCCATGTCAGCTTGTAGCCATATCTGATTGTTACCTGTTAGTACTTTTAGTTCCTGTTTATGCTCTCAGTTCATCTAATGTATTTTAAACTGTGTGCATTCAGACAAACAATCTTTAGCTTTATCCTTCTTGTAATATCTATTTTTTAAACTGTTATTTGTTCTTATATTCGTATACTTGATCATTTCCTTAGATTGGAATTTGGGGTTTCTTTAAAACGAAACTTCCCTAGTATTCACTGTGTAGTGTGCAATTTCATTTAGCTGCTGTTACAGTAGTAATTACCTTTCCAAATTCCTGACATATGAAGACAAAAGGACAAAAGAATCACCAAGGTCATGATGCTCCATTGAATTAACATTAGTGATTTATCTGGTGCCATATGTACCCTATTATCAATACACTCTTTGGGAACATATGAAATTTTTGTTCTTAGAAGAAATGATACATTAACCTATGGTGAAGATAGGCAAAGGGACAAAGGTCATCTTGTGGGATCACGAGTAGCTGCCTGTGATCACATGCAGACACGTTGGTGAATGTGCAAACTCCACACAGACAGTTCCCTGAGAGTGAAATGAACCTGAGTCACTGGTAAGTGAGGCAGCAGCGCTAGCCACTGATCCACCATGCCATGTTGGTAGCCACATGGATCAGAACGACTGGATCTTCCCTCCTTAGATGTCCCTGAGCATATATCATAAACCTTGGTGTCAGTCAGGGATCACAGCTGCCTGTACATTTGCTGTTTGCTGCAGAGAATAGTATCAGTCCCTCTGACTCTGCTGTCTCCTCCTACAATTACATTTCCTTTTCTTCTGTCATTGGAATGGCTTCATGTGCATTGGCGCAATGATTAGTTTCCTCAACCATTCTGCACCCCTCGCTCTCATTCCAGACAAGATGAAATCTTAAACTTGTTGGATAATCGCAAAGGGCTATGGCTCCTGAAGTCCTTCTTGTTTCACACACCATTATCCATATGTTGAATTAGGCAGCAAAAGACTTTTACAGATTTGTAAAGGTTTTATAGTAACTTTATCAATTCTGTTTCAACTTTCTCTTCTGGACCCTTTCCCTGTCCAGAAGCCACTGGAGAAGAACACAACTCTTATAAGTAACCCAACCACCAGACAGACAAAGCAGCAAATTAATAATAATGAAAGCCACCCATCAGGACAGTGTTAGGTAAAAACTCAACACTTTTTTTGTAAGGCCACCACTATATCACCCATTTCTCAATTTAAATGAATGAATTACATGCATTGCCTACGAGGCAGAACTCCATTCTTTTCTCCTGTTCAGAGATGCTGTTGCACATCTTTGAATTTTTTTTGTATTACCAATTAGAAGATAAATTAACAAGCACTACCCACCAGGGACTGTCAACAACAACAGACATAGGAAGGGTAAAGCAAAGAAGGAGTGAATAAAATTAAAATGGGTTTGGAAGGGGCAGAAGTCAGTTTATTTTTTAAATCAACCTGTTCAGAGATGTTATGACAACTCTAGAGCAGGTAGGGCCTGGAGCCAAGCCTCCTGGCTCAGTTGCAATAGACCTACGGGCATCATCTTTACTCAAAAAACTCTGGAGTCGATTTCCTTGAGCCATAAAAGGATATGCATTTCTAACTCTGATACTTCCCTCTGGGTCTCGTTATCTATCTCACTTCAAGCCAGACTCCCCTGTCTCTGAACACTGACCCAATTCTAAGACTGTGATTACCTTCTGATACAAAAAGTCTTGGCAATTTGTCTCTTCAATGCAATACTGTGTCTAAAGTTCAGCCTTCGGCTCATAAATTCTGAGCTAAAGCTCTTGTAACTTCAAATACTTCCTGTAGATGTGTCTGCCCTGGACCAAACTGGCATCCTGAAGCTCCCATCTATTGCAGTTGTGACACATCACCCGTTCTGCCATCCTTAATGTTTTCTAATTAACTACTTAATTATTTTATTCAATTATCTACTTGCTTATGTTCAGTCTATTGCAAAATCACACTCAAGTAGTAAGTTGAGCTCAGTTAATTCATTTATAAACGTTTTCTCATCACCCTGTTCAGAGATTTATTACGTACTTTTGGAGCATGTGGGACTTGACCACATCTCTCATGGCTCAGATTTAGAGACACTACCATGGCACTACAGGGCCCACTGTTAACTAATTTATAAGCTCCTATTACAAAAGTCCTATCTGATCCAATTACAGAGGAACCATTTTGAGCTCCTTGTTCAGTTAATTAAGACCAACTGCTCTTCCAGTAGAGGCCTTGTTCAAACCCTGCTTAAGGCTGGAACTTCCAAATTTAAATTGTAGGTTTTAGTTAAATGTTACCCGCAAATTAAATTAGTGTCCTTGTGGAGAGGATATTGAACAAGAGAGACTTTGGGCATACTGTTCAGAATACTTAGAATATAATATCCTTTATTGCTACTTGTACTACAATCCAGAAGTATGGGCTACAGTGAAAAGTTTTCACAACTGCTGCCTTTTAATAGTGCTATCTCAGGTACAAGTGCCAGGGTACAAATCTTACAGGGTAAACAAAGTATACTGGTCTTACACAAAGAGCAGTAAAGGAAACCATAAGCGTTACTTATAGAGGTAGTTACAACAAAATGAAAGGGTTTAAAATTTCAGTCCGATAACAGCAGCTCAACATGTGGTGCCAGGCCCAAGCCCAACTACTGTCCTGCTCCAGGGTCCAGTCCACTCCTCACCAGCACTCAGTGGCAACCAGATAAATTTTGCTGTACCGGGATTTGTACCTCAGCACACCCCCATTGCTCCGGGGACTCAGCCCCTCCGTCGCTTTGAGAACCTAGCCCCTCCATCGCTGCCTCGGGCTGCCTGCTCCCACTCATGCTTGCTGCCTGCGCGATGCTCTGGGGCTCGCAGCCCATGAGCTGCTGCAGGATGTTCCGGGGCACAAGAACTTACTGTTCTGGACTTGCTGCCAGCTCTGGTGCTGAGGGGGGATGAAGAAGAAAAAAAGAGGTATGAAGAATAAAAGAGGTGTGAAGGAAAAAGGGGGAAAAAGAACAGGCGGAGCAGAGGAGTTCCAATAGGAGCATCTTACTGTGCTGCCATCTTGCGCTGCGGGGGATAAAACATTGAAGAAGCTATGTACGTCATCTTTGTCTTGTAGAATAGGCATCATTTGAATATCTATTTTGGTAGGATCATGTGTGATATTATTTGAGTAGATTGATCTGAAAACATTCATGAGAAGTTGACATTTTTAACTGTTGGAAACAAAACCATGTGTCCTTGTCAATGTCATGAGCTGAAGGAGACTTGTGTCTCCTGAGGCCTGCGATACAGAGACAACCTGGTAAATTCTCAATGATATGATCCAAGTGTTATAGGAATACATCTGGTTGATGGATAATCCCCCCCCGCCCCCCCAAAATGATCATCTGAGGAGACAATATCATCCAAAAGGTAAAGGTCCAAAAAGTGATGCTGGGGAAGGATTTATGCACTAATATTCTTTCCATGTCCATTCTTGACATCGGGTTTGGGAAATGATCAGTATTTATGTATTTGGAATTAAGCTCTCTCAGGATATGATTGATATGTGGACATCTCTTTGGTGCAATCAGCAGTCACCTTGCATCTAAACATACATGAATAATGATGTCTTTCTTCAAAGCAGAACAAAGGGAGATGCAAAAGCCAGTATGATCCCCAACTTTGCATTTGAAGTTTCTTTGTACTTAATCTAATTTCAGTTTGAGTTTATCCTGAATGTGAATAATGTTCTTATAAGGAGGGTCAGTGTTGATTTGGACATCAACATCTAGTCTGAAGAAGGGCCACTAGATCTGAAATGTTGACTCTGTTTTTGCTTCACAGATGCTGCAAGAATTGCTGAGTTTCTCCGGCAATTTCTGTTTTTGTTCGGATGTAACATTACATCGACATTAAAATCACTCATGGTATCAAACCTGTCTGGGTAAAGGTTCATTAAGTCATGGACAATCTCAATGTTATGGTCTGAAATCTTTCGTGTTGCAACTAATAGTTGATAACTTGTGGAGTGTAATAATATGTAGATCTGTGCATTCTGGCAGACCAATAATAGATGCACCAGCTGTATCAATGATATACCGGCTCCCAGTCAGACACCATATGGATGCTGTCTAAAATGCTTAAGCTCCATCCAAGTTATGTACACCATAAGCCATGTACAATGGCACCCTTTTGCCAAAATTGACACTGGGGCAAGTACAATTATCATTCCTTTACACATGTAATATCGTATAAACTCCAGAAACTTGAATAGTGTAGTGCAGTCCACACGTGATAAACAAGCAGCTTACAACAAATATGACATTGTGTGCATTGGCATTTTCCATCTTCACTATCAATATGGCTTCTTGGGACAATGCCTGAAATCTTTTACAGTGTCAAAACAGTTTGTCCAGCTATTATTTGTCTAAAGATTATTAGAATCCATGAGGTAACAAAATACATCAGTTGCAACACTAAAGTTTCCAGACTGCAACATCAAGTCTAACCTTCACCTAAATGGGTTTGATGCTTGAGTCTTCTGAAAGAGGATGCCCAACACAACTTCAATCCTCCATGGAAGTGCAGTATCCACTTTCAAGACAAACACAAACTGGATTCTATGGTACAATTCTGTTATTGCAGATGAATCTTGGGCTTCACTGTTGAATGTCAAGGGTTGAATTATAGAAGTGCCCTTGAAAGTGCTCTGAGAATTGCATTGCACTTTGGATTCCTCTCCAAACACTTGGATCTCCTATATATTTTAGTCCAATGTCTTCTTGTGTAACATTCCTGTCATATGTCACAAAATGTTGAACACTGTTGTGATGGTTTGATAAGCCATGGCTCATTCAAGATTTGGATGTTTTACTGACACAATTGACAGCTGCATTGTAAACTAAAGCATCTGAAGAAGCTGCTGGTCTTCTACAATGCCTTTGAGTTTATGTCTATCATTCAGCAGTACTTGGTGGTCTATCCTTTGGATTTGCCTGGAAGTGCTTTTCTGAAGGATTTAATGTGTGTAGAAATAATGACCAGTTCCATAAGTACCACAGCTAAGTCAACTTTTATGAAATCACATTCCATACATTTGTGTAAGACTTGGCAATGAATTGGTCAATTGTTTCAGATGGCTGTTTCCAGTCTGACATGAAATTAAATCTGTACCTCCTTCTTTAAAGCCTTTATTGTGGTTTTTGAGGTGCCATTTGCAAAACAAAATGGCAGAATTGATTAAAATTGGAACGGAGAAAGGACCCACAAAGTATGTTAAGCAGTTTCCTTTGGAACTCTGTCTGTGCTCTTTGTGCATTGATGGAGTGGAACCACACTGTCTTTTCTCAAGGTGATTCAGTGAGGAGTCCAATTATAAATCTGCTGGCAAGATACACACTATTGCATTGGGCCAGAGAAGCTGGAAACACCTCTTCTTCAACAGAGGTAAAGCCCTTATAAATATTGGTGCTGAAAACAAGACTGCTACACTTCAGAAAAGATTACTTGACAATAGTCTGGAGGGTTGGTTGTAAACTTCAAGTCCGAATTCACATAGATGATAATGATGATCAGGAAATGTATTCACAACTGCCGCAGCTGTTATCAACTTTTAGTACCAACCAGCAGACATCACCAGCTGGTTTCTAGGTAAAACATCACTGCTAGTATGAAGAAGGGTCCAGACCCGAAATGTCAGCCTTCCTGCTCCTCTGATGCTGCTTGGCCTGCTGTGTTCATCCAGCTCCACACCGTGTTATCTCACTGCTAATATGAAGTTCTTTCAGTATTGTAAAGCAAAATCCTGGAATTCCACCAACAAATAGAACTGAGAACGTACGTACAGTAAATGGACCGCAGCAGTTCAAGAAGGCACCTCATAACCATCTTCTCAAGGGCACTTATGGATGGGCAACAAATGCTGGCCCAGCTAGTGATGTCCACATCCCATGTATGAATAAGAAAAAAAAATCAATCTCTTACTGGTACCAAGCTATTTTTTCTGTCATGCAATAATTGAATGTTCATATTAGATATCATGCATTATCAAATCTAAACTAGCCTAGGTTACATGCCTAAAGGATGATATTAATTGAGTATATGTGTACAAGAATGTTTTGATTAAAGGTGTTAGAAGCTTGCTTGAATTAGGATAAATGCTTCAGGATATCTCTAATCTCAGTGCTGTTTTAGTATTCTTGATAATCTGCCGTACTCCTTCCTTTCTTTGTGATTTATAAAACTAAGAGACATGTTTTACTTATTGCTTTATCCTCAACAGGGCAGCCTAACAGCTGTGTCTTTTCTATTTTGTTTGAGTGTAGCGCTGTGAAGGACGGGCAGCTGTGTAATCTTCATATGTAAAAGTTATAGTAACAGGATGATTGTGAGTTTGATATCAAAAAGCAAGTGTGTCTGCTGGTGACTTTATCCAAATTCCAAAAATGCTATCAATATATATAAATTACACACTCACCATTACATATCTAATTCTTTGAAAAGAGGACAGCTGAGAAGGAGAATGAGAAACAGCTGTTAGTTTACGTTTGGTACATTAGGGTTCTCTCATAGAGAGCCAGGAGATTATAACACTTCCTAACATATTGGAGAGGATCACTTGCCTTTCATTTACGACTCTTTAATCAGCCTCCCAGTAGAGAAAATTGGCAACTATGCTGTGGAAAGTGATGCATATTGACTTCGTCTGACTGACTAAGGCGTGACACAACACAATTAGTTATTTATCTATTACAAAGTTTTTGACTTGGTCTTAAGCTGCAAACAATCCCTGTGAGCAACTATGTAACCTTTGCCAAGCATTAGTCATAGTTACTGTAGCTGGGAAAGAATCAGAACCCCTGCTCTTTCTCTGTTGTCAATTCTGCCTAAGAAGGTTCCAAGGAAAATTTTCAAAGCCAACAAAAATACCATAACTGAGATGTAACCTCCCTTGTCAAGAAGCGTTTTTGCATCATTAAAAGAACATTTAGTTTATTGACTTTACTGTTTCTAGTTCCCGAGTTTGCTACTTATTGGCAGTGAGAAAATAAAATGTATTTAAAATTGCTAAACTGCGAAGCAATTTTTTCCACTAAGTAGGGAAAACTATAGCAGCTAAAATCTATGTATGATTTCTGCTTATTTGTTGAGCTGGGAATACCAGAAACTGCTTACATGACCAGAAACTAGTGGTCATTTTCATAACTTCTTGAAAAGGACAAAACTTGTAGCTCAGAACAGGTGAAGAACAAAGCTGAGAACCAGCACATGAAACATTAGGCGGTATCTTTATAGTTATGCTGAAACAGATTTGGAAGTGGGACTGGAAACAACCTTGGACATGAGGGCATAGGAGCAGATAACAGTTATGAAGCCATTTGAGGGCAGTTTGGGAGATGATCATATTGGGAGATCTTACCAACATTAGACAGGAGCCCTATAGGGCGGTATCTTGCTGGAGCATCAGGGATCTCATCAGCTGCTGGACAGACAATGAGAGATGCACACTGCCTCTTGCAACAAAGGCCTATTAACTTGTACATCTAATAGGCAGTGGCAAGCCACCAACAGGCTTTCTTCTGAAATCAAGATCCTAGAGGAGGCCCCAGCTGTTGGTGAAAGAATGGAGTCCCAGGATGTTGTAGGACCAAGAACTAATGTAAGTGATGTTCAGGGGGAGTGGTTTCACAAGTTCAGGGAAAGGATGGAGGGGTAGGTTAAGTTCCTTGATCAGACTGTATTTGATAAGGCTCACAATGGTGGGAGAACTTGGACTTGTGGAGATCCCCATCTGCGATACATGGGAAATTGAGGACACTTCCAATCTCCATGGTGACCACATATGTAGGAGGTATGTTCAGCTGCAGCTCATGATTGACTGCATGGAGTAGCTGGAGCTGCGATGGGCTCACTATAGAGATACCATGATACTGAGGATGACATGGATGATACATTTACTGAGCTAGGCACACCACAAATAAGGGCTAAACAGCGTTGGGTCACCATCAGGAAGACTAGTAAGTGTGGGCCATCAGTGCAGGGGTCCCTTGTGTCCATTCTCCTATCACACAGATATACCATTTTGGACAATACGAGGAGATGGCCTCTCAGGGGAAAGCAGCAGCAGTCAGGTCATTGTTACCATGGTTAGCTCTGCTCCACAGTAGGGGAGCATAAAGCCTGGGAGAGCTTCATTGATAGGGAACTTGATTGTAAGGGGAACTGACAGGCAGTTCTCATGAATGGTATTTTGCTCCCTGGTGCTAGGTTGGTGATGTCTCAGTGCAGCTGCAGGGCATTCTGAAGGGGAGAGGGTGTCCAGCAAGCAGTGTGGTACATATTGGTACCAAAAACGTGAGTAATACAATGAGGTCCTGTAGCACAAATTTGGAGAATGAGGTAATAGATTAAAGAGTAAGACGACGAAGGTTGTAAACTCCATATTACTTCCACTGTTAGGCATAGCTGAGTTGAGAATAGGAAATAAGTTAGATAAATGCTTATCTAAAGGCATGGCATAAGAGGGAAGGCTTTAGATTTTTGAATCATTAGGCCAGCTTCTTGGGTAGATAAGACCTGTGTAATCTGGATAACTGAACTGGAATGGATGCAATATGTAGTTGGAAGTTGTGCCAATGCTGTGGGAATGTTTAAACTGATTTGGCAGAGGATGGGGCACAGTGCAGATGTAAATTTTGGAGCAAGGTCCAATCAGGTGTAGAAGGAGTGCTAGGACAGTCCAGTAGGTGAGATAAGGCACATGAGAGGTCTAGAAAGCTAAATCTTAACTATTTTAATGCGAGGAGCTTGACTGATAAGCGGGATGATCAACAGGTGGGCCTATGATATTGGTGGAAACACCGAGACATGGTTGAAAGAAGAACAGGACTGGCTGTTCACCATTCCAGGGAATAGAAGTTTCAGGCATGATAAAAGGGGAAGTAAGAGAGATGAGGCATTGCATTATTGATAAACCATCACGATAGCAATGAGGGTGTATGTCCTAGAAGGATTTTCAAATGAGGCCATCTGGGTAGAGCTTACAAACAAAAATACATAGAACTGTACAGCCCACAATGTTGTGCCGACCTGTTATCCTACTAAGATCAATCTACCTTGCACACCCTACATTTTACTATCCTCCATGTGCCTATCCAAGAGTCGTTTAAAATTCTGTAAAGTATCTGACCCGACTACCACTGCCGGCAGCGCACTCCACACGCCCAACACTCTCTGTGTAAAAAACCTACCTCTGACATCTCCCCAATACATTCCTCCAATCACCTTAAAATTATGCTCCCTCATAATAGTCATTTCAGCGCTGGGAAAAGGTCTCTGGCTATCCACTCTATCTATGCCTCATCATCTTGTAAATCTCTATCAAGTCACCTCTCATCCTTCTTCGCTCCAATGAAAAAAGCCCTAGCTCCCTCAACCTTTCCTCATAAGACCTGCTTTCTAGTCCAGGCAGCATCCTGGTAAATCTCCTCTGCACCGTCTCTAAAACTTCCACCTCTTTTCTATAATGAGGTGACCAGAACTGAACACAGTATTCCACGTGTGGTCTAACTAGAGTTTTTTTAGAGCTGCAGCATAACCTCACAGCTTTTAAACTCAACCCCCTGCCAATGAAAGCCAACATGCCATCCACCTTCTTTTCAACTATCAATTTGGGTAGCAACTTTGAAGGATCTGTGGAAGTGGACCCCAAGATCGCTCATGAGGCATGACCTGCCCCTCACAAAGCCATGCTGACGATTTCTCATCAAACTGTGTTTTTTCAAATAATCATAAATACTATCTCTCAGAACCCTCTCCAATAATTTTCCTACCACACAAGTAAGATTGACCAGTCTGTAATTTCCAGGATCATCCCTGTTCCCTTTCTTGAACAAGGGAGACATTTGCCACCCTCCAATCTTCTGGCACTCCTCCAGTGGACAGTGAGGACGCAAAGATCATTGCCAAAGGGGCAGCAATCACTTCCCTCACTTCCTGTAGTAACCTTGTGTCTATCCCGTCTGCCCCAGGGGACTTATCTATCCTCATGTTTTTCAAAATTTCCTAACAACAACCTGTTCGAGCATATCTGCCTGTTTCATGCTGACCTCACAATTGTCAAGGTCTCTCTCTCTGGTGAACACTGAAGCAAAGTATTCATTAAGGACCTCCGCTACCTCCTCTGACTCCACACACAAGTTCCTTCCACTATCCCTGATTGGCCGTACCCTCACTCTTGCCATCCTCTTGTTCTTCACGTAAGTATAGAAAGCCTTGGGGTTTTCCTTGATCCTACCTGCCAAGGTTTTCTCATATCCACTTCTAGCTCTCTTAAGCCCATTCTTCAATTCCTTCCTGGCTGCCTTGGAGACCTCTAGAGCCTTGCCTGATGCTTGCTTCCTCAACCTTAAGTAAGCTTCCTCCTTCCTCTTGACTAGGTGTTCAACATGTCTTGTCATCCAACGTTCCTTCACCTTACCATCCTTTGTTTGCCTCAGTTAGACAAACCCTATCCAGTACCTGTAGCAACTGCTCCCTAAACAACCTTCACATTTCTATTGTGTATTTCCCTGAGAACATCTGATGCCTATTGGCCTCCATAGTTCTTGCTTAATAGCATTGTAATTCCCCCTCTGCCAAGTAAACCCTTTCCCATACCGTCTGCTCCTATCCCTCTCCATGACCATAGTAAAAGTCAGGAAGTTGTGATCACTATCACGGAAATGTTCTCCCACAGTGAGATCTGACACCTGACCTAGTTCGTTGCCAAGCATCAAATTCAATATGGCTTCCCCTCTAGTCACCCATCTACATATTGAGTCAGAAACCCTCCCTGGACACACCTGGCAAAATCTGCTCCATCCAAACTATTTGCACTTAGGAGGTTTTAGTCGATATTAGGGAAGTTGAATTCATCCATGACAACAATCCTACTACTTCTGCACCTTTCCAAAATCTGTCTTCCAATCTGTTCCTCAGTGTCTTTGTTGCTATTGGGGTGGTCTATAGAAAACTCCCAATAAAGTGACTGCTCCTTTCCTGTTTTTGACTTCCACCCACATTGACTCAGTGGAGAAACCCTCCTCCATCACCTCCCTTTCTGAAGCTGTGATACCATCCCTGATTAGCAATGCCGTGCCGCCACCTCTTTCACCTCCTTCCCTATTTCTATTGAAACATCTATACCCTGGAACATCCAACAACCATTCCTCCCCCTGTGTTATCCAAGTCTCTGTAATGGTCACAACATCGTAGTTCCAAGTATTGACCTTGCTGGGATTCTACTGGAAGCTTCTCAGCAGTCAGAGGGAGGCAGAGGAGCAGGTATGTAAACAAATCACAGAAAGGAGTGAGAGAAACAGAGTTATAGTTGTTGGGAACTTCAACTTTGATAATATTAACTTGGATATCTTTGGTATAAAAGAATTAAGTGGGGTAGAATTTATAAAGAGCATCCTAGAGACCATTTTATGCTAGTACAGAAATAGCCCAACCAGAGATAGGGCAGAACTGGACCTAATCCTGGGGAATGATGTTAATCAAGTGGTTGAAATTTCAGTGGATGAGCATTTTGAGGATAGTGACCATAACTCTGTAAGTTTCAAAGTCATTAAAGAAAGGAATAAGGATTGTGCAGAAATTGAGTCTAAATTGGGGAAGTCTACTCTCATGAGACAAAATCTGGCAAACATAGACTGGGAAAAGCTACTTGCAAGTAAGCCTATATCTGGTACGTTGGGTTATTTAAAAGCAGGATAGTGAGAATTCAGGGCCAGTGTTTGTTCCACTGAGAGTGATGGGCAAGGGCAACAAGCCCAGGGAACCCTGGATGACAAAGGATATTGAGAGCCTCATAACAAAAAAGAAGTAAGTATATGTCAGTTAGAATGTATTAAAAACTGGGGAGGCACTTTAAAAGCATAGAGAGTGCAAGAAATTGCTTGAGGAGGAAATTAGGAGGACAAAGAGGGGCACAAAATATCTTTGGTAAATGAGATTCAGGAAAACCCCCAAGGTTTTTTTATGAGTGTATTAAAAGTAAGGGGATTACCAGGGAGAGAATGGGAGCTATTAGGGACCAAAAGGGCAATCTGTGCATAGAGCTACTGGATTCACAGAGGAGAAAGAAATTGTAGCCAGGGCGCTCAGTTGGGATGGTGGAGTTCAAAAACACATTAACATTAAGAAGGAGGAGGTATTAGATGTTTTGGCGGGCATAGAGGAGCATAAACACCCAGGGCCTGATACCCCATGTATCCCAGTCTGCTATGCGAGGCAAGGGAGGAGATTGCTGGGGCCCTGGTGGACATATTTAATACTTTGCTGATCACACGTGAGATGCCAGATGACAGGAGGATAGCTGAAGTACTTCCTTTAATCAACAAAGGCAGGAAGGAAAGGCCAGACAATTACACACCAGTTAATCTTATGTCAGTGGTAGGGAAATTGTTGGAAAAATTGTAAAGGGCAGGATTAATCAGTGCTTGAAAGGCAGGGATTGAACAGGGATATCCAGCAAGGATTTGTTCATGGGAGATCCTGTTGATTCACTTGAGTTCTTTGAAAAGGTGACTGAATGTATTGATAATGCAGTTGATGTGGTTTACATGGACTTCAGTAAGGCCTTTGACAAGATGTCAGGTGGAAGACTGTTCAGCATAGATATGTTGGGCTGACGGACCTTTTTCTGTGTTGTATGTATGTTATGTTTCTCTGACGCTGATTGCCCTTAAACAGTCCTTATTTGGCTACTTAAGAGCCTCCATTGGAAGCGGGGTGAGGATGTCAACCTTGAAACATCCTGTCTACAGCTTAAGTCTGGCAGAAGTGAAAAGGCAGTGGAGTTTGGCTATGCTACCACCTCTACCTAATTAATTTCCCTTCCCTACTCTAGGTTCATCGCCTCAGGAGCAAAAGATTCTGACCAAAGGGCCATAATGACCATACAGCAGCATGGGGCTTCCCAAAGACAGACTGGGTTCATTGAAGCTTCTGTTATCTCTCTCTCTCTTGGGTCATGGGTTCTCCTCTACAATTAGAATCTGGCAACCATGGCCACACTTACCTTTCCTTATTTTTAATGTCAACAGGCTGCACCTGCATTTCAAGGTGTAGTTGCAATATCCCTCCCATAGTAACAGCACCAAACTTTCTGGGCTGTCAAACTGCCCAGAACTGTGGGCACTCCAGTGTCCTTTCATACCTGAAGAGCCTGGCTGTTTTCCCTAAGTAGGCAGAGATCCTGGAAATTGACTTTTAGCTGATTTTCTCAAGGAACATGGATGTGGTGAGATAGCAGATCATCAGGGTCAGGGTTGGTCTGCAACTCACTGGAAGAATATTTTTAGAGGTGGAAAGCTTATTTAGACCATAAGAAATAGGAATATGGAATAAGCTGTTTAACCCCTTAAACCTGCTCCACCATTCAATTAGATCATGGTTGATCTGACCTTCCTAATTTCCACTTTCTTATCCTTTCCCCGTAACCCTTGATTCCCCGGCAATCGAGAATCTATCTATCTCAGCCTTGAATATTCACGGGACTCTACCCACACAGATCTCTGTTGCAAGGAGTTCCAAAGACTCACAGCCATCTGAGAGAACAAATTCCTTCTCATCTCAGTCTTAAATTGGCACCCCCTTTATCCAGAGATTTTGTGCCCTCGAGTCCTATACTCTTTCATGAGTGGAAACATCCTCTCAGCATTTACTCTGTCAAGCCCCTTAAGAATCCTAAATGTTTCAATGTGATCCCCTCTCATTCTTCTCAACTCTAATGAGTAGAATCCCAACCTGTTTAATCTTAAGACAAAACCTCGATTTTGGAGTTCATCCTAGTGTATCTTCTCTGAACAACCTCCAATGAAATAATTTTTTAAATAAGGAGACCAGAACTGCTCACAGTACTCCAAACGTGGCCTCATCAGCACCTTGTACAGTTGCAGTCTGACTTCTGTACTCTCATACTCCAGCCCCCTTGAAACAAAAGCCAACATTCCTTTAGCCTCAGAGATAATGGGAACTGCAGATGATGGAGAATCCAAGATAATAAAATGTGAGGCTGGATGAACACAGCAGGCCAAGCAGCATCTCAGGAGCACAAAAGCTGATGTTTCGGGCCTAGACCCTTCATTAGCCTTCCTGATTAGCTGCTGCACCCGTGTGCTAGCTTTCTGTGTTTTGTTCACAAGTACCCTCAAGTGTTTTTGTGTTACAGATTTCCACAGTTTCTCTCCACTTAAATAATATTTTGTTATTCCGTTCTCCCTTCCAAAATGAACAACTTCATATCTTCCCACATTATATTCCATTTGCCAACTTTTTATGCACTTACTTAACCTATCAATATCTCTCTGTAAACCGTTTGTATCCTTCTTGCACCCTGCCTTTTCAACTACTTTTGTGCGGCCTACAGATTTGCCAATAGTACAATCGTTTCCTTCTTCCAGGTCATTAATAAATGTTGTAAACAACTGTGTTCAGCGCTGATTCCCGTGCAACTCCACCAGTCACTAAAAGAGAACCCCTTACCCTCACTCACTGTTTTCTTCCCATTAAACAATTCTCTGTCCATGCCAATATACTACGTCTGACACTGTGAGCTCTTATCTTATATCTTAAACTTCTGTGAAGTACCTTGTTGAACATCTTCTGGAATTCAAAATTGCAATCTTCTACTTCTTTGAGAGTTCCTTGAAAAACTAATAAATTAGTCTGACAAATTCCCCTTTCATGAAGTCATGCTGACTTGCATTTGATGTCAATCCTTTATATCTTTCAGTCAATCTGAAAAATCTACTGCTACCTCTTCATTTTTCCCTTCTCTCTCTCTCTCTCTCTCTCTCTCTCTCTCTCTCTCGCTCACACTCTCTCTCATATCTTTCTTCCTTTCCCTTTTTGGAACTTTCCACTTCTTTTGTCCCTTTTCTCTCCCCCTATTTGTTCTATTTTTTACCATCTTTCTCCCTCTGTACTTTCCCCTCCACCTCACTCATTCTCTCTTCCCACATCCTTTCTTTCTCCCCTTTTTTTCTATTTCCATCTCGTCCTGTTTTCTTTTCTTTCTGCCTCACTTCCTTGTCTTCTCTATTCATATTGGAATTGCACCTTGCAAATAAATTTCTCCTAGCATGCAAGTTATGACGACTGTGCAGTTTTCACTTGAAGATTGCATCTATTAACTGAAAAGTATTGGAATGAGCTTGCTATATTTGCATTATAATACCAAAGTATTGGGAGCTTGTTTAAATTGGGAAGCTAGGTGGGGTGGAGATGGAGATGGTGCAGAATGCCATTATATTCGAACAGTGTAGGAAAAATAAAACTTTTATTTGAGCTATCCTTTCATAGCATTGTTACAGGAAAAAAAGACGAAAGGATAGTATAGACTTCCAGTTTTGAGCTTCTCGTGAAGCGTAATTCCAAGTAGAAGATAATATTTTGAATCTTATTTGTGCAGGGAGGAGAACAAATGATGCAACTCAAATTTAAAAGGAAAATAGAACACAGAAGTGTGGAACAATGACCCTGGTAATATTGGAACTGATAAAAAGGAAAGATGTAATCAGAAGATTGGAGTTAGAGTCATGAGGTGAAATAATTGTTCAATACATTGTGTGCTTTATGTTGTCATTTCAGGGGCTAATCATAGGCTCCAAGTTGCTGAATGTGAGACATTAGCTACTGTGTCGGTAGTAAAGAATTTGGCGAACTACTTGAAGTTAGACCAGCTGCTGCAGTTTTCTTGGGCATACAGCCAAGAGTCTTATTTTAATCTATATGTTCTAAATTTAATTTACAGTCTGCTGAACATTTAATAACATTTTTCTCTTCCTTTTATGAAGTTTTCATAATCATGTTTGACACTTCATTGTACTGCTGTAACAGCACAGATGTTGAGGAAACAAAAAAAATTTCTGATCACATTCACTGATATTGCTTATTAAGGGCTGGTGTTTTGCTAACCATCAGATGGCAGCTAATATTAAATAGAGGATACACATTACGCACCTTTATCTTTTGGTTACACTACTAACCCAAACTATGCAGAGTCGCTTGTGGGTTGTGAAGCTGAGTCCATCCTCTGTCCACCTCTGCACATTCCTTGGGTGTTTGAATTTGATTGTAGATTTTTCAATAGCACAAAACTTAATCTGAAATAAGTAATCTACTTCACAATTGGTGATATTTGTTAGTGCATTTGGTAGTTGTGTGATAATGGCAGTAATTGACCTTGATGGATATGATGGATCAATTGGTTCTTTTTTGTGCTTCAATTTCATATGTTTGCAAGTGCATTATCTCCTATGGCATTGAACTACACAGGCCAGGAGTATCCCAAGTTTTATCTTCTGTTAGTGTTGTTAGGGTATTTCAATTGGTCATAGCATCCCTAATCTGTCTATGGAGTGCTGAAAAAGGCTTGTTTGAGCATTGGTTCATGACAGGATTGAATCCAATCCTGTTGCCTCAGGGTGGAACAACCAGCAAAAACATCCTGAAAATGATGGTACAGACTAACCTGAAGCCTTCATGCCAGCAGACATTTGTAACATATGAATATAATCGAGGAAAAAGAGTGTGTCCTACATGCTAAAATTCATGTTTGACTGAGAGTATCTAGAATTATGTGAGAGAGCATACTTACAGAGTTTCGCAGTAAGATGCTGCAGATTTCTACTGATGCATGTGAGCTTAAGAAGGATGGGAATGCAGGGTTGAATTTTATCTGCCATTTGGGGATGGGCTGGGAGGTAGTGAGACCGGCAAATGGCATGAGAAGGCATCAGGTGGTATGTTCAATGCCTTTCCACCATACCATTTTACCAGCATTAGAAAAGGTAGCAGACTAACTGACCACTTAGAACCAAACAGCGCCAATTGGGAGTACAATCAAAGGCCTCATCCACAGAAACTTTACGAACATGTGGAGAACCGGCTGCAGCATGTGGAGACGAAACATGAGCAAGCTGTTGGAGTGTCCTCCTTTAGTGACATTAGTTGACCAAAGTAGAGCTACCCAACTCCATCTCTTCCCCTGCCAACCCGACACATGGCAATGATCACCCCTTCGGCAGCGACAGATCCACTTGCCTTGATCAAATCCCATCCCTGTTGGCAGGGTCTCTCTACCTGCCCCTGACATGCTCAGATCCCAGTCTGATGGAACCACCAGTTCCTGGGGATGCACTGTTAATATGGATGTAGGCCCCAGAATCAGCCACTTATTGGGCACAATGATGCTCACTGAACCAGGATTAGCCCCCGATTTCAGCTATTGTGGCAGGACTTCCGCAGTCTCTACAAAATTCTGGGTCCAGTGTTAAATAGACTTAAGTAGGACAACATTAATCATCTTGGATTGTCCAGGCTTACCATGGATTGAGTCAGAGGGAAATCTAGCTTTTGTAACAAAAAGTTTAAAATTGTGTATTTCGGTTCCATGGAAATTGCATAATGTCCTGATTGTTGAAACTTCTCTAAGCATTTTGAACTCCCTACATTATAAATGGACAAAACAGCAATCAAACTGTGTCTGACCATTTGAATGCACCTCACAATGGGATACAGTGAATCATTAAACCATTTCTCCACAATTTCAGCTAATTATCGTTCCCTCATTCTTGTCCTAATTACTCATTAATGACTGACATATAGACAGAATTAATTATGAGGATCTTTTGGAATACAAGGCATTCTTTGCTTGCATTGATCAGAGTTAATCTCTGCCTGAAATTTCTGGGGCTAGTCCCATTTGTGACATCTAAATTGTTTCATTTGAATGACTTTATTTGGGTTAACCATGCTTCCAATCACACAACTGAAACAGTTCTTATCAAAGACAGAAGTATCCTGTGTGCCTATGACAAGGGTAAGCATTCCTTTCTCTCTTTTCTTATCTTTCTGCAGTTCTGGGTAATGTATCTCTGATATTCTTGATAGTCTTGGTGAAGTTTTGGTGCTTCAATTATCTACTCATGGATTAGAAGAAGATAGTTGTGAGACTTCATATTTAAAAATTTAGAATCTTTAATATATTAGGTGGAATTTTGTTTTGCTTTATTTACTACCTTTTAAAAATGCTGCATATATGCAAATTGTTGGCTGGTAAAGCTGCATATATATAATTGTCTTTGTGTTCTATTGAACAGTCAGCTGAATGATGGATGGCTGACTTTGTGCCGCTTATCGTACTGCCATCCAGGATGAATTTCTAACCCATAGTATTAGAGGTAAGATACCGTGATGCATTGGAAGGCATTCCTGCCTCTGAGCCAGAAGCACCAAGTTCAAGTTTCATTTCCAGATTTAATAGCTGCAGAAACTATATTCATAATGTGGCTAAATCCCTCCAATATGCCTACAGAAAGGCCAGGGAAGCCCCTGGATCAGCCATGCTTAGTGTGGAGTGATGTTACTCTCGTGACAGGCTGACGATATGTTCCAGGAGAAGCTAGCTGTAGGAAGAGGCATAGGTCTTGCTTCATCTGCTCATGTACCACTAAGCACCGGAACACATTGAGAAAGGAAGGTGTTGGGATACTAGAATGGAGATTTGCTTTTTTTTTAAAAGGTTACCGATTAAAACCAACTCAGTTTCTGGAGTCATGCTTACTTAGATTGATTTGAATCAGGCTCCTTTGATGTCAGTAATTTTACGTTTCTTTTTATTCGTTACCGACTTTTATTCATTCTGACTAAGATTAGAATCATCTTCTTCAAATTTATTTAGTGAAGAATTGGCTCTAAGAAATAAGCATTACCACCACAATTTCCAAATAAAACTTACTTCCAGTTAACTTTTTCACTGCCAAATAAATAGAATCAACATAATAGTGGTTATGAAGTTGGTCTTTCAGTCTATTCTTGACCACGCCAACTCTGCTAGAGCGACTTAGCTAGCCTCACTCCCTTGCCATTGCCCTGTAGCCCACAAAAGATTCCCCCTTAGATAAATGTCTAATTTTCATTTGAAAGCCATAAATGATTCTGCCGTTACCACACTTTCAGCCATTGTATTCAAAATCAGAATGCTGATGCTTCTTTTGCCAATCACTTAACATTGCTTTCTCCATCTCTATCCTGTTCAGAATCCTCATAATTTCTCACAGCGTTATCAAATATCTTTGTAATCATTTCTTCACCAAGACCCTAGTTAGCTAAAATTCTTCATTCTTTGAACCGGTTTTGTAAATCTTTTCTCTGCCCTCTCTAATGTTCACATTTTTCCTAAAGTGTGGTGCCTAAAACTAGACACAATACTCCAGCTGAGGCCACACCAATACTTATAACAGCTTTATCATAATTTCCTTATCGTTATACTCTGTGCCCCTATTTATAAAACCCAGAATCTTGCATGTTTTCTCAACCTGCCTACCACCTTCAATGAATTGTACGTGCATATCCAGGTCTGCGCTCTCATTAAAATCGCACTCTTTGTTTATTCTCATAAACTCACGTTATTTTTCCTACTAAATGAATGACTTCAAGTTTCCCTGCATTAAATCTTATCTGCCACTTGTCAAGCCATTCCGTCAGCTCCTGCTTATGTCTTCTTGAAGTTTAACACTAACTTCCTCACAGCTCACAATACTCTTAAGCTTTTTGTCATTCTTTCATTTAAAATTAGAGCCTTGTACACAAAGGTATATGTCATTGCTGTAAATTGAATAGAATGGGGTCCTGAATACCGTGCCCAGGAGATCCACTATACATTTTTCTCCACTCCAAAAAAGAACTGTTTTCCACTGTTTTCTGCTTCCTGTCATTAGGTCAATTTCGTATGTGTGCAGGTGCTGTGTCTTTTATTCCACCAGCACCAATTGCTAAAACGTCTGTTGTAACACAATTTATCAAATGCCTTTTGGAAGTCCATACACTATTATTCTTCTCTGGTGCCGCAACGAAAAGCTCAAGGAAGTTAGTTAAACACAATTTGCTTTCAACAAATCTGTGCTGGATTTCATTAATTAATCCACATTTGGCTAACTGAATGCTAATTTTATCCTGAATTAATATTTCTATAAGCTTCCCCCACTGCTATTGTTAAATTGGCTGGTCTCCTAGTTGCTGCACTTAGCCTTATTTTTTGAAACTACTGCTGCCGCTCAATTGCAATCCAGAAAATTCTCCGCAACTTGGAAGGGGTAAGAGTCCAAGTTCTGTTTTGAGCATTGCTTTTTCTTTAGTATGTGTTTGTATTTCACATGAAATGAAAGGCATTTTTAGCAATATTCTGAACCTAAGAAGTTAGTTTCTTTGTACTTTAGGCACTGAAACACAGGAAGCAATGAAAAGTTATCAAGAAACTCGGCAAAAGGACAATGTCTATAATATGTTATTACAAAATCAATGTTTAAAAATTTTTAAAAAGTTACAAAAAATGGACAGAAAGGCAGTAGAAACCTGGAACTCGTCCACTCAAAAAAGCTTTCGATGTTAGGGATCAACCAAAATGTTCAAGATTTAAATTAATAAACTTTGTTTGTTTGGATAATATGGTGTATTGGTGCAATGTAGAGGTAGTGCAATGACAGGCGCAAGTTGTTGAGGAACAGATCAACAAAAATAAACTGTTTTGCAAAGCAGACTGAACGGACTGAATTGCTTACTCTGGTTTCTATGTAATGGGATGGTTAGATATTAGATCTGAGGTGACTAACTGGAAATTAATAATTGCTGACCTGTAAAAGATGAAAATCTGCAAAGTTTTTTCTAGTTAGTGTAAGAAAATACATCTTGAAAAGCTATAAATTCCACACAATGCAACAAAAAACACGTTCCACATATCCCCTCCACTTCTATTTTAATTTTGGTATGGCTGAAAGATGGTTCTGCAGCTCAAGCAAGTGACTCGGGGTTAACCAATATAAACCCAGGACTCTTCTCCCACTAAAGCCAACACATTTGAAACAATAGGGTTTTGAGCTGGAAATGTACTGCTTGGAAATGTAGTGAGACTGAGGACATACAAAATTTAAACATTTCACACTCTACTTACCAAGCAGCACCCTAAGGTACCGTGCATAAGTATCACCAGCACCACTGCCCTTCCAATCCAGTAGAGGAGTAAGGGGGTTTTATTCATTTGTGGGATGTGGGCATTGCTGAGTGGCCAGCATTTATTGTTCGGCCTTGGCTACCCTTAACAAGCTTGTGGTGAGCTGCTTTCTCAAACCACTGCAGTCTGTCCACCTGCTGTGGGTTGACGCACAATACCATTAAGAAGGGAATTCCAGGATTTTGACCCAGCGACAGTGAAGGCATGATGACATATTTCCAATTCAGGATGGTGAATACCTTGAAGGAGAATTTACAGTGTGTGATAATGTCTGGAAGAACATTGAAAGACATAATAAAAGAATGAGCGCAGTTCCAAATAGGTGCAGGAGCAGATGGTCCTTAGTGTAAATGTGATAGATCATTGAAGGGGGCAGGCAGGTAGAGTCAGCAGTTAATAAAACATACAGTGTTCTCAGCTTTATTAATAGGGGTATAGAGTACAAGAGCAGAGAAGTTAGGTTTAACTTGTAAAGGTTAACTTATAAAGGGATATACCAAACACTTATTACGCCTCAACAGGAGTATCGTGTATAGTTGTGGGTGCCATATTGAAGGAAAAATGTGAGTGCATTGGAGAGAGTGCAAAAGCAAATAATAAGAATGGTTCCAGGAATGATAAATTTTAGATTTGAGGCTAGATTGAAGAAATTGGCACTGTTCTCCTTGAAGCGAAGAAGGGGAGACTTGACAGAAGCTTTCAAAATCATGAGTGGGCTGAATAAAGTACATAGGGAGAAGCAGTTCCCACTTGTAAAAGAAAAAAAAGGAATGAGAGGGCATAGAATTTAAGTGATGTGCCAATAATGCAAAGCTAATGTGAGAAAAAAACTCTTTCAGAACAGCAAGGTGTGGAATGTGCTGCCTAGAAATGTAGTGGAGACAGGTGCAATTGCGGCATCCAGAGGGCATTGGATGATTATTTGGATAGAAATGCAGTGTAATGGATACAGGGAAAAGGCAGGAGACTGGTGGTAGGTAATAGAACTGGGTCAGGAAGTTGGGCAAATGGCCTACTTCTGCATTGTAAGAATTATGTGATTCTATTATTTGTTCCTGAGATTTGGGATTCAGGTATCACATTAGCTGGTTGGGTTGGGTGATGTCAGGATTGTGCGAAGCTAATGTGTTCTAGCACATACAAGGGGAGCCCATATCATCACAGGATGCTGTGCAGGCCATATAAGTTGCAGATGATAGCACAGATTGTCCGAGAAAAACGGTGATATTATGCAAATAGATTTCATGCTCAAAAACTTCAGCACAGTTCCCTCTCATAGTCTAATGATGCCTCTGATGACCAGAATTTCTTCCTAAATATTGGAAACTAAATCCTTTCTGCACAGTTCTCACAGCAGTGCTTATGAGGACTATCTATATTCAAAATTCAGTAATCCCTTTATTTCACATTGATTTGCAGAGTGTTACCAAATACTCTGTTGAAATGGCACATATCCTGACTTGCACTAGGTGTTTAAAGATTAATGGAATAAATCTAGCTATTTTACAAATGGCAAGTAACCTGAAGTACAGTGTTTTCAGAAGTCCTTAAAGATCAAAACTAAAATGATGTGGATGCTGGAAATCTGAAATAAAAATAGAAAATGCTAGAAACAGTCAATATCCGACTTGAAAACATTTCACCAGAACGAGAAGAAGTTAAATTTTATAGATTTTAAATGGATCTAGGAAGAAACAAATTCAATGTGTACTGGAGACAATGTCTATGGGTACAAGGCTAGAAAAGCACAGCAGGGCAGACAGTGTTCTGCGGAGCAGGGAAGTCAATGTGTCAGGCCAAAACCCTTCTCAGGGCTGTGTACTGTGCAGCAGGATGAGGAATGAACAAGAGAAAGGTTTATGATGGCAGAAGTGATTAAATTACAAAATAGATTTTGGTGAAAGGCAAAGGAGAGTGGTAATAAAAGGAAACAGGTGGAGAGGGCATTCAGTAGCTGCATTTGTGTTAACTCAATGCCATTACAATCACATTGTTCTTCACCTTCTGTTTTACCAATGACAATCCAAGGCACACTTTAGGAATATGATGAAATGGCCTCCACTTGCCTGAAAAGGTCTAGCATTAAGAAAATTTGAGAAGCTGTACACCATTTAAGATAAAGCAACCTGCCTGGTTGACACCCTAACCCCACCCTCAGTATTCACAGTACTATCTACATAATGTCATCCAATAACTCGCCAAAATTCCTTCAACTGTCCCTTTATAGCACACAACCTCTAGCACCATGAAGGACAAGAGCACGAGATGCATGGCAACACCATTGCTTGCAGGTTCTTCTCTAATCCACTCACCATTCTGATTTGGAGCCAGATCACTGTTCCTTCACTGTCACTTGGCCAAAATCCTGGAACTGTTTTCCTAATACATGTAGCTATCCCTATACCTTAAGGATTGCAATTGTTCAAAAAGACAGTTCATCACCACTCTCTCCAGGATAGTTCAGGATGTGCAATAAATGCTGACCTAGCCAGAGTCCTCCACATCCAATGAAGCATTAACAGAACTTGTGAAGCAGGATATGTGCCAACAAAAGCAGTGTAGCAAACCCCACAGGTAGCATCAGGGTGAATCTTTGTTGAAGCCATGCTCGCTTCAGGCCAGGAATCCACGTTTGGGCGTTGTTCAGGTATTTAGTGCAGGGCAGACTTGGATCCTGTGTTAAGGATGGATCAATCTGAGTGCTGGATATCAGTTTTACTATAGCATTGAATTACAAGATTTTAACTCCTCTTTTTTTGTATAACTATTTAGATAAGTAATTCAGACCCTGAGGAAATCTCCAATGTTTAGGAACACATAGGTAGAAATATGGGAGCAGGAGAAAGCCATTTAACATGTCTATTATGCCATTCAGTTAGGTCAAGGCCTTAGTCAGTATTGGAGAACTTTTCAGAGAGCTTCTGACTTAGGCTAATTGCACATAGGAAGTTTAAACGTTCCAGATAATTCCAGTGCAGTCATTGTCTCGGGACCTCTGAAGGGGAGATTGGAAAATCTGGCTGACTATTTGCAGAAAAACAGAATGTTCCCCACTTGTTTGTCAATGTCTAGAGCTTGCAAAATAAAATTGTTTATCAATATTTGCTGTCAGAGAAAGTGAACTATGATCTAAGGTTGCTAAATTCAATATTGAGGTTGAAAAGTTGTAATGTGCTAGATTAAAAATGCAGCCTTGCTTCTGAAACTGATGTTGTACTCCATTGGAACATATCAGAGACCCAGGACAGAGAGATCAGAATGGGTGTGTAATGGAGATTTATTTTGACTTAAGACCCATAATAGATCAACTGTAGTTCATAAGCATGACTTTAGGTATTGCACAAGGGCCTCTCAAAATCAATGAATCAACATCTGGTTTCCTGGTGGCCAGATCAGAAAGTTCTGTTGATTCCCAGGCATTCTGTGCAGGTTGGTCCCCTAAGCAAATAGAATCAATCTTCTAGCTGTAATAAAACATCAGCTTTTGGAAGGTCTATTTCAAAGTCCTGCTTTCAAATTCGTGGGCATCAGAATCAGCATCCATGTTGACTCCAAGGTGCAATGGTTTCTAAGTAAACGCAATGATACTTATCAATAATACCAAACACATTTCTTAAATGCTGCAGTGAGTATTCATGCTGCTAAAATTAATGAATAATTTTGCACTGTATGTATGTGAGACACATCCAAATAGTGACCAAGAGAGTCATTAAGTAGGATTGGTTTCTAGCCAATGCTGTTTAGTTTACAAAGTAAAGTTTACACAATTATCAGAGACATGGACAGATAGAAAAGATCGTTAGAGTCTTTGTCCCAGGGTAGAAAAGTTAATTACTGGGGAATATAGGCTTGAGGTAAAAGGAGTAAATTTACAGGAAATGTGAGAGGTAAGTTTTTTACACAGAGGGTGGTAAGTGCCTGGAATGCAGTTCCAGAGGAGGTGGTAGAGGTGGACTTAAGAAGCATCTTGACAGATAAATGAACATGCAGGGAATAGAGGGACGCAGATGCCTGGAGGCAAAAGATTTTGGTTTAGAAAGGTATCATGTGTCAGTGCAGTCATGGTGTGCTGAAGGGCCTGCCCTCTGTGCTGTACTGTTCTCAGTTTATCCAACAACATTAGAAATGTATAGAATGGAGCTTACCAGTTGTGTTTCTCAATAAATTCATGTACATTTTTAATGTTGAGTTGACCCACTCTTACAGCTGCGTGCAATAAAGGAACTGACTCATCAGAATTCAGGTCGCACTGGCCATCCTAATAGTGTGACTCCCTTGCTCATATTTTATTGTTAGAACCTACTGCTAATGCCATTCCCTTCATTTTTCCAATCAAGATATAACATAAGAAAATAACTACACTGTGTATAGACATAATATTAAACACGTATTCATTACAAATAGATAAGGTACTGACAAATTTACAATTTAATTGTGTACAAATCTGGCATATGGACCTACTATAAATTCATTTAACTTGAGCAATGTACCAAATTGTAAATACTTGCAATTGTATTGCATATATGTATTGTATTTGGATATAATTCTACACAGGTAAGTACTTCACAGAATCTCAGAAATGTTATGGCACGGAAGTAGGCTATTCAGCCTGTCAAATCTACACCAAATGAACAGCATGACTTAGAGCCATTCTCCTGTCTTTTTCCTATACTGTTACATATTGGTCCTATTTAGATAATAATTCGATGCCCTTTTAAATACCTCAATGGAACCAGGCTCTAGCACATTTTCAGGTATTACAATCAAAACCCGAACCATTCATTGTATGAAAATGCTTTATTTTCTCACGTTAGCTTCTTTTGCTGGTTGTGTTAAATCTAATTTTTCTCATTCTTGACACCTTTATGAGTGGGAACAGTTTCTCCCTATGTCCCTCTCAGTTTCTTGATCAGATCTCCCTTCTTACCATTTTTTTCCCTAAAGAGAACAGCCTCAACCTCTCCAATTTATCCTCAGAACTAAAGTTTCTCATCCCTGGAAACAGTCTTGTAAATCTCTTCTGCATACTTTCCAATGAATTCACATCCTTTCTGTCATGTGGTGCCCACAACTGCACACAATATTCCAGCTAAGGTCTAACAAGTGTCTTATTATCAGAGTACAACATCACCACCTTCCTCTCATACACTACACGCCTATTAATAAAGCTGAGGACACTGTAACTTTTTAAACTGCTCTCTCCACCTGTCCTGCCACTTTCAATCTTCTGTACATGTGTACACTCAGGTCCTTCTGCTTCTATACCCCCTTTATAATTGTACCTATTATTTTATATTGTCTTTCCACATTCTTCCTACCAAAATGGATAGCCTCGCACTTCTCTGCATTGAACTTCATCTGCCATTAATCTGCTCACTCCACCAACTTGTCTATGTCCTTTCTAAGTTCTAAACCGTCCTCCTCAAAAGCTACATGTTTCCAAGTTTCATATCATCTGCAATGTTTGAAATTGCCTCCTGCACAGCAAATCTAGGTTATCATTATATGTCAGGAAAAGCAAGGTTCCCAATACTGACCCCTGAGGAACTTCACTACAAACCTTCCTCTAGCCTGAAAAATATCCTTTGACCATTTTTCTTGGTTCAAGAACAGGCAGCTGACAGCATGTGAAATGAGTGATTTTTTGACATTGGGTAGCTGTAATGATCAATGCCGAAGCCTCAAAGATGTACAATCTGTAGCAATTAATTAATATTAGCTCGCTTTGCCACTTGCACTAAGATATGTAGGAAAATTAACTTTTAAGAGGAGGCAGAGAATCTGTAAAGGGGTATAGATATGTTAAATGAGTATGGAAAGCGTTGACAAGTGGTGTATAATTTGGGAAAATGTGAAACTGTCCACTTTGGCAGCAAGAATAGAAAAATAGCATTCTGTTCAAATGGAAAGAGATTACAAAACTCTGTGGTGCAGAGATCTGGGTGTACCAGTACATGAGTCAGAAAAATTTCATTTACAGGTAGAGCAAGTGATTAGGAAGACACATAGATTGCTGATATATATTCCAAGGGGACTGAAATATAAAAGTAGAGAAGTTTTATTGCAAATTTACAGGGCCTTGTTGGGACCACCTCTGGAGTAACATTCACTGTTTTAGCTTCTTTATTTGAGAGATGTAATTGCATTAGAAGCAGTCAGAAAAGATTATTTCAACAAATTCCTCAGATGGAAAGGCTTTGTAATGAAGAGGGGTTGAACAAATTGGCCGATACCTAATGGAGTTTAAAAGAATGAAAGGTAATCTTATTGAAACATAAATGGTTCTGAAGGGACTTGATCAGGTGGATAATGAGAGGATGGTACCTCACGCAGGTGACTAGAAATAGGCGATACTGTTTAAAAATAAGAGGCCTCCCTTTTAAGGTGAAAATTAGGAGAACTTGTTTTCTCCTCAGAGGGCCATCAACCTATGGCATTCTCTTCCCAGAAAGCAGTGGAGCTAAGCTGTTGAATTTACTCATAGAATAGAATCCCTACAGTGTGGAAACAAGCCACTTAGCTCATCAAATCCATACAGACCCATGAAGACCATCCTACCCATACCACTAACCTATCCCTGTAACTCTGCATTTTCCCATGACCTCAATGCACCTAACCTACATACCCCTGGACACTATCGGTAATTTAGCATGGCCAATCCGCCTAACCTGCATATCATTGGGCTGTGAGAGGAAACTGGAGTACTCAGAGGAAACCCACTCAGACACGGGGAGAAAGTGCAAACTCCACACAGACAGTCGCCTGAGGCTGGAATCAAACCCAGGTCCCTGGTGTTGTGAGGCAGCAGTTCTAATCACTGAGCCACTGTGCCATTAACCTAAACTTGCCCAGGCCCTTCGTAGGCAACTGTCTGGGATATATCACTTGTGATATTGGTAACAGTGGGATTTGAATCTGTGACTTGCCATGAGTTAAGGCTGAGTTTGATGGATTTTTAATAGACACAGGGGTTAAAGGTTATTAGGGGAATACAGGAAGGGGGAGTTTCATAATTAACTGGATTAGCCATGGTCTAATTGAATGACAGAGCATGATCAAAGAGCTGAAAGGTATGCTCCTGCTCTTAAGGTCTGTGCTCCTATCATAACATTTTGGGAAATGTCAACAAAGATATCTGTTGAAATGGGACAAAAAATGTTACAGCAACTGACCTGTAAATCATAGTAGTTCTGTTTTAACTAATCACTGCAGCCAGATTTCTTTTACAGTTTAAAGACCAGACGATTGAAACAAAACTTCAGATCATGACATTTAGCCAGAGCTAATCCACCCTTCAACAATAAATATGTCTAGCACATCAGTTTGTGATCCCCTCCATATTGTGGGTTAAGCCGAATGCAATGATCAAAATTGATTTTGTGGCCCCACTGATTTTGGCATATCCTCGGGCATGAATCACTCCCTGCGAGTGAGATTTCTGCAGCCAGGTCCTGCCCCTAATTTTAATGGATTGCGAAGGCTTCCCAACTGCAGAAAATCTCGGTGATTGAGCCTAGAATCAGTTGAACAGCACTATGGGAGGGCACATCAATCACTGGTTATTCTCTTGCTCAGAGAATTATTATGATGCTCTCTTCAGGCCAAGTCTCCGATCGCATATGTAGACAATTAAATCTTTGTAACAGTTGATTGTTGAATACCTGAATTCTTCCGAAGAAGATCATGCTGCTTTCTTTCCATCTCCCCCATTTGATTTCTGACACTACTTGATTTATATAGAAATCACTCTACATTAATTGGGCTAGCTGCCACTGCATCTAGGTGAAGGATATATTCAATATGAAAGGGAGCTTGTTACCGATGAATGAGACAATGGGACAGATTTTCCCAAGTCCCAGGTTGTCCCGCTGCTGTGATTGTGCTGAGCCAGTGCAGACCACTAGTGGGACCCTGATTTATTATTGGTGGCAGCCAATTAACTTGTAGTTGCCGGCTTCTCTGTGGTGACCCACCTTTCAGCGATGCCAGCCTGATCAAAGGGTCAGCAGCTTGGTGACAGGACCAATGCATGCCACTGCTGAGACTGTGGGAAGAAGTGGGGGCCTCCATATTGAGAGGTCCTTGAAGGCCAGGTCATTTTTTAAAATGTGATGTAGTGATCAGAGGGGTGAACCACCCAGTGATGACATTGAGCCCGGGAATGACCATTACCTATGGGGAGCTCCTCCATGGTTATGGTGCAGCTATTAGGAAATGATTTCCTGGACCTCTGGGGGGCCTCCACTCTCCCCATACATCAGGGCCATCTCTCAATGTTGGCAAAATGCAAAAAGTGGCTTTTAACTTCCTACCATTTCTACTTCTGGGAACATCCTATATTGATGGAAATTACTTGGGCTCCATTTCTGATGCTTTCTGCACCGTTTTATAAAGCTTCTTTCTTGCCAGTCTGTCCCTAGAGGACAAGTAAAATCTAACCCATTATTCTGATGTGGAGTTCACTGCCTGAATTGATAATAACTTATACTGTTAATATAGAAAACATTGAGGCAGTATTATACATATTATATAACATATTATACATATTATATCATAGAGAAAAGAAAATAGAACTGACAGTGAGCAAGGAGTGTTAGAATCTTGACTGAAATTTGAAAATTATTTTCAGAATATTTTGAAAAGAAGAGTAGGTAGCCATGCAGCAGTGTTGGTCTCATTCTTAGAGAGAAAGAAAGCAGTGTTATATTTGGAACTGCACATGGTGGGTTGCTGGCTACGGCATTTGAGGAGGAAACCATGAAGAATGAAGATTCTGCTGATAAGTCACAGACCTGAAGCATGAATGTACTGTTCTCTTAACAGATGCTGCCAGTCCTGCTTAGTTTTCCAATATTTTTGATCTTTATATCAAAGTACTGGGTTGTTCTTGCTTTCCAGAATCAGCTTTGAGAAATAGAGATAACAAAGTGTGGAGCTAGATGAACACAGCAGGCCAAGCAGCATCTTAGGAGCACAAAAGCTGATGTTTCGGGCCTAGACCCTTCATCAGTAGAAGGGGAATGGGGAGAGGTGTCTAAAATAAATAGGGAGGGGGAGGCGAATCAAAGGTGATTAGAGGAGAAGATAGGTGGAGAGGAGACAGGCAAGTTAAAGGGGCAGGGATGGAACCTGTAGAGGTGAGTATAGGTGGGGAGGTAAGGAGGTGATAGTTCAGTCCGGGGAGGATGGATCGGTCAAGGGGGCAGGATGAGGTTTGGAGGTAGGGAATGGAGGTGCTGCTTGAGGTGGTAGGAGGCGCTAGGTGAGAGGAGGAACAGGTTAGGGAGGCAGGGACAGGCTGATTTTGGGATGCAGTGGGAGGAGGAGGGATTTTGAAGCTTGTGAAGTCCACATTGATGCCATTCAACTGCAGGGTTCCCAAGCAGAATATGAGTTGCTGTTCCTGCAACCTTCGAGTGGCATCATTGTGGCACTGCAGGAGGCCCAGGATGGACATGTGCAGGTGGACATCTGCTTGATGTGGAAAGTCATCTTGGGGCCTGGGATGTGGGTGAGGGAGGAGGTGTGGGGGCAAGTGTAGCACTTCCTGCGGTTGCAGGGGAAAGTGCCGGGTGTGGTGGGGTTGGATGGGAGTGTGGAGTGGACAAGGGAGTCCTGGAGAGAGTGGTCTTTCTGGAAGGCAGACAAGGGTGGGGATGGAAAAATGTTTTTGGTGGTGGGGGCGGATTGTAGATGGCGGTCTTTGAGAAGTACTTGGCTTTCATTGGGCCAGAAAAGCTTGAAGTGATAAATGCCTAGACCAGTCAAGCACACATGTTTGTGCTCCTTTAACGAACGGTGGCAAAGGGAATGCTGCACTGGGGACATTATAATGTAGAAAAATATGACCAGTTTGCTGTGAGCAAGTATGTTGAATAGAGGTGTGACAGCATGAGTTGGCAGGTCAGGGCCTCCCTGTTTTGATTCAGCACAGAATGAAGCTCCCACTTCTGTGCTCCAGCAAGATAAGACCTTAATTTAAATAAATCAATCCCTGGAAGAATGACCCCGATTCAGCAATAGAATGGGACGCCAGGTGAGGCTGCCACTTCAGTGCTTATTTGTTACATTTGTTTGCAAGTTTTAGAATTTTAGGTTAGTGTCCCCTGGTGGTAAAACTTGTCATAGTCATCTCAGTTAAACATGGAGTATATAAGAGGCTATATTTCCTATAAGTACCCAAAATTCTTTATTAAAGTAAGGCACATTACATAAAATACCAGTTTACATGGACTTGTTTGAAGTTCAGGCCAAAACAGATGATCATCCTGTTCTGTCCCAACTTTCACCCTTTGATCAGATGACTTCCTACTTCTGAGCTACCTGACTGTGTTGTGAGGCAAACTGTTTTTATATTAATTGCATACCCTTACAATGTCCAGTCTCTAGCAAATGACCAATTTGACCACAGGCAAACGTCACTAATGTGTGTTTTTCACCTCGGTTTGATCAATTAATTCATTAGGACTTCCTTGTATCTCTTTGGAAAGAGCCTATCCCTAGTTTTTAATGAACTTTGACCTTGGTTTTAGCTTGTTCTTTCTTTCTGTCATCCAGTCCACCATTTGATACTTACACAGCAAAATTCCATGTCAATCACAAATTCAGCTGATAAATAGTCTATATCATCACATCTGATTCATTATGTCTGTAGTAAACCAAACTTCAACTTTTCCAGAATTTCTGTGACAGTTCCATTCATTACTGCTGAGTTACAATATAAACACGTACACATTCCTTCAACAACATGCAGAAACATTTAAAACTAGTGACCTTTCCAATCATTAGGCTTTTCATGTGTTCTTCTCAGTTCATTTAATTTAATTTCACTTTATTTTCGGAAACACAGCAAATTTTAGGTTAATATTTACAGATTTCTGTTGGTAGGATTTGAACCCAGTACTGAAGTTTCAGGATCAGTAAACTAATCTAATACTCCTGTCCAGGGTACAAACCATCACACAATCCTTGCAGAGTGAAGTCCCAATTACCACACTGGTGTTGCTTTTCATTGCATTCTGTGGCATCACCACAGTGAAAAATGGGGTAGTTTCAGACCAAATCTAACAGCTCAAAACAGGACATCTATGAGTTACTATGGGCCATGAACAATAGCGGAGTTGTATTTGACCATAACTTGTAACCTCATAATTAGAATATTTCTCACTCTACCTTTATTATCAAACCAAGACACCTATTTTATTCAATGATAAGCACGGGAGAGTATGTTAGGAGTGGCGCTGAGTATACCTAAAATGAGATTCCACTTGATGAAGTACAACACATAGCAATATGCATAATTTATATGCATCCGATATGGAGAGCTAAGTCATTCCACAACCAATGAGCTTAGTTCAAAGCTATGTAGTCCTATCACATTAAACTCTGAATGGTGGGGCACAAATAAAATAAAAACTAACTGGACTAGAAAACTCCGTAATTAGGGTTAAAGTATTTGCAAACATCTTTGGCTAGTAATGCAAAATAAATGAACCATCCTGACCTCTTCTTGAGATCCCATGCATGACACTTGCAAACTCAATTCACTCTACCTGTAATCAAGAAAATTTTAAACTCATCAAATATAGTGAAGATAGTAGGCCCGAACAACACTCCAGCCGTAATCATGAAACCCCGCTCTGCAGAACAAGCCCCTGAGCCAAGCTACTCTGGTACAGGCGCAACACTGTCAGCCGTTTCCACAGGTTGATTGCCCAGGTTTGTCCAATCCGTAAGAAGCAGGACAAATTTAATCCAGCCAATTATCTGAAATGTAAACATTGGTAAGGGATTATTTGCGATAATGGGAATGCAGATGCTGGAGAATCCAAGATAATAAAATGTGAGGCTGGATGAACACAGCAGGCCCAGCAGCATCTCAGGAGCACAAAAGCTGACGTTTCGGGCTGAGACCCTTCATCAGAGAGGGGGATGGGGTGAGGGTTCTGGAATAAATAGGGAGAGAGGGGGAGGTGGACCGAAGTTGGAGAGAAAAGAAGATAGGTGGAGAGGAGAGTATAGGTGGTGAGGTAGGGAGGGGATAGGTCAGTCCAGGGAAGACGGACAGGTCAAGGAGGTGGGATGAGGTTAGTAGGTAGGAGATGGAGGTGCGGCTTGGGGTGGGAGGAAGGGATGGGTGAGAGGAAGAACAGGTTAGGGAGGCAGAGACAGGCTGGACTGGTTTTGGGATGCAGTGGGTGGAGGGGAAGAGCTGGGCTGGTTGTGTGGTGCAGTGGGGGGAGGGGACGAACTGGGCTGGTTTTGGGATGCAGTGGGGGAAGGGGAGATTTTGAAGCTGGTGAAGTCCACATTGATACTATTGGGCTGCAGGGTTCCCAAGTGGAATATGAGTTGCTGTTCCTGCAACCTTTGGGTGGCATCATTGTGGCACTGCGGGAAGCCCATGATGGATATGTCATCTAAAGAATGGGAGGGGGAGTGGAAATGGTTCACCTGCACATCTGCCAATGTGGTATACTGCATCCATTGTACCTGGTGTGACTTCCTCTACATTGGGGAAACCAAGCAGAGGCTTGGGGACCGCTTTGCAGAACACCTCCGCTTGATTCACAGTAAACAACTGCACCTCCCAGTCGCAAACCATTTCCACTCCCCCTCCCATTCTTTAGATGACATGTCCATCATGGGCCTCCTGCAGTGCCACAATGATGCCACCCGAAGGTTGCAGGAACAGCAACTCATATTCCCCTTGGGAACCCTGAAGCCCAATGGTATCAATGTGGACTTCACCAGCTTCAAAATCTCCCCTTCCCCCACCGCATCCCAAAACCAGCCCAGTTCGTCCCCTCCCCCCACTGCATCACACAACCAGCCCAGCTCATCCCCTCCACCCACTGCATCCCAAAACCAGTCCAGCCTGTCTCTGCCTCCCTAACCTGTTCTTCCTCTCACCCATCCCTTCCTCCCACCCCAAGCCACACCTTCATCTCCTACCTACTAACCTCATCCCACCTCCTTGACCTGTCCATCTTCCCTGGACTGACCTATCCCCTCCCTACCTCCCCACCTATACTCTTCTCTCCACCTATCTTCTTTTCTCTCCATCTATGGTCCGCCTCCCCCTCTCTCCCTATTTATTCCAGAACCCTCACCCCATCCCCCTCTCTGATGAAGGGTCTCAGCCCGAAATGTCAGCTTTTGTGCTCCTGAGATGCTGCTGGGCCTGCTGTGTTCATCCAGCCTCACATTTTATTATAAGGGATTATTTGCTCTAATTTTGTGCTAAATATTTAACGTAATTTTAAGTAATTCAGAATGTAACTACCATTCAAGTTGAAATCTTCCCTTTTTCTCCTTGGTCTGTCTAATTCATGGATAAATTAGTGAAATGCCCTTGGATAATTGTCAAGTTATTATGATTGATGCTGTACTGATGACTGCCACATTGTATTCATTTGCTGAATAGCCTTTCTTTCTCTCAAAGGTCCTTAATGGATCAAAAATGTCTCTAAAATGCCTTCACCTATGTCATAAACAAAATCAATTAGATATTGTAAAATAAAACAAAAAATTGGAGATGATATAAACCTGAAATAAAAACAGCAGGTGCTGGAGAAACTATTGAGCAGCATCTGTAGAGAGAGAACAGAGTTAATATTTCAAATACAGTAACCCTTATCAGAACTTATTTGGATATTATGTATGGTCCTGTGTTGATTGTTATCAGGAGGATAATCTATAAATTGGAGAGTGAAGTGTGATTTTAATTCTAATTGGAACTTCTTACCCTTCCTTCTAATCGATTTTTTATTCTCTAATATTGTGATTGAAATGTAGTAACTGTGTACTGAATTGTGTTGTATTCTGTTACTGATTTATGCAAGCCAGATCTGGGTGTACAATTACTTTCATTTTTTATTTTATACCATTTACAGTTATTCTGCATGACTTCCCTGTGAATGTTCGTCTGTGTGTGGGAATGAATGTGGGAGTGTGAGTGGGTTGTGATGCTCCCTTCAGCATAAAAGCTGCTGGGTTCATTGGAAATGGTTTATCTTATTAAAAATAAACAGTTGATTAGCTTCTGGAGGCAATTAGTGCTAGTGGAACCATTGGGCAGTGTGAGTCAGCACTTTAAAGAATGAAGGAAAAGTGAGTCAGCACCTTGGAGAGGAGGGGGATTCAGCGTCTTGATGGGGTGATCAAGTACAGGGTAAGGCAGCACCTTACAGAGATGGTGATGAGCACTTTGAAGAGGGAGAGGAATGTGAGGGAACGAGTGAACTGTGACATCACCTCGAGGGGAGGGAAGTGTGAGTCAACAATTTAAGGGGGAAGTGGCTAGTTATGTCGGAAATCTGAGGGGGAGGAGGCAGGATGAGTTAGCACTTTAAGGTGGAGGGTGGTGTGAATCAGTACTTTAGAAACAGGGAATGGGTCATGAATCCCATGAGGGGAAGTGTGAGTCATTACCTTGAGAAGGATGGCATAGGGTAGGCCAGCATGTTGAGAGGTAAGGTATCAGTCATCACCTTGAGAGAGAGTGGAGCGTGAGTCAGCACATTGAGAAGGAGAGGGGATGAGTCAGCACAATAAAAGGTAGTTGTGTAGTCAGCACCTTGACAGGAAATGAGTCAGCATCTTGATAGGGGAAAGGTGAGAATCAGCACCTTAAACGGGATCGGAGTGAGTCAATACCTTGAGGGAGAATGAAAAGGAACAAGCGCCTTGAGGGGGAAGGGGGTGAGCTAGCATCTTAAGCAGAGTGGGAGAAAAGTGAGTCAGCACCATGAAGAGCAGAAGATGGGGTGAGTCAGCAATTTTGTGGGATGGAGACAATAAGGATTGCAGATGCTGGAAGCTAGGGTCAAAAACATGGAGCTGGAAAAGCTCAGCGGGTCAGACAGCATCCATGGAGCAGGAAAGTCAACATTTTAGGTCAGAACCCTTCTTCAAGAGACTCTTTAGGTCCTGAAGAAGGATTCCAACCTGAAATGTTGACTTTCTTCCTCCTCGAACCTTGTGGGGTTGTCAGCCCTATGAGATATTTGAATCATAATCTTGATGATAGCAATGGGGGTGCGACATCGACTTGAGGAAGAAGGGATAGTGTGAATCAATACCTTGAAGTAGAAGGGCATGCTGACTCAGCACCTTGCAAAAGAGGATAAGGGTGAGTCAACACCTTGGGGAATTGGATGGTGAGTCAGCATTTTAGGGAAGGGAAGGGTGGGTCAGCATCTTCGGAGGAGGGATGTATGATTTGGCACTTTTTTAAAAACTGCAGTAGGAGTCAGTACCTTGAGGGGAGAGGTTGCAAACAGAGGGGCTTATGAGTCAGAATCTTGAGGTGGTATTCAGTATTTTGAATTTGTATTATCTGCCAGAATCTTCAAGGTAGAAGGGAAGGGTGGAATTAGCTTGCACTTTGTGAGGAAGGGGGTGAAACACACCCTAATGAGGAGGAGACAGGGTGAGTCAGCACCCTGAAGGGTTGGGGATTGGATGAACCAGCACTTTGAAGGAAAGGTGGCAAAGTGAATTGTCATCTTGAGTGGGAAAAGAGATTGGTGGGGGGGGGGAAGAGACATGGCTTGCTGAGTCAGCATTTTAGGGATGCCATTGGAATGAGTCAGCACTTTGAAGGAGAAGGGACCAGTCAGCACCTCGAGGTATAATGGGCCAATGTTGAGTCACCTTGAAAGGGAACAGATTGTGAACCGGCACCTCGAGGGGGAGGGCTTAGTGAGTTGACACCTTGACAGGGAGTGCTAGCACCACAGCATCTCATCATCAGCTTAACCCAGCTCCCTAGTTGCTCTGAGCAGAATACCACTATTTCTGATTTTCCCAGCTGCAACAAGCAAAAGCTGTTCCTGGGCTTCCCTGAGCCATGACACACGAAGAGCACAGTTATCAACCGCTACTCTGCTTCTCTGAGCCCCAGTTCCCCACAGTCTTCCCTGCCATCCAGCTGCACAGAGCTAGCAACTGTATACCACCTCGCCAGCTCTCACTGGGCTTCTCTAAGCCTCACCTGAACACAGAGTTAACAATAATATCTCAGCTGCTGCTCTTCAAGTCCTTTCCAGCTTCTGTGAGCCTCAGCTGCACACGGAACTGAGGACAGCGTTTCAGCTGCCACCTTTTCAGAGCCACAAAATCATACAGAAAAAGAGGCTCTTGGGTCCATCAGTTCTGTCCCTACTAACCCAATATCACTTTTGCACTGCACACTGTTGTTATTGTTTTAGACCACATCACTATCCATGCAGCTGTTAAAATGCCACAAACTAAGCATGTGGGCCCTCTCTCGCTGTTGCTCTGTGTGCTCTCGTCAATGTTATCCCTCATTTCCATGGCAACATGCTGTGGAGACACTGACAACTGGAGTTACATCTACTCCACTCTCTGCGCTTGTGCTGATATCCTGAAAGCGCACTTTTTCTCACAATGCTCATTACTTGACTGAAGCTTTTCATGATGAGTATAATTCCATCAAACTGATCATTATCATCATCTTCAACTTCTGATTTTTCTGTGTCATGAGTCGCTTTGAAAATGCTACTGCTCCAATTTAGGCGGTTCATCACATAATGATAACTTGAGTCATTTCTGAAGCACCTATTATCTGTTGCTCAGGTACTCCTGGAATCCTTTTGCGTATTATTATTACTCCAATCCTGTCGTCTTTCAGACGATCCTCTGTCTGAAAATAAGTTTTAATTTCTATTCTTCACCTTTAGGCAACCATTCCCTGGTATCATGCTAATTCATTCTGAAGTGAGGTGGTGAAGACAGGAGCCAGTCACCAATGTTTTGTTTAATTCCAGATAAATTTTCTGATTGCAACACTAAGAAAAGTACACCTTCAACCTAGCACCCACTGTACCCGACATCTCTCCTTACATTCCTTGAATCATGGAATCTCTACACTGTGGAAGCAGGCCATTTGGCCCATTGAGTCCACACCAACTCTCTGAAGAGCATCCGTCCAAACCCACTGCCATATCCTATTTCTATAACCTTGCATTTCCCATGACTAATCCACCTAGCCTGCACATCCCTGGGCACAATGAGTAATTTAGCATGACCAATCCACTTAAGCTGCACTTCTTTGGACTGTGGGAAGAAACCCACACAGATTCAGGGAGAATGTGCAAGCTTTATGCAGACAGTTACCCAAGGCTGGACTTAAACCTGGGACCCTGGCACCATAAGGCAGCAGGGCTAACCACTGAGCCACCGTACTACCCAAATTCTTCTGAGTAAATGAAATAAACAGATGAAGTTTAACCAATGAACCATCCCTTAAAAGGACACTGCAACAAAAAAGAAAAGAAACTAAAGTAAATTAAAATGTAATTTTGAGTGGAGATTTTGCACTCCCTTCCCTGTTATCCGACCAGTTATAAAAGCACTCAGCTGGCTGCTTTGTGCTCCTTCTCAAGGGACATCAGACATAACCATGAAAGACAGCCAAGCAATTGAGCCAAGGGTGACTCACTAAACATGACTGCCTGGTCCTCCTTAAGGCCAGCCTTGGCCAGGGCCAGTCTAACAAGGAGGTCATCTGATCTCAGAGATAGTAACTGCTTATACTGAGTCAGAGATAGCACAGTGTGGAGCTGGAGGAACACAGCAGGCCAGGCAGCATTAGAGGAGCAGGAAAGCTGACATTTTGGGTCAGGACCCTTCTTCAGAAAATCTGAAGAAAGGCCCCAACCCAAAATGTCAGCTTTCCTGCTCCTCTAATGCTGCCTGGCCTGCTGTGTTCCTCCAGCTCCACACTGTGCTATCTCAGTCTTCTGATCTGCCAGTTTCTGTCTACACAGCTTGACTAAACATCAGAGGCATGGGGCTGAAGGGCAAGTAGAACTTGATGGGAAGACTCAAATAATAAAAGGGTAACAACAACCTCCCAGAGCCTGCATTTAGGGGCAATATGGTCTCCTCAAGGCCACAGAAATTACAGGCAATCTGGAATATGAAAACTGACATTGCAAGCAATTGTACCAGCCTGATGCATGTAATACTCAACACACCACCTCCAAGATGGAAAAAGGGAGGGCTCCCGTGGAGATCACTCTGCCAACTCTAGGTGGCAAGATGGAACACAGTGGCATGCCTGGATGGCTGACAAGGGTGAGGAGGTAGAGTTTTGCCTATAGAGGAAATTCCTGCCTGAAAAAGGGTAATAGCATGGAGGGGATTTCAGGATGGCTCAGATTGTGAGCCTGAAACTCCCAAGCAAGGTTTTGGACACTGGGGCCATGAGAAATTCTATCAAAATTAGGTCAAGTTGCATAAGAGTTTTCTGCATGTTGGCTCCATGCTACAAGTGTAATCAGAGCTGAGCACACAATTTTGAGGTTCTGAATGTGTAAGTTTCGTGTATGTAGGGAGCTAACGTAAATGTGGGACCCTTGGAGGATGCAACTGGGGAGTTAATAACAGGAAGCAGGAAAATGACATACAATTTAACTGGATATTGTGTGTTGGTCTTCACGGTGGAGAACATCATAAACATCTAAACATCATAAACATCATAAACATCTAAACATACCTCTTGAGGTATACAAGATAATGAGAGGCATAGATAGAGTTGATAGCCAGAGACTATTTCCCAGGGCAGAAATGGCTAGCACGAGGGGTCATAGTTTTAAGCTGGTTGGGGGAAAGTATAGAGGCGATGTCAGAGGCGGGTTCTTTACACAGGGAGTTGTGAGAGCATGGGATGCGTTGCCAGCAGCAGTTGTGGAAGCAAGGTCATTAGGGTTATTTAAGAGACTGCTGGACATGCATATGGTCACAGAAATTTGAGGGTGCATACATGAGGATCAATGGTCGGCACAACATTGTGGGCTGAAGGGCCTGTTCTGTGCTGTACTGTTCTATGTTCTATGTTCTAAACAGTTAAGTAAGGTGCTATTGGGAGAAAAGATCATGCAACAATCTCTATCATGAGAGACAAAGCATTTGACAAACTAATGGGAGTAAAGACAAACAAGTCTCTCAGACCTGATGGCCTACACCCTGGGGTTTTAAAGGAAGTAGCTGCAGAGATAATGGAGGCACCATTTGAACTATAGGATTCCAGAACTCACTAACTCCCGGGAGTTCTAGCAGATTGGAAACTTGCTAATGTGACATGCCTGTTCAAGAAAGGAGGAGCACTGAAACCAGTGTTCTTTAAGCCAGTTAGCCTAACATCTATCATTGGAAAAAATGTTAGAGTTCCTTATTAAGGAAGAATTAGCAGGACATTTAATAAAGTTTAATGCAATCAATCAAACAGAGTCAATGTAGTTTTCTGAAAAGCGAATCTTGTTTGACAAATTTGCTAGATTTCTTAGAGGAAATAATAGTGTTGATAAAGGGGAAATGGTAAAGTATTTGAATTTTCAGAAAGCATTTAATAAGGTTCCACAAAAAAGTTGCATAAGATAAGAGTATTGGAGGTGATGTATTGGCACAAATTAAGAATTGATTAACAAATAGAAAATAGAGAATCAGGAGTAATAGGTTTCTGTGAGTTTGGAAAGAGGTGACAAGTGGAGTGCCTGAAGGATAGTCCTAAGGCTTCAATTTTTTTTTTTCTGTATTAATGATTTGGAGGAGCGTCTGAGTGTAATGTATCCAAACTTGCTGATTAAACAAAAATAGGTGGGAGGGCATGTTGTATTGAGGACATAAGGAATATGCAGGGGGATATAGGTAGGTTGAGTGCATAGACAAAAACCTGGCAGATGGAGTTTAATGTAGGAAAGTATGAAGTCAGGCACATTGGAAAGTAGAATGACATTATTTTTGTAAATAGACAGATTGCCTAAAAATGTGATACAGAGGGATCTGGGTGTTCTTGTGCATGAAACACAAACCATTAAGTTGTAGATGCAGAAGCAAGGTAAGGGGCAAAATGTTTAGAGAAGATGTGAGGAAATATCTTTCCACCCAGAAAGTGGGAATCTGCAACTCTCTGCCTTAAGAGCGATGGAGGCAGAAACCCTTATAACATTTAAGAAGTATTTAGATGTGCATTTGTGATGCCATGGTAGACAAAAATATGGGGCCAAATGCAGGAATATAGGATGAGAACAGTTCAGTGGATGTTTCAAGCGGTGCTGATTGATGAGCTGAAAGGTTTTTTTCAGTGCTGTAAGTTGATTGCAAGTAATTAAGAAGGCAAACAGAATTTTGGTCTTTATTGCTGAAGCATGGGAGTTTAAAGACACAGAAATCTTGTTACAACTCTACAAGGAGTTACTGAGGCTGCCCTGGTATACTGTGTACAGATGATTTCCTCATATTTCAGAAAGGCCGATTCCTGGGATGAAGAGATAGACTTATTAAGAATGGCCAAATAGGTTGGGCCTTTATTCATTGTAGTCCAGAAGAGTGAAAGGTGATCTTATTGAAACATACAAGATTTTGAGGGTGTTTGACAGGATGGATGTTGAGAAAATCTTTTCATTTCTGGGGGAACCTTGAACGAGCAGACATAGCTAGAGAATAAAAGACAACTTTTAAAATTGAGAAGTGAAGGAGTGTTTTCTTTGAAGCTAATGAATGCTTAGCATTTTCTATCTAAGAACATTGTAGATGATAGATCACTGTAAGTGTTTAAAGAGGAGATAGATAGATTTTTAAAATACTGGAAGTTGAGGCCTGGGGCAGATCAGCTACAATCTTTTTGAATGATGGGGTAGGCTTGAGGGGCTGAATGGTTACCCCGTTCCTACTTCTTAAGTATATCAGACCATCGACAGAAAAACATATGACTGTCTTTCTACTGTGTTGAAAATTCATAAAGAACTATGAGCCAAATTAATTAAATTAACTAGTGACACCTCATTAAATGAACACTGGGACACAAATCAAATTTCAACAGTAACTTATCAAATTAAATCAACTTGTCACTTTAAGCAGACGTTATACACTGCAGTTCTTTCAGCAGTTGCAGAAGGCCTCAAGCAGTTAACACACAGACATTGCATGCTTTCTCTCAGACACAAGCCGGCACAGGTGTCATCATAGAAGAAATGAAGGAAGTTGGGCCTAATGGATGGCTGGCAAAGGTGAGTAAGTGAAGGGTGTGTCGCAGCCTGGATAGCAAACTCCTCTGTACAGAGTGGAGTAGTCCGGAGGAGATTTCAGCAAGGTGGCGATCAGTTTTTAAAAGATTCATCCACAGGATGTATGCATCACTGGCCAGACTAGCGTTTAATGCCTATCCATAAATACCCAAAGCAACTAGAATGAACCACATTAATATAGGCCAGGAGTCACATGTAGGCCAGAACAGGTAACGATGTTAGTTTCCTTCCCTGAAGGAGATTGGTGAATCAGGTTGGTTTTATTCCAACAATTGATAATTGTTTACGGTTATCATTAGTCACTTAATTCCAGGCACTTTATTGAGTTAAAATTCCATCATCTGCCAAAGCAGGATTTAAACCTAGGTGTTCAGAACATTACCTATGTTTCTGGATAATAGTCTAGCATTAATACCGCCAGGCTATTCCATTAACATGAGCTGTCTTTGCACCATGAGGGTAGTCAGGGCCATGTCAACCACATTACTGTGGGACTGGAGTCACATGGAGACTAGACTGCGTTCATTTAATTGTAAATTTTCATCATTAAAGGACATTAATGCATCAGATGCCACTTGCAACAATTAATGATGGTTTCATGGTTATTGAGATGACGGCCAGAATTTTTTAAGTGTCTGAACCATATGAGCTATGGCATGAAATGCAGCAAAATTTCATGGGATATCCAGTGTGGTCCATCTTGGCATCAGGAATAACTCACTGCACCTTTTAACTAAGTTCTTGGCATCAAGGTGAGATTGTCACTAGGCAGCTTAATATGCAGCTTTTATATCATACCATCTGCTGAGTACAAAATGGATACAGAGAATTCTTGGTATTGCAGTCAGAGCTGTTACCTAGTGACTTTAGTTCACTCCTTGCTCCAAAGGACCTCCATATTGGACACCAGGCACCAACATCTCAAGACACATTTCATGGGCATCGGCCACATGCACCCCACATTCATGGACATTACATCCGACATGTGCCAGCCTGTAAGAACCCTCATGGCTCATTTTTGATTCACTTACAGGATGCTCCTGTGGTTCAATCCTGCGCCTTGGAGCACAACAGCAACTTCCATTGTAATACTGCTGTGTGGACACTTTGCACTCAGGGACATGTACCCAGCTTATGGACTAGTCCAGGTCTCATTTCCAGACTGTTTTCTTGCTATCTTAGCACTCGTCACTTTGAGCCTAAGTGAATGCTCAAAGCATCCATGTCTCGTCTTTTTGCACCTTGCCTCCCAGTCAGAGATACCAGACACCCAGTACTGTTGTATGGCTGTACACGAAGCCAAGAAGCTTGTCAAGATTGGCAGCAGGCCCACCTCAATCAAGGGAAGGGAAGTTGCCTTCAGTCAGGGGCTTCCAACAGCAAGTCATGGACATTGTCTGGTACAAATCCAATGGCTTGGACACAGTCAGTCAGTCACTCAGAGCAGTCACAGTCAGGACCTTCTGCACATGAGGGATAAGCAGCCAAATGTCCGGCAGCCAACACCCATCTTGACTCTTTCTGTCCTATTGTTGGTTAATTTCTTCCTGGAACAAGAAAGTGTCAATATTAAATGATTTGAATGAAAGTTTTGGTGCAGGTGGGAAGGTGACCTGTTTGAGTAATTAGACAGCTGTCACAGCATGCAAGGTTAGTGGGGTTGGGTGTTGGGGTTAGTGACAGTGGGTGAGGGATGATGTTGCAGGCAGTGGCGAGAGTGGTAGAACATGAGCCTTAGTGGGAGAAACGTGCAGATACAGTGAGTGAGAGGTATTGGAGAGCAGATGGTGGCAATTACACTGGGGAGTGGAAATGATCATTGACTTTCTTTTTACAGTGATGCCAATCACCCCAGACACTGAGACCGCAATGATCTGGATGGAAACCTCTGTCCAGGCTGGCATGATCTGGTGCCTTGGCCTCTACTACTGGTCCTGGGAAGAAGATGTGAGAGCTACCTTCACCCTTCATCACCACCTCGAAACCCTCTTTTCAGAGTTCAATGATGATGGATTCTATCAGTGCTGTTATAATGGTTGGCGTCAGGGATGGGAAAGAGCCATTGTGAAACAATAGCAATATGGTAATTACACACTGTGTTATGGACTAGTCCAGGTCTCATTTTCAGACTGTTTTCTTGCTATCTTAGCACTCCATCAGGTCATTCCAGAACATAACAAATAGCTACAGAATTTCTTTCCCCCATGCTACCTCTGCTTCTTTGGCCAATTTCTCTTAAATTGTGTCCTCTGGTTACTAATACTGAAAGGAACAGTCATGGGCTGGGCAGATCAGGTGAGTGAAACTATATAGGATGTCAGCCAATGCTTTTTGATGGAGCTGTCTTCTCTGAATCAGAAATGTATGGGTTCAGGCCACACTATGTCATATGAGGGCACAGGCAGATAGTGCTGTACTGAGGGAGAGCTCCACTGTGAGAGGTATTATTTTTCCAATGACATGCTAAATTGAGACTCTGCTCTTTCAGGTGTATGTAAATGTTTCAATTGCATTGTTTGAAATAAGATTAGGGAAGTTGATCACAATCTGGTAATTATCAAATTGCTGTTTTTGAGAGCTTTCTGTGCACAAATTGCCTGCGATACTTCCTATGTTATGAAAAAGTGACTGCACTTCAATAATACTTGATTAGCTGTAAAGCACCTTTTGATGTCTGGTGGTCGTGAAGTATGCTTTAGAGATATCATACTTCCCATTTTTAAAAGTGAGTTGCTCAATACTTGGATTGATCTCAATGATATATGTTCTTTACATCCTCCATTTTAGGGTTCTCATTGCTAAGTATGGAATTTAGGAATTCCTGAAGAGACGTTGTTGGTGGAAGATTTTGTTTAAATAAATTTACCCTTCTTAATCAGCTGCTTTAGAAAAATAAAGTCTGCAAATTTATTCTCATCAAACCTGTTTTTTGCCAGTAAGGCAAATTATCATTCTGCAAAATAAGGCTTTGCTGCCTTTTCTGTATCTTAGCAACCATCATGGCTGCCTGAGCTCTCCGTCATATAGCTAATAGCCTCAGACTCTGGACCCTGAAGCAGGTTAGGCCCTAGAATGTAAAGGGAGTCATCACTGAATTCTCTTGGACTCATAATTGGTGTAAAGTAAGCCACAGGTCCAAAATGTTGGAGCTGCAGTTGATGTAGCCTAGCTTTCATATATGATAATTGGACAATATCGCAATCGTGCATACTCTTGAAATCAAAAATAGCAACTTGCATTTGTACAGTGATTTTGAAGTAGTAAAACACTCCAAAGCACTTTAAAAGCACATTATCAAATAAGATTTGATACAAAGTCACATATGGAGACAATAGATCAGATGCTTGGTTAAAAAAAAGGTGGCTTTTAAGGAGATTAGTAAAGAAGGCAAAAAAAAAATAGAACGGGCAGAGAGTTTTAGGGAGTGAATTCTAGAGCTTGAAGATTAGACAGCTGAAGGCCTGGCCACCAAAGCAGCTTGATTAAACCAGGGTTGTAAAAGAGCTAGAGATAAAGGATATTATAGCCCATCTCTCTCGTTAGAAAGAGATTACTGGTGGTGAGGTTAACGATGCCACAGATGTCCTCTTCACCATAGATGTGCTAACTATTAATCCCAGCAGCTGAAATCATAATGACAGCCATTTCTTCACAGGTTGTGCGTTCTCTATCACACAGCCAGTTCCTCTCTGGGTACGTGTTCCCCATCAATAGGTAAACTCCTGAGTGGGAATGGGTTTCTTATCCCACAGCTAGTTCTTCACCAGGACCACACCCTCAAGGCTCTACTTGTTCTTTCTTCATTTTTAAAATTCCAAGCAATTAACATCTCCAACACTTTGCTGAATTTTGTATGCTAGAACTAGTTTCATAATTTTTCCTTCAGTAGTAATTTTACTTCTCTTGATCTTCTTGTGGTTCTGTTGACCTTTGTATTTTCATTTTACTTGTAATGGAATATTGCCAAGTTCTCACCAAAAGTCATTGCCAAATTCATTTTGATCTTTCATTTTCTGCTTGACCTTGTTGGATCGATAACATTTTTCAATGTTGTTCATTTTTGTTTTAATTTGTTTTCTATTGTTCATTTTTTACCCCAGCTCCCAGCAGTGAGGTTTAAAATTAATTTTTGACTCTTCTAAATTTTGATCCTTGAAAGGATTGACAAATTGACTCTTATTCCACTTGGGTGATTGACCAGTTTCATCCAGCAAGGTATAGAGCCTGATTTTCCAGCAGTATCCTGACTACTGATCACCAATTCGTTCTGCAAGCCATTCTGTCGACTTGCCTCAATGTGAAATACAGAAATAGGTGTCAAAAATTAATTTGAAAATCACACTCTCATTCAAAAGTTGTTGGTCCTGAAAATCTGAAATAAGAGCACAAATGTTGGAAAATCTTGGCAGGTCAGGAGACACCTGTGGAGAGAAATTTGAGTTAATGTTTCAAATTGATGATCTTTTGCCAGAACTGCAGAAAGACAGAAATATTACAACCTTCTTACAACAGCACTTCCAATATATCTTCTTTCTTCCTTACCGGTGGCTTCCCCAGTACTGTGCTTGACAGGGTCTCCTTGATATGTCCAATTATTTTATACACATCTGCTGTCATTTCTTCCTCTCCTTCCCAAAATCATAACATGATTCCCCTTGTTCTCACATACAAGCATACAAATATGGAGGAGGAGTAAGCCTTTTGACCATTTGAGCCTGCTCCCATGCTGACTTTTCTGACCATGGCCTACAACACAGTTCCAGTGAAGCTCTATGCATGCTTAAAAAGTAATACCTTATTTTTCACTTGGCTCTCTATAGGATTCTAGACTCAGCATTGATAGTTATTTCAGCCTCGATCTTATTCTTTGTGTTTTTTATACTTTTTTGCTTTGCTGTGTCGGTCTTGTCCAAAGTCTTTCTTCATCTGATGAAGAGTCATCTATGCTCAAAGCACTAGCTTGCTGTCTCTCTATGGTTGCTGTCTGACCTGCTGTGATCCCCAGCATTTGTTGCTTTTTGTCTAGAATCTGCCATCCGCAGTAAATTGTTTCCACTTCTTTCTTTATCCCATCATTTTATAATCAGATGTCCATTATGCAATCAATCAAACCTCTTTTGGGTGCAACTTTTGTTTATTTACTGAATCTGTTTCTGCTCTCTTTGATTTGCATCATAATTTTCTTTTATTATTTAATCTCACTTGATCTACAATCTATTATAGAACTTCCTGTGCCTCCTCCTACCTTTCATTAGTTTAAAAGCTCTTAAATTTTTATCTTTCTTTTGATTTGATGTAAGGTCATTGATCTTCAATGTTAACCCCGTTTTATTTTTCTCTGTCCATATGCTGCTTGATACAGGAGCATGGGACTTAGGAGCAGAAGTAAGCCATTTGACCCTTCAAGACTGCTCCACCATTCAATTCAGAAAGATCAGAGCTGATTGGGTTCAGTCTCATCTCCACTTTTACACAATATAATCCTCAACTCTGTAATCCATCAAAAATCTATCCAACTGAGCGTTGAATAAATTTAAAGTTGCAGTTTTCTTTCTAGGGAAGAGAATTCCACACTCAACCAATGCCTATAGCTGTTTTGAAGATTTATTACTCTTCAACTATGTTTAAATCTCCCCCACAAGAGGAAACATTCTCCAAGTACCTGCCCTATTAGTTCCATCAAGTTTGTATATACTTCAATAAGATTAACTCTCATTCTTCTAAAGCGCAAGGGTTTGGACCTAATCTGTAATGCAATGCCTGTTTTAAGAAAGAAGAAAAGAAGGAAGGCATGCAACAAGTGCTGTTGTAGAAGGTTGAACACTGTCCTGTCCTAGGGCTTTATGAATCTTTGGGTCCAGTAGTTTTATTTTGCTCATTTTCCCCGGTGATATGATTCTTTTTAGCTCACCTCTCTCTCTTTCAGCTCTTACTTTGTGCTGGACGTAAGGAGTGTGCAAATGGGAAGAAACTGGGTGCCACAATACTCAAAGGGGTGGGTAACTGTAGGATACATCAATGTTAGAGGTTTTAAAGGGAAAGGAGATTACACAGAGACCATGCATTGTACTGGATGCAGACCATGATGTTGGACTGGGGTGGACAAAGTCAGAAATCACATGAGATTAGGTTATGGTTCAACAGGTTTATTTGAAAACATAAGCTTTCGGAGCCTCAGTTCTTCTTCAGGTGTTAGTGAGAGAGGTAGCATCAGACACAGAATTTATAAGTAAAAGATCAAAGGTTCATGCCTTTGATGAGGATGAACTCAACAAACCTAAGATGCTGTTAAATCTTAAATCGGTTAGAATGTTTTAATTGATTAATATGTATATGTAAATCCCCAAATTCCTTTCAAGTCACGGTCCTGAGAGAATTAAACGTTTTATCAGGGTAAAGAAGAGGTGAGGTTTTAGGTCAGACAACGCATGATAGGTATGAAACCTTAGAATCTGTTTGTTGAGATCCCCTATCTCACACACACATGCACACACATGCACACTCTCACCTCCTCCCTCCACCCACACCCACACCCACACTCACACCCATATCCACACACGAAACACAAACACACACACACACACACACACACACACACACACACGCGCACACTCTCACCTCCTCCCTCCACCCACACCCACACCCATTTCCACCCACACCCACACTCACACCCATATCCACATACAGAAACATAAACACACACACACACACACACGCAACACACGCGCGCGCACATAAATCTATGAGGTGAATTTGTATTTGCAGATACGTTTTATTTTGTTCAAAAAGCACACAGTTTATAGACAGTCAATCAATATGGTATTTTAAATTTCTACTTAGAAATAAAACCAGGCTGACTCCAAACCAAACACAAAAAATTCTAAACAAGGTCTCACACCTAACATGCATTGTCTGATGTAAAATGTTACCTCTCCTTTACACTGATAAAACCTTTAGTTCTCTCAGGATAGTGACTTGGAAGGAACTCGGGGATTTACATATACATAGTAATCAATTAAAACCTTCTAACTGATTGAAGATTTAACTTCATCTTAGGTTTGTTTAGTACATCCTGCTCTGTGGTGTGAACCTTCGATATTTACTTATAAAGTCTGTGTCTGTTACTACCTCTCTCATTAACACCTGAAGAAGGACTGAGGCCCCGAAAGCTTGTGTTTTCAAATAAATCAGTTAGGCTATAACCTGGTGTCGTGTGATTTCGGACTGGATGCATACCAGCAGAATCACTAATCCCAGGCCATCCTAACGCATTGCTCCCTTGTTTGCTGTGCACCTCCCTGCCCAGACATTGATAATCAACTCATTCACACCAATGCTCTTGGGCACAGAGGGTGGGAAAGAATAGGGATGTTGTGGGGATGCGGGTGTCAACAGTACCCATTGCCCTCTGTCAACCATGCCACAGATATGCCTTCGATAAGTTTACTCCTTCTTCTCCCTCCCAGTCATCCTTAATGCACTTTTAAATTATTAGCAGTATTATAAGAAAGAAAGATAGAATTTCAGTTTTTCTATCCTTTCTTATGCCCGGCCTTGATGTATTTTCCATTTACCTTGTTCAGTGGCGTTTTTATTGCCTCGAATTCTGCATTAAGACTTCATTCTTAGACATGAGCACATCATGCAGACTGACAATTTGCTGCTGCACTGAGGTGCCATCCTAGAGATGTGACCATGGAGATTTTGTGATGTTATTTGAAGAGCAGGGTCTTCTCTTGGTATCCAGGCTAGTGTTCTTCCTGCAAGCATCTCTACCAGATCAGTAACTTGTCATTTCGTGTTTTTGCTGTTTGTGCCAGGTAACTGATTGTATGACAAATGCCTTCAGTATTCAAGAGACATGGTATAATGCTATGCAAACCCACAATTTCCATTGCCTCCTCCATATCTTAACCTTTAACAATCTTCCCAGATCTACATGCATCCAGGCTATGCTCCTCCATCATTAACAGGGTTGTGCCATATAATGATCTTCAAGATAATACACTGAGGATATAGCTGCCCTACATCACTATACCTCAGTCATTTTGGGTTGAATCTTTTGGGCTAAGTGTCAATTTCATTGAGTTTTATGGAAGGCTCATCTCCATGAGGCCTAGTGAGCTTCCTTGCTATTATCTCAATCTCACCTCATTAACTACATACCCTGCCCCTATGCTACCCCTCAAAACTGACAATAATCTGAGTAACACCATTTTATCACTTGACTTAGCGGAAATGGTCATCACTGCTGGATATCCTGGAATTGACCATCTGTCGCCCCATGTCACCTTTAAAAGGCTATTGTGAACATTGACAAGCATGATAATCCGGAGTGGCCTTGCACGGTTTGTGCCATGTGCCCTAGACATGGCAGATAAAGGGAAATTATTTGCGGACAGGCACCCAGAGATTGTGATGGAAGGGAGGGTGCAGAAGATGAAAGCCCTCTTTTCCAAGGACTAGCAGAAGGAGCCATGCCATTATCCCCCTGTCAGCCTGGTCCAGGGTTGTCACCCTGGGTCATTATGGTCCCAGCCAATTGGCCGAATGCCTAGCAATGAAGAAAAGACATCAATGGTCGTCTCCATTCTACCAGAGTAAATGTCACCATCTTCTGTCTACTATCTCACACCTACTCCATCATTACCACTCCACTCACCTCCCACCAAGGCTCGTGCTGTACCTCTCTTACTATTTGGTGGTTGTCAGATTTGGGATCATATGTTTTCATCTGGGTGCATAGATAGATTCATAGAATTCGTAAACTAATACCTTCAAAGGTGACATCAGTGGGTAGTCCAAAAACATGACAGAGAGTTATATCTGGAGACCAGGAATGCAGATGAACTGTATACAGAAACTCTTCACTTCAAGCAATAGTTACAGATGACAACAGTGCCCCACAGAACAACTGAGAAGAACCAAGAAGCTATTTATCCCAGAGAGAGTAGGAACTGCAGATGCTGGAGGATCTGAGATAACAAGGTGTAGAGCTGGATGAGCACAGCAGGCCAAGAAGCATCAGAGGAGCACGATAGCCGAGAGAAGGGTCTAGGCCAGAAACACCAGCCTTCCTGCTCCTCTGCTGCTGCTTGGTCTGCTGTGTTCATCCAGCTCTACACCTTGTTATCTCAGCTACTTATCCCATGTGTGTTATTTAATTTTGAAAGTGAAGAGATATGTTTACACCATTCATGTGAGAAACAAGGTGTGAAGATAGTTGAAATTATTCACGTTTTCCAACATCAGTAATTTTACTTTTAACATTTCAATTGGGTGAATACTATTGCACAAATGCTTAATGTGTCACATCGAATTCCTTTGACAACAATTTTGTAGGCTCTGACCACATCAACTGCTACTATTTTAAAGGAAGTTTTACGACTTTCTCATAGGCAACAAAGATGAGAAATACATGCTTGTTTTTGTTCTCTCTGATCATGCCCATATAACTGAGAATGAATTTCTACGGAATACAATATCGACTGACCTTAGAATGATTGGGAATGGAGTCATGACCTCTAATGGCATTGCCCCTGGCACTTACTGTGTTAAGCAGAATTACAGCATGTGTTTTTTTAAATGTGCAGGAACTGTCATCATGATGTTGCCACATTCAGAGGAATTACAGCATAGTATTAAATGTTGTGAACACATGTCCACACCTTTTTTCACCATTTTCTTAACTCATGAAATTGTACGCCATAGAACCAGATTATTTGGCCAATGGCACACTACAAGAATCTTAAAAGACCTATCCAGTATATTCTATTTTCCCCTTTTCTTTCCTCATTGTACTTTAAATTTAATCTTTCAAGTTTTTATTTGTTTCGTTTCTTTAAGGTGCGAGTTACTCTGTTTCTACTGTTTTCAAGAGGAACATTCCATATTATAACAAATTGTTGTGTGAAAAATATTCTCATCTCCTCTCAAGTTCTTTTGCCAAATATTTCAGTCCTGTATCCTATGGCTGCTGAACCTCTTGCCAGAGTAAACAGTTCCCACATTTTCTGTTTCATGATGTAAGTGGGATATAAAATGGATCTTTGTATTGCTGATTATATTTCAAGGCAACCTCTCCATTAGATTTGCTGTTGAATCCTTACATTTTATCCGTTTAAAGTTTTCATTGTGGCTGAGGTCGGGAGGGGAATAGTAACTGTTTTAGTCTTTTGACAGTTGGTGTTAATTTTTATCATTTTCCAACATTTCCACATGTCCTGTAGACTCTTTGGTCCATTATCAGTCTTTGCTACTCCTATTGGTGTAGGGTCATATTTGTTCAATGGATTCTTTGTGAGGATAATGTGAAAAGGCTTCTTGTATTCTCTTTTTCCCATTTTTCTCTGATTCCCAGCCCTGTTCAATGAATATTCTGAAATTGGACCTTCAGTCAATTTGTTCTTTTTCCTGCATCCGGGAAGAAGATGATTTGAAGCATCACAGCGGCTCTGTTCTGTTGCCTAACTTTCCACCATCTACATGGCATGAGTCAGGAGTATGATAGAATGCTCTAAACTTGACTGAATGAGTTCAGTTCAAATAACAGACAACAAATTTTATACATTTCATAACAAAGCATCCCGTCCACCAACATTATCAAATATTACCTTGACCAATGATGCCCAGCTGCAGTGCTGTGTGCCATGCATGAGATGCATTGTAAAAATTTTCCAAAGCTTCTTCAATAGTATCTTTCAAAATTGCAACCTCTGCCACATAGAAAAACATCACTTAAAGCTCCGTTCCAAGTAACACACCATCCTGATATGGAGCTATACCACCATTCTTTCAATACTCTCATGTCAGGGTTCTGGAGCTGCCTACTAAAAGCAATATGTGTGTACCGACGGCATGTGACTTGCAGGTAGTTTACAATGCTCACAAGGTGAATTAAGAAGGAGCAGTAAATGATGTCCTTGCTAATGATGCTCATATTCTGTGAATGAATTAAAGACAAACTCCTGAGCTCAGGATTTTTTGCTCTGTTATTGGTGCCCAGTGGTGGTTCCATCACAATATTTTTCTATCACAATTTACTTAAATTTTCATAGCTTTTTTCTGACTTCTTTTTCATATCACTCAGAATTTTGAGGTGGTCTTCAGTTGGGTTACATATTTAGTGTTACAGTTTTTCTTCCAAGCATTCTTCTTTCCTGCTGAAAGTATCAATTCATCCTATTCATTGGATCTTGCGTAATACACAATGATCATCCATCAGCAAGCTGAGGAAATTAATATGAACTGCGGATCAACTCTGGGGAACTTTGCAGTTTGCATTCTAAGCCTTAGGGCTCTGTGGCGCAATGGTAACATCCCTACTACCTTACCAGGAGATGCAGGTTCAAGTCCCACTTCTCCCAGATATGTGTTGTAACATCTTGTAAAAAAAATCTGTCCTGAAGCCTGACTTGGCTTGTGTATCCAATCAGCATGAAAAGAGCAGTGGCCACAGGTGTGAACTCAAACTGATCTCATCCTGGTCTAGAGTACTAAGACTAATTAAATGCTTCTGCTCATACTGAGTTCAGTCAACTAAATGTGAGATTACAGGAATTCTGATCATTTAGACAGCACTTCTGGAGCAATGGTATTCTCCTCATGTCTGAGCCAGGAGACCTGGGTTCATGTTCAAGAGGTATGCAAAACTGCCTCTGAACAGATTGGGTAAAAATATCTAGGAGTAAGAGTGAAGCCTGTGCCATTATTGAATTTGATCATGGCAATTCTATGTTTCACTTCCATTTACCAGAGTTGGTTTCATAACCATAACAAAGGTCTGCTAATCTTAAAATTTTGAATTGGTCTTAACAGACTTTTGGGTGAGATTTGCAGATTTTTACAACTAGTTGTACCTTGTGAGACCTAAATATCCTAGCTCTAATTTTAAGGTTATACTGCTTTAGTAATTTCATTAGCTGTTGTTTACTCTCCAGACTAGGGAAAACCATTTATATATACATAAAATGCTTAATTCTGTCTATTTTATGTACTCCTTTGAATATCAATTAGGTAAAACCTTAATATTCCATATTGGAGAGAATATAACCCCAATCAATGCAGCTTACCTTGGAACATCAGCAGCTTTCTGAACAAGCTGTACCTCTCCAAAGCCAGTGAAGGGAGGTACTCCAACTGGAGCCTGACCAGAACATTTTCTAGTTGAAATGAAGCAGGAAGCAAATATAGAACCTCAATGAATATATAGCTCTGTTACAGTCCTACTTCTATCATCAGTGAGCATCCTTTACAATGAAAACAAGCTGGCACAGAAACATATGATCTTCATCCGATGGGGTTAAAACAGAGTGGGCTGTACACTCAAATAAAAACAGTAAGCTGGAGAAATGCAGCAGTATCTCTGGTGAGAGAAACAGAAGATGGAATCTTATAGGGATCAGAGCGATGTGGGCTGTGGTGAGATGTTGCAGAATTGGGTGAGCAGTACGCTGAGGCCCATCTCAACATTGAGGTCATTCCACTCCATCTTTTATGCATTTCACAAGTGGCACAGTGAGATTCTTGCTAGGCATCAGCCAGATACCAAAAGCACTCATTATTGATTATTAAAGGCTTTGTTAATGACCCAACTCCCCTCATTAATATTTACAACCCAATGTTACCAAACAAGCCTGACATTAGGAAAACTTGACAAGGATATGAGAGCCAGTGCCTGATGGATTTGGGCTTGTCGCTTGCTCCAAATGACCTCTACATTGAATACCAGGCACAAACATCTTGGGTACATTCCACGGGCATCAGTCACATGTGCCCCACATCCATGGACATTGGCATCTGATACCTGTCATCCTGTCAGAAGCCTCATGGCACATCTTTGATCCACTTACACAATGCTTCTGTACTTCAATGCTGCACCTCAGGCTGTACCAGCAACTATCATTGTATGGCACAATAAAAATACTGTGCACTCAGGGAAATTGGCCCAGAACATGATTTGGATCAGGCTTCAAGTTTGGGCTTTTCTCTTGCTCTCACTCACTCTGACGCTGCCTCGATGCTCACAGTTTCCCTGTCTTTTCATGCTTTTGCATGTTTATTCAGAGATCCCAAGCTTATGTTACCTCTGTCTCACCTTTCTGTCCAGCAGGGCACTTGTCACAGCTGTCAGAGGGCATCAGTCAAGTCAAGGGCAGCCTCTAGTATGGTCCAGACCGTGCTCGGGGCTGTCAGATTCAGGATCCTGTCCACACAAGGAATGAGGAGCGGAATAATGGGAAGCATTTTTTGTGTTCATTTACAGCATGTGGGTGTCTCTGGGCAGGCCAGCAGTCATCGCCCATCCCTAATTAGCCAGAGGGCAGTTGAAAGTCAACCACATTGCTATTGGTCTGGAGCCACATATAGGGAAGACCAAGAAAAGATGGCAGTTTCCTTCCCTGAAGCACATGTGCAAACCAGAGAATTCCAACAATCAACAATAGATTTGTGGTCATCTTAGACTTTTCATGTCAGATTTTGAACCCAGGTCCCAAGAAGATTAGCTGGGTCTCCACATCACTAGTCTTAGTGGTTAAACCACCAGGTCAATGCCTCCCCGGTGTCTTTCTTGCTCTAGTCTGTTTTTCTCCTGGGGTGAGAAAGAAGCAGGTATTAATCGAATTGAAAGTGGGTGGCACAGCTATTACCGTTGGTGCTGGTGGGGAGATGTCCTCATGAGTGATTAGGCAGTGCAGAGGGCATCCAGGGTTAGTGGTGTCAGGGAATAGTGTGAGTGAAAGCAAGAAGGGAAAATTTTGTTGGCAATAATGAGAGTAGTGAACCTTGTGATAGAGTAGCAGAGATAGAGACAGTGTGAGGTATTGGAGAGAAGATTGGAAGCACTTACTCTGGCTGAATAGACAAAGTCATGAGCCTTCTTCATAGCTGGGGTATTTGTGTCGGTGGCTGAGACTGCTCTGGAGCAGGATGATCTGGTGGTCTCACTGCTGAGCCGGAAATAGGAGGAAGTTCTGGATCCATCCCTCAGGTATAACCTCCAGGATACTACCCACAGACTGGACGATAATTTCTCCAGGTGCATGCAAATGTCCAATGCTTGTCTAGGTGCACAGATGGTAAGGGGTGCTGGTATTTTGGCAGATATCCATTGGGTGGTGAGCTGTTCTGGGAATGGCACATGGTAAGATGAAGTAGAAATCAGATGTGAGCGACGCCATGGGGTGGGGTAGATATTAATGAGCTGTGTTTGGTAATACATGGCAAGAGAACTCACTAGGCATCATGGTGCAAACCCACCAAAAAGATTAACACAACTTGAACTTTGCTTATAAAAAGTAAAATTTAGCCCAGAATTACTGCTTTCAGTCCAATACAATTCTTCTTCAGAGCTGAATTTGGTCAGTTCCAAAGATGTGTCATATTAGACTTGAAAATTAACACTGTTTCACTCTCCACAGATTCTGCCAGATCTGCCAAGCTTCTCCAGTACTTTCTGTTTTATATCAAATAACTGCTATCCATAGCACTTTGTTTGTATTGATAAATATTTGATACTTTGGTCAAAATTATAGCTAAACTGTAAAAGTGTAAACCATAGAATCCCTACACTGTGGAAGCAGGCTATTCAGCCCAACTAGCCCCACTGACTATCTGAAGAAGGGCCCATCCGGACTCACCATCACCCTCCCTATCCCTGTAACCCTGCATTTCCCATGGCTAATCCCTCTAAACTATACATCTCTGGATGCTATGGGCAATTTAGCATATCCAATCCAGTTAATGTGCAGATCTTTGGATTGTGGGAGGAAACCAGGGCACCTGGCAGAAACCGTTGCAGACCTGGGGAGAAAGTCCAAATTCCACACAGACAGTTGTCTGAGGCTGGAAATTGAACCTGGCTCCCTGGTATTGTGAAGCAGCATTGCTAACCACTGAGGCACTGTGCCACCCCATTTAAATTTACCTTCAGAATGTTAATGTGATATGCCTTTATCCACTGGTAATAGCAATTCATACATTGATTGGGAAAGATCAGTGAACCAGAGCCCCTGTTGCTTATGTATAAAATAGGATCATTTTGTCATAACTTGAAAAGCTCATCCTTGCTGTTCTAGGCCAGGGGAGTAAAGGACTTGCATTTATACAGAGCTCTCATAATCTCAGCACATTTCACAGCCAGTGAAATGCTTCTTGGTCACTGCTGTAATGCAGTAAACATTTCAGACAATTAGCGTGCAGCAAGAGCCAAAAAAATAACATAATGTGCTAAAGGTCAGATCATCCATCTTAATGTTGCAGATCAAGGGATAAGTATTGGACAGGACACAGGGGGGAACACCCCTGGAAAAGTACTGTTGAATCTTTACATGCATCCAAGAGGCCAGGCATGCTTTCAGTTTAACATTTTTCCCAAAAGATGGCACCTCTGTCAGTCCAGCACCCCTTCCGTGCTGCACTGGAAGAATCAGTCCAGGCGCTTATTCAAGCCTTGAGTTGGACTAGATCCATATGCCTCTGATTCAGAGTTAAAATTGCTAACAACTGACACATGCCTGAAATATCCTACATTGCATCATCTTCCATATTGGTCTCCAAAGTTATCACAAACTAAAGATTTCTGTGACTGTTATGGTGATATATTGACTGTTGCCGTTTGATACTCCTAAATTGAAGGAATCTAAGAGTGTGCAAGTGCTGCAGGAAAACCAGAAATTTTGGGCTCCACTTCAGTCATCCTTGGAAAGAGGGCATTGCTTTCCAAATTTGTCCTTTTCTCCATTTAAATTTTCCAACATCAATTGACAGTTGAAGGTGCTGATTGCATTTATCAATGTAGCCCACAATAGCAGGGCTTTCCTTGAGATGGACTTACTCACCACAAACATAATAGTGTATCATTTGCAAATGAAGACTGACCTGATATTTTGGTGCCTATTCTCCTCCCACATTCATACTTCTGAGTGGGATGTCTCTTACTGCCCATTGTTTCCTTTGTAAGTTTAGTGATGCACTGTAGACAGTGAAATATTACATTGAAATAAAACAAAGAATTGTGGATGCTGGAGGCCTGAAACAGAAACAGGAATTTCTGGAGAAACTCAGCAGGGTTAGCAGCAGCTGTGGAAAGAAAGCAGAGTTAAAAAATGCCCGATGATTCATCATCATTGAGCTCGCTTTATTTAGATCCTCTTGTTAACTGGCTGACCAGTCCCAATGCGTTGACTTTCCATTGTCTGCTGAGAATGTATGGACATAGTCAATCTGTTACTTATAAATCTCGATGCAGCACTGGGATCACAACTGAGTGGAAACATAAAAGAATGTCAGAACCATTAATTACCTTTTTTGTGCTGTGACTCTTTAATGGAAATTTCATATGCTCGAGTTTCTGGATTTGTGTTTTTTCTTCCTGATTATTTTGACCTTTAGTTTTGATTTTTCTCACATGTTATTTGCCATGTTTTTTTAAATATAGTTTCCTCTTCCTTCTTACTGATAGAATAGCTAAGTACCAGATCACGATGTTCAATGATGCTAGTGTATGTATGATGTTGGGCAAGCTTAACTGTGACACCCCTGAAATTAAATAGTTCCACAATTCTCAACACTCAGGCTGACATATGCAGAACAATCACTTAGACAATTTGAAGACAAACGGGGGATTCTAGCCAATATTTATCTTTCAACCAACATCACTTAAAAACAAATAACTAGTCATTATCACATTGCTGTTTGTGGGATCTTGCTGCGTGCACTTCATTGCCACATTACCTGCCACGCATGAGTGACCTCCATACAGAAGCACATGATTGGCTTTAAAGCACTTTGATGATCCTTAGGTTGTGAGAGGTTGTAATGTCAATGCAAACTCTTGTTGTGTCCATTGCGAAATATGAGGGACTGAATAAAAGCCAGTTTCACAGTAGTGATGTTCTTGCTCTTCTGTTTACAATCATTTCTGATTTAAGTATTGAGTGTGAATGATCCAGGATTACAGTTGCCCAGCTTGTGACCTGTGAAAGGTTTTGCGCATTTTGTGTGACCTGCTGGTGCTGATTTAAAGTATGCATTCAGCTGGGTGATGATTAATGCAGTCACTTTTTATTGCGATGACTCAACAGACTTTTTCCATTCCTTAGCAACATGTAAGCATTATCTTTTTACATCAGTTTAAACCTACACTATTTTCAAACACTCACAATTTGCATTTCTCTTCTCACTCGCCTTTTTTCATTGTTTGAAATGTAGTATGAAACCATAGGTAGACTGAAAAAACTGATTGAAATTGGTAGGGGAGTCACTGAGAAAGTAAGGATTTGGAGAGATTAATTTTGAGAGGAAAAGGTTGGAAGAATGGGAGATGCAGAGATGGGTAGAATCAAAGTCCATTTCAAATTACACATGTCACAGAGGTCAGCCAAAAGTCCAGGTAGAAACAAAGAGCGAAAAAAACGCCAGACATTTGAAAGATAAATAGATTCGTTCTTATGATGTGGGCATCATTGGCAAGTCCAATGTTCATTGCTGAGCTCTTTTCACCCTGAAAAAAATAATTACATAATTAAATGGCTACTATGAGAAGTGAGGGTCATTTTTATGAGTATGAATGTTAGTAAATCATTTTGAGTGTTACAACAGCAAACAGCTTCATGGTCATTTTCATTGATAATTACTGATATTTATTTTCATTGAGCTTTTTATTCCTATTTTAAAACTGTATTCTTAAACAAACTCTTAAATTCTTAATTCTTACAATTCTTAAACTACTAAGGTGGCATTTGAACTCATGTTTAGTCCTTGGATTACTTATCTAGAAACAAAAAAAAACTCTAGACTACCACACTTCGAATAGTAATGCCAACACTCACCACGTTAGTTAACTCTTGTGGTTGGAAAAAAAGAGATCACGATCATCTTTCATCTCATAAGAAAAGAGTTTTGTGTGTTACTCATCTCCGAATGTGATTGAAGAGCCCCACTCTGATATCCCACTCCATCTCAGGCAACCAGCTTGTAACTGATGTCCATTTCAAGCCACCGACTCTCACAGCTACCTAGAATACACCTCTTCCCACCCACCCTCCTGCAAAAATTCCATCCCCATTCCCAATTCCTCCGCCTCTGCCGTATCAGCTCCCAGGATGAGGCATTCCACTCCCGCATATCCCAGATGTCCAAGTTCTTCAAGGACCGCAGCTTTCCCCCCACAGTGGTTGAGAACGCCCTTGGTCGCGTCTCCCACATTTCCCGCAACACATCCCTCACACCCCGCCCCCACCACAACCGCCCAAAGACGATCCCCCTCGTTCTCACACAACACCCCACCAACCTCCAGATACAATACATCATCCTCCGAGACTTCCGCCATCTACAATCCGACCCCACCACCCAAGACATTTTTCCATCCCCACCCTTGTCTGCTTTCCGGAGAGACCACTCTCTCCGTGACTCCCTTGTTCACTCCACACTGCCCTCCAACCCCACCATACCCGGCACCTTCCCCTGCAACCGCAGGAAGTGCTACACTTGCCCCCGCACATCCTCCCTCAACCCTATCCCAGGCCCCAAGATGACTTTCCATATTAAGCGGAGGTTCACCTGCACATCTGTCAATGTGGTATACTGTATCCATTGTACCCAGTGTGGCTTCCTCTACATTGGGGAAACCAAGTGGAGTCTTGGGGACCGCTTTGCAGAACACCTCCGCTCGGTTCGCAATAAACAACTGCGCCTCCCAGTCGTGAACCATTTCCACTCCCCCTCCCATTCTTTAGATGACATATCCATCATGGGCCTCCTGCAGTGCCACAATGATGCCACCCGAAGGTTGCAGGAACAGCAACTCATATTCCGCTTGGGAACCCTGAGCCCAATGGTATCGATGTGGACTTCACCAGCTTCAAAATCTCCCCTTCCCCCACCGCATCCCAAAACCAGCCCAGTTCGTCCCCTCCCCCCACTGCATCACACAACCAGCCCAGCTCATCCCCTCCACCCACTGCATCCCAAAACCAGCCCAGCCTGTCTCTGCCTCCCTAACCTGTTCTTCCTCTCACCCATCCCTTCCTCCCACCCCAAGCCGCACCTCCATTTCCTACCTACTAACCTCATCCCACCTCCTTGACCTGTCCGTCTTCCCTGGACTGGCCCATCCCCTCCCTACCTCCCCACCTATACTCTCCTCTCCACCTATCTTCTTTTCTCTCCATCTTCAGTCTGCCTCCCCCTCTCTCCCTATTTATTCCAGTTCCCTCACCCCATCCCCCTCTCTGATGAAGGGTCTAGGCCCAAAACGTCAGCTTTTATGCTCCTGAGATGCTGCTGGGCCTGCTGTGTTCATCCAGCCTCACATTTTATTATCTGTGAACGGAATGGAGTCTGCTTTCATTTAATCTATTGTTGCTCTTTAATCTTATGCCTTTTAAAAAGCCAGTAGCTGTTAAATGACAGAGTTCTGACAGATAAATGATTGACAGAAGACTAGATAAAACACCGGGTTTTTCATTTATATAACCATAATAGATATGGCTCTGTATCACAAGCGGTCTGCCTCTTGAGTAAAATGTCATGATCTCCACCAGGACGAGTAAATAATCGGTCGGGATTGCTCAGATAGACACATCTTCAACAGGGCTGGTGTGGGAAAGAGCTGTGTGATTATGATGACTTCTGAGGTTTGCTCAATTCACGAAAGTTCATGAAAAACACTCAATGTTAGTTCTTCTCGTTTGAGGCAAATATATGTGTGTGTGGTGGTTGGAGAATTTTGTGTCCTTTCATGCCAGCGAGGGAATGTTATCGCCCATCACTAACTGTCTTTAAAGACGTTGTGGTGACCATCTTTTTGCGCTGCTGCAGACTGTGCAGGGTACACACATCCAAAGTATTATTTGGGTTGATATTCCATGATTTTGACCCATTGCCAATGAAAGACTGACCTGATAGTTCCGAGTCAGGATGGTGCGCAGTTTAGAGGGGAATTTTCGGGTTCTTATAACCTGCTCTCCCCTGTGGTACTGGTCTCGAATTTGGAGATGCTGTCAAAGAAATCTTGATGAGTTGTGGCAGTGCGTCATGTGAATGATTCATAATATTGCCACTATATACCAATGGTGGTGGGAGTGAATGTTTAGGGTGACACATAAGGTGCAAATCGAGCGGGCTGCTTTATCCTGAATGATGCCAAGATTTGCAAGAGTTCGAAAAGCTGTACAAATCCAGTCAATTAAGTGTATTTCATTTCCTGACTGTGCTTTGCAAATGATAAATAGCCTTGGAGAAACCAGGAGGTGAGTTTCTCACTGCGGATTTTCTAACATCCGACTTGCTCTTGTAGCCTCATTATTTATGTGGTTGGCCCAATTTAAGTTCTGGTCAACAATAATTTCCAGGTTGTTGATGATTGGAGATTGAGCAATGTAACTGGAGTTGAATGTCAAGGGGAGATAGTTAGATTCTCACTTGTAGGAGATGGCCATTGCCTGACACTTGTGCAGTATGAATGCTACTTGTTATTATCAGCACAAACATGAATATCATACAGACCTTTCTACATGTGACCATGGACTGTGACATTATCTGAAGAGTTGGGAACAAGGCGCAATCATTGGCGAGCATGCCCACTTCTAAATTTGAAAGGAAGGTCATTAATGAAGCAGTTTGAAGGTGTTGAGCCTGGAGCACTGCCCTCAACTATTTCTCCAGCAATGCCCTAAGACTGAGATTATTGACTTTAACAACCATGCTATCCTTCTTTGGGGGCCATTATTCTACATATCATTTCAGAGATAAAATCTAAATTGACACTCCCACTGAGGGAATGCTATACTGTTTAAGCTGCTATCTTTTAGATGAGATGTGAGATCAAAGCCCCATCTGTTATACCAGGCAGATGTAAAAATTATTTATTTGAGAAAGCTATTTGAGCCAATAAGTATACCACAAACAACATCACTAAACCAGATGAACGTGTCGTTAGTATGTTGCAAGAAGAGTACATTTGATGAAGGGAGTTGTTGAAATACAAATTCCATCCTCCGTTCATTCCTTTCCTCCTGCCCTTCTTCCCTCCATTCCCCTCTTCACTTTTCACAACCATTGGATTTCCCAAACCACTTTACAGTCAATGGAATTCTTTTCAACTTTAGTCATTGTTGTAATGGATAAAACACTGCAGCCAATTGGTGTAGTTCTCACAAACAGCAGTGTGATAATGACCACGCAATCTAATTTTGCATTCCTGATTGAGGAAAGAATGTCTGTCAGGACAAATGCTCTGCTTGCTTTGAAACAGTGCCATGGAATCCTTTATGTCCTCCTGAGTGGAAAGACAGTTTAACATTTCATCCAAAAGACAACAATTATAACAATGTAGCACTCCGTCAGTACTACACTAATGTGGTAGTTTGGATTTTTGTGCCCAAGCTCTGGCTTTAAGGTGACAGAGATATATATGAAACACAGACTGCCAAGAGCTTAACATTTGGTGACACCCGAACCGAGGACCCTTGACGGTTCTTTTTAAAAAGCCAAATCAGTAGTATTGTTTCCACCAGACTGGTTAGATTATGATCCAGATCTAACACTCTCACTACAGAAATGGCAAACTTGTTCAATTATTTTAAATAGACGATATTGTAAGGCATGGCTTTATTGCCAGGCATTTTTGAGTGTAATGCAGTGCTACATGATGCTGATCATAACCATATTATTGATTAATTTGTCTTAGGATTTAGCACACTTGTCACCTTGATATTACCCCTGAATATGAGCATTTACATCCATGCCCTCAGATTCTCTGCACGAAGGGGCAGAGATACAGCATTATTGTTCCTCTTGCTCACCCTTCCTATACACCACCAATACCAATTCGTGGTTTGTTGTCAGTGAGGTCCTGACCAACACATGAGATGAAATCATTTCCTTCAACAGAGGCTAGGATTGTCTAAGGCCCCTTTCCCCTGTCCTGCTCCAGGTAACTGGATGATAAAATGATTACCTGATCAAATGACCATTCATCACCCATAAATAGATTTTAAAAGAAAGAAAGTCCTGAACTTCTATACAACCTTCATGACCTTAGGACAGCAAAATGCTTTATAGCCAATTAAACACTTTTGGAAGCATTGTAAGGAAATACCTCAAACAATGCACACACAACTTGATCCCTCAAACATCAAGCAATCATCTTTTTTTTAATATTGTGATGGTTGATGGTTAAATAGTAGCTATGACACTAGGCAGTGCCCACCTGCTCTCCCAAAAAATAGTGCTGTGGGATCCTTAACATCCATCTGCGAAGGGACTTGGTTTAACAATATTAGACTGAGGGAACAACCCAGCAGATTTCAAAAGAACCAAGTTAAAAACTGAATGAAGGGACTGAAATGGTCAAAATGGAAAACTCAAGCAAGGCAAAATTATTTGACAACATTTATTACAGGACCAAAAGGGAAAGAAGATAAAGTTATGTTGAATGGTTGTTTTTCTGTCTTGAGGGATGCACTGGAGCTCCTCAGGGTTCAGTGCTGCAATACTGCTGTTTGCCATGTACAGTAATTACTTGAACTTGTGAGTTTAAGGCACAATTTTCAGAACCATGACAGATGAAACTCAATGCAGAAAAGTGTAAGGTGAGGCATTTTTCTTGGAAGAATGATTAAATACATATACGTAGGACGTTGCCTAGTTTGAAGCGATTTACCTATGAAGAGAGACTAGATCGGCTGGAGTTGTTTTCCTTAGAGCAGAGAAGGTGGTGAGGGAACCAGATTTAGGTTTACTATGTGCTGAGAGGCATAGATAAGTTAGATAAGGAGGAGCCTTTCCCCTTAGTAGAGGGGTCAACACCAGGTCATAATTTTACGGAAAGGAGCAGAAAGCTTAATGGGGATTTGAGGATTTTTTTTTAAACTCAGAGGCTGGTGGATGCCTGGAACTCACAGCACAAAAGAGTGTTAGAGGCAAAAAAGTACAAGGTATGTAAGAAATCTTTAGATGAACACTTGAACCATCATAACAAATAGGCTACGGGCCAAGTGCGGGAAGTTAGATGAGATATGGATAAATGAATAAAGCTGAGAAGCAGGGTACTCAACTGTGAGGCCACAGCAAAAGCCTGCTGCATCAGCATCTCAGCTAGTTCCACTTCCTCACCTTTTATCATTTTTGGTACTTAGATGCCGATCAATTTGCATTTGAAAGCTGCGATTGAATCAGCCTGCATCACATTCTTGGGTAGTGCATTCTAGATAGTAAACATGCATACTTTATTTGATCTTTTTGCCATTCGCCCTATATCCACAGCTTCTGATTCACAGCCATTCTGCCAATGAGAACAGCTTTGGTCCATGCCCTTTGTATAGACCCTAGTGATTTTAAACATCTCTATCAAACCTCCCTTGAACCTTTTTTTCTCTAAGCGGAACATCTGTACCATCAACAATCTGTTCTTTTTCTGAGACCATCCTCATAAAGGTTTCTGTGTGAATTCCAAAGCACACATATCCTTACTGAAATGTGGTACCTTGAATTCATCACAGTACTCCATTGGTCAAACCAGCTTTAGCATTCTCCAGGTGATAATTTATGATCTCTCCCATGGTGTGCTTGAAGGCAGGGGGGGAATTTAATCTAGGAGGATGGTGGTAAGTGGTGATCCTGCCAACATCCAGCCTGCACCACCAGTTGAATTCTTAAGTGGTCAATTAATGCCCCACTCAGGTCTACTTCTTTTTGCTGGTGATATTAACCAAGTGACAGTCTTGTTGCTGAATAGGGAGAGCAATAAACAAATGTCTTCCTCACAGATCTGTTGCCTCCCTGGTAGCACGGTTAAGCAAAGATGTTGCTATCCTCTGATTGGTTGGCAGCACTTAGTGTACTGGTGCCTGCCCCTGAGGTCCTGATCCCGTTAAAGGCCCTATAGTAATCTCACAACTGCTTGTCTGATATGTAACAGGGGCTTTCCCAGGAAAAGGCAGTGTGTATCCATTAGCTGATGCCCCCATCACCACCACAACAGTCCCCAACAGCTCACTTTACACACCCCAGAATCATACATCCATTTTATTAAACTTCTTAACCTGTCTTGCCATCTTCAATGCACAAATAACCCAGATCTCCCTATGTTTGCCCGTCATTATTTCAATTTGCACAGATCTTGTGCACAGTGATATTATCCTCACCTCTGACCTAGAAGCTCTGGGTTCGGGCCCAGTACCAGTGCTTGGCTAGGGAAAGTGTGATTGTAACATGGCCAAATGGATTTTTTTATCAGAGTCCTCCCAAAATGCCTAACAGCAGGCAGCAAGAGCAGGAGTTGCCTGGGCAAGCAATCTGCAGAGGACAATGACAACTGATTGCAGTATTTTGCACATAGATGTGGTCCAATCCAAATAAAGTGCATGGTTCAATGCTCAGAAGTGAGGACAGGAAAAAAAACATTCAGACCAAGATGTATAACTTCTAATTTTCTGTGTTACATTTGCCTTTAACAAATCCAAGTTGGATTTTCTTAATGAATTAATATTTGTTCAAGTGTGCAATAATTTTACCCCAGGTTAACATTTCCAAATGCTTATCCACCACCAAAGTTAAACTGACTGGACTGATCTATTATTGCTGAGTTTATCTTTACAACCTTTCTTGAATAAGGGTGTAATACCTGAAATGCTCCAGTCCTCTATCATTAACGCTTTATCAAAGGAAGATTGAAGAATTATGGCCAGTGCATCTGCAAACTCCTTTCGTATGACTTTCAGAATACTCAGATGCAGCTCATTCAGTCCTGGTGCTTTATCAACTTTTAAACTCAGCTACCTTTATCAATCATTATCCCATCCAGTATCTCAAATACCTTCTGCTTCACTATGACTTTGGCAGCATCTCCTTCCTTGTGAAAGATAAGTGCAGAATATACATTTAGTATCACAGCCATCCCCTTTCCAGATCCCTGTTTTGGTCTTCGGTCAGCTGTGTACTTCTTGTCAACTTTCAGCTCTTCGTTCTCAAAGAAGGCTTTTGGAATCCTCTTTTTGTTAATTGCCCGCTTAATATTCATACTCTCATCTTCACCCTCATTTTGTGTACCCTGTCTCCTTGATTTTTCAGGAGTCAGCCTGGTTTCCATTTGTGTTATCAACTTGATATCAGTCATAACACTTGCCATTTTTCCAGCTTCTTCTTTTTCTCTATTTCATTGTGAGCTATTTGCCCGATCTTGCAATTGTGGGAATGTATCTCATACGTACTCAAACCATCACCTTCTCAAAGACAGCCCATTGCCTTGTTACTGTTTTTGCTTGCCAGTCTTTGATACCATTTTATACAGGACCAGTCCATTTTCAACCCATGGGAGTTGGCCCTCTTCCTGTTAGTTAGCCAAGCATATTAATTTGGTGCCAGCTGACGTACGTATTCATTTCTGCATACTACAATTTAAAAGGATATGAAGACTTTGGAAAGAATATAGAAACGTTTTATAGAATGATCCCCAGAAATGAGTCTTAGATACACTGAAGCAACTGACATTTTCATCCTTGAGCAGTCAAGGCAGTTTGTTTGGTGTATTTAAAATCAAGCATCGTTTTAATGGGCTAAATAAAAAGGGTTCTAAAGACTTGTTTCCGATTGCTGAGGGAATAATGACTTGAGGGAACAGATTTAAGGTGATTATCCCAAAGAGGCCACATGAAGGAAAACAGTCCTTTGGAATTAATAATTGGGAGTTGGAATTCACTGCCAATAGGATGGCAGTGACAGAATCAACTGCAGACTTCTGAAGGAACTGGATAAATACTTAGAACCAGACAGTTTATATAACTCATTAAACTCTATGTAGAGATGGGACTAGACTAATTGGATTGCTTATCAAAAGAGCTGACACAGACTTGATGGGCTGAATGGCTTCCGTGCAGCATTAATCGACCATTCTACGAACAGAGAAATGGAAATGGTTATAACCTTGTGTAGTATGTTTGCAAATATGTTCTTTCACTGGTTCACGTAATCCCAGTTTAAAATGCATTCCAATGCTACAAAACCTTCAATTGTGACAATCTGTGTTATCATGCCAAGTTATAAGTAGGCTTAATAAACATTGATATTAATGGAAGCCCCACTGCCTAAAGGAGTGTGAAAAATTGCTGGTAAGCTGCAAAATTGAATTTTGAAAGCGAGTTATCAGACTTTAACAGGTAGGGTTTGTAAATAGAAAATCCAGCTTTTATGCAACAGGAATTTCCATCTCGTAAACTCTATTCAATGTTGCTTTTAATTTAAATCTGGACCAAGTTGCTGTCTTTGCAGTATCATTTTTTATTATAATTCAGAACCACATAGGAGTGGTCAAGATCCATTGTTCAGGAACTCCAGTGAGAGTGAAAGGATAAGAGGAAGTTAAGATAGATCAAGAAATACTGATTGAGGTGCTAGGTAAAAGCAAAATATTGCAAATGCTGAAGATTTGAAATGAAAACCTAAGGGCTGGAAAACTCAACACACCAGACAATGCTTTGGCGAGTAAAGAGAAAACAGAGTTAAAGGTTCAAGCCCAATGATTCTTCTTTGGAACTTGATATGTTAACTGTTTCTTTCCCCACAGACATGACCAGATCTAATGAGATTCTTAGGTACTTTCTGTGTTTTTATTCTGATTATGGCGATGCAAACACTTAAACAACTTTTGATTGCAGAAAGAAGGGAAAGCCTAAGAGTTACATTGGGCAGCACTGAGTAGAAGATGATTTTGACATAATCAAGTGTCGTAATGTAGGAAAAGTGCATAGAAGCTTTAAAAGGAAAATATTAAGTTCGGGGCCTTTTCACCTTAGTCCCAGACAGTTAATAGAAATGCATTAAAATCCACTGAACGAACTACTCAACTGCATTATTCCATGTACAAGTCACTCCTTCCTATCTATTGTAATATTCTGTCAAGGTCACTCATTTGTATGTAGTGCAAAATCTCTTGCACACCCAGTTAAAAGTAAGATTCCCAATCCTCCAGGATTATTCATGGGTCTTTAAGCATTCAAATTAAATTTTCAGAATACTGCTAAAAGAAAACCTAGCAAAAAACGTCAAAGGCATAAAAGAATTTTTCTTCATTTTCTTTAAACACCTCTTTATTAATGAAAAAAAATGGAGAAGGGGAATAAGTTACTTAACTGACTGTTACAAATAATCTAACAGGTTAGTAAAAAGTAACTTGCTTTTCCAGTTGTCCGCGAGAAGACAAGGTGTTGTGAGGCTGGATATTTTAGGTGATTAATGGATATATGAAATGTGCGGCAAAGCACTAAGAGGCAGGAAATCATGTGTCTGAAACCATCCAGTATTAAATCTATTCAGATTTTCTACAGATGGGTGGGTTCACAAATGTAAGATAGTTGCCAAAAGCTCCAATCAAATACTTAGGACGAATTTATTTTCTTGGAGAGTGGTTGGAGCTTCTCATAGTAATGCAGTTAGATAAAATCTTCAGAAAGCCACACTAGCACTAAGCTGCATGAGCATGCAGTGTCAATGTTGGGCACATTGCTGCCATAATCCCCTTTTCTGATTGGGTCTACAGCGTTTACTTGGTCTAAAGTGGTTCTTGTCTGTAATTGGATATTGTTTATTGCATGATAGCAATTTGGTACAAGTTACATTAATAACACTTTACAAACACTTTTGGGAGCACTTGTCCTCTTCGAGATCCTGTGACATTATCAGATTAGGTGGGGATTGATGAAAATTTCAGGATTAATCACCTAATCTCTGACCCATAATCTTTTGTACAACATCTCTATCTAAGCTCTTTTGCCATAATTAATGTTTATACATTCATGTATATAATGACGTTTACCACAACCATACCTCACCCCCAAGTCTCTGAATTTACAAATTCAAGTGGGTGTAGGTTTTTTCAATTCTTCTAGAATGTGTTTCCTTTGCACTCAGAGTAATGGTACATCTTTGGCTTGAGGACTGTTGACCTTGATCCTAAGATGAAACTTCTCTCCACTGGAAAACCTTTTACTGCTTGAATGTCCTTTGCAAAGGACATTATTCCTGCTGAAACAAGCAATTGACTATTTGCCTCATCTGAAGGAATTTTCATCTGCTTTGCAGGGAAATTCTGACACACTGAAGCAGATAATATCATCATAACATCAGCTGGAGGACATTTAATCCCAAAAATGCCATTCATGGAAGACAACTACTCTTTTGAAGTAGATAATAATAAGAAGGGTCCTGACACAAAACGTTAGCTTTCCTGCTTCTCTGATGCTGCCTGGCCTGCTGTCTCATCACTGCTTCTTTGAAATAGGTATTTTCTTCTTTGTCATATTCCAAATCTCTAAACCAGGCAATTTCTTCTTCACAGTTTTATGATCCCAGCTGATGTGACTATTGGACAAGACAGATCCAAATCTTAAATCCGGTTTGTTTTGTTTCATTGCTTTTCATTTAACATGATGATTTCCACTGAAACATAAGCTTGTAATGCTGTAGATTTAGCTTTAACAGTAAGAATATTGAAGGTAACATATTTGAAAGGTTTTGAAACATATGGCAGAACAAGATCTCGTTTATCCCAGCACCATCACTCCACAGTACTCAATCCCAGAGAAAGTTTGCTTTTATATCTCGTCTATAGACCTGGCTTAACTGTTTGTTTCACTGCCCACTCTCGAAAGCTTAATAGCTTCTTTATTGATTATTCATAAGACCATAAGACATAGGAGTGCAAGTAAGGCCATTCGGCCCATCGAGTCCACTCTGTCATTTAAATCATGGCGGATGGGCATTTCAACTCCACTTCCCTGCACTCTCTCCGTAGTCCTTTATTCCTTGTGAGATCAAGAATTTATCAATCTCTGCCTTGAAGACATTTAATGTCCCGGCCTCCACTGCACTCCGTGACAATGAATTCCACAGGCCCACATACAGGTGAAGTTAAGCTTTCTTGGTTTCAGATAATCGCTTCACTGTTCTAACGAAATACTTCTGGTCTGAAATTTTCAAAATGGTACCTTTACCCAGAAGAAACCTATTTCTTAACTATCTAAAACTAACTGCTTTCTCCAGAAGAAATTGCTTTACACCCAACACTGGCTAGGTCTTCTGTGACCTCAAACCAATAATGTTCGAATTTATGTTTTTTTTTCCTAAGCAAATGCCACTTCTTGATTCTTCCGAACAAAAGCAATTTAATGCCTTTAAATATTAGCTCTGTTTGATCATAAATTCTCACATTACAAATAAACTCATGTTATTACTTCAAGAGAGCCCCAGTCACTTAATCTCTGATCCATACTCTCAGCCATGACTGACAAGTTAACTATTAAATCCCCTTAGATACATAGACCAAATCCCTCAGGCCACTATATATGTAAAACACACACCTTACATCATGACAGCATCCTGGATATTTTGAACCAGGCAATATCTTCTTGCTGGTATCCTGGATTGTTGACCAAGCAGTCTCTTATCTTCCGTGTTCTGCATCTGTGGACATTTCATTTGCCCATCTGATTGGTGGCTTCCATGTATAACATCATCAGCCATTGGTCCAATTGATTACAGAAATGTGTTTACTTGTTAGTTTCTAACTTAATGTCTACTTTGGAAATAATTCTGCATCTTAAGGAATGTTTTCTTCAAAATCCCCAGTCCTATGTTCTATCTGGCTCATCTTTAAAGTGAAATCTTCCTGGCAATATTATTCCCCCTACAATTTCTTCCTAATCTGATTATTTATTCTTACTTTGAACTTTTCAATTTTGCAGAATCTCAATACTGCTTTACAGGCTTTTAATTCTGCCGTATATCATATTGCTGAAATATTTTTGCCCAAAATATTCTTAAATCTAATGCATAACAATGCACTTTTATTTTTTCTTATTTTGAAAGCTTTTATCTGATCGATACAACAGTATTGCTTCCCTATCCTGCTATTGGAGGGTAATCTTGCATTTGTGCAGTCAAAATAGAGGTTTTCTACCTTGTGTGGCTAACTTGGAGGTCTTGCTTCTTTTGTGAGCTAATTGGATGGTTTCCTTTTATGACTTAATGAACAGCTTCCCCACACAATTGTTAGTATTGAAGAGGCACCATCAGAACCTTTGTTTTTGTATCTCACAGAATTGTAGAATTCATAGTATGGAAGGAGGCCAATTGACCCATCATATATGCTCCTGAAAAAGCTACCCAGTGAGTCACATCCTCCAGCGTAATCTCCTTAGCCCTCTAAATCAATCACTTTCATAAATATATTATGTATATATCCAGCTGCTTTTCAAAACCTTCTATGGAATCCGGACCCACCACACTCCCAGGCAGTGTATTCCAAATTCTAACAATTCTGACAAAAACATTTTCCCTCATCTCACTTCTAGCTCTCTTGCTGACAATCTTAAAATTGTAACCCGTAGCTACTGACATGCCAGTTAGTGAAAACAGTATATCCTTCCTTACCCTGTCAAAATTGTTCATAATTTTGAACATTTCAATAAGGTCACTTCTCAATGTTCTCCACTCCAAAGAGAATAAGCACAATTTGTCTAATCTTTCCTGTATCTAAAATCCCCCATTCCTGGTATCATTCCAGTGAACCTCATTCGCACTTTCTCCAGGGCTTTTAACATCCTTCTTTAAATAAACTGCCCAGAACTGAACACAGTACTCCAAATTAATAATTGGTCTGACCAATGGTTTTTAAAGGTGCAACATCACTTCCTGGCCTTTGTACTCTAAAACTTGATTTACAAGCCTAAGGATCCTGTAAGCCTTCTTAACAACTGTTTCAACTTGCCTGGCCATTTCAGAAAATCATGCATGTGAACCACAAGATCCCTCTGCTCCTGTACTCCCTTCAAGGTTATACACTGAGCCTATATTGTCTGTTTATGCTTCTTCTATCAAAATGCATTGTCTTACATTTCTTTGCATTGAAATTCACCTGCCAGTTGTCTGTCCATTTGACCAATTTATCAGTGTCCCTCTGAAGTTGGTCAGTGCTGTCTTCATCATTTACTATTTCCCCGAGCTGAGTATCATCTGAAAATTTAGTGATTTTGCGCTCAACACTGATCTTCAAATTGTTTATATAAAACATGAAAGGAAGGGTCCCAACACTAATTCTAAGGGAATGTAACTTTTGACTCATCTCCAATCTGAGAGGTGCCCATCTCTACTCACCCTCTGAGATAACAAGGTGTAGAACTGGATGAACACAGCAGGCCAAGCAGCATCAGAGGAGCAGGAAGGCTGACGTTTCGGACCTGGGCCCATCTTCAGAAATGGGGAAAGGGGTTCTGAAATAAGTGGGGAGAGAGGGGGAGCAGATAGAAGATGGATAGAGGAGAAGATAGGTGGAGAGGAGACAGACAGGTTTAGCCAAATTCTATCAATGCTGCTGAGGACTCATCAATCCCAAGCATTTCTACTTTGCCAGCCAACCTGCTACGTGGCACCATATTAAATATTTCCTGAAAGTCCAAATACACAACATCCACAGTACTAGCCTTATCCACTGCCTCATTAAAGAACTTAATCAAATTTATCAGACATATCTTGCCCTTGACAAAGATATGTTGACTGTCAAGTGCTGATTTATTTTTCTCCAAGTGTATTATCCCATGAAATGGCCCGGATTAATTTTCTCACTGTTGACGATAAGCTGACAGGTCTGTAGTATCTTGAGTTATACTTTGCCCCTTTCTTGAATGGCAGAGCTACATTTGCAATCAACCAGTCCCATGGGATTAATCCTGTGGTCAGATAGGACTGGAAAAATTCTGTCAACGGCTCCACAATTCGCTCTTTTACCTCTTTTAACAATCTAGGACGCACCCCTCTGTGCCTAGTGATTTTTGTATCTGGAATATTGTCAGTCTTTTAGCACCTCATCTTTGTCTATCATTAGATTCCCCAACTACTCACCACACCAGTATGTGTACTTTATTTTTTGAAATGACCTGGCTCTGGCAGACTGATACTGGACATTTGTCTCTAATGTGATTTCATATATGTGAGACTCGTACATGAAATGGCCAATCCATTTTTGCTGGAGCAGGACTTTATGATATGTCACTTGATGGAAGAGGTTTATTATATGACATTGATGATCCTAGCTGGTTTTTATAACCATCTGAATGCTTATAACTACATGAAGGCAACCCAGAAACATTTTCAAGCACTAGTTCAATGTTTAGGACCATCTTCAACACATGTCATTCTTTTTGTAGATCATGGCATTATAAGTTGTGTTTGGACTCAGAATAACTACCGAAGAAAAAATGGTGAATTATAAAACGGTGCTGACTGATGCACTAAGGGATATTTGAAAGGACTACATGACGTAAAAATGGGCTGTCAAGGGGCCAGAACACAAACAGACTAGAAATTACCGGAACCATATGTCGACTACATAAATGTCACTTGATGAAGCCATTTAGAATGTAGACATGGAATTTAGGTTGTGAAAAAATACACTATTCTGAAATTCCTTTTAAGAGGTGTTTATCTATGTTCATAGACCAAAGCACTTGAGGAAGTAGCACAACAGATATTGAGCCCAAGACCTGAGTTATCCTGTTTGCCCTGTCACACACAGCAAAGCCATGTTCAGAATATTATTTCAATTTTATTAGGCTCTAAAAGATTAGGGACATAATATCCTATTCACATTTGCAATCTTACCTGATTTGTAATGAATTACAGCCATAGCATTTTTCATAACAAGCTTCACTTTTCCTGTCCTTTGACTATTTAAAACCAGTCTCCAAATTCCATGCCAAACTCCTTTGAAGAACAATTGATCCATAACTGAACAGAGAGAAACGTTCACCAATCCAAGGAATCGTCTCTCGAGGGAGTTAATATTGATCGTCTGAATGCAAATTTCAGAAAATTATATTTCAAGCTACAGCATTTGATACAGTGACAAGATATTTATTGACAGGATGCAGAGATGGGCTGAGAGGTGGCAGATGGAGTTCAACCTGGATAAATGCGAGGTGATGCATTTTGGAAGGTCGAATTTGAAAGCTGAGTACAGGATTAAGGATAGGATTCTTGGCAGCGTGGAGGAACAGAGGGATCTTGGTGTGCAGATACATAGATCCCTTAAAATGGCCACCCAAGTGGACAGGGTTGTTAAGAAAGCATATGGTGTTTTGGCTTTCATTAACAGGGGGATTGAGTTTAAGAGTCGTGAGATCTTGTTGCAGCTCTATAAAACTTTGGTTAGACCGCACTTGGAATACTGCGTCCAGTTCTGGGCGCCCTATTATAGGAAAGATGTGGATGCTTTGGAGAGGGTTCAGAGGAGGTTTACCAGGATGCTGCCTGGACTGGAGGGCTTATCTTATGAAGAGAGGTTGACTGAGCTCGGTCTCTTTTCATTGGAGAAAAGGAGGAGGAGAGGGGACCTAATTGAGGTATACAAGATAATGAGAGGCATAGATAGAGTCGATAGCCAGAGACTATTTCCCAGGGCAGAAATGGCTAGCACGAGGGGTCATAGTTTTAAGCTGGTTGGAGGAAAGTATAGAGGGGATGTCAGAGGCAGGTTCTTTACGCAGAGAGTTGTGAGAGCATGGAATGCGTTGCCAGCAGCAGTTGTGGAAGCAAGGTCATTGGGGTCATTTAAGAGACTGCTGGACATGCATATGGTCACAGAAATTTGAGGGTGCATCCATGAGGATCAATGGTCGGCACAACATTGTGGGCTGAAGGGCCTGTTCTGTGCTGTACTGTTCTATGTTCTATGTTCTATATGTGGTAAGCGTAGAATGCTTGGGTTTCCCTTTTCTATAATACCAAGCCCTGATCACCTATTACCGTAAGCTTACTAACCATCATCAGTTCCAGGTTAAGCAATTTCATGATTTGAAAATTCCGATCCATGTTTTCAAATCTTTCCATGGTTTTACCTGTCCCCGTTTCTCTGTAATTCCTTCCAGATTCACAATCCTCTAAGACATCGAAACGCTAAATCCTGCCCTTGAGCCTTTCAATTTTAATTGCCATTGAAAGCTGTGACTTAGCATTGAGCTGTGGAATTTGTTCCCCTAAAACTCTTTGCCATGCTTTCTTCCTTTAACACATTTCTTAAAGCCTGTCTCTCTGACCATACTTTTTGATTGTCTGCTTAAGAGGCTCAATGTCCAACTTGTTTTCGATGTAATATACCACTAAGCAGCTGTTGTAATATGTGAACACCACTAAGTTGTTGTTGTGATTCACAAGCACCACAGATCATATTTTCATTGAGTTAAGTGTTGCTTTATCAGATATGAACTGTCAAGGGTGTGAAACCAGCTGGTACAGTTTGCATTTCCTGTCAAAACCTAGCCTACAGTGGGATCATTAGTATCTCCCCACTGCCTCCTACCTCAGCATGCAGTGCATGAGCTGGAGAAGGAGTGGTCTGTGCACATCGCTAGATTTGCAGTTTGACTGAAGCTTCCATCTGCCTCACCAGCTTTTACTAAAATATCTCTGAGTGACCACATAGTTGCAATGTTGGAAATACATTCGAAGGATGATTGCAATATGTTACTTCCTAGCAGTTATCAACAGCTACAGTTAACTGCATCTCTTTTCTCCACCTTTTTATGAAAAATCAAACTCAGTTACATTTAATCTCAAATCATGCAGGTTTTAGTGAAACTACTTGTCAATATGACTTGTAGAATCTTATAAACTGGCATATACAATGGGAACTGGCTATCTCACATCTTTATTTTTAACTGTTGATCAGAGTTTGTAAGCTACTATACATCAGGAAGAATAAAACTGGGCACAATCACAAATGGAAGCCAAAGAAATGTGTCTAGAAAGGAAAGTGAAATTTCTGTACTGACAATTATTAAAATAAGGTTTCACATGAATGTTTAACAATTTGAATTTAAGCCCCTTTCACGTGCCTAAAATATCCCAAAGCATTCACAGGTGCATTATCAAACAAGATTTGACTCTGAGTCTCAAAGGAGGTATTTGGACTGGTAATAAAGCAGTTGATCAAAGTTCTAGGTTTGAAGTGACATCTTGAAAGAGGAGTGATGGGAAGTTGCAGAGGTTTAGGGGAAGAATTCCAGACCTGAGGGCAGAGATTTTCTTTTATTCATTCATCGAATGTGAACATTGCTGGCAAGGCTAGCATTTACTGCACATCTCTTCCTTAAGGTGGTGATCAGCTGCCTTCTACAGCCCATAAGGTGTCAGTATACCTACAGTGCTGTTGGGAAGAATTCCAAGATTTTGATCCAGCAAAAGCAATACGTTTCCAGGATGGTTTGTGACTTGGAGAGGAACTTGCAGGTGCTGGTGCTTCCATGTATCTGCTGTTCCTATTTTTCTATGTGGTAGAGACTGAAGGTTTTGAAGGTGATGTTGGAGAACCCTTAGCAAAACCTTTTCCTTTGTGCTAAGCATGACCCTAAATAGTGGCAAGTTTGGTCCTTAATTCCTATTGACTTGAATTTTGTATGCCCCATGATGTCAAACTTTAACAAATGCTGCCTTGATCACAATGGCATTCACTCTCATTTCTTTTGTCCACGTTTGATCAAGGCTATATGAGGCCTGGAGTTAAGTGGACCTGGCAGAATTGAAAATGAGCATTGGTGAGCAGGCTCTTGCTGAGTAAAAGTGCTTCTTGATAGCAATGATGGCTACATCTTCTGTCATTTTGCTGAACCATAGAGAGTAGGTTGAATAGCTGGAGGCATGACTACCAATGGTGAGCAATGAGGTGAAAATCAAAGGAATGCAGAAATGTCGGTGAATTATAGGAATGGAAGAGGCTATATTGGAGAGTACCAAGACTGCAGAGGTAATTGATTGACAGAACAAAAATAATAAATTGTGGCATGTTTGAAAGAAAATTATCATGATATGACAGCCAAAACATCCAACAGTTAATTGTTCCTCAAGCAATCCTGTCACTTACAGCAAATTTGCAACAAAGGACCAGGACTTGCAACTTCTTTCTATGGTTAACATTCCCATTTCGATCGCTCTGATTTCTCCTGAATAAGTAAGCAAGCTCTCAGGTCTGAAGCTGCAGTTAAATGCCAGAATGGAAAATACTAAACTATTAATTATTAGTGCCAACCGGGATCCAAAGCTTGAGAAGGAGCTGTCGCTTCTGACATCAGTTTCCCTGCAAGCTGCCAATCCACACAAACAAAAAAAAATGCAGCCAAGCCAAAAATAATTGTCATCAAATACAGCTCAGGCGTGCATTCAAATCAGAAAAAAATTATACTTTAGTGAGTATATCTAATGTACCCTCGACCGAGTTCAGGACAGCAGGGTCTGCAATTTCTTACATGCATTTGTTCTTGCATAAACTCAAACAATGCTCTAAATACTGCCCTTCGAATTCAAATGAACCTCAATGTAATTTGTGTGTATGTCAGAGTGAACAATCTAACTCTCTGAAATACCAATATTTACACCTTAAGTTCAGGTTTCCTAATATGGTTCTCAGGATGCGATGTGAAGTTACAACTCAGACACAGCAATAGTCACCAAAGATCTCCTATGAAGATGTAACAATTGTGCTCTCACTCTAACATCCCCTGTTTTGGAGCACCAGCAATCCCTCCCTCTCAAATCTCTCAGTTCTCATCAAAAGGTCACAATAATGTTTGGGCTTTGAAATGCTGTCACAGTGGGAAAAGGTTTGGAAGCACTTTAAGTATGAAAGTTAGGGTTAGAGAAAGCTATGATTAGGGCTAGTTACTTCGGAGTGGACACTAGGCTCACGTACTTAAGCAATTACAATCAGGGAAGATCTTCAATTTTTATTGTGTATCATACCAGGAAGAGGAATGGAAATAAAAATACAAAGTGCAGTTTACAGTGAGGATAAAATTAACAAATTATCTCTTAAAAATTGGCAATTACTAGGCCATCAAAACAGCTTTCATTTCTGTTGTACCCGAGAATTCATAGTAATTGAAAGAGAAGCAATGAACATTGCAAAAATGTCTTTTATGAGTGTACAGAAGTAGTAGACAGGTCAGTTTGCTGGGAAGGCAGTAGGTGTGGGGACTGATTGTGGTGGGCCTGTATTTATTTTTGATGGAGAGATTGAAAGATGATCAAAAATGTTTCAGGAAATCTAGGTGTCATGCAGCACTTCTGGAATTGAAAGAAAGGCGTTTCTTTGCTTGCAAACCTTAGATTTTGTTTTGAAAAAAAGTAAACATAAAAACTATTTTAATGTTGGAAAAAGCCAAAACTATATGAAATGCACTTAGACGAATAATGTTCTTTTATGAAAAAGAAGACAAGCATTGGAATGTTTTCTGTAAATGAATAAGAACTCTCCTTTATTATAAAGGTTTGTTTTCTGGAATTCACTTTGATTTCATTTTGCATTCATTTTCATAAAGTTTTCTTTCCATTTTATCACCTTATTTTGTTTTGCCTTAAAATATAAATTACTTCTGCCTTCTGATAAAAGGGATTTACTTAGCACTTTTTTTTAACCAATGTAAAGTTTAAACAACATCTAGTCCTTCAGACTGTTCATCTACATCTTTGTGCCATTGCCTCTTTGCCCGAAAGCAAATAAGATCTTGTATTTATAAAATGTTTTTCACATCCTGAGGCAGTTTCAAAGACTTATTAGGGAAGGGAATGGCCCAGTGGTATTATCACTAGACTGTTAATCTGAAGGTCCTGGTGATGTTCTGGGGACCCAGCTTTGAGTCCTGTCATGGCAGATGGTAGAATTGAATTCAGTGAATATTTCGAATTAGGAGTCTAATGATGACTATGAAACAATTGTCAAGAAAAAAAACATCTGGTTCATTCATGTCCTTTAGGGAAGGAATCTCCTACCTTTAACTAGCCTGTCTATACATGACTCTAGACTCACAGCAATGTGGTTGACACTTAGGGATGGGTAATAAATAAATCCTGGCAGGGATGCCCACATCCTATGAAGAAATAAAAATAAAACTTTCTACCCCATGCATTACTTTTATATTGTAGTATTACAGAGCTGTAGGGAATTGCAATAACTAGTACAATATTTTTTACAACAATCAAGCAGCTTCATAGTTTTATTGCACTGTTGGCTTATTTACAGACATAAGAGAAATTAACTTCAATTCTTACAGTGGATTCTCACTCTTGTACTGTTTCTTTGGTCTAGCAACTTAACCACTGTAGTCCTCTGCCCAGGGTTTATGAAGAAGGCATTCCCAGGTAGAATAACTAGAAGCACAGAAGCATCGACAGAACATCCTGCCAATCAAACATCTGCCAACTCATTGAAAGAGCTTTCCAATTAGTTCCACACCTTCGCCCTCACCCACAACCCTGCAAATGTTCCTTTTCATACAGCTCTTTTGAAAGTTACTATTGAATCTGCCTCTATTACCTATGCAGGCAGTGGAGCCTAGGCTATAGTAACCCACTGTGCAAAAAGAAATCTCTTCATCTGTCCTACATTTTGCTCCTTTTTGTGCATACGTTTCTGAATGCAAAGTTATTTCTTCCAGTTTCTTTTTCCAAGCTTAAATTGTTTAATTTAGGTGTCAAACAGGTAATGTACATTCTCAGACATCAGATTGAATCTTTAAAGAAGCATTTCACAAACGTTTGCAACAAATTGGCTGTACATATAGGTAAAAGGGGAAGCAAATCTGACTGCTTGAAATTTGTTGTGGTCCTAATGAGATAATGTTGCTGTCATAGATACTGCAGCGCCAATTAGTGTGCTGCTGCATTTGCAGCACTATTTGTATGTTTTTTTAACAAGGACTCTATTATATGCTCACCAGCACTTCATAAAAAAGTCATGATAATTATTTTACAATAACAACAGGCATTTATATAGCTCCTTAAAAATAATGAGAAAAAGGTAAAGTTGCTTCATTGGAGCAATTATCTGAAAAACAATACTAACGCCAAGCCTAATTTGAAGACCTTTCACAGTTCTGGTTGAAATCTTCCAATTGAGGAAATATTTATTATAGGAAATAGTTAAGTGTATAAAAAGTTAGTGGGAATGTAGAGGAAAAGCGAGATGAATGCAGAGTGAATGGTGAGTTAGTAAAACCAGAGGGTATGTGGCTGTAAGGGAGTTAATGCCAACACAATGTACAGGGGAGTACAGCAAGCAGAAACCCTCTGTTTGACAAGAAGACAATGGAAACACAGAGGAACAAGATGTGCGGATGGATAAATACTCTTCTTTACCTTCTTCCTAACTCTGAATGTGTGGTAATAGAGATGGTATGTTATTATGGTGACTAAAATAGAATCAGCCCATGACCCACCATCCAGTAGGTAAACTAGGGAGACAGCCTCTAGCCTCCACACCATCTATTATTGATTTTTAATTAACACAACAGGCAGATTTCCAGTATAAATCTTTTTCATCATTGTGGATGAGCCCACATAATGGAACCTTTTAAACATTGAATTAGATTAACCACTGATGAGATTTGCTTCATTGGCTGAAATAATTAGATAATGAGTGGTGATGTTTTTCATAGTCAAGAAGCTGTAAGAAAATTAGCTTTCAAAATGAAATTAAAAACACAAATATTGGGGCCAATTACAGGTTAACTTTTCCTTCCTAGATAGATTTGATTTTCTAGGGATTATTATATTTATGTACAGGAGCAGACAATGCAGCTCCTTGAGCCCACCCTTCCATTGACTGATTTGTACCTCAGAGATTGACTGTTCTATTCATAATTTCAGCAATGACTTCTTTATAATTGTTCCTGCTTACCGAGTTTTGTCGTGATCTTGGTAGATGGAGCAGTCTGAAAAAGATATGATATGTTAGTTGGAAGTAGAAATGGCAACACAGGAGGAAAATGTTTACTTCTCTGATGCCTTTGCATGTTATCCAATATTTCAAAACAAGATGACGTAGCTTTCAGTTGAGGTAGTTTCATAGAGACATAAAGGAATTGTAACTCATCAGCAATTCCACTGCGACGTAAGACATACAGCCCAGTTTTCAGTTTGAAAAGCTTGGTTGACATCTCTGTGAATTGGACATTAACGTACTTATTCCAGGGACTAATATACTATTAATGCCCTGAGCCCGCCATTCTGTCACAACACTTTCAGTTCCTAATCATAACTTCTGTGAAAAAGCAGTTCCAATTTGATTTACTTCACCCTGTGGGCTTGTAGATAAGTTTTCCATAGATGTGTTTAGACTAAACCCATGACTACTGGACATCAAATATCCATGTTTTATTTTATCAGCTGTTACTAGAGGATGTTTCAGTTGAATATTATCCATTATTTGCAGACACTGAAGCAGAAGCCAACTTGCAAAAATAAAAATACAAATTTGCTGCAAATACCAACCATACCTATAAATACATGTTCTTTTTCCATTTCTGTATGGCAGTAGAAGTTAATGATGGACTCAGAATTTTGAAAGAAAGTACCAGAAATATAGAAAAGTAAGTTAACGAAAGTATACACCATCAAAGGAAGAAAAGTGAAAAATACCGAAAAAGACAGACATTTGAAAGTGATGGGAATAGGATCACGAATATTAGTTGGGAGCAAACAGTAACAAAGTATGATTTCATTTAGAATTCCAACCCAACATTCTCTATTTTTGATCTGCTTCTGATTTACGTTGTTACTGTTCTGGCATTGACTCAATTTTAAAGTATTCATCTTTGTTTCCAAACCGTCCATGAACTCACACCTCTCTAAATCTAAATCTCTTCCAATCCTAGTATCCTCTGAGCTCCTCCAGTTCTGATCTCCTGAGTATCCCTGATTTTAATCACTCCTCCACTGACCCTGGTGTCCTTGGCTGCCTACACCTTAAATTCTGGCATTCCTTGTGTGAACCTCTTCACCTCTCTACTTCTTTGTCCTTCGTTAAGACACTTCACAACTTTGACCAAACCATTGGTCCTAATAAATTTTTATGTGGCTTAGCATACATTTTAGAATTTTATTACACTTTTAAGTAGGCCTTCAGATCATTTCACTGTGTTAAGTGTACTATACAAATGCAAGTTATTGTTGTTTATTTACAAATGAGATGCTCCTAAATCTCGTAACCAGTTGATGTTTCCATTAACAAAGTGTGAAGCTGGATGAACACAGCAGGCCAAGCAGCATCTCAGGAGCACAAAAGCTGACGTTTCGGGCCTAGGCTCCTGAGATGCTGCTTGGCCTGCTGTGTTCATCCAGCTTCACACTTTGTTATCTTGGATTCTCCAGCATCTGCAGTTCCCATTATCTCTGATGTTTCTATTAATCTTTGTGCTGTAGGTAGACCCACTGTCCTGGGAATTCCAGGATTCTGACTCAGAGACAGTGAAGGAACTTGTGAATGGCTTAAAGGAGAACCTGCAGGTACTGGTGTTCTCATGTATCTGCTACCCTTCTCCAAGATGGAAGTGGTCATGGGTTTGAATGGTGCTGTCCAAGGAGTTTTGGGGAATTTCTGTGGGACATGCTGTAGGTGGTGGATATCAGTGGTGGACAGAGTGGATGCTTGGTGCTAATCAAGCGGGCTGCTTTATCCTGGATGGTGTCAAGCTTCTTGTGTGTTGTTGGAGCTGCACACATTCAGGCAAGCGGGGGAGTGTTCCATCACACCCCTGACTTGTGCTTGTACTTTGACAGGCTTTGTGGGGGTCAGCCTTTGGCTCTTGTAGCCTCTATGTTAATATGATGAGTCAGTTGAGTTTCTAGTCAATGGTAACCCCAAGCATGTTGATGGTAGGGAAATAGTTGATAAGGTTAAACAGTAGTTTAAGACATGAACAGGTATCTGTAAATGTACATGTACATCTCTTCACAATATTCCCCCTTTTTCCCAATTTTAAATCATCCATAACAAATCAAAACTGCACTTTCTTGTCTCTTCCCTATAACCAATGATTCTCTGACTTGTTAAAGAAAAAGTTGTCTGCCTCACCTTTAAATATAAATAATGTCTCTGCCTCTACAGCCTTCTGAAGTAAGGAATTCCAAAGATTCACTACCCCCGATAGAAGAAATTTCTGCTCAGCCATGTCCTAAGTGGGAAACACCTTATTCTGAGATTATTGCTGATTTCCCAACTCTCCCAAAAGGACAATTAATCTCTCAACCTAAACAGCCCCCTAAGAATCTTAGATGGTTGAAAATAATTGCTTCTCATTCTTCTAAACTTCAGTGAATACAAGCCTAACCTACTCAGCCTCTCCTTATTTGAAAGTCCCTCCATATCTGTGATCAAAGTAGTGAACCCTCTCTCGATTACCTCCAATGCCAATATCTCCTTCCTTAGATAAGAGCCCAAACTGTTTAAAGAATTCTTGGTGTGGTCTAAATAGTGCCTCATAAAGTTTTAGCAAGTCTTCCCTATTTTTACACTATTCCTATTGTAATAAAGGCCAATAGTCCATTGGCCTTCCCAATCACTCACTGAATCTCATGTATAAGGACCCACAACTCAATCTGTGCATTAGCTTTATGCAGTCTCTCTCCATTTAAATAATATTTTGCTCCTCTGTTCTCTTGCCAAAGATCATAATTTCATATTTTCCCACATTATATTCCATCTGACAGGTTTTGCCCATTCATTTAACCTTTCTACATCTCTCCGTAGACTATTTTTGTCATCGTCACTCCTTCCTTTCCCACCTATTTTTGTATCATCTACAAACATGGCAATAATACATTCACTTCTGTTATCCAAGACATGAATATTATTTTAAATAATTGCAGACCTAGCACTGATCCATGTAACACTCCACTCATTACGGGTTGCCATCCTGAAAATTCTCCTTTTATCCTAACTCTTTGTCTTTTACCAGTCAGCCAATTCTCTATCCATGCTAATATCCTGCCATCAATGCCATGGGTTCTCATCAAGCTGCTTCACATGTAATACCTTAGCCAAGCCTTTTAGAAATCCAAATGGACTACATCTATTTGTTCCCCTTTAATTATCTTGCTTGCTACCTCCTCGAAGAATTTGCATCAATTTGCTATGCATCATTTTCCTTTCATGAAACCATGCTGACTCCGTTGGATTATAATATATATATATTTTCTAAATGTTCTTCTATTATATATTTTATAATAGAATAACATTTTCCCAATGACAGATTTGTTGTTGGCTGAACTTGTCCTCAACCTCAACAACTTCTCTTTCAATTCTTCCCACTTCTTACAGACAAAGGGGGTGGCCATGGGTACCCGCATGGGCCCAAGCTATGCCTGCCTCTTTGCAGGTTACTTGGAACAATCATTCTTCCATAGCTACACTGGCCCTAAACCCCACCTCTTCCTCTGTTACATTGGTGACTGCATAGGCGCTGCTTTGTGCTCCCACAGGGAGCTTGAACTGTTCATCCACTTCACCAACACCTCCCACCCCAACCTTAAGTTCACCTAGACAATCTCTCATACATCTCTCTCCTTCCTGGACCTCTCTGTTTCAATCTCGGGCAACCAGCTAGAAACCGATATCCATTTCAAGCCTACCGACTCCCACAGCTACCCTAGAATACACCTACTCCCACTCATCTTCCTGCAAAAGTGCCATCCCCTATTCCTAATTCCTTCTCCTCTGCTGCATCTGCTCCCAGGATGATGTGTTCTACTCCTGCACATCTCAGATGTCCTCGTTTTTCAAGGACCGCAACCTCACCCCTGCAGTGGTTGAAAACGTCCTCGACCATGTCTCCCGCATTTCCCACAACTCATCCCTCACACCCTTTCCCCGCAATAACAAGCAAAACAGAATCCCCCTCATCCTCACATACCACCCCACCAACCTCCGGATCCAACGCATCATTCTCTGACACTTCTGCCATCTGCAATCCGACCCCACCACCAAAGACATTTTTCCCTCCCCACCCTTGTCTGCTTTCCAGAGGGACCACTCTCTCTGGGACTCACTTGTCCGCTCCACACTCCCCTCCAATCCCACCACACCCGGCACCTTCCCCTGCAACCGCAGGAAGTGCTACACATGCCCCTACAACCCCCCCTCACCCCCATCCCAGGCCCCAAGGAGAATTTCCACATCAAGCAGATGTTCACCTGCACATCTGCTAATGTGGTATACTGTTCCTGTTGTGGCCTCCTCTACATCAGGGAAACCAAGCAGAGGGTTGGGGACCGCTTTGCAGAACACCCACACTCGGTCCATACTAAACAACTGCACCTCCCAGTCGTGAACCGTTTCAACTCCTCCTCCCATTCCTCAGATGGCATGTCCATCCTGGGCCTCCCGCAGTGCCACAACGATGCCACCAGAAGGTTGCAAGAACAGCAACTCATATTCCGCTTGGGAATCCTGCAGCCCAATGGTATCAATGTAGACTTCACAAGCTTCAAAATCTCCCCTCCCCCACCACATCCCAAAACCAGCCCAGCTCGTGCCCGCCTCCCTAACCCATTCTTCCTTCCAACTATCCCCTCCTCTCACCTCAAGCCCCACCCCCATCTCCTACCTACTAATCTCAACCCATCCCCTCGACCTGTCTGTCCTCCCTGGGCTGACCTATCTCCTCCCTAACTCCCCACCTACACTCACCTTTACTGGCTCCATCCCGGCCTCTTTGATCTGTCTGTCTCCTCTCCATCTATCTTCTCCTCTATCCATCTTCTATCTGCCGCCCCCTCTCTCCCTATTTATTTCAGAACCCCCTTCCCCTCACCCATTTCTGAAGAAGGGTCTAGGCCTGAAACATCAGCTTTTGTGCTCCTCTAATGCTGCTTGGCCTGCTGTGTTCATCCAGCTCTACAACTTGTTATCACAGATTTGTTGTTATCTGTTTTTTTATCTCCTGATTTTGAATAAATCTGTTATTTTGGTGGTTTTCCAATCATTTGGAACATTGTTTGCTCAATGCTAATTGTCTATAAGGGTATTTCGTCTAGGCTGTGTCTTAGATGATGTTTCATTCATAATATGGATACTCAGTGTTTCTAGTTGTGGTATAAATCTGATTTGACATCCTCTTTGTTGCACTGTCATGCCATTTGGTATTCATTCTTGATGCAATTTCAGCTCTGGCCATATACTGATGGTTTCTGCTGGATTTCTTGTGCCATTGATTAGGTGTTAATTCAAGCATTTAATGATCTAATAGACACTATTAAATTCTAACAAGAGTAGACAGAATAAATGCAGAAACTGTATTGCCAACAGCCAGGCTGTCCAGAGCCAGGGGTCAGAGTCTAACGATACATTAGATCAGATTCCCTACAGTGTGGAAACAGGCCCTTCGGCCCAACAAGTCCACACCGCCCCTTGAAGCATCCCACCCAGACCCACTCCCCTATAACCCACACACCCCTGATCACTACGGATAATTTAGCATGGCCGATCCACCTAACCTGCACATCTTTGGTCTGTGGGAGGAAACCGGGGCACCTGGAGGAAACCCATGCCGACACAGGGAGAATGTGCAAACTCCACACAGACAATCAGCTGAGGCTGGAATTGAACTCAGGTCCCTGGTGCTGTGAGGCTGCAGTGCTAACCACTGAGCCACCATGCCACCCTCTAGTACATGATACACGATAGTTCATTTAGAATTGAGGTAAAGAGCAATATCTCTACTCAGAGAGTGGTAGTCCTGTGGAAGTCTTTGCCACAGAAAGTGTTAGAGGGCAAGATATTGAATGTTTTCAATAAGTTTGATATAGTATCTAGGGCTGAAGGGATCAATGCACATAGGGAGAAAGCGATAACAGTTAAATGATCATCTTGAGCAGAGTCAAAGAAATGAATGACTGACTTGTGCTCCTTTTTGTCACTGTTTTGATGTTTCTATGCTTTCCCTAGTTTTCAATTAAGGCATCTCATATGCTTAGAAGTTGCAATGAGTGATGACTAATTGGTTCTGCAGTAGGATGAAGTATAAAGATTTTGCATCAAACAGTGCTGTGTAGCCCTTTGGCTGATGATCTACATCACAGAATTCGGTGGTCCTTTCATGGAGTAAACTCTGGGAAATAAAATTAGAATTTAGCTTTCTTGTCAAATGTCCTCAACTGAGGACAGTGAAAAGTTCACAAGTTGTTACGTATGGTGCAATCTTAGGTACAAAGCACCCAGGCACAGATTCTTAAGTACAAATTTTTAGGGAAAAAGAGATCAGAAAAATAAAAAAAAAGAAGTCCAGCATTACAGTTCACAAGAATAAATTCGAAGAGTAAGGAAATAAGAAGTTCAGAATAACAGTCCTTCCAACCCAGTTCACACTTGCATCTAGTGTCTCGCCTGAGCTGGGTCCTGACTCCAGACTGCACTGGCCTTCCTTTCAATGTTCTCAAGGCTGGGAGACTACTCTGGAATCATCTCAAGGCCTGATGTCAACACTAAGACCAGGCCATGCCACGCTGAGAGACCACCACACCAAGCCACCAAGAGACCACCATGAACGGCTGGAAGACAGCTATACTAAGCCAAGAAAATGCCACACTAGGCTGAGACATCACCAAGCTGGGCCAAGAGATGGCCATGCTGTCCTGAGAGCCACGCTGAGCCAAGAGATCACTATGCTGGGCTGAGAGATCACCCCACTGGGCTGAGAGATGGCCATGCTGAGCCGAGAGTTCATCATGCTGAGCCAAGAGATGACCATGACAAGCTGAGAGATCACCATGCTGGGCTGAGAGGCCACCACAACAAGCTGAGAGATCGCCACACCGAGCTGAGAGATCGCCGCACCGAGCAAAGAGATTGCCAAATTGAGCCAAGAGATCGCCTGCAACCACTGGTATGGACTGCAACCATTGGAGAGGGCACCTCACCACTTCCTTTTCAATGGCAGTTAAGGACAAGCACCAGATAGTAACCATCAATGTGATATCCATGTCCCATGAATAAATATAATAATTTAACATTACCACAATGCCTGTATTTCAAAAAGTGTTTCATTGGCTGTGAATTGTTATGTGGCTGCTTTCAGTTATTTATGTAACTTACTGTTGTTCTTTTCTTCACTTGACTTGCAAGTGTTTGATGCTAAAGTAAAGAACATTTCTCTCCACAAATACGCTTTGTGCTGAATCCAACAACCAATGAGTGTTATGTAACAGGGATGGATGTGTTGGGTAGGATAAATTCCTCAAGCAGGAAAAGGCCAGAAAAATAGGGAATGGACAAAGTTGAGAGCCTTCAGGGAAAAAAGAGACAGAAAGAGAAACTGTAAACATTAAGAAGAGGATGACCAGGTAGGCTGGATGGAGAATAGATTTGATTTTACATGAGGCACCAGGAAAAAATGAAGTCCAGTGTTTAATCCAAACGGCTCATTCCAATTCTGATTGGTTTTTCTTGAAAACAAACTTTGGTACAGCTTCAATACAAGTTGAAGATTCACATTGAAATATTTTGCTTAGATAGAGATTAAGCATAAATCAAGATATTCTTTACTAAATTTCTGTAAATTGTCCTAGTATGAATGGAGGGAGATGTGTTTCAGACTTCACGTGTCTGTTGGAGAATATAATGTAGTGGGTAAGTGTCAATCGTAAGGTGACAAATACCCTGTGTGGTTCTCATTTAATATAATGAAATGTTCCTTCCCTTTCTGTTTTGCTTTTATTGAATGATTATACTGAGTGCACATTTCAGTGATTGTCTCAGCAGCAGAAGTTCACAATAATAACCTAATTTATATATATTTACTTAGCAACTTTAACCTGGTAAAAACATTCCTTCACATCTCAGAGAAGCATAATCTGGCAAGGTTTGATGTTGGCTGACGTAAGGAAATGAGAACAGATAACCAATTTTCGGAGATAGTAGGAACTGCAGATGCTGAAGAATCTGAGATAACATGGTGTACAGCTGGTGAACACAGCAGGCTAAGCAGCATCCTGCTCCTCTGATGTTGCTTGGCCTGTTGTGTTCATCCAGCTCCACACCTTGTTAACCAATTTTCAGAAGTGTCTTAAAGGAGCAGAGAGATTCTGGGAGACCTTAAGGCTAAGGCAGGTGAAGGCACTGTGGCCAATGGAGAAGCAATAGAAACAAGGGATTCTGGAGAGACCAGAATTGGAGGAGCACTGAGATCTTGTGTGATTGAAGGACCAGAGGAGACCACTTATGGGAGGAGAAAGATTAAGGAGCTATTTAACACAAGGATCTGGATATTAATAGTGTGGTGCTACCAGTTTGGGGGCCACTGTATGTCAGCAAGCACAGCAGGTGAATAAGACTTGATGTGGGTTGAGTTACCAGAATTTTGGATAGGCTAAAATTTATGGAAGGTGGAATGCCAGCCAAGAAAGCATTGCAATAGCCTTGTCAAGTACCAATAAAAAAAATTGGGTTGTGTGTTTTGGCTACAGTCAGACTGTGACATGGATGGACACAAGCAATATTGTGGAGGTTGAAATTGTGGACTTGGTGATACAAAGAATATGGATTGGGAAGCTCAATTCAGGTTTGAAAAGAATACGAAGACTGGGAATAATATTCTTGGGACTGAAACAGGACAGGTAATGGAATCTGTGATGTAGGTGCTGATGAGGGGATTGAAGACCATGGCTTAGACGTAGCCGATACTCAATTGAAGGAAATTGAGTCTCCCTCAGGACTGCATGTTACCCACACAGTGTGACAAAGGAGGAGATGATGTTAACTCCACCAGTCTAAAATTGATCAGAAAAAATGATGTATAATTTATTTAGTGCAGTGGTCTGAATTATCTGCTCATTGTTACAGAACTAATAGGTAAGAACAAAATAGATTAAAAACCAATAAAAATATAGATATGCACTGGGATATTATAATAATGGCAGAATGACATATTTAGAAAGGTACCAAGTCCCTGTGAGAAGAGTTAATTAAAAAACTTAGTTGGGGGTATATTTAAAATATTTCCGTTACATAGAACCAGATCTTTCTTGATGCTTCCTCGCTCTGGGCCGGTGATCTGCATCAACGGTGTAACGGAGCTGGAGTTTGTAACAGCTTGCCTGAAAATAAAGGTGAAGGGGCTGTGAGGAGAGGAGAATCTTCTGTTTTTCATTCAGTGTTTGTGCCTGTGTGTCTCACTCCATTTCCCCTTCACATACATCTTCACATACCCCTGTACTCTGTCTGGTTGTTGTTCGAGATCTGACCTGAAACAGTGGTGTCATCAACAAACTTGTAAATGGAATTTGGCCCCACAGTCATGAGTGTAGATGGGGTACATTAAGGGGCTGAGTACGCAGCCTTGTGGGGCACCGGTGTTGAAGATTATCATAAAGGAGCTGTTGTCACCTATTCTTACGGATTGCGGTCTATGGGTCAGGAACTCAAGGATCCAGTCTCAGAGCTTGGAGCAGAGACCTAGATCTCAGAGTTCGGAGATGAGGTTGTTTGATATTACAGTGTTGAAGGCGGAGCTGCAGTTAACAAGTAGGAGCCTGATTTAGGTATCTTGTTATCCAGATTTTCCAGGGATGAGTGGAGGGCCAAGGAGATGGCATCTGCCATGAACCTGTTGAGCCTGTAGGTGAATTGCAAAGGAGCAAGGCAATTTAGTAGGCTGGAGTTGATGTGATCCATGATTAATACCTCAAAGCACTTCATAATTATGGAGGTCACAGCCACCAGATGGTAGTCATTGAGGCATGCAGCATGATTTTATTTTGGCACTGGGATGATGATGGTCTGCTTTTAGTAGGGGGGGAATTCAGATCAAAGTAAGGAGAGGGTAAAGATGTCTGCAAATACTCCCACGAGCTGGTCTGCTCGCGATCTGAGTGCATGAACAGGGACTCTATCTGGACCAGTTATTCTCCATGGATTAAATCTCAAGAAGGTTGTATGAACATTTGCAGCAGTGACCTTGGGTACAGGTGGACCCAAAGCATATTGTTTCAATGACCTTCTGTTAAAACCGAGCATTGAATGCACTAATGTCATCGGGTAGGGATGTATTTTTGCCTGCGAATCTCTGACCTGAGTAGCAATTTTTGTCCAGGCTGGCAGGGTCTGGTACTTTGGCCTACTCTACCAGTCCTGGGGAAATAGGATGGCCCTACTTGGTACCACCTGGCCCAGCAGAAACTTCAGATCCCTATTTGCAAAGCTGGATGCCAATTTCCCCTCGTCTTCCATGTCTGAGGCAAATATATCCAACTGTGCAGGGCTGGTCTGGACTGTTAGTGTTTGACCAAATGAGCCCTGGCACCAGGGATGCCAGTCTATTTCAGAATGGTTGGCCAATAATGGTTATTCTGGCTTCAATGAATTGAAGAATCCAGCTCGCATTGAATGAGAGAATATCATACTAGATAGCTAAATAAGTGAGTCTAGGATGATAGTGCAAGATAACCTACTGGATCTTGAGGAGAGGAAATCTCCACAAAACTCAACAGAAAGTTACAAAGCCAACAAAATAAAAGATTAATTCCAAAGTTATCATAAGAAAACCCAGAAAGTCTAGATGGGAGCTTTATCAATTATACTGTTGGCAGAGGAAAGTAAACATTCTGCCAGCCTTGGGATGGGTTACTTTTGTTAGGCAAGTGTATTAACAGTAATGATATCAAGGCAGATAGATGAAGTTTGTTGCATATCGGTCTGAAAGTGTTTGAAAGAGCCAATGCTGAGAAGTGTATAAAAAATACCAATCATCATTCTTTGTGATAATGTCAAATGAAGTGGAACAGGTTAGGATCTTGGAAGAGGAAGACCCAACCTTTAGGTTCCACCTCACAGTCTTGGCAACAATGGCAATCATATAAATGCAACCTGCAGCTAATTGTTAACGTACAATAAACTACATTCCTTCCAATGAAGGAATCTCTCTTCATTGGTCAAGCAATCCCTATAGATTCCGAAAGGATGGCAGAAGAAAACCTACCATTTGGTGTGGTTCTCTTGGCTGCATGTGCAGTGGTAAGATACTGATCAGCATGATTGAAATAACTCCGCAGGGGCCTATATCCTGTCACCTAGTCACCCTTTATTTTCATGTGGCAAGTCCTTGACACTGATTCAGCTCCCTCACAACCAGCTTTCAGAGTGAACAGGATGTCTGGCACTCCTGCTCTTATCTATCAGCCAGGGCTCCTGATGGGACCAATTAATAGCCCCAATCAAGGAGTTCCTATTCTATGGGGTCCACCTAGCTGACTTCATTACAATGATTAAAATGATCTAATTGAATTGTGGAACAGGATCAAAGAGCTGAATGGTCTACATATGACCCTATATTCCCATGAATTAGAGTTCTACATCAAAACTGAGAAAATGTGGATTACAATCAAGAAAAACTTTTGGCCTATCATTGATGTGGAATCTTTCTGACCTATGGATTTAATCACACCTCCTGAATGAGAGCTTTCAATCGGGGCTTGTTTGAGGTAATTTTCTGCCATGAGCCCTCCTTTGTCTTTGCTTTTTCTTGAGCTTACCTAGTGAATCGTGATTAGGGATATATCACCATTAGATAACTACACAGGAGGCACTGCTCTTAAGTAAGAAGAAAGTTTACTGCATGATAGCAATAAATACAACTACATTTGGTAGACGTAATTATTAGAGCCTCAGGGAGCTGGTACAAAAACATCTGCTCTTTCCAAAAGCTAACGTTGAACATGCCTCCACCCACAACTTTCTGACATCAATGGAATGTGTGAAGATGATGTAATATGAACATTAACCCCTTCAGAATCATTACCTTATACAAATCCTCTGTGTATATTGTGGCATAAAAGCCAGATTACAACCAAAATCATGCACGGTGCTATTGAATCCGTTGGCACTTATGTCTCCCCACCTCTATTATTGTTACTATTGGCACAAGAATATGTGAGATATTTGATGGTGTCACTAACTCCATAGTGATAATGTCTTCTCAGTCAGATACATATCTAGCTCCTTTTTGGTGAGGTTAACTGAATGATGTCTGTTATTTTCCTATTCATCTGGGATGTAAATACGCATATTGTCACTAGTCTTGAGATATTTTCATTTTAAAGCTGTCTTTATCAGCATTGTGTTCATGTTTTTACTCCAAGGATCATGCATTGGACTGGTAAATATAAAACTGGGGGAGTTGGAGTGTGTAGCTGGTACTGCCCATTCCCAATTCCTTCGCCTCCGCCGCATCTGCTCCCAAGGTGAGGCATTCCACTCCCGCACATCCCAGATGGCTGTGTTCTTCGAGGACCGCAACTTCCCCCCCACAGTGGTTGAGAAGGCCCTTGACCGTGTCTCCTGCATTTCCCGCAACACATCCCTCACACCCTGTCCCCACGATAACCGCCCTAAGAGAATTCCCCCTAGTCCTCAAATACCACCCCACCAACCACTGGATACAATGCATCATTCTCCGACACTTCCGCCATCTACAATCCGACCCCACCACCCAAGACATTCTTCTATCCCCATCCTTGTCGGCCTTCTGGAGAGACCACTCTCTCCATGACTCCCTTGTCCGCTCCACACTCCCCTCCAACCCCACCACACCTGGCACCTTCCCCTGCAACCGCAGGAAGTGCTCCACTTGCCCCCACACCTCCTCCCTCACCCCCATCCCACGCCCCAAGATGACTTTCCATATTAAGCAGATGTTCACCTGCACAGCTGCCAATGTGGTATACTGTATCCACTGTACCCAGTGTGGCTTCCTCATCATTGGGGAAACCAAGCGGAGGCTTGGGGACTGCTTTGCAGAACACTTCCGCTGGGTTCGCAATAAACAACTGCACCTCTCAGTCGCAAACCATTTTAACTCTCCCTCCCATTCCTCAGATGACATGTCCATCATGGGCCTCCTGCAGTGCCACAATGATGCCACCCGAAGGTTGCAGGAACAGCAACTCATATTCCGCTTGGGAACCCTGCAGCCCAATGGTATCAATGTGGTCTTCACAAGCTTCAAAATCTCCCCTTCCCTCACTGCAACCCAAAACCAGCTCAGCTCGTCCCCTCCCCCCATTGCATCCCAAAACCAGCCCAGCTCATCCCCGCCTCCCTAACCTGTTCTTCCTCTCACCTATCCCCTCCTCCCACCTCAAGCCGCACCTCCATTTCCCAACTACTAACCTCATCCCGCCTCCTTGACCTGTCCGTCCTCCCCGGACTGACCTATCCCCTCCTCGCCTCCCCTCCTATACTCTCCTCTCCACCTATCTTCTCCTCTATCCATCTTCGGTCCGCTTCCCCCTCTCTCCCTATTTATTTCAGAACCCTCTCCCCATCCCCCTTTTCTGATGAAGGGTCTAGGCCCGAAACGTCAGCTTCTGTTCTCCTGAGATGCTGCTTGGCCTGCTGTGTTCATCCAGCTACACACTTTGTTATCTATACTGCACATAAATGCTCTCTTTCATACTTTGGCTACTGAGATTGTTAACAAATTTGTAGATAGAGACTGAATTATGTAATACAGGGAGGGAAGTGTTTTGGAGAATGCTTAACTGGTCATCTTAAGTTGAACAGATTTATGATTGTAATTATCTTTTCTAAATAATTCCACTGTGTTTGGAGGATAACTGTTATTTAATTGCTGGTGGAATAAATTCATCTTCCAGTAATGTTTGTCAGGGAAAATTGCACATCATTTTAACCTCCTCCTTTATTATTCTTGAGAAGTAATTTTATTAACAACCATGCTCACAATTGCAAATTGGAGTCGCAGTGGGATGCTGCATTGGAAGAGATTAAAGATGCATCATTTATTGATGATGAAAAATATATAGGATTGATGCCTATGTTTAGGATGTTCCAACTTTAAGGATATAGTAATGGCTACTCTTGCGGGAAATAAATAAGTCATCAGCAGCTTTCAAGAGGGACTATATACTTATACTTGTGTGTACAATTTATTCTGCCCATCAGTGCCAATAGCCTGGCTTCAGGAGTAGCATCTGGCATTCTTTCTTTCTGACTGCTGTCCATCTCTCACTATTCATTTGATACTGAGGGAAATTGTACCTGTCAATTTGCCATTTCAAAAATTATTACACTGGCTGTAAAATATTTTCAGACATCTCAAAATCATGAATCCTAATTGTTTCCCATGCAAATATGGAGCTGACATTTCTCAACTGTTTCTGCAGTCTGCCTTGAGTAAGAGCCTGGTACACAGCTGAAAGATCACCCAAGATGTATTTTATATTAGTATTTTAAATAGTTTGTGCATAATTTCCTTACTGTTATACTTTATGCCAAGCTAATAAAAGGAAAGTAATCTGTGTGCCATTTTAATAAACCTGTCCTTCTATTCAGTTACCTTCAGGAATCTGTGGAATTATCATGAAAGGTTTTTCTGTTTCTTCTGACTTCTTAGTAACCTTCATACTGAATATTTTCTTGCCATGTTTAACTTCCCAAATGCATAACCTCACACTTCTCCAGATTGAATAACATTTGCCACTTTGATCTCTTCCTGTAGTTCATGAGTTTCTTCCTCACCATCAACCACATATCCAATTTTTGTACCATCTGCAAACCTCTTAATTGTGGCCCAATATTTAATTCTAAAACGTTGATACATTCCCCAAAAAGCAAGGGATCCAGTACCGAGCCCTGCTCTGGGTACTGCTTTCCAAGTTATTAACTTTTGCTTCCTCAATCTGAAATAATTTGGATCCAATCTACCACTTACCTTTGGGTTCCATTGTCTTTTCTTTTGCAGACCAGTCTGCTTTATTGGACCTTGTCATAACTATTGCTAAAATCCATGTAGACTTTTTCTAAATGCCTATGCTTGTTAACCCCTCCATCACCTCTTCAAGAAATGCAATCAAGTCAGTCAGATGCAATGGCCTTGACATTCTAATGACTAAATGGTCGTAACTGAAAGCTAAATTGGAGTTGTATATTGGGATCATATGGAAATCCTGACTGGCAATTACTGCACATCAGCAACCCTCTGATAACATCCCCCAAACTTGAAGAATTTAATGCTGTGTCTCACTTAAGCTTCGTAGTTAACCAGGAAAATTTATGGGATTAAACATTTCTCGGCCTCTTCAACAACCATTAAACTCTTCACACAATTCACTACTGATTCCCCCAACTACACCACCCACCCCCTACTCCCACCCGTACCAACTCGAGACCCATGTTATCCCAGCCCCATTGGATCTAACTAATCCCCACATGAGAGGCAGCTTCTGCTTTGGCATAGGGCTCTGGATTTTAATCAGAATTTATGAGCTGATCATCTCTAAACTAATCTATACTGACTCTCTTGATAAATCTATATCTTTTTAAATGATGGCTTAAATTTTTTTTCAAATATGTACTCACCCTTGGCTAGCCTGGAATTATTCTGACTATTCCTTGGTCCTTTTTGAACAATGGAGCGACTATGTCAGCAGTCTTTCTGTCCTCTGGCACTTACTTGTCCCTTGTCTATCTTGGATTGCAAAGCATAATTAGGCATTTTTCACCAACCTCTTTGGAAATTAAACTGACTACTTTGGTGAGGCAAACCATAGATTCAGTCACTATGGAAAATGGAAATGTAGCAACTGGTGCCACAGAAAATGTCATTCTGAAGTCAGTGCTAAGGCTCTATTGGGGTAGAGGTGCCCCTATTTTCACACTGTTGTTAATCTGTATTAGGAGCTATGGTACTATTGGTGATATCTCTACCTCTGAATCAGACAACACTGGTTGTAATGCTGTTCTGGGACGTATGTTCATTGATAATGTGGACAAATACATCAGTTGTCAACTTGCAACTTCCAATGTGTCCTTTGTAGGGGAAAAGAGTTTCATGGCCAGCCAGAACTGTGTGGTAGCTGAAGTACATCAGTCTCTCCATGTTAGAAGGCATTGGGCACAAGCACAAGTACAGATTGTACTCCATACCAGGAGTGCTCCATGTTTTAAGAGCTTACTGATAATGAATCTATGTGATACCTTCTTTGGGAGTGTGAGTGTCAACAATGGGTACCAAAAGTAGATTAAACTCACTTGCTTCAGCACTAAAATTTGAATGAGCACAAACTTTAGTCAAATAATTTCAAGTCGAAATTCAAAATTTAATTTCAATAGGGCAGACAGACACGTATAAATCTGATTTAACCAGCATTCTCCAGGACCACATATGCTGCCTTTCTAATGTGAAATGGTTTCCCTGAATTTTTTTTCTACAGTAGTCCCCCTATTCATATTATGGGATAGTTTTTTTTTAAAACTGTGAATGTGTTTGAAATATTTCAACAACATAACAAGATATTTTATAAATCCAGTTTTTTCTAAAAATGAGCCAGGGCCAGTGATTACATTGAGATTCAAACAACAGCTTGGTTGTTGAATGTAGTCTAGACCATGGGGATTAACTTATCTAACTATTGATGGTTAAGAATGTAAATGTTGGACATAGCCGTCGGCCACTGCTGAAGGTCCCCTTGAGCCTGTTTTGCCTTTCAATAAGATTGCGGACGAGTTGATTGTTGCCTTGACACCACCTTCCTGCCTGCCACACATAACTGTTGACTCCCCTGTCAATCAAAAATCTAATTCAGACTTGAGTGTATTCAATGACCTAGCCCCTACTATTGTCCATGGAAGAAAGTTCAAGAGTGAATTCCTCCTCATTTCCGCAGTAAATGAGACCCCTTTTTTTTAAATGGTGTCCCCTAGTTCTAGCTTCTCTTACAGGTGGAAGCATCCTTCCTCCATTTACCCTGTCATGTTCCCCTAGAATGTTCTATGATTCAACAAGAATGTTTCTCATTCTTCTGAACTCCAATGAGTATAAGCCTTACCTGCTTAACTTTTCTTCTTAAGATGAATACTGCACCCAGGGATCAGTTTAGTGAAACTTCTCTGATCTGCTTTCACCACAAGTATGTCCCTTCTTAAGTAAAGAATAGTAGTAAGACTTACCTATTTCTGTACTCTATAAAACTCTATTTAACTTGCTTTCCAAAGCACTTACTTTACCATCATGCTGACTTTTTGTGCTGCATATGGAAGCACATCTAGGTCCCTCTGCAATCCAACATTCTGCGGTTTCTCTGCATGCAAATAACATTCTGCTATTCCAATCTTCCCGCTAAAGTGTGCAACTTCATATTTTTGCACATTACACCCTTTCTGCCAATTGTCTTCCCTTTTACTCAAACTATCCTTATGTCATCAAAGACTCTTTAAATCCTTTTCAAACATTGCTTTTCTACCAATACTTAGTTTCATCAACGAATACAGCTACAGTGTAGTTTGTGATTTCATCAATGTCTTTAATACAGATTAGAAATCATTGAGGCACCAGCACTCATCTCTGTGCCATTCCACGAGTTACAGTTTACCCTCCTGAATGTTAGCCAGTTATCCCAAATCTGCTTTGTGTCAGTTAGACAATTCTCCTTCTGTTAACATTATCACCGGTACACCTCACCAACATCACCTGATCCTGTTTAATAGCCCTTTATGTGGCAATTTATCACATACTGTCTTGAAATCCAAGTACACCACATCTATTTCTTTCCTTTTGTCCACTCCCTTTTTACATCCCCAATGAACTCTAATAATTTGTTAAATATTATTTTCCTTTCACAAAATAATGTTATTATAAGTGTTGTTTGATTTTAGAGATTTACGAAAGCTCCCTCACAACACTTTTCAAACACACGGCCACTATCATCTGGGAAGACAAAGACTGAAGCTTTATACAAGAGGATTTTACTGCCATTTTTTACTTCTTGCTACGTTTCTCTCCCCCTCCATTCTCTCATTTTTTTTCAGTTCTGTGAGAAGAGTTGTACTGGGTTTGAAATGTTAACTCTGTTTCTTTCTCCATAGATACTGCCAGACCTGATGAGTTTCTCTGCCATTCCCTGTTTGTGGCATAGGTTTAGAGTAGTTTGCAAAAGAAACAAATGTGGGAAGAGGAAATAAAAAGCTTTTGACAGTGAATAGCTCGGATCTGGAATACAAATCTAGTAGTGTGGAGGAGGCAGATTCAATTGAAGTATTTGAGAGGGCATTCAATAATGATTTAAATAGAAGCTACATGCAGGTTTAAAGGGAAAAGGTGGCAGATTGGCACTAAGCCAAAATGCTTAGAGAGCTTATGCAGGCACAGTGAGCCAAATAGCCCCCATGTGTACTGTAACAATTCTGTGAAGCAACTTGTGTCAGTTTGATTTGGCCAATCAATCTGAAGAGTAAGTCTCCCCTGATTATTTCAGCCTCTTCCTTGCAAACAATATTATTTCTTGATGTAACCTGCCTGAAAGTATAGCTATTGTTAGAGGGCCTATAAAATATTCCCACTCACTGATTTGGGTTTTTCCAGGGCCACTCAACTCCTGATCTTATTGCAACCTTGGTTCAAACAAAGCTGTATTCCAAAAGTGAGATGAGAGTGACGGCCTTTAACATCAAGGCCTCACTCAATGGAGTGTGACATCAAGGACCCCCAGCAAAATCAGAATCAGTGGATACCAGACAGGGCAGTTATTGGTCAGGTTATATTTGGCCTGCTTTCTATGTGCAGGAAATATCTTGGCAATTTTCTACATTGTCAGGCAGGTGCCAGTGTTGTAAAATCTTGGCGAGAGGAGTAGTGAGTTCTATTGGAGAGAGTTGTGAGGACCCACAGCCTTTGCACTATCCAATGCCTCCAATTGTTTCTTGATATCACATGGAGTGAATTGAGTTTGTATCTGTAATGCTGGGGACCAATGGAGGAGGCTGGGATGGACATTCACTCAGCATATTTGGCTGAAAACTGCTGCAAATGTTTGGCATTATCCTTTGCATTGATATGTTGGACTCTTCCATCTTGAGGATGGGCTATTTGTGGAGCATCCGCCTCCAATGAGTTGTTTAATTGTCCACCACCATTCACAATTGAATGCGGCAGGACTGCAGAAATTAAATCTGATCCGTTGTTTGTGGGATCATTTAGCTCTGTCTATCACTTGCTGCTAATGCTGTTTGGCATCAAATCATCCTGTTTGGTGGCTTCACCAGGTTGACATCTCATTTTTAGATATGTCTGGGGGTGCTCTTGGCATCCCCTCCTGCCCTCCCCATTGAACTGGCTTGATGTAATGGTTGAGCGAGCAATTGCTGAGGTTTCAAATGGTATTAGAGTACAATTCAGCTGCTGTTGATGGCCTACAGTGCCTTATGGATGCCCAGTCATGAGCTGCTAGATCTGTTTGAAGTCTGTTCCATTTAGCACTGTGATAGTGCCACACAGCACGATGGAGGTTATTCTCATTGTGAAGGTGGGACTTGTCTTCACAAGGACTACATGGTGGTCACTCTTACTGATACAATCATGGACAGATGCATCTGCAGCTGGCAGATTGGTAAGGATGAGGTCAGGTATGTTTTTTCCTCTTGTTATGTCCTTTAGAGCCAGACAGGCTCGATTTGTAGCGCTGCTGCTGAGCCACTCTTGTTGATGGACATTGAAATCCCCCACCCAGAGTACATTTTGTGCCTTTTCCACTCTCCATGCTTCCTCCAAGAATTGCTCAACATGGGGGAATATTGATTCATCAACCAGGGGAGAAGGGTTAGTAATCAGCAGGAGGTTTCCTTGTCCATGTTTAGGCGGGATAGAGAGGGAGGTAAAAGGGGTGGAGGAGTTGCAGTAATGGCCAAAGACGATATCACAGCCGCACTGAAGGAGGGCTCCATGAAGGACTCAAGCAGTGAGGCAATATGGGTAGAAGTCAGAAATAGGAAGGATGCAGCAACAATGCTGGGGCTGTACTACAGGCCTCCCAACAGTGACCGTGAGATAGAGGTACAAATATGTAAACAGATAATGGAAAGGTGTAGGAGAAACAGGGTGGTGGTGATGGGAAATTTTAATTTTCCCAACATTGACTGGGATTCACAAAGTGTTAGGGGCCAAGATGGAGCAGAATTTGTACGGTGTGTCCAGGAGGGTTTTCTAGAGCAGTATGTATGTAGTCCAACTCGGGAAGGGGCCATACTGGACCTGGTGCTGGGGAATGAACCCGGCCAGGTGGTTGACATTACAGTAGGTGGCTACTTTGGAAATAGCGACCACAATTCCGTAAGTTTTACAATACTCATGGACAAGGTTAGGAGTGGTCCGAAAGGAAGAGTACTAAACTGGGGGAAGGCTGACTATACCATAATTCGGCAGGATCTGAGGAATGTAGATTGGGAGAAACTGTTTGAAGGTAAATCCACATTTGATATGTGGGAGGCTTTTAAGGAGAGGTTGATTAGTGTGCAGGAGAGACATGTTCCTGTAAAAATGAGGAATAGAAAAGGCAAGACTACGGAACCATGGATGACAGGTGAAATTGTGAGACTAGCCAAGAGAAAGAAGGAAGTATACATGAGGTCTAGACGACTGAAGACAGACGAAGCTTTGCAGAAATATCGGGAATGTAGAGCGAACCTGAAACGAGGGATTAAGAGGGCTAAGAGAGGACATGAGATATTGCTGGCAAACATGGTTAAGGAAAATCCCAAAGCCTTTTATTCACATATAAAGAGCAAGAGGGTAACTAGAGAAAGGATTGGCCCACTTAAGGACAAAGAAGGAAAGTTATGCGCTGAGTCAGAGAAAATGGGTGACATTCTTAATGAGTACTTTGCGTCGGTATTCACCAAGGAGAGGGACATGACAGATATTGAGGTTAGGAATAGATGTTTGCTTACTCTAGGTCAAGTTGACATAAGGAAGGAGGAAGTGTTGGGAATCCTAAAAAACATTAAGGTGGACAAGTCCCCAGGTCCAGATGGGATCTATCCCAGGTTGCTGAGGGAAGCGAGAGAGGAAATAGCCGGGGCCCTAACAGATATCTTTGCAGTGTCCTTAGACATGGGCGAGGTCCCGGAGGACTGGAGACTTGCTAATGTTGTCCCCTTGTTTAAGAAGGGCAGCAAGGATAATCCAGGTAATTATTGACCGGTGAGCCTGACGTCAGTGGTAGGGAAGCTACTGGAGAAGATACTGAGATATAGGATCTATTCCCATTTGAAAGAAAATGGGCTTATCAGTGATAGGCAACATGGTTGTGTGCAGGGAAGGTCATGTCTTACCAACTTAATAGAATTCTTTGAGGACGTGACAATGTTGATTGATGAGGGAAAGGCTGTAGGTGTCATATACATGGACTTCAGTAAGGCGTTTGATAAGGTTCCCTATGGCAGGCTGATGGAGAAAGTGAAGTCACATGGGGTCCAGGGTACGCTAGCTAGATGGATAAAAAACTGGCTAGGCAACAAGACACAGAGGGTAGTAGTAGAAGGGAGTTTCTCAAATTGGAGACCTGTGACCAGTGGTGTTCCACAGGGATCTGTGCTGGGACCACTGTTGTTTGTGATATATGTAAATGATCTGGAAGAAGGTGTAGGTGGTCTGATCAGCAAGTTTGCAGATGATACTAAGATTGGTGGAGTAGCTTATAGTGAAGGGGACTGTCAGAGATTAAAGCAGAATATAGATAGACTGGAGAGTTGGGCAGGTAAATGGCAGATGGAGTTCAATCCGGGCAAATGCGAGATGATGCATTTTGGAAGGTCAAATTCAAGGGCGAACTATACAGTAAATGGAAAAGTCCTAGGGAAAATTGATGAGCAGAGAGATCTGTGTGTTCAGGTCCGTTGTTCCCTGAAGGTGACAATGCAGGTCAATAGGGTGGTCAAGAAGGCATATGGCGTGCTTTCCTTCATTGGACGGGGTATTGGGTACAAGAGTTGGCAGGTCATGTTGCAGTTGTATAGGACTTTGGTTCGGCCATATTTGGAGTACTGTCTACAGTTCTGGTCGCCACATTACCAAAAGGGTGTGGATGCTTTGGAGAGGGTGCAGAGGAGGTTTACCAGGATGTTGCCTGGTATGGAGAGTGCTAGCTATGAAGAGAGGTTGAGTAGATTAGGACTATTTTCATTAGAAAGACGGAGATTGAGGGCGGACCTGATCGAGGTGTACAAAATCATGAGAGGTATAGACAGGGTGGATAGCAAGAAGCTTTTTCTCAGAATAGGGGACTCAATTAGTCGGGGTCATGAGTTGAAAGTGAGAGGGGGAAAGTTTAAGGGAGCTATGCGAGGAAAGTTCTTTATACAGAGGGTGGTGGGTGCCTGGAATGCGTTGCCAGCGAAGGTGGTAGATGCAGACACGTTAGCGTCTTTTAAGATATATTTGGACAGGTACATGGATGGGCAGGGAGCAAATGGACACAGACTGTTAGAAAATAGATGATAGGTTAGACAGAGGATCTTGATCGGCACAGGCTTGGAGGGCCGAAGGGCCTGTTCCTGCGCTGTAAGTTTCTTTGTTCTTTGTTCTTTGTTTAACCTGAAGCTATTAGACTTCATGATCATCCGAAATCAATGTTGAGGACTCTGAGGGAAACACCTTCCTGACTGTATACCACAGTTGAACAACCTTCGCTGGGTCCGTCCTGCAGTGGGGCAGGACATATGCAGGGATGGTGATGGTGGTGTCTGGGATATTGTCTGTCAAATATAATTTCGTGAGTATGACAATGTCAAGATGTTGTTTGACTGATCTGTGAGACAGCTCTCCCAATTTTGGAATTAGCCCCAAATGTTTTGCAGGGTCTTTGCAGGGTCAACAGTGTAGCAATTGTAATGAGCAGGATCTCATAGAATATGAGTTCCCTGATTGGGGCTGTTAATCTGGTTCTCACGTTTGCTGGTCTATATTCTCTGCAGATTACAAGATTTTTTTTAGCTTAACCACTACCTTTCTCTTTGGAAATGTTGCATTTTATTTCCTCACCATTCACAAACCCAAATCATTCATGGAAAAATCAAAATACTTAGCCCAAGGGAAGCAACACTGACTCTGCATCAGCCCAGTGTGAAAACCCATTAATTACAACTTGCTTCAGAGATAGTAGGAATTGCAGATGCTGGAGAATCTGAGATAACAAGGTGTAGAGCTGGATGAACACGGCAGGCCAAGCAGCATCAGAGGAGCAGGAAGGCTGACATTTCGGGCCTAGACCCTTCATCAGAAATGAAGAAGAGTCTAGGCCTGAAACATCAGCCTTCCTGCTCCTTTGATGCTGCTTGGCCTGTTGTGTTCATCCAGCTCTACACCTTGTTATCTCAACTGCAAATTGCTCATTTTTTGTCCTGTAATAGCCAGTAACACTCATATTAAATACCAGTACTTCATGATCTCTTTAAAATTACAGGCAAAGAAGGAAGTCCAGAAGGAGGCCTGAGAGGCCTTAAACCTGAGATATGAAAGGTTACTTCTTCAGTCAGTATAACAGCAGATCTTGAATGGGAGATTTTAACCTATTGTTTCATACCACTCGTCTGATTTGATGCTCCTTGTGCCCAGGACTTCACTTTCAACCAGTTGTTAGCCAACTGGACATTCGTTCTTCTATATCATGTCGTTTTGCAGCAAATAAATATTAACACAAGTTGACTCTATGCTCCAGACACTAAGTGCATGGTCTCAATAGAGGCAAGGCTCTTTAATAGAAACATGGTGGTTTTTCCAATCATTATTTCAGTGGATAGCTGCCAGGCCTCCACTTAGCAAGTGTCTACATAATCTATCTGATGTCAGAGTGTTAGAGAGACCAGGTCGAATTGTAGATGCGGATTCTGCTCTGTAATGTCTGTTGTTCCACTCTAAGAATGGGACCCCTGTTAATTGTGACACAAAGTCAGTATAAAACATTGTTCAAGAAAGAGTTGACCACACCTCTGGTTGGTTGTTCTGATTTACTCCCCTGTAAAAAATGTCCTCCTGCTGCTCTGTAACATCATTTACTTGGCAGCAAGAAGGCAACAGACCCTTTTGGAATCACATTGAGAGTGTAGAAATAACTACATCATCCCCTGAAGCTGAGCCACTCGTGTAGTCACCAATTTGGCTCAGACTGCACTCTCCTGAGAAGCCATCTACAAATGGAATACTGATTAGCAAGCATTATTGATTCAGGGGGACTCCTATAATACCTACCTGCTTTACTTAGACTTTACAATAGTCATCCATTCCCCCTCTACTTGTGCAGTCATGGACGCCTCCTGCAAATGAGGTAAAACTGAAGCACATAGTGTCCTCTTGGATGTGTACTCCTTTTGATCAAGCTGGCATGCCATCTCATAACTTTCTAAGCTTTTCAAATTAGGCAGTACAATAATTTACTTCTGTTGCATGAGGGTATCAAGAGATATGGAGGTAAGATATGTAAATGGTTTAAAGTATATATATGTATCATGATATAATTGAATTAGATAGCAAAATCATTAAGCCACCAGCTGGGTTTGGGTGTTTCTATTTTAAAAGCTACGCTTTGTTTCTCCACAGACTGTCTGGATGATAAGTTGGATAAATTACCAGAGGGGCCCACTGGCATTATATATCATATGGGAACACTCATAAATGTAGTGAATGTGGGAAGGAAATATAGATAATTTGGAGTAAAGGCTGCTTATATTTGCACTGTCTAATTAAACTGATGACTAGGTTGTGTTTATGACTGGTACTAATCGGCTTTCTCTTTCTGATACACACCAGCTGCTGTCAGAAAATTCTGGAAAGCAAAAAGATTTGAAATTAAAACCTCAACTCAATGACCCTCATCTCAAGGATGCTGGAATATAAACCTCTGGAATTTGTATGACCTAATGATTTATTTTCTCTGATCTTTTCACAAATTTAAGTACAAGTGTTAAGAGTAAGCTGTTCAGTCCTTGTAGGCTGTTCCTTTTACAATCCAATCAAATTATGCCCAATCTGGATTGTAATGCCATTTACCTGCCTTGGTAATATCATAACTAGGCAAAAATCTATCATACCAGCTTTGAAATTTTTAATAAACTCTAGCCTCAACAAATTTTTCGGGGAAGGGAGTTCCTGATTTCCATTATTGTTTTAAATGCAAAAGCATTTCCTGAAGAACCTAGCTCTAATTTTAAGGCTCTCTCTTTGTACTGGGCTTCCTCCAACAGAAGATGTCTAAGCCTGAAACGTCAGCTTTCCTGCTCCTAAGATGCTGATTGGCCTGCTGTGTTCATCCAGCTCCACACCTTGTTATCTCAGATTCTCCAGCATCTGCAGGTCCTACCATTAGGAATTACCATTATATAAAACTCTAGTTCGATTAAATCAAGTGTAACTGCATTAAGTTCTGGGCACCGCATCTCAGGAAGTGTAAATTGACCTTCAAGAGAATACAGTGCAAATGGACCAGAGTAACACTAAAACAATTAAAATCTGAATGTAAATTGTATAGAATAAGCTGGTGTTCCTTTGATATGTAAGATCAAGGGATGATTTGATTGAAGAGTTGAACTTGATTCAAGGATTTGATATGACAGAAAGAGATAATGACATCTTCTGTTGGAGGAAGCCTAATACAATGAGGGAGCCTTAAAATTAGAGCCAGGTTCTTCAGGAAATGCTTTTGCATTTAAAACAATAATGGAAATCAGGAACTCCCTTCCCCGAAAAATTTGTTGAGGCTAGAGTTTATTAAAAATTTCAAAGCTGGTATGATAGATTTTTGCCTAGTTATGATATTACCAAGACAGGTAAATGGCGTTACAATCCAGATTGGGCATAATTTGATTGGATTGTAAAAGGAACAGCCTACAAGGACTGAACAGCTTACTCTTAACACTTGTACTTAAATTTGTGAAAAGATCAGGGAAAATAAATCACAAGGTCATACAGATTATGTTGAATACTATAAGAATAGTGATCATTTAGATAGAGAGATGAAAATTTGACACTACAAGTATGGACATGAGATATATTTATTCTACATGAAAAGGTAGTTGTTGTTTCAGGATGAAACTCTACTTGCTTCAAAAGAAAAACAATTTCAGATGAATCATGGAATACCCAATACAACAGCCATTGCAATTAATAAGGAGCCATGGGAGGCGATGGCCTAGTGGTATTATCGATGGGCTGTTAACCCAGAGACCCAGATAATGTTCTGGGTTCCGGGGCTTGAATCCCACCACAGCAGATGGTGAAATTTGAATCCAGTTTTTGAATTAAGAATCTAACGATGACCATGAATCCATTGTCAATTATTGGGGAAAAACCCATCTGGTTCACTAATGTCCATTTGGGAAGGAAACCACCATCCTTACCTGGACTGGCCTATGTGAGATTCCAGATGTGATTGACTTTTAACTGCCACCTGGGCATGTAGAGATGGGCAATAAATGCTGGTCTTGCCAGCAGCACCATCATCCTGTGAATGAATAAATTTCTCAAAAAGAATTTATGGCAGTGTAGTGGCTGTTGGAGGTTGGGGCAAGGATCTTCATCAGTTACTAATACAACTTTATGAATGAGCTGTAAGATAATCTGGGCCAGTTATGTGGATCTGTTAGCCATTTCAGTCCCTAGGCCACCTGCAGTTGTGAGATGTCTAATAGGATACCAGGGAAGATCATATGACTTTGTAGCTTAACTTTCTGTGCCTTTGATGACTTGTCCCAGCTTTACACATGTTTCCCAGATCAGTTCACTCTCTCTGCATTCATAAAAGTGGTCCTACAGCATCATCTCAACTGACAATATTGAATTCTGAACATCCCCACCGCCCCCAGCCCCCAAAGAATTTAGCGATAAAATTTGAATAAAGAAAATATAAGTATAAATATAAAGTAAATGCAAAATATTGTGGATGCTGGAAATTTGAAATGAAACGTGCTCCTCACCTCCATGCCACCCTGTCCCTTCCCATGCAATTGCAGAAGGTGTAACACTTGCAGCGCCTCCTCCATCTTTACTTTCCAAAGCCACAAGCATACCTTCCAGGTGAAGCAACATTTTACTTGGGCTTCTTTCAATCTAGTTTACCATATTCATGCTCACAATTCAATCTCTTTTGCATTGGCAAGACGAAACACAGACTGGGTGACCACTTTGCAGAACACCTCTACTCAGTCCGTAGGAATGACCCCAATCATCCAGTTGCTAGCAATTTAAATAAACCACCCTGCTCTCGTGCTAACATTTCTGTCCTGGACCTGGGTGTAACAACCACCATTTTACAACCTCTTTCAGTTCTGGAAAAGTCATATCATGCTTGAAATGTTAACTCTGTTTTTCTCTCTCCACAGATGCTACAGACCTGCTGGGTTTCTCTCACATTTCCTGTTTTAAGAAATGCAAAGTAACTGTAAACTCCCCTTTCATACGCGCTCAGATCAACAAAGAGGCAGGGTTAAACAGATTATGGGCAGAAAAGAAACATTGGAAAGACACATCAGTTGTCTTTATTCCCAAGTTCTGTTGTCGAGATGGCCTTTATGACTATCTGCTGACCAGCATGTTCCTTTAGTTATCTTTCTCTGGCTGCTTCCACTGGTTCATAACAAGGTACCTGGTACCCTATGAAAAGTCTCTGACATACAAGTTATAAGTCACAGCTTACAGCAATTGTTGCAAGAAGGATAAAGTGGTTTTCTTTAGAGTTACAATGAATTTTGACTGCAGAAAATAGAGCAAGGGGAGATCTGAACACTTCCCTCTCTCTGTAACTTGTTTCCAGCTCCAAGCTGCTCAGTTACCTGAGAACCAATCACATATTTGTTGTCAGGTGAAAAGGTCTCTGTTAATGATTACTGGTCACTGATGCCACCATTATGCTTTCTTAACCTTGGCCCTTGCTTGAGGCATCGTGAACCTCAGGTTAAACTCACGACCAGTCATCTGTCTTGTAATGAGATAGCAGTCCTGTGATCCTCTGGGACTATGGTAATTTTGCAGTGTCTTGTTAGTCAATAGACTAGTCAACTTCTTATGGCCAGCAAGAGCTGCATGAGTACACTCTCTTAACTCCAAATTGTCTGCAACTCAACTTCAATTAGTACTTGTTCAAACAATTGTTTCTATGATGCCTGTATGGCTGCCTGGTTACTTGCTGTCAAAATGTAAGCACTCTTTCCACTACTGGCCTTTAAAGCTGCCTGTTCTCTTTTCAGTCTCTAGGTGTTGAAAACAAAACAGAAAATAAAAAGGCATGATCCTTACATGGTAAATTTTCCAATAGAACTGACTGTGGAAGAAAAGGACTAAATGAACTAAAAGAAAAAAAAGAACAGAAGTATGGGATAGATTCTAGTTCAGGCCTCTTGTGTTTTGCCGATAGGCTGGAGAAGCTGCAGGAGACTCATGATAACAAAGTGTGGAGCTGGATGAACACAGCAGGCCAAGCAGCATCATAGGAGCACAAAAGCTGACATTTCAGGCCTAGACCCTTCTTCAGAAAAGGGGGATGAGGAGGCGTCTCTGAAAATATAGAGAGAGATGGGGAGGTGGATCAAAGATGGATAGAGGAGAAGATAGGTGGAGAGGAGACAGACGAGTTAAAGGGGCGAGGATGGAGCCTGTCGAGTTGAGTATAGGTGGGGAGGTAGAGAGGGAATAGGTCAGTACGGGGAGGACGGACAGGTCAGGGGGGCAGAATGAGGTTAGGAGGTGGGAAATGGAGGTGTGGCTTGATCCATCCCTGCCCCTTTAACTCGTCTGTCTCCTCTCCACCTATCTTCTCCTCTATCCACTTTCGATCTACCTCCCCCTCTCTCCCTATTTATTTCAGAAACCCCTCCCCATCCCCCATTTCTGATGAAGGGTCTCGGCCCGAAATGTCAGCTTTTGTGCTCCTCAGCTGCTGATGGCCTGCTGTGTTCATCCAGCTCCACACTTTGTTATCTCGGATTCTCCAGCATCTGCAGTTCCCATTATCTCTGCAAGAGACTCATGTTGACTTTCTGGGGAAAGCTGACCAAAACACTGTCAGGTCATGGTAAGGCCAACAGGAAGGCTTTCCCATTGAACCAAAAGCCCAGGGCAGAAATGCCCCTGACCCCAGCCAGAACCTTCGGCCAATTAGAGGCCAGTAGCTCTTGTCCTCAGCAGCGCCACCAAGAGGGTCATGATCGCTGACAGACTGGTTAGAACAAGTGTCCCAAGAAGAGGAGGACATTGGAAAAATGTGAGTGGGGTGTTTTCAATTCAGAGTCATGCAGATAGTGAGGCTCAGGGATGGGGAGCAAAAGAAGGAATAGTGCATGGCAACAGGCCCACCTGCCCTTACCTAAAATCCTGTAGTTGACCTTAATCTCCTATTAAGGACCTCAGTTAATGGGGGTAGGGAGATCAACCAGGTCATTCCACTCTATTTTTGTGGAGGTAGGAATGCAATGGGGTTTGAATATACCATCATCCTGCCTAACTAATTGCCCTTCCCACCTCCATGTTTCTACCTTTGGGAACAGAAAGTTCCGCCTCTCATCTTTAAAAGGACTCCCCCTCTTCTACTGAAAAGAGAGGTAAATGGGAATGCTGTTGCTGGAAGGGAAAAATCTTCCACTCTTGCACCTCAAACTAACTTTCTGTTGGAAAATCAGGTATAAAAAATGAGGGAATCTATTCTATCTCCACATCAACTTTGCTATTCAGTTAGACTCTTCGTGAAACTTATCACACCCCTTTTAATCTGCCTTTACCTCACATGCATTGAATTCTTACCCAACAAATATCAATTTATCTTGCTTTTGAAAGTTTCAGTTGGTCCCCAGAATCCACAGGATTTTACAGAGAAGGGAGTTCTAAATGGTTACACGCATTGTGTGATCTCTTCATAGATTATATCCTTTTCCAGATGTGACAAATGTAATCGATTATTTCACCATGGTTGTGGTTTTATCCTGGAAATATACATCTTGTTGAAGAGAGGAATAATTAATAGAAGGCTTTAAATACATGAAACTGAAATGAGGAGGGAGGTTTCCCACTGAAGAAAGGTCTCTTGAGAAAGAGAACGTCTCTCGAGATAACATTTTAGGAATTTAATTCAATAATGAATAATAGATATTACCTGAGGTAAAATAACTGAAAAGACATTCATTAATGTGTCTGGGAAACAATTAGTCGATGAGAGAATAAATACAGTTCTTGTGGCTGAATAACAAAGTGAAAATTGTACAGGTAGGGTTTGCTCCCTGCATCTTTTTCGATTGTGACATAAAATCCAAACTTTAAGCTTAAGATTTTCAAAGTGACTGCACTTTGAAGTAAAAACTGACACAGAAGGTTTAAAAAATGCAACAAAAATTATCTACAGATAAAATGCAATTATATTATAGCAAAATTATCCACTTTTTTGGTGAACATGGTTTGTTTAAAACTCAATTCGTTTCATTTACTGAGGAAAAAAATGCAAATAACCTTGTGCTTTAATTGTTGATTCTCTTGATTAGTCTTCTGCATTAATAGTTAATTACTAATTAATTGAATTTGGGAGAATTCTTTACTAGATTGGTGAGAACTGGAATATTCCAATACATGTAATAGTTGCGACAAACAGCGTAGATGCATTTCAGGGGAGATAGATAAGTACGTATCTATTTCAAACATGTTATAGGATCTTTTCTTTCAACCTGAGATGACAACCCAGTACACCTTTAGCACCACACTAGCATTACAGTCTTGGTTTTATGCAACATATGGCATGAGACTTAAACCCACAAACTTCTCACTCAAAGCTGAAAGGTCTACTGGCTGAACCACAATTGATGGACACATAACTGGATTAATTCATGGCTTATCTGTATAATAGTTCCACTAATCCATCTATGTTTTCGATATTTTTGCTGATTACAATTCTGCCAATTTTAGTATGTAATGACTGCCATGTGCATATGCTTGTTCATTTATTTGGGTGAGTTTTTTAAAATATTCAGTTGTGGAACCTGGTGTCACTGGCTAACCAGCATTTATTGCCTGTTCCTCTTGCCTTTGAGAATGTGGTGGGGGGCTGCCTTCTGCAGTCCACATGCTGTACGTAGACCCATAATACTGTTGAGGAGGGAGTTTTAGCATTTTGACATGGTGACACTGAAGGAATAGTGATACATTTCCAAGTCAGGATGATAAGTGGCTTGGAGGGTAATTTTCAGGTGGTGGTATTCCCATCTACCTGCTGCCCTTGACCTTCTAGATGGAAGTGGTTGTGGTTTTGGAAGGCGTGGCCTGAGAGTCATTGGTGAACTTCTGCAGTGCATCATGATTTCTGCAAGAGTAATATTGTCAGCACGTTCAGGGAATTTCCTCCTTCCCTTTCAAAGGATCTTGATGTTTAGCTGAACTACTGGAACTAGAAGCCAGGTCCTTAGCTAAGTGTTGCATCCAAAGGACAATATAACACCCATGAATTCCTCTGCTCAAATAAAACACAGGGTGGATGGAGCTGAGCCAGAACCTACTGATTGTATTCCTAGTTAGAGTTAAAATTTGAATTTGAATGGATTGTTGCATAGAATCAGATACTGTACAGCGCAGAATTAGACCATACAGCCCAACAGTGTTTATATCGCACACAAGCTTCTTGTTCTTTATCCAACCCTGTCAATATATCTTGTGACTACTTTTTCTGGCAGGTACTTAGCTAGCTATGCCTTAAATATATCCATGCTTTTCACATTAGCTATTTTTTGTGGTATCACGATCCATATTTTAACTAGTTTCCAGATAAAGAGGTTCCTTCTGAAAGCCTTGTTGGATTTATTAGTGGCTATCCTATATTTATGAACCCTGGTTTTGAACTTTCCACAAACACATCTTCCCTATTCATTAATGAACTAATTAAGCATACAGCATGGAAGGAACTGAGTCCATGCTCATTGGTACTTCACCGGTCTGTTAACATGTTTCTCATTCTCTTGCCATAGGTGAAAATGAGCAGAATCCTACCCTGGCTTTATATCAGCAAGAGAGGAATTGTTTCACAAAGGCAACTAACTCTGTGGACCTGAGGTAAGAGTTTTCTATCACTTGTCTACTTACAAAACACACCAACAAGCCTATTACAATAACCTTAGCTTAGATTGTCACAGATAATCCACAGTTAGATTTACAAAGTTGTTCTTTTACCAAATACTCAGGGTCAAGAATCACATGGACCATTGTAGGGCTTTACTTACAATAATTTGGAAAGAGCTGGGGAAAAAATAAGGTTAATTTTGTAGGAAAATGTAGTTAGTGTTACATTGATTCTGTGAAGTTTCCAATTCCCAAAGCTTTCAGAAAAGCCATAATTTTCTCATTCTTGTGCAAAGCAGTTTCTTTGACAGCTTTTATTATCTGTGTGAGGAACTGAAGTTAACATTATTCACACAAAATTCTTTTACATGATGTTCTATTCAAAAAGTACTTTCGGGCTTTTAAAACTTTCCTTTCACAGAGCTGCAGGTCTCCAGCTGATTCTCAGTTTTAATAGCTTACATGCGAAAGACTACAAAAATGTCACTCAAATTTTTCCCTTCTCCAACTTTCTCTCTTTTGAGGATGCTCACACACTGGGGAATTTCTTCTCCGCGAATCAGCAGCCTTCTCCTAAATACTTCTGCTATGAATCCATATTTGTGTGCCAACCAACAGTGAGCGTCAGCAGTGCATTCCATCTGGAATTAGTGCAGCTAAACCTGATCACATCCTTGCCTCTCCTGACAGCTGCATGTTAAAGTTCTCAATCAGAGGTCTTAAATAGAGGTGAGAAACAAGAAGACCAGTCCCTGAACTATTCCATTCAGTTGAAAAACTGTAAAGCATAGCATCAGATCATTCAGCCTAACTGGCTGACATCAGAGTTTCCACTTCATATAAGCCTCTTTATCCAAACCTAACAGCATATCTTGCTTTTCCTTTTTTTCTCATGTACTTAGCTAGCTTTCCCTTAGATACATGAATGTTTTCACATCAACTGTTTTGTATAGTAGCAAGTTCCACATTCTAATTACTTTCTGGGTAAAGAGGTTCCTTCTGAATTGCTTGTTAAGTTTATTAGTTCCTATCCAATATTGATGAACCCTGGTTTTGAACTTGCCACAAACAAAAACGTCTTCTGTATTAATTAACTGGACTAATTCAGCACAGAATATGGGGATTGATTTGGAAACTACCTGTTCTGTGAGGCTCACTAAAAGGGTGGACAGTGTAATTACCAGTTGAAAGCTTATAACTGGCCTTCAACACACTGTTTTGGCTTGTGTTGAATTGAATAAGGCTCTTGTTATCTTGTTTCTGATAGTCCTGTTAATACCTACCATCTTTTAAGGAGGATGTTGAGACCACACTGATATGAAGTTACTGATATGCTAGCTCTTGAACCACGTAAAATGCTTATCAAAGCTCATCGTGACTGACTTGTTGTTTCATTCTCTTTCACTTGCCAGCTTTTTATCTGGGTTTAAATGTCATTCTCAGCAGCAGCAGCACACTATCTGACCTGGATGCCTGCCTACATTTCCACCCCCTTCTCTTTATACTTTAAAAACACGCACACACCACACAAGCGTCTGCTTGTTGAGAAGTACAGTTTAAATGAATCCACCAGCCACTGTGTATCTTGAACAAGCTGGGAACTGAGAGTATAGGTCAATAATGGCTATTGCCAGGAATTTTCATGTGGATATTAACCTTGGTTCACACCCTCTTTAGCAGAAGAACACTATACAACTCTTCCATACCACGCTGACAGAAATTTTGCCCCTTTCTAATAGCAATAATGCGTAATATGTGCATCCTAGCAATCAGTGTCAACCATTTCCATGCCTTTTGAACAAAATACAGAACATTTACAAAGAAAGCCCACATAGAATCTCCCTCTTCAACAAATTAAGCTCCTTTAGAATCTCCAGGAAAAAAGGTGAATATACAAACTTATGAATTAGGAGCAGGGGTTGGTCATTCAGCCTCTCTGAGCCTACTGATCTGATTGTGTTCTCAACTCCACTTTCCTCTCTAACCTGATACCCTTTGAGTCCCTTATTAGTCAGGATTATAGGGATTGTAATGAGGTCCGACAGCTGAACCTCATAGAATTTTATCAGCGCTGTTAACCTGGACTAAAAGGGAGCCCTGGCTGACATATAAAAATGTGATTGCCAGAGATACTGGCACTCTGAGACCTGACTCTGAAGGGGCAGTATCAAAGTCAACGACTGTTATTTTGTAAATAAAGAGAGATTTCATGATGAGGTGTGTGCCTCTGTGAAGTTATTTCAAAGTGAAGATGGATTGATTTTTCAAAATCAAAAAATGTCCAGTCCTAAATGCTCCTTATTGTTGGCCATGTCTTCTGTTGCCCAAACTTTGAGCCTGGAAATCTCCTTCCTCAGACCTTTTTGTCTCTCCACCTGTCATTCGGATCCCTTATGATTTCCTTAAAACTCACCTCTTTGTTCAAGTTCTTGGTCATCTGTCATAATATTTTGTTGCAGGAGTCAGTGTCAAATTTTGTTTAATGGTGTATATATTAGAACATACAGTCTGAAGTATATTGTCCATTGTCTCTTCATTCTTTTCCACAGCTACATAAAATTGTCTGCAACCCCCAATGATCATCTTCTTCAACTCCACCCAGTTAATGATTTCTTGTACAATTTGGCAACATTATTGTATGAAGGCCAGAGAATTTTGCTTCTGCAGCTGAACTCCTAACTTCAGTTGTACAGTTGAAGCAGGCAGAGTACTGTACCAGTCCAAAATAAGCATCAGAGAGTACAAAAGATGGGGTTGAATGGAGCTGTGAAGTGGAACCTAAATTTGTATTGTCAGAAAAATATAAAGTCACAGGGAGGTAGCCCACAGGGGACAGTAAATGAGCTAGAAAAAGAGGAATGAGAATAAGTCAAAAGCTCAGCAATGAAAGGGTCGGTTCACAGGAAGAGGAAATGCCAGCAATGAACTCACAAAAGGAGAGAAGGAAGATTAGATTTTCAGAGAGAAAGGATACAGGGATGGAGTTCAAGTAATAAAGAGAATAAGGTTATCTTGGGAATTTGTTTGGAAAACATCCCCAACATGATTTTTACAATTTCATAATTAGGAGTCGTAAGACTTGAATGAGGGATTTTTTTTTCAAAAGCATTATGGAGCTTTGGAATTCTTTACCTAGAGAGTTGTAGTTGTTCAATTATTAAATATGTTTAAGAGAAAAGTTGTTAGATTTTGGGGTAATGAGACACCAGGAAGGCAGAAGATTAAATATGATCTTTGTGAAAAGTGGTGCCAACTTGAAGGGTGAAATGGTCTACCTCCACTCCTATGTCTTATTTTCTGATATTAGAAACATTTGTAATGTGGAATAGTTATATGTTTGAGGCATCTGGTTCTGAAAAATCTTACTTTTGTAGCAATGTATATCTTAAAATGTCTACCATTGTCCCAATATATGACCTAACCAGACTTTGCTACAGTACAGTTCCACATATCGTGTCTGCTCTCTCCACCAAATGACTAGTTTAGGTAAACTATGGATGATGTGAATTGTAGAATAGCTCAGTCCCATTTTTTTTTCATCACAGGGTAAGGCACATAACTGGTGTGACCAGCATTTATTGCCTTTCTCCAGTTTCTTTGAGAAGGCAGTGGTGTGAAGTTAAACTGAGGCCCACTCTGAGATGTATGTAAGACATCTCAACGCCACTAGTTTGAAGCAGAACAAGGCAGTCTCCCCTAATACACTAGCTCTGGCCAATGTTCATCACTCATCCAACATCAATACAAGATTATTTGGTCAGAATCATTTTACGAATTGTGAAAGTATAAATTTGTTGCTCCATTTCCAACACACAAGAGTAATTACTCTTCTACAATATTTCGTTGGCTTTCATTCACTTTGAGATATCCTGCAATTGCGAATGGTGTCATATAAATATATTTCCTTATTATCAACACGTCATTTGTGGCTAAGTAAGTTAGCAGTATCAGAGCGTTGAGGCTGTGATTATCTTGGTCTCACTGGCTCAGTATCTTATAATGAGGTGCATTTACAAACTGAAAACAGTTCAGAACCCATCAATATTGATAAAAGTCTTACATGGTTAGAATTGTTCCAATAGTCACTGTTCTGTACTCTTTTTGTGCAATAAATAGTTGACAGGCTGTTTCTGAAACAATCAGACACTTGATGAGATCATATCTTTTGGAACAAGATGAAACTATATCTCTCAGATGTAGCAATTTAATAAGCCTTCACTCAAGTCATGTGCAAAGTGAGGGGTAGAATAGATGAAATTTCATTTTGTAAACTTCTTTTTTGTAAAGGGCTGACATTCTTGATCTTTCCAAGCTCCAAAATTGTTGTACTACATATTCCATTGTCCTTCCACCACCTTCCTCACAACGAAATCAAGATTTATCATTCTGCCCATCCTTCTCCAGTTCTTCTCAAAATGGTGGAACTCCTCATCTCTTTCCAGGTTTTAAATCCCATGGATTGTGTTGCCTAACTGAAACATTTTGATTGATCTCATCCTTTCCATCCTCTATAGCCTTGATGATATTCTGAATAAAGTGATTTTGGACTTCATCTGGCCACCTCAATGAGTAGAAAATATTCATGCTATAGGCCACAATAAAACCCCAAAATAATTCACCAGACGCATAAATGATCAACACAGTCATTTTTTAAAATAAATAACTCTAAAATTTACTGTAGCAACTACTCCACAAAGTTAATCCTTCAGAAAGTCTATTCATTATACATAGATGACAAGCAAATCAAGATTTAATTTCACCAGATAACATTCAGCACATATTTCTATTCTACAAATGGGGAAAGGAGTACCAAACTCCATTGGCCTCCCTAGTTATAGCATAGAATGTTAAAACACCAGAGGCTGAGTCGGGGCATGTTGTATTGTAGTCAAAATTTTATTCAAACTGACACATCAGCAACTCCCCTCACAAATTGCCTCTTCCCCACATATTTAAGTACACATAACTAGTTAGTTGTCATCCAATTATCCCTCAAATAACACATAACTATTACCTGTGATAACAAGGTGTAGAACTGGATGAACACAGCAGACCAAATCAGATTTTCTGAAGAAGGGTCCAGACCCAAAATGTCAGCTTTAGTGCTCCTCTGATGCTGCTTGGCTTGTTGTGCTCGTCCACCTCTACACCTTGTTATCTCAGATTCTCCAGCATCTGCAGTTCCTACTATCTCTAACAGTCATATACACTCATATCTTCCAGGCACTACCAGATAATAACAGGGAAACCTTTTCCACTGACATTTTGTCTCCTGACATGACAGGGAAGTCAATCCACTGGCAGAAAAATGCCTTTGAGGGCTCTAGGGAGCTGGATGCTGTTTATATACCAGCTCCCTAGTCATGGAAATGAATGAGAATGCTGGGCTGTTAGTCTGCCTTCCCCAAGCCCCCATCCACCCATCTGTGCCACCATCTTGAACCCATCAGTACCCTGCTCATGAGGGAAATCCAACCCTTTGATTTTTGACAACTGATTTAGGGTTTTGTTAATATTTTGGAGCTAGTTTTAATGTTGAATGCTAAGCTTGTTATTATTTTAATAATTAAACAAGAAAAATTCCTTATTCTGATCTCATTCTCATGAAATATTTGGACAATAGTGTAAATTGGATGATCTATAAGACCATAAGACATAGGAGTGGAAGTAAGGCCATTCGGCCCATCAAGTCCACTCCACCATTTAAATCATAGCTGATGGGCATTTCAACTCCACTTCCCTGCGCTCTCCCCGTAGCCCTTGATTCCTTTTGAGATCAAGAATTTGATCTGCCTACATATTTGTCCTGATTTTCATTTCAAAATTATGATGCTTGCTCCCACATCTAAATTGCCTATTTTACATTTAAGATGCGGCCATTAGATTAGGTAAATGAGGCAAGAACAACTACAAAACGAGTAAAATGTTTTCACTCCAAAAATATCCACCTTCATCTCAGAAGAAGAGCTACAAAAAAAAGCCAAGAAAATTAACTTCCACACAAGCTAACAGCCAGGCACACTCCAGAAAGCATTGTTTTTAAGTGAAGTTAAAATGTTATAAAAGCTGCTTTTTGTCGGCTTCGCCAGGGCCAAATCCCAAATAAGCAAATTCAAAACTGGGACTCTCAGAAACCATCAGCGTTCTTTTGCATCTTGCTGTTGTACATAATAAACAATGAGACAAGGTAATGGGCCAACTCTTGCAGTCAGCAATGGCGCTTGGCACATTGCCACTACTAGAATGTTTACCGCTTTCCATCTACGCGGCACATTTTCAATCAATAATTCTCATGGAGATTGTAAGAACGAGCCTTTGCAGATGCTCCAGCGCAAGACTGACAAGCATAGCGGAAGACAGGACAGTAAAGAAAAGATATGCCCCTTTTTATAACAATTTATGCCATATTTAGGTAAATTCTCAAATGCTTCAAGTCTTTCAATGAGCAAATAGGCTTGTGAGCAGTTAAGGGAGTAAGTGGATGAGTGAGTAGATTGGTGAATGTGAGGGTGAGTGATGTGATAGTACCCTAATTACCAATGCTCAAACTTTGTGATCTTTGCCACGCCTGACAGTATGTGAGGCAGGATAATGGCTATTTGGGGAAATTTGCTGCCACCAGCTCTCCTTTGTCTGTGTTTCTGGCAATGTAATGAGCAGTTGTAGAGTATACACCTCTGTAAAGTATTTACAGAGAGGCACTTGTCTAATTAACAAGATGGTTGTTGAACAATTGCAAAATTCCAATGATATGACTAGTCAGGCATAATCACTAGAACTTTCAGGCACTGTACAGAAAACATCTGCACCCCCAAATGCTATTATTGAGCTCTCACTCCTACCTGGATTTCCCAGGCAAAATGGATGCTTTCCCAATATTTTCGGGATAAAAGTTCAAACACTTACTTTCTTCCCTGGCCGCAGCTCGAATAAGTTTTTCTGAGCCTTGGGTCTATTAAAATTACTGAGCCTTGGTCTATTTAAATCTTTAATTTCTCCTAAACTTTCTCCTTCAACTACCCACTTTGACTTCTCTACAGATTTATTTCTTTCCAGAGTATATGAATTCTGAAGCCTTCCCAATTTTGTAGCCCAAGTATGAATGACTTTTTTTTCGCTGTCCTTTGTTGCTGTGCCTCGTGGAGCCTAATCTTGATGGCTGCAACCTGTTTGAGAGATGATACCTCTTTGACAGACTCTTACCTTCCTTTTCTGGTCTTAGCGCTGTTTTCATGAAGTTACCCTCTTTTTTTTCCTAGGACCACCTAACTTTGTTCTCAGAGGCTTCTCTTGCTCCTTTTAGAGTCTAGTCCACCAAGGTTTCTGTCTTATTCCAAGTTGGATTGGCATTTTTGTATCTTTCTGGAATCCAAATTCTTTTTGTGCCTCTTACCAACTTCTAATTGAAAGTTTGCCTTTGGGATGCTGTTGTTTCCATGATTGCTGCAATCATTTTCTGGGCAGAATTTTTTGGGGTCCGAATGAGTTTGGATGTAATGAGATGTATGACAGAATCGGGTGACCAGCACAGCAAAGCCCATCTTGATGCTGGGAGCAACTCATTCTGTCTTTTAAGCTTTTCATAAGACACATGGCAAGATTCTTGATAGGCCGCAACAAAATTCCAGTTGTTGAAGAGTAATGATTGTTCATGCCTTGTTAATGGGACAACTTACCTCATTAATGTTCAGCCGCTTGTCTTATCAAACTCGCTGAACAAATTTAACATTGGGAAAACTCATCCCAGAGGCAAGCAGACTCTCCTCAGCTTCAACTTTTGAAGGATAGGAGGGGGCAGGCAAATTAGAGGTGGAGGTGGAGGATCCAGCCACCTCCACAGTGTCCAGAGTGGAAAGCGTAGAGGAAATTGCGTGTGGTACCACCTATTGTCTCCTTGTCAAGAAGGGCCGCTTAGACTGCTGCCAATGTCCCCCACACCTCTGTCACAATGTCTTCGGTCTTGAGGACCAGTGGCAAGGCAATTGGTTGCTGGAGTATGCACATCCCTAGAAATCACTGAGGATGCTAGACCTGGCTGACCAGGGCAGCTGCCAACCTGCCCCTGGAAATAGACAAATGGTCACATGATTCACAGCACTGCTATAGCTTCTAACACAGTGAGCACCATTGCAAATCTGTCTGCCACTGCTGGTCTTCCCCATGCATTCAAATGATTCGAAGCATTCTCTCCGTCATAGGAGGTGAGGACCCAGATGTCAGGCAGTTACATAAGTGAACCGATTCATTCTGTCTTGTTTTGAACTACCTTCCCCTGTACTGGCAGAAAGGAGGAGAATGAGTGAGCTTAAAATGGGTAATATGGCAGAAAGTTGATGAAATGTTCTGAAGGACTGAGGACACAGTATGAAGGTCATGCGGAAATAGCAGTATGGGAGGTTGTGGGCATGGGGAATGGTGATGGTGGGAGGCTGCATGAGATAGGGCGGTGCAGGCTATCTTGAGAGTTTTAAAGCATGAGTCTTGGTGGAGATGGATGCAGTGGCATATCATTTTAATCCCAGCCTCTCTCCTTTCGTCACAAATCTTGACAAGGAATCTTCATTCCCAATCATTGATACAGCTTTCCCCTTTCCTCCTATTTACACCCAGAGTCTCCTCCTCCCAGTTCAGACTGACAACCTTCACCAGCCACTTCCCAATCTCTTTGCAGAAATTCCCATCCAGTGAATGCAGAGAATAAATGGACATGAGGTTTCTGTCCTCCCTGAGCTCGCCTTTAGGCATTTGTAATACGATGTGACAGGTGTACCACCCCAGTCAAACTCCCCACCTGCCACTGTCCCCAGAGCAGGTTGCACCCAGCAACCCAACCAGAAGCAAGAGATCCTTAGGGATCTCCTCCCAGCCTCACTGGGTAAGTGAGAAAACAAGAAGAGTAGTGGTATTTCACTGGCAGCCGAGACCTCCCACTTATTCTACACCTCTCACGTCCCTTCACAGTGCCAGACTGTGTCAACCTCAACAGGTTCTTCTTTCCCTGCTGATTCTGCCAGGTCCATTCCCTTGGCCCTGCTTTCACTATATAGTAGGTAGGGACAGTGGGAATCTCGTTCATCCATTCATGTGTGTCACTATTGAGATGACGAGGCATTTGGCTATATTGAAACCCTACTAAATAGCAGTGCACTGGCTGAGTTTGACCATCGCTCAATGATGTGGCAAAGGTCAAATCTGTATAGCTCAACCAAGCTAGTTCTTACAGACCCTGGGGAAAGGGCACCAACAATCACGAAGCAGCGCACCAAGTGTGGGAACTAAGACCAAAGGTTATTACAACCATTTGGTTAGCATGTATACCTATACTAACAGCATTTGATGTACTTTTGTGAATATTAAACAAACACCATCTACCCTCCTCCTTACTAGTAATTAAAATGAGCATCCGTATTAAAAGTAGAAAAGTATTAAATTAATCTTAAAACCAGCAAATAATAAAATGCAAATATAAAATTAAACAATAAAACATGCAAATATACTCAGCAAGCATTAAAATTGTCCTCAGAGCATAATCGAAGTCCACCTCTTTAGCAATCATTAAAGATTTGCAACACAATAAGACAAGACATTTCCTGGGTTAAAAAATTAAAATTCAGTATTACAAGTTTGTTTATTTCCTCTTGTCCCATAAGAAAACCATAAAACAGCAGTGCATCCCCATTTGTTAGCGCCATAACCTGTTCCGTTGAATGTTTATTTTGATTCACCTTTTCATCCCAAGCCTTTTCCAATACTTTCTCCTTATTTTCAAATGGCACCGTTACATCTACAATCACAACTACAGGACCGTTTTGAGAAATTATAACTGGCTTCCATAATTTACCAGTGTCATCTCTTATCCAGGGGTGTCAAAAGTCCTTCCAACCATATTTACCTTCATGCTGCTATAACTTTCCTGTAATCTTGCTCCGCCTCTTTATTTGCACATTTTTCAATGATGGATACCATCCTGAGATATGAGGATGCATCTCTAATGAAGCTTTACACCTCCAGCACTTCTTACTAAAAGATGGTTTTCCATGGGTCAATGTTGTTATGTGTTGGATATAAATTGCACACAATAGCAATTTGGATGTCTTCATTGTGACTACCGTCTTGACCTAAGCTTTCAAAATTATCATTCTTGAACTATTTCACTCCTAGTCCTGGCACTTACAGGACATCCATTTCAACCATGCTGTCCCCCTCCAATCCTTGTAATTTGGGTTTAACATGCTCATCAAACCCCTTCTCTCTTCAATATCCATTTCCGCTTCAAGCTGTATACCAGCATCTCCAGGGGACCAGATTCCTCACATTACCTTTAACTTTGTTAGTTCCTCTATTACATCCGAGTTACTCTCCTTGCTAAACTGAAATGATGCCTCTTAACCTCAGACTGTTCAAGTGCCACATGCCTCCTCAAAACAGCAAACGGGATTTGCACTCGAAATCCCCAAATCACCATCTCTATTGCGAGCATATAAAATCCCAGCTGATGTATGTAAGGGGAGATGTAAAATTTCCTTAATAAAACCTTGAATAAAAGAGTCCAAACTCCATAAAAGATTCTGAGGTGCCTCTGCTAAGACTAAATGATACTGCAACCTAGGCCTAAAATAATTCTTAAAATTCTCAATTTTCTACATTGGATGAAGGGCCGATCTTATCAAATTGTCCACCCACTCTTTCAATTTGCTCTCTCTGTCAACCAGTTTTATACCTATCCACAGATCCACTTGTGCGCCCAGGTATTTCTTGGTCTCATGTCAGATGATATACTGAACGTTACTTCCACCAAGCTTCCATTCCTTCAAATAATTTTACAACAATGTCTTACCTTTGTACATGATTGGAAACCCTCTGGTTTTCTTGATGTTGATTGTGAGACCTGTGTTGTCACAAAAGCATTGAACAATCTTAACGTTCTTAACCATTCCTGAATGCCATTAACATCATAATTCCAGAGTTAACCTACATGGTATTAGGCTGGTCTGTAGAGTTTTTTGAAATGAAGTATGGACTCCATGTCTATGTCTTTATTGAGTTAGTCACCTACTAATAGATGTCCTGACCTTCTCCCACCATGGAAATTGAGACCTTCTTGTAACAGTGCATTAAGTTACTATTCATTCATCTCTAAGGATTGGCAACTAAATCCCTTTCTCTTTTTGCTCTCAGTCATCTGTGGGAGTCAGATATAACTTGAAGACAACAAAGGAAATGATTGAAAGTCTCTTCTCCTTCATTGGGACTTTGTTGGAACAGTGTATTAAGATTCATTCACTTGGCACTATGTTGTGACGGAATATCAGTCTCTAATTCACCTGTGGATCAGGGTGTGATCCAGGCCAGTCAGAGGAAATAGATGAAGTCCTTTTCTGTCTGTGGAGATTTGATTGATGCAGTAGCTTGGAATTCTAATCTTCCCCCTCTGGGAGAAAAATAAAACCTGCATTATATGATGTAGTCAGGAGTTACAGGCCCTGGATCCCATGTCTCTGATTCATTGCTGTGCAGCAGGCGATATTTTTAGAAAGGTTAAGTTATGTGGTTTCCCTCAGAGCTGGGTTGTTTAAAGTGGTGGTTACTTGCACCACACAAAGTAAAATTATACCAGGGTTGTGCTCAGTTTGGCTGATCCCAGTTGGAATACGTGAATAGTTCAATCAGTCCTTCAAGCCAGTTTGACCATTTTAAATAGATCAGGACTCAACCCATTGTATCCACCTTGGTTCCTTAACCATGGCTAACAAAAATTTATTAATCTCAGTTTAGAAATTTCAAATGACTCACAGCCTCTACTGATTCTTGTGGAAGAGAGTTTACATTTTCACAAAGCTTTTTGTGAAGATGTCCAGCAAGACAACTTCACTTTCTAAAATATTATTTCACAGGACTTGCATCACAAACAAAACCAGTCTGTTATTACTCTTAGTGGTGAATCTTTTCCTTGAACCATTATTACACCGCAGAACCATTGTGATGAAGGTGTTCACTATTGTTTGGCAGGAAGTTCTATGGTATTGACCTGGCACCAAGGAAGGAACAACTTACATCCATCCGAATAGAAGTGGATTGTGACTTGGAGTGGAGCCTGGATAAGTTGGAACACAACACTGTCTTTCAGCTTAAGGATGGGAAAATCCCACTCTTTACTGCTGTTGAGTGACCACCACAAAAATGCACAAAGTCATGTGTAATCCTTTCAGGCAGTCTCTCATGATTGAAGCTGATTGCCTCCACTCTGGTATAATGAGTTCTAAGAGGGTTGATCAGCCCAATGTGTCTTATGAAAACTCTGCCACATGTGGGACAATTGGTTTTTGAAGAGTTGAAGCTATTTAGAGTTTTTAATACACTTTCTCTAATGCCTCAACTTTGTCTCTGCCAGTTCTTGATGAACTTTCTTAATATATTTGGTGCCTTTCTGAATGAATCTTCTCCATTTTGGTTAGTCACAGGCCAGGGACTCCCAGAATTACCAAAATATTTGACCTGTTCAGGGTTGCTTTGAGGACCTTTGTGAGGTGTTTCTGCTGTCCTCTAGAGGTACTTCTGCAATCACCAAGGACCAAGCTCAGCAATTGCTCTAGGAGTTTGATGTCAGTGTTATGAATCCTGTCGATGGTATCCAGGCCAAATTAGATTCCAGAGTGAAATGTTTTCTTTACTTTTGTTAACATGGTTATCAGACTCTGAAACGTAGTTTCATAATACTGCAGAGTTTCTTGAACAACAGAACAAAAGTCTATTAAACAAAAGAAGAAATAAATAAAACTCAAACCATCTAAATATTTAGAAGAATCTTAAAACACATAGCAAAATAAAGTTTTCCATTTATTTCACAACATCATCAACTTACAGACTTTCAAATCCATTGAAGACACACACCATCATTCAACACCATAGGGTTTTACTAAATCCTGGCACTTTCTTTGCCATGAACTGTAGTCACAGTTTGATGAGCCTTTCCAAATCTGACAAAATTGATTCTTCCACAGCTCTGAGAACCTAGGTTTTCTTAGTTCTAATGATCTACAGACTTATAACTAAACTCTCCAGGTTTGGACCTTTCAAAAATTAAACATTTTTATTGAGATGACTGTGTTTTTCCTGAAATGTACTATGCTTCTGTAAGGAGACCAACTAAATTTGTTTCTGACCACAGACAAGTCTCCTCCGATCTGCCCTAAAAACTTCTGATCTTTGGGTTTTCTGAACTAAAATCAATCTTTCATTATTCTGAACTTGAAACAAGCTAATGACCTTCAATATTTACTCACCTTCATAAATCTTACTGTGTGAACACCTTATTCCATTAACAGTCCAGAAATTTGCATTCACCTGCTTTCTGACATATACCGGATTAGATCGCTGTTCTATAAAGGAACTCTGATCTTGTTTTGTTTTAGAAAAAGTCCTTCAGAAAAATAACCAACACCCGTATGTTTCTACTTGAAATCCAAACTAAAAAATGAAATATACATAAATCACATATGTTTCATCACAGTCAGATATGCAGACAATATCTCCTGGCCAGCAAAGTTGGTTTTATGCAATATTTTTAATGGCATTCAGATCTTATCCTGGGCATATTGGCCTGAGAGTGGATGTAGCTGTTGGACTGTCTCTGTTATGACTGGATTGAGATGATCTTGCAAACAGACCTCTGGTGGTCCTTCTCCAGTACTTTGAGGTGCTTGACCAAATCTCCTAAGCTTCTCAGGGTGCAGGGATCACTGCTACCTGGCAACCCATGACTTTGAGAGATACTTGTTTTGAGACATAGAGATGCAGAGCAGAGACAGTGCTGAAAGTAGAATGCAGCATAACCTTTCAAATAGAAGTTGATCAATACTTGGGGAAAAAAGAGAATTTAAAAGAGATGGTGAAATACAGCTAAGCAAGAGGTACTTTCTGAGACCTAGTAAAGTTATAAAAGACTGAATGGATTCCTTCTATGCTGTAAAGTTCTCAGAACCTGAAGATAAATCAATCCTCACTGTTTTAAAAACAATAGCTAGCAGTGTTTTGGCATCATTTTTGCTACGCACATTGCAGAGATTCAAGTACATCTCCCATTGTCACCTGCTCAAGGAACACCTAGTGATGGACAGTAAAATGCCAGCCTTGATTGCGACATACATCCTAAAATCGAAGAAATAATATTTTCCCTTTGTACTGTCCAAGTGCCAAACACCAGCTAATAACTATCTATTTGCCAAATCTCAAACTGGACAAGAGTGGGCTTGCTGCCTGGATTTCTGATTTTCAATTTGTTACAAACATTTCAAATTAATGCCTTTCACCTTGTGAGTAAAAAAGTGAAAGACTGGATTGTTGATGGTGATAAAAATAGCTGCTGACTCTAAAATGGTATTAACGATTTGGCTGAGTGGACAAGAAGTGGAATTCAATGCTGAGAAGTGTGAGGTAATCTATTTAGGGATGATAAATGAAATTAAAGAATACAAAATAAACAACAGGATATTGAACAGGGTAGAGTAAATGAGAGATTTGGAGTTCATGTGTACACTTCCCTGAAGGTGGTTGGACGGTGAATAAGGTAACAAAGAAACCAATTGAATGCTTTCCTTCATTGGACGAGTTATTGAAAGTACAATGGGATGAATTGCCGTAGAAGACATTGGTTAGACTACAGCTGGAATTTTGTGTACAGTTCTAGTACTCTGGAGAGAAGAGAGGAATTTACAGGAATTTTGCCAGGGCCTGAAAATTACATCGAGTCAGAGAGTCATACACCATGGAAGGAGGCCCTTTTGTCCAAACAGTCCATGCCAAACATAACCCCAATGTAAACTAGCTCCACTTGCCTGCTCCTAGTCCATATCCCTCCAAACCTTTCCTATTCATGTACTTATCCATCTACAAAGGAAGATTGGATAGCCTAGATTTTATTTAATAGAACAGGGGTGGCTGAGGGGTGACTTATTGAAGAGCACAAAATTATGAGGGTCGACAGGGATGATCTGTTTTTCCTGAGTGAGAAGCCAATTACCTGATGGCATAGATGTAAAAGGATTGGCAGAGAATTGGAGGTGGAAAGCTGTTTCACCCGGAGGGAGGTGGGTATCTGGAATTCACTGTCCACCTTTGTGGTTGAGGCAGAAAACCTCAAAACATTTAAAAGGTACGCAGATCTACATTTGAAATGATGTAAAGTACAATGTTGCAGACCAGGTGGTGGAAAGTGGGTTTAAAATTAATAGCTAATTTTCTTTTTTTTCCGACTTGATATGTAAGACAAGTGCTGCTCCTGCTTAGCCTCACCAGTGGTCTATTCTTTATGATGAATAATTAACCAGTCCCTCACCTCAACATAGAGGAAGCAGGAGTTTAGCAGTGAGCTATCCGATACCAGAATGTGACATGGTGATCGATATATAGAATTCATTTGATTCTGAAGAACAAAACATTTATTAATTTATCGCTTTAAGAAGGCAGTCAGTCAACAGCTGAAATGTGAAAACCAATTGACCATGAGCGAGCAGCAACCATGAGAGCAGCAACAGGGTGAGTTCAGCAATTCAAGGACAAGCCTTCATCAAGAAACTTGTAAGAGGTGGAGGGAAAACAGTGTGGGCTAAAAAATGAGAAAAGACCAGCCACACCAAGAATGAGGAGATTCCGTAGGTAGCAACTACAGCCTCTGGGAGTACAGTTAGATATCTTTGGAGAAAAGTGAGGAGAAACCTTTTGAAAACAACACAATCATAACACAAGGAAGGAAATTACAATGAGAGTTCTCAGTTCAACAAAATTAGCATTGCTGTAATGGTATATTGGCTCCACAAGGCAAAGCTGCAAGGAACAGGGAAGGGATCCAAAAATTAATTTATACGGGGATAACTGTATCAGGAAGACCTCAGAATTAACATAAAATGGAAAAGAACATATCTGGGCAAAGGGCCTTGTCGGTGAAGAAAATTCAGAAGAAACTAAGATTTAAAAGAACCAGGAATCAGTAAGTAAATTAATGTTTTTGCAGCATGATTTATAGCAGTTGCAGCCAGAGAACTTTATTTTAAAAGTTGTTCAGGAGAAAATAGATTGTGTTTTAGATAATTAAAGGATGGAAAACATCCATTTTGCCCTTGAAGAAGCAAGAAAACTCCATCTTGGCTGCAGAAGATGAAAAAGCCCTGAAAAAGACTTTTGATAAATGAGGTTTTGAAACTTCATAAGTGGCACAGATGTGCGGTATTGCAAGGAAACAGATTTTAAAAGTTTGAAAGTTGTAAATCACTCCAAAGAGTATTTAACAAAATTTAACAGTTTTGTTGAAGAATCTAACGTAATAGCATAGAAACTGCAGTGTTAAAACATTGGCAAACAAAAAAACTCCTGCAACATGCAATGTGACTATAGAGAGAGTTGTAAACTTTTCAGCAATTGAATGTGAATCTGAATTGAAGAAAAACAAGAATAGAAACTTTAAGAACTGCTTATTATGAACAGGACTGAAATGGTACATAATTAGAACATTAATAACAATGTGAAAGCATATTGAGAAATATGGAAGGAGAAAAAGTACTTCCAAGTGGTTTCCAGCATAGAGATGGATCAAACAGAACACAAGATTGGATATCTTGGAGAAAACAGTTCTCAAGGTATAGAATTAGTTCAAAATCAATCACTAAATTCAAGGCAAAACCAATTAATATAATATTGTGTTTAGCGGGTCAAATGCTTGCTACAGTTAAATTGTGATGAATCAAGTTCAGGTAACCCAAAATTCCTCTTGTGGCAAAGTTGTCATCCATTTCCATCAACATAATAGAAAATATAGAACAATACCCATGATAAACTGAAGTTCCAGACTGATAACTTTGGATTATCTGAACTCATGCACTGCTATCATAGGACTGGGCAAAGCTGTCAGAGTGTACTTAGGCTGTGTTACCTGATGAGATCATAAGCAAGCCATATTTTGCCCTTAAGATCTCTCTGAAAGAATGTCATATCCTACAAGTATGGCTAAACACGAGGACTTAAAAGTGCCATTGACTGGAGACAAAATGAAGTTGATACAACAAATGGAAAACTGTGATGTGAACTGAAAATTGGATATTGCTAAGGAGGTGAAAATTCCACCATCAAGTTAGTCAACCATTTTGAAGCACATGGCGAACGTCTTGCAAAGGTTTGACAAGTAGGAATGCTTTCTAGCAAGGAAGAAGATGAGAATGTGTATCTATACCAACATTGAAGAAGCTCTGCCAATGTGGTACAAGGCAGCTCAAGCAGAGAATGCTCAACAGCACTTAGCCATCCAGGACCAAGCAGCCCACTTGATTGGTACCATATCCAAAAACATCCACTCCCTCCACCACTGATGGTCAGTAGCAGCAGTGTCCACTGTCTACAAAATACACTGCAGAAATTCACCAAAGATCCTTAGATAGCACTTTCCAAACGCATGACCACTCCTGGAAGGATAAGGCAGCAGATACATGGGAGCACCACTACCTGCACCTTCAATTTCCTCTCCAAGACATTCACCAACTTGAGTTGGAAATATATTGCTATTCCTTCAGAGTAGCTAGGTCAAAATCCTGAAATTGAATCACTAAGGGCATTGTAAGTCAAAGTGTAGCACATGGACTGTATAAGTTCAAGTAGGCAGCTCACCACCACCTTCTCAAGGGTAACTAGAGACAGGCAATAAATGTTGGCCAGCCAGCGATATCCACATCCCATGAGTGAATACAAAAAAAAGCTCAATTTTCTGGTCCATAGTGCATGGAAGGGGAGTTAGCCTGGCAAGAAACTGGACCACCAACGGTTCACCTCCAGTGATGGGAATCAGGGCCCACCCAAGACAAGGCATGGCATTGTCTCCCACAGGTAAGCAGTGAGGTTACAGTAGTTATGGCAGCAGTGAGAATGGTTGGCTGAAAAATCGTATCATCGACACCCTGAATGAGTATGCACCAACAGAAATGTTAACATGGATCAAACCAGGCTGTTTTACTGTCTTTTATGAGGTCACTCTTGTCACACATCAGAGATTAAATGTTGGGTAGACAGAATCCAGGCATAAATTTTCTGATCAGGTTTTTATTCCTAAACACACACCTTCAAAATAATTAAGACAGTTCCCTTGCTCAATTTGGACTGGGGTGTCTCCTGCCAGGACATGTGAAATGAGAACCCCACTTAACACTAAAGTGTGAGTGGTCCCTGTTTGATTCAACTTAGTGTGATTTTGTCGTACTAAGAGTCAATGTCATTGCTGTGGAGCAGCAAAACCTTATTTGTATATACAGTGCCCAGCCATGACAAAAGAATGCCAAATTTGTGAAAATGTAGGTCACTGCCAGAAAATATGCAGAAAAGGACACAGTTACAGAGCTGTAAAAAAAATGAGCTCAATGTGGTCAAACGATCCCCTTTAGAACAGAAAAGCAATACATTTAGAGGGAAAACTTCTGCTCCTAATGGCTTGAATTTCATAGAACCCAAGTGAATGGGTGCCTTGTTAGTTTTAAGCTGATACAAGCGCAAGTGTGACTTCTATCCAACCAGATACCATGGCTGATGTATCAGAAAGTACAGCATCCTGTTATCATCGAAAACAGATCAGAAGATTAAACTCAATGAGGACAGTAGGAAGAAATGAATGCTGGGAACAAGGATGAGAAACACAACTCACTGGAGCTTTTTACAGGACTCTTTCATCGGTGTCCATCAGAAGGTACGACAGTCTAGTGAACAAATAGATAATGCAAAACTGTCAACAGTCGTGAAAAAAGATGAATGCTGTTTATGCAACAAACTTATGGTAATATAACTGAGAAGTGAAAAATTCCAGTTCATCAATCAAACAACCACAGAGGATGACTGAAGACATCAAACTGATCACAAATTGAGGGAGTTGAGTTGTATGTGACTCCATCAAAGCCAGTGTACATCAGATTCAAGATGAGGTTTGAAGAAAAAGAAACTGCCTGAAAGTGAAAGTAAAAGTAATAGTTTTAATTAGAGACATCGTCTGGTTCAGAAATTGAGAATGCTAAAAAGGAAAAAAAAAATTCAACAGAATGTCTGTCCTCCATGATAGGCATTCATCCCCCGATGACATTATGGGACAACTACAAAAATTGGCAGAGACGGCCTCATCCTCAAAGAGAATTCAGGAGAATTAAAATGGATGAAGAACACTGTCCACAAGGAACAGCCCCTCAGTGAAAAATACAAGAAAAGTAAAAGAAACTCCAAGGATGAAATGAGCCACAAATCAGAATTAAAGGCAACAGACCTCAGGCAAAAGATCTTCCAGTCTTCCAAGTCGGAAAAAAGTGCATTCTGGGAAAATTGTGAAATGTCCAGATGGCCTATATTGGTGAAGTCAGGGCTTCAAGGGAGATGGGATAGTGGCGTCCGTCATACGGCTTACACATGATGGAAAACGAGAGAGTGGGAGAGGTTGTATAAAGTAATAATTCTGACAATGTTACCAATCATTACATTGAGATCCACCCAATCTGATATTGGGTGGAGGCAGCTCAGATCTGCTCAAGGTGCAGAGAAGGAAAAAAAGAATGTATTCGGTACAGCTGCTGATAGTTCCAAGTAATAATGCCTAGCATGTTAATGAAAGCTGTACCTGTTGTTATCATGCAAAAACTTACCTTCTTGTTTAAGACAAATGCCTCTTCTGTTTAGGCTCATCAGTGTTCTCTGCTTTACTAATGAAAATTAGACAGGTCCTCGACTCAGCATAGAAAAAGGAAAGTTGATGGTAATAATCTACCCAAACCAAAACACAATATTCCCGCTTCTGCACAGTCAACCAGAAAGCAAACAGACTTTTCATTACTTGACTGCATGACCGTTGACTGTTATGAAGACATTTTCACCTGATGTCCCGCTAATAACCGCTTTAACTAATAAATTGAATTATTCAATGACAATGAAAAAGCACTCATTTTAGAAAATTCCACTATGGTTTTTATCCTGGGTGTTGTCAGCAGCATTCTCCTCAAGATTAGTTTTAAATTCCTCGAGATTCTTAGCCAGTCCTGCAAGATTCACAGCCCTACCATTACCATTGTGAGCCTGGTACCTTCCAGATTTACTATAGTTGCTATATCTACTTACTCCCAGTTACTATGGCAACACACGAGTAGATTTCAAGCTTTCCTTTCATGTTGATCTTTCCAACTGATCCAGCAGAATAATGATCATTTTTAGACATAACTGCAGTTTTTTTACATCTGAGTGGAGAATCTGGAACAGTCACTAGGAGGGTTTTTTTTTATTGGCTTCCGACAGAAGTCTTTAGCCTGATAGTTTTCATGGTGACAGAAAACATTGGCATTTGATGTCAGTTTTACAAATGCTTGGACAGTGTTGATGTCACATGGCTTTTGCTTGCTCCACCACACCGTTTAGTTGACAGCATTTCAATTGATCCACACCCCAGTAAAATCATGCCTAGTGTTTTTCATTGTTAGGTTGTTTATCAGATACCAGAAATACACATTGATCACATTTAAAATCAACAGTTTGACTTCGTTACTCCTAATTTTAAATTTCTTGTCCTTATTTCAAAACCCTCCATATTGTTAAGCCTCATTATCTCTATAAACATCTCTGTCCTATTCACTTCAAAAAAAAATTGCATTCCTGCAATTGTGATCCCTTGTGCATTCTCCATTTCCTCTGCTCCTCTATTAGCAACATCTCTCATGAATTCCTTTCCTAAATATCTCCAATTCACTACATCTCTGAATTTCTTTAAAATATCCCTTTAAACCAACCCCCACCAATCTTTGATCAAGATCTAGAATGAATCCGGACTGACCATTGGCCTTGATTTAGGCACCAAACACCTCAAAGGCATAATTTTGGCTGTTGAGTCTACAAAGTCTTTGCAACTACAATATGGTGACTTATGCTAAAATTAGAGGAGATGTCTCACAGAATAGTCAAACAACAAACCGACATAGCCAAGCTCACTAAATCATATGTTACAGCCAATGACACAGACTCCTGCATCACCATGCTTAGGAATGTCCTGCCCACAAGAAAAACAGAGCCATCAGAGCTGGTAGCACAACGGTATACAATCTGGGAGGATTAGCTCTGGGAGTCATTAATATTGACTCCTGACCCCATGAAGTCTCATGACATTAAATTAAACATGGGCAAGGAAATATCTGCTGGTTATCAGCAACTGTTCTTCAACAGATGAATCTGTTTTTCTCTATGTGAACAACTCTTAGGATAAACGCTGCAGGCAGCAAAGGCACAGAATGTACTCTGGGTGGAGACTTCAAAGTTCACCACTACAGTGATCTGATCGCACCACGGCTGACTGAACTGACCAAATTATGAAAAACGAATCGATCAGACTGGTCCTGCAGTAGGTGGTGGGAAAGGGGAAAACCTACTTGACTTGATCCTCACAAGCTGCCCATTATAGATGTGTCCATGATAATATTACTAGGAGTAACCACAATACTGCCTTTGTGCAGACAAAGTGCTGCCTTCAGACTGAGGACATAATCAATTGCCTATGTCACTATCTCTCTGTGCAAAATGAGGTCGGTTCAGACAGCAACTCAAAACTGGGCATCCATGTGATGCTTTGTGCCCTCAGCAGTTGTAGTGTTGTGTTTAGCCACTATCTGTTATGTTATGGTCTGGCATATTTTTCTCTCTACCATTACAAGCAAACTGGGGGACCAATCCTACTTTAATGAGGAGTGTACGAGAGCACATCAGGAGCAATGCCAGGCATACCTAAAAACTGAGATGTCAACCTGGTGAAGGCATATCACATGACTACTTGTCTGTTAATTGTTCAGCAGAAGCAGCATGCCATGAATCTAAGCAATTCCATAACTAAGATCAGATCAAGGCTCTGCAGTATTGCCCCATCCAGTCATGAATGGTGCTGGACAATAAGACAATAGTTCCACCGATATCCCAAAAATGATGACTGAGCTAAACATGAGTGAGTTCCTTCATTTTGATGAGTTAAAATTCTGGAATCCACTGCTTTGTGTCACTGTCGGTCTGCATCCACCACAGAGACTGCAGCAGTTCACCAAAATGGCCACCCATCACCTTCTGAAGCGCAATAAGGGATGGATGATAAATTCTGACCCTGCAAATGAAGCTCACATCCCCAAAGGAATAGAAAGAATGCTTCTAGTCATCCGTCCATCCAGATATGGATTGATATCAATTGATACTTGATAAAGTTCCTGTGAAGTGTTTTGAATATATATTATGCTAAACGTGCAAAAGAAATGCAAATCTTCTGTGCGATTGAGAGAAATTGGCAAAGTTGATGCCACCAAGTTATTTCCAATAGTATAAAGCTACTAGCTTGCACTTAACCATACATTTCAACAGTGAATATTAGTACTTTTATTTTAAAGTTAAGCGTCACAGTGGTGGCTAGACTTTAGGTGGAAGAGAATGGTTTTATCAAACATAATGTTCATATTAATCATGTGAAAAAATAACCCGCAAATTTTACTTGTTGCTCATTCCTATTTTAAAATTCTTATCCCAGTGTTCAAACCTTTCTATGCCTCTTGCTTCCCTACCCTTTTAACTTTCTCCAGTTCTACAACTTTTAGAAATCATCACAATTGACCAAATCTGATCCGTTTTTTAGATATTATGCAGAGGATGTGAGTGACCCTAATTGTCCTTTTAAACATGGTGATGACGTGGCTTTTTGATCTTTAGTTCTTGTGTTGTAGGTATGCTGTTAAAGACAGAATTACAGGATTTTGACCCAGCCCTGATAAAATAATGGCAAAGTATTTCCAAATCAGGATGGTTGTGACTTGCAGAGGAACTTGTAGGTGGTGATGTCTCCAAAAATTTGTGATCCTGGTCCTTCAAGGCAATAGAGGTTGCTGGTTGGGAAGATACTATTAAAGGACCCTTTGTGAGTTACTGCAGTGTATCCTTTACACTGGACAACCTGCTACCACTCTATGCCAGTGATGGAAAGAGTGACTGCTTAAAGGTGGTTGATACAATGTTCCTAAGCGGGCTGCTTTGTCCTACATGGTATTGAGGTTCATGAATGTGAAACTGGAGAGTGTCCAATCATACGCCCAACTTGTGCCTTGCAGACTTTAAGAATCAAACAGTGAGTGGCCCACTTCAGAATTCCCAGCTGCAGCCCCACTTTTGCATTCTCAGTATTTATACCACATGTCAAATTAAGTTTAAGACTAGTTGTAACTTCAGGATGTTAATAGTGGTGGATTCAGTGATTTTAACATCAAGGAGAGATAGTTCCTCTCTGTCTGTTGGAAATGGTCGTTGTCTGGCACTTATGTGGTGTGAACCTTATTTCATGCTTATCAGTCCGAGTCTAAATGTTCTGGTCTTGTTGAAAGAGGACACAAATTGTTGTAGTATCTGAAAAATTGTCAATGGCATTGAACACTGTGTAACCATCAGCAATCACCCCACATCTGACTTTTCGTTGGAGGAAAAGTCATTCATGAAACATCTGAAGATTATTGGGCCAAGGACAATATTTCTTTGTTTAATACCCACATCATTCAATCTCCCCTCACACCTTTTAAGAAGTAACTTAAAGGTTAAGAGCAAGTCAGAAAGATTTTGGAAGGTAATTAAAAATGTTATGACCAAGGCAGTTGAAGATGCCACTGTCAATGATGGTGCAAAGTGAGTGGAGAAGACACGAGGACTAAGTGACAACCGGTGAACGTTGGATTAAAACTCCATTTGGAATACAAATGTTCAACTTGTATTTTTCTCTATGTCAGGCATTCTCTACAAAATGACAAAGACAAGAGGTTCCTGAACCCTTGTGAAATTGTGGTCATATTACTTTTACTGTGCTGTTTGCTTTCTCAATTTTCAACAAACTCAGTCTTAACAATCTTCAGCAGCCAGCAATTTTTACTGTGAAGCAAAACAATTTCTAGCTGCAAGATTTATGAGTCTATTAAGTATGCGATGAGGAAACAAATAGTCCTTACATCTCTCTAAATGGCCTGTCATTAACATGTACAAAAAAATGCCAATATTTTAAATTGTTTTTACGCAGACGCTCATGATATCTTTGTTTATGCATGGGATAAGCGTTCCTGACAAACCCAGCATTTGTTGCCCATTCCTAATTGCCCATGAGAATGTAACTGCCCTTGCCACAAAGTGCTTATCCATCCTTGAACATTGATGATTAGCAATAATATTCAACAATAATCAAATTTTTAGATCAGCAGTTTGTAAGTGTTTCTCCTGTATTTAGGCATAAAATTCATTTAGTGAGGGAATGGCTTGCATTCAGTCTGTACAGGCATTGAATTAATGCTTAAATTCAGGGACCTATTGTTCCCATATACCAAGTAGGTATTTAATTGAGGTATTACACACTTTCAATATTGAATGGGGTATTAAAAGGACCTTTTCTGAATTTTTTAAGTAGACAAACCATGTTAGTCTGTCTCACTCACCAGGATTATTGTTTTCTCTGTCTAGCTAAATTGACAAGGCTAGGGACATCACTTTGTTTCATGTGGAGATTGACCACTCAACGAATTTGTTTTAGACAATTCTGCTTGTGTACAGATTCAGTTAGAATTTGTTCTTTTGGTCTCATATGATGATTTTTCAATCCTTATCTAACTTGGAGCTTGAGTACAAAACTAACTTTGTGCTATCAAACTGCTTAAGATCCCACCTCCATGAAAGAGAAAGACTGATCCTTAACTGATTGATTCATTCATCCTCTAGTCTTCCAATTCTAAGATACCACAAAACTATAAGAGTATAACAACCATAAGAAATAGGAACAGGAATACACCATTCAGCCTCTCAAGCCTGCTCCACCGTTCAATTGGATCATGGCTGATATTTTTTCATTCATTCATGGGATAATGGTGGTTAGCCAGGCTAGCATTTATTGCCTATCCACAATTAAGAGCCAACCACATTGCAGTGGGTCTGAAGTCACATGATGGCTAGACCAGGTAAGGATGACAGTTTCCTTCCCTAAAGGACATTAGTGATCCAGATTGGTTTCTCCTGACAATTGATTCATGGCCTATATAGGACTCTAAATTCCAGATTTTAATCCACCATCTTCCGTAGCAATATTCAAATCCAAGTGCCCAGAGCATTACCTGGGTCTCTGGAATAGCACTGCAACAATAACACGACTAGGCTGTTGCTTGCTTATAAGGAGAACCTTCATGGTAACCTCAGCCAGTACAAGAACTGAACCCATGCTGTTGTGTTTTTCTGCGTTGCAAACCAGCCATCCAGTCAACTGGGCTTAACCAACTCTGAGCCATTCAGTATTCCTCATGTCCACTTTCCTGCCCTTTCCCCATAACCCTTGATTCCCTACGGTTCAAGAATCTATTTATCACAGCCTTAAATGTACACAAGGACCTTGCTACCTGTGGCAAGGAGTTCCAAAGACCCACAAACTTCAGAGAAAATAGCCCTCCTCATTTCAGTCTTAAATTGGCACTTCTTTATTCTGAGATTATGCCCCCTGGTCCTAGGCTTTCCCATGATGGGAAACATCATCTCAGCATTGACCTTGTCAAGCCCCTTAAGAATCTTATGTTTCATGAGACCACCTCTTTTTCTTCTAAACTTCCATGAGTAGAGTCCCAACCTAATTAATCCTTCCTCATTGGACAATCCTTCCGTACCAGGCATCAGCCTAATGAACCTTATCTGAATTGCCTCCAATGAAATGATATCTTTCCTTAAATAAATGGACCAAAACTGCTCACTATATTTATCTTATTATACTTATATACATATTATCAATGGGTCTGAGCTCCTGCATATGCTCACATCAGTTCTCTCCCACTCCTTGTGGTCTACCAAAAGGCCCTAGCCAGTTCTCTCTCACTTCCTGTGCTGTTCTCTCCTGCTCCCTTTTGAGTAGAGATTCATATTGCTTAAGGCAATGGAACATTTTATAAATCTCCAATGATTTGAAATGGGAAGGAAGAAAGCTTCAGAGATAAAGCATCTGAAAAATGGAGAGCTGACTAAAAGCCAGATACAGCAGCAAAATCTACAGGAACAGAAGTGAATTATGCAAGTAAGAACAAGAAGAAAAAGAAAGAAAAAGGTTAGAAGATGAGACTTTAGGGGTGAGAACAAAGCAGCGGATACGTTGAAGAGGACTGCATGGTGTTCCTTCTTTGTATACAGGGATTCACACAACCATACAAAAAGTGACACGCAAAAAAGACAAACTGTTCCATCAAGTCTTCCTGACAATAATAATTGGACCGTCATGAATAAATACTACCTAATTACACTCCTCCAAGCCACTGGGTGCATCCCCCCTCACATAATAAAACAGAGAAAAACCCATTACTAATACAGCAAAGCAAATCTCTGGAAAACTTGTCTCCAACTTCCCTACATAGTCCAGCTGATTACACGCATCCAGTTATCTATGAAGGCGCTAACCTTTTGTGTGATGCAATCTCTGCCTCAGTCAGGAACCATAAGGTAGAGCCAGGGCTTAACACACCAGCTGGCAATGTATCCCAAAGCAGCGGATATGTTGAAGCTCACAGTCTTACGGAGAAGAGGCTACCTTTCCAGACGCTGGTAGATTATATAACATGTTTGGCCTCTAGTTTTTAACCCAAAACAGAAGTTGCTGGTACAACTCAGCAGGTCTGGCAGCACTTGAAGATCTCTGCATGGCCACAAGCCACAGATAAAATGGTTGGAACCAGGGATAACCCAGTGACTTTGCCCCTGGCTATTGAGTGGACTATAGTAGAGCCTTAAAGATGGGATGGTGAGGTGAGAGTGAGGAAGTGAAACATTGACAACTTTCGGGAGAAAATAATTTAAAATATCCTGATAGCAAATCAATACGGGAACTACTAAGTCCTTCATCTCTCCAAATAAACAGTTGTCATTGTTCCTTAAACCATTAAGGCCTCCAAGGAATTACCACCAATTGAAGATTGAATCAGCTTCAGTTTGGCTCCCACGCTAGGCTTTTTGAATCATAATTAGGGGATTTACAGTAATTATCTTATTGACTTGTTATGTTTTCAAAAAAAGAGAATTGCCCTTAGCTTGCTTTCACAAAATGACAGCATATAAAATCTGGAGTAAGAAGACTGTCAGTAATTGCGGTTGGACCTATTCCTGGGTTTTCATAACATGAAACTTGCTGCCTCCTACCTCTATAAAATTCCCATTGTTCACCTGATATGTCATTCCATACAGGGTGCTGCCCTGCCACGTCAATTGAAAAATGGCCACACTCCATTCAATGATTCTTGACTTTCAAACTTTCTTTTATTTCCCATGACTTACATTTTTATAAATAGCAAACACAAAATTAAAATCAATGAAGTATGTACATTTTTGTAGCCACAAAAATATGCTTCTCATAACAGTGTCCTGGAGATTAATCATCAATTCCTACAGATTCTCGGCTAGAAAGTTGGCACTCCAAGTGTCAAAAGCATATTCAACTTCTCAAGCTCATGGAACCCAAAGTCTGTGTAGTTATTATTCCAAATGGATTTTTGTTTTTGTTCTTTTGCCTTTGTCTTTGCATTGTAGGTACAGAAGCAATGGTTAGCAGGATACAAGCAATGTCCCATCTCAGCTATTCCACCTTGGGTGAAAGAAACGTCTGTGAAGGCTGGACTTTTTTCAGGGATGGGGAGAGGGGTGCTGGAGTCAGGCCCACAGCTCTTGGAAAGAATTTGTAGCCTGCTCCAAGGACTGACAAGCTTCTTAAAAGGCCCACCATGCTCCATCCATGCAAGCCTATGCATCTCCACTTACCCACACTGGACTTAATACCTTAGAGGCCAGACTATGCCCCTTTGTTCATTCCTTAAAGCCTCCTGTGCCAAGCTCCGCCCTCCAGCCCAACCCCCAACAACCCCTCATGCCCTCCTTACCAACGTATGCCATTTACATACACATTAGACCAGTATACAATCTGTACAGAACCAGTAAACATTATATTAACAATGTCATGAGCAACATTAACTAATCACTCAGACGTTCATTAGTCTGTGAAATAGCTGCACCAAGAGGAAAAGATATTGCGTAATTGATTTTTTTTTCTTCTTTTGGATCAATATCTGAATTGCTCAGTCTTTATTTATAGTTGTCAAGTGCTTGCAGTTTCTACAATTATTATTTCAAAGTTCTGGCTGATATTTTTATAAGATTGCAGTAAATGCATTTCTTTCATTAAGATATAAATGAATATCTTTTTAAAGGCACTTTCACACATGGCATTGTTAGCACAGAGTTAATAGGTTCTATGCAGAACTCATTCCGGTGCTATCCTTCTCTTTGAAAGTATAATGAAAAAGCCAGTAATGCAAACTAGAATCCAAACTACCTTTGATATGGTGCTACTTAATAAATTAATGAATAAGGTCAAATCATGCAGAGACAGGAGGCAAGGAACAGAATAGATAGGTTCAAGACAGAAAAGCGTAGCTAATCGAAATGGCAGACTATGGAAAGCTGGGCCCCAAAGTATAAAATATTGGGACTAGTGCTGTTTCCAATTTATTTTAATGATTTAACAATTTCAGAATCAAAAACATACTTTCAAAATTTCACGCCTGTCACTTGACTAACTATTCTTTGCATCTTTCTTTCCTGTTGCCCTTCACAATTTTCCATGCATCCCCTTTGTCATTCCTACTATAACCTCAATTTAGTGCCACATTTGTGCAGGAGGTGTAGGGTGTGGGGCATAGCCAGCTTCTATACTTTTTGTTAAATTCTCAGCTCATTCTCCTAACCTATTCTATTTCAACCTATGTTCCAAATATTTGAACTCACATAAGAGTTTGCATTTAGCTTGGCCAGGATTCTTCCAATCCTTCTCAGGATCTTGATAATCTTCCTACAACAAGGGAAATACTGTTTTCAGCTGGGTGTTTCCTCAGACTTTCCACCAAAGTTTCACTTGAAGTTTTTCAGTGCTTCAGCTTAGATGTACCACAACTTGTAACTATACAGCCATTAATAAAATCATGTCAAAGTATTTCACAAGAGTGGTTGTTAAACAAAATATGACACTGTGGCACATAAACAAGAGGGACGAGATATGATTTAAGGGGTATCCTGACAAAAGGAAACATAATGTGGCAAAGATGTTAAGTGAGCAAATTCTAAATCTTAAGCAGCTAGACAGCTGAAGGTACAGCTGCCAGTGATCGGGCCAAGGGAGTAAGAAAGGATAAGAGCAGAGTTGATGGATTATTGAGTCTTTCAATTGACTGATATTTTTGTCACTATGAGAGCGGCTACAGTTTAAAAAGCATACCAGTTTGGAAGACAGGGAAAGACTGGTTGATCCCTCTAGCCTATCCCCTATAGTTCTGATGTTTTGATTAAAGACACTCGCCACCCAAAATGAAATCTCGTGCAGCAGGCAAAAATAAACAAACAAAACCCAAGTCATTTGTTGAGCAAAACTGCATAATCTTTCTAAACAGATTAGATGGTTGAAGCTGGTCAATGAGATTGTTTGTTCCTAATTTTTCACAGGCAGAGTGAGAACCATTTCAAGTTTGACCCAGGGTTAAGAGGATTTTCTGCCCTTTGTTTTCTTGTTCACACTTGTTTCATTTGCGCCATTGATTCCTGCAATTTCATGCATGATTTCCTATTTCTTACTAAGAACAGGATTGCTGGCTCTGTAACAGATTTGTGAGGGTAAGCCTAGTTTCACTAGTCTCTTCAAATTACTCATCCCCAAATCCCTCTTGGAAATCTTCTCTGTGCCCTCTCCAATGTCTTGACATTCATCCTAAAGTGTGGTGCCCAGAACTGGACACACCACTTCCGCTGGGGCCCAACCTGTGATTTATAGAAGTTGAAAATAACTTCCTTACTTCTGTACTTTATGCTTCTAATAATAAAGCCAAGCAGGCCATATACCTTCTTTTAACAGTTTCATCAACAGTAATCTGTCAATTTCAAATATTTGTAATGGCAAGCCCCAAGATGTCTCTGATCCTGCATTTACTTTAAAATGGTTTAAATTTAGTTTAGTTTATATTGTCTCACTTATCTGACCAATGCATCACTTCACTTCCATGTCTTTGAAAATTGTTAACTTTTAGGGTACAGATTTGGCTCAGTAGTGACACCAATGATAATGCTATGAAGCCTGGTCACTTCAAGTGAATTTCACACAGATTCTATGCTGGAAGGGGATATAACACAAGAATGCCGCGCTTGAGCAGAAGCAGGAGAACTTCAAAAAGTCTTGCTGACTAATCTGAAGCTAGTTTCGGGAATTTTGCTCATGTGATAATCACTCACAGCTAATAAAATACTTACTGACGCGAAGGCACCCACGAGGACCATCTCATTGACATATTAGTCAATTATACAAAAAGACTGGACAATTGTCCTTGTGCATTCATAGAACATAAAACATAGTGCCCTCAGCTAGGCTAATGTTCCTTTGGTGCTACCTCAGTGTTTGCAGCATTGTTTGTGGATGGCTGCTGACTTTCAGTAGGAGAGGGTCTTGCAGGACAATTGAGCAGCTCTGCAGCTTCAGGGCCCAGTTTCACATCATACCATCTCAGTAGCACCCACCTGGGCTGGCTGGTTGTGAGGCAATGGCAAGGGCACAAACATACTGTTAATGGTGGGATTTTGAGTGCTAACATCCTGAGAGAGGCCTGTGGGTTTGTTCCAGTAGTGCCACTAGTAATCCCTCAGTGAATATTGCTGTGAGAACTGAAAACTCCTTTGAGCACTGAGATCTGCAGCCTAATGATGGCAACAGCCTAAGTCTGCATGGCAACAAGCCCAAATCCAACAAAATCTGCTTGAGCTACCACAGCAACATTGAGAATTTGTAAAATCAAAATATTGTGGGTGCTGGAAATCTGAAATAAAAACGGAAAGCGCTGGAGAAACTCAGCTGTTCTGACAGCATCTACGGTGAGAGAAACAGAGTTCCAATAAAGAGTCATATCAGTCTCGAATGTTACCCCTGTTTGCTTCTCCACAGAAGCGACACGCCGTGCTGAGATCCTCCACCACTTCCTGTTTCTATCTGAGAAATTGGGTGGCTTCAGCCTGTGTTCCAGCAGAAGCTGAAATGTTGGGCAACAGACTCTCTAACACAGCTTAATCTACGAGTACAGTCACAAAGCTGGATATCGTTTCCCCACTGCAAAATGTGGCTCCAAGACCTGCATGATACCCTGGGCCACATTGGAGTCAAGGTCTGCCAAGCTCCTTAACAGTGTCAACATGCTGTTTGGTAGATCCACCAATGCACCAAGCATTTTGATTTGCATCATTATCAGCCCCTTTGAAACCCTCATGTGACTTCCCTGTGGCAAAACTCTCTGCACTTTCACTTTCCAGGTGATACATGAAATACACTTCCCAAGGCCTGGAAGCATCCTCTTCATGGCTGATAACCAATCACAGGCAGACCTTGTCTCTTTACTATCCTCTATGTCTCGTATCAGTGTCTGAGCCATTGCCTGGCAATGTCAAATCAAATGGAGGTGCTTCATCATCATTGAAGTGGGATTGCACTCTCTTTGTCCTAGATGGCTTGTACTTGTGTATCTGAAATTAACAAGGTGGGGGAAGGGGTGTTGGAGTGTGAGCGGGTATAGGGGGAAGAGCAAGTAGCCTGTTGTCTCACAATCTCCAGTTTTCACTTCATCCTCAAACATTGATTTCAGGCAGTAACCTCCACTGTCTTTGAATGGTCTGCTCTGAGTGTTTTCTGGCTCCCCACCCACCCCCTCCTTGCAATTACCACCTCAACCACTTCCCCTCTCCAGGAAATATGGCTCACTCCTTCTGTCCACCTTCATTCTCAACACTGCCATTGCCACATATTGAACCTGGGAACGCTCTCTGCCCTGAACTTCCATTTCCCTTGTTCAGAATTGCATCAATAACATTTAGTCAAAGCTGACTGATCCACTGTGGCTTCCTGTTAAAACCAACAGATGGCTTTTAAGAGCTGCAGGCTAGCTGAAGCATGTGGCAAGACTTTGATACTGTTAGGCACTCTATCCAGCAGCAGCACAAGTAGGTGAGACTGCATTCTGAAATCAATCCAACAAGGTAGCAACACAATGTTCTACCTTCTTACATAGCAATGGTCAGGTCAGTAATCATGACCCCATACCCAAAATCAAGTGCAGACCAATTGCTAGACCTTCTTGTAAATGTTTCTGGCAACCTAAGTTTTACAAAAATGAAGCTAAAAGGTCGTGAGTTGCTCTCATATCCTATTTAATCTGACTTTGGAGCCTTGAGAGGTTTCCAAATGTAACTTGAGAAATAGGACCTTAGGAGAAAATCCCAGCTTGCACCCTCTCCTCAAATGTTTAGTCACAATCCAAGATCAGATTTAAAAGAAACACACTGACAAGGACCTATGTATGTCTCAGAGTTAATTATTAATATTCGTACCAGGACATTAATCATTGTGTTCTCTTGCCTGTTTTAAGTAACCATATTAAGGTTACTGTAAGAATTAGCTGACTCAGGCAAAATATGACCAGTTAATCATAACAACAGGGACATTATACATGCAAAAGGCAAAATTAATATTCCAAATCCCTGCTTCTGCAAATACTGCGTCCATTTTGATGCCATTACATCCCTCCCTTTGCCCCAGTGATAAAAGAAAACGAGCAGGAAGTAGGATAATTTTGACATTGAACAAAAATCAGCAGAGGTGTATAATGGACAACTGATTCAACGTTGCCTACTTCAAAATTAGCCAATAAAATGAACAGGCCTGGGATCTTTTGTCTGGAAAAGAGAGGGCTGAGGAATGACCTAATTGAGAGTTTTCTCATTCAAAAGGGTTTGTTTGGAGAAACTGTTTTGACTCATAGTGGGCAATAAAACCAGTGAGCATAAATAGAAGATAGTTATTAATATATTCAACAGAGAATTTAAGAGTTCTTCTTTATGTAAAGACTAATTAGAATGTGGAACGCATTAGCACAATGAGTATTTGATGCAGGTAGGTGCAGCAAAGCCAGATAAATACATGAGGTAGAAAGCATTAGAAAAATATGCTTATACTGTGAATGAATTATGGCAGGAAGAGGCTAACGTAGAGTATAAGCACTGGCATTGACTAATTGGGCCAAATAGCCACTTTCTACATCATACATTTTATGAAATTCGTTGTGACATTTCTCCCGTTATAACAGAGCTCAGCATCCTGAGCTGAAGGGAGCAAAATTCTACCAGGGTTCCTTTTCTCAACTGCAGTCTGCTGACCTTTGTCAGAAAGTATGTGTACAGACTGTGGGCTATGTCACAGTTGGGTTCAGTTGGCTATCCCCTCTGATGGTGAAATAGCATTTTGACGCTCACTGTCTAGATCTACCTTTGACAAAGTGGCACCTTATACATGAACGATGGTGATCTATGCAGAACCACAGTTTTTTTCTAATTTTCTCTCCTAAATCACATGCCCTGCGAATGAACCTCCACATCAGCAGCTTCCCATTCATAAAGGCACCCCTGACACTCCAGTATACATTGGTTCCTTCAAGATTGGAAAGCAGTAGCCTAAAAGATGTAAAGAAAAGTTTAAGGAGGACCAATCTCACCCAAGGGAGCAATTAACGGTTAAGTGATATATCTGTTATAACATTGCCGTCCTAATGTCGAAAATCAAAGAATTGCAGAAACAGAAGGAGGCCATTTGATTAAGTGTGCCTATTCCAGCTCATCCAAAGATCTATCAAGTCTTTTTCTTCCACTCTTTTCCGATCGTCAGTGCATTTTTACTCTTTGTCTGCACATTATAGAAAATGAGAGGCACCACTGTGGTCCCGATCTAAGTGTTTCCTTGTTTCGTGCTAGCTTCCTTAGTGAAACTGGTTGGGAGATTTGCTTTTCACAAAATGCTTTTTTCCATTGTTTAACATCTGACACCTATGAAACCCTTACATTGATCTGACTTCTCAGGTATTTATGACTAACCACTGGTCAATGCCTTCTGCAGTTCTCTGGTCTCTCATGCCCATTTGACTCTGATCTCTGTCCCACAACAACATGTTCTTTTTTACTTGTTTCTTTTATTCCTACTCTTCCTCTGTCTTTTGCTTCTCAATTACATTTTCCTTCTTTCAATCCTGTCTTTTACCTCCAGCTTCCCTGCTGGTTCCCATTTCCTTCTTATCTCAGTAAACTTGATCCAATCTTCAGGTTTTAAGTTATTGAATGTCTTGCAAAAATGCATATTAATTCACTTGTGGCTATTTATTCTGTGTCCACGTTTCAGTCAAATATTCTGTTACCAGCTAAATGTATTCAATATGTCCCTTAAACCCATTATAGTTTGTCTATTTAATGTATTTCCATTTTGTGCAATGAATGTCTAGTTGTTAGTCAAGTTCAAATTGCACCACTTTTTGAGACTCTATACGTCAATATAGGCAATAAATGGGGTCAGTTGACTGGGGGAAGCTTGTTTAATACAAAGGAGCAACTGACCAGAGGGAGCTTGGGGATAACGCACAGGGATAATTGACCAGTGGAATGTAAGGTTAAGAAAGGAAAACAATTGCCCAGAAGAAGGTGAGTCAGCAAAGAGCAACAACTGAGAAGTGGAGTTTGGGGGCAGGAGGTAGTAACAGCAAGAACCAGATAGTATCACTAACATCATAAAATGCCCTGAAGTGCTCCAGAGGGACATTATGAAATAAAATATGACAACCAGCAATTAAAGAAATATTAGTGCAGGTAATCAAAGACTTGGGCACATAATTTTTGTGTCGGTCTTCATAGTGGGCCACACAAATAACTTCCCAGTAATTGATGACAAAGAGACTGAGGTGGAAGAAAACCTAGACATGTTCATTATCATGAAAGAGGTAGTGTTGGGCAAGCTTATGGAGCTAAAAGTAGACAAGTCTCCTTGCCTTGATGGAATGCATCCCAGGGTACTAACAGAGATGGCAGGAGAAATAGCGAATGCACTTGTGGTAGTTTTCCGAAAATCACTGGACTCTGGGGCAGTTCTGGCAGAATAGAAAACAGCCATTATGCCACCACTGTTCAAGAAAGGAGGTATACAAAAGATGGGGAATTTTGGGCTAGTTAGCTTAACTCCTGTCATTGGAAAAATGCTCGTATCTATCTTCAAGGAAGAAATAGTAAGACATCTAGACAGAAATTGTCCCATTGGGCAGACACAGTGTAGGAACATGAAAGGCAAGTCACGCTTGACTAATTTGCTGGAATTCTATGAAGACATTATGAGCATGCTGGACAATGGGGACCCAGTAGATGTGGTGTATCTAGACTTCCAAAAGGCATTCAACAAGGTGCCGCAAAAAAGGCTGCTAAGTAAGATAAAGGTGCACAGCATTACAGGCAATGTAGTGGCATGGATCAAGGATTGGTTAACTATCAGGAAGCAAAGGCTGTGGATAAATTAGTGCTTTTCTGGTCAACAATCTGTGACTAGTGGTGTGCCTCAGGGATCAGTGCTCAGACTGCAATTGTTTACAATTTATACAGATGATTTGGAGTTGGGGACCAAATCTAATGTATCCAAGTTTGCAGATGACACAAAGATGAGTGGTACAGCAAAGTGCAGAGCACTCTGAAAATTTACAGAGGAATATATACTGTTTAAATGAGAGAACAAAGGTCTGACAGATGGAATTCTATGTTAATAAATGTAAAGTCATCCGTTTAGGTAGGAATAACAGTCAAAAGGAGAATTATTTGGACAATAAAAAATGCTGCTGTGCAGAGGGACCTGGGTGCCCTAGTGAATGAATTGCAGAAGGTTGGTTTGCAGGTGCAATGGATGACTAAAAAGGCAAATGGCATTTTGTCTGTCATTGCTGGAAGGAGCGAGTTTAAAAGCAGGGAGGTTATAGTGCAGCTGTACAGGGTGCTGGTGAGGCCACACCTGGAGTCCTGTGCACAGTTTTGGTCTCCTTACTTGAGAAAGGATGTACTGGCACTTGAGGGGGTGCAGAGGAGATTCACTAGGTTGATTCCAGAGTTGAGAGGATTGGCTGGTGAGGATGGCTGAATAGACTGGCATTATAGTCATTGGAATTTAGAAGAATGAGTGGGTATCTTATAGAAACATGCAAAATTATGAAGGGAATATATCAGATAAAAAGAAGAAGGTTGTTTCCACTGGTGTGTGAAACTAGAACAAGAGGGCATGGCCTCCAAATTAGGGGAACCAGATTTAGGACAGAATTGAGGAGGAAATTTGTAACTCAAAGGGTTATGAATCTGTGGAATTCCCTGCCCAATGTAGTAGTTGAGGCTTTCACATTGAATGTTTTTATAGCTAAGCTAGATAATTTTTTGAAGAGTAAAAGATTTAAGGATGATGGTGAGAGGGTGAGGAAGTGGAATTGAGACCATGAAAAGGTCAGCCATGATCTTACTGAATGGTGGAGCTGGCTTGAAGGGCCAGAGGCCCAGCTCCTGCTCCTGGTTCTTATGTTCTTATAAATATAGATTTTAAGGACTATCGAAAAGACAGACGAAAGGTGGAAAGCAGAGATATGGGTTAGAATTAGGTTTAATAACATATATTCAAGTTACAAAAGAACAGGAGTACAGTGAAAAGTGTACAATGTTGCCAACACATGGCACCACCTTCGGTACAAAGTACCTCAGTACAAAAAGAAGAGAAAATAAAGAAAATCAGTTGCACTACATTACAGACATACACAGTATAAATATAAATTAGGAAAAGAAGAAATAAAACGAAAATAAAAGACATTACAGTCTTTCTATAAGGGCTTTCCCGTGGTCTGACAGGGCTCCACCGGTTCCCGGCCAGTAACCATCTTTGATCCGAGCTGCTGGTTGTCCCAGCTCCGCTCCGAGCTGGTGGCTGTACCCTCTCTGATCCGGGCTGCTGGTCACCCCCCTCTTCTCTGGCACACTGGCAGAAGAGGAAAAAGACAGAAAAGAAACAAAAACATGGAAGAGAAAGGAAAAGGAATGGACACAGTGGAAAAGCTCCAGCTGGAACATCCTACTGTGCCGCCATCTTGGATCTTGGAGGATGGGTGCATGTATGGAATGAGCTGCCAGAGGAGGTGGTGGAGGCTGGTATAATTACAATATTTACAAGGCATTCAGATGGGTATATGGTTAGAGAGGGTATAGAGGGAAGGATATGGGCCAAATGCTGGCAAAATGTGGCTAGATCATAGCTGACTTAGTTATGGTTTCAACTTCACTTTACTGTCTGTGCCCCATTACCTTTGCCTGCAATTCCGTGAGTAAGCAGACTGCTTCCTGCCTTCAGTGTTTTAAAAGTTCAAATGGATGGAGATCTTTTCCTTTGTTTGCTTTTATTTACCATTTGCCCAACCAGCAGGACTGATCAATGCGAAAAGATTGCAAACTGAGGCCACTTTGTGTTGCATCTCACTCTGATCTGCTGAAAGATTGTTGACATGAGGGTACAAAACCTAGTCCCCATTGGTGGACTGGCCATAATTTCTTCAAATGTGAATATAATGACTCACATTGCTTCCTTGAATTTATCAGTATGCAATCCTGTGCACCTTGGAAATTCCTCTCAACCAGTTTGTCTTTCCTTCCCACAGTCTGGAGGCTTCAATAGTCCACTAAAACCCTGACCTCTTCATTTGCTCAATTGTCACGCCTGCCCTTTGCATTGTTGCTTATGTATTATGCCAGGAGCTTTCTCTCGGTATATCAATACATAAAAAAATGAAATTGGAATTGTCTGATTATGTGGTGTATTTTTAAGAGGGAATTTTCATCAAACCTGTTGTGTTGCATATTACATGAAATTTCTCATAACAATTCAAAGCAGTTACACTAATCTCAAGACTATTTGAAGAATGAGAATATTTAAAGTCAAATTTGCATTTATATAGCACCTTATCAAATCACTGAATTGCTTTAGAGTATGTGATGCACAGTGAATTAATTTGAAATCCAGTTACTTATGTTGACAACCCTGAATGTAACATTAAATGGTTTTGGGAGGAAAGATATTAGACAGGCCCCTGTTATTTCTCACCTCTTATTTCACCATTCTATTCTCTTCAGAGAGAAAATTACTAACCCAGCACTTTACTAATCATCACACCTGTGCTGACCATATTCACATTCCCTGCCCACTTACATTAGCCACCGACTCGACCCACCCTTGTGCATTCACACAAGTGAGTCAACTTGATAACCTTGCCACCTAGTGTTGGCATTGAGCCAGTGACAAGGAAGATTCAGGGCTCTGAACTTAGTGTTAATTCACATGTTCTTAGCCTGAGTAACAGTATGCCTTCCATAGTTTACTTTAACAATGCTAGGCTAGGGAAGCACAGCATGGGTAACAAGTAAGATTACAATATTGATCACTATCCACTGACCTCCTACTGGAAATTGCAAGTGTCTGGACATTTAGAGAGGAAAGGATTAGGCACTGTGATGCTCCTAGGCCAAATAGCCTTCTAAATCTCATTACTTGGGCTGAACTCATAGCGGCCAACTCAGTAATGGTCAAAAAATCAGAGGGCTATAACACAGCATCGGCCATGTCTGCGGTAGCAAATTAGGAAAAAATTGGAAGCACGAAAGAAGTAAACTGATGAATGCTTAAATATTAGACATGCAAATAGATGTTGAGGAGAAAATAAAAGAGACGGATGATTGCAAAATGTACTCACACGCCTAGGTATTTTGATGGCTGTAAAATGTTAATTGTCAAATCAGTCACACTCTAAGCTTTTGTGTTGATTAAAAATAAACTGTATATAAATAGTGTTTAGATGAATATTTGTGCCAAACATTCACTAGTGACAGAATGCCCTGCAGGGTCTGTGAGGAGCTGCTCAGTATGCTGATAAAGATCAGAGTTCAAGTTTAAGTTTTCAATGAGATGTATATTAATCTAATTAACACCTATTTAGAATGTACAGACTAATAGGCCCCACAGCACCAGTTATGATGAATTTATCAATTTAGTTTTAAATACCTGTCTGGAGCAGCTATTGTCTGATGTGGCAGGTCAGCAGTACTTGAAACTGATAAAAGAAATCATGAAGCTGTGAGTACTGATGTTGAAAGACTCTGCCAGGTTCTTTCCCACTTGTGCTATCTATTCGCAGAAACCATTTCCTCTAATGTAGGCCTCAGACAAAATTTTAACTTGTACGTGAATAGGTTTTGAGTGAGTGAAGAGTTGCAAATGGCAATGGGGAAGAAGTCAAGGCTAAAAGAGATAACAAAGTGTGGAGCTGGATGAACACAGCAGGCTGAGCAGCATCTTAGGAGCACATAGGCTGATATTTTGGGCCTAGCCCCTTAGTCAAGGCTAAAGTTTAGTTGCAGACAATTGCATGCAATCCACAACCAAGCATGTGTGTGAGGCACAACTTATCAGAAACAGAGAGAGCAAATGCATGTACTGACAGACCCTTTATCTTCAATGGGCTATTCTTCCGTTTGCAAAAATGCATCTGACATTCAAATTCATTCCAAAGCAAAAGTTTATCAAAGTTGAATATTCTCAAACAACAGGAATACAGAAAGGAGAGCTTAATTGAAAGTACATTTCTAGAAAGAGGTGAATTTAACATGTGAGATAAAAAGAAAACTTGAATCTAAAGAACTGGAGGAGGGAGTAACTTAAACATCAGATGACAATTAATGGAAGGAGAAAATTAAGTGTTGGGATTTGAGAAGGAAAGAGAGCTTGAGGTTGGTCCATGAGGACAAAAGGAGTGATTCCTTAATCTGATATTTCCATTGGAAGTTGCAAGCGAATTGGGAGATATAGATTACAATGTAGCCTAATCTCTGACTCATATTGACTTCAAGTGTTGTCTCCTGAAAAAGGGATTACAATTATTTCTAGAATCCAGTGAATCAGTTCATGATGTGTTACAATTTCCAACTGATTTGGAGAAGAAAGGAGTCTTCATTCTGTAAGCCATTTCATGATGTCATTGTGGAATGTCCAGAATCTTTGTCCTTCACCTCTGTAACAGTCCATGTGTCTGAGAAAGTGTCATGTTCATTATCAAGTGCAAGATTCATTAGGGCTCTGGGACTGTTAGTGTTGCTTTTATATAACAACCTGTAGGCATAATTTAAACCTTTGAGATTGTGGGATATATTAGGTCAATTACTGTCAAGTCTTCACAACTGATTGCCTATGGACTTGGTTCTACAGACTTTTGACATTGCATTGTATTTACTCCTGATGCTTGATGTCTACTGAATGTAAAAGGTCCCATTTATGCTCTAATTTTCTATTTCACATGTGAGCTCCACCTGTAAGTAAGCACTAGTTATGGCATTTGCAGTATGGCATTTGCAGGTACATGAGAGCCTTATATAGATGAAAGCATGAGAAATATTTCAGTAAGGTCTAACATGGAAATAATCTTAATTTTGGGAGAAATGGTTTCATAGATTTTCATTATATGCTTCTTCCTCCCTATCAAGAGGACAGACTGGAAGCCAGCTGCAAACCTCTAGCAAGGGATTCTGGTTCCAATTTCAGATGCTGGGATTGGAAACCTTCATGACAACAGCAGAAATGGAATTCATGCCATTTAACTTACTTCAGTTTATGCTTTGTTTGTTGTTTGTATGCGTTCCTGCTACAAGTCATCCACTGGAAATCAAAACATTCCTCAAATTTAGACTTAGCCGAGCCAAAGAGGCTAGAGATGGCCATTACCCTTTGAGTTCTGAAGTTTTATTGAGATTGCATGTTGATGAAAGGCCACCACATCATGAGATGCAATATGACACCAAGTGGTTGGGAAGGACCATTTGGTTCATCAGCATTCGTCCATAAGTATGGTAGTGAGGGTACCTTTTCTCACCAACCATTGCATAACCCAAGTCAAATAACTCCCTGTGAGATGCAAAAACAAATTGCAGGGTAAAACCAACAATCAAACAGTTAAAATAATTGGAAAAATCCTCTTCTGGTGCCTCTCACAGGTCAAAAATCCATTAAAGAGATCACTAAAGAAAGTAAGGAATGGCGAGAGGTATTTCACAAAGAAGGAGATCAGAAATTTTGACACCAGTCAAAGAGAGACCTATCTTGTCTACATCCTGAGAAACACATGACAGCACTAAACCCAAGAAACCTTTAATCTGACCATGTGACCTTCCTTCTACTGTCAAATTGCTATGCATAGCTCCGTTTTGATCATTATAATTATAATCAAAGATTATGCTACAAAGATGTTATTATTTATTGATTACATTGGCAAGAAGGTGCCATTGATTTTCCGTTGTACAGTATAAATGTTTCTGCCAACAAAACTGAAAGCAAATGCATTACCATTACATTGCTTCATGGTCTCATGAGAATTTGCCAATGTTGGTTGGGCATACTCCAAGAAACTTCATCAATAACCACTTGCCTCCTACTTCCCAACCCACAGTGTATTCATTATTGATTATCTAGCATATTTATCCCATTCCACCCATCAGCAATAATTTGAAAGCAAATGAACTCTATATCCAAATTGGATGGTTCTTGACGACTATATTCTTGACATTTCCAACATTTTTATAATTAATATACAACAGTTTTCAAAGAAAATGAAAAGCAATTTTTATTAATGCTCCCATTACTTTTATTCTGGGTTTGCTGGTTACAGATTTCCTGACGTTACTCTTTAATTTCTGGAAATTCCTGGAGAGTTAGCAATTGTAGCCCTCAAGAAGAATGATCCTTGAGTTTAAACTTTGTGTCAAGCATCAGTGCATTTAGAAATCAGATCTATTAACTTGGCCTATGATTTATTGGCTCACACTTGGCCTGAATTTAGAATTATGATTCTTGTTGGCACACAACAGGCTAATTGACAGTCGAGTCCAAAATCAAGGCTGCATCGACGAAAGCTGCAGCACAGTCCGGAGCTGAAGTGATAACTGGCAGGTACAACGGATCTTATTTTCACATTTTGATTTATGTAGACAGGGCAGGCAGCCATTTTGAGTGATGCGGCAGCCATTATGAGTGATACAACAGCCATTTCATAAGTTTATTGGTGCATTTTGGAGATTTACAGCCATTTTCATTCTGACGTCAAGCCATTTTAAAAGTGTGATCTTCAATTGGACAACGAAATTCAAACGGTAAGTCCAAATTTTTCTTTTAATTTCTTTGCTTTGCTAGTTTGAAGTTTGGGACTGGGCCTATTTCCACAGAATTACAAACATAAATAATTTTTGTGAGAATCACCAACCCATGAATGCTGTTGATTTTGTGTGAGTCATTTCCAAGGCATCACCTAGACGATAATGTATGTGGTTATTGATCCTCAAAAGCAATGCTGTGCTCCTGATGGCTCAGTGGGTAATTGCACAGCCCTATGTGGAACAAAGTCATATAAACCAGGAAACCATAAGGTTCAATCTGGGGGGTAGCAAGTCTCAACTAGGACAGAAGTTGGATTCAGTACCCTTGGGAAGGTGAGGATAAAAGGAAAAAAACCTTAATTTTATCCAGTCAGCGTTTCTGAAAGGTGCATCTGAAAAGCATGACATCAGGTGACGGTCGAATTTGGTTCTCTTGCGGATGGAGAGGGAGGACAACTAAATCAGAAATAGGTGTTGCCTATTCATTAGGAGGACGCTGTAGCATCCATCTCCAAACTGCCTTGCACAGGTTCGCTCTTTAGGTTACACTGTTGAACAAACCCCCTCCAATCTCAACTGTCATTTCACATAATAAGCTTTCTCCCAGTAACTCATGAGTGGAAATGGGCAGAGGAAAAAGAATTCAGCCTTATTTGCATGTACTTGCCATGTGTGTGCACAACAGGGCTGACCATCAGGCAATAGAAGAGCTTAGTGGGGCCACAGATGGTGGTCTCTGTTGGAGTGCAGGCTAACCTCGGCTTGTAAGAAGGCATCACCAAATTGGTGAGGTTCAGAATGAACAGCTCCAACAACAGGAGGCAGATGCTCCTTTAACTCACACAGTGGGGCACCGCAATTCACTGATGCAAATGTTTGCCCAACTGAGAATTTTCTTTAATCAACTACAGCACAAGCTGGCAAGTACCCTGACTCTGCAAGGCTGATCGAAATCAAAATTTTATCACATTGACTCCTGTCATGAAAATACAAAATGGCACAACATTGGCAGGAGGAGCGGGGCTGAGGGGATTTATCAAGACAGCAAATTTACTTTACTTTAAATCTAGGCAGTCAAGACTGTTTGATGAATTGAATTTGCTTTGGATGACTGTTATTTGATGGCAGTGAATTTTCATTGTAATGTAGCTTTTTTGCAGGCTCCAATTTGACTCCCAATTATTTTGTGGTCAATACTCATTGGGCTATAAACCCCATAAATCCTGAGTTATGCCTAATTGAAATGGAAAAACACTTTGACTAAAATAATAATTCACACACCCAACTGAGCCTTTCAGTTTCTCTTTTGTTGATGCTGAGATTGGTGGACTGTTGAGTAGAGTCGCCTGGTAAGATTAACAACTGTTCATCAAATGAAAATGCCTCTGATAGATTAAATCAATCAATCATAGTGAAAGATTGACAGTTTTACAGCAAGTTTTAATAGGTACAATGTTTTCAGTTCCTTGTAGCAATGTAATTCATACAAAGACATTTCTTTTTCTGTTTGCTATTGCAGGTACATAATTGTCTAGTTCCAGATACATAACAAAAAATTTTTGTTTGACATGTTAACCCACTCCTGAGCTGCAGAAATGACTAATTTGGTGCTTAGGGCAGGCAAGTCAGTGCTATAAAACTCAGTACTTTTGAGCAGAGTCCCTGCAAAGTATAGCCAACAACAATGTGAAAGATCTGTTAAGGTCTCCTAGTACTTTACCAGCCTGTGTTGAAAACATTAGCTTTAATGGCTCATACACCTCAAACCCCAGTCATGAGATGGCTCACCAGCTTCCTTGTTGTGTTCATTATGTGGGGACCCAGCTGCTGGAAGTTTATTTTGCATGAATTGAATATGCCTACATTACCTGTAGCTTGAGAATTTTTACATATAGTAAACAATCATTCTCAATAAGAAAAAAAAGGCTCGCCCTATATCATTGTGGAGGAAAATGGATGATCATAATGGTGTCATTCTGGCCCAGATTATGGACAGATACTCCATGCCTTAGCCAAAACTGGAACTTGACATCCAGAAGTTTTGTACAGCATATCCTATTATTGCTAGGGAGTGAAGGACAATATGTGAATCACACATATAGGAAACTGGAACCCAGCAGGCCATTTAAACTCAGTGCAGAATTCAAACAAATCCCATTTTCTTGCTGGAGTGAAATCCATTCCTCATAGTATGATGTATGTTTTTTTAAGTGTAGACATAGACAAGTGTAAAAGGTGGAGAAGGTTTGTGAAATCGTTAAACAGCCAAGCAATTTAAATCCCTCGCTCTTTAAATATTGAAAGTAAAAACACCCGCCATATCTCTGATTTTAAAAAAAGGTGCTGACACTTTCAATAGCTGTTTGTTGACATTAGCCCGAGGGCTATCTTTATGATTTTAATTCTACAACCTATCATTATCATATTGAGTAATTTATAAGGTCACAGTTCCAGAGACTATTCAGGAATTATAGCTTTTTAATGTAATCTTTAAAGAGGTTTGAATGTATGAAACCACCTTTCATCAATGAGAAGGATATATGTCTATGATAGATACTTGGAACTTTATTCCATTTCAGCATGTCAATCTGGTTTTCCCATGGTAGATACTGGTTGAGGTGATATGGAAACTGTAATGGCAACAGAGTGCAGGGTGCATGAGACATAGGTGGTGCAAATTGACTCTAAGAAGGTTTAGGGGCAAATAGAGGCCATGGGAATGTGTGAGGGTTATGGGTTGGCAAGAAATTGCACTAAGTTCATATAAGAGTTTGAAAGAGGCACAGCAGTGGGTGGAGGAGCGTAGATTGGTGTGGGGATCTACTTTTGAAGGTTAATTCACTGGATGAGAGTGTCACTGGATAGTCCTGCATTTATTACACATCCCTAATTTCCCAGAGAGCAGCTGAGAGCCAGCCGCATATGGCAGGTTCCTTCCCTAAAGTGCATTCATAAACCAGATGGGGTTTTTCCCAGAATGCACTCATGGTCGTCATTGGACTCTTAATTCCAGATCCTTATTGAATTCAAATCCACCATAGTGGGATTTGAACCCAGATCTCTGAACCATTACCTCGGTTAACAGTCTAGTGATAATACCACGAGGACATCTCCTGTCCCTGTTTAAGTGGGGTGGATGTAGGTAGAAGGGCATAGACTGGCAATTATGGGCCAATGAAAGGAGCTGAGGAGTTGTGTGGGCTGAGGTCTAGAGTGTCGTTATTTGTTTTAATGATTTTTAATACAGCTAAGATAAAGTCACAGAAACCTGAGGCAGATCTTTTAACCATCCATTCTCTGCTCTTGGAGGCTTCTGTGGCTGCCTATAGACTGTTTCTGGAGGTGCTGGGCCTGACATCTTTCTCATTCTCATTTAATTTTTCACTTTTCTCACACATATCCTCATGCACCCTTTCTCACTTTCTTATTCTATTTTTCATATCGCAGCTTTCTCATTCTCTGCATAATTCTCTCAGTGTCTGTCTCACAACCTTTTAATGATTGTTTCACTCTCTTTCTGGCTGTTTGTCCATCTGTCTCACAGTTTTTCTGTTTCTCTTAATCACTGCTGTCTCTGTCATGCGCTCTCTTTCTCTCTCCTCCTCACAACCTCTTTCTCTTTCGCCTCCCATACCGAGGTGTCAAGTTGCAACATTTCACTGATAATTATGTTGACGACCTGCCTTAAGTCAATGAAGTGGATAAGTTTGATCCACTTGACAAAAATACACTTAGTGAGGTCGAAAAGACTTGTCGCTATTCCCAGCTGCCTGCCTTCCTGACTGTCATTTTGCTCATCTCCGTACAGTGCTGTGTTTTTACGTTTCACTTGGCCTCAATGTTTTGTTTCCTGTTTTATGTCACTCTATATGTTACTCTATCTCTCTGACCGCAATAGGTTTTAGTTACTGATTATTGAATATAGTCCATTGTCAGAGGTTCCCCTGGCAATTCAAACAAAATAAGAATCTGATGATGTAAAGCACTCTCCTCCTCTCCCTTGGCCACATCATACCCTTTGGTACGTCCTGATATCCATTCAGATTGCATTGTCCAAATGTCTAAATAAACATTAAGGCTTTGGGGGGTGCAAAGGTCATTTACTGGAATAGTACCAGAAATGAAAGACTTCAGTTTGCATTGTTCTCCATAGCACAGGGAAATATAAAAAAAATTGGAGGGACTTCAATAAAGTAGTTCCCTGCAGTGTGGAAACAGGCCCTTTGGCCCAAAAAGTCCACATCAACCCTTTGAAGAGGATCCCACCTAGACCCTTCCCCTGATAACAAGGTGAAGAGCTGGATGAACACAGCAGGCCAAGCAGCATCAGAGGAGCAGATAACCTTGTTATCTTGGATTCTCCAGCATCTACAGTTCCTACTATCTCTAGACCCATCCCCTACCCCTTTTGCCTATAACCCACCTAATCTACACATCCCTGAACACAACAATTTAGCGTGGCCAATCCACTTAACCGGCACATATTTAGACTGTGGGAGGAAACCAGTGCACCTGGTGGAAACCCACAGAGACACTGGAAGAATGTGTAAACTCCACACAGGCAGTTGCCTGAGAAGTGGGAATTAAACCCAGGTCCTTGGTGCAGTGAGGCAACAGTTCTAACCGCTGTGCCACCGTGCCAACCTGAGCAGTTTGGCAGAAGCTGTTTCCATTGACAGCAATGACCAGAGAAGACCGATTTAAAATAATTGTCAGAAAGCCAGAGAAGAAGTGAGGAGACAAGTTTTTTAATGCGGTGTATTATAACGTGAAGTGTACTTCCTAAAGAGGATAATGGAAACAGATTTAGTCGCAAATTTGAAATGGGAATGTCTATGGAACAGAAAAAATTGAGGGCTACGAGAAAGAACGGGGAGAGATGGATTCTTTAGCGCCCTCTTTCAAAGCACAACCACAAGCACAATGGGCCAAACTGCCTTTTATCCTGTATATTACTAAACTCTCCCCACCCACAAATTCAAGTACAGAGGGACAGCAATCATTTAATCCTCTCCAACATTGAAAGACCAAGGCTCTATAGAATTACCTGAACTGCGCTATGTGAGTAGATTAGTATTTGATTGTAAATTCCATCTGCACAAGATGTCAGCCCCATCTGCCCATGAATCTGCCATTGTCTCTCCTCACGAGCATCCTATATTACACCATCTTCTGACAGTCAATAGGAAAACAAAAACAGCCTCATCATTATGCAGTTGAATCATTCTTCATTATCAGTCAAATGGCCCTTTCAATCTGTGATATTGTTATAAATAACAAACAGAAATTTTCTAAGGAAATGACACAATCTTTTACTAAATGCCTATACTCTATTGTTCCTAGGGTGCCCTACAGCAGTGTCTACAGGATTAATCTTCAATTCATGGAAATTCCATGCCACTCTTAAAGAGTTGGTAACCCTACTTCCACCTGAAGTCCCAGATCTCTTGAAATGTTGACAGGTTTAGAGACCTAGCTCTGGAGTAAGTGGGACCTGAAACCAAGCCTCTAGATCAGAAGTAGGGTAAGGACCACTACACCACAAGATCACAATTCTCAGGATTATAATCTCAATCATTTTCCCAAATATCATACTGTGCTTTCAACTTGTAGGCTGGACTCTTTGCATTAGCAATTCAAAGTTAAAGAAAATAATCACTTTTATAAAGATTTTAAACACCATTCTAGATAGCGCCATTCAATTAGTTATTTTCAGTTGATAGGCAGAACAGGCTCCTTCTCACACTTGCTCCATTGTCAGAACTGATAACATTTGCAGTGCTGTGAACATTCCGATCACCTTATCATGAAAACGATGCGATAGGGACTGGAGAAAGTGCAAAATAAAATGCAAGGCTGGCCACAGATCTAAGAGCTTACAGCTAGCTTCCAGGATTGAACAGTCAAGAGCATTTTCTCGAGCACAGAGAAAGTATACTGTTGGTTGACCTGAAAGGAATTTTTAAGATTGCAAAAAGATTTGAAAGTGTAGATATAAAGAAGATTGTGGGGAGATACAAAGTTAAAGGGCATAAGTGTAATATAGTCATTAATAAGTCCCATAGAAAATTCAGGAGAAATTTCCTCACCCAGAGAACAGCTGGAATGTGAAACCTCCTACTACATTGTGTGGTTGCATTGATGCATTTAAGGACAACAGAGAAGAACTTGAGGGGGAAAGGAACAAAAGTGATCGAATAAAATGGGTTCATGTAAAGCATAATACAGAATATACCCGTTGGGATAAATGGCTTGTTTCTGTGCTCTAAGTATTGTATAAATACAATAGGTGTGTAATGGGTATATTAGGACATGTGATGCAGTAGGCCTGGAAAATTATCAAGAGCTTGGCAATTGGGGAATTTAAAAATTCATTGAATTAAATAAAATTATACACTAATATCTGTAACAATTATCGTGAAACTTGTGAGTTGTTGTAAAAACCAAACTGGTTTATTCATGTCCTTTAGGGAAAGAAATCTGTCATCCTTATCTAGTCTGGCCAATATGATTGCAAATCCACAACAATGTGATTGACTCTTAACTTCCCCTGAAGTGAAATAAAAGTCTCCTTTGTTCTTATCATCTTTTTCTCAAAATGGAGAACAAATACTGTTCTTGGAAATGATGCCAATATTCAAGTGAAGATTTTTTAAAATATATCTATCTAACAATCTATTTATCAATCTCAGGTGTGCTCTAGTCCAATGTATTCCCCTATCATTCCTCTGGATTAATCTCTGCTTTTCCACTGTCAGGTTATAACCATCTCTGCCCCATCTCTGCACACCTTGTGTCCATCAATAATGCCTTGTTAATTCCTAGCTCCTCAACAGCTTCTCTCTGGTTTCAGAAGCTACCCTCTCCTCTCACTTTGGCAGGTGTCTAAGCTTAACCGGGCATAACATCTGTTATTTTAAACAACCTCAGATTAGATTCATGTATATTTACAGTGGTGGTTCCACATAGTAGGGCCTACTCCTAGTTTCCTCTTTAACAACACTTGGGTGGGTCTTTCCTTCCCCTTTCCTCCTATTTGCCATTCAGAAATGCTTAGCTTTTCTGTTGCCATCAGTCTAAATTTGAGTCTAACTTGAGCAAGCTCACAGCTCGCTTCTGTGCCTTCATCACTTGGTTCATTGTAGTGTCTTCCAAAAACACAAAGGAACCAGAATCAATTAGATTGCTCTTTCAAAAAAACCAGCAGAGGAGAAAAAAGCTGAATAGGCTTGAGGACAAATGGGATTGGCAATAAATGCTGATCTTTCCAGTGACACCCACATCACATGAACAATGTTTTTTAAAAAAGGCTGAATGGCTTTGCAAGTTGCTGAATGGCTACTCCTGTGTTTTATGCTACATGTTCTCTATACAGACTAGCAACGAACCAATCATAAGCATCTCCAATTTGAACTGGCATCATTGGGAACAGAGGGATGAGGTGGGAGGGGAGAATTGATGATGCTTTTAAAGTATTGATGGATTTTTATTTTATAACTAGGGTAGCTGAGAGTTGTAAAGATATAATGATATGCCCTTGTGGCTTTTGGTTCAGTACTGACCCTTCTGATATTTGGTATAAAATACTGGAGTTGAGCCAATGGTATAACTCAGCTTAACGCAATTACAGCTCTAAAGTCTAAGTTTATTTTTTTCCAGATGACTGATTTCAGGGTAAGGAAAAATGTGCAGTTATCAAGCATTTCATGATGTCCTCAGAAAGTCTCAAAGTACTTCACAATAAATTAGTTAATTTCATTTGCGTTGTAAACAAGGCTAGTATTGACCGTCTATCTCCTATCTAAGTTGGAAGAGTGGACTTTCTTCTAAACTGCTGCAGTCCACATGCTATTGGTCCTCACTCTCTTTACTGTTCTGTAGTAATTGTTTGAAAACGAGCTTTCCAGGCCATTAAGAGTCAACTATTATTGTGAAGTTGGATACATGCAGAGGAGGTAGGGGTAGCTGCAGAACATTTTGTAAATAACCTGATAGCTCTCATGATCAGCTTTTTGGTGCGAAGTTTATTTAATTTGAACGCGTAATCCCTGTTTGATGAGCTTAGTTGCTAAATAACTAGTCTACCGTAGACACAAGCAGCAAATATGTTGTACGGCTGTTCAATGTGCTGGTACTGAAATGGTGGTCAGGGCACCCTGCTCTCCTTTAAGTAGTCACATACATTAGATTCCCTACAGTGTGGAAACAGGCCCTTTGGCCCAACAAGTCAACACTGCCCATTGGAGAATCCCACCCAGACCCATCCCCCTATAATCTATACACCCCTGAACACTACGGGCAATTTAGCATGGCCGATCCACCTAGCCTGCACATCTTTGGACTGTGGGATGAAACCGGAGCAACCGGAGGAAACCCACACAGACACAGGGAGAATACGCAGACTCCGCACAGACAGTTACCCGAGGCTGGAATCGAATGCAGGTTCCTGGAGCTGTGAGGCTGCAGTGCTAACCACTGAGCCACTGTGCCAACCGAAGAATTGTTTTAACATTTTCCTTGCTGAAAACTTGAGCTAATGGTTGAAACTCAATATCGTATCCCGGGGAGTGGGCTGCAGGTTGGGGATGAGGGGATGTTAATTCGGGTGATATCACAGGAGGTTCTGTGCTTGTCACCTACCTACCTGTAGTTTTACCGGTAGCAGAGGTGATATTGGAAAATCTGCCTGCCCGCGGACCAATTGATACCTTTCAGTGGCTGATTAATACCCACTCAAGGGACTCCTGCTTTCACTGGTATTTTACCCAGTGATATGGAGCTCAAGCTATGTGAAAGGTCCACAAGATGAACCACAGCATTCAGCTATGGTCTAGGGCAGTGGGAATTTTTTCACTTCCCAAATCTAGAAGTGGCTGGCCAAAACCGCAGTGGTGGGCTTAATCCTGACTTTTCAAATGGGCTTCGGATCATCATGGCCATGAAAAATATCTGACCAATGTGTCAAGCACGTCTGACAAATCTGCATTTCCTTAAAATTGTACTGAATTGTCATCCTGGATAATATTCTGGGGAATAAACACATCCAACATCAAATACTTTCAGGTTAGTTATAACACAATTAAACTCTATTAACAATGTGTCATAATCCAAATCTCAGAGAAACAGTTTCTATCACATCAATCGGTTTTAATTTTCCAAGTCCAATACCAGGCTTCCTTTGGGTTTTTTGTTAAATTTATGCTAGATCTCTGTTTTCTACCATGGGCCTATACAAGTCAGAAACTCCATGGAAAATAATAAACTCTTCCAGAAAGCAGTAATTCCAGCAGTATAGGAAGATTCAAAGAACAAACTTAAAAGGTAGCATTCTGATGACCACAGTCCCCTGAGATAACAAGGTGCAGAGCTGGATGAACACAGCAGGCCAAGCAGCATCATAGGAGCAGGAGAGCTGACATTTTGGGCCTAGACCCTGCTTCTGAAACAATCCAGAGTCCTCTATATTGCTTCATTTTTTCTGTACGCTCACATTCTTTTTTTGAATTAAAATGTGATGTAGTGAATGGATTATCAAGTTGGCAAACAATCTTTCAGGGTGGGATGTTAGCAATCCTTCCAGGACCTTAATCAGTCAATGGAATGGTTAGACCTGCACATGTTAAGGGGATATGAGTACTCCACTCTATATCAACTTGGAGTTCAGAGGCAAAATTCCTTGGGACAGAAGAAATTAAGATTTAACCTCCACCTTCTGTTGCAAACAGAGAAAACCAAGCAAGAGACTTGCATTACTGTACCACATATACATTAGACTAACTGGGTAAAGCGATCTGGTTAGAATTGAATTACAAGTGATTTTGTCTTATGGGCTCACACATGTACTCGAAACTTTTCTGAAATTTCTTCGTATTTATTTATTTCATTATCAATATTTCAAATTGCATTCAGATTTATACACCAAAGGTGAAAAATGATGCAAAGAGGTAATAATATTGCCTATCCAACAGGAAACTGATGACTTTGCATCAACCACTGCCATTCCACGGGCCCCACCTCAACCAATAACCATCCACCCCACTCCCATTGTAAAAAAGGTAAAGCTACCATACTCCTGCACTCTCATCAGAGAGAGGTAACTGGGGGTGGTTTAACCTGAGGGTCACCGCACCTCAGGTGAGGAGAGAGATTGAGAAGGAGAGTCCTTCAGTCAGCATGGCAGTTGAAAACACATGCTGAGAGGTGAAAGGTCATTGCATGAACACACATGCCCAGAGATGTAAGTGCAGTTCACTGTGCACTGCTTATCCTTCCCCGCTCAAAAATATATTGTGGCATTGTGGGGGAGAAAAAGGGTCCCTCAGTGTGTTGCTGTTAGTGGGATCTTGCTGTGCACAGATTTGTTGTTGCTTTTCCTACCTCACAATCGTGACTAGATTAGAGCCTGAGAAGAATTTAATTGGCTATGGAGTACTCTGGCATGTCCTGATGTACGAGAGGCACAACGGAAAAGCAAGACTTTCTTTTACTCTCTTATTACAGCTTGCTGCCTTTCTGAAGGTCGCCAAATGAATTGGAGAGAACACACAGCATCATTTTAAAAGAACTCATCTATTTTTAAATAAGCTCAGCAGCGGAGGTACTTAACGAGTTTCATCTCCTGCAGGCTAGTCCTTGGGAAGCAGCCTTCCCACTGGGCCAAGGTCTCTCTGGTTAAACTGTCTGGCTTAGGCCCCACAGGGGTGCAACCCTGTTAATGCACCAAAACTATTTTGCTATGCAGTCTTGATGGTAAGGTATCAAAAACTGCAGAAAAAGAATAATCCTATCTCTTGGCATAGAAAATTATCAATGGGTTGCTGAACAACTGTTCCGAATGATTAAATAAAACATATTTCTATTTTTCTGTCCGTGCATTCGTTTTCATTCAATTTCAAGATGAAAAACAGGTCACATTTGAGCAGCTAATTATAATGAACCCAAAGAGCATGACTGTGACTAATCGTCAAACTGTCATACTGTCTTCTACCATCTCTACCAATATATATCCACTCTCTCTTCCTCTCCCTCTACTTTCTTATCCTTCTACACTTCTACCTCCATCACTTGTTCCATCCTCTGCTCTTTCCACCTTGCCACTTCACTCATTCACCTCCTCCTGCTGATGCTGTCCTTTCACTACATCCTTCATCTTCTTGCCTTCCTTTTCTTTCCTTCCAACTTTGCCTTTCTGACCCATCTGCTGGACTACAAATGCCAAGTGACTCCACAATTTTTTTCCCAGCAAATAAGCCTAATTAGATCCTCATTTCTCTCTGTGCTGCATGAGTTGGACATCGAAAGCTTACAGTTACATGGTTTCTATTAACATAACCTGTTAATTGCTTTGATCTGTCACGATTTTGCTCTGCATGTTGTCTGGTTTTCTTTGTATGCCTCTCCCAATCGTCTCTGCTCTATCCTTTAATTAGGAGATTTCACGGTGTTGCTTTGAACTCGAGAAGCAGACCTTTTTTTTCTAAATTCTGTAGTCTGATGGATCTGTTTCCCCATTGCCAATGATTCAAAGCTGTGATCTGCATCATCCACTGCAGCCTTCTATCTGAACAGTCTCACTTAATTGTAGAAGGAATAACATTCTTTAAGTGAGAGCAGCAATGAGAATCTGATAAATGAAATTTCTTTCATTGCATCCCTAGTTTTCTTAAAAGTCCAAGATAATTCTCCTAGTGCAGTCTGTCTTCTCATGTAGATACAATAGATCACATGCTTCAAAGGGAAACAGGAGAAATATTCCTAATGTACTGGTCAATACTTATCCCACAACTAACACTAAAAATAAATCACCTGGTCATTTTCGTACGGCTGGAAGCTTTCTGTGCATAAATGAGTTGTCTTATTGCCTATACTACAACAGGTCCCACCTTTCAAAATTAGTTTCTTGGTCGTATAATGTTTGGTGAATTCTGAGGAGATGAAATGCTATCTGTTTGCAAGTTTTCTTCCTATTCTCAAAATCCTCATATTTTATTGGTCAGTATTAGTGCTGGAGGGAGGGAAGGAAGGGCATGACACAGGTATCATCAGGAGTGGTACAAGCATGACACTTGGGCTTGGATGTGAGGAGCTACTGAGTGACAATCTAAGTGACTAACAGGTGTTGCTTCAGGATCAGTTGATAGAAATGGATCATGTTGCAATTTAGTGTGTAGCCCCTTTAACTGAGGCGGCAATCATAAACCGATTGTATCCAGTGGGAGTTTGCAACTTAAATAAAGAAAAGATGGAGACCCTACAGCTTCCTCATGAATATTCACATCTCTTGATCAAATACCATATGCCATAAATACCACACAGAAAAAGCTCGTATTCAGAAGTACATGCATTCTGAAAGATCTTATATTAAATTGTACAGTCAATTACAAAGAAACTATTAAGCTATTCAATTTCTCAACCCTATTCTATTGATCTGTACCTTAAACTTCATGCAAGTGCCTTGGTTCTGTAACCAGTTTACCTCTGAAGTGTGCTGTGAGAAATTTTGCAGAAAATATTTGCACAGCAGGATCCCATACAGAGCAAGGTGTTAATGACCAGATCATCATCTTTTTAGTGATATTTGTTGAGGAATACATATCGGCCTATGAGGCCAGGGAGAATTCCCTACTCTTTTTTGAGAAAGTCTGCTATGGTATTTTTGATCTCCATCTGAAAGGGCAGGCAGGACCTTTGCTTTAAAGCCTCATATGAAAGTCAAGGGGGAGATTTTGGCAGAAGCATAAGCATTGGTCAGGCAATAACTCGTGAAATCAAAAAAAAGTTGGCTGTTTCCCCTTTTGTCCAGTACGTACCTGAAAGGGATAAAACAACAAGGTCAAGGTCCAGGATGATCGGTGCACTGTTCCATATGGTAATGACAACTTGTAGAAGTTACTGACTCCAATGATAAGAAATTCTGGTAATATACCAACAAGCCAGTGTAAAATGATTGGGCTTCTCTAGGGTGAGTATGCACATTACACCTCGCTGTATGACAGTATGTTTCTCATTAGCACACCTTCTAATTATTAATCATTAAGTAAAAATGAAAGCGTATTACCATAATTTCATTTTGCTTGTTTTTTTTATTGCTCATCACTCACTTCTCCCAAGGCTGGCACATTGTGGGCACTGTAATGCGGGGAGGAGAGCTCCATAAAATGCATCCCTCTCTTCAGCAGGCTAACAGTGCAGGAGAGCTCACTTCATCATCAGTCGAGATGCAGTTGGGAAAACAGACAGGCTAATGCTTCATATTAGACTCCTTAGCCAAAACTAATTCAGAGAAAGGATCTATTCCCACAGAACTTAATGTCTTATGTTTCATGGATGCTGAGAGACAGGTTGAGCATTTCTAGTCTTTATTCATTCATTTTATTTTTTTATTTGAACGAGTCAGCATTATAAGGAGCTGTCTATAAAGGGTTACTGAGGAAATGTCAAGGACTAGCTTCAATTGATAACAGTCAGTAATGCAGAAAGTTGAATTACTCCAGTGGCAATGAAGGATCAGTGATATATTTCCAAGTCAGAACAGTGTGTGACTTGAAGGGAAACCTGAAGCTCCCAGTAGTTGAACTGCCCAAGTGATGATGGAGAAGAGGTGCTAGTGGAACAATTCACACCCACTCATCATTGATTAATTGATTTTTAACATTTCACACAGTTGGAAAGTAAATGAGTCCAGGGTGATGCCGCAGGGAGAATTTATTTGAAAAATCAGATGTTCATACAACATCCCAGGCACTTGTCATTTGCGGGGAGGGAAGCATAGATTTAAATGGATTTTCTTTTATTTAGCCCATTCTATTCGGTGAATGCTGTTGTCACTTTGTCAGATTTTTCTGCTGCAGAAGAGCTTAAATTTTATCATCCTTTAAGGGAGTAACAGAGAGGCAAATGCCTTTTATTTAACAACAGGAGTTTTTGTTTGAATTGATAGGAGCCAGTGGTATTCAAACAAAAACTCCTGTTGTTAAATAAAATAAGACATGACAAGAAATCATGAATACAACTGACCACATTAACGACCTACTCTACCCCTATAGTGCCCACATGTTCAATTCTATCCCCATCTTACCATATGGCAATCCTGGAACAACTCATCACTGAGCGGCTATCTGCCAAAAGCATTTTTTTAATATTCATTCATTGAGGACGTCGCTGGCTAAGCAGCATTCATTGCCCATCCCTAATTGCCCAGAGGGCAGCTCAGAGTCAGCTTCCTGCACCCATGCTATCTTTGAAAAGCCACTGTATACCTAGAGAAAGGTTGGCAATACTCTGTTGATGCTGTGCAGCAGCATAATGGCACAAAGCCACTATGCTCATGACACATTGTTGGCATGGTTGACGAACCTTCATGCATACAACTCCATTGTTTGATAACCCCCAACACAGTTATCTCATCCTTAGCTCTATCATACCTGAATTCTATCTCTAGGTCATCCCTACTCTGTTTCCAATGCTGACTTGAACATGCGCATCTGGTCATTAACCAGTAGGAGAACATCACATATGGAAAAGCAATCAGACAATTCCAAATGGGAGCTTTTATTTACACCCAGCAAAAGTGAGCACAAATGTAATAAATAAAGGTTGTAGAGATAGTAAGAACTCCGATGCTGAAGTCAAAAGTAACACAGTATGGAGCTGGAGGAACACGGCATGCCAGGTAACATTAGAGGAGCAGGAAAGTTGGCGTTTCGGGTCAGGAACCTTTTTCAGGAATAGAGGCTGCAGTTTGCCCCCATAATGCAAACCCATTGCTGATGTCATGACTAATGGTTATTTTATGTTCCACAATGGTGCACTGCGCCCAGCTCTCATCTCCCAGACCCTGCCCTGCTGTTCCGTCTACCCACTATATACCTTGAGTTTCCTCCTATCGCTGTCTTTGTTCCACCTTCAAAAATGGCTCTGCTTTCAACATTCCCACCCTGCAACCTGAACTCCTTCAGCCTTTCTGGTAGTGATCTCCCCTTTACCCCTACAGGCAACATTCCCCACCACAACCTCCCACCCCACCCGCCACCACCACCCACCCCTCCCAAACCTTGCATCTACCTTAAGGACATAGTTGTATTCGAAGCAGTTCAGAGGAGGTTCACTCGGTTGATTCCAGAGAAGAAGGTTTGTCTTACAAAGAGAGATTGAACAGTTTGGGCCTATACTCTCTGGAATTTAGAAGAAGCAGAAGAGATCCGATTGAGGTATACAAGATGTTAAAGGAGATTGGCGATGTAGATGGAAGGAGGATCTTTCTTCATGTGATGCAATCTAGAATGAGAGGTTTTAGCTTTAGGATAAGAGGCAGCAGATTCAAATCAAAGGTCAAGAGACATTACTTTTCTCAAGGTGTCATAAATCTGTGGAATTCTGGGACATTGAATAAATTTAAGGGGAAGACAGACACATTTTTGATTAGTAATATATTAATAGTAATTAGTAGTAGTAATTAGTAGTAATTAGAGTAGTAATACATCACCAACCCAAGGAAACCTAACCAGATAAATAGAAAGTGGGACATAACACCAGCGCTTCGTCAGAGGCTCACTGATGATGTTACCTAGAATGGTGACGAAACATCTGAAAACTAACCTTCCAGCTCAGCGAGCAAACTCACATCCAGAACCTCAACCTGAGCTACAAATCTTCTCAAAACTTGCTCGTAATAGATTGAAGAGTTATAGACAACAAGCAGGTATGTGGAGTTGAAGCTGAGATGAGACCAGCCATGATTGTCTCAAATGGCAGAGAAGACTCGAGGGGCTGAATTTCCTACTCCTGCTCCTAATTCTTATGTTTTCATGTTCTTAGCAATCAAGGGATGAGGACCCTAGAATATATTTGCTCCAGATCTCTGATCAACTTCTATGATTATTGATTGACATAGCATCTGAGTGCTGACTTTACAGCTCTTGACTGACAATGTATGATTCCTCTGACTGCTGCTGCTGGCCATACAGAACTGCCTACTGCCCACTGCGCAGCCTGTGGTCAGACACATCCCGACAGTGAGTGGCCCAAGAAGAAGCCTGACCACGACCAAGCTCCAGGACTGTGTGCAAACTGTGCCTGAGACCGATGGTACCAACATTTCCTGACTGACAGTAGTGGAATAAAGACTAGCCCCACCTAGTTTCCAACATATCCTTTTGGTTGAAAAAAATGCACAGCCGCTGAGGCAGCTGGCACATGCTGTTGGTGTTCAATTGATGTCTCATTCATAAAGCTGCACCCCCATCCCGAAAGCGCGAACCTCCGTAAAGACAACAAGTCAATACTGATAGCTTTTGGCTTTAGCTGAAGTGCCAGCATGCTAACAATCATGGCATTGCAAGGCATGGATAGTGAGAGTATAATAAGAGTGTAATTTGCTATGAATGCAAGCAAACAGCCTTGAGATGCTGCCTGATCCAGCCGGTGAGCCGTGTGCCTGCTCTTTGTGCAAAGTATCCTTGTAGCAGCCTTTCAGTTCTAGTTGCTTGTGCATCCTGCATATCAAATGGATCAGAGAGGCTCCATGATAGTCATGAGGGGTTACCAAACGGCAGAAGCCAACTGTCCACGTGTTGAAGGTTGTTTGCAGCTGATGCCCATAGATTGTCTCTTCATATGCTCGCAGCTAGTGGTGAGTTGGTGTCACGAGATACCCACACTGACTGCATATCGAGAATTCTCAATATTTAGCATTTTCAGCATGTTTAGTAAGATGAGAAGCCAAATATTTATCAGGCAAATTGTGTTAACAGGGCTTTTAATAAGTTATAATCCCCCTTAATTGACAATTCACTGTTGCCTAGCAAAAAACTCTCATTGCTGCTTAGCAAGTGCACAAAGAATGCAATGAGATAGGCCTCACTAGACTTCTCCTAAAATTCTACCACAAACCTTGCCACAATCCAACTTGTTCAAGCCCCAATAATATTCTGCCCTTAGTGTTTTTTGTTCTCTTTTTGCATCAAATAAGCTTTTATGTTTGTTTGCTAAAAGAACAATTTTGTTCAAAGTACGTTGGCTGCCTTTTGTGAATATGTTCCATGCATGACTACTACTTGAAAAATTACAAAAATTATACTTATGATATATCAGGTCAAGTTTCACCCTGGGATTAACTTGTCCAGGATCAGCGTTGGTTGGGAACATAACAATGACAATTTTTGGCCTCTGTCATTTTGTTTGCAATTGGTTCTTTGCAAAAATGTTCCTGAGTGTGTGATCCAATTCAAGGTTTAAAATAAGGGATAGAGTGTGGAAGAGGGGGAGATCTTGTCTTTGGATGGAAGCGCCAAATGGCAGAATCTGAGTTGACAGCACATTTTACATCTCTCCTGATTTTTATTTCAGCTGACTCCTGTCCTGTTTCTCCTGGCTCCATATTCAGGTCTGTTATTTACCTCCTTGTTTGCAGATAATTGCTAGGCCTATTTTCCTGAAATGATGCTAGATGCCTGGGGTCAAATTAATCTTCCAGAAAGGGACTCCAAACCAGTGATGGGCTCTATCTTTGCTTGTACAAATGCCCTAAAGCCCACTTGAGGTAGAGAGGGGCGGGTTTGTTAAAGAATGAGAAATCACATATTTAAAGTGATGTGCAAAAGAAACAAAAGCACAATATCAGAAAAGTCTTTTTCACACAGTGAGTAGTTTCAGTTTGGAATGCACTGTATAGGAATATGGTAGAGGCAGGTTTAATTGAGCAATTCAAGAGGGCATTTAATGATTATTTGAATAGAAATTGTGTACAAGGATGAGGAAGAGGCAGGAGATTGGCACAAATAATAGAATTGGGTAGAGGCACAAAGGCCTGAATGGCATCCTCCTGTACTGTAACAGTTCTATAAAATGTGTGTATAGTTTTTCCTACACTTCGGTTAGTCTAAAGCAACGTCTGAAAGCAGCACAATTTCTAGGCCCTGCGAGGTATTTCTGACTTTGTGAAAAACAGGTGATTTTGGATCAGCCACTGTTTCAACTCTCTCCTAATTTTCACTGAAGCCAGCAAACATAGAGTCATGATGTAAAATGGATGACTGATTCAAAATTGCCAGTTACTGTGCTTTTGTGCAAAGTCATAATTAATCTAGACCAGAAGGTACAGATCTGGTTTCTGAGTCAGCTAGAATTGAGGGACAGAGTGTTCAGGTCCATAGTCTTTCATCTTGGTAAGGAAAAGAACACCCAGTCAAGATTCTGCATCTGATCACTTTTGTAAAGTGAATATGTGTCTATAGAACAAAAACCTGACTTGGGCTGAACACAAATATTTCGCATAGACTAAGCTGAGGAGCTAGACTAGGGCCTGTGCCCATTGAATTGGAGTCAGTTCAAGTATTATCTGGAGGAGAGGAGAAAGCTAGGGGGTTTCAGGATAATTCCCATTGATTCCCAGTTTGTGCTCGCTCCCCAACACCTTCTGCGTTATGAATAGACCAAACTGAGACTCAGATCATCCTCATCACATTGCCAAGCCTATTCAACAGTCTCTGCTTCAACATAACAAGCACATTCCCATCCATCCCATCGACCAACCAGGTCACATCTACCACCAGTGTCCACCTATCATCACAATTCTGCTTCCATCCCTCCCCCCACCCGCCACCTCTTTATCTGCAGCTCCCCTTAACCTGAAATCCAGTCCTGAAGAAGGATAATACCCGAAACATGGACGGCTCCTTTCGTCCAGATGCTGCCTGGCCTGCTGTATTCTTCCAGCTTCCTGTTTGTCTGCCTTGGATTCCTGCATCTGCAAATTTTTTGACTCTAATATTCAGAGACAAAATTTAGAAGTTTACTACTTTGCATGATATCAATTAAGGAATCATTCTGGATGAAAGCAATATCACTGGACCTGGCTCCTACGTTATGAATTTGGTCAACAGATCATCTGCAATGCCCTAAATTGTAGCTGTTCCAACAACTGTATTCTCTGTTTGCAATACCGTCGGACCTCAGTAATTCTGACTACTTCTTGAGAATAAGTCCTGCTGCTGAGCCAATATAACTAGGTCACACAGTGAAATCCAGGTCACCACAGCCCATGCAACTTGACACAGAGGAAAGATGATTGACAGGATGAAACAGCAGGTGTTACACAGCAAGGGGCAATCCAGATAGAGTGATATACCTTTAATAAACTGTACAACAGTTCCCTTGGGTCCGGTTCCATTGTTGACAGTGAACAACTCAGTGTGAGCACTGGCTGTGTTGCAATCAATCAGTCAGTACAATGAGCAGAGAATGGGATTGGATTGGTGAGCCTTATTTAAATATTAAAAATGCAAATCTTTCAGATAAAGTTGTCTGCTGGAAGGAAACCTCCATTGCAGCTTCACCTGAAAACCTACAGAGGGTTTTTCCAAGGCGGTAAAGAAGGAAGAAAGAATCCGCATTTTAATATGATATGGAATTGAAAAAGATTTTGCAGCATAAAAGTAGGCTATTCAGCCAATCAGGTGTTGCTTTCGCTAAGCTTACCAACACCCCAAAAATCTTGCAGCTTAGTTCATTTAAAGTAATAGAACACTCAAAGGCATTTTGCAGGATCATGTTCTGAAATACAGACAGGGGTATTAGAAGAGATGAAGTATGTTTTGGGGAAAGGAGGAGAGAGAAGCAGGGAGGTTTAGGCTGACTGTTCGCAAGTTTAGGGCCTAGCTTCTATTCCTGTCTTCATCATATTTTTATCTAGCATACCTCAAATACATATGTGATAATTGTCTCAACAACTCTATACTATTTAATACAATAACTCACTCATAATTTGAGGTCATCCCAAAGTGCTTCATAGCTAATTATTTACTTTTAAAGTACAGTCCTACTGTAGTAGGCAAACATGATAGCCATTTTGTGCATCAGAGTGTGTGATACAAATATTAAAATGGCACAGCAAAGATAAGCGTCATCTATGCATGTACAGATGGTATCATGACCTTTGGCTAGGCTGTGAATCAGCACTAAGATTGTGGCGGGTTTAGACACTTGCAGGGGATGTCCTTGGCCACAATACAGAAAGCTTTGGTGAATTTCATTTGAATTTAACATTTCTGAAATCCCTGAAATCTCTGTTATTATAAAGGTTTCTGGTAGATATTTTACTTGGCCTCCGTGTGTGCATACTCTTTGTGCCACCTTGAGATTCACAGCTCTTATACACAGCAAAATGCCACAGACAGCACTGAATAAGTAACTAGATAATTTGTTTTTAATAGTTTAGGATAACATCCTAGGGTCTTAAATGATAGTTGATAATTGATGTGTTGGATTTAATTTCCAACTTTCCCTGGATTCAGGTAAGGTACCATTAGAATGAAAAAAATAGCAGATGTATCCTCCTTATTCCAAAAGGGAGGGAGACAGAAACCAGGAAGCTACACACCAGTTACCTTCATAACTGTTATCAGGAAGATGTTAGAGCAATTACTAAAGATTTTATTTGCAGAGCACTTAGAAAAATACAGGGTGTTCAGGTAGAGGCAAAAGGCTTTGTGTTTCAAAATTCCTGGAGAATCTCAGCAGGTCTCACAGCATCTGTGAGAAGAAAATAGAGTTTCCCGTCTGATGATTCTTCACAATGAATTTGTGTTTAACCAATTTTAGAGTGCTTTGAAGAAGTAACACCTGTTACGGATAAAGGAGAACTGGTAGAAGTGCTGTATTTAGACTTCCAGAAGGTATTTCACTAGCTGATCTATAGGGACACCTGATTGGCTGAACCGCCTGTTTTTATCCTGCAAAATTTGTTCCTATTCCATGTCATACTAAATTGCTGATTCTTTCTTCCTTCTTTAATGCCCTGGAAAAAAAAGAAGCTTCTGACGTAGGCGTAACAAAGTGGCATAGATGAAAAATTGGCTTGAGTAGACATAAATGGATCATTTTCTGGTTAGCAATGTAAAAGGATTGGTGTGTCACAGTGATCACTTTGGGGTTTCAAACTTTTATGTTTTACATAAATGACTTGGAAGAAGGGAATGTGGTGGTGAAATTTACTGCTAACACAGAGCAATATAGAAAATTAAGTTATGAAGAGGAAGTAAGGTAACAACAAAGGTATACAGTTTAAAGAGTAAACAAAGATATGGCAAATGGATTGTAATGTGGGACAATTGTCCATTTTGGCAGAAAGAATAAAATGAAGCATCTTATCTAATGGCGAGAATTTGCAGGTCACTGAGATGTAATGCAATTACAGTGTCTGAGTATATGAATCAAATAAGGTTAATATGCAGATTCAGCAAGGTAATTAGGAAGGTTAATCAAATGTTATTATTTATCACAAGGGGAACTGTACACAGATGTTAGGAAATTATGCCTTTTAATGCAAGGCACTGATAGGGCCACATCTGAAGTATTGTGTACACTATTGGTCTCCTTACTTAAGGAAGGATGTAAATGTGTTGGAAACAGTTCAGAGAAGGTTTACCAGACTAATACCTGGAATAGGTGGGTTGTGTCCTGAGAAAAGCTTGAACAGTCAGGATTGTGTCCTTTGAAGTTTTGAAAAATAAGAGGAATCTTGAAAATGTATGATTCTGAGGGATCTTGATAGTGTGGACATGAAAAGGACGGCCTCCTATTTTGGGAGAATCTAGGGCTATGGTTATCTATTTAAAAATATTGAGTCATCTATTTAAGACTGTGACGAAGAGGTTCTTTTCTTTCTGAGGTTTGTAAGTCTTTGAAACTCTCCTCCTCAAAAGACGTTGGAAGCAGAGTATTTGAATAGTTTTAAGGTAAAGACAGATTCTCAATTTGAGTGAAAGGTTAGAGGGAGTAGATGAGAATGTGGCGTAATCAGGTCAGCCATGGTCATATTGAATGGTGACATAGTCTTGAGAGGCTGAGTGGCCTAAGTGCACCTAATTGGTATGTTCATATGAATGAAGAAGAAACGGCAGCTAGGTTATTGAAAAATAAGAGGCAACTTGAAAATGTATGATCCTGAGGGATCTTGACAGAGTGGATGTGAAAAGGATGGCACCCTAGGGAAAAAAATTGCTACATAAGCTAATGTAAACATATCTGCCTCATGCATCACCAGTCACAAAATTTTAAGCTTAAGTCAGGTGGGTAGCTTTTGGAGATTGCGAGGGGGGTGTGCTGTTGTGTGTTAGTTCTTACTTAAATGAGTGTTCTATTTAATGCCACCTATAGACAGTTTGACTGGTCATTTACTTATTTTCTGTTTCCAGGACACTCTTGTTGCAAAATTGCTTCATCCATGCATCAACTGAACACACTTTGAAAGTAGCTCACCATGACAGTCAATTTTTTGACATATTAGAATATTATAAGTAATCATTTCAGCAAGGAAAGATTAGGTAGGGCGATATATGGCACAATTTTTAAACAGGTCCAGAAAAAGACACCTGTGGGTTGTTTTCAATTTCTAATGGGTTGTGGCTGTCAGTGACAAGGCTAGTATTTGTTGCCTCCCTGTTTAGCTTTGAACTAGGTGTTTTACAAGGCAATTACAAGCCAACCTTATTGTTGTGGGTCTGAAGATGCACGTAGGCCAGATCAGGGAAGGATGGCAGATTTCCTTTCACAAAAGACATTCGTGAATGAAACGGGTTTTTATAACAATTGGTGGTATTTTCATGACAACGTTACTGACAGTAGCTTTAAATGCCAAATATAATCAATAGATTAAAAAGTGAATTAATCAAAAGTGAGTGATGGCCTAGTCGTACCATCACTAGACTATTATCCCATAAATTCAGCTAATGTTCTGGGAATTCACCAAGGCATATGGTGGACTTTGAATGCAGTCTCAAAAATCTGGAATTAAGAATTTACTGATGACTGTGAAACTATTGCCAATTGCCACATTGGTTCACTAATGTTCTTCAGGGCAGGAAATTTGCCATCCTTACTGTGTCTGGTTTACATGTGACTCCAGACCCATATCAATGTGGTTGATTTTCAATTGCTTCTGAAATGGCTTAGCAAGCCATTCAGTTGTGTCAATTGCTACAAGGTCTCAACAAAGAAATGAAACTGAACGGGCCACCTAATATCATCCTAGGCACCAGCGAACACAGCCCTGCTGCCTAGCAAAGACCACTTTACCAACATCTGGAGGTTAGTGCCAAAATTGGGAGAGCTGTCTCACAGACCAGTCAAGCAACAGTCTGAAGTAGTCATAATCACCGAACCACACCCTACAGACAATGTCCCAGATATCACTATCATTATTCCCAGATACTTCCTGTCCCACTGGCAGGACAGACCCATTATAGATGGTGACACAGTGGTATGCAGTTGCCCTCGGGATCCTCAACATTGACTCCAGACTCCATGAAGTTTCATGGCTTCAGATTAAACACTACCAAGGAAACTATCTGCTGATTACCAATTACCACCCTCCCTCGGCTGATGAATTGGTACTCCTCTGTGTTGAACAACCTAAAGGAAGCACTGAGGGTCACAATGGCACAAAATATACTCTGGCTGGAGAAATTCAATGCCCACCACCAACAGTGGTTCAGCAGCAGCACTACTGATTGAGCTGGTCAGATCCAAATGTACATTGGTGCTAGACCGAGTCTGTGGCAGGTGATGAGGAAATCAATAAGAAAAAAACACAAATATCCCTATCCTCAATGAAGGAAAAGCCCAGTGCATCAGTGCAAAAGGTAAAGCTGAAACATTCGCAGCAATCTTTGGCCAAAAGTGCTGAGTGGATAATCCAGTTCATCCTCCTCCAGTGGCCCCCAGCATCACAGATGACAGTCTTCAGCCAATTTGATTCACTCCACTTGATATCAAGAAACACTCGGAGGCACTGGATCATGCAAAAGCTATGGACCTGATAAAATTCTGGCACTTTCTGTTTCCCTGGCCAAGCTCTTTCAGTACAGTTACAACGTTGGCATCTACCTGACAATGTGAAAAATCACCCAGGTATGTCCTGTGTACAAAGAGCACAACAAATCCAAACCAGGCAATTACCACCTCTTCAGTCTACTTTCAGTAAAGTGATGGAGGGTGTCATCGACAGAGTTATCAAGCAGCACCTGCTCAGCAATAATCTGCTTAGTGACACCCAGTTTGGTTCTGCCAGTGCCACTAAGCCCCTGATCTTAGACCATAAGACCATAAGACATAGGAGTGGAAGTAAGGCCATTCAGCCCATCGAGTCCACTCCACCATTTAGTCATGGCTGATGGGCATTTCAACTCCACTTCCCTGCACTGTCGCCATAGCCCTTGATTCCTTGTGAGATCAAGAATTTATCAATCTCTGCCTTGAAGACATTTAACATCCAGGCCTCCACTGCACTCCGTGGCAATGAATTCCACAGGCCCACCTCTCTCTGGCTGAAGAAATGTCTCCTCATTTCCGTTCTAAATTTATCCCCTCTAATTCTAAGGCTGTGCCCACGGGCCCTAGTCTCCCCGCCTAATGGAAACAACTTCCTAGCGTCCACCCCTTCTAAACCATATGTTACCTTGTAAGTTTCTATTAGATCTCCCCTCAACCTTCTAAACTCTAATGAATACAATCCCAGGATCCTCAGCCGTTCATTGTACAAGGGATCCCATTCCAGAGATCATCGGTGTGAATCTCTGCTGGACACGCTCCAGGGCCAGTATGTCCTTCCTGAGGTGTGAGGCCCAAAATTGGACACGGTATTCTAAATGGGGCCTAACTAGAGCTTTATAAAGTCTCAGAAGCACATCACTGCTTTTATAATCCAACCCTCTTGAGATAAACGACAACATTCATTCGCTTTCTTAATCATGGACACAACCTGCGAGTTAACCTTTAGAGAATCCTGGACCAACACTCCCAGATCCCTTTGTACTTCTGCTTTATGAATTTTCTCACTGTTTAGAAAATAGTCCATGCCTGTATTCTACTTTCCAAAGTGCAAGACCTCGCATTTGCTCACATTGAATTTCATTAGCCATTTCCTGGACCATTCTCCTAAACTGTCTAAATCTTTCGGCAGCCTCCCCACCTCCTCAGTACAACCTGCCTGTCCACCTAACTTCGTATCACCGGCAAACATCGCCAGAATGTTCCCCCAGTCCCTTCATCCAGATCTTTAATATATAAGGTGAACAGCTGCAGCCCCAACACTGAACCCTACGGGACACCACTTGTCACCGGTTGCCATTCCGAGAAAGAGCCTTTTATCCCAACTCTCTGCTTTCCGGCAGACAGCCAATCCTCAATCCAAGCCAGTAGCTTACCTCCAACACCATGGGCCCTCACCTTACTCAGCAGCCTCCTGTGAGGCACCTTATCAAAGGCCTTTTGGAAGTCTAGATAGAAGATCTTTTTACAGCCTTGATTCAAACAAAAGCGCTGAATTCCAGAGGTGAGGTGAGAGTGACATCAAAGCTACATTTGACCAAGTGTGGCATCAAGGAGCACTAGCAAAACTGGAATCAATGGGAATCAAGAAGCAAATTGGTTGGAGTCATACCTGACAGATAGGAAGATAGTCATGGTTGTTGGTGGTCAACCATTTCAGCTTCAGGACATCTGTGCAAGAGTTCCTCAGGGCAGTATCTTAGGCCCAACCACCTTCAGCTGCTTTATCAATGGCCTTTCCTCCATCTTTAGGTGAAAAATAGAGATGTTCACCAATGATTGTATGATATTCAGCACTATTTGTTATTCCTTAGACACTGAAACAGTCCATATTCAAATGCAAAAAATATTGGACAACATCTTGTCTTGTGGCAATTAACATTTGCATCATGCAAATTCCAGGCAATGACCATCCTCAAAAAGAGATAATCTAATCATCACCACTGAATCCCCCACTATCCACATCCTTGGGGTTACCATTGACCAGAAACTCAACTGGACTCACCATATAAGCAAACACAGTGGTTGCAAGAGTAAGTCAGAGCCTAGGAATACTCTGGTTAGCAACTCACCTCCTGACTCCCTACAGCCTGACCATTGTCTAGAAGGCACAAGTTAAGAGTCTGATGGAATACTTCCAACTTTCCTGGATAAGTGCAGCACCAACAATGCTCAAGAAGCTTATAGGACAAGGCAGCCCATTTGATTGATACCACATCCACAAGCATCCACATCCTTCACTCCAACGCTCAGCAGTAGCTGTTTGTACTATCTGCAAGATGCATTGAAGAAATTCACCAAAAATCCTTAGAACTACATGTTCAAAACCCATGTTGACTACCATCTCAAAACACAAAGGTGGTAGATGCATGAAAACATCACCACCTGCAAGTTCCCCTCCAAACCACTTGCCATCCTGACCTAGAAATATATCACAGTTACTTTACTGTCGCTTGGATAAACGCCTGGAATTCCCTTTCTAAGGGCATTGTGTGTCTACCTACGGTGCATGGGCAGAAGCAGTATAGGGAGGCAACTCACTACCACCTTCTCAAGGGCAATTAGGGATGGGTAACAAATATTGACAGGCCAGCAATGCCATGTTCCATGAATGAATAAATAAAAGACTTTAAGCTCCATTAGCTGGCATGGAACATACCCGGAGGTGTACCTGATCTCACCAACAAAGCAGCCTACCCATCCATGGAACCCCAGCAGCACTAGATGTTCTCCTAATAGTTCAAAATTGCATTTTCAAAAATTGTTCAAAGTTGTATTTTGGACAATCCACTAACAAAAATCAGTTCAACCTGATGCAGCTGCACTTCAACATATACAGCTGCTTATGTGAATTCTAACTTTATTCCCACTGTCTCTCCCTGGTATGAAAATGGTAATTAATGGGCTGATTCAGACCTTCACTGCCATTTTTAAGAGAGATCATCCATGCCTGTGAAAATCCAGTCCACTGCCTTTCTCTCCAGCCTTTAAATCCCTTCCTTTTTCTCGATAATTACACTGCATCTGTCTAAATCTACAGGCCTCCTATGCTGTGAGTCTGTATCTTTGAGGCAGTTTTGATCTATTTCAGGACAGGTGTGCAGGTTTAGTTTATATGTAATTGTCCATGTCTCCAACAGTGATCTTGCTGCTGTCCTTGGTGCTGAATTTATTGCACTGTTTGGAAGAGCTATGTGAGATGGAGCGCTAAATCTTATATCTGTCTGTGCAAACATACTGTCCAAAGGAATGAGTTCATCTAATTGTCACACTTCAATTCAATAAACCTGCATGCCACCTAATGACTTGGTCCTTCCTTAATGTCATAACATTGAAGGCTCGCACTCCTCCAGTGTCCAAGAATGTATTACAGCCAATGCATTACTTTTCAAACATGGTCGCATTAGGTTTAAAAGTTGCGAGGATTCAACAAATTAGAGGAAAAGAATATTATAAAACAAAGAAAAAGAGCAAACAATGAAGGCCAGATTTGTATTTTTCGTGTATTTTGGGAAGGGGATTTCTGTAAAGACCTCAAACCATCCAGGGATGCTCAGCAAGAAATGCTTGCCCAGTAGAAAATCATTTAGATGGCCCTGATTTATTAAATTTAATCAAGAGTATAAATTTGAATAGGCTACCCAAATGGAATTCCCAGCTAAGAAGTAAGATTAGAAGTTACCCAAAAGATAAGGAATAAAAAATACATTAATGAATAGAGTTGACTGCAACCAATCTTCTAAAAGTAAGGAAGTGAGTTTAATGGTATAAGAAAGAAGAGAAGGCCAACTGGACTGTTTCATCCAGGAAAATGCATCAACGTTAATGAGAAATTCACCGAATTAGACAATGCACTTGGGTCAGCAGGCTTATTTCTATTTAGAGAGAGTTGAGGAATATAGAAAGAAGTATAATCAAGCTAATCTATGAAACAGAGGTAGGGGTCAGGGGTGAGTACAATGTTTGTTGGGTCATTAAACCTTTCCTATTCAGCTGCTATGAGGAAGCACACAACTTATATTAATGTATGATAACAAAGTGTAGAGTTGGATGAACACAGCAGGCCAATTTTTGGAGCAGTAAAGCTGACGTTTCAAGCCTAGACCCTTAATCAGAAATGGGGGAGGGGCTTCTGAAATAAATAGGGAGAGAGGGGGAGGTGGATCGAAGATGGATCGAGAAGATAGGTAGAGAGGAGACAGACAAGTTGAAGTGGCGGGGATGGAGCCAGTAGAGGTGACTGTAGGTGGGGAGGTATGGAGGGGATAGGTCACTCTGGGGAGGACTGACAGGTCAAGGGGCAGGATGAGGTTAGTAGGAAGGAAATGGGGGTGCAGCTTGAGGTGGGAGGAGGGGATAGGTGAGAGGAAGAACAGGTTAGGGAGGCGGGACGAGCTGGGCTGGTTTTGGGATGCAGTAGGGGACATTGCTTCTCTTGTGGTAACATGTTCCAAGCAGCATCACAGGCACAATATCGAATAGATCACATCAGGAAATATTTGGATAGGTGACCAAAAGCTTCATTGGATTAGTAGGATTTACCGAGCATCTTAAAAGAACAGAGAGAGATTTAAGGAGGGAATTCCATAGATTAGGACAAAGGCAGCTGAAGGCTTGGCTCCCAGAAGTCATGCCTTTAAAATTGGGGATCCATTAGAGGCCAGAATTGGCAGTCGCTAGAATTGCATGACTGAAAGAAGCAAGAGAAATATGAGAGAGCATGGGTAAGACTGTGATTTCAGAGTAGAAAACAATAATACAAACTGTAAAATTAAAGAGGAGCAAATTACTGAGGATGCTGGAATACTCAAACCATTAGCTTGCTCTCTCTCCATGGATGCTGCCTGATTTGCTGTGATTTCCAGTATTTTTTGTTTTCAGTTTTAAAATTAAGACAGTGAAAGCAGAAACCGATGAAAGTCAGTAAATTCAGGGATGATAGGTGACTGAAACAAATGTACAGAAAATTTCAGAGAAAAAGCAACAGTCTTCACTGCCCTAACTGGAACATTTCTACAAATATTTCTCCACCTAGAGGATCCTTTCTCTTTATTCATTCATGGAATGAGGCCGTCGCTAACCCGGCAGCATATACTACCCATCCTTATTTGCCCTGAGGGTAGTTTAGAATCAACCACATTGCTGTGGGTCTAGAGTGACATGTAGACCATGTAAGGATGGCAGTTTCCTTCCCTAAAAGACATTTGTGAACCAGTTGGGCTTTTCCTGACAATCAGGAATGGATTCATGATCATCATTAGATTCTTAATTCCAAATATTTTATTGCATTCAAGTTCCACCATCTACTGGAGGATTTGAACCTGGGTCCCCAGAACATAATCTGGGCCTCTGGATTACACGACTAGGCCATTGCCTCTCATTCATCTGTTTTGACAAAATGTTCTAATTTTTAACTTGAACTCACATGGTCAACACACCCCAAAGTAATAATTTGGGTTTACCTCATTAATAACATCTAACATGGGTTTTAACACATGGCCCTTGTATATTATGTACTTGCCATTGATCCCCCAGCACAAACATATATTTCAAGGGTATAATGTGGAATAAAAGGAATCTTATTTCATTTTCAATCTTCTTTATTGCCTGATCCACTCTGCTGATTCATCTTGTGATTTTATTGTTTGTTACTGTTCTTGGTATCCATATTGCAAGAAGGAAATAGTGGTACTGGAGAATTACTAAGAAGTTTTAGGGTGATGATAAACAACTTAGAGATTACAATTATCAGGAAACATCAAACAGGCTGTGGCTGAATTTTCTAGAAAAAGTTGAGAAGATGACCTGAAGGAAAAAGATGTTTAAAAAATTGAATGAGTTTATTAGAACTTAGGTAACAAGAATGTTTCTACTCAGGTGACATAAATGTAGGCCAATTACCAAGAAATACAGTAAACAAATTTAGGAGGCATTTCTTTATCCAAATATTAGTGAAAATGCAGAAAATGATACCACAAGCAACTGTGGAGTTGAATATCATTTAAAGGGAAATTAGATAAATAAAGGTAAAGTTGCCATAGTCTTACCAGATCATAGGTCTGCTCTCTCATTAAAGAGAAATCACTGGTGATGCTTTAACCTGAGGTTTCACTACACCTCAGGTGAGGGGTGAGTTTGAGAAAAAAGCTCGTTCATGGTAATTTTAGACATACAGGAATTGAGCCCATACTGTCAGCATCACTCTATGTTGCAAACCAGTTACCTGGACATCTGAGCTAATCAGTGCCCATCTGTTGTATGGGAACAAAGGAATCAAAGATAGCACAATGTGAAGGAAGGTGGAAAAAGATCATATGGATTATTCAAGTGGATCAGTTGGGCCGAATAGTGTGTTTTGTGTGCTGTAATTTCTTTGTTCATTTTGTTATCATGTTACATAATATCTATCCCGTAGCAGATTTGCAGTTAAACAAATTTAAATGATATTGCAATACAAAGCCTTTGCTAGTAACTTCCAAGATTCAAAATGTTTTTTCTAGCTCAGAGCCAGCATTAACTTATCACCAAAATAATCAAATAAACTTCCACCAAGGGAAGTTGCTAATCTCATATATATCCATTCTGCATTTTTCAAAACTCATTTGTTTTTCAAAACCATTTGATTGCTCTTATTATATTGTACAGTGTATTGCGGGTCGCAAGAAAATGTGTGTATGTGTTATGTGGTACAGATCTGTGAACAGAATCAACAGAATCTTGAACTGATTTGCCTGTCAATGTCAGTCAGGGTAGATTTCAGTGTCAGTTACTATTGCAATCTCAATTCATCTCAATCAATTAATTTCCCTTTCTGCTGCACAAATGTAGACAATTTTTCTTTAAGGTCAGTTCCAAAACTGTTTTCATTAGTGTTATCTTCAGGTCATTCAGCTGTTTTCATTTCGCTGTGACTTGAAAACTGTTGGCAGCCTGTCTGTCTGTGAGAAATTCACAAACAAGCCAACGACTAGATCTAGGGGGAGATAATGCAAAAGTAAGAATTTCTTTTCTAAAATAAAAGTAAAAAGGACTTTTTTCTCTGAGGTTCATGAATCTTTAGAATTTTCTTCCCCACAGAACCATAAAGGAAGAGGAATGCACTCATGGAGTGCAGAACTATGTCCAAAGGCCTCATCATAGTCTCAGCATCAATGCCTAGTGAACTAATGTAACTTATGTCTAATTGGTATCATGCAATAAATTACATCTTACATGAGACAACTACATAAGGTCCTCCTCATGTCAAGATTCAATAGCAATTGATATTTTACCATTATAAACAAATAAGGCCCCTAGACCAGCACAACTTCAAACATTCTTCTATCCACAAATATCACATGATGATCAGCAGTGGACATTATTGCTGAATGTACATGGGTGGAAGAAATCCATTGGACTCGAGACAAAATTCCCAGAAGATCACATGAGTCTTTAAGAACTACTCACTCAGGCAGCAGCTGCAAGCATTTGAACGAAGAGTCAGCGAAATCTGTGGAAAGAATAGAAAGGGATAATTGGCACTCCAGGCTAAAGCCTTCACATGAGACATGGAGATGCAGAAAAAAGCTATACGAGCTAAAAAGATCTTAAAGATTAAACAAAATCTTAAAATAATAATACAATTAACAGTGAGAAGGCTAAAGGTAAATAAAAAACTTTTTGTTTGCCACAAGCATTTCTGCCATAGCAACCGCTATAGCACGAGACTCGGCAACAGTAGGGAAATAAATGGCTATAGGAGTACTTTATACCCAGGCCATCCAATCAGCAGTGTCACAAACAGAATTAAAGTGACCAAAGTGGCATGTTAAAAAATAATTCTGAAGTGCTTAACTGAAGAGTAGTGTGAGGACTTTTGAAGCCACTGTTGGAGCAGGCAATCCATAAATTAAACCATGGAAATAATTTATTAAAGCACAAAGCTTTTGTTGGCAAGTCATGAAAAAGGACATAGGTTATGAAAGGGGGGAAATCATCCAATTTGCTCACAAGATGATCAGCAGCTTTGATTTTATGGGAAGACCTCATGTTGATTGCAAACATTTAAATAGAACAGAGGATTGGACGTTTTGGAAAATAAAACAGTTCTCAAGATTAGAACTGCTAAATGTTAAGTCCTAAGTCATGAATTGAAAAAGTAAATAAATTGGTGAATTCAATAGGATCTAGAGCTGATGTTATAAATTGCCATGGCATAAAAGAAGGACAGGTAATTTTGAAGAAGCTCTACAAGTTTTTGACATTTATTTTAATTAGCAAATAAAATTATTGCATTTGTCTTAAAAGATTAGCATTCAGAATTGTGTATTATTTCAGTAATAATTTCCACATATTAATAGAAAAGTGTGACCAAGGAGCTTTGAAATCAGAATTCATAAAAGACAGAAATGTTTGTGAGCAGAAATAAATTCAACTAAAATAAGCACTACAACCCACTCATTGAGGAATTTTTAACTGTGAGCCAAACTGTCTGTATAACAAATTGTTAGAGCAAATTTGAATTTGATGCCAGATGATGAAGCAACACAAGTTCAAGAGCAACATTTCAATGCTTGATCTTTCAACACAGAATTCTCAGTAACTGTGTCAGAGACAATGCCAATAAAGCCACAATTCTCCCATATCCATGATTGTGAATGGGAAAATGTGCGCTGCAATAACACAACCATAAGGGAAAATGAAGATTCCTCATTTCATCAACAAGTTGGAGTCTACAGCTTCAAAACAGATTTATTGACAGAATGATAAGTATTGCTACATTATAACCAGTTTCCTATCAGAAACCCCGGCTCAGGTATTCTCCAATGCCCTTAAACAATGACCAACTGCACATTTAAGAAGCAAAATTCAAATATATTCCCAGGTCAAGCAAAAGAGAAGAAAATAAAGCAAAATTTGTATTTTTATGCTGTGCTCCACACCTTCAGGCTGTCCTAACAGGCCTTACAGTTAATTCAGTACTTTTGATCTGTAACCATTGCTGAAACGTATGACAAGGTCAACCAGGTGGACATCATAGAAAATGAGTTCCCTCAGTGGGGCCCTTAATCTGGTTCAATCAAGGAGCCCTAGCTGACAAATAAGGAACAGGAGTGTTAGAGATAACACAGTGTGGAGCTGGGGGAGCACAGCAGACTAGGTAGCATCAGATGAGCAGGAAAATTGACATTTCAGGTCAGGACCCATCTTCAGAATGGGGGAGGAGGAAGGGAGCTCCAAGATAGGTGTTGTTCACTGTGAGAGCTGGCTCTGAGGAGGATTCTTCAAAACAGATTTATTGACAGAATAAAGATTTGCTTATGTAAAATTAAGGCAAGCTGCATATGACTCCCTGGATGCACGACATGGTTGAAAGGAATAATACCACTGCACCACAAGAGCATTACATATAAGCAAGCCCTAAGATTAGACCTGCACCCATAAATGTATGAATGAGTGTTGAGTGTACTGCCCACTGAACTACACTGACACTTAACAACAAGTTGAAACAGATATTTTTAATCAGCCTGTTTAGACAGGTCTGAACAGATTGTACATGAACCTGGACTTCTGGCCCAAAGTTATGGACATTACCACTCTGCCACAAGAACCCTCACAACTTATACCTAATTGCCATCATGTAATAAACTACATCTCATTGACATAAGAGCCTTTTCTTGTTAAGATTCAACAGTGCTTGATTCTCTGCCACTGTAAACTCATTTGACACCTAGATGCAGTCAAAGGAAAGAGGACTGGTGACAGCATCCCTCTCCCCACAAATACCAAACACCCTCCTCTGGGATACTGAGGAAATGCTGCACTATGAGAAGTGTCACTTTTGGATGAACTATTAAAGTGAATGCTGTCGCAGGTGCGATCCCATTCTAAGCACTTTTCAATGAAGAAAAGACAAGTTTTCCTTTTGGGTCCTGGGCCAAAATTTATCCCATAACTAATTCACCCCCAAAAATTTACTAATGATCTGACAGCTCATCGTTAGTGCTTGCAAATTTGTTGCCACATTTCATACGTTTCAGCAATGGTTACAGATCAAAAGTACTGATGTGCAGCACAGCATAAAAATACAAATTTTGCTTTATTTTCTTCTCTTTTGCTTGACCTGGGAATATATTTGAATTTTGCTTCTTAAACGTGCAGTTGGTCTTGTTTAAGGGCATTGGAGAATACCTGAGCCAGGGTTTCTGATAGGAAACTGGTTATAATGTAGCAATACTTATCATTCACCCAAAAGTGCCCATTCCTGATGAGGCAATGTGAGATAACATTTTTAAATGGCAACAGGAATAAATAATATTGACATAGTAAGTTTTTTCTTTAATTTCTACTTTTAACACAAGACTGGAGGACATAAACAAGGGGAGAAAATCATTTAAAAAATCGTGAAATAAATTCTGTTTATCCCATCACCAAATCACCCTTTATTTACACGTGAAGAGTCCCTAACACTGATTCAGCCTCCTCAGAGCCAGCTCTCACAGTGAACAACACCTATCTTGGAGCTCCCTTCCTCCTCCCCCATTTCTGAAGAAGGGTCCTGACCCGAAATGTCAATTTTCCTGCTCATCTGATGCTGCCTAGTCTGCTGTGCTCCCCCAGCTCCACACTGTGTTATCTCTAACACTCCTGTTCTTTATTTGTCAGCTAGGGCTCCTTGATTGGACCAGATTAAGGGCCCCACTGAGGGAACTCATTTTCTATGATGTCCACCTGGTTGACCTTGTTACAATCACCACATTCTTCCCCTCCCGTCCCAACATCTGATTTTGAGGACATAGGCCAGCTCTTTATTTTGTAGCTCCTCCGGTGGCATTTTGGCACTGGGTCAGGTTCATCTAACTCTGTGATACGGGAGGCATGTAATGCACAGTAGCTTACTCCTTGTGCCCAGTCACTCTACCTTCGTTAGGCAGCAAAGGCATTGAGATAGCAACATCTACTGTGTCCAACTCTGGTTCTGAGTTATCCTCAATACTTGCCAGAGAGGGAGAGCCCATGGGTTGTGGAACTCTTAGGAAGGCGGTCTGGAAGCTGGGCACGTTTTACTCCTGCATCATTTGTGTGTTTGCAGCTTTCATGTGGTCCGCACGCTTGTTCCACACCGTTACACTTACCCAAACTTTATACATCACTGGTTCTGACCTTGCTTTGACCAGGCCTCTTACCCACGCCATTCCCATGGTTCCTAAACCAAACTTTGTACCTTTAAGTAAGCTGTATCTCTCACTTAACAGCATTTTGTGTCCAGCATTGCATTCATGATGCTGTTTCACCCTCCTCTACGGGTCCAGGAAAATCATATTTATCCTTCAGCATCTCAGCTGGAGCTTGCCCTGCCGTTGCGTGAGGGGTGGTCCCATAACCAAATAGGAACTGGGACAGTCGGTACTTAGAGAAGCTGTAGGCCATTTCTTTAATCCTGTCCTCAAAGTTTTGACTGCTGTTTCCACCAGACCATTGAAATGATAGATGGTCTGGAGCTGTCCTTGTATGTTGAATACCATTCAACTTTAGGAAGTACTCAAATTGTCTCCAGGTAAATGGCCCTTTATTTATGATCAACACTTCCAGGAGTTTGTGCATTGCAAAAGTTGCACACAGTTTTTCTATTGCCGTCTGCATGTTTGACAAATAAACTCGAAGAATGTCCAGAAACTTAGTGTCAGTATCCACAATGACTAAGAACATTGAACCCATGAAAAGATTTATATAGTCAATGTGTAACTGCGTCCAGGTTTTACCTGGCCATTCCCAAGAATATGGGGGAGCTGCTGGCAGTAATTTACGTCCTTACTGCCCAACCAATGCGGCTATCTCTTCATCTAATCCTGGCCACCAGACATAACTTCTCACCATCTTCATTTCAGAAACCCTTGGATGATTCTGGTGGAGTTCATCCAATATCTGATGGCAACATTTGGCTCAGGACAATCACTCTTGCTCCCTGTATTTAATATGCCATCCTCTACTGCGATCTGGCCTCTCCGGGTAACAAAGGCTTCAATTCACGTTGTGACTGCCCTTTGGTTTCCGTCATCTCCCCCAGCTGTTTCAGTTTTGCCATGACCAGATCTTTCTACATCCAAAATCTGATATTGTCAGCTATGGTTGGAAGGGTGTCTCGAAGATTTAAAACCATTATGGGCTCTTTCAATGGTGCTGTAACTGGCCGTGTATCTGCCAGTGAGAGGCAGCTCAGTGCATCTGCATTTGCTACTTGGCCTCCTGGACAGTGTTTCAAATTGTAATGATATGCACTTAATATTAGAGCCCATCGCTGAATTCAGCCTGAAGCTAAGGGCAGCACTGCCTTGTTTTTGTTAAGTAGGCCTAGCAGGAGTTTGTAGGTTGTTATTACTACAAATTTGTGTCCGTAAAGGTATTGGTGGAATCCTGACTCCAAGTATAACTGCTAAACCTTCCTTCTCTATCTGGGTATTTTTATGGTCTGCACTAGCCAAAGTCCAAGAAGCGTACACTATTGGGCATTCCTCTCCATTGTGCTATCTATGAGCTCAACTTATCTTGATGCAATACCAAATCTTGCTTGGGATCATAGTGTGCCAATACCTTAGAGGATACTAACTGTTTCTTCACTTCCCTCAAAGCTATGGCTTGGCTATGTGACCATTTCCGAGGCTGAATCTTTCTTAAAACTTAATGCAAAGGTGCCAGGATGGAGGCTAGGTTACATATGAACTTTCTGTAATAATTCACTAATCCAAGGAAAGACCTAAGCTCCGGGGTAGATGTGGGAGCCAGAGCACCTTCGATCGTCCCCACTTTATCTTCCAACAGGTAAAACATGGTCTTGTCAACTTTGTCCAAACCAAGTGGACTGGTTTGATGATTCCTTTGTTTGCCAGCCTTCTGATATCTGCCTACTTTTGTCAGTAAGGTGAATGGCACTAAGCAAGCTTTGCAGAATCCTGGAATTGCTTCCTGGGGAATATGCAAGGTGGCCTTGACTCCTTTGATAGTCCCTAGACCTTCCTGAAAGACTTCCGAACATTTTCTAATTGAAAAAAATTCAGCCAATTTCACCCCACCAAGCTTGAGCCCGAGCCTTTTACTACAATCAGTGGTGACTGAACCAGTTGATTCCCACAAGAGACTGGTACCAAGTTTTACCCTTAATCTGTAGGTGCTCCCAGGTAAAAGTTCTTAGGCTAGCCAAGGTCTTGAGCAAAGTTAAGGGTTGGAACCCAGAATGAGCTTTGTTAGAAACTGGTTCTGTGATTACTGAAACTGCCTTGCTAGTATCAACCTCCATTAGAACTGGGTGACCATTTAATCAGAAATTTATTTTCATTGGTTCTGATTTGGATGTTGCTAAACAATTTAACCAGATGTCGGTGAAATTTCAAAGGTGAGCACTCTCCTGGATACCGGCCTATGAGTTCTCTTACTCCAATTTAGGTCAAGCAGGGCTCTTTTGCTGTCTTGAACCCGCATCCCAGAAGCAACTACAATGGCTTGTTGCCCTGGATCCTGAAGAAAATGTTAACCGTTTGGTCAATGCTTGGTTTTGCTTTGGGGTTTTGCTGTGGGCTGACCTAGGTCCCTCTGTTCAGGACATGTCCTAAGTGAGGCTATGCAAATGCATTCACTCAAGTGGTGTCCCCCAAGCTCAGTCAGACTGACACGGGTTTCCACTCCGATCGGAAAGTGTTGCAACTCATATGCTTCACTTGCCGTATTTTCCAATGATAAAGTCTGTTATATTGCCTGGTTGAAGTCTAGTTAGGCTTCAGTTAGTAGGTGCTTTTGCATGGTTATATTACTGATCCCACACACCAAATGATCTCCCAGCATCTCATTAAGTGTGAAGTCAAATTCACATCCTCTGCCGGTTATCTTAACCTAGTCAAAAATCCCTATGGATTCCCCTGGATCAAGAATTGCAGAGTAAAACCAATAGTACCTCAAAATAGAGCAGGCTTGGAATCATAATATTCCTTAACTAAATCCATCAACACTTGAGAAAAAATTTAGTATCTGGTGCCCCAGGGAAAGTTAGGTCTAATAACTTAAAAAGCTGTGGGTCCACAAGCTGTCAGGAGAATTACTCATGCTTTTGATCTGCCCCAATGTCATTTACCCAGAAAAAAAAATACATTCTTTCCACATACTGGGTGAAGTCTTTGGCACTGGGATCAAATGAGCAAAGATTCCCAAATAACGGCATGATGTCAGAAATGCTTACCCCAACTCAAAGACAACTATTGCAAGCAAATTTCTTCAGGGCTGTGCTTTTCCCTTGTCACCACTGAAATAAACTCCACAGAAGCCAATATTCCCTTACAAAGTCACCCTTTATTTACACTTGGAGAGTCCTTGACACCGATTCAGCTCTCAGAGTGAACAGGATGTCTGACACTCCTGTTTACTATCCGTAGACAGAGCTCCCTGATCAGGCCAGATTAACAGTGCCAATCAGAGAACTCATATTTTATGAGGTCTTCCTAGCTGACCTTGTTACAATCACTACAAATCTAAATTGCTGTATGGAATAGACTTCCACTGAAGTAAGTTCATGTTAAATCAATTAACTCCTTTATAAAGGAATGAGATGTGGCTAGGCTTGAGCCTGAAGGTTAAATGAATAAATACAGCCATCGATGATTAGATGGTTTATGAGGCAATGTTCAGGTCTTGTCAATGTTATCTGGAGGAACTACAGTATGGGTCTAATCATCTCTCTCAGGAAATTCAAATAGTTATAGAGGCACTTTAATGTTCCAAGTTATATTTGGTCCATTGGAAGGCATAGAATCAATGGACAGACATTTTCTTTCCCACATTTCATTATTTAATAGCTATAAGCTATTCACAAAGTCCTAGAATGAAAGACTTTTGTGTTTGTTATATGATTTGGGAACTCAATCTCTTAAATTAGTTTCGAAATGCAATTATTCTTGAGGTATGTGAATAAATATGGCAGGTATTTCTGAAGAGTAAGGTCCCATGAATGAGAGTGGCATGTTACTTTGTTTTCAGAACTGTTAGTTGAGGAAGGAATATGGACCAGGATGCTAAAGAAATCCCATATTTCTCATTTAATACATTCATCTAAATTAAAGGGGAAGATGGTCAGAGCCTTGTTTCATCCTAGGTATGGTGGATATGTCAATATATCATGCCTTCAGTACTTTATTGCACTGTCAATGTACATTGTGTTTCCTTACGAAGGATAATTAAAATAGAGAATAGGGGTTCCCAAACTGAGTCTTGACAGAAGGAGACTTTAAGGTCTTGAGCTCTCAGGTGTAATGGCAACTGTGGAGCAGAGATGCTATTGGGAAGGTCCCAGAACCGGCTCCAAGGCTCCATCACTGAAAATAACACAGCTTTTGCTGCTCCACTGCCAGGTTTCAGACATCGACTAAACTCAGCAAATTGACCATCGATTCTGCGGCTGACTGACACTGTCATGTATCAGACTTTCAGGGATGAAAGACAGTCTCCCCGTGCACAAGATCTGGCTTTAGAATGGGGGTCAGAGTACTTGTCTGCTGAAGGTTGTAGAGAATCTCAGACAAATGCAGCCACAATGTGCAGAATGCTGTCAGCTGCTCAAAAGCAATGAGAGGAAACCAAATTAACCCCGTATCAAAGTGTCACACAACTGTTCTCAGGTGCAGCCGAGAATACAAACTGCAGCATCCAATTGGACTGACAGTTCCAGAGCAGATCAGATTTAAAGACATTGGTTTATTCCTTTCCCTCAATTATTTGCTGTCATCTCTCTGGATGTTCCCACTTTGCTTCTATCCATTTCTCTGGTACTGTAAGAATGAGCTGTCTGACATTGTATTGAAATGCCCTGAACTGGGCTCTGGTCAATGTCCTGATGTGGGAATGGTTGCACATTTAGAGACTTGCAGGTTTGGGGAGGATTTGATGGTGCAGGGACCGGTGATGGTGTCATTAAAGTCCTGTTCTGATAATTATCACCAGCAAAATCTGGATAGTTAACACTAACAGAAAGTATCCCAACATTAAGGACTGCAAGTTCAAATGGAGGAAGCTTGGTGCTTGTCTTATTGATATGGCACCAACCCTAAGCCCACTCCTCACCCTACCAGCACCACCACCACTAAAACCCTGGGTCACAAAGTCAGAATCATTAAAATGAGACCACCTTGAAAATGCTGTTAAAGCCAGGGTCAATTAAAAGGTTCAAAACCGTAATAGGACATATTTGTTAGGTTATGAAATCGAGGTAGATAAATGTAGTTAGGACACAGGTCAGCAATTATCTAATTAAGTGGTAGAAACAGATTAGTGGGGAGGAATGTCCTATTCATATTTTCCTAAGTCCTTTAACCAATATAATTACTGCATTAATATTTTAACAAAACTCTCAAAACACAATTCTTGGCCCACTTGGGGGGGGGCAGGGGAATGAGAAGATGGCAAGCGTATTTTGAGAGGCTATCAAATTTATTCTGTTTCAGAACAATCTGATGCTGTACTGGTGACTTCTGGGGTATTAGGAGCTACAATCTTTTTCATGTCCAACATGTGATGTCAGTGAGGAACATCCTCAGTTGTGCATTTCTGGCTGGATGCAGAGTTAAACACGTGGTCAGTGCCAAAGTGACTGAACCCCAACTTCACAAGATTACCCCAACTTACTTAATGTGACAATTCCATTTTTGTGTGAACAGCTATTAAATTACTGTTTGGTGATGTATGGGACCATTCAACTGTCAGCTGACCATCAGTCAAAGTGTCTTCCCACTGCGTAACAGTTTCCTTTGAACCTAATAGTATCACCCAGTCACCATCTGTTGTCTTTAACTTACGACATTTCTTTCAGTGTATTCTAACGTTGTTCAGCTTATGAATGGGCCTTGATACGCTGGTGGTAAACTTAAAGGAAAACTTTAAATGTTGAAACACTCAGTGGTACTTTTAACACAGGAACTCTCATCTCTAAGCTTGTAGTAGGTTGATTGTTCAAGGCCTATTCCAGAAACCTGACTACAAATTGCAAGCTGATGTTTCTAATACAAGAGTGAGGGTGTGCAGCACTATTCAAGATGTTATTGAGATGTTCAACCAAAAGCTGTGACTGCTGTCTGAAGTGGTTATAAATTAGGTGGATTGGCCATGCTGAATTGTCCTGTAATGTCAAGGGATGTGCAGGCTAAGTGGATTAGCCGTGGGAAATACAGAGTTCTGGAGATAGGGTGGGGGGAGCTGGGTCTGGGTGGGCTACTGTTTGAGGATCAGTTCAGAAACAGTAGGCTGAATGGCCTCTTTCTGCACTGTAGGGATTCTATGATTCTAAAATCCTGTGGCACTATTTTGAGGAAGAACAGAGGCAGTTTCCCTGGATCACTGCTTGAAATGTCTTCCCCCATCAACCTCACTCTAACCAGATTGCCTGATAATTATTGTTAATCAAAAAAAAACCAAAGAACTGTGGAGTGATAATGGGAACTGCAGATGCTAGAGAATCCAAGATAACAGAGTGTGAAGCTGGATGAACACAGCAGGCCAAGCAGCATCTCAGGGGCACAAAAGCTGATGTTTCGGGCCTAGACCCTTCATCATCTAATAATTATTGCTGTTTTTTATGGTGCCTTGCTGTGCATAAATTTGCCACAGTGATTTCCACATTAAAATGGTGATAAACCTATAAAGCGCTTTGAGAATCTTAAGGTTCTGAAAAGTGCGATAGAAACACAAGTCCTTTCTACGTTTCTCTTTAATTTCTCATCAGACAAGAAGAAAGGAACATTGCAGTATGATGTAGTGACCTTTACTTTACACCCACAAATGTATGGAATTTAAAGTTCAAAAAAATTCAATAGAGCAAGAGGCAGTCAAATACCAAGTGCAGTGCTGATTGTGAATGTTAATACTATACTGAAGATCCCTAAACTTATTGAGTTTTATTGAACTAGGTGTTGTTGATTTTTCTTGTTGTTTTGTTTTAGTGAACAGCAGGAGCTGGCCAACAACTATGAAGGACATTTCTCCCCAGATACTTGTATGTTTGTGTTTTGTGATGAGTTTTGGTTGAGTAAGTAAGTAGAAATCACGTTTACAGCAGGAGAACCAGGAGCAAACATTTAAAAAGAACTGGAATTGAAGGGAATTTTTTTAAGCAGCAAATTGTTGTCATCAAGAAGCCAGTATGTGACAGGCTGGTAGTAGCAGAATCAATATTAACTTTCAAAAAGGAAATGAATTAACATTTGAAAGAGAAATAATTGCTGGGAAATGGAAAAAGGATATGGGATGAGACCAACTGAATAGCTCATTCAAGGTATCAGTACAAGCATGGTGGGTCAAATGGTCTCTTTCTGTGCTCTATAACTGTATGAGCACACATCCCTTTTTTAACTTGCCACTTTGCCACAAGTGGATGCAAATCTATCATTAGACCCTCCAACAGAATGCAATATGCAAATCAGAAAAATTAAAACTTGAATCAAAACAGAGCAAGGCAGTATTACCCATGAAACACAACAGCACACAGACTGATGCAGTTCAATTACATGTGTGGTAACAAAGGACAAAATGATGACGATATATTTACACCTAAGGTGTCTTAGATTGGCATGGAAATGTGTCCAAACAAGATCCCAATGATAAAGGAATGGAACCTAACATTCACTGGTGCAAAATTCTTCTCCAATTGGATACTAAAAGCCATTACTGGTCTTGGTGGAAGGATAGCAAGAATTGACAACATTTTAGCCACCATAACTGAAGGTATTGATTTCAAAGATTTTCTTTAGGATTAACGGTCAGCCAGGACCTGTTCTAACAGCACATGGTCTGACTCACCACAGAGGCACCGGGATGCATTTCTATTGTTGATGATACTGCGAGATGAAACAAGAAGATGATCTCAATTTGCTTCTTTTAATGGAGACAGCACAATGTGAAGGTTGTGACTCCAAATGATAAAAATGCAAAGTGAATGTGCATCACAATATTTTTTTCAGCTTCATATATTCGTGAAGTGCTATTCATCCAGATCCAGCAAATTGGAAGACAGACAGTTCATGCCAGGACAGAACTGGTCTACATCATTGTCTGGAACTATTTGACATCCTTACCTCAGTAATTCCTCAATTTGTTCAAGGCATCATTGATTAGGAAGCTAGCAAAGCACTAACAACACATATTTGAGGCATTTAATAAGCCACTGACAGACGAAACATCCTCAGTCTGTAAAATAATTAAACAAAGAACTGCAGGTACTGGAGATCTGAAATGAACTAAAACAGTAATTGCTGGAGGAATTCAGCAAGTCTGGCAGCATTTGTGGAGAGATGGAGAGTTAATATTTTGAGTCTAGTGTCCAGTTCTGAAGAAGTGTCACTAGACTTGAAATATTAACTGTTTTCTCTCCAAAGCTGCCGCTAGATCCTCACTCTCTAGATTTATGGCCCAAGGAAAGAAACCAACTTAGAGTTAGATGCATCACAGAACGGGCTCAGAAATTGCATTTCATAAGATGGAAAAGCCATTGCATTCAGATCAAATCTCTACTGCAAACAAATGATTCAAATATAGAGTGGGATATGTGGGATTGTAACAAGGTCAGCCAGGTGGACCTCATAGAATGTGAGTACCCTGATTGGGGTTTTAACTTGGTTAAATCAGTGAGCCCTGGCTGACAGAAATGACCAGCAATGTCAGAGGCTCTGTTCATTCTGAGAACTGGCTCTAAGGAAGCCGGACCAGTATCAAGTACTATTCATGTGTAAATAAAGGGTGGCTTTGTGTTGCTATAATGGTCTCTGAGGAGTTATGTCAGTGATGATTGGAAAAAGAAAATACACTCCTGAAGAAATTTGTTCACGGCAGTAATTTTTGAGTTGGGGTAAGCAATTCTGGCATCATGTCATTATTTGGGAAGCTGGACTCATTCAACGCTGTCTTTGAAAACTGCACTCAGCATGTGGAAAGGATGCATATTGTTTCTAGGCAACTGACATTAGGGCAGATTAAAAGCAACAAGTAATTCTCATGCCAGCTTGTGGACCCGCAGCTTTTTCAGTTATTAGGCGGATGACGTTTCCTGAGGTACCAGATACTAAAATCTTTCACAAGTTGGTGCATTTAGTTAAGGAATATTACAACACCAAGCCTCTATTTATGCTGAGATGCTATCAGTTTTACTCAGCAGTTCAAGAACCCGGGGAGTCCATGTTGGGAATTTTGACAAGGTTAAGGCAGCTGGCAGAGGCAAGTTACTTTGTTTTAACTCTTAATGAAATGCTGAGAGACCATTTCATGTGTGGGATTAATGATGTCACCATGCAAAAGCACCTACTAGCTGAAGCCCAACTGGACTTCAAACAGGCATAACAATTGGCAGCAGTTTTAGTGATCGCAGAACCAGATTTTAACAAAAATTAACTATGGACTCCAAACCTTAAGTTTCCTTCAGACCTTGGCTAGACCAAGAACCTATACCAATGATCCATTACAGATAAAAGGTACAACTTTGGTTCCGGTTCCACATGAGAAGCAGCTGATTCAGTTACCACAGATTGTGGTAAAAGACTCGGGCCCGAGACTAATGGGTTGAAATTGGTTGAGAAAGATTTACCTAAATTGGCTCAACGATTTTCGATCAGAAAATGGCTGCTTGAGTGAAGTCCTAACTAAATACCCAGAAGATTTTCAGGAAGGTTTAGGGGCTATCAAAGGAGCCAAGGCTACCCTGCATGTCGATCAGGAAGCAATTCCAGGATTCTGCAAGGCCCATGCAGTGCCTTTTGTCTTACACACAAAAGTAGAGGCAAAAATCAGGAAGATGACAGGCAAAGGGATCATCAAACCATTACAGTTTGTGGAATGTGCGACTCTGATTGTACCATTGGGATGGCCAACAGGTCACTTCACCTTTGTGGAGATTTTAAATAAATGGTAAACCATTTCTTGCAGCTGAAGAAATACCAAATATCTTGCATAAGGGATGCATACCCAAAGCTAGCAGGGGGGTGGCCTTCACAAAGCTGGACTTGAGCCATGTATACCTGCAATTGATGAGGATGCCCAGAAGTATGCGAGAATTAATGCCCATGTTCGAGATTGCCATTTTGGGATATCATCAGCCTATTTCATTTTTCAATGGATGATGGAAAACATTTTACAAGATCGACCCCACGTCACAATTTATCTGGATGATGTGCTAAAAATAGGGAAGACCAATGAGAAGCACTTAAAGAACTTGGACATGCTCTCTAAACATTTTTACAAGGCAGGCATATGCCTTAGAAGGAAAGAATGTGTATGTGAGGCATCCCCAAGTGACCTACTTGGGCTACAGAATCGACTAGACCAGGTTATATCCATTGGAAGAGGAATTCTGAACGATCAAAGGTGTCCTAGCTCTCACATCTGCACTGCAGCTTAGGTCTTTCCTTGGATTGGTGAATTGTTACAGAAAGTTCATATGTAACTTGGCCTCCACTTTGGCACTCTTACATCTGCTATTGAAAAAGGGTCAGCATTGGAAATGGTTTTGTAGCTAAGACATAGCCTGTAGGGAAATGAAGAAGCAGTCATCGTCGTCTGAATTGTTGGCACACCATGAACCCAAGACAAAGCTAGTGCCTCCCACAGACCATTGGGGTAGTATTGACTCACAGATGGCTCAATGGAGAGGAGCATCCAAGAGCACATGCATCCTGGACTTTGGCTGTTGCAGAGAACAAATACGTCCAGACAGAGAAGGAAGGTTTGGTGGTCATCTTTGGTGTGAGAAAGTTCCACCACTATCTTTATGGATGTAACTCTGTAATAGTAGCAGATCACAAACTTTTGCCAGGGCTACAAAGAAAAGGACAAGGTCATGCCACCCATAGCTCCCAGTAGAATTCAGCAGTGGGCTCTCATTCTATGTACAATTGCAAGTTGGAATACCATCCAGCAGATCTAATAGCAAATGTGGATGCCATGAGCTACCTTTCACTGGCAGATACGCCAACGGTGGTGCCACCACTGGAAGCATTCGTTTTTGTTTTAAATTTTCTGTATACACTCCAGTCACAGCTGACAATATCAGACTTTGGATGCAGAAGGATCTGGTCCTGACAAAACTAAAACAGCTGGTGGTGTTTGGGGGAACAAAAGAGCCATCACAACCTGAACTGAAACTTTTGTGGAGCTAGCATGACCAGGTCACTATAGAGGACATCATTTTATTATGGGTAATAGCAAGGGTATTGCCCTGAGTGAAGGCAATTGGCTGAACTCCACCAAGGTCACAAAAGAGTGTCCAAAATGGAGACGTTGGCAAAAAGTTATGTCTGGTGTCCAGGTTTAGATGCAGTTATCAGAGTGCCAACGAGGACGAAAATTACCACAGCAGCTCCCCCACATTCATGGGAATGGCAGTGTAAGCCTTGGACTAGGTTACACATACACCATTGTGGTCCGTTCATGTGCTCAGCATTCTTAGTTATGATGGAAGCCCACTCATAGTGGCTGGATCTGCATAGAATTCATTCGTCAAACATGTGGACAAAGATAGAAAATCTGTGCACAGAGTTTGCAATGTACGGAATTCCGGAACTGTTGGACACAGGCTATGAGCCATCATTCACTAGCAGGGAATTTGAGTATTTCATCAAGTCGGATAGCATTTGACATTTAAGGACAGCTCCATACCATCCATCTTCCAATGGTCTGGTGGAAAGAGCAGTCCAAACTGTAAAGGCAGGCTTAAAGAAATAGCCTACAGCTCCAATCGATACCAAACTGTCCCAGTTCCGAGTTGATTATGGGACCACCTCTCATGCAACCACAAGTAGAGCTCCAGAAGATTGCTAAAGAGAAAAGAGTCCACACCAGGTTAAATCTGATCTTCCCTGACCTGGGAGAAGGGGAACAGCAAAGCCAGACACAAGAATCCTCTAAGTGAGAGAGACAGTTTACTTCAGGGGATAAAGTTTTGTGCTGAAATCACAGAAGTGGCCCTGCGTGGGTCAGCGGCACGGTTGAAGCGAGGTCATGTGTGAGGCAGGATGCGAGGCAGGAGCAAAATGTACCCAGCCCCTCAGAAGAGGCGAAAAGGCTGTTGGAACCTATTGGTTCTTCCGCTCCATCTAATATTGAAGAAACCTCGCAGTCTGAGATGAACATGGTGGATGTCACAGCTGCAATGCCTTTACCAAGGATGGATTTCTTCTGAGATGCAAGAGGTGGCCTATGGTCTGGTACACATTGCCCATATCCAAGGTTGAGTTGGTGGAAGTGGGCCTGGTGAGAAAATTCCCCTGAAGAGGCTACAAGGAAAAGAATAGGCCGACGTTCCCGGACTTAGAGGGGGATGAATGTAATAATGGTACTGAACTCAGCAAGGTGGACTTCATAGAATTTTGAGTCCCTTGGTTAGTGCTGTTAATCTGGTCCAATCAAGGAGCCATGGCTGACAGATATAAGTTGCAATGTCAGAGGTTCTGTTCACTCTGAGGAAGCTGGACCCATGTTAAGTCCTCTGCATCTGTAAATAGAGGGTGACTTTGTGACAGGATATCAGCTTCTGCGGAGTTTTACAGGATACACCAGCTCTAGTATCTTTTATAACATGTTATCGTACATATGTGTTTGGAAAAGGATACATTGTGGAAACAGACCACAAATCACTGAACTGATTTGTTGAGAAGCATCATTATATAGCTGCGACACTTATCGATGAGAGTTGAAGGATACGTTGTGATGTTCATTTTAAGCCAGGCTGGTCAGCAAATTCAATACCAAGATTGTGTAATCTTCTTGGAACTGCAAATGGTTTCAGAACATACAGAAGTTGAAGATATGTCCCACGTTTATTTGATGAGTTTGGGCCACACGAACATCAACAGTTACAAGAAGAAACATCCAAAGACCCAGTATTCTAGGCACTATGGGAGCCATAATCAAAGGTTGGTCTGGTGTACAATGAGAAAGATAAGAAACTTGGAGACTATTTTGGGCCTACTAAGATGAAAATAGAATATTCAAATATACAATTCAAGGTAGACAGTTTTAGTTTGTGAGTTATTCCAACCAGACATTCTGACACAATTCTATTAGGATCCCATGGATCTTGAGGACTCTGACTGTCTTGCAAGAGAGACTATGTACTGATTAGGGATCAGGAGTGATGGAGAGAAGTCTGTGTAAATGTGTGAGGTATGTTAGGCCCACCAGCCAATCGAAATGTTGATATCTGATGAGATCACATCAGACCCACGGACTAGAAGTGCTACAGATCTATTTAATATTTGTGGTGATAATTTTTGACCATTGACGGACAATTATTCAAAGTTGTCAGTAATTCAATGTGAAAGGATAATGTTAAGTAAGCCAAAATACCTCAGGCAGTAAAGCAAAAGTTACAATGGCAGCAAAACAGCAGAATGCTCTAGACCTTAGAAACCACAGGATGTTCTTGACAGTCAAACAAAAGGGAAAACTCTGAGACACAGTAAGATTTACAAATATATATAAATGCTGATAGTCATGTAGCTGACACCCTAAAAAATAATTCTTTGCTTCTCCAAGAGTAGGACTTGCAGCAGAGGACGGAATGCCTTTAACCGCAAAAAACCACACATGGCTGAAGACTGCTAAGCTTAAAAATATATAACATATTAGTAAATATCATAAGGTGATTGGTGTAGTGTTGCTAAGGCTTGCGTTCAAGATGTAACCAGACGATGAAGAAACGTGATTTATGTATAAAAATGCAACTGTAACTGTCTGTTTGAGACTCATCTCTGCAGGGTTACTCGTAATCCTGAGATAGTAGGAACTGCTGATGCCGGAGTCAGAGATAACACAGTGTGGAGCTGGAGGATCTCAGCAGGCCAGGCAGCATTAGAGGAGCAGGAAAGCTGACGTTTCGGATGGGGCCATTCTGCCCTGACCTGAAATGTCAGCTTTCCCGTTCCTCTGATGCTGCCTGGCCTGCTGTGATCCTCTAATTCCACACTGTGTTACTAGTAACCCTGTTTGTCGACTCTCCTGGCATGCAAGCAATAAACCAGCTAATGTTCATTGAAATCACCGCTTGATGAGTCATTTCTACAACATCAACACTTCAATAAATAGAGCACACCTGCCTATACATTGGTGCCATTTTCAAAATGTTTGGATTATCACAAAGAATTGTCTCAAATAATGGTCCAGAGTATCTGGGCAAGCTACATCCAAGACTTGTATGTGAAGTGGATCTCAATTACACCATATCATTGCCGCATTATCCTCGGTCAAACAGTTTAGCTGAATGAATGGTTCATGCTGTTAATTCTTTCATTATGAAGTGCTGGGAAACAAAGCATGATTTACAGGTTGGAATAATATATCTAAAGGCAACATCACTGAGTGCAAGTATACAGTCCCTGAACTTATGTACAGGTAGCATGTTAGATTAACTCTTCTAAATCATTGCCTGTCCAACTTTCCACTTGCATGGGACCAGCTACTGGAAAAACAGGGTTAAGGATATGTATGACTAAAATGCAAAGCTTGGCCATGGGCTAAAACATTTGGATTCTACCTCCCAAAGAGGGAAATTTGTTTGTTGCTAAGTAGCTTCAGATTTGTCAAGAGTCAATACTGTACGAACTGGTGGCACCAAATTGAGCAACATTGTGCATATGTTGATGTCAATACAGGGAGATGCCTGATTTTTTCAACATCCAGCAATCCTGTTGCAAAGGGAACACATACAAAAGTGAACATAACACTGTGTAAGATCGTTGTGGAGATAGTCAGCATGATGTCATGGAAGTAACACACACCATAAGTCAAGACCACTGTGATAACAAAGATTTCAAAGAGGTTTTTAGTGTGGTCTGGTCAGGCCAAATCAGTAAACCCTTTTTTTTAAGTTTTGTCCATAGTGTGTAGGTGTCACTGGTTAGGCCAACAATTATCACTCATCCCTAATTGCCCTTGAAAGGCTGGCAGTGAGTCTTCTTGAATGGCTGCAGTCCACTTGGTGTAAAGACCCCCAAAATACTAAAAGGAGGGGATTTCCCAGATTTTGACCCAGTGTCAGCAAAGGAATGGTGATATAATTCCACGTCAGGATGTTGTGTGGCTTAGAAGGGAACCTGCAGGAGAAGCCCTTCTAGATGTGTCAATACATGAACTTTTGCTGTTATGCAAAGAGCTTTGTGACATTCCTTTAATCCTTGTTTATTTTTTATTAAATGTAGTCTTAACTTCAGAAGAAAGATGGATGTGGACTGTGTCTTTAAGTGTGTGTCTGTATACATCATTAAACAGGATGTGTTCTATCATGTGCCATATGACACAGTAGATAGAATGTATTAGTTGACCTACTATCAAGAGCTCTCCGGCAACATGCATTGCTGCAATCTTTGAACAAGGAACAGACAATATAGTTCACCAGTTTTGTCTGAATGATGGACGTAGGCATAACAGTGTGGAATGCTGGTTTTCTGTTCCTGTTTTACTTCTGTCAACTCTGGGCATGTCGCTGTGGAAAGGTGCTGAACAGGGAGGTCACAGTCCTAGGGACAGCTGTCATAAGTTCACTCCTGGTCATCCTGTGGCCTATTGCAGGCTTGAAGTATTCTAATGCAGGGTTTGAAACAGATTGACAGCCTCACGTCCTGGCTGTGGCTGTTCAATGGATCATTGAGACCAAAGGAATTGGATGACAATTCCACTACAGTTTCTTTTTAAAATCTCATTAGTGTCAGATAAGGCAGAGTAATCATTTAGCAGACCTGTGATATAATTTTAAGTGAATCAGGTCTAAAGGAGTGGTAGTCATAAGAATATAAGAACAGAAAGAGACCATTCATCTACTTGTGCCTGCTGTACAGAATTCAGTTAAATCATGGCTCATTTGCACCTCAACTCCCTCTTCCTACCTAGGTTTCTTGATAAGCACCAAAAAGTGTTTCCAATTAATTGCCAGTGTCAAAAGCCTTTGGGGGAGTGTATTAAAAAATTCATTCCCATTTTACTTAAAGGTACACAAGTACTTGGGGAAAGACGTGTTGAAGATAATGTTTATTACAAGAAGGTAATCTTGTTGAACGGGGAGTTCAGTAAACGGAGGAGAGGAAATGGTCCTTTTTGTTCAAATGTTGGACTGGACTATCTCTTAAGGTTGGGAAATTTTGGAAAATATAAATTGTCTAAACAACCCAGCAGAAGAAAAATACGTTTATAGTATGTAGTAAGGAAGTAAAATTAAGGCATCTCAGTCAAACAGAGTGCCCATCTGTGATATGTGGGGTCTTGGACACCTTGTGTGACCTAGACAAGCACAAGTGCAGGAAGTGACATAAGCAGAACAAGTTTGAGCTGGATTTATTGGAGCTAGAGCAGCAGCTGGAGTCATTGTGGTACAGCCAGGAGGCAGAGAACTGTGTGGCTACATTCAGAGAGGTAGACACACCACAGGGTAGTGGCATGCAGGCAGACTGGGAATAGGTGACTGCAATTGAAGAGAGGAGGCAGAGTGCTGGAGTCCCCTGATGTACAGCTCACTAATCGGTTATCTGCTGTGAAGGTGTGCAGCAAGAACTAACACTATAACACTCTGGCAGCTGTACTGGAGGGAAGGAAGATGAGTGGGAGAGCAGTTGTGATCGGGGATTCATTGGTTGGGGAACAGGCAGGCATTTCTCTCCCTGTTGGCATGACTCCAGTTGGTATGTTGCCTTCCTGGTACTGGAGTCAAGGATTCACAGAGCAGCCACAGGCCATTCTTTGGGTAGAGATGGAAGAGCCAGAGGCCATGGTACTCACTGGTCCACCAATGATACAGGAGATGATGGGGTCATAGCCCTGCAATCAGAGTTCAGGGGGCTTGGTAGAAAATTAGCAAACTGCACCTCAAAAATGATAATTCTCAGATTACTCCCAGTGCCACATGTAAGTGAATGTAGAAATAGAAGGAGAAGGCAAATAGTTGCATGGCTGGAAGGTAGTGCAGGAGGGATGGTTGTAGAATCCTGGAAACTGAGACTGTCTGTGGGAAGATGGCATTTGTACAAGCTGTATGGATTGCACTCAAGCAGAACCAGAACAGAGGGACTTTAAACTAACTTTACAGGGATGTAGGAACCAGGCCAGTATATTAGAAAGTAATACTAGAGTGCACAGAACATTGGGAGAGACAGATAGCACTAAAACAGAGAGTAGTAAGCTTACAGGTGAGTTGCAGAATGAGAGAAAGAAGTCAAGCCTAAATCAGGGTTACATTGGAATTGCGAATGCAAGTGTGAGTACAACCAATAAGAATGGTGAGTTACACATGCAGATTGCCATGTGGAATAACGATGTTGTGGCCATAACAGAGATATGATTCAATGAAGGGCAATACTGGGTATGAAATATTCCTGGTTACAAGCTATTCTGAAAAGTTCGGAAAGGGAGAAAAAGGCAGAAGGATGCCAGCATTCGTTCAGCAAAGCATTGAAATACTGCAGAAAGAGAATGTCCCAAAGGGTCAAGGACCAAGCCAATTTAGCTGGAACTAATGAACAGAAAGGGTACAACTTAATTGCTTGGTGTTGTCTACAGACCACCAACTGATGATAAGGGTAACAAAACAAATTATAAAGAGGTACCAACATAATTGAGCAGTCATAATGGGGGATGTCAATCAGCAGAATTGAGATTAGGATACAGGAAAAGAGCAGTGAAGAGCAAGCATTTCTAAGTTTTGTTCAGGTGAATTTCTATTGCAGTATGTGTGCAGTTCAGCAAGATAGAGGCTCTGTTAGACCTGAATCTCAGAAGCAAGGTGGACCAGGTAGATCAAGTGACTGTGGGAGAACATTTAGGCAAAATTGCTTGTTGTATCATAAGGTTTAGGATGATGGTGGAAAGGACAAAGGACAATACAAAATAAGCCTAATTAACTGGGGAAAGGCTGACTCCAATGAGGTAGCAATGGAACTGGATAAGACAGCATGGAACTAAAGGTCAGCAGGAAAAACTCCAGCTGTACAATGGGTTACCATCAAGAAAGAGATGGTTTGGGCACAGTTGAGGTATATTCTCTCAAAGAGAGAGGTAGACAAATTAATACAGAGCTCCCTGGATAATAACAGAGATGGAGATTCAGGTAAAGAAGAAAATGTGTGTTTATGATAAGTGTCAGGTAGAAAACACAACTGAAAGCGATGCTGAAAATGGAAGGTTCAGAAGAGATGTGAGAGGGCAAATATGAGTTGAAAAGAGGGATTATAAAAAAAAACTTGAAGTTACCATAAAGAGAAATATCTAAGCCTAGTGTCGGCATAAACAGTAACAGGGTGATAAAAGGAGGAGTAGGGCCACTTACGGACCAAAATGGGAATTTACTTATGAAGGCAAGGGCTATGCCCAAGATATTAAATATTTAGTGTCTCTCTTTATCAACAAAGCAGATGGTTACAGAGAAGGAAACACAGCTACTTGAAGGATTTAAAATTAATATGGAGAAGGTATTTCAAATGTACAAGTACTTAAAGTTGACCAGACACCAGGACCAACGGAGGTGCATATTGAAGAAGGTGTGGGAACAAATTGCAGAGGCATTGGCAATCTTTCAATATTCCCCAGATTTTGGGTTGGTGCCGGAGGACTGGAGAATTGTGAATGTAACTTGTTTGTTCAAAACAATGCAAGGATAAACCCAGCAATTGTAGACCTGTATAAGTTCAATGGCAAGGAAATTTGTTGTAACAATTATTTGGTATAGAATTGATAGCTACATGGAGAATATGGGCCAATTAGGAAGAAACATCATGAGAAAACGATATTTAACTAACTTGATGGAATTTCTTGAAGAGATAACAGAAGAAATTGATGAGGGTATTGTTGATATGATGTACATCACCTTCAAATTCAACATACCATCATAGACCAGATCTGTGAGAGAAGTTATATCTCATGGAATAAATGAAGCAGTAGTAACCTGGATACAAAATTAGTTGAGGCCTAGGAAACAAAGAGTAATAGTTATTAGATATTTTAAGAGCTGTCGGAAGTTTGTAGTAGAGTTTCCAGAGGTCAATTTTAAGACCCTTGCTTCTCCTAATATATATTAGGGATCTAGATTTTCATGTGCAAGTGACAATTTCAAAGTATATGGATGATATAAAACTTGAAAGTATTATTAACTCTGAAGAGATACAATACAAAATAAAGGGTGTTACCGTTAGAAGGTGTGCAGGGTCAGAGAGACCTGGTTGGATCTGTGCAGGACAAGTCAAGTGATCAATTAATAAAACATACACTATCCTAGGCATTTTTTGGAGGGCCATAGAGTACAGGAGTAAGAAGTTAATGCTGAACTTGTATATGACGCTAGTTAGACCTCAGCACTGTTGAGGTCTGTGCACTGTATTGTGCACAGCTCTGGGTGCCAAATGTCAGAAAGGATGTAAATGAATTTGTGAGAGTGCAGAAGTTGATGAGAATGGTTTCAGGGATGAAAAGCTTCAATTGTGAAGATACATTGGAGTAGCTTGGTATCTTTTCTTGGAGATAGAAAGGGTAAGAGGAAATTTGATAAGCATTTTCAAATTATGAGGAAACGGGACTGGGTAGATAGGGGCAACTGTTCCCTCTCGTTAAAGAATGGAGAATGATTTAATACAGATGTCAGTTAACTTTCAAAAGACGCACAATAAGTGGTTAGGTGTGGATTATAAGGCTTTGTACTGCGGTGGAGACATTAAAGAGGGCATTAGATTGTTATTTAAATAGAAATAATAATCAGCATTGTTTGGAAAAGGCAGGAGAATACCACTACGTCATAATGCCCATTCAGAGAGATGATGTAGACATATGAGCTGAACAGCTCCCTTCTACAGGTTAACAATTCTGTGAATCTATGAAAATGCAAATTTGTCTTCATAGCCTTATATCAAGTACTAAAACCCCTTGGAGCTGTCAATGAAACTGTGAGATAACAGGTATCTGCCATGATAATGATAAGTGGTGGAATCAACCAGGCAGCAGTAACCCTTTAATGATAGCCTCTCAAGCTTATGTCAACAGGCTAAATGAAGTGGCAAGCACCAATTCTTTTTTAATCTGAAGATTTTTTTTCAGTTTAAAGGACAGGAGCTATAAATGCCTCACGGGCTTAAAAGTTCCATGGAGCCTATTTACTTGACATTTATCTCTGTCTACTCTTTCCAAGTCAGAAGGACACCTTACTTCTCCCAAAGGGCACCTTGGCTCTCCAAAATTGGTGCCTGGATCAATCCAAAAAGAATCCATGGACCAAAGGTTATCTCAACCCTCTCAACTATTGCTTTAAGTCCTAAAGTCCAAGAGAGATATTTTGAACATGTCATTGATGAAAGTAGAATCAATATTTTTCAATGTGCAGTTGTTTCTGTGAATCACAGATGTGCAAATTTCAAATTGACCTTGATTTCCTCTTTCATCCAACCTCTGGAAGAAGTAGTGGGTGCCAGGTTTGTGAGCAAGGCTTCTAGAATTGAGCTCCTGCACCATTTTTATTAAGTCAGAGACCCCTCCCATCTCCATCAAAATTCAGGCCTATGATGCCAAATGTTGGCCTCATCACAATAAACATGAACATAAAGAATGGTCTACTCACTGGGAAAAAAGCACCTTCTATAGGATAAATTGAGCTCCATTTCATTCTACATTCCATTGTCTCTGCCTTATCATTTTAGATCAGATCATGTGTTTATTGTATTTTACTACTCACCATTAATTTATAGACAATATTATTATTATTAAGTACAGCTCTGTCCCCCACAATCCACTAAACCCTTTCATCATTGTGAAACTTGATTGGTTTTGATGTGAATTTGTTCTGTCTCATGTGGCCCTGTAATCTGTAGTTATTATCCATCACTGCAAAATCAATACCATTTTGCAATTTGAACAGCCTGTGAGTGAAGTACACTGAATCCATATGAGGTTCAATCAAAAAAATGTCTTGACATAATTGATGCCATAAAACTAAAGGGTAAAACTTCACCTAGGCTGTGCCTCATCTACCAAAGCCAGGGCTCCCTCTACTCAACTAACCAGGACCTCTGAACTTCCCCACTCTGTTGCTACAGCTTTACCACTGACATCATTCTGGCGTGATCCAGTGAAACCCAGCCTGATGGGAATCTAAGCCCAATGAGCTTCATACCGAGCCCGAGTATTTTCAGAGTTCTAACCAACCGGACTTAGCACCAATAGAAGGTGAGAGGGAAAGGAAATTTGTCTGAAAAATGGTGTATGTCTTTTCCAGATCAATAATATCAATTTCTTTTGTTGCAAAAATATACTTTCTCATTCATAAAATAACTTTTAAGTACACGCAAAAGGTTCTAAAGCAGTTCAGTACAGTATTTGCAGAGAGAAAAAGAACAAGCAATACATTGGAATTTGACATTCTCCAGAGCTTCCCCGGAGTTGTAAAGAAGGGCATTTTCCATTCATGCAAGAAACTATTTACATGAATTTTGAGGCATCAAGGGTGTCTAAGAACTTAATGGACTCAAATTATATTTTAGCAGAAAGTCTTTAGACAGTGCTCTTTCCCTTGGGCCTTAGTGGCAGCTGCCCCAAGTTTTACTGCAGCCCTCAGCTCATAATCCTGGACCTTGGAATGTGCCAGTCTGCAACATTCAATAAAGATCAACTCTTTCTACTGGAGGACCAACATATTTCGGGAAGAGCATCTTTCACTGCATTGATGATCCTCCAGGTGCAGTTGATGTTTGTCTCGGTATGCGTCCCAGGGAACAGCCTATAAGCTACAAAGTCCTACATCACAGAGCTACTTGGGAGGAACCTCGACAAAAACTATGGCATCTCTCTCCAGACCTGTGTTTAAAACTTTCAAAGGCTACAAATTTCTGAGCAGGTGATGCAACGTGTCAGCAATGTCTTGGTGAACAGACAAATAGTTTGTGAATTCAACTTCTATTCCAGTAACTTGAGCACCAAATCCAGGCCCACACACTCGTGTAAAACTGAGGGAGTCCTACACTGTCAGACATGCAATCTTTCAGACGGGATGTTAAAGTTGACATTCTGTCTGCCCTTTGAGGTGGCTACAAATGCTCCTAAGACACTCTTGTGAAGAACAGAAGGGGAGATTATCTTTGCATTTGAAAGAGTTTGTTATGCTCAGATTTGCTGCCGTATTTCCTACTTATTTTATTTAAATGGCTGGACTATGATTTGGGATGCCTTGAAGTCATGAAAGGTGTTATGTTACTGTTAGTTCTTTATTTTGTGTATTGACAATCTCATTAGTGGGAGGTGCAGAATAATAGCTGAATGGAAGGGCAGTATAATGGAGGAAAGAGCACCAGCAAATATCAAAGTCATATGAATTCCATGATGTGGAGGTGCCGGTATTGGACTGGGGTGGACAAAATCAGAAGTCACATGACACCAGGTTATAGTCGAACAGGTTTATTTGAAATCACAAGCTTTTGGGCTGTAGCCCCTTCATCAAGTGAAGTGTGAAATACACCACCTGACAAAGGGGCCATGCACAGAAAGCTGTGAATTCAAATAAACCTATTGGATTATAAGCTGGTGTCATGTCATGTATGAATTCCAGCCACCTTAACTGACTTTGCCATAAACAAAGTAGTCTCCTAACCTGAATAATGTGTGTTTACATGAATCTCTCTGTGTTTACTTAACGGCAGCTAGCGTTTGTACTCATGAAAAGCTCAACTGTTTTAGCAGTAAATTACTATACTGTATTTTTACATGATCAAACCACCTTATCTTTATAAAACAGTGTACCACCTCATTTAACAACCCAATGAGTCAAATAATTCAAAAGTAGACATAGAAAAATCCTCTACGTTTTCACTTCCGTACTTCAGACCTGGTAGGAAAACAATCCTTAAATATACTACATGTCATTAATCTGGTATCTAAAATGTAAATGCAATGGCACCTGCTTTTCAGTTTGTGCCCACTATTACTTGTCTTCTTTCTATCTAGAAACATAGGCTAGATTATTATTTAAAAGGCCCTGGATTTTGTGGCACAATCTTAAATTTTCTGCATCTCCCATTGATGAAGTTGTCAAGAACTTGCATTTATCTAACACCTTTCGCAACGTCAAGACATTGCAAATTATAATCCAGACACTGAAATACAGTGTGTAGGAAACACAGCAGCAAATGAGAACATAACATTTTTGTTAGGCCAATGTATGGAGAGGTTACGGTTCTTTGAGAAGTTGAGCTACAGTTTAATAGTAATCTAATTGAATGGTTTTGCAGATTTTAGGGACTGAATGGCTTACACCTGCTCCTACATGGTGCAACTTCATGGCTGCCCATGAGCAATATCAAGGGGGACACTTTATTACACAGCAACAATGGCAGCTTTACCAAAGTCTAGACGGCTATAATATTAGTCAAACTGCCTAACCCATAGTACATGATTTGCAGGTTTACTTTACGATAGTCTGTAGTTTGGCAATGCTAAAGTTTCAGCATGTATGATGGAAAGGAATAATTACATGAAGGAACATTATTTATCTAATTTTGTGTCTTGCCTGTAATAGTTGTGGCTTAGTGAGTGATTGCACTTACTAAGTAACACACAACCGCACTGTTCAGGTAAATATCATAGCTACACTTATGGGAAACTTGATAAAGATATAACAGAAACAGAAATAGAAGGATAAAATAGTAGGGAAGGTTGGAGTAATGTGAGAGGAGTATTGTGCAAAGGGTAGACACTGGCATTGACCAATTAGGCTGAAAGACTTGTTTCTGTGCCCTCTGTTCTGTGTTATTCTATTCAGTTGAGCTACACAGTCCAGAATCACCCCCAGTTATGATCCATTCTGTGCCAAATCTGTTAGCTTTAGCCACTGAACAATGCACAAATCCAGAATTGACATTTGGTACACTGAAGGGAGACTGCTGGTAAACTTTCCTGGATTCATGGATGAGACCCGACCCATCTGACACCCTCTGTAGAAAAGAAAGTGGGCTAGTGATGATCATATCCTGTAGGTGGGTCAAATACATAACCAAATGACAACATAAAAAAGGTCACAACATTTCGCAGCATTGAAAGAGACCATTGTTTCAATCTGAAACTTTGATAGAGCTATCTAATTAGCCCCACTTCCATGCTCTTTTCCTTGCAGCTCTGCAAAATTTTCCTTTTCAAGTATATTTTCAAATGGGGCAGCATGGTGGCTCAGTGGTTAACACTGCTGCCTCACAGCACCAGGGAGCTGGGTTCAGTTCCACCCTCAGGCATCTGTCTGTGTGGAGTTTTCACACTCTCCCCATGTCTGCACTGGCTACCTGCAGGTGCTCTGGTTTCCTCCCACAGTCCAAAGATGTGCAAGCTAGGTGGATTGGCCATGCTAAATTGCCCAGAGTGTTCAGAGATGTGTAGATTAGTTGAGTTATAGAGGGATGCCATGACAGTCAGTGTGGACTTGTTGGGCCGAAGGGCCTGTTTCCACACTGCAGGGATTCTATGAAGTATATGCCTTTTTGAAAGTTTAGTCCTGAATCTCCTCCCAAATCACAGGTAGCATATTCTAGTTTATAACATCTTGCATTCCTCATTTCCCTTTATTTTGCCAGTTTCCCTATTATTTTTTTCTGGTTATGACCTTTCATGCCAATGGAAACAATTTCTCTTTAAGAACGTAATCAAAACTCTTCATGATTTTGAATACCACTATTGAAGCTCCCCTTAAGCCCATTTGCAATAAAGAGATCACTCTTACCTTTTCCTGGCCCCCCATATAATTGAAAATCCTTAGCCCTGTAATTATTACCTCGGCAACTGCCCAGCCCCAACCACTAGCAGCATCATGAATACAATAAAGTGATTCTTTCCACTTATCAATCCTGTCTTTTCTGAAATATCACTTGTGGAGATGTTTATTTCATGTCAAGTTTAGCCAATGCATTCCTGTACATAACAAACACCCATCCATTACAAGAAAATTTGCCTATACAGCACTTTGCTTATAAAGAGGGAAATAAGACAGTAAAATGCTATTTATTTTCACTTTCATTGAAATTACCTACACTGCACAAGTCATTTATCTCTGCTCAATGCCTCTCACAGGTCTTATGTTAACAGGCGCAGGGAAGACAGCTATGTTTGATTGGTGTTTCCAATTACTGCCTTTTTTATTTTTTAAATTATTTCAACTGTTTTGCCAAAGCTCTCGGTGTTAAATTTTGTGGAATACTTAGGAATCACTGACTGCTGTGGTTTAATTTCTGTGATCAGTGGTATTGCTCTGTAATTGTACCTGCTTTTCAGATACAAGTTGGGAAACCGTGTGTGTGTCTGGAATATTACTTAGATCTGTACAAAATATGCAATAATAACAACTTGTATTCAAACAGCATTTTTATAGGAAGAAGCATCACTAGATGCTTAAAAGGATGCTTGATTTTAACATCGAATAATAATTATATGAATAGATTGAAATAATTAATCAAAGGCTAATCAAAGAGGTAGCTTTTAAGAAGCATCCTAGGGAAGGAAAGATGTAGAAGGATAGAAAGACTTTTGTTTGGACTTCCACAGAATACAGTCTGGGCAGCTACAAGAGTGTGGCCAATAGCATAATAAAGAAATTCGAGGATGCAAGAAACCAGAAGTGGAGCGCCGCAGATATCTTGAAGGACAGTAGGACAGGAGGAAGTTACAAAGATAAAGGAGGGGAAGAAACTATAAACAGGGGATGATTTGTGCTGCGTAAATGATGGTGGTGAAAAGAAAAGAATGTGTTTATATAATGTCTTTCATATAATCTTTCAAAGCACTTTGCAACTAACCAAGTATATTTTTGAAATGTTATCATGTTAATGCAGGAAAATGTGGCAAACAAGTTATGCAGAGCAAGTTTTCACAAAGATCAATACAATAATGACCAGATAACATTTTCTCTTGTGATGTTGAAGGATAAATATGGACCAGAACACAAGAGAGAAATTCCATGTTTTTCTTTGAAATAATGACATGAGATCTTTTATGCCAATGGGAGAAGGCAAACAGAGCCCCAGTTTACATTCCATTCAAAAGATAAGCTTGTTTTTGTGTAAGAGCAAATGATTATTGTTGGAGAATAATAACAGATTGTTTGATCTTGGGAAGATTGGGCATCAAAACCTTGTTAAGGAGATTCTTCATCAGCAGCAAAACCAGGCTTTGGTAGCACATGGACTTCTTCACATCCATCCCTTTCTAGGCTGTCAACTACAGTGACTTTAAGTAACATCTTGGCCTAGTGACTAAGGCATCAAATAAAAATTAATTCAAGGCTTAGTAAAAGTACTGTGCAGTTACTAAGAGCTACTGTATCCACAGTGAGGACCTGTATGTGTGTACATGGAGCAGAAGTGAAAGAAACACAGGGGAGATTCTTTTAAGTTTTCAGGAAACATCTAGTAAAGCCAGTAATTTATTCCCATCCCTGAAATAAATCTTTGTCGAAGTTTCTAGACAACTGCATGGCTCAGTAGGCAAGCTCAGATTTCAGTAAGGGTCAACCATATCAGTGTAGGACTGGAGTTACATAAAAGTAGGCATGGTGAGGAGGGCAGAGATAATGGGAACTGCAGATGCTTGAGAATCCAAGATAACAAAGTGTGGAGCTGGATGAACACAGCAGGCCGAGCAGCATCTCAGGAGCACAAAAGTTGACATTTCGGGCCTAGACCCTTCATCAGAGAGGCTCTCTGATGAAGGTTCTAGGCCCGAAACGTCAGCTTTTGTGCTCCTGAGATGCTGCTTGGTCTGCTGTGTTCATCCAGCTTTACACTTTGTTATCATGGTGAGGAGGGCAGGCTTCCTTCCCTTAAGAAGCCAAACACAGTCCAATCTTTCCTGATAGCTGTACCCCTTTAGTGCTGGTACCATCATTATAAATCTTCTGTTTCTTTCTTCAGAACCTCTTTGTCCTTTTCATTGTATTAAGGCCACAATCCAAGTTCTATCCTTTTCATAATCATCAATCTTTCTTTCTTCACATTCTTCCTTGAGAGTTCACAGCTACAGCATTACTCACCTGGCGTAGTCTGCTTCAATCTTGAATTCCTCCCTACCTCATCTACTCTCCCATTCCTTTCAATATGTTCTAGCCTGAAGGCCCTTTCACCATCATTCTTTGATGTTTTAATTATTTTTTAAAGCATTAATTTTGATTGTCTTTGGGAATGACACAGTTTAATAACTGAAATTACTTCAGTGTTCATAGGGTCATTTTAGTGCAAATGATAATCATCATTAATCAGGATTCTGTTTCTGTGCCAGCCTACCCACTCTTCCATCCAATTAATTATCTCATTGATTGATGAAATCCTTAAAGGAAATGTGGTAATTCACAAAGAGTTAAACACACTCGATAAATGTTTCATGGGCAGAAAGCCTGGATCCAATTATTTTAGATTAAAAACTCAAGCACTCATTCATTTTAACTTATGCTGCCATTTAGTTGGATCTTGATTACAAATTTATGATTTTAATTTATCACCTTAATTCTCCAACACTGCCTCAGCCTGGCCTCTGTGAACCATCTTTCACCCAGAGTGACAAAACACATCAGATCACCTGATTCAGCACACTGAAAAAAACTCTCCTCGACCAGACAGTAAATCTCCCACACGGAATGAAAACCTTGCAACCAGGGAACCTTTGCTCCAAAATAATTTCACTGTATAGCGTTGAAAAACCGGGACGTTATACATATCAGGTTGAACAGATCGTGACTCTTTTCTTTAGAAAAGCATAAACTGAAGGGTGACCTGATAAAGATCCTTAAATTTATGAACAGTTTTTGATCGGCAGTTGTGGAGATGTAGCCGGAGTCGAAAGTTAGAGGGTTATAAATATATGATAGCCACAAATAAATCCAGTCGGAAATTCAGAAGAATTGTTTTTATCCTAAAAGTGCTTAGAATATGGAACTTGCCACAGCGTGGAATAGTTGAGAAAAATAACACAGATACATTTAGAAAGTTTAAATGGTACATATGGGAGAAAGGAGTAGAACAATGTGTATGGTCAAGTGAAAAGAGTTGAGAAAAAGCTTAGATTGAGCATCAGAAAATGCACCAGTTGGGCCAACTGGCCTGACACTTTGCTGTTCCATGCAGGTAAATTTAAATAATGAAAATCAAGGACAAATGGAGTGAATGTCTTTATTCTTGTAATTTAATGGATTATGTTTCCCCATCCTCTGATGATTTTATTCAGAATTACGTTCAGTCAAATTCAACCAGAAGGAATGTTTAATATGATATTTGACAATGGATGTCCATTCTGATCCAACATCGGGAGAATGTTATAATTATTGAAACTTTGATTTTTTTTCCTCGTGCGTTTAATATACAAAGACACACTTCGGGAAAAATAATGGCCTTTAACTCTTCTTTGATTATTATCATCACTTTAATTTTATTGCAGCCATCTGTTTACTGATAGCTAGTGTTTATAAATGAGTGCTGTCTGCAGTGAATATAATTGACTGGAAGGTGCCTGGTAGTATTTCCGTGATTGAGTAACAATAGCAGGCGATATAGATTATGAAAGAGGAAAGAGGATGGCTCCTGCCATACCTTGACAGTACCAAAGCAATTCAGCTTTGAAAGGAGTGAGCAGGAGTGAGCGAACTCTGAGATAGGTTACTTTTTTTCTGTATATAAGGTCAGAGAGAGGGGAGGGAGGGAATGAAGAAAGACGGGAAAACAGGCAGTTCTGTAATGTCTTTCAGAAATTCAGAATGTTCCAAATGCTTTAAAGCAAATTAAATATCTTTTGAACTGTAGTCATTGTAGTTATATAGGAGGTTCAGAACCTTGTTTTCGACAAGACTGGTATCAATCGATGCAATTCTCAGGTGAAGGATGAGAAGCTGAGGCTCACCTTCAAGGCTTAAGTTGAAGTCAGTGGCTATTTTGCAGAAAGAAATATCTTGCTCCATCAAACCTTTGAGGACATCACGTTATAGTTGTCAACTATCTTACAATATGAAGAAACTCTTCACCTGTTTGTGTGAACTATATTCAGAAATATCTAATTTATGTTTAGGTAGCCTTTACAGCACAGAAACAGGCTATACTGTCCAACTGGTCTAAGCTTTTTATGCTCCACAAATGTCTCCTCCCAGTTCTCTTCTTCTAATTCTATGAATACATCCTTCTATTTCTTTCTACTCCATTTACTATGCAGTTTTCTCTGAATGCAAAAACCTTATTGTCTCAACAATTTGATGTGATAACATGTTTCACATTTTGACCACTCTCTAGGAAAAGAAATTCTTACTGAATTTCCTAACCAATTTATTAGTAATTATCTTAAATTTATAGCTCCTCATCTTGATCTCACGAGAAGTCGAACCATCTTCTCTACATCTACTCTATCAAACCTATTAGTAATTTTAATGGCCTCTATCGAACAGTTTCCAACTTTCTGTTTTCTAGAGATAGGATCTTCAACCTATTCAGTTTTTTTCTGAAAAATCTGTTTAATCATCCAGTAAATATGGACAGTAATAATACAATTCTGAATTCAAAAGAAAATCAAACTTCATTGAATCTAGATTAGTTCCACCGATTCTAAAATAGATCAGATTGTTGTTTATGAGATCTTCCTATGCGTGTGGCATTTTCTCCATTGTGACAAGGAAGGTATTTCAAAAAGCACTTCATCAGCTGTAAAGCAACTTGGGATATCCTGAGATGTGAATATAAGAAACAAATAAATTAGAAATAGGAGCAGGTCATTCGACGCTTCAAGCTAACTCTGCCAATGGATGTTTCTTTGAAAGTGGCTGCAGTAAGTGCAGGTTTTCTTTTAATACATGGTCATCACATTGACAAGACAGATCATCAGGCTTCTATTTTCCAATGTTTGACTTATTCCCATATTTTCAACTGTTTATTGTTCCTCGTTCGTATCACTATGATTAGTTCCCCACACTCTACCTGAGAAGGATCTGAACTGAATCACATGGTAATTAGTCTTGTTTCATTTCAGCATCACCGCATTCCAAAGCTGTTTGCATTGAGGTGGAACCTCATCAGAGTGACAGACTTGATCACTTCACATCTGATTATTCACTTTGGAGTGCAGTAACAGGAACAATTTAATCCATAACATTGAGGATACTCAGACTGCCTCTGATTTTCTAAGTTAAAAAGCGAACCTACTTCATTTTAATTTGGTCTCAGGAACTGAAGAAATCAAGCATTATTGGTTACCGCTAATTTCTCTTTAGAAGGTGGTAGAATAGGTTTCCTCCTCGATCCGCTGTAGTTGTTGTTGTCATGGTGACACCCACAGCCCTGTTAGGAAGGGACTTCCATAATTCTGACTCAATATCAATGAAAGAATTGCATGTTCAAATTTGAGATGGTGCCTGTGACTTAGAGAAGAACTTGGAAACAATGCTATTCTCGTGTATCTGCTGCCCTTGTCCTTATAGATGATGAGAATTGTGAATTTTCAAACTACTGTTAAAGACACACCTTGCACTTTCTTCTGATTTTGCTGGAATGGCAACCCAGCTTTAACTCCAGCATATTTGATTGTAATGTGAAGTGTGACAAATCACTTCAAAAAAAAGCTGGACAAATATGTACAAATCATCTATTCTTTGCAGACAGCGTCAGCTACCCGCTACCAAAGACCCAAATCCACTGTCATCCACTGTCATCTCTATACAAAACTAGCTCATTATAATCTTTTAATCTTTTAATTTTTTTTAATTTGCTACAGCAATGTTACAGCAGCTCTCAAAGGATTGAGGGCATAATATAGAGACAGCACCAGATGGCTTCAAGTATTACCATGCAGCTCAAGTAGATTAAGAAATGTCTTCAAAACCCCAAGAGTATGCAATACCCTTGAAGACTCCAGTATCTCTATTTTCATTATGTAATGATATGAAATAACATATAAAGTTCCTTCACTTAAACTTACTTTTTGAGATTGCAAATTTTGTTGCCAATGTCATCTTCCAAACTCCTAATTTCACGTTCTGAAACTTACCAATTTATCCCTGTTTGGAAAAAACAACATTTTTTCAATTTCCTTCCATCTTTTCTGATTGACACTGAACCTGACCTTCACGTTTATTTGACAGCCATTTTTCTGACAGTACTCAGTTAAGGGAGGGTAGAAAATTCCGATTTTTCTCTTGAAATAGCCCTTGCAATTTGATCTTGCATTATTAGAAAGAAGTTACATCCTATATATCTCCTCTCATGACTTCAGGAAGTCCCAAAAGCACTTTTTTAGCTAATTAAGCATTGCTTTGAATTGTAGCCACTTATTAAATAGGGTGCATAGCAAGATTCCACAAACAGAAGACCAGTATTGACCCAATAATATATTTTATTCCTGTGTGTTGTTTGAGGGATAAGTATGGTTAGGACACCAGCACTGTGTCTCAGTGGTTAGCACTGCAGGCTGACAGTGCTAGGGTCTTGGGTTTGATTCCAGCCTTGGGTGCCTGGCTGTATCGAATTAGTATGTTCTCCCTGTGTCTGTATGAGTTTCCGCTGGGTGCCCCGGTTTGCTCCCACAGCCCAAAGATGTGCAGGTTAGGTGGATTGGCCATGCAAAATTGCTCTGTATTATGCAGGCTACGTGGAACAGCCATGGCAAATACACGGTTATGAGGATAGGGTGGATCTGGGTGGAGATGCTGTTTGAAGGGTCCATACAGACTTGATGGGCTGAATGGCTTCTATCTGCACTGTAGCAGTTCCACAGCTTTAAATATCAGGAAGACGTCTCCTGATGTTCGTTGATTATAATTGTTATTGTTGACCTGAGAGGACAGAGACGGCAGAAAGGAGGGTGCTTTAACTGTTTGTCAAAAATATGGTACCTCTAACAGCGCAGCATTCCCTCAGTACCATGCAGGATGTCAAGTTAAATTTGTATGCAAATATCACCAATGAGTACAATTGGAAAGCTAGGTAGTGGGGCTAAATTCCATGAGGGAAAATGAAGTTCTGAACTTCGCTGAGTTGATTCTAAACTATTAGTCCAACAAATAACACAGTGTGGAGCTGGAGAAACACAGCAGGCCAAGCAGCATTAGAGGAGCAGGAAAGTTAATGTTTCAGGTCAGGACCCTTCTTCAGGGTCTGCCTGTGGGCCTGCTGTGTTCCTCCAGCTCCACACAGTGTTATCTCTGACTCCAGCATCTGCAGTTCTTACTGTCTGTTAGTCTAGCAGCCTTTGCTATTTTATTTTGTTGTTTTAAGGCTACGTGATCGCATTTAGGCACTCGATGATTTATTGCAATTTTCTGATAGTTTATTGAATTTGTGAAGAAACAGTGGTTTCGATATGATATATTAACTAATTAGATCAAGAAAGCAATGAACCGTGACAATTGCTGATGGTTAACTGACACCAGAGGATAATCAGGCTGTCAGTGCGGAATGCTTCAGTCTCATTAAAGTGTTAGGGGCAGCATCCTCCTCTCCAGACAAGGTGTTAGGGAATTCTTCCCTCAGTCTTCATCCATTTTTTTCTGGTCCATTTTCCGTCTGCCTGGTGAAGACAACTTGATGAAGACTACTCCCTGGGAAATCTCTCCTCTGCCCCCAAGTTTACTTTATTCTCAGAGCCTGAGCAGATCCTCCAGCACAGATTTGGCTTCTCTAATGCCCTTGACACCAATGCAGTTATTCCATGCAGAATTGGCCTGGCCCTGCAGGTTTCCTTCGGTTTCTCCTATCCTCAGTATTCCTGCTGTCTGAGCGTGGTGTTCATTGTTATATCATACTTCCAGGAGCTAGGTAACATGTGCCAAGTCAGTTGTATGATCTCTTTTGGCGCATGGCCATGGGGCAGCCATAGGTAATAGTCATCCCATTGCCTGTCTTCATCTGAGGGTTAGTTTTCCATTCTTTCTAAGCTTATTTTCAAAAGCAACATACTGATGATAGGTTATGTTTGACACCAGATAAATTACTGATGCTAGTTCAATGGGCATTGTGACCTCTGTGCTGTCCGTTATTCTTTCCTTTGTTTTCGTGTGCTAGAATTTTGGAAAGTTAAGTACTGCTGTAATAGCTTTTAAATGAAATCTCAGGCTACACAGTAAATACTAGGAAAATTCAGTTTTTAAGGGATCCAAACATTCAGCAATCTAATACTTCTAATAAGTAAACGAGAAAATGCTTCATACAATTAAAATTAAAAATACAATCTTTAAAAATGATTCCCTGACCTTGTCCTTCCCTATGTCTGCAATCTCCTGGAAGCCTGCTAGCCACCAAGATTTCTGTGTTAAATAAAACAAAGAATCACAGATTCTGGAAATATGAAACAAAAACAGAAATTGCTGGAAAAACTCAGCAGGTCTAGTACCATCTGCCATCTGTGAAAAGAAAGCAGAAATAACATTTCGGGTCCAGTGACCTTTCTTCTGAAGGTCTCTGTGTTCCTACATTTCTAACCATTTACGCATTTATTTTATTTTAATCAGGCCACTATTTGCCTTGGTCCCAAGGTCTGACAATACCTCCTTAAATGCTGTGCCTCTCCTCAGTAAGATTCTCCAAGATATTGGCGACCTCTGCTAAAATCAATATCCAAGTGTGTTAGATAATATTTCTGTGAAATACCTAAGTATTTGTTACTACATGATTAGCATTATTAAAATGCAAATTGACAATTGTTCTATGTTTTCTTTCTGCTTGGGTTTGCCCACACCTATGTCCAGGAGATTAATCTTTAATTTCTGACAACTCCAGGACAGGCCTCATGGGTTAGCAATCCATTTGAGGTCTGGTCAGCACCTTGTGGAAAAACTCTAAGCATGGATGAGAGGTCCACTGGGGGAGATAATTGAAGGAACCTGGCCCTAGTGTTAACACTATCATCCGGGGCCAAACAAAATATTTTAATTGAAATGCAATCATGTACAGATGTCCCTGCTAGTCCACCAAAGTCATGTGGCCTCTGATGAGAGACACATGATGAAGGCAGACATTTAAGGTTTTGCTAAAATGAAGTGCTCATGTTGAACACCTTGCTATGATGTACACTTGAGACATGGTGTCACTGAAGTGCTTGTTCTAGTGTATATGAAAGCACTGCTACTGAAAAGGGGAGACAGGTATGGCCAGAGCTGTAAGATGCCGCGAAGGAAAACAGTGAAGCCAGCCCGAGTTAAAACACCGGATAAGAGAAAATGGGTGCAGCTTTTCTACCACCATCTCCGGTTCAAATGGTAGAGCATTTGAAGCCAAATTAGAACTTCCTCTGCGCTCAATGACAGGAGTATGAAATAGCAATGGATTTGTTGAGTAACCAAGAACAGTTACAAGTCACTACACCTCTATTACTGCTGGGGAGACTGTTTCAAAATATATTCCCGCCCCCAGCAAAACTCTTTGAAGATGAAAAGAAAAAACGCAGAGCAGAAATTTTAAAAGCTTTGAAGGCATACATTCAGCCCCAAATGAATCTCATCTATGAACATATATACGCAGTATCAGGGAACAAAGTGGATACGAGTCAATTGATGAATACATCATTAATTCAGCTCATAAAAATCTATGAACCTGTGCAATTAAAAGATGATCAAATTAAAGGCAGGGTTGTATTAGACGTAAGGGACCTAGGAGCAAAATCATGCCTACTGAATGAAGAGAAGCTTGCACTCGGGAGAGCAGTTGACGTGCTCAGATGCTCTAAGGTCGTGAATCAGCAGCTAGAGCATATTCATGGCAGATCTTCAAGGCTCAAAGGGCAGAACAATCACGGCAAGGGCAGACTGCAAGGACTGTGGAAATCATCATGTAAAATAGAAGATGGCATATCTAGTATTGGGAGAGCAATGTTCTCACTGTAAGAGGCAAAATAACTTTGCACACAAATGTCTGGCTAAAAGGAAGCACAACAAGGGCCATTGGAAAAATAATGGCTGAAGATTCAGACAAATCACTTTACAAATGGGGTGAGGTGATACTTTAGTGGTATCATCATTAGACTATCAACCAGAGACTCTGGGGATCTAGATTTGATTCCTGCCATGGCAAGTTACATCAGTTAAATGAATAGATGAGACATGATTTGTGACTGCTGGAATGAGAATAGCAGAAGAATAACACCAGGTCAACACCATGTCTCAGATAGACACTGGGGCATCATGCAACATCATGACCTTTACAGTCCTGTAAATGGCTCAACATGACAATCCAAAAATAAAGCCCACTAAAGTAAATTTAAGAATACATGGTTTCAGGAAACCATACTCATGCTGAGAGGATATTCCTCTCTGTGAGCCCATTACAACAGCATGAACAAGTGTCTGGAATTCCAGATTAAAGATAGAAAACAAATGCCAGCCAGAGTGAGTCTAAAGCTGGAACATGTATTCCAAAAGATATTTGTTATAGACTGAGCATCAAAGAATAGCTTCTCATGCCCTGAAAGTCATCAACAGGGAGATTGAATATAGCAGACAAGTGCTTCACTGAAATCAAGCAAACCACCCAACAAAGGTGGGAATGGGATTATTATTTGCAAGAGTTAGAAGGAGGGATGCTAAAACACAATCACGTAAGTCACCAAGGAACTGAATCAAGGCTGAAGAAGGCAAGAGTTGTGCTCTACTGGCCAAACATAAGCAATGAAATCAAGGGCCACAATGTAGTAGTAAGTTACTGCAGAAGCTGCTGGCTTTCTGTCCATGGATGCTACCTGACCCGCTGTGACCTCCAAAATTTTTTGTTCTCAAATCAATGGTCATATCAGCCAGTGCAGGGTTTGTAGTAAATACCACGCTAAGCTACCTAGATAGCCACTGATGACATGCAACATCCCACACAGAACATCAATGAAGTGGGAGTCAGCCTTTCTACTCACCAACTAGCAACCAATTTATCTTGTCATAGTACACCATTATCTAATGATTGCTGCTAAGATTTTTGAATGCTTAAAAACACACATCAGCTATTATGTCATTCTTGACATGTGATGAGCAACAATGGTCCTTGGTTCACATATGAAGAATTCAGTCTCTTTGTGAAGGATTGGTGGAGACAACACCATACATCATCTCCACACTATCGGCAGTCAACTGGAAAGGCTGAGGCAGCAATGAAAATCACCAAAGTAGTCATTAAGAAATCAAGCACACAAATGTATCCTGGAGTTGAGAAGCATACCTACCAAAGGCATGGAAAGTAGTGTAGTAGAAAGAATAATGTCACACCACAAGCAAAATTCTCTTCCAATTCTCTAGCAAAAGGCTATTGAAGAAAGTAGTAGTACAGGAGTGAGTGAGAAAATCAATGTGAAATGGCAGTACGCCAAATTTCATTTTGACAAGTTGCTAAGTCTTTGCTAGAGTTGAGTTATAGACAGCAGCCAATGTAAAAATCATCAATATTCTCAAGGAAAACTAGCCCAAATGGCACTTTGAGACATCTGTAGAGCAGTTGTCCCCTTGATTGTGCATGATAGAAGTGAATGGCCAGATATGCCGATGCAATCACAAGGACATATGCCCAATTGGAGAAGCTGACCCTTAGCTGCAAGGAGCTTATGAGGAAGAGGTTAATGCACCACCTGTAGAGATTACACATCAACCATGAGGTTCTGAGGATGACAGCAATCCAACAACAGGAAAAAAACAATAATGAGAATCAAAGTGACAACAAATGGTACCGGAATGATACTGTCTGAGAAAAAAACAACCACATGAACAGTTAATGACAACAAAGCACACGTGAACCATTAAGCACGAGTTAAAGACTATGTGTGCAATACACATGCATAGGCTGATGGGAATTATAACTTGCTGAGGCATAAAAACAGTTGTGTATATATTTGGTAACTACAGTAACTCAAATGTGCATGTTTATGCATGAAATTATATTACTTTTTGTATAAAAAAAGAAATGTTTGGACTGAAAATGCAGTCATGTATAAATATCCCTCCCAGTCTGCTGCAAGCTCGTGACCTTTACCACGTGGCAGACACGCACTGTAGGCAGACATCTTAAACTTCATGAGAATAAAACCTTGCAATATTTGACACTGCTGCATTGTAGACTTGAAACACAAGGGGATCACTCATGTCACGTTTTCATGGGTGGTTACAAACAAGAGACATCTAGTTTGCTGAATTGCCCAAGTGGCAGATTATCCCTCACTTGGCCTGTCCTAGTGTCATTTTTCACAAGTTATAGTAAATGGCAGACAGCTATTTGACCACACTGGTTACTGCTGCAACTGATCACATCTTCATTGACCACCAGGAGCATTTTTCAGTACAGTTCACTGAGTAGTGGTTAACAGTAAAATCACTCCCTACCTGATTCATCAATTTATTTCTCACAACCAGTCCAGGTGCACTGAAGTTAATGTTAGTTGCTGTACCATTCCCTCTGGTTATATCAGTTAACAGACCAATGATCAAAATCAAAACATTGTTGCGTCTGTGGAGCGAGAAACAAAGTTAATTTAACAGGTCTATGACCTTCAATTAAACATTTCATGCAGCCTGATGAACGGTTGCAGATCTGAAATATTAACCATATTCTGGCAGCACCTTCACCACATCAACTGCATCGGCTCAAACAGAAGACTCACACAATCTTCGCAACTGTGGATAGGTAATACACTTTGCTAGCGATGTCCCACTTCCCAAGAATGAACATAAATATATATACATGCAATCTGTAGGAAATAATATGTGTCCCTCATTCTCCATTGCTGCTGGCAGACCTGCTGAGCATTTGCAGCATTTTCTGTTTTTATTTCAGAAGTCTAGCATCTGCTGTATTTTGCTTTTGACCTATTGCTTCAATATTGCCCTGATTTAGTAGACAAGAGGATGTCTTCTTGAAAGATATTACAATCCTCCTTTGCTGGCTCAGAATGATTTGCGTCGACTATGTTGAAAGTTAATTAATCATGGTGACTAGCATCACAAATTACCTGTAGTAAGCAGCAAAACAGTAACTCTTATACTAAATAAATGGAAGCTGTACTTGGCTTAATATCCAAGCTATGATTGATATTCTGACCCTTGCTGTGCTGAATAAACACAAATCGTACATTGTACGCAAAGCTAACACTGCAGTGTTTAAAGAGTAAGCACTAATCACAGTATCAGTTACACTAACTATGAGAAGTGCTTCTCCTCAGTCAGGTGGACAACAGTGTTAGCACTGCTGTGCACCATTAGTCCCACAAACACTATGATTAATATTCTCCTCTTTTACCCCTCATCTACTGAGGGCCCCATGCAGTTCGAAGAGCAAACTGAGTTTAACATACAGTAAAATTTTAAAAGGCAGCTGGAGTACAGCAGCAAGGTGCATCACTGGTTGCAGCTGCTAACATGATATCAGAGTGCAGACAGCCCTATTGCTCTAATCAGCAGCTCAGTTGTCTGATAAAGGGAAGAAGTGGCACCTGCGCTCTCCTAGTGGTTGACTAGAGAGTTACATTGCCAGAACTTGACTACCTAAAGCAGCAGAGGGGAGCTTGCCTTTGATTTGAGACATTGTGTATCTAATTTGAGACCACCCAAGTCTAAAATATAAGAATATTCCATCTTCTGTATCAGTAACCTTAAACATTACTAACACATAGTGGCAACAATACCAGATACATTGTAGCATCTTGCAAGAATTCTTCAAAAATTCTTCTCAAATCTTTCCAACCTAGAAGAACAAAGACAGCAGATAATTTAGAACACAGTCATCTCAATTTTCTCTGTATACTCTGTAAACTGATTTGGAGTAGCTGGTGGTCATGGAAGCCCCTCCTCCCCCACATATGAATCTTTCTTTCTTTTCAAATCACACATCCTCTGACTTGGAAATGCATCAGCTGTCCGTCATTACCTCTGGGACCACAATTGCACTGCTTTCTGGGAGCACTTTTATCAGCAGACTGCAACAGTTCAAGGAGAAAGCTCATTGCTATATTCAAAATTATGGATCAGCAATAAATGTCAGTGATGTTCACAATCCATGAATATATATAAAAACAAAAAACACAATCCAGATAAGGAAGAGAGTGTCCCTGTGATATAGCCAATTCAAAAACGAGGCCCCAGTGACAAAGCTCTGATGCAAAAAATTGATGTAGCCTTTGCAGACAGACTGCAAAGAAGACTGTTGATCTTACACTGCTGTCTCAGCTTGTGAATCTTGACAAGCAGGAAGATACACTGTGATCCATTCACCAATCTCACGCAATTATGTGTTTGACAATGTAAACACTACCCACCCCACCTGTGAACTATGCTTTCCATAAGACATTGGAACAGAAATTTGGTGATTTGGTCCATCGAGTCTGCTCCGGCATTCAGTCATGGCTGATAAATTCTTCAACCCCATGCTCCCCGTTTCCCCCATAACCCTTGATAATCAAGGACCTATCTATCTATCTGGGAGAAGTGACAAGTAGACTTTTAACCCTGTGTTATTTGGAAAAACAAAAACAAAACCTAAGGAATTCCTCACAAACCATGTTAGGGAAATAAACTTTGTCAAGGAATTCACCATTTCCTTGATTAATGGTCATATAGAACTTACCTTAGGTACAAACTGACCTCTGCCTAGCTAGAATTAAGATAATAGCTCTTGCTTGAAAGACTGAACAAAATACAAAGTGTGATTGATTCAATGTTATATCCTATTAAAACTGGCATCTTCATTCACATGGTGCAAGGTGGAAAACCTGAGAGATGTATGCTGTAGTGATTGTAGATTGATGGAAGCTCAAGTGAAGATCATTTCAATCATTCCATCACATTACAAACCAATCTCAATTGCACACCCAACAAATTAGCAAGCACCACCTAGATTCACTCAACATTTTAGATTCTTTTCATAGCTTATATAGCCACCCTTTTCTCACCAAAGTTAGTTCTTTAAAAAAAGTAATTACAGCCCAGAGAACTGTCAATGGTTTCTGGCTTCACTTCTGATAAAGTCGCTGGTAAGTTCATATCCTGACCTACACTAAATTTCATTCACTCAATACCACTACCCTCAAGATAAGCACCCTCAAGAGTGGCCCATTCAGCCCATCAAGTTTGCCCTGCTATTCTACAGCATGGCTGATTAACTCCTCATTTTCCTGCACTGTTTCAATGCACCTTGAAGTCTTTAGCATCTGGGAACCTATTGATTTGTCTTGAACCTGTTCAATGATTGACCTTCGACATTCCCCTGGGGAGACAACTCCAAAGATTCATCATCTGCTAGGCAAAAAAAATTCCTTGTCTGCATCTCAGTTTTAAGTGGCTGCCCCTTATCCTATGATTATATCCCCTGGTTCTCGAGTCAACAGCCAGTGGAATCATCCAATCTATATGCACCATGTGACACCCCATGAAACTTCTTTAAGTTTCAATCTCATCTTTGCTCATTTTTCAAAATTCTTGTGACTATCAGCATAGGTTCTTCAATCTTTCCTCATAACAAAATCCCATCATCTTAGGCATTAAACTGGTGACACTCTGCTGAACATTCTCTATGGCAATATATAAGGCAAACAAAAATCAGCCCAGTATTCAAGGAGCAGTCTCACTGAGGCTCTTCACAACTGCAGCAAGAGATCTGTGCTCAAATCTCCTTTAAATGAATGCTACCATACTGTTTCCTATTCTATTTGCTTGCTAAACTTGCGTTCTAGCTTATAGCAACAAGGACAAGGGCACCCTGACCTGTTTGGACACTGTCACTTTCCCAATTCTTATCACTGAAGAAATACTCTGTTTTTCTGTTTTCTGTACCAAAATGAATAACTTCACGTGTATTTGCATCACATTCCATCTGTCATACTCTGAGCTGTTTACCTAGTCTATGTCCTCCTGAAGACTTCCTGAGTCCTCCACACAAGTTAAATATGCACCCAATTTAGTGTTATCAGCCAATTTGTAAATATTATTATTGGTCCTTACATCCAAATTATCAATATAAATTGTGAACAGTTATGGACCTAGCACTAGCTGTTATAGTACACCAGTAGTAACGGTCTGCCATCCTGATCTGCTTATTCCTGTGACAGTTTTATACCTTTTAACCAATACTCAATCCATACCATCTCTAATCCCAACCACCTAATTGTATTTATAAACCTCATGTGTGGAACCTTATCAAAAATCCTTCTGAAAATCCAAATATACTACATCCTTTGCCTAATTAACAAGTATCATCCTCAAAACCTGCAACAAGTCTGTCAAATATGTTTTGCTTTTCATAAATCCATGTTGACTGTGCCCAATTTTTGCATCATTTCCTAAATGTTCTTTTCTCACATTCCTTAAAATGGATTCTAACATTTTCCTTACTCCTGACATCAAACCAACAGGCTTGTCATTCTCTAATCTCTTTCTTAAATAGTGGGGTTACATGTGCCACCTTCCAGTCAGCAGACCTAAATTTTTGTAATTTTGAACATGAACTACCAAAACATTTACAATTTATATAGCTTTTCCTTTGATACTTTGAAGTGAAACTCATCTGGATCAGATTTATCAAGCCCCAAACTAGCTAAAGTTTGAAATACTATCTTTTTACTAATGCTGATTGTTTTTCACTCTTCAGATGCACAAGTGCCTTGATCACTTCAGAGTGATTTTTTCCATGTTGTTCATTAAACAGGTGAAATGCAAATGTTTAGTTTCTCCATTTCTCTGTTCTTCGCTATGTATTCTCCTGTACTCACCTGTAAAATGTTCACATTTATCCTTGTTCATCTTTGTCCAATCAAATATCAACAGAAACATTTATAGTCCTTACTCATGCTCCTCACTTGCTTGCATTCATATTCTGTTTTCACTTTCCTCACCAGGTTCTTATTTCTGTTTTACTGTGTCTTAAATTGCCCCCAATCCTCAGGCTACCACGATTTCTGACATTGATAAAAGCCACTTCCTTTGCTCTAACTCAATCTTTAACTTCTTTCAACAACTATTCACCTTTTCTTTGAGTGTTTGCGTCTTAGAGGAATGTATGTCTGTTGTAAACCTTATAGTATTTTTTAAAATGTTAGCCATTGGCTGTTTACCATTGCATCTTTTCGTATGCTTTCCCAATCCGTTGTAGCAACTTGCCTCTCATGTCCTCAATGGTTTCCACTGATTGGACTGTATTGATTGTGAGTGCAGTTTTTCATCATTTAAATAAAATGGAGCTCTTCTTTTCTTCCTGTAGAAGTGTATAACATCAGTTTTCCCATTCACGAAATCTGTCCGTATCACTCTACAGACACTGTGACATCCTTGCCACCTACTTTCCCACCTTATTTTGTATCATTTACAAACTTGGTGATGGTTCATCATTTCTCTCATATAACTCATTACTTTACATACTGTCAATAATTCTGGCCCCAGCACTGCTACCTCTGGCACTCCCTAGATACAGGTTGCCATTCTGAAAATGTCTCCCTTATTCCAACTCCCTGTCTTGTAAATATATTCAGATAGAGTACTTTAGCCTTTTTAACATTATTCTCCATTTTGATGCCACTTAACACATTTGGTCCAGCAGTTTATCCTTTGCTCACTCTTATCTTAGTAATCTTCTCCAGCTCTAACCCCATCTGAGATTTCTGTGCTTGTCTAATCCTGACATATTATGCCTACTTAGTTTTAATTACTGTATCAATGTTGGCCATGCTATCAGCTGCTTGCATTCTAAAACTCCTTCCCTAAACTCCTCTCCTTCTTTACGTCTTCTCTTTTCGGATACTTCTTAAGACCTACATCCTTGGTCACCTGTCCTGATATCTCTTTATGTGACTTGGTCTGATAATTAGGAACAGAGGGCATATTTCAGAATAAAGAGGATCAATTTAAGACTGCGATGAGGAGGAACTTCTCCTCTCAGAGGGTTGTGAGTCTTTGAGGCTCCTTGTCACAAAGATTTTGTGGGACAGAGACCTTACGCGAATTTAAGGCAGAGATAGATAGATTCTTGATCAGTCAGGAAATCATGGGCTATGGGGTAAGGGCAGGAAAATGGATGTGAGGAATGTAGTATCAGCCATGACCCTATTGAATCAAGGGGCTGAATGGCTTGCTCCTGTTCCTATTTCTTATGGTCTTATGATCTAATCTTCTGGTGAAGTGCCTGGAGATGTTTTATTATCTTAAAGAGATCATATAAATGCAAGTTGTCCTTATTACTGAAGTGATGAAAAAGGTCAAACGAAAGATTTATCATCACAAGTTGAGCAATTTTTATGGCTAGTACTAATTCCTAAATTCTATTCCTTTCTTTCTCAGTAATGCATTTGTTATTGCTGAAATAGTGATAAATTGGGATTCTGAAGTAGACTGTACTATTATCACATCACTATTCAGTTTGGAGGAGGTAGCTCCCCTATTCCAAACTGGGCTAATCCAAATTGTTTGTAAACAAAATGCAACAATTATTGCAATATGTTACAAATTATTATTTGTGTGATCTAGCCCTGACTCTTGGAAGAGAAAGACTTGCATTTTTGTAACCTCTTTCAGATATCCTTTCAAGATATTAAAAACAGCTTCAAACTTGCAAACACATTTTTTAAATAGAGTTACTGCTATGACATAGAAAACATGGTAGCAAGTTGTGTACAACAGGGTCCGCATAATTTGTTTAGGGTGATTAGGTGCTAAGAAATAATTATTTAGGTCGGCCAGTGAGGAGAACTTCTGCTATTTATAATGCCAAAACTACAGTGAAGGAATAACTGATAAAAGTGGAATTTGAGCAAGGTTTGCATAAAATAGGATTGGGACCAAAAGGGCAGAGCAGATCTACTGGCACAGCTAAAACACTGGACCTCTGACAGCGCAGCACTCCTTTTCTGCTGCACTGGAGTTTCAGCCTAGATTTTTATACTCACGTCAGCTGAATTTAGTCTAGCCCCAGAAACTTGGAGCCAACTCTACTCTGGGCATTTCCAGGAGCCCTGACAGGACTAAATATCTAACAGACAGTTAACTGCCTGCTGTCAAGGTTTTAGTGCCTTTAAAAGCAAAGAAGCTGCCTCCAAAAGTTGCCAGCCAATCAGGGCTAACAGCTCTTTAGTCCCAGCAGTGCCACCAGGAGTGTGGCAATGATTGGGACTGCAAAAGGGTCCGGAAGAGAGATGAGGTGACACATTCTCCAGAGGCAGTTAGACTGTCTCCAGCAGAGGGGTCGGAGGAGGAGAAGATTGATGTGCAGGGCAAAAGGAGTTCTTCCAGTAAGTTTCTAATCAGGAGCAAACCCTGATCCCCTAGAGACACCCAGGTGAACTGAAGGGGCCCTTACAGGATCAACACTTGATCACAAGGGCTGGAAATAACAAAATCTCTGTCCTCAATCTTCTTGCCCTTGACAAGAAGGGAATTAGAAAGGGGACGAGTTCCTGATTTCATGCTTTCCTCCCAATTCAAATGAGGTCGTCACTGCCGGCCATTTTCCCAGGGGAGAATTGATTTCAGCTCATTGAGTGGAATTTGAACCCTTCAGAAAGGACAATGCTCTCCACAAAGGCACAGCACACATGAGTTCTTTAATTGAGAGTGAGCAAGGCAATTTGACCATAGAGGTTGGCACAACCAAGCCTGGTACTTGCATTCACCATGTCTACTTTCGGATGGATAGTGAGCAGACTCATAGTTAATTGGTTTTTCTCTCTCTAGCATAAGTATGTGATGGCTAGTTGTAAAATCCTGATCCCTCAGTATAGAATTTGAAACTTCCTGGTCTATATCACATCAATTTATTGACTGAGTCATCTGGAGAGCCAATTGCCCTTGGTTCATGGCAAAGAAGTAATAATGAATCTTTTTATATCCCTCTTGAGTTGAAATTTGAATATAGCTACTCTTTCATTGGAAAGAGATATTCTTCATATCTGGGAGCAGAGGGAATAATGCAATATCCCTGCAATGATTAGTTATTTTGAAAAATTGGAAGGCACCATAGGATAAAATAATCAAACCTATGTCTCCCACTCCTGGTTCTCAAGTGGCACGAAGTTTTGGAGATCTTGTTGAAATAACCAAAGTATTCGATTTCTGCTATTTGAAACTATAGAAAGCCACATGAATATCAAGCAAAAACAAGCATGATAAATCCTTCATACTTCAATTGAAAAACTGATAAACATAAGGACCAAACACTTGTAGGAAGTAATTATGATCAAAAACAATCTCAAAGCAGCCTTATTATATTGTCTTTTCTTCCCTTCCCTAGGAAAACCAAGACAAGCTGTTGAAACTATCTCAAGGAATGTCTGCAGATGGGGATACAGTGCACAAAAGAATTCAAAGAGAACTGTGTAGAGAAAAACTGGACAAGAAAAATGTCATGAAGCAAGCAAATAACTGCACCCCAGTTTACTAATTAACAGTTCAAAAACATGAGTACACTTTGACCCCTGCAAAATATCTAAACTTGTTGAGCAGGTGAGTGCTGTTGAAAGCTTTTCACTCACAAACCCCTCGAGCACAAGGGGATGGCTCTGCACAGTTTCATTCTCTGGGTCTCACTAGCCTCATTGATGAATGCTGCTGGAGTTTATGCTGACTGCTGGCTCATTGAAGGGGAGAAAGGATTTGTGTGGCTGGCCATTTGTAGCCAAAACCAACCACCATACGAATCCATTCCTCAGCACATCAACAATACCATAGTGGACCTCCGGCTGAATGAGAACAAGATCAAAAGTGTCCAGTATTCCTCGCTCAGCAGGTTTGGTAACCTGACAGAACTCAATCTGACCAAGAATGATATTTCCTACATTGAGGATGGAGCCTTCTCCGCCCAGTATAATCTACGTGTTTTGCAACTGGGATTCAATAAACTTCGGAACATCACTGAGGGAATCCTGCGGGGGCTGGGCAGGCTCGAATATCTCTATCTCCAGGCCAATCTTATTGAGGTGGTGAGCCCCAATTCCTTTTGGGAATGTCCCAACATTATGAACATCGACTTGTCCATGAACCGGTTGCAAACCTTGGAAAGCTCCACGTTCCTAGGTCTCAGCAAACTCACCACTTGTGAACTCTACGGCAATCCATTTTATTGCTCCTGTGATCTGCTGGGCTTCCTGAAATGGCTGGTACAGTTCAACAACACCACCAGGAGTTATGATCGGATGCAGTGTGAATCGCCATCTCGTTATGCAGGCCATGCCTTGCTGAGCCAAAGCCAGACACAAAGCGCCTACAGCTTGCTTGTCTCAACATGTGATGACACCAACATCTTTGACCCCAAGTTCATGCCTACCCAGATGCCCTCAACCACGACCACCTCAGACAGCCCTTGTGGAGCTGAAGACTGCTCCTCAGGTGATGATCCCACTCCCATTATAACCTTCCACTCCCCTACCCGTGAAACACGTGCACCAGCAATAAAGGTGGAGCAGGTTACCTACACAAGTGCCACTTTGTTGGTGCAGATTCCCCGGCCGTTCAGTAAAATGTACATCCTGGTGCAATACAACAACAGCTTTTATGCAGATATAAAGAAGTTGCAAACAGAGCAAGAGGTAATTAAGCTGGACAGGCTCCAGCCCCACACTGCCTACACATACTGTGTGGCTTCTATCCGGAATGCCTTAAGATACAATCAAACCTGTGTCACGTTCTCTACAGGAAGTAACAAGACGAGAGGCACTGTGCCCCCACCATCAACTGCCACGCACTACATTATGACTATCCTTGGCTGTCTCTTTGGGATGGTCATAGTGCTCGGCCTGGTGTATTACTGCCTTCGCAAGAAGAGACAACAAGAGGAAAAGCACAAAACACCCGGCAGCATGACGAAGACTGCCATTGAGCTGAAGTATGGAGGGGAAATGGAAGCCAGCGCTATCTCTCACTTAGTTCAGAAACCAATGCCAGCCTCTGAGGCTGCACCCAGGATGCCTTTCCTGCCATCGTCAGGGGACACAGAGTCACATAAGCTCCAGGAGCTGAGTGAAACGCCCAAAACCACTAAGGGCAACTATATTGAAGTGAGAACAGGGGAGCATTCTGATCGGAGGGACCTGGAAGGAGGTGGACAAGGCCGGAGTTCTGCAGCAGAGATCTCCACCATTGCCAAAGAAGTGGATAAGGTGAACCAGATCATCAATAACTGCATTGATGCACTGAAATCAGAAACTGGCTCTTTCCAAGGAGGAAAGGCTGGGGCCATGGCTTCAATGGACCCTCAAGTGTTAATGATCACTGAGCAACCCCAGAGCAAGGCCGGATTCCTGTCGCCCATTTCAAAGGAGAGTTACCATCCACTGCAGAGGCACAGCAGTATTGAAGCCACCCCGAAACGCCCCAGCACCTCCTCCAGCGGCTCTGCAAAAAGTCCCAGATCCTTCCACTCTGACTCCTCGGTGCCAGGGCACGCCTGCAGATCCGAGGCACAGTACATCGAGAAAGCTTCTCCGATCGCGGCAAGCAGCCCAGCCACAATCCCACGGGTGCAGCAGCGCAGTGAGCACCGCCACACATACCCAGGCCGGCGCCAGACTGAGCAGCCACCGCCAGAGGGGCCGAGCGGCCGCAGCAAGCCCTCCATCCTGGAGCCGCTCAGCCGATCCCGGCGGGAAATGCCATACTCCCAACTCTCACCTCAGTACCATAATCTCAGCCACACATCTAGCCCAGAGTACAGCAGCAAGCCGCCACTGGGAATCTGGGAACGCTTCAGACTGCACAAGAAGAGGCACAAAGAAAGAGAGGAAGAGTACATGGCAGCGGGACATGCCCTAAGGAAGAAGGTGCAATTTGCCAAGGATGAGGACCTACACGATATCCTCGATTACTGGAAGGGTGTCTCCAATCAGCACAAATCTTGAGTCCTCAAGCTATTAAGAGACTAAAATTGGACCAAAAAAAACACAAAAACTTTACAGCTGCTGTTTTTAACCTGACCAGCTCTACTGTTCTTAGAAACTTTAGCCTCTCTCATAAGTTTGTGCACCAAAATCCTCCAAACTGAATTCTAATACCTGTACAAAGAATTTCTCTTTCTTTAATTATATATATAATATATAAATATATAAAGGACACCCAGAAGCCTTGGAATATTGGATGTTATTTATCGCATGACTCTGTCCTGTGACTGTGACTCACTGTACTGTACATGGGGCATTGTTCGTTGTACAATGTACACCGTGACTGGACTGTGCCGTGTAATTGTAGCTCACACACCGCTCACACCTTGCATTGTACAGTAATATTTACCAGTAAATCTTCCCCTTTACCCCTGCAGTTCTGTACAGATAAATTTCTATATTTGCAATGATGTTTCTGGATTCTTTCGCTGGTTTGTGTCAGGTTTTAATTTTAGTCAGATTTTACGGAACAGCCTATTTGTTTCCCATTGAATGTCTGACAACTGGCCCTGATCATTGGATAAAACTGGACTGATGAAAGAAATCGACTGAGTGGTTTCTTCTGACACATTTTCTTTCTGTCTCATTGGTCCATGTCATTTGCTCTCTCAGAGAGACTAATGTCCTCACTGTCAATGGGACTCAAAACTCACCATATCCTATGGGGGTCAGGCTGGTTCTGTAGGAGGCGACATTGTAAAGTTTAAGTGAAGTTTTGGAGTACTATTCAAGATCCTAGCCTTCCTATTCTGGAAAGGTTATAGATGTACTGGAGAAGGTGAAAATGAATTCATGCTGAAGAAACCAGAACTGAAATAAAGTACTGTACTTATTAGAGAAAGCACAACAAGCTGGAACTTTATTTTGGAAAAGAGAGCTGAGAGTGACATGAAAATTATCTTAGAAGTTTGATAGGTTAGACTTAAATTAGAAGGAAATGTTTCAACTTATTGGAGAGAGCAGAAATAAGGTCAGAAAGATAACAAATCCAATCCCAGATATTGGTTAGAATTATGTAACTCGCTACCATGTAGTCATAGAGCTGAATAGCATAGATACTATGGGCCTCAGAAAAGCACATAAGGGAGAAAAAACCAGAAGGATCAGTAGATACTGTTACGTGAAGAGGAGTGGAACAGGGCTTGTGTGGATGGCTCGTTTGGGTTGACTAGCCTGTTTCTGTGCTGCAAATATCTAGTAATACTTTGTTGTACACCTCATCTGATTTTGTTTCATGTTAAATCTCACCTTTTAGCTGCGCCAAAGTTAAATTTACCCCTACTCTCCCTCGCAGTGGTTATTGTATGTAGCTTTTGTAAAGTAATTGGATTAATAGATATCACCTTCACCTATTCAGCTATTTTCTAAGTGCCACAATGCCCGTGTTATGTACATATTGGAAAAAAGCCTGTAACTCTTCCTGACTCTGTGAATGAGGAAAGAAAGAACTCCTTTCAGTTATATAGTGCCTTTCACTACCTCAGGACATTCCAAAATGCCAAGTATTATTGAAATGCAGTTACTGCTGTAATTCAGAAAACAGCAACAATTTGTGCACAGCAAGGATCCACAAAACAGTAGTAAGACAATATCAAAATAATTTCTTTTTAGTAATGTTGATTGAAGGGATACGTATTGACAAAATTTCCAGGGATAGCTCTTCTACTGTTCCTCAAAATAGGCAGTTGGGATATTTAGGTCTCAACTTGTGTTTATTGATGTATGATCATGAAGACTGCATCTTATGACTGCCTTTCTGAACAATTCAGTCACTCAGCCAACTAAATCAAAAGGTAATGGCTCTAAACCCTACTCATGACCTTGTTCTGGATAACATATTAATCCAAGGTCTCGTGTCTGAGATTCAGGTAGATTCTCGACATCCAATGGCAATATTTAGCTAAGAACATATGGATTCTGCTAGCTTCCTCAAAAAAATGTTAAAAACAGATTAATTGTTCATTTGTCTCAATGCTGATTGTGGAATCTTACTATGCATAAAATTGCACTGTTAAAAGCAATTGGGATAGATCTTGACTTTGTGCATTGGTATAAAATGGTTTTCTTGAAAGAAAATAGTATTTGAAAGATTTAAAATCTGCAGCCTGTTTTAGACTACCATGAAGAGTTACCATCTACCTGTGAGATGATTATAAAAAGTGATAAGGCACAACAGAGATCGATAAGATAGCACAGGGTCAGACCATACCACTGTGTTGATTTGACTGAGCTCAGTTTCTAGGAGAAATAATATCCCATGATAGCTCTCAGAGCTTTCTATCAAATATTTTACCAGGTACATTCCTTGACAGACTACTACATAGTCTGTGCATAAGTCAAAATTCTTTTGACCTCCCTTCCTCTAATGCTCTCTTGAAGTATCTGTAATTGTGTGAAACATAATGTTGCTTATCTTGTCTATATCCTGCAAAATAAAACTTCATGTCATCTTCTTTCTATTTAAACTTTGCTTCTTTATCTCTATTTTAGCAATTTTGCATTAATTAGTGCTTTCTTAAACTTTCTTATTCTTTGCTACTTTCCAAGTAAACCATGTGCATCCTCTATTCCCTTTCCATCTTGACTCTAACTTTATTAATTCTTTCATAAGATTGAAAAGCCCTTCACCTTCTTCAGTATTCCCATTATTTGAAAGGAAATACTTTGTAAAACGTAGGCACCCCATCATCTTGATATAAATGAATAAAACGAAAAATTATGGACGCTGGAGCACTGAAACGCACAAACAGAAACTGCTGGAGAAACTCAGCAGGTCTGGCAGCATCTGTTAATATTTCAAGCTGTGACCCTCTGTTCTGAAGGAAGGTCACTAGACTTGAAATGTTTAATCTGTTTTGTCTTCACAGATGCAGCCAGATCTAGATATAAATGATTGCCTAATTCCCATTTCCTGTTGTATTCTGTGCAGTCTAACACTTTATGTATTGTTTTTGCATTGTCGTCTATTGACTTCATCTGACTTTTGCAATAAAACTAAGACTAGAAGCTTACAGAGAGTGGTTAGAATATGAAGCTTGCAATTGCATGGTGTAATTAAGCCAAACAGCAAAGATGCATTTTTTTAAAGTTAAGTACAGGCAGAAAGGAAGAAGGGAAAAGTTGATGGAACTGGATGAAGTATGGTGGGAAGAAGCTCTTGTGTACCACAAATTCTGGTATAAACCATTTTGGCCAAATGATTTATTTCTGAACTGGAAATTCTAAGTTATGTTAAATAATATTGTATCATGTCCTGTTAATTATTTTTCTCTGTTTGAGGGCACAAAAATGTTTTGCATCGTTACTTACTGGAAATGATGAGCTGATAACAAATTGGGGAGGGCAACAGGTCATTGGAGCATCTGGAACTTTTGTGAAAGTATAGGGTGACCAGTCCAACTCCTGAAGTATTGAGATTTAAATACTGAGGAAGAAATCAAGGAAGGGTGGAGAGGAAAATTGGAGGAAATTTGAATTAAAGTCAGTTACAGAAAGATAAATAAAGACAGAAAAAGAAAATCTAGATTCAAAGTAATGGAAAAGAACGTATGTATTAAATTTTATATTTTAAAATCTCTAAAGGCATTTCACTACATGAAGCAAAACAGAAATCCATAGTTACAATTGTTCAATTTGTGGACCAGCAAGGTTAATTAGAATTGAATTTAAAAATACAACAAAACAAAGGTATTTTTCAAAGACAGCTGCAAAAATTGGCCAGAACGTTCTTAAGATTTCATTGTTTATGTTTTAATTGTCTGAAAATTCTGATTGATTTACACATTAACAATGGTGTGCATTGATAACACATTGTTACTTTCCAGCAAGAACCAACAATAAAGTCCAGTGGCCCTAGCTACAATTTAGCATTGAGCTAAGCATGAAGCAGCTATCCAAGTTCTCTCTCTCTCACTTTTTTAATCAGTTTATTTACTCAATTATCAGCCCAATGGTCCGTTGCTATAAAGGTTACACACTCCAACTATAATAGCAGGCACACCCATAAACCAGGTAAAAATCTCCATTACAAGACAGCATCGGAGTAGGAGCTTCTGAGTCAGAGCATGTCTGCTCTGACGAATTTTTAAAATCTTTTCTTGTTTTTTTCCTCTCTCTCTACCTTTACTTAACTCCTGCCCTGAGCTACGTTGGTGGCTAGAGCCCAGCGTGGAGCTTAAGCAAGCCCACCACACAGACTGAGAATGGGTGAAGCGTGCAAATCTCGAGTGAGCCAGAGCTGACCTCGAGTGGGCCCAACGCAGGGGAAAACATGACCAGAGTGGCCCTTGATCGATCCCAGCATGGACCCCGAGTGGGGCCTGCACGGAGGAGAACGTGCCCAGAGTAGACCTTGATCGAGCCCAGTGCAGAGAAGAGTTGGCCCAGGGTGGTCCTTGAGTGAGCCCCCACTTACTTTTCTACAGCAAGCACAAGACCTGGCATTGGAATCAACGGCTGCTACATCAGGAGAGGCAATGTCGGCGAGGTAGGCCCAGCGGTGAAAGATGGCACCTGAGTATCGGTGACTTCTTCGTTGGTGGTGTCCAACGGTGGCAGAAGGGCATGACAACGACATCAATGAGGGATGTGACTCTGATGGTGGAAGCCTGGCATAGGCAGTGGCGAGATGGTGTTGGAGGAGTATGGGCCCAGACGGCACCTGATGCTCAGTGACTTTGACGTTGCGTGGGCCGGGCATACAGGGCAGTGAGACAGTGGAGGAGGGACAGTAGCACAAACACCGTTGATGGTGACAAGCTGGCTCAGGATCGCTGGACTCTCTTTCAGCTATATCTTTCATTTCTGTTTCTTCCTTATTCTTAAATTAATCATTATGGCGCCGAACATGGTGACAAATGAAAGCTTTGCACTGTGTTTTATTGTATTAGAACATAGAACATAGAACATAGAACAGTACAGCACAGAACAGGCCCTTCAGCCCACAATGTTGTGCCGACCATTGATCCTCATGGATGCACCCTCAAATTTCTGTGACCATATGCATGTCCAGCAGTCTCTTAAATGACCCCAATGACCTTGCTTCCACAACTGCTGCTGGCAACGCATTCCATGCTCTCACAACTCTCTGCGTAAAGAACCTGCCTCTGACATCCCCTCTATACTTTCCACCAACCAGCTTAAAACTATTCTTACTGTAAAGTACATGGAGCAATAAAGTCATTCAATCATTCATAAATCTGTACTGTCTTTCATGAACTGGACTTTTTCAATTCTATCCTTGAAAGTTTTAAAAGACAAAGGATGAATGAAAAACAGAATGATCTCTATAACTATGTTAGTAACATCCGGATGACCATTGGTTAATGAAATCAAGGATTTTATAACTATTTTTCATTGCTAAAGTCACAGCCTTTGGAAAAAAAAAATGCCTTAAAACTAACAGTAAAACTGTCTGCAACTATGCATTTCCTTTTTGTTATCGGACTGGTAAATGGAATTGCACTTGATCATAACGATTTCCCTACTGTTTGTAATCTTCAGTTATATGAATTCATGTTAATTGTGCAAGTAACAATTTGGATGAATCTATCTCTATTAAAATTGTAACTTCCTCAATAGTCACAAGACATATGACTGTAGTGGAATCTTGGAGTGCTGATGGTGTCATAAACCAGAACAACAATGTTCAAATGATGTTAAATGCCAACATTCCGAAATGAAACTGTTCTTTTATTCCTGCACAGTAATTGCGTACAAACAGGCTGGAGTTCTTTACTGAAAGTTAGATAAGGCTCTGGAGTGATCTAACAGAGACCTTTACACTTTTGAATTGATTTGATAAGGTTAATGTTTTGCATTTACTAGCCCTACCTATGACAATACTATATAGTGTAAAAAAAGATGTTTGAAGGCCTGTCAGTCAATGGTTCAATAGATAAAGTCACTGCTGACTATAAAGAAACTGGCCAGAAACACTGGTTGACTCAGTCTGATAAGTTCTTTACAGCACGGGCTTAGGGTGCCACAATGACAATCATCTAGACTCAAAACGTTTGTTTGTTTTCTCTCTATGGATGCTGGCTGACCCGCTGTGATCTCCAGAATGTGTTGTTTACAGCTTAGAGTGCTACAATTAGTGTCAGCTGGGGAGGTGACAAAATTGGTCGTATTTTACTTACTGATTCCTGCCCAAAATCATTTTCTCCCACTACTTTAAGATTATGAAAGTGTTCCATATGATAGGTGCACATTTCAACTTTTCGTTGCGTCCAAAACTATGGGTCACAAATATAATTTAGTCCCTAATAAATCCAAGAAATGGCTTTATCAAGAGGCTGGATGGAATGTGTAACACATTATTACACAGAGACATTGAATGGAATAGCATCGATGCATGTCAGGAGAAGCTAGGTAAATACAAAAGAGAAAGAAATAACAGGTTAGGCTGAGAAAGTGAAGTGGGAAGAAGCATGTCTGGAACATAAACCCAATGGGTTGGACAGCTGTTTGTATGCTCTAAACTCTTTTAATGCTTTATTCTTAAGAATTTATTTCTCCTATTTTGTCTCACATCCTTAAAAAATTCAGAATTCTTCCTGATGCTGCATGTGTCTCAGCATGAATTGCCCATATTTAAAGATACATTCTAAACAGGAGCCACATTTTTACAGTCACATTCAAGCTGTATAATCGCATGTAATAGGCAAAGTGGCTGTTTACATTCCCTAATTAATGCAGTTGCTGGAGTGCAGAAATTACCCATGTACAGCAGCTTAGCTGCTAGGCAAGCATAGCCCTGAAAATTGGTCCACAGTGCAAACTCAATTTAATGCTTGTGTGCACAGCAAAATAACTTTGCAAATATTCAAGCTCGAGAGAACAACAGGGAGAGAAATGAAGAACTGAGGTTTTTATGTTGAAGGGGGCTTGTCCTCTCTGTTCATTTTCTTCTCCTGTTGTGAAAATGTCAACTGAAATGAATGAAAATAGAAATGTTTCTTTGCATATGCCTTCAATCTTTCAGTCCAGTGATACTTTGCACAGCAATCTTATGTAAGAAAGCAAAAAGAGGAAATGGGTGGCTGCGAAGTTAGGAGAAAGGATGGATGTGTTCCTGTGTGTGCTGAATGTAGTGCAAAAGTTGGCTGATTGGCCCGTCTCTGTGCTGACAACTGGAAAGAGTTTTCCAATTAGCCATAGTCACAGTCAATATTCATACTTTCAAGTATTTACATAATTCTTTAAAGTTCTTTTGATGTCAATCTGACTAAGTTGGTAGTGCTTGCGATTTGAAAATCCCCTTGAGACCTGTCACACAATGTTGTTGACTATTAAGCAATTCTCTGAACCACTTGTGAGTAACCTTCTTTTCACCCATTGCTTTCTTAAAAGTAGCTGGTGCTTTGTACCCAGTTGAATTTTGTTAATGCTGCCTAATGTTAAAGGTATTTTGTTCATTGAGTTGTCTTGGAGCTCAAGCAGAAGTTTTAGAACTTTTGCTGCTCTTATTCAGATTCTTCAGGAGATTGATTAATCTGGGGCCAGGATTTGAGAAGTGTACACTGTGTGTAACCCCATTCCAGGAAGTCATTTCCCATTGCCCTTTCTGCGTTGCATTGCAACTGTCCAAGATATTTTTGTTGATTATTTCCTTCATCATTTTTGCCTTTTGCGTTATCCACTTTTGGGCTGTGGTGTCTGACCAAAATCTTAGAAATCTGATGGAGCTGTTTTTGTGATCAACTGGATTAGAAAAAGAGCAGTGTTAATCTGCAAGGACACAATTTTATGTTGTCATTATCCATGGCATTCCAAACTCACCACTATCTTTCAGGTGAAGTGACAAATGTGGAATTCGAATTCCATTTTTATTAAACCGAGGTATTGAAATTCACTTTGTAAAGGTGATGCTCCACTTAAGATAACAAAGGTCCAGATAACCAAATACCTTTGAAGGTACCCTGGAGCTCAGCTGGGATCCATGTGGTCCTATGAAAAACTGAGCTGTAACAAGCCAGCGAATTCTCAGCTGTAATTTCTCACTTGTGTTCATTAACAGCTTCAATTTGGGTACATGTGGGGATCCTGAATTTAGATTCAGTAGCCCTGAGTCAGAATAATCAAAGAACTGGGAAGAGTTCCTGTTTTGAACTACAATCCTATAAATATTTGTTGAGAAGAGAGGAGACTGAGGAGTCACCTGACGAAGGGCTATAAAATATATGAAAGGTTTGGTAGATTAGACATGGAATGGATGTTTCCACTTGCGGGGAAGCCACTATACAATCTGAAAGAACTTAAGAAAAACTTCACTACACAGAAAGTGCAGAGAATGTAGAATTACCTACCATAAGACATCTCAAGAGAAATTAGGGATGAACAATAAATGTTGCCTTCGACGACAGTGTTTATGTTTCATGAAGTAAATTGTGAGAAGTGTTAAGCCAAGTAACACATAACCATTTAAGAGGAGGCTAGATAAACACATGAAGGAGAAAATGAGTAGAAGGCTATGTTGAAAGGATTAGATGAAATGTTAAAGGAGGCTTGCATGGACCATGAACATTGAGGAAACACAAGGATCTAATATTATGGGCTATATAGCAGGCTAGTTAGAAAATCTCACTGCAATCAGTTAGAGTCAATATTCTTTTGTGAAAGAAAAATCATATTTAACTAATTTATATGAGTTATTTGCAGAAATAATAACCAATGCGAATAAAAGACAACTTGCGGATATGGTGCATTTAGATTTCTAGAAGGCAACGGAAAATACTTTGCACAAAATAAGAGAATAATGGATTAGGGATCACGCATTAGCATTGATGTAAGATTGGTTAACTAACAGGAAATAGAGAATAGGAATAAATGGGTCACTTTAATTTGCAAGATGGGATGAGTGCTACAGGGATCAGTGCTGTCCTCAAATATTTGCAATCTACATCAATGATTTGGATAATGAATCCAAAAGTATGCTTGCTAAATTTGTTGCTGACACAAGTTAGGTAGGAAATTAAGGTCTGAAGAAGACAATGTGAGACTGGAAATGGATACTGATTGACTTATTGAGTGGGAAAATATGTGCCAGGTGGAACATCCTGGTCAAAATATCAATTGGTTGACCTAGGCAGGAAGAAGAGAAAAGCAGCATGTTGGTTAAATTAAGAGAAATTGCATAACTCTGTGGTACAGAAAGATTTTAGCGTCATAACATGTCAATTGTAAAAAGTTATTTTCTGGGTACAACTGGTCTGAATGTTTTGTTCAAGTTGGTAAAGGCCTTGGAGAGATCACATCTAGAATATTGTGCATGGTTCTGGACTCCTTATTTAAAAAAGAGAGAATTGCATCAGAGGAGATGGCAAGAATTGCAGACGCTGGAGTCTGAGGTAACATAGTGTGGAGCTGGAGGAGCATAGCAGACTGGGCAGCATCATTTCGAGCCATGGCCCTTCTTCAGAAATCATTGCTGAAGAATGTCAACTTTCCTGTTTCTCTGATAAGCTGCCTGGCCTGATATGTAGAACTTGTTCGGAGGAGGTTCACTGATTGATTCTTGAGATAAGGAGCTATGAAGAAAGGCTGGAAAAGTTTGGCCTGAATTAATTGGAGTTTAGAAGAATTAGAAATTATCTTACTGCAATGCAACGTGTTAAAATATTCAGGGGGCTGCCAGCATAAAAGCTGAAAAGATGTTTCGGGGGGATCACTAGAATTGGGGGACATAGTTTAAAAATAAGATGTCTCCTATTTCAGACAGAGATAAGGAGAATTTCTTTTTTCAGAGAGCAGTGAGTCTATGGAATTGTCTTCTTTAGACAGCAGTGTCATTGAATATTTTGGAAATAGAGATAGATTCTTGCTTGATAAGACATTTCGTAAAATGTTGTCATGGTTGTAATGTAGGAAGCTGGCAATACTTTGCACACAGCAATCAATAATGAGATAATGGACAGATAATCTGTTAGTGATTGTGGTTGAGAGTTCAGCATTGATCAGGATTTGGGAAACTCTTGTTCTCCTTCAAAATGGTATTAATAGATCTTGCACATCTGCCTGAGATAGCAGAAAGAGACTTAGTTTAATGTTTCACACAAAAGACATTTCTGCAGTCAGGAGTGGTGCCTGAACCCACAGATGGATGGTTGACTCGAAAGCAAGAGTAATACCCCAAAATCGCAGCTTAACTTCTGTTGCCCCTATCCTAAGAACAAAGAATATGTCCTGTTAAGAAGGGGAATAGAATGAACAAGAAAGTTAAGAAAGAAGTCCAAATTTTTTTTCCATCTCATAACTGACAGTCAAACCTGCAGCTGGCCTTTAGCAAAAAAGATCATGCACTTGTCTCTACTAGCAAAGGCTGCTAAACACACTTAGTATGTTTTATTAATGACCCTTTTATGTAAGCCTTATTACACGGTGCACTTAGATAGAACACTCAATTTAATGACACCAGAAACCTTATGCTTTATTATTTATATAAACATAAATGGAATCTTCAAATTTTCAAGTCAATTGAATTGAGATTTCATTAAACCAAATGACAAAATTTTCATTGAAGCTACAAACACTTGTTGTTACTCTGTGTCTTTGACTCGTCTCAGCTTTTTACCTGCTCATTCTCTTGTTATCTTTCCTCATTACTGACCTGTCATATTTCATTTCTGTCTGTCTTCTTTTCTTGGTTCGCCTTACGCCTGTCAAGGGCCAACATGCTCTCACTGCCCTCTGCTGATGTCATCTCTACCAGGCTGCTAGGAGTTGGCCTGCCAAGTATGTGTCAGCTTGGCATAAAGCAGTCTGGCTGCTATGTCAGCAGGTTGTAGGTTCAAGACCTGTGCTAGTGCTGCTGTCAGACAACCGTACTGTGGTGAAAACAACAAATGCTGGAGATCATAGCAAATCAGACAGCATTAATGGAGAGAGAGTATGCTAACATTTTGAGTCTAGCAGTCTATTTGCTTTCTCAGGTGTATGTTCCAAGACCCTGCCATTGAGTTTTATTCCATCAAGATAACACACCAGATTCTGTGTAATAGTTAGATATCCATTAGTTTTCATTCTTTGAAATTCCCTACATTCAGGGAAAATTCCATTTGACTGAAAAATAGTGAATGCAACTCCTTTTTTCAAAAAGGGAGCCGCACAGTAAATCGCAAACCATAAGCAAGTTAATTTCACATCAGTCATAGGCAAAATGTTAGAAGCTATTATAAGTGACATTATAACAGCTCACTTAAAACAGTTAATCAAGCAGAATCAGTTTGGTTTTGTGGAAAGGAAATCATGTTCAACCAATTTATTGGGATTTCCTTGAGGAAGTAACATTTACTGTGGATAAACGGGGACGTGATGGATGTACTGTAAAATTTCCAGAAGTGATTCAATCAAAGGTTATTGTTGAAAATAGATGCTTATGGTGTAGATGTCACATATTGGCATGGATAGAAGATTGACTATCCAACAAGAAATATACAGTAGGTCTAATTTTCTGGTTGGCAAAATTTAACAAGTGGAGTGTCACAGGGATTAGTGGTGGGGCCTCAACTTTTTCCAATCTATATAAATCATTTGGACAAAGGGGTGGAATCTATAATTGTTTTATTTGCTGATGATACAAAGACTCATAGTTAATTAAGTTGTGAAGAAGAAAAGAGGCTATAGAGGGACATTAATATATTAAGCAATTGGGCAATAATGTGGCAGGTGTGTATAATGAGAGAAAATGTGAAATTGACCATTTTAGTGGGAAGAATGAAAAAGAAGCATATTATCGAAATGGCGGGGTGGAGATTGTAAAGCTATGAAATGCAGAGGGATCTGGCTGTCTCTGTGCATGAATCATAACAGGTTAGTTTTCAGCTTTAGGTAAAAAAGAGAAATGTCATTGAATGTTATAATTTATTGTGAGGGGAATTGAGTACAGAAGTATGGAGATTATGCTTCAGTTGTACAGGACATTACTAAGTCCCCATCTGGAATATTGTGTACAGGGTTGGTCTCCCTATTTAGCAAAGATGCAAATACATTAGAAACACTTCAGAGAAGGTTTACTGGACTAATACGTTGATTGAGTAGGTTCTCGTATGAAGATAAGTGGAGGACATGCAAGGACAGTGGGCCAAAATGTGGCAGATGGAGTTTAATGTGGGTAATTGTGAGTTCATGCATTTTGATGTGAAAAATGGGAAGGCGACCTATTATCTCAATGGAGACAGACTTCGGGGTGCTCCGGTGCAGAGGGATCTGGGTGTCCTCATACCTGAGTCACAGAAAATTAATATGCAGGTACAGCAGATAATCAAGAAAGTGAATGGAATATTGGCTTTTATAGCTAAAGGAATAGAATATAAAGGTAAGGAAATATCGTTGTAACTATGCAAGGCATTGGTAAGACCGCACCTGCAGTATTGTGCGCAGTTTTGATCCCCTCTTTGAGGAAAGATGTAGTGGCATTGGAGGCAGTTCACAGGAGGTTTATTGGATTGATCCCAGAGATGAGGGGTTTGTCGTATAAAGAGAGATCAAACAGTTTTGGCCTATATTCTCTGGAATTTAGCAGAATGAGGACAGATCGAATTGAGGTGTTCAAGATGCTAAAAGGTATAGATAAAATAGACGTGGAGCAGATCCTTCCTCTTATGGGGCATTCTAGGATGAGGGGTCATAGTTTTAGCATAAAGGGTAGCAAATTTAAAACAGAGTTGAGGAGAAACTACTTTTCCCAATGGGTTGTGAATTTATGGAATTTACTACCCAAAACCACGGTGGATGCTGAGACAGTGAGTAAATGTAAGGAGGATTTAGACAGATTTTTAATTGGTAATGGGCCTAAGGGTTATGGGTGAAGGCAGGAAAATGGGGGTGAGGAGCATGTCAGCCATGATTGAATGGCAAAGCAGATTTTGATGGGCTGAAAGGCCTAATTCTGCTACTAAAGCTTATGAATTTACGAGCTCCTCTGGGTTTTTGACCAGCACTGTAATAAGCTGATAGCTGCTGTGTCTTCCTCCGTTGTTTTTAATGTGATCAGTGTTTTGCAAGAACAGCAAAATATTTCCAAGACAGATGTGTGAAGTGTGAAATTGGTCATCGGATAGTGTACTGTAAGCAATTGACAATTGGCAGTAAGTTTTACTTATTTATCTGCTTTTTCCCTCCACTGATGTCAACAGAATGCTAATTTGAGTCATCATGTTACTTCCAAAGATCAATTAAATTGCCATGAGCCATAAATGCAAGTCCTACTTTTCTTTCGATCTTTCTCATTGTTGAAAATCCAACTGTTATATGCAAATGGCTGAGAATATTATCTCACCTTTACAAAGAGTCAGTCTTAAACTCATATCCCGTGATCCTACAGCACTCAGAGAACCACTGTATTGCATCTTGTCTGTTACCTCATTGCCAACTATATACATTGCTTCACGCTCCACTGCACTACATTGTAATAGGCCTTTAGACATTAAAGTCCCACTTAAATTAACATTCTTAAGAGAACAAATAAGAGTAGGATAAACAGTCTGTCCTGAAAAGTACAAAAGCGAAATACTGTAGGTGCTGGGATTCTGAAATTAAAGTGGAAAATTTTAGAAAAATGGAGGACGGGCAGCATCTCTGAAGACAGAAGCAGTGTTTTTTGTATACAACAGGACATTGATCAGGGCTGATGTGTCGAGGAGTAGCAGGTGGAGTTTAATCTAGATAAATGTGAAGTACTAGATCAGGGCAGGACTTATACACTTAATAGTAAAGTCCTGGGGAGTGCTCATGATCAAAGAGACCTTGGAGTGCAGATTCATAATTTCTTGAAAGCGAAGTCACAGGTAGACAGGGTAGTGAAGAAGATGTTTGGTACACTTGCCTATATTTGTCAGTTTGTTGACAATAGGAGTTGGGAGGTCATCTTGTGGCTGTACAGGGCATTGGTTAGGGCATTTTTGGTGTACTGGTCTCCCTGCTATAGGAAAGATGTCGGTAAACTTGAAAGGGTTCAGAAATGTTGCCAGGATTGGAGTGTTTGAGCTATAGGGAGTCACTGAATAGGCTGTAGCTTTTTCTCCTGGAGCATTGGATGCTGAGGGGTGGTCTTATAGAGGTTTTTAAATCATAAGGGACATAGAGAGGGCGAAAAGTCAAGGTCTTTTCCATAGTGTAGGGAAGTCCAGAACTAGAGGTCATAGGTTTAAGGCGAGAGGTTAAAGATTTAAATGGGGTCTAAGTGGCAATGATTTCACGCAGGACAGTGTATGAATGAACTGAACTGCTAGAGAAAGTGGTGGAGACTCGTACAATTATTAAAAGACATCTGGATAGGTTGAGAGGAATGTGGGCCAAATGCTAGCAAATGGTACTAGATTAATGCAGGATATCTGGTCGGTATGGATGAGATGGGCCAAAGGGTCTATTTCCATGCTATGCATTTCTATAACTCTCTGACTCTTATGACTTATTGACTTGATGAATAATTCCTATTATATATAGGTTAAATTATCCTGAATAGGGAGAAATTACAACTTGTAGTGAAGAAATGATAGAAATGGGATATAATCTTATATCTTAAAGAATTTAAATATGGTTAAAACAAAAAATACTGGAAATCACAGCAGGTCAAGCAGCGTCAATGGAGAGAGAGCAAGCTAACGCTTTGAGGCTAGAGCTCATCAGAGCTGACATGAAGCGTGGAGGGGGCAGCATTTATGCAATAGTTGGAGGTGTGGTGGAGTGCTGGGGGTGAAAGGCTGTTGATAGTGCAGACTAAGTTTTCAGAATGTGAGAATGGTAGAACAATGGTGTGTCTAACTGCCAAACTGGAAAGAACAGATCGTGCCACTCAAGTTGGGAGAGGGAAGAGAGGACATGGTGACAGAGAATGCAACAAGTAAATGTAAAAGAAAGGTAAGAAATGGGAGTGAGTTCACAATCTGAAGCTGTTGAACTTAATATTAAGCCCAGAGGTTTGTAAAGTACCTAGTCTGAAGATGAGATGTTGTTCCTCCAGTTTGCACTGTCATTCGCTGAAGCATTGCAGCATGCTGAGGACGGATAAGTGGGCATGCGAGCAAGATGCTGTGTTAAGATTACTGGCTACAAGATGGTTGAGGTCATGCTTGTGCACAGACTGGTGATGTTCTGCAAACTGGCCACCCAATCTGTGTTTGGTTCTCCAATGTAGAATAGGCCACTTTGGGTGCATTAAATGCAATAAACTGGATTGGAGAAGGTACAGGTGAAACGCTGCTTCACCTGGTAGACTATTTAGGCCTTTGGATAGTGAGCAGAGAAGAGGTGAAAAGGCAGGTATTACCCCTTCTGCAGCTATATGGGAAGATGCTGTGGAAAGGGGCAGGTATGGTCATCGAGAAATGGACTGAGGAGGTGATGACTCTGGTAGAATGGGATAGAATCCACTGCTATCCATTATAAAGCCACTAATTCCCATAACTATCATCATTTACCTTACACTCTACCCCTCAGCCATTGCTACTCTAACCCTTCGCTATCCTACCCTGGCACCCCATCTGTTTCACCACTTGACATACTATTCCCATCACCAACGTGTCATCCCACTCCTGCACCTACCTTATATCATTCTGCTTTCCCAGTAGCTGTAAAGGACTTTCAAACTGCAGAATGCAGCACCTACTGCTGAGAAAAGTGGTATAGTCTCCACACAGATCCGCTCCACTACTGACTGTAAGCAATTCATGATTAATCTCCACTGATACATAACAGGGGGAGGCACCTGTCTGGGGATAGCATTCAGGGATAGAAACATAGAAGATAGGAGCAAGAGGAGGTCATTTGGCCTCTCAAGCCTGTTCCGCCATTCATCATGATCATCCAACCCAGTAGCCTAATGCTGCTTTCTCCCCATAACCTTTGATCCCAATCACACTAAGTGCTATATTTAGCTGCCTAAAACCAATCTAAATGGAGATTATTTTTGTCAGAGCAGGGTCAGAACTGGGAAGCAGACTTTGACTTGAAATTGCCTAAGTGGCAATTATGATGTTTCATAAAGAGTTTCTCTCCATGATGCTCAGCGAGGTTCCTCATATTATGACCTTAAACTTTCTTTGTTACCATATGCACAGTGCCATGACGGTGCTCTACTTGTATTTTCCCTCTTGTCAATGTTGGGAGTAGTCACCGCAGCCAGGGTCTCCTGGGTGTACAGGCACCAGCACGAGCTTTAAAGTCAAACTGTGCACCAAGTCAAGTGCTGCCAGCCAGAAGCTGCCCTTCACCGTGCAGTGACGGTGGAAGCAAAAGCAAATATTTCTCAGGGCAACTAGGTAACATCGATGCTTAATTGTATGTATCTATTGTTATTGAAGAACCAAGCTAAATAGTTTATCCATGCTTAGTCTCATCCTTTCTTAGAATCCTGTGAAAGAGAGTGTTACCTTTTCCCCAATGATCAGTGTAACCCAAATTCTTCTCGTTCAATGTAGGGCCATCAGATATTGGAAAGGCTGCAGACGGCTCAAAGCATTCACTTTTCTTCAACGACAGCCAAAGTGTACAAGAAGCAAGCCAACAGAAGCTTAATTTGCCCCTAGAAACAAACAGGGACTGCATGCCTTTTGATCAACAACAAATTTATGAGTGATCATTGCACCTAGCTTGCATCTATTGGATCTGGATGTTGATTAATTCCTGTCTGGTTACTTTGCCGCTGTAGCATCCTGTTACACAGAAGTGGATGTTCCTCAGGCTCAATGTTCTCATCTTCCTCCTTGAAAATCTGCCACTACTCTCCCAACTCTTCAAAGTCCATCATACCCCTTCTTGCCTACTCCAGATGTGCAGTGTACAATGATCTGGAAGTATGCAGTACACTCTGTTCAGAGTGAAAGATGAGGACAGCCCCAGGCTGATTCAAGCATCGGAAATCATCTGCAGCAGATCAGTTGTCTGATTTGCAATGGCCTTCCACAATACACTGCAGTATGGTTACTCTTGGCCTGACTCAGCAATCATCATCTGTGGTCACAGAAGGCATTTTGTCATGCAGTAGCTAACCATGGAAGGCATCTGGGCCTTAATAGTTTAACATACTCCTGCATACATTGGGACGCAGAGGACTCCAACAAGAAGGGCCATGAAATGCCACTATGTAGACCTTTGATATGGGACCTTATTCCATAGAATGCAGCACAAGCCATGTCATGCAAATACAGTAGGAGTTTGTAATTACAGCATGATTACTGATACTTTGTCCTCCAACCCTCCCATATCAGGCAAGGCAGGATTGCATATAAGAGCATGTTAGAAAATACCTACAGTGCAAGGTCAGAGAGAATCAGTCAGAGATAGCAAGACCTGCAGGTCCTGGAGTCAGAGTCAATACAGTGTGAAGCTGGAGGAACACAGCAGATCAGGCAGTATCAGAGGAGCAGGACAGTCGACATTTCGGGCTCGGCCCTTCATCAGATATCTGATGAAGGGTCTAGGCCAGAAACATCAACTCTTCTGCTCCTCTGATGCTGCCTGACCTGCTGTGTTCCTCCAGCTCCACACTGTATTGACTAACAGAAAATCAGTTTCCTGCTTGTGAGATCTTGGAGAGTCTTTGTGAATTATGGATTGGAGGTGCGACTTTTAAGGTTGCCTGGGATTACTTATACTTCACAAAGGTGACTTTCTTCAACCTCAATGACCACAGGCATGGTAAAGTTTGTTTGTGACTAACATTTGTGTCCCACACAGATAGAGGTGGACACTACAGGATGCTCTGATCACAGACAGCTTCATCTGACATTGTGAAAATGCCTAATTAATGCAATTGCCCTTTGAAGACATCCTATCAAAGGTCAGGCAAATGGGCAGAGAGGATGGGTTGCCTTGTTAGTAAAAATTGAAACTAAATCAATAGCAAAAAGTGATATTGAATTAGAAAGCATAGAATCTGTGTGGGTAGAATTGTGGCACTGTAAAGGCAAAGAAACGCCAATGGGAGTTGTGTACAGACCTCCCAACAGAAGTAAGGATTTTGGGAAGAAAATAAATCACGAGATAGAAAAGGCATATAAAAAATGCACTTTTACAATCATTACGGAGAATTTCAATATACAGGTAGACCGGGAAAATCAGGTTAGCATTGGATCCCAAGAAAAGAAGTGTCTATGAGTTGGTTTGTTGAGGCAACTTGTGGTACAGCCTATTAGGGAGCAGGCACTTCTTTAAATAGAGATGTGTAATGTGGCAAATTTGATAAGGGAGCTGAAGGTGAAGGAACTTCTGGAGGGCAGTGACTATAATACCATAGAATTCACCTGCAGTTTTAGAAGGAGAAGATTGAATCAGATGTAACAGTATTACAATTGAGTTAAGGTGACTACAAAGACATAAGGGAGGAGCTGACCAGAGTTGATTGGAAGGAAAGCGTAGCAGAGAAAATGATGGAGCAGTAATGGCAGGAAATAATTTGGGAGACACAGCAGAAATTCATCCCAAACAATAGGAAACATATGAAGGAGAGGATGAGGCAACTGTGGCTGATGGGAGAAGTTAGGAACAGCATAAAAGCAAAAGAATAAGCATAAAATGTGGCGATGGTTAGTGGGCAGCCTTTAAAAGCCAGCAGAGGAGAAGTAAAAAATGTAATAAAGGGAAAGAAGAGGAAATATGCATGTACGGTAGCTGGGAAGATAAGATTGTAAGAGTTTTTTTTTAGATATATGTAGAAGTTAAGAAAGAGGCAAGAGTGGACATTGGACCATGGGAAAATGAGGCTGGAGAAATAGTAATAGGGAACAAAGACATGGCGGAGAGACTGAGATGTACTTTACCTCAGTTTGCGTCGTTGAATTAACCAGTAGCATGCTAGAACTTCAAGAGAGTAAGGGAACAGAGGTGGGTGTGTATTGGCCAGCACAAAGGAGAAAGTTCCAGTGAAGCTGAAAGGCCTGAAGGTGAATAAGCCACGCAGATCAGATGGACTGCATCCCAGAGTTATGAAGGAGACAGCTGAGGAGATTGTAGAGGCATTAGTGGTGATCTTACAGGAATCATTGCAGTCAGGGAAGGTGTCAAAGAACTGGAAAATAGCTAAAGTAACAGTCCTGTTTAAGAAGGAAGAGAAGCAGAAGCCTGGAAATTATGGATCGGCTAGTCTGATGTTGGCCATTGGTAAGATTTTAGAATGCATTATTAAGGATGAAAGCATAGAATACATGGAAGTGAACAGTAAAATAAAGCTGAGTCAGTACAGCTTCTTTGAGGAGGTCATGGCTGATTAATCTGTTAGAATTCTTTGAGGAGCTAACAACCAATTTAGACAGAGAGCCAGTGGACATGACGCGTTCAGATTTCCAAAAAGCCTTTGACACAGTGCCACACAAGAGGCTGCTAAATAAGACTAAGTGCCCATGGGGTTTTATGGGAAAGGTACTGGCATGGAGAGAGGATTAGCAGAAGGCAGAGGGTGGGTGTCTTCTTCAGGATGGCAACCAGTGACTGGGAGAGTTCTGCAGGGGTCAGCGTTGGAACTACAACTATTCGCATTATGCATAAATAATGATTTGGACAAAGGAACTCAGGCCATCTAAGTTTGCAGATGACAATAAGAAAGGTGGAGAGTCAGGTAATGTTGAGGAAGTAGGGAGGCGGCAGAAGCACTTGGATCGCCCAGGAGAGTGGACAAAAATGTAGCAGATAGCATATAGTGTGGAAAAGTGTGCAGTTATGTGCTTTGGTAGAAAGAATAGAGAACACCTTGGAAATCTGAAGCTCAAAGGAACTTGGGAGTCCTAGTTCAGGATACTCTAAAGGTTAACATACAGGTTCAGTTGGTGGTTAGGAAAGTAAATGAACGTTAGCAGTAATTTCAAGACCACTGGAATATAAGAGCAGGGATGTACTATGGAGGCTATGTATGGCAGTGGTCAGGCATTTGAAAAATTATGAGCACTTTTGGACCCCATAACTAAGGAAGGATGTGATAGCATTGGAGGGGGTCCAGTGGAGTTTTACAAGAATGATCCCAGGGATGAAGGGCTTGTCATATAACAAGCGGCTTAGGACTATGGGTCCGTAATCAATGAAGTTTAGAAGGATAACGGGAGAATCTACTCAAAACTTACAGAATACTGAGAGGCCTGGATAGAATGGACATGGAGAAGATATTTCCACTGATAGAAAAGACTAAGACCTGAGGGCTCAGCCTCAGAGTGAAGTGACAACCCTTTTAGAAGTGAGGTGGGGAGAAATTTCTTCAGCCAGAGGATGGTGAATCTGTGGAACTCATTGCTGCAGATGGCCATGGAGGCTAAATTATTGACAGTACTTCAGACAGAAACAGATAGGCTCTTGATTGGTAAGGGATCGAGGGTCACAGGGGGACAGTAGGAGAATGTTTTTGAGAAACATAACAGCCATAATTGATGGTGAAGCAGCCTTGATGCGCCAAATGGCCTAATCCTGCTCCTACACCTAATGGTCTTAGGAAGACTTTCACATAACTCAAAATCAAGCCTGGACGCTCAGACAGAAATAAACACAGCAACGGATTTGGATGTCGTGACAGCCATTTTCCAGATCCAGAGAGGATTTATGAGTCACGTGAATGTGGGCGGCAACAAAGGCCATCACAAAGGGTACAGTGAGTTACAGCCTCAGCCCTCCCACACCTCCACCAATACCTTTCTCCCAACCACTCTGTTTTGAACTACAGGAAAATAAGGACCAGCAGAGATTGAGATTCTCAAGACCCAAAAAATCCCAATTTCCAAACAAGTGTTGAATAGTTTGACAAAAATCTTGTTAGTGAAGGGCAAGGGGCTTGACTGCATATGTTAACATTTAATTATTGCTTAATCTAACCTCATTTATGCACAGTTTCCCGTTCTCCCACTTGTCAGATAGAAATGAAACGGCAACAATTCCGAACATGAAAGTCAGGACAATTACCTGACCTAAAGAGAGAGCTCAAAAGAGCCAGGAGGAGACATGAGAAGTTGTTAGCAGATAGGACCAGGGTAAACCCTAAGGCTTTCTATAGGTATTTAAGGAATAAAAGAATGACGAAAGTAAGATTAAGTCCAAGCAAGGATAGTAGTGGGAAGTTGTGTGTGGAGTCAGAGGAGATAGGGGAAGCACTAAATGAATATTTTTCAACAGTATTCACTCTAGAAAACGACAATGTTGTCGAGGAGAATACTGAGATACAGGCTACTAGACTAGGTGGGATTGAGGTTCATAAGGAAGAGGTATTAGAAATCCTTCAGAGGGTGAAGATAGATAAGTCCCCTGGGCCGGATGGGATTTATCCTAGGATTCTCTGGGAAGCCAGGAAGGAGATTGCCGAGCCTATGGCATTGATCTTTAACTCGTCATTGTCTACAGGAAAAGTGCCAGATGACTGGAGGATAGCAAATGTGGTTCCCCTGTTCAAGAAGGGGAGTAGAGACAACCCCGGTAATTATAGACCCATAAGCCTTACCTCAGTTGTTGGTAAAGTGTTGGAAAAGGTTATAAGGGATAGGATTTATAATCATCTAGAAAAGAATAAATTGATTAGGGATAGTCAGCACGGTTTTGTGAAGGGAAGGTTGTGCCTCACTAACCTTATTGAGTTCTTCGAGAAGGTGACCAAACAGGTAGATGAGAGTAAACCGGTTGATGTGGTGTATATGGATTTCAGCAAGGCGTTCGATAAGGTTCCCCACAATAGGCTATTGTACAAAATGCGGAGGAATGGAATTGTGGGAGATATAGCAGTTTGGATCGGAAATTGGCTTGCTGAAAGAAGACAGAGGGTGGTAGTTGATGGGAAATGTTCATCCTGCAGACCAGATACTAGTGGTGTACCACAATGGTCGGTGTTGGGTCGACTGCTGTTTGTCAGTTTTATAAATGACCTGGATGAGGGCTTAGAAGGATGGGTTAGTAAATTTTCAGACGACACTAAGGTCAGCGGAGTTGTGGATAGTGACAAAGGATGCTGTAGGTTGCAGAGAGACATAGATAAGCTGCAGAGCTGGGCTGAGAGGTGGCAAATGGAGTTTAATGCGGACAAGTGTGAGGTGATGCACTTTGGTAGGAGTAACCGGAAGGCAAAGTACAGGGCTAATGGTAAGATTCTTAGTAGTGTAGACGAGCAGAGAGATCTCGGTGTCCATGTACACAGATCCTTGAAAGTTGCCACCCAGGTTGACAGGGCTGTTAAGAAGGGATACAGTGTTTTAGCTTTTATTAATAGTGGGATCGACTTCCGGAAGCAAGAGGTTATGGTAAAGCTGTACAAAATTCTGGTGCGGCCGCACTTGGAGTATTGTGTACAGTTCTGGTCACCACATTATAAGAAGGATGTGGAAGCTTTGGAAAGGGTGCAGAGGAGATTTACTACGATGTTGCCTGGTATGGAAGGAAGGTCTTATGAGGAAAGGCTGAGGGACTTGAGGCTGTTTTCATTAGAGAGAAGAAGGTTGAGAGGTGACTTAATTGAAACATATGAAATAATCAGAGGGTTAGATAGGGTGGATAGGGATGGTGACGGCGAGCACGAGGGGGGCATAGCTTTAAATTGAGGGGTGAAAGATATAGGACAGATGTCAGAGGTAGTTTCTTTACTCGGAGAGTAGTAAGGGAATGGAACGCTTTGCCGGCAACGGTAGTAGATCTGCCAACTTTAGATACATTTAAGTCGTCATTGGATAAGCATATGGACGTACATGGAATAGTGTAGGTTAGATGGGCTTGAGATCGGTATGACAGGTCGGCACAACATCGAGGGCCGAGGGGCCTGTACTGTGCTGTAATGTTCTATGTTCTATGTTCTATCTCCAGCTCACTGCTTGCTCCTTCAGCTCCTCATTTTGACACCAAGGGCATACACCATGGGCACCAGCTGCCTACAATCCCCATCCACAGATGTTGGCATTGGGCATGTACCTGCATCCTCATTACTTCCTGATACATCTCCTATCCAATCACAATACCAGTGCTTCAGCTTGGAGTGCACCAGCACATTGACTCAGTCAATACTGAGCTTTCTTATATTCCCACATACCATTGTGAATTATGACTTCATCTCTCAATGTTACCCCCCTGAGCCTGGCCCTATAGTTTTGTCATGCCAAACATTGTGCTGCACTGCATCCCCCAGTCAATGCCAGAGTGGTTGTGACAATCAATGGCTACCATCCTGTCCCATAATAACCCATTTATTCCAATGCTTTATCATCTCCCACCTTTTCTCGAGTTTCCCCCTTCACAATTATTGGCCCTTCTGCATTCCATTGTGCTGTCACCAATCCTCAGAACTAAGTTCCCCGGCTTCCCTTCCACAGTAGTGACATCTGATAATGCTCCCTTGATTTTTAGTGGACAAATCCCCAGAATAGACCATAGCCAACTCTCTTGACTGACCTTAATGAATAGCCATAACAGATGAGTGTACAGACCACTGGTGTATCTGAGAAAGGGGCCCTGACCCCGAAACGCTAACTCCGTTTCTTCCCCCCACATGCAGCCAGACCTGCCAAGCTTTTGCAGCAATTTCTATTTATTTCACTGATTAATATGTATGCAGCACCCTGACTTACTGTGACTACACAGGCTGGTTGCACTGGACCCACAGGAGTGGCAGGGACCCATTCCCCAGACTGTCCAACCCAGTTCATGAAGGCTCACTACCAATTCACATCTCATTAGTCTGCTCGCACCATTTCCTATCTCAGAAATTTAGCTAGATAGGAAATAAGATTAGAATTTGAAACAGGTTTGAATTTATAAGGTTGTTTTGAAAGAATGACAGTCTTGCTTTTATATAGTGCTATTGTTGACCTCAGGAGGTCCCAGAGTTCTTTGGCTTTAATGTCCTTCTGTCAATCTGTATCTACTGTTGTCACATAAGAAATATGACTGCCAATTTGTGCTTGGTAAAATCTCACAAACATTAATGTAATAAAGTTCAGATTATCTGTTTTTGTGATATTAATTCATGAGACATGCTTTGGAGAACTCTTCAAATAGTGCCATATAACCTTTTACCTCCATATGAAAGAGCCTTTGTTGAACACCTCAACTGAAAGAAAGCACCTCCAACTCTGTGGCGACCCCACAAAACTGTCATGTAGTGTCAGCCATAATTTGCGTTCAAGTTGCTAGAGAGGGGCTTGAACACTAAACCTACTGAGTCAAAAACCAGGCATGAGCTGAATCACCTTCACCATCACTCACTGACTTGAAAGCAATTTCTCCCACTACACTTTTAAGGCACATTGACAAGCTGTTTCTACTGATGGGACCATCATTAACCAAAGATTAGAGAAAGTAAGAGAGGAGTGGAGGGCACTTTATTTAATACAGTCATTTTTTATGATCTGGGAAGTACTGCTTGATGGACATAGATTCAATAATAACTTTCAAATGGTTGTATTTTTGAAATGGAAAAGAAAATCAGGGCTGTAAGAGAAAGGCGAGTGGAGTGGGATTAATTGAAAATCTTTTCACAGGGACAATGGGTTGAACTTCACTTTTTTGGCCAAATACAAAAAATCCAGCTTACCATGTGTTATTCCCGAAACAGCTCAACACTTAGTGGATAGCCACCAAAAGTCCAGCAACCCTTATGTCATCTTCGAAAGGCCATTGTGGACCTGGAAATCATTGCCAATCCAGTACCACCCCTCACCAGCAGAGTAACAGCACATCAGACACAAAGCCACGCTACCCACACCACATTGTTGGCATGGCCCTCACAATCTCAGGGCAAGTTGCCATTTAAACACCATATCTGAACTCAGGTATGTCAAGTCTGATGACCCTCTCTGAGTGCCCGCTATTATTTCCCCGAAACTCTGTGAACAATTGCATCTGGTCATTGTCCAGAAAGGGAACACCACATACAGGCAAGCAATCAAACAAGTCCAAACATGAGTTTTTATTGACAGCCTTTGAAATGGAACACAAATGAACCCAAGCTGCAATTCTCTCCCCACAATGTGAAGCAAATGTTGACATCTTGACCTTGACTGTCCATGACACACAGTTAGCATCTACTAGAACCAGGTTTCAGTCAGTTTGGGACTGCGATGCAGCTGTGCTATATCACCCACAAGGACAGCTTCCTCCAGCTCAGTAACCTCATCCTTTTCCTCAGATGACTGCACTTCAGAACTGATCACATTGTCTTGTTGTCTGCTCCAACTGTGCAGAACACAATTCGGCAAGATGGTGCCGCACGCTTTGTCTGGAGGTGCACACCCAGACTGTTCCAAGCTGCTGAACTGGACCTTCTTCAGCTCTAACTTCTGCTTCACTATGGCCCTGCTCACAGCATGGTATATGGGGTTATATACAGAACAGCATCAGAGGGCATGGTAGCAGTGGGAGGGGGTGTAAGAAGAGTGACCACCTCCCCCATATGGAGATGCACCACATTTACATTACCCTCCACTCTCCTTGCTGTTTCTGAACCCCTGATATGCAGTGCACTAAGATGTCAGTCTAATACCTACCGCATGTGCCAGCTGCCTGCACAGGAAACACACTGCACGTACATGCAACCAAATGGCTGCATCAGGTAGCTCTCCTAATGGTACACCTTAATGATGGTCACACTGCTCCTCTATGGTCCCCCTGTGGGGGCCACAGCGGTGGTCACTGTTTCTACACCAACTCCACCCTACCACCCCCACCCCCCAACACACATACACACGCGCGCGCAGACACACACACACACACACACACACACACACACACACACACACACACACACACACACACACACACACACACACACGTTGCCATGCTCTCCAGTACCTTTCTGCACTCCTTACCATACACCTTGAGTTTCTCCACGTCACTGTCCTTGTTTCCACCTCCAAATATGTTTAGGCTTATGCCCCAGCCTTGACTCTCCCATCCTTTAAAGCAGTCATCCATCTGTTGCCCCTATTGACCCTCTCCTTCCTTTCTCAATGACTGATGGATGGATCTCCAGGATTGTATTTTTCCCAGCTCTCTGACTGACTTCGGCAAACAGCCCCTGGACATGACTGATCCTTGATCGCTGTCTTTGCAGCTCCCCGACTGGCAATCTGTGATTCCCCTGCTGCTGTCCCTACAGGTCAGACCACTGCCCATTTTCCAAGATGGTAGTCAGACAGGTTCCCTGTTGTTGAGCATCCTGAGCTGATGACTGAGTGCAGCCAAACCTCTGGACTAGGTGCAGGTGGCCCTGCACCCCAATTTCACTGAACTAAGGACTCGTCCCCAGATTCTGACATGGCTGTCTGGTTGAATACTGATGCAATATGTTTGCCATGCCGGCAGCAAGCACAGATTGGAGGTGTCAGATTGACATCTTAGTGTGTAGCACATCAAGATGTGTCCTCCAGTTCCTGGGCAGATCCCTACTGACAAGCAGCCTGACTGGGTGTCTGTACAAAGGAGCTTCCCAAACCAGCTTTACTAAATAGTCTTCTGGCTCTGGCTAAAGCACCAATGTGCTAATTGGCTTGGCATGGCAAGACAGGTACGGATATGGTGAGCATATGGGTAAGCAAGCACTAAGAAAGCACATAAGCGGCCTTAAGGTAGAGCCTGGTTTAACCTGTGAACCGGGAGCCTATACCTGTTCATAACGTGTCCATGCAGGAGCCTTTCAATGGACGTTGCTGGTGTGCCCTACAATGCCAGATTGTGTTTCCGAAGTGTCCTGCTAATCTACCAGAGAGGTATAGTATTGGTCATGAGGGGGTGACAAGTGTCAGATGCCAAAGCCTGTAGATGAGGTTTCATGTGGCTAATGGGTTGCGGCTAATGGCCATGGATCATGCCCTGACATACTGAGCAACACAAGGGTTCCTTGCAACTCGTGATGATTTAAAGTCACTAAGTCCTTGTTTTGATTTCCATGTCAAGAATTCTCAACATCCAGCTTGTTTGTCCCATTTAGTAAGATAGGAAGTTGAATATTAATGAGGATAACTGTGGCATTAATAAGGCATTTAACAACCTATAATTTGCCTTAACTGGCAACTTGCCACTGCCTAGCGAGAAACTCACTTCACTGCTCAGCAAAAGACTAAAAGCTGGAGCAACATGCTCGTGACTTTGAGATATTTCTCATTGAACTTCTCATTCTGCCACAGATTTGACCAAAGATCATAACTCTCTGACCCCTGACAAACAGCCTCCTTCAACATTATTAAGATTTAGGATATGGTTCCTTCCTCTCCTCCTTCTCATGCCTGGATTCACAATACATTCCTTGCCCACCTGCTTGTACTTGGGTGTCAATGTTTCTCACTCAAACAGTCAAACCAGATTATGTGATCTGTATCCAAAGGACAAAAGGAAAATTTTCCAATGCCCTGACCAATATTTATTTCTCAGCCAGCACCACTCAAGAAAATTTTGCCCATTATCATTATTGTTACGCATTATTGTTATGGGAGCTTGCAATGCAAAAATTGGCTGCTGTATTTCCTGACGTACATTACAATGACATACATATTTTGAAACAGAAGTATCTTCTTGATCGTGAAGTACTTTGGGACAGTCCAAAGATGTGAAATTCCAATAGGAATATAAGGTCTTTCTGTTTAACTTTTCCTCTTTTTGCAACCTCATCCAAGTGTTGCTGTGCCTCACACTGAACTAATTCAAACACCATTCCACTAGCAATTTTTTGCGTCCTCTGTCAGCAGTCTGTGTTTGCAGTGTTGTTTTAGAGTTGTCTTTCCTACATTGCAAACTGAGCCAATTCAAACCGTCTCCTTCCCTTTCCGAGATCTTGCACTGTTACATAGGAAATAGCAGCAGCATTGGGCCTTTCAGTCTCTTAAGCCACCATTCCACTATATCATGGCCAGTCTTCCACTTCAATCCCATTTTCCCAAAATCCAATGATATCTTCAATGTTGAGGAATCTGTCAATCTCTGTCTTCAACATGACTGAGCTTCTGCAGCACTTTGGAGGAGAGAGTTCCAAACATACTATCCCTGAGTGAAGAAATTTCTCCTTGTATTTGTCCTAAATGACCTATTTCTCATTCTGAAATTGAGTCCTCTAGTTCTATACCCTACCAGCCAGGGGAAACATCCTTCCTGCATTTACCCAGTTGAACTCGGTCCAAAATGTTGCTTGCTTTAATGAGATGTCTTCTCATACTCATGGGAATACAGGTACAATCTCTTCAAGCTGTCCTCATCCCTGCCATCCCAGGGACAAGTCTGGTAAATCTTAGTGGTACTCCTTTCAGGAAAGTGTAACCTTACTTAAGGACACCAAAAACCAAGACCAGCCTCATCAAGACCCCATACAATTGTAGGAAAACTTCTTTACTGCTGTACTCAAATCCTCTCCTCATAAAGGCCAACATGCTATTTAGCTTCTTAATTGCTTGTTGCATCTGTATGCTAGCTATCAATGACTCACTAACAAGGAGACTGAGGACTGGTTGAATATCAACACCAAACAGCCTACCAACCTGAGAATGGCATGTTTATAACTCCCTCTTTGTTTCCTGTCAGTTGAACTATTGTCAGTCCTGCCAGCATATTAACCCCAAGCTCGTGTGCTCTCATTTTGTTTACTGAGGAAACCAAATGTAACTTTTCCTAGTTTGCTCATGACACGAAACTGGGCAGGATTGTGAGTTGCACGAAGGATGCAAAGAAGCCTTGAGGTGATTAGGACAATTTGAGTGAGTGGGCAACACATGACAGGTGAAGTACAATGTGGCTATATGTGACATTTTTCACTGTGGTGTGAAAAACAGAACGACAGTGTTATTTAAAGCTGCAATTGCTGACAGTAATGCAGGCGCAGTACGCATCACTTTAAATTGTGCTTGCAGATTTCCGGGGAATGCGACTGGGGTGGAAGGGTGTAGAGATTGTGATGGGATGAGATGGCATGAGGGGAGAGATCACGACGGGATGAGGTGGGGTGGAGAGATTGGGACTGGGGTTCGGAGTGGTGGTGAGGAGAAAAGGTCAGGCTGACACATGAAGGAGGGAGTTTGGGGAGAGGCTGGGACCCAGGAGAGAACCAAAAGAGTGGTGGGGCTTGGGGAGAGAGAACTGGGTGAGGAAGAGAGAGCTGAAGGTTGTTGGAGAAGAGAGCTGAGTGGAGGGAGTGTGGAAGATGCTCTTTGTCACCTCCCAACCTTCTCCCCGGCTTCTGTGTTCTCTTCCCCCATTACTCCAAATGTTTCCCCCCACCATCACCTTCCCGAAATTGGCATCCCTCTTCCAACCCCTCAACCCAAGTCCAAAATGTCACATACTACCCCGTGCATGCATAGAAATGCCTTTGCGCATGATGTCATACATAAGGTCTACACAATGATGTCAGTGCTCATTCCCCAATAAAAGGCATGTGCTTCCCATAGTCAGCAATGTGTGCAAACACTGCCATGGTTTAGGTGAAGGTGAACATCAGTGAGGGGAAGAAGATACTAGTGGGAGTGGTCTAGGGCCCTCTAACTGTAACCATAACAAGAAGAAATATTGGGTGCTTGTGACACAAGGATACCAATAATCATAAGTGACTTTAATCTACCTACAAACCAGAAAAATCCGATTTGCAGTAGGAACGTCAATTGGGCAATCATATAATGTCTTTGAGATTTTTTTTTTAGAGCAGCACATTCTGGAACTGACCAGACAGCAGGTTATATTAGACTTGGTAGTGGGCAATGTGGCAGGATCAGTAAAAAAGCTCAGAGTTAAGGCACCCCTAGGTAGCAGTGCCCATAATACAATTGAATTTTACCTTTAGCTCGGAAGAGAGTAGATTGGTGTAAAACTAAAATTTTAAAACTAAAAAAAAGCACCTATTTGGACATGAAAGCTGAGCGAGCTGAGAGACAGATGAACTAGTCTAGAGGATAGATAATTGAGGCACGATGGGAACATTTAGGATATCTTAGAATAGTCAGAATACATTTGTTACTACTAAAAACAAAAGTTCTAAAGGAAAGCTCCACCAACCATGGTTAAAGAACAAAGTTGGGGAAAGCAACAAATGTAATGAAAAAGCATGTAACTGTGGAGGGATAAGTGGCAAGTCAGCTAATTGGTCCGAATACAAAGAACAGTAGAGAATGACTAAAAGGTTAGTCACGAGGAGGAAAATAGAGTGTGAGAGGGAGTTAGCTATGATTGCATAAATTGATAGTAGCAAGAGTTTCTGTAGGAATTTAAAAAGGAAAAGATGAAGTAAAGTGAGTGTTGGTTCGTTAGAAAGTGAGAATGGGGAGTTAATAATAGACAGTAAGGAAAGATAGATGAAATGTACAAGTATTTTGCTTCTGACCTCATTATTGATGATAGGAAAACAGTCCAGCAAGAGCTGTCGATCAGGATTTGAAAGGGAGAAAGGAATGTCATGAAATCACGAGGGAAGTAGAAATAAAGAAATGGACAGAGCTGCATTCAGATGGACCTCCTTCTGGAGTCTTAGAGTGAATGGCTAATCAGCTTGTAGATAGATTGGTACTAATTTTCCAAAATGCTCTAGATTCAGGAAATGTTCCATTAGCCTGAAAAGTAGCAAATATAACCCTTCTATTCAAAAATGGAAGGAAGCTAAAAACAAACTATAGGCCAGTTAGTTTGACATCTGTCATGGGGGAAACAGTTGGTTATGTTGAATCGATCTCTTCAAATATGGAGGTGAAACTTGAAAGCAGGCCTCGTGGCTCAGAGATAGGAACCTTATTACTTTGCCAGAGGAGCCCTTAGGGGAGCAGTTTGAATTCATCTGTATATAGTTTACAGTTGTGCACTTGGAATAACCTCGTTGTAGTGAGGAAGACCCTGCATAGTTTCATTAAAGAGAAATCATGCTTAGCCAATTTATTGGAGGTTGAAGGAATAATATGTTCTATGGATAAAGGAGAGACTGTAGTTGTACTGTACTAGGATTTCCAGAATGCATATGATAAGGCACCATATGTAAGCTTTTACAGAAAGTAAACCCCATGGTGCAGGGATAACATGTTAACATGGATAGAAGATAGGCAAGCTAACAGAAAATAGAGTCTATACATAAATGGTTTTTTGTCTAATTGGCACTCTCTAATCAGAGTGCAAAGTCCAGTAGGAATCTTTGCTAGGGCCTCGAGTTTTTACCATTTATATCTCTGAGTTAAATGAGGGGAGTGAGGGCATGGTATGTAAATTTGTAGATAACACCAAGATAGATATGGTAAAGAGGACATTAGGAGATTGCACAAGGATATAGATACATTGAGTGAGTGGCATAAATCAAGCAGATGAAGTATAATAGAGCAAAATGTGAAACTTTTCACTTTGGCAGGAAGAAAAAGCAAATTATTACTTAAATGGAGAATGACTGCAGAATTCTGAGATGCAGAAGGATTTAGGCATTCTAGTACATAAGTCACAACAAATTAAAATGGAAGAACAATCTGCAATTAAGAAGACTAATGGAATTTTATCTTTTATTATGAGAGAAATTGAATGTAAAAGTAAGGATGTTGTGTTTCAGTTGTCTAGGTCGTTAGTTGGACCATATCTTGAATGCTGTGTGTAGTTTTGGTCTCCTTGTTTAAAGAAAATCGCAAATGAATTTGAACCAGTTTTGAGGTTTAATGGATTGATACCTGTAATGAACATGTTGTCTTGTAAAGCCATTAAATGCGAGAATAGGAATAGACTATTCTGCCTAACAATTCTGTTCTGCCATTAAATTAGTTCATGGCTAATCTGATAATTCTGAGCTCCACTTTCCTGCCTTTTCCCCACAACCCTCAATTCCATTGCTGATTAAAAATCTGTCTACCTCAGCCTTGAATATACTTAATGACTCAGCATCGATAGCCCGCTGCGGAAAAGAATTCCATGATTTATTATTATCCGACAGAAGAAATTCCTCCTCATCTCGATCTTAAATGTACAACTCCTTATTTTGAGACAGTGCCCTCTTTTTCTGAACTCTCCCATAATGGAAACAATATCTTCACATATATCCCATCAATACCCTTAAGAATGTTATATGTTTCAATAAAGTAGCCTCTCATTTTTCTATATTTTGAACACAGGATAAACCCCTCCTCATTCGACAGTTTCTCCCATCCTGGTATGACCCAAGTGAACTTTCTTTGGTCTGTCTCCAGAGCCAGTATATCTTTCCTTAGGTGAGGGACTCAAAACCGTTCACAGTATTCTAGCTGTGGCCTGATTAGTGCCTTGTTCAGTTTTAGCAATACCTCCTTACTTCTATACTTCATTTCCTTTGAAATAAAAACCAACATTCCATTTGTCTTCCCTGTTACCCACTGAAACTGAATGCTAGCTTCTATTATTCATGCATGAGGACACCGAAATCTCTCTGTTCTAAAGTTTTATTCATTAGTTCTCTATTTAAATAATATTCAGCTCCTCTATTCTTCCTGCCAAAGTGCATAACCTCACATCTCCCCACATTCTTAATCCATATGCCAAGTTTTTGCCCACTCGCTTAATCCCCTGCAGACTCATGTGTCATCCTCACCATTCGTCTTCCTACTTATTAATGAGTCATCCACAAATTTGTCTATACTATATTTACTTCCACTATTCAAGTCAATAATGTATTGTAAGTAATTGTGGCCAACACTGATTCCTGTGGCACTCCACTAGTTACAGGTTGCCATCATGAAAATTCTTATTCCAACTTTCTGCCTCCTACTAGTTGGCTAATCCTCTCTCCATGCTAACATACTATCTCCAACGCAATGGGTTCTCAACTGATTAAGTAGCCCAGTGTGTGGCACTTATTAAATTATTCTAAAAATCCAAATCTATCGCATCATTTGCTTCCCTATTGTCTATCTTGTTTTTTACCTCCTCAAAGCATTCTAATAGATTTGTCGAGCATGATGTGTCCTTATGAAGCTCTGCTTACTCTACTGGATTATATGTGTTTGTCAATGCTTTGCTATTGCTTCCTTTACAGCAGACTGTAACATTTTCTCCATAACAGTTGTGAAGTTAATTAGACTGCTTTAATTTTGTCTCCCTCCCCTTTTAGAAAGGTATTACATTGACAATTCTCTAATCCTATGTGGTTTTCGAGAATCTAAAGATCTTGAAAAATGACAACCGATGCATCCACTATCTCTGTGGTTATTTCTTTTAATATCCTAAGGTGCATACTGTTAAGTCCAGTGGACATATCCATCTTTAGCTTCCCCAGCAATTTTTCTCTAATCGTAGATGTTGCATTTATTTCCATTCCTCCTTTTACCCCTTGAATATTTAGTAAGTTTGGAATGCTATTAGTACCTTCTATTGTGATGTCTGATGCAACAGTATTTATCCAACTGCTCTACTATTTCTTTTTGAGGCTAGGTTGGACAAGTTAGTCTTGTTTCCACTGGAATTTAGAAAACTGATAGGTGACTTAATTGTTATGTAAAAGATTCTGAATGGACTTGACGGGGTGAGATTTAAAATGAATGTTTTCTCTTGTGGGCCACTCCTGAACTAGGAGGCGCTGTTTTCAAATTAGAGGTCACCCTTTTAAGACAGTGATGAGGTGAATTTGTCTCAGAAGGTTTTGCAACTTTGGAACTCACTGCCTCAAAATATGGTGAAGGTGAGGGTCATTCAATATATTTAAGGCAGAAATAGACAGGTTCTCATTAGGCAAAAGAAGCAAAGATCACAAGGAGTAGAAAAGAATGTGGAATTCAAAGCACAAACAGATGAGCCATAACATTATTGAATCACAGAGCAAGCTTCCATGGCCTGAGTGGTCCAAGTCTAATCCTGTTTCATGTGTTTAAATGCGTTATTGTATGTGCTCTAATTTCCTGATTTATATTGTGCCCGACAATATAATTGCTGTTTGCGGTCTATAAATTATTGTGGTCCCAGCTGATGTTATTACTGCACAAGTCAAATCCAAGACTAAAACCTGGTTGAGAGATCATATTTTGATTTGATTAAATTTTAATGAAGTGGTCTCTTGCTGAAACATAAGCAGACAATGCTGCAGATTTCTCCCTAACAATAAAGCAAAAGTTTATTAGCAAAGAAAACGAAGATAAAATTGAATAAACCAAGCCATCTACTTAAGATACAAATTCAAAGATATTTAAACACACTCATTAGAAGATAATTCCATTAATCCAACAGCTCCTTTAAAAATTGAAAAGAAACACAGCAGTTTCTGTATATGATAACTGCACAGAGGCCAGTAGCTGGTCACCAAGTCACCTTTTAAATTACATGTGCACAGTACACTGGCTAGGGCCAGATAGCTTGGAATCAGTGGTCTGAACTGAGGAGATTCTGATCTCCTGGTTTTATTAGCCCAGTTTAAGAACCCCCTTCAATAACCTCATAGTCAACGAGGTCAACCATGTTTTAACCTCTGCATCCATCCACCCCAAGTCTAGGCCTGGTCTTTGGCTAGTAGATTTTTCTGCAGTGTTTTCACCCCAAACTTGGTTCTATCTGATTCGGACTCTGACATGAGCAGCATGTACCGGACTGTAGCTCATCTATTGAGTCTGGAGCATCTTGGGAGAGTTTCCTCCTCTTCTTCCAACAGTATCGAGGCTGCATCCATCTCGGACTCTGAGGTTTGCTTGACAGTACATGGAGGGGGTGTAGACTAGAGTTTCCACCAGAGTTTCTGGCTGTTCTGAGGGGCTGGGTATGTTTTGTTCCCTCCCCGTTTGCAAGGTGGCAGCTTTCAGGTGATCCACGTGTTTAATCAGGACAGTATCACCTTCCAGAACTTTGTAAGTATGAACCTTGCATTGTACTCATTCAGGGCCGTTTCCATGGTTCCAGCTCTTAGCTTTGTCCCCTGAATTAAATTTTCACTCTCACTTAGAGGCAGCATGTAGTCAGCCTTGACATTCCTGCTGCTATTTCCTCTTAGCCTGCCAGGTCTGGGGATATCTGGTTTAACCTGGTGTGGAGTCTTCTCCCCATCAGCAACTCTGCTGGAGCTATCTCTGTCATTGTGTGCAGGATGATCCTATCATCAAACAGGAACCAGGACAGTTTGGTCTCAATTGATGCAGTAGGCTGCTCCTTTAAGCCTACCCTCAACATTTGGACCACTCTTTCTGCTAGACCATCAGACAATGGATGGTATGGATCTGTCGTTATGTGCTGAATATCATTGGACTTTAGGAAGTATTCAAATTCCCTGCTGGTAAATGACGTCCCATTGTCCTTGACCAATAATTGGAACGATCACTCTTGCTCCCCATAGTAATATGATGTCGTATACGGTGATCTGGTCTTGCTTGGTCCAGAAAGGCTTCAATCTGGTTTGCCCAAGTTAAAATCCCCAATCAGAGACTTCGTAATCAATGAGGTCAGCCTGGTTCCAATCATTACAGTATAGTACCTCAAAACACCATTCGTAAAACACTCATATCACAGTTCCTGTCTTTAGCAGCTCATAGATTTGACCTCAACTTTGGAACTGCAAGTAGCTTCTGCCTGGAATGTAATATGCCTGAGCTTAAAGGTACTCAGCTTTAATTAAGCTCTTCATGGTTTTATTCTAACATTTTTGGCATGGGACTAACATTAGCTCTTTATTCTAAAGTAACCTAGTTCACTATCATCCCTCTGAATCTATATCCTTTCCTTCTCAGGAGCCAGCCACCTTGCCCAAAGCTCAAAGTAAAACTGATATCAAAAGTCTCCCTCTTTAAGTTACAAAGTTTCATTTAAGCTTAAAAATACCAAGACCTAGAATTCCCTAAAAAACTTTGAGACCCCATTATTTATCTTATTTATTAGTGGTGCACATCAACACATTCATTCCAAAGCCAGATCTTAAAATCTGTTTTCAAAGAAATCACCATCACTACAAACATACTTACAAGTTAATTCTTAAGTTCAGACATACAGCAAACACACAGCTTACTGACTCAAAAACCAGAAGCCCCATCTCACTATAAGTGACATTGAATAGAAATTTATAAATCTCACCATTTACAACACAAATCAACTCATAGTGAAAACAAAGTGTGGAGCTGGAGGAACACAGCAGGCCAGGCAGCATCAGAGGAGCAGGAAAGTTGACATTTCAAGTCTACGTAAAATTATTCTCAGTCGTGTTCCCTGCGACAAAATCCTTTCTCACTAATGTGGTGATCTCTTCCTTTATTTACAACACCATCTACTTCATTTTCCTTTTTGTCCATTCATCCTAAACGTTGAATACCCCTGAATATTCAGCTCGCAGCTATTGTCATCCTGTGGCCATGTCGCTCATAGCATTAGATTATACTTGTTTACTTCCACTTGCCCCGTCAATTCATTTACCGTGCTATAAGTTCTGTATGCACTTGGACAAGAGTGTCTTTAGTTCTGTCTTTTTACTATTTTCACAACCCTTACCCTTATCTGCAAACACACTCTTACACTTGTAAGCCCTGTCCCTTCCTGCCACACTCAGATCGTCAATTCCTTTACTGTTACCTCACTACAAGGATTTAATTTCCTTCACTTCAACTTTCTTCAACCCCATACCTGCCTCATTTGCAGCCTATCATCCTTTTGCTGACCATGAACTAAATTGGCCAAGCCTATTCTAAGAGGTGCGACAAAGTGGCAAGGTAACATCACCTCCCTGATCTATTGCAGTGTTTGCTGTTCAGCCTCCAGATCAATTACAGTGAGCCAAATTTTCTCAAATCATAGACACTGCAAATGTGTTGCCTTGGATTACATCAGAACTCGTGTTCTGCAACCACCACACATTATCTACCCTGCCATCTGTATATTGTTTAACTAATTTTTTTAACTGATTGTTTTAATTAATGCCTGTGGTCCTGCATTTGCTTAAATTCTTATTATTTCAACAAATGCTCTACTTTCCCTGATTGAAATTCCCTATTTAAGATAAATAGGACACACTCATCTGCCAATCTAATGTACTTTACTATTTCATACTAGTAATTAAACATTACAATTACTAAAATTAGCTGAGATCTGAAAGATAAAAGAGAAAAATACCAACGAAGCAGCAACCTATAATCCTGAGATGCTGCAGTTTGACTTTTCCCAGATGGCCAGCTCTGGAGTCATGGACCAGATTAGATAATAGAGCTCCCATAAGCACTGCCCAGTCTCCAGGTCTTTATTCTCTCCCACTCCATTAGATGCTGCTCTGTTTCCACGTTGTTCTCTCTCCACGTGTTTTAGCTCCCACACCGTCTTGGTCCTCCTCTCTTCCACTCTTTTTGATGCTGCTTTAAGACGATGCTTTCTGTCTGTGGACCCTCCTTTCCCCTGCTGTCTTTACATTCATTTAAATCTTAAACAACCATGATGATGCCTTGAGTGATATTTAACTGGCAGTATATCTGCTCTTGACAAATTTGGACAATCTTTATGATCAAATTAAATTCTTTATGAATTGCATCTCATAAATTAATATCTGCCATCTACAGGTAGGGGTCCAGGTTCAATACTTAATTCCCCAATCATTGTATATTGTTCTTCAATTCCTTTAGAAAACAGAAAATGGCTAAAACTTCTTAGCCAGGTGAATTCACAAATGAAAGTAAATGACACAGAGCAAGTCATGCTCACTGTCCAAAATATTTTATTAATATTTGACTGGCAGCAGGTTTTTGAAAAGGATCATTACATTTGTGTTCTGTGCAGACCTTCAGGATGCAATACAGTGCATGAACAACTTAAGTGCCAATTCACCTATGCAGTGCATGGGATATTATCAGAACCAGAAACTGGTGTAATCTCTCATGTTTCAAATCAGGCTAAGGATTCCTGAAATTTAGTTCTGTCAATCACAGGAGCTGAACAGCTTAATACATAAAGACTGGATAGACAGTGTCAAGTGGCTCAATTCCTCACTCCTTAAGGTCTCCTGACTTTCCAAAATGCACATGTCAGTACAGTGACATGAATGATTAGATGTTCTCCACTTAGCTGCATTGTGAATTTTCAGTGACATTCAGATGTTTGCCACGTAAATGACTTTGATATTCCTGTGTCCTGATAGTCGTTTCTGCAGAGTAGGTGGGACTTGTGCATTGGCACTCTGCAGAATTCCCGGCATAGCAGACTCCGAGGGATTTGCCTGGGAATTGAAGATTCCAATGGGCAATTCCACTTCGACTGCAACCCTGTAAATGTATAAATTTAAATTGGAGCATTCAGAGAGTTCTGATACAATTAAGTTAATAGTCACCTAGGAAAAGTGGAAATAAAAGATATAACATTTGGGTAAATGACCATGACCCCCAGATCTCCCAGTCTCCTTACACCCTTATCCCTGAGCCAACACTACTTCCCTCTACTTCCAGACAAAAGTCTCCTCCCATTCCACACTCCCAGACCCAAAATCTCACTTCCCACCCCTCGGGGTCACATGGCCACTCCCCTTCTAGGACCTGCCGACCCACTCTCCCAGTGCCAGACCTGAAACACCCACTCCCCTGCTGCCAGACCTGACAGCCAGTCTCCACACTCCTCCTAGAATCCAAACCTCTCCCTTCTTAAGTGCCCTCTGAAATGACCTCACAAGTTACTCAGTTCAAGGGCAATTAGGGATGGCCAATTAATGTTGACCTTACCATTCCATGCAATAATAAAGAAAAAAGCTAACAATTAGCATTTATATAGTGTCTTTAGCAAAATGTTCCATTTTGTTTCATCGGAACATGACCAAAGAGTGACACTTTAAGGACTGTCATTAAAGGATTAGACCCAGGTAGAGAGTGGAAATGCTGAAGTGAAGATAACAGAATTTAGGGCTTTGGCAGCTCATGGCGTTGCTGCCAATGGTACAGTGATTACACTTAGAAAGTACAAAAGGTTAGAAGTGGAAAGTTGCAGAGATTTGCAGGGTTAGAAACCTGGAAGAGCTAACAGAAATAGAGAGTTGATAACATGGAAGTATTCAAATACAAGGGTGAGCATTTAAAACTATTAACATGTGTCATTATTTCTTAGCTTTGAGCAAAGACAGGCCATTCAACACCTTAAGCTTGTTAATGACTGATCTGTGCATGTACCTCATTGGCCTACTTGTACTGTAATTAATATCCACCAATGTATAAATCTCATATTTAAGATTAAGATTTAATAAGTGGTCCTAGAAATAATATATATTTTGATGGTATCTTCAAAGTTTCATTAGAATCTAGAACAGTTCCTACAAATTAGACTGTAGCTAATGTAACCCCAACTATTTAAAAAGGGAGGTAGAAAAGCAAGAAAGAATTCTAGATTGGTGAGTCTGATGTTGGTAGTGGGAAAGATGTTAAAGCCCATTATCAAGGATTTAAAGCAGAGCACTTAGAAAACAGCGGTAGATTCAGACACAGTCAGCATGCTTGATAAATTACTGGAACTCTTTAAAGAATATAAATAGTAGAGTAGATGGGAGAAATTGATGGGACTTCCAGAAGGTTTTTGACGAAGTCTCACATAAGCAATTAATGTGTAAAATTAAAGCACATGGGATTGGGGGTAGTGCATTGAGATGGATAGAAAATTGGTGAGCAGAAAGGAAATAAAGAGTCAAAATAAAAGGCAATGAATAGCAATGATTAGTGGTGCAGCAGGGATTATTACTAGGAACCCAGCTGTTCACAATAGATGTTATCATTTAGGGAAGGGAGCTAAATGTAATATCTTAAAATTTGCAGATGACACAAAGCTGGGTGGAAGGGTGAGCTTTGACGAAGATGTAGAGATGTAGCAGTGATTTGGACCAGTTGAGTGACTGGGCCAATGCATGGCAGATGCAGTATAATGCGGCTAAATGTGAGGTTATTCACTGTGGTAGCTAAAATAGGAACGCAGGTTATTATTTAAAGGGCTGTAAATTGAGAGAAAGGAATGTACAATGAAATCTGGGTGCTCTGGTGCACCATGCGTTGAAAAAGAAGCAGGCATGTGCAGCAGTCAGTAAAGAAGGTGAACTGTATGTTGACCTTCATAGCAAGAGGAGTCAAATAGAGGAACAAGGGTGTCTTGCTATAATTATACATAGGGCCTTGGCATGGGCACACCTGGAATATTGTGCGCAGTTTGGTCTCCTTATCTGAGGAAGGATGTTCTTGTGATAGAGGGAGTGCAATGAAGTTTTCAAATTGATTCCTAGAATGGAGGGACTGACATATGAGGAGAGTTTGAATAGGTTAGGATTGTATTCACTGGAGTTTAGAAGTTGATGGGGTGGCGGGGGGGGGGGGAGGGGTGGGTGGGGAGAGTTGTGATCTCGTAGAAACCAACTCAGGAAGGATGTTCCTGACTCTTTTTTTTAACCAGAGGCCATATTTAAAGGATAAAGGTAAACCCTTCACGGCTGAGATGAGCAGAAATTTCTTCATCCAGAGAATGAGGAGTTGTGGAATTCATTAGTGCAGCAATACATCATGTTCTCAAGAAAAAGGAGCTCTTCTGGCTCAGAAGATCAAGGGATATTGTGGAGTGTGGGAATTAGGGTATTGAGCTCGATGATCATCCATTATCATAATGAATGGTATACCAGACTCAAGGGGGTGAATGGCCTACTTGTGTTCCTGACATTTTTTGTTTCTGTGATTTTGCTTCTTTGATATGATTTTGGTTTCAGAGGGCTTCTGAGATAACAAAGGATGATTTGACAATCCTGTGATCATCACACTCATTTTCTTGCTGAGATAAAATTACCCATTTAACTTTGCCAATGATTATTGACAAGATAATGGCCTGAAAACAGAGTGGGGTGTCAGGGTGTAGGTGGTGATGATGGGAGCAGATTATTATTGTATTAGACCATTTTTGAAATAGAAAGACACTATGAATTAATGTTTATAAAAATGAGATAAGATGCTTAGTCCCAAACGTTAAAAAGCATTTGCGCCCATATATGCAGATGTGTACATATTCGCACACATGCACTGCATGGAAGTATCCAAACCAGGACCTTGTAGAGCAGTGTGAATAACATAGTGAATAGGTGTGACACATGAATAGTTGATGGCCTAGTGGTCTTATTGCTGGACTGTTAATCCAGAAATCCAGGTAATCTTCTGCAGACCTGGGTTTGAATCCTGCCCTGTGAGATAGTAGAATTTGATTTGATTAAAAATCTGGAACAAAGAGCCTAATGTCAGAAAAAAACCCAACTGGCTCACTAATGTCTTTCAGGGAAGGAAACTGCCATCCTTACCAGGTCTGGCCTACACGTGACTCCAAACCCACAGCAATGTGGTTAACTCTTAAGGATGTGTAATAAATGTTGGCCTGGCTTGCAGGGCCCTCATCCTGCCAACGAATAAAAAAATGTCGTGGAGATTAAACGTACAACGCACAGCTGTGTTTGAGTTGACGTGCTCACTCGAAACTCCATCATCACAGATATTGCATCAATGTTTCATGCCTCATGAATGGACAATCTGGTCTTGTTCCTCATGCCTCTAGTTTCATTGGTTTCCATTAAGGCTGCCTATACTCTTGTGAGAACACAATTTTTATGAAATCATGATGTAATCCTTTTAAATAAACCCTGGCCGAGATCATATAATGTATAAATCATCCTTGGCATTCTTAGACATAAATAAATTCTGGTCATTTTGCATTTAATAACCAGCTGATGAATGTTTTTAAAATCTTGAAAGTCTCAGAGAAACCTCCATTTGGGCTTTTCTAGAGTTCATAGAAATGATCATCTTTCCATATCTCTTACATATCTTGCTCAGAGATTGGTTGGGACAGGGACAGGATTGCCTGAGAGGGTAGTGGAGTCGGCCTCATTAGGTGCATTTAAGCGGCTATTAGATAGGCATATGGATGATAGTGTAAGACAGGGGTGGGGGTTAGATAGACCTTAGGATTAGAGTAAAAGTTCGGCACAACATCATGGGCCGAAGGGTCTGTACTGTGCTGTGCTGTTCTATGTTCTATGCTCTACATCTCTCCTTGGACATTGATTGTGCAGACACATTTTATAAAGAAAACTCATTTATAGAAGCATACAAATAAGAAGGAGGCTAATCTGCCCAGCCTATTCTTTCCTGATAGCACTGCAATTCGTTTCCGTCCTAGTACTCACCCTGTTCCTTTTTGAAAGGTATGGTTTAAACTGCTGATGCCATCCCCAACAGTACATTCCAGTTCATAACCATGCGAATGCAAATCTTTCTTTTCATTCCTTTTCTGATTCTTTTAACAATTGTTTTAAATCTGTGTCTACTGATTATTGACCTTCCAACCAATGAAAGTAATGGTTGCTTTTTGTACATATGATTTTGACCAGGGTACAAAATCATTGTCTGCTTTTTAACCGGCCCCTTTCTCTCTCCTTTGTTTTATAAGGTAATAGTGATTCTCAACATAATTTCATGTCTTTTCTTCATTTTTATTCAACTAAACTCCAAATTTTATGCTTTATATCCTCCCTAAATCCCTATTCTGAAGCAGCAAGGGCACAATGCTTGATCTCTTCCTGCAACTCAGCTTACTGCAAAACTGTTACACTCCTTTCTTTTCCTTTGTCTTGTGTCTGCCTTGTCTCAATGAGTCATTCACTAACCTTTCAGAAAAACATAGGGCAAGCTCCACTCTGGATACTACCCCATATACCCAAGGTGATAAATCCAGTGAATTTCTGCTCCAGAGACACCACCACCTTTAGCCCTGTTACCCCCTCATGTGCATTTGAAAGGAACTGCGAAGCTGGTTAAAGGAAAGCAAAGGATTTCTCCTCAAGGCACTGACGAATGCTCATCACTAAAGCAAATGACCTGGTTAATAACCTCATTGTTATCTGTGGGACTTTACCATGTGTGAAGTGGCTGCTATGTTGCACCCACTGCAACAGTCGTTTCGCTATGTGTAAAGAGTTTTGGGGAGTTCCAAGACATGAATATAAAAGCCTATTTTTATTTTCTTCCTCACAAGCCAGATACTACTGCAAACCTTTCTGAGTTAACTTATCACTTCAATTTCAGGGATAATGGGAACTGCAGATGCTGGAGAATTCCAAGATAATAAAATGTGAGGCTGGATGAACACAGCAGGCCAAGCAGCATCTCAGGAGAACAAAAGCTGACGTTTCGGGCCTAGACCCTTCATCAGAGAGGGGGATGGGGAGAGGGAACTGGAATAAATAGGGAGAGAGGGGGAGGCAGACTGAAGATGGAGAGTAAAGAAGATAGGTGGAGAGAGTGTAGGTGGGGAGGTAGGGAGGGGATAGGTCAGTCCAGGGAAGACGGACAGGTCAAGGAGGTGGGATGAGGTTAGTAGGTAGATGGGGGTGCGGCTTGGGGTGGGAGGAAGGGATGGGTGAGAGGAAGAACCGGTTAGGGAGGCAGAGACAGGTTGGACTGGTTTTGGGATGCAGTGGGTGGGGGGGAAGAGCTGGGCTGGTTGTGTGGTGCAGTGGGGGGAGGGGACGAACTGGGCTGGTTTAGGGATGCAGCAGGGGAAGGGGAGATTTTGAAACTGGTGAAGTCCACATTGATACCATTAGGCTGCAGGGTTCCCAGGCAGAATATGAGTTGCTGTTCCTGCAACCTTTGGGCGGCATCATTGTGGCAGTGCAGGAGGCCCATGATGGACATGTCATCTAGAGAATGGGAGGGGGAGTGGAAATGGTTTGCGACTGGGAGGTGCAGTTGTTTGTTGCGAACTGAGCGGAGGTGTTCTGCAAAGCGGTCTCCAAGCCTCCGCTTGGTTTCCCCAATGTAGAGGAAGCCGCACCGGGTCTTGACTGCGTCTCCCGTATTTCCCGCAACACATCCCTCACACCCCGCCCCCGCCACAACTGCCCTAAGAGGAACCCCCTCGTTCTCACACACCACCCTACCAACCTCCGGATACAACGCATCATCCTCCGACACTTTCGCCATTTACAATCCACCCCCACCACCCAAGACATTTTTCCATCCCCACCCCTGTCTGCTTTCCGGAGAGACCACTCTCTCCGTGACTCCCTTGTTCGCTCCACACTGCCCTCCAACCCCACCACACCCCGCACCTTCCCCCGCAACCGCAGGAAATGCTACACTTGCCCCCACACCTCCTCCCTCACCCCTATCCCAGGCCCCAAGATGACATTCCACATTAAGCAGAGGTTCACCTGCACATCTGCCAATGTGGTATACTGCATCCACTGTACCCGGTGTGGCTTCCTCTACATTGGAGAAACCAAGCGGAGGCTTGGAGACCGCTTTGCAGAACACCTCCGCTCAGTTCGCAACAAACAACTGCACCTCCCAGTCGCAAACCATTTCCACTCCCCCTCCCATTCTCTAGATGACATGTCCATCATGGGCCTCCTGCACTGCCACAATGATGCCACCCGAAGGTTGCAGGAACAGCAACTCATATTCCGCCTGGGAACCCTGCAGCCTAATGGTATCAATGTGGACTTCACCAGTTTCAAAATCTCCCCTTCCCCTGCTGCATCCCTAAACCAGCCCAGTTCGTCCCCTCCCCCCACTGCACCACACAACCAGCCCAGCTCTTCCCCCCCACCCACTGCATCCCAAAACCAGTCCAACCTGTCTCTGCCTCCCTAACCGGTTCTTCCTCTCACCCATCCCTTCCTCCCACCCCAAGCCGCACCCCCATCTACCTACTAACCTCATCCCACCTCCTTGACCTGTCCGTCTTCCCTGGACTGACCTATCCCCTCCCTACCTCCCCACCTATACTCTCTCCACCTATCTTCTTTACTCTCCATCTTCGGTCCGCCTCCCCCTCTCTCCCTATTTATTCCAGTTCCCTCTCCCCATCCCCCTCTCTGATGAAGGGTCTAGGCCCGAAACGTCAGCTTTTGTTCTCCTGAGATGCTGCTTGGCCTGCTGTGTTCATCCAGCCTCACACTTCAATTTCAGGGGTGGCCTGTACTGGGCAGTGAATACTTAATCTGCATTTCTTACCATATCAAAATTTTAAAAATTGACAGGATATATCCCTGCAGAACCAGATACCGGAAACCAATTGTTCCTTCTCAAACACAGACGATGCTTGTAAAGAGTAGAACCTCATGGGGAAAACAGTGCATCTCTCAGGGTCTACACCAACCAGGGAATTATAACTGGTTCAGTGGTACATCTCATTATATTCTTCATTTGCACATTGCAATGGTATGTTGCATGGGTGCACCAGTGACTGCAAATTAAACCAAAGGCATGGCTGTATTTATATAAAATAATTACAATCATCATATTTACCCAGCATTTTACAAACATGTTGAAGTCTGAACACGCATTATTTTCCTTGCTCCTAACGTGCTCACCTACAAGCTGGTGATAACCTATAAATACAATGCAAACCTGTAATATTTTACATGAGTGTCTATTCTTTATATTGGACTTGGAATGGCAGCAATCTACTTAATATTGACAGTAAGTCTTGCCTCTACTCAAATCCCCATATGCATTATCCATCAGCAGCAACATTCCTAACAAATGATTTCCTCCCTTCTTCTTACCGAGAATTACTGAACCAATTTCTCCCCCTTAAATTCTGTAAAGTTCCAAATCTCTCTCTGTAAATTGAGCGTATGATCCATACAGTCAGTTCAGCACTTAACTGAGAGTCCTGCGCTGTTGGAGCTGGTGCCTCTATTCAATGAAATGCTAAATCTGTTAACCTGAGTGGTCATGGTATCATGTGATTCACTATATTTGAAACGCTTTGAAATGTTTCTGAGAGATGGCATCAAGTTAATTTAGTTATATGGAAATGTTAAAGAGCAGATCAATATAACAGTCTCTGTAGCTCAAAGCTTCTATAATAGCCATCAACCTGAGCTTTACTGCATCCGAATGAAGATGACATGCAGGAACTTTTCCTATACTGTGTACTTTCCCATACCTAATATCTCCCATTTTCAGTTTTGCCTCAGTTTATCTGCTACTGAACCATTCATCCATTCCTTTGTTAACTCTACATTTCACTATTTTAACTCTGTCAAGGTTAACCCCACATAAACTTAAACTTCTCCAAAAATATCAACTCACGTCAAGTCCCATTTTCCTATCAATCTGTGCTTGCTGACTTCTGTTGGCTCTAGGTCCAGCAGTGCTGCAAATTTAAAATATTTATCCAGTTTTAAAAATCCTTTCAAAGCTTTGTCATTCTGTAGACACCAACTAGCCCATAAACAGTGGAGTGGGTAAGTGATTTTTGCCCAACCTCCCGTCTTCCAGTGGTAATTTGTGCGGGATTATAATTTCAGCAGTGCAACTTGGCCTGTGATATTTTCACTGAGTAATTCAAGGGGCCCTGTCACAGCTGTACACAGCGCACAGTCATAAAAAGCTGGGAATTAAATCGGCGATTAAACTGAGACTCAGATACCTGTTGCCTGCAACTGGACAGTCCATATATTGTTATATAAAGTGGATTGGTTGTTAACAAGGAAATTGAAATGTAAGGTAAGAGCCAAGAGGAAGATAAGCGTTTTATTTTATGTGCAGCAAACTGTTTTCTGCTGAAAGGGTAAGGGAAGCAGATCCATTAGTTCCCTTGCAAAGGATTTATTCTTAAAGAAGTTTTAGGGAAAAGGGGCAAGAGAGTGAGACTAATTGGACAGCTCTTTCAAAGAGCTGTGGCCAAATACCTTCTTTACTGTTGATTCTCTGACTTGTCAGCCTGCAGCCTTCACTGATCCCATCTGCGTAGTATGTATCCATCAAATGTGACTCAATGATGAAGAACTCATGGCTGGACATTTTATGACAGATAATAATGGGAGCAATTTCACACTTTGCAAAGAACAACAGCACACAAGGCTTAACAGTTCCAGTGCCCCATCAGAGAAAGGAGCCATCATCACTCTTACTTGGCCTAGACTTTAAAGCTGATTCCAAGCTGATCTGAGAGAACCATTTGGTCCATAGAGTACCAGGGTGTTTGAGACAGCTCTCCAATTAGCCCAATTCCACGCCTCTTTCCCCATAATCTTTTTAATTCATCAAGTTTCCTTTTGAAAGTTGTTGAATCTGATTCAACCACCCACTCAAACAGTGTAATTATAGATCATAACAATTTGCTGCATAAAAAGAAAATCCCTATCAATCTCCAGGGCCTATTTTGCCCATTACCTTACATAGAACATAGAACATAGAACATAACAGCACAGTACAGGCCCTTCGGCCCTCGATGTTGTGCCGACCTGTCATACCGATCTGGAGCCCATCGAACCTACACTATTCCATGTACATCCATATGCTTATCCAATGACGACTTAAATGTACCTAAAGTTGCCGAATCTACTACCGTTGCAGGCAAAGCGTTCCATTCCCTTACTACTCTCTGACTAAAGAAACTACCTCTGACATCTATCCTATATCTTTCACCCCTCAATTTAAAGCTATGCCCCCTCGTGCTCGCCGTCATCATCCTGGGAAAAAGGCTCTCCCTGTCCACCCTATCTAACCCTCTGATTATTTTATGTCTCAATTAAGTCACCTCTCAACCTTCTTCTCTCTAATGAAAACAGCCTCAAGTCCCTCAGCCTTTCCTTGAAAGACCTTCCTTCCATACCAGGCAACATCCTCGTAAATCTCCTCTGCACCCTTTCCAAAGCTTCCACATCCTTCTTATTATGCGGTGACCAGAACTGTACACAATACTCCAAGTGCGGCCACACCAGAGTTTTGTACAGCTTCACCATAACCTCTTGGTTCCGGAACTCGATCCCTCTATTAATAAAAGCTAAAACACGTATGCCTTCTTAACAGCCCTGTCAACCTGGGTGGCAACTTTCAAGGATCTGTGTACATGGACACTGAGATCTCTCTACTCATCTACACTACCAAGAATCTTACCATTAGCCCAGTACTTTGCCTTCCGGTTACTCCTACCAAAGTGCATCACCTCACACTTGTCCGCATTAAACTCCATTTGCCACCTCTCAGCCCAGCGCTGCAGCTTATCTATGTCTCTCTGCAACCTACAGCATCCTTCGTCACTATCCACAACTCCACCAACCTTAGTGTCATCTGCAAATTTACTAACCCATCCTTCTCCGCCCTCATCCATGTCATTTATAAAAATGACAAATAGCAGTGGACCCAACACCGACCCTTGCGGTACACCACTAGTAACTAGTCTCCAGGATGAACATTTCCCATCAACTACCACCCTCTGTCTTCTTTCAGCAAGCCAATTTCCGATCCAAACTGCTATATCTCCCACAATTCCATTCCTCCACATTTTGTACAATAGCCTACTGCGGGGAACCTAATCGAACGCCTTGCGGAAATCCATATACACCACATCAACCGGTTCACTCTCATCTACCTGTTTGGTCACCTTCTCAAAGAACTCAATAAGGTTTGTGAGGCATGACCTTCCCTTCACAAAACCGTGCTGACTATCCCTAATCAATATATTCTTTTCTAGATGATTATAAATCCTATCCCTTATAACCTTTTCCAACACTTTAACAACAACTGAGGTAAGGCTCACTGGTCTATAATTACCAGGGTTGTCTCTACTCCCCTTCTTCACTAGCTTCAAAATCTCCCCTTCCCCCACTGCATCCCAAAACCAGCCCAGGTCTTCCCCTCCCCCCACTGCATCACAAAACAGCCCAGCTTGTTCTCTCCCGCCACTGCATCCCAAAACCAGCCCAGCCCATCCCCAACTCCCTAACCTGTCCTTCCTCTCACCGATCCCTTCCTCCCACCTCAAGCCGCACCTCCATTTCCTACGTACTACCTCATCCCGCCTCCTTGACCTGTCCGCCTTCCCTAGACTGACCTATCCCCTCCCTACCTCCCAACCTATACTCTCCTCTCCACCTATCTTCTTTTCTCTCCATCTTCAGTCTGCCTCCCCATCTCTCCCTACTTATTCCAGAACAATCTCCCCATCCCCCTCTCTGATGAAGGGTCTAGGCACGAAACATCAGCCCCCGTGCTCCTGAGACGCTGCCCGGCCCGCAGCGCTCATCCAGCCCCACACCCTGTTAACATGAATATAATAGTTGTTTTGCTGAATTGCCTTTCCCAAGGATGAGTTTATGGGATGCTGCCTATATTGGAACAGTTGTCATTAGTGATTAAACAATACATTACCTTGTTATGTGTCTCAGTACAGTAAAATTTTGCTAATTCTTATTTCTGTTGTATTTTAACTGTGTTGTAAGAATAACGTGTGTTTTGATTAAAGCTTGGTGTTGGACCACTCGAATCACATCTGGAATATAGCACCTTTTACTTGCCTTTTCAAAAAAAAAGGAGTTAGGGTCTAGGCTATCTCCACAGTATACTGTGGCGGGTGATCTGGTCTGGTCTGTTCTGAACATCTATATCCTCTGGTCACTGAGTGTTATGCCATTAGAAACAGCTTCTGCTTAATAACCCTATCAAACTCACTCATTAAGAATAATCTTTTATCCCAACATTCAGACAGGTAGTATTGAAAAATAAAGGGAGTAGCAATTGCTCATGGTAACAAAATAGAATGGGTTGAGACATGAGCAGCCTCGTTAAGGATTGGTTTTCTAAGCAAGGTGTCTAAAGTGGGAAAGTAACCTGATTTAAAACAATTTCAGATCATCTTCATTGCATTTTTCTCTTTTCTTATTTTCCAGAAAAGCAGATGAAACCATCTATTGAAATGTTCTGGAAGTACAAAGGAATCAAATGAGAAGCTAACATAAAGAAAACTGGAGTAGGGACATATCATGAATTATACAGACAAGCACGTTACAGGACCTCGCTTTAATAGTTAGAGTTTCAAGGACAGTTTTGATTTTAGACCCACAGAACAATTCAGCATCATTTATTGAGCAGGTGAGTGCTGTTGAAAGCTTTTCACTCACAAACCCCTCGAGCACAAGGGGATGGCTTTGCACAGTTTCATTCTCTGGGTCTCACTAGCCTCATTGATGAATGCTGCTGGAGTTTATGCTGACTGCTGGCTCATTGAAGGGGAGAAAGGATTTGTGTGGCTGGCCATTTGTAGCCAAAACCAACCACCATACGAATCCATTCCTCAGCACATCAACAATACCATAGTGGACCTCCGGCTGAATGAGAACAAGATCAAAAGTGTCCAGTATTCCTCGCTCAATAGGTTTGGTAACCTGACAGAACTCAATCTGACCAAGAATCAGATTTCTTACATTGAGGATGGAGCCTTCTCCGCACAGTATAACCTGCGTGTTTTGCAACTGGGATTCAATAAACTTCGGAACATCACTGAGGGAATCCTGCGGGGGCTGGGCAGGCTCGAATATCTCTATCTCCAGGCCAATCTTATTGAGGTGGTGAGCCCCAATTCCTTTTGGGAATGTCCCAATGTAATGAACATTGACCTGTCCATGAACCGGTTGCAGACCTTGGAAAGTTCCACCTTCCTGGGCCTCGGCAAACTCACCACTTGTGAACTCTATGGCAATCCGTTTTATTGCTCCTGTGATCTGCTGGGCCTCCTGAAATGGCTAGTACAGTTCAACAACACCACCAGGAGTTATGACAGAACTCAATGTACATCTCCTTCAGATTTTGCAGGGTATCTTTTACTGAACCAGGGCCAGGCCAGTTCCAAGGATGCCTTGAGTGTACTCGCTTCAATGTGTAATGAAGATCTTGACACTGTTGATCCCAGGTTTATCTTCACACAGAAGCCCTCAACTACTACTGTCCCAGAAAGTCCCTGTGAAGCTGAAGATTGTCCATCAGGTGAAGAGTCTACACCATTAATATCCTTTCAGACCCACATCATGAATGTCGACAATACGCCAATAATAAAATTAAAAGAGATCACCTACACAACAGCAACTCTTCTGGTCCATATTCCACTCCCTAATAGGAAAGAAAACATTCTGGTACAATATAACAACAGCATGTACACAGACATAAAGAACCTAGCCACAGAAAAGGAGGAAATTAAAATTGAAGAATTAATTCCCCATACAAATTACACATATTGTGTGACTTCCATTCAAAATTCACTGAGATACAATGAAACTTGCGTCACCTTCTCTACAAGGGCTAAGGCCAAAGCAAAACCATTGCCTGCCACTTCCAATACCACTCATTACATCATGACCATTCTCGGTTGCCTCTTCGGGGTAGTCATAATCTTGGGTGTGATCTATTACTGTCTGCGTAAAAAAAAAGAGGAACAAGTAAAGAACAAGAAATCAGGAAATGCAAAGAAGACAATCATAGAGCTGAAATACGCCCCAGAGTTGGAGACCATCACCATCACCCAAATGGCACAGAAGCCAGTCCCACCCTCCGACATGATGTCATCCAGGATGCCTTTCCTGCCTTCAGCGGGGGATCTGGAAGAGTACAATCTCCGGGAGGTGATTGAAAGTCCGAAGCTCAGTCGAGGAAACTATATGGATGTGAGGTCAGGTGAACATCAATATCACAGAGACATCCTCGAGAGTATGTTTGGAGAGAGTCAGGACTCTGCTGCTGAAATATCAACCATAGCAAAAGAAGTGGATCAAGTGAACCTGATCATCAATAATTGTATTGATGCTCTGCAAACAGAGTCCAGTTCCTTCAGAGGCCCCAATGCTAGGACCTTGGCTTCAGTGGAACCCCAGGACTTCTTGGTTTCTGAACAGTCCCAGAGCAAGTCAGGGTTCCTGTCCCCTATTTACCGGGAAAGTTACCATCCACTAAAGAGACACAGCAGTATGGATGCAGCAACCAAATGCCCCAGCATCTCTTCCAACTGCTCCGTGCGCAGCCCTCGATCAGTGCATTCTGAGATTTATGCTGGCCCCAGGTACAAATCAGAGGCGAAATACATTGAAAGGACCTCTCCAACACGCAGTGCCATCCTGAGCGGAACCCCATGTCGAATTGTGAGATCAGAAACAGCGCAAATACAGCCCTATAGTGATCACTCGCACCTCTATGCCGGCTTGCAACATGGAGAGCGAAAGCAGATGAGGAGTCCAAGCCCATGTGTCCTTGAAGCCCTCCCAAGATCTCGATCCAGGAGAAATTTGGCCTACACTCAGTTCTCCCCCCAGTACCACAGCGTCAGCTATGCCTCCAGCCCAGAATACTCCAGCAAACCCTCTAAGGGGGTCTGGGAGCGATACAAACCTCATGAGAAGTGGCACAGGAAGGATGAATACCTCGCTGCAGGATATGCACTGAGGAAGAAAGTGCAATTTGCAACAGATGAGGACTTGCATGATATTCTAGATTACTGGAAAGGAGTTTCCAGCCAGCACAAATCTTGACTCCTCATTCATCAAGACAAAATTGGACCAAAAAAATTAAAATATCTGTTTTTACCTAATTATATTAACTTCTTAAAAAGGACTGAATGCACTAAGAATTCTTGAAACTGAACTCTGAAACTTGTGTAAAGGATTTCCCTTTTTCTCTCTCGCTATATATATATATATATATATATATATACATATATATAATATATATATGCATATATATATGATATATAATAAAAAGGAAATCCAATGACTTGGAATATTGGATATTATTTATCGCATGACTCTGTCCTGTGACTGTGACTCACTGTAGTGTACATGGGGCATTGTTCGTTGTACAATGTACACCGTGACTGGACTGTGCCGTGTAATTGTAGCTCACACACCGCTCACACCTTGCATTGTACAGTAATATTTACCAGTAAATCTTCCCCTTTATCCCTGCAGTTCTGTACAGATAAATTTCTATATTTGCAATGATGTTTCTGGATTTTTTTGCCTGTTTGTATCAGGTTTTAATTGCAGATTTTACAGAATAGTCTGTTTGGTTCCCAGTGAATGTCTGACAACTGGCCCTGATCATTGGATAAAACTGGACTGGTGAAAGAAATGCACTGAGTGGTTTCTTCTGTCACATTCTCTTTCTGTCTCATTGGTCCAAGTAATGGGTTTTCTCATCGACAATGAAATTTTCAACTGCAAATGGAGCAAAGGAAAGAAAGCAAAAGAGACAGAGAGAAAGCGCTAGAAAGTACAAATGCAAAGAAACAGAGGAAGTTAGAGAGGAACTAAATATGAAATAAAAATAATTAAATAAAGGAAAACAACACTTGTATTTCTGTAGTGTCTTTCCCAGACATGGGGTGCTATAAAAATATTTTACAGCCAATGGCATATTTTGAAGAATGGCTATAACTGAGGTGTGGTTTGTTGAACTTCCCTCTACCCCAAGTGTTAATTCTTCATGTCCAGGCCTAGACAATTACTGCTTCAGGAAATTTGATTTTAGGGCATATTACAGCAGTAGTCAGTCTTGTTGTCATCTCCCAAACCCACTACTTGGACGTGCATTTACGTGGCTGCCTCATCAATCACATCAGAGTAGGCGACATTAAGTCTATCAATGTCTACAACAGTTTCCTTTTGCCCTTCTCTCTCAGACAAGCCTTTCACTGAAACAAACGAAACAACCATGTGGTTCAAAAAAATGCAGCACTGTTATTATTTAAGTACTAATGACTCATTTGTTCAAAGTTTTGAACACTATGATCACAGACACAGAGATGAATTAAAATCAGATAACACTGAATCCATTCCAGTTCAGTGCCAGACACTTATGTAACACAGAATCCATTCACATTGCACCAAGAAAGATGAAATTTGCAAGCAAGACGTTTCCAATGTATTTATTTTAAATAGCTAACACCCGCAACTGGAGTACTTCTTTTTGCTAACAGCAATGGGAAATGTGTATGGATTGTTAATAAATGTTGAAAAATACAGAGAACAGCTAAGCCTGGGAAAACAGTTGGTAGAAGTTATAAAAAGAAAGTATGAGAAGGAATCTACAAAGGATATGAAAATCAGCATTAAAAAAATTGTATAAAAAAGCAGGTGGTCAGTAGCAATGTGGATCCACTCGAAAATACTTGATAATTCTGACTTGGATGAAAATAAGGAAATGGAAGACATGCTAAATCATTAAAATCGAAATTTTGTGTAGAGAAAATGGTCAGCTAATAATGAATCAAGGCAATGACTCGCCAACATTAACGTAAGCAAAATAACAGAATGAAGAAAATAACAATGGTGAAGAGTGTCACATTCTCAGGACCAGGAAGGATTCTACCCCAGATGTTCGAAGAAAGTTAGAACATTGCAGTCAACCTAATAATTTTCCAAAGTTCTCTTGGTTCAGGAACTATTTTCCTTTAGTCTGGAAAACTGTGTATGTTATTTCAGAAAGATATGAGGGAAACCTGTAACATATACAACAGATGCGAACATCAGTGTTGTGAAATTACTGGAGTCTATACTTAGGCTTAGAGTGAACACCTTGAACATTTTCAGCAGATCAGATATAGCCGCCATGAACTCGTAAAAGCAAGAACACATCTGATGAAACAATTGATTTTTATGGACAGGTGACCAGGAACGTTAACAAGCACAAATCTATCAATGTGAGGCTGGATGAACACAGCAGGCCAAGCAGCATCTCAGGAGCACAAAAGCTGACGTTTCGGGCCTAGACCCTTCATCAGAGCCTCTCTGATGAAGGGTCTAGGCCCGAAACGTCAGCTTTTGTGCTCCTGAGATGCTGCTTGGCTTGCTGTGTTCATCCAGTCTCACATTTTATTATCTTGGAATTCTCCAGCATCCGCAGTTCCCATTATCTCTCACAAATCTATCAATACTATTTATATGGGCTTCAAAAAGGCATCTGATAAAAGATCTCCCTATGAGTCAATTAAAGTTAAACCTCATAGAATTGAAGACATATTATTGATTTGTCCTTGTATTGGGAGACAGAATGTAGGGACAATGTGCAAGTACACTAATTGTTAGGATGTGGTGCCCTAGAATAATCTGTGTTGGGGCCACAATTATTCATTGTATTTAATAAGGACATACATAATGGAATAGGAAGCCACATCTTCAAATTTGCTGATGGCATGCAGATGCATTTTGTATGACAACCAGTGCAAGCAGAAACTTAAAATTGCAAAGAGATGTTAATAGATTACTTGAAAAGACGTATCTGTGGCAAAGGCATACTGTTGCTCCTATGTTCCTGAATCAGACAAAGCTGTTTAAACCAGACCAGATAAAACCTTTCGGCCATGATGAGCCAAAAGAGCTTCTTTTCTAAATTTTACAAATCCGCCACAGATTTATAACCAGGTGTTCACAGTTGCCCAAATAGCCATGGCTGATTACTTTTTCCTATTTTTGGTCCCCCAACATTCCAACATTTCTAATTGCTTCTCCATTGTTGTTCTTCCTCTCCATTTTGCCTATAACAACAAAATTAAGACTCATGGTATGGCAATGCAGTCACATTCATGTATTTGTGCCTACCAGCAGTTGCCATAACATATGGGAACACTATTGTCTTCCACAACTTTCAAAATGAGTCATTTCTTTGCTTTATAGCACTTTTAAGTTTCCACTGTTTTCCTGTTTCACGATCCTGTGGTGAGAAGACCCTGAGCTGATATAATCATACCTAATGGATCAATGAGGGAGCATTTAACCATTGTACATTAAGATTTACTGGATATATCCACACAAATCTAGGGAAGGAAAGGGTCATGTAAGTGAATAAGGGCTGCTCCTTCTTATTATTTGTATGTTTATTGTTCTGTGGTAAATCCATCATCCAAAGAAGGGTTAAACCTACAAGTTTTGATAGAGCTCTCAAGTAAACAATTTCTTGTGGAATTACTAATTTTTGACTTCTAAACTTGCCTCAATTCTTTCATATCCTGAGAGCATTGTGTTAAAGAAAGATATGCCTCAAGCGATCAATTATGAAATTTAGCAGTGACTATGCTTGGATTTTGGACCCTTGGTTACAGACAGTAGCGTGGTGGTGTGGGAAGCTGGGCAGCTGGATATCTTCTGCAATCCTAATTCTGTTCTCTCTCAATATCCCTGTGAAACCTGTTCAGAAGAAGGCCACTGGATGTTAATGGACGGAATTATTTTGGCTTAATTTCTTCCCCAACTCGACTTTCCCTCCCCCTTTTACAGTTCAGGGTAACATGATAAATCAAACAGCTGAGCTGGGGGGTTGGTTTTACATGACTGTCAGGAATGTTGCCATTTTCTCTTGACAAGGGAATTGAACATGATATTCAGAAACCTTCAGTTCGATTTTTCAACTTAAGGAATGGAAAATGGTGCTGGGTGCAGGGAAAACTGCAAAATGATTGCAGAATTTAGAATAATTTCATTTAATTTGATTTAATTTAATTTCAGTCATCATCTACAGGGAGTGCCAAAACACTGCTATGTAGTGTCCTTAATGGGAAAAAAAAGTATTAAAGAGCATTTTATAAACATGATATCAAGCCACAAATAGAGGAAACTGGGCAGCTAACAAAATTCCTAGCTGAAGCGGCAGATTTTATGGAGAGCATCAAGAAGGAGAGCGATGTGGTGAGGTTTAGAGAGCAAATTACAGAGCTCAGTGCTGAGGGAACCAAATATGAGGCAGTTCCTCAAAACTACAGGGTAAGTCAAAATCTGACCTTGGGTTTTAAATGATTGCAAGTTGCTCAAAGGAAAACTCATGAGGTCAAAAATCTGACAGTGTTAAGGTCCCAGGAAAAGAAAGAGTTAAAACAGGGAGCCAGAATAACAAGTTTAGATTTGAGCAAGGAGAGAAGTAGAGGCATTGATAGGTAATACATAAAATGCGCTGAAAAGCAGGAAACACGAGCATTGTCTTGCAGTGCACTGGCTTCCGTTCAAATGTTCTACCAGCAATAAAACAAATGAAGCACAGCACATGTGTCACACACCAGGTTAGTAAACAGCTCCTCAGAGCGCAGTACAATGATGGAATAATTGCAGTGGGGTGTTTTATCTCCAAGACTTGTCATCGACAATTGTAACAATTAATAACTCATTCACCACATAAAAAAGCATTTGTCGTGGCTGCTACAATAAGTTCCCTCCTGGTGTAATGCTGCCAGATGGTGTCTTTCTTTGCAGCTGTGTACAATGAAAGGGAGCAAGAGACGTTACAACAAGTGCGGACTCAGCAAGCCTGGAGGAGAGTGGGACAAGGGAACAGGGATCACGCAGAGATAACAAAAATAGTTCCTCCTTGTCTGACATTGTGAAGAAATGAGCCAGGAATGTTAATTCAGTAATGTTAATTTCTCTCCTGTGGAAGGTTATTTTTCCTATAAAGGGTGCTGCATGAAGGTTCCACACTGACAGATATAATCAGACCACACTCTCCATTTGTTTACAACAGGGTCATGGTTTCAGACTGGAAGAATGTAAACGAAGGACTCTGGCCTGGTGGGAGAGCTAAAATCTCCCTTTGTCATGAGATGGAAAAGGCAATTAAGATTCTGTGTAGTTCCTGAGAGAAGGGAAACTAAATTAAGCAAGTTAGTTATGAAATGAATTAAAGGACTTGCAATTGTGTAGTGTCTTACTCAATTTCACAATGTCCCAAAATGTTTTACAGCCAATGAAATACCTTTGGAGTAAATAGTATAATGTAGGAAAAACAACAGTCGATGTGCACACAGCAAGCTCCCGCAAACAATGTTACAATGACAAGATCATCTCTATTGTGTGACGTTAGTTCTTGTTAATTAACATTGGGTGGGAAATGTGGCATAATTGTTTCTTCAAAATAGTTCACAGCGATCTGTTACTTCTATTTGTGAGAGCAGGCCCGACCTCAATTTACCATCTGACCTGAAACACCACACCTCTGACAAAGCAGGGCAGCCTCAGTAATGCACTCAGAGTACCAATCTGGATAGTCTGAAATGTGACTAGAAAGAACAATCTTCAACCTCAGTGAAACAGCTGTTATACACTTACATGACAGTTATCAACATTGATGGAGCGAAGTTGCCCAATCTTTTTTTTTATTCATTCACGGGATGTGAGCATCACTGGCTAGGCCAGCAATAATTGGTCCAAAGGCAGTTAATGGTCAAACATTTCTGTGAGTGCGTAGGCCAGACGAGGTAAGGATAGCCGATTTCCTTCCCTAAATAGAGAATGGTTATTTTAATCTCAATTGACAATGGATACATATTGGGCTCACTTTTAACTCCAGACTTTTTTGAAATTGAATTCGAAGTTCAACATCTGTTATGATGGGATTCAAACCCAATTCCCTCGAACATTAGCCTTGGTCAATGCAAAAGAAGAGAATTATTTGGTAAGTTGCTGGGTAATTGTTTTCCTCCGTTTTCAAGCTGCATTGAGGAACGGTCTAGCTCCTTTTTTTATAGAGACAGTCAGAATGACCACATACACAGGAAGTACCATTGGTTTGATCAGCTGGTGCACCAGGACGTAAAGTCATAGAGATGTACGACACAGAAAAAGGCCCTTCAGCACAACTTGTCCATGATGACCAAATATGATAAATTAACTTAACCCCATTTACCAGCATTTGGCCCATATCCCTTAAAAGCCTTCCAATTCATGTACCCATCCAGATGTCTTTTAAATGCTGTACTTGTACCAGCCTCCAATACATCCTCAGGCATTATGGTTTCAAGTCTTGAACATCAGCTATGGTCTGTGAGGCTGAGAATTATGATTACACCATGTTTTTAGATGTGGTCACCCTGCAATGTAATGAAGTACAGTCCAAGAGGGAATGGGTGTCCATCAGTCAGAAGAAGTGAGGCAAGCAGGTAGACAGGAAAACCCCAGAGTGCATCTCATTAAAAGTAGTTTTTCTGCGCTGGCACATATCAAGAGTAACAGTTCCACTAGGGAATGCAGCCTGAGCCCAGCTGCATAATGAAGGGAGCAGATAGAGTGGGAAAACTATAGTTATAGGGCAGCCAACAGTGTGGGGTGCAGGTAGACATATCTGCAGTCACTGACACAACTCCAGGATGGTGTGTTGCTTTTCTGAGGCCAAAGTCAAGTACATCATTGAACAGCCGCAGATTATTCAGAAGGGAGAGGATGAACAGGTAGATAGTAGTTCACACTGGAACGAATGACATGGATAGAAAAAGAGTTGAGGTCCTGCAATAAGGATTTAGGGAGCTAAGTAACATCAAAAAGCAGGGCTTCAAAAAGTACAGTCTCTAGATTAGGGTCTAGGCCCGAAACGTCAGCTTTTGTGCTCCTGAGATGCTGCTTGGCCTGCTGCGTTCATCCAGCTTCACACTTTGTTACCCTATTGTGTACCTGCTTAGGAATAGGTGGATAGATCAGATAAATAATTGGCTGAAGTATTGGTGCTGGTGGTGGTGGTGGTGGGGGGGGGGGGGGGGGGTGGGGGTGCGGTGGTGCAGGAGGTGGGGCTGGTAATGGTGGTGATAACTGCAGATTCCTTGTTTACTGGGTCTGTGTCTGGGTAAAGTGGGATCAAGTCCAAGAGTTACATCTGAACCAGAATGGGACCAACATCCTTGAGGGGAGTTTCACTTGTGCTGTTGGTGACAGCTTAAACTAATTTGGCAGGGGGTTGGGATACAAAGTGGAGGTGTAGAAGGGTGCGATTTACAGAAGAAAAGCCAAGTCAGGCTTGAAGGCAAAATGTGTATAGTCAAGTTAAAGAACAAGGGACCGTATCAAGGTATTTATTTTCATGCAAGGGGTCCTGTGAATGATGCAGCTGTGTTGAGGATGTTGTTTAACACATGTAAATATGTAGTTGTTTCTATCACGGAGACGTATTTGGGGGAGGGGTAGGACTTGAAGCTAATTATTCTAAGGGTATTGCATCTTCAGGTGAGATGAAGTGGGGAAAACGGTCTTGTGTAAAAGATGGGATGGTATTGCAATATTGATCAAAAGTGTCAATTATTAGATTAAAGAGCGATGATATTTCAGAATCCTCAAATGAAGCTATATGTGTAAAAATGAAGCACTAAAAGTTGGCAATCACTTTGATGAGAGTGTACAATAAACACCCCTGTTGGGGAGACAGAAGTGCAGATGTGTTGGTAAATTTCAGAGAAGTGTAAACATAATAGGATAAGAATAGCTGGGAATTTCAACATCCCCTAGTATTACCAGGGATAGGCTTAGTGTGAAAAGCTTAGGGGGTGTTTGATTCTTAAAAGGCATTCTGGGGAGCTTTTTAGCCAGCATGTAGAAATTGTTACAAGAGAAGAAATGATATTGGACCTAGTTTTAGGGAATGAAGCAGACAATGGAAGTGTCAATAGTGAGGATTTCGGCAATAGTGACCATAACTCATTAAGAGTTAAGTCAGTTATGGAAAAGGAAAAAGATGGATGGGAAGTGAGGGTTCTGAATTAGGGAAGGCTGCTGTCTATGTGACAAAACAGCATCTGGCCAAAGTGGTCAGAGATAATGGGAACTGCAGATGCTGGAGAATCTGAGATAACAAAGTGTGGGGCTGGATGAACACAGCAGGCCAAGCAGCATCACAGGAGCACAAAAGCTGACGTTTCAGGCCCAGACCCTTCATCAGAAGGGTCTAGGCCTAAAACATCAGCTTTTGTGCTCCTAAGATGCTGCTTGGCCTGCTGTGTTCATCCAGCTCCACACTTTATTATCTGGCCAAAGTGGACTGGATGCAGCCTCTATGTCCAAACAAATCGAGTCATTCACAAGGAAATAGTGAGAGTGTAGGGTCCACACGTTCACATTAAGTTGAAACGTGTGACTAACAGGTCCAGCGAAACCTAAATTTCAAGGATGTATACAATTAGACCAGGGGAAAAGGAGGAAGTGCATGGCAGATACCAAAGGCTCAAAACAGTGAAAGAGCTAGAGAAGTAGAGAAAGTGCAGTGGATTATTTATAAAAAGGAATTGAGAGAGTGATGAGTTGGTATGCAAAAACACTGGCAGGTAAAATAAAGGAAAATCCAAAGAGATGGTATGAAGTGCCAATGCCGGAGTATGAGAAAACAAGCTGCAGAGCTGGATGAACACAGCAGGCCGGGCTGCATCACAGGAGCAGGAAAGCTTTCGTCCTCCTCCGATGCTGCCTGCCCTGCTGTGCTCATCCAGCTCTACACCTAGTTATCAAGGAAAATCCAAACATGTTTTATAAGTATATTAGGAGAAAGAAGGTAATCAGGAAAATTGTGCTCCCTTTACGGATCACGGCGGCAATTTGTTTGTGGAACTGGAAGTGGTATACTCCTCGATGAGGGTAGTATAGTTGATCCTACATGGGAGACTGGTTAGAAATGTAAGTACCTGCCCTGTGGAATCAAGGACAATGTGGAAAACTGGATCTCAAATTAGCTACGTGCCGAGAGGCAGAGGGTGATGGTTGAAGATTGTTCTTTGATGTAAGTCTGTGTCCAATGGCGTGCCATGAGTTTGGTGCTGGGACTCTCACTGTTTGTTGTGTACATTAATGATCTAGTCAGGAAGTAGGAGGTGTGATCAGTACATTTGAAGATGACATGAAAATTTGTGGTGTGATAAGCAGGGAGGAGGAAAACCTTAGAATTCAGGAAGAAATGGGTGAACTGGGCAGATGGGCAGAATGGTAGAAAACGGAATTGAATCCTGGAATTTGTAAGGCAAAGTATTTTGAGAGGGCTATGTAATGAATGGTAAGACCCTAGAAAACACAGACACTCAAAGAGACATTGGTGTGTAGATCCATAAATCCTCTAAGGTAACAGGACAGATAGCAGGATAGATGGTTAAGAATGCATGTGGGATACTTGACTTTATTAGTAGAGGCATTGAGTACAAGATCAAGAAGGTTATGATGGAGCTGTATAAGACATTAGTTAGGCTACAGCTGGAGTACTGAGTGTAGTTCTGATCACTGTATGAGATTGCACAAGAAAGGCTGCAGAGGAGGATATGGCCAGGACTGGAGCAGTTCAGCAATGAAGAGAGATTTGATAAGCTAGGTTGTTCTCCTGAGTGCAGAGGAGCTGAGGGGAGACCGAACTAAGGTTATGAGGTATGAGGTATGAGGTACAGAGATAGGTTGGAGAAGAAGAAACTTTTCGTGTTAGTAGAGAGTCACTGCCACAATTTAAGGTAAGGAGAAGGAGTTTCAGACGGGATTTGAAGAAAATGGTTTTCACCCAGTGGGTATGTTGTTACCTGAAGCTCACTGCCTGGTGAGACATGGTGGTTGAGTCAGAAAACTCACATCAATAAAGACGTATTCGGATCAACATGCGAAATGCCATAGCATACAATACTAGGGCCAAGTGCTAGAAAATAGGATTATCATAGATAATTGCTTCATGAGTGGAGCAGACATAATGGATCTCAGGGCTTCTTTCTATATTGTAAAGCTCTACAAGTCAATGACAGTGGGACAGAAAGGTTTAGGGAGGTATTTCCAGTGCTTCTGTCCTGAACAGCTGAAGACATGGCATATTGCAATGTGAGTTTTCAATACTCCAAGCTCCTTACACCTTTGATGGTGATATTGCTAAACTACTCAAAGCTTTGTTGACAAATTCCGAGCACTGATGTAGATTCAACAAACAGGAACTGAAAGACATAGCGTCATACCTTGCTCACTCCACTTTCTGTGCAGGCCATTTCTGAGTGAACAGCTAGATCACTTGGGATTTAATAATAGCACAGCACTGGAGGAGGCCAATCACCCTATTGAGCCTGTGCTGGCTTTTTGAAAGAGCAATTCAATTTTCCTTTCCTGTTCTTTCCTTGGATCCCTGCAAATTTCCTATCTTTAAAGTATCCAAAACTTGCTGTATTTCAATCTTCAAAACTCTGATGTGAATTCATTGGTAGCGGAATTCTTCATGCAAATTTTATGAGTAACTAAGTTGTAAAAGTAGGTAAGTTATTGTAAACCAGTTTATTTAGCCTTAAATATACAGTGAATGGATTGTCATCTAATCTGAATCCAGTGGTTTAACAATTTCCAGTGCACGGTTTAAGTATTGAGCCCTGTCTCCTCAAGTATAAACAAATCCATGTAGGTTTGAGGAAGTTCTGGGAGGGAATGAAAAGGGGATTGGATCAGGTTTGGGAAGGCTAATTTACCTCATGGGACCAGGATCCGCTACACCTGCCACACGCTCACAAAGTGAAAGATTCATCTTCTCCAGTTTTCACATCACTATCCTTTCCTGACCTGGCAGGGGTACAGGCAAAGAAATGTCAGTCCCGCCCTGTGACCAAGTTGGAGTTAAAATAGCTGTCAATGCCTGATTACATCATCCACCCAACCAGCACCATTTCTGAAGAAGGGTACAGAACCGAAACACCAGCTTTCCTGTTCCTCTGATGCTGCCTGGCCTGCTGTGATCCTCCAGCTCCACACTGTGTCATCTCCATCTAACACCAGACAGTACAACTGTACCCTGTTGACATCATCGGACTCCAATGAGCACATTTTTAAAAATTGCCCATTGGGTCTTGGGGCTGAGAATATTTAGCTATCTGTCTGAAAGGTCTAGAAGAAATTAGAAATGGTGGGTTTTAGGCTGGATAATACTCCAGAAGGTCACCTGGTAATTTAAACTGCTGACCTGCTTGGTCTTTTCAAAGTGGAAAAGTTTAAAACCAACCCATGGGTTATTCTTCCACTTGCTGACCCTTTACAACAAGCTGTTTATTACCTGAGTAACTTCCAGGAACAAAACATTGGAAGAATATTTACTTCTACTCAATGCTGCCCCTTACTGACTCAACACAAGGTAGCCTTTATTGTTCATGCTATGCCTAAGGCTAGGAAACAACAGTACAAACATGTAGCGATAACAAGGTGTAGAGCTGCATGAACACAGCAGGCTAAGCAGCATCAGACGAGCAGGAAAGCTACTGTTTCAGGTCGAGACCCTTCTTCAGCTTGGCCTGCCGTGTTCATCCAGCTCTACACCTTGTTATCTCAGATTCTCCAGCATCTGAAGTTCCTACTATCTTAGTACAAACATGTAGAAGGTTGGATGTTGTGTAAATGGTTTGGAGTTGAGGCTTTGGTGTACACATGGACAAGTCATTTACCTTCATGAGATTTTGAATGAGATTTTGCATGAAGATTACATCAGGGAGTTGGCCACACAAACAGTTAGGCTGATTTGATTTTAATCTATTCCTCTTATAGGCAAGAAATTTCTGTAGTTGTTTTAATTGTAACATTGTCATTAATCAAATCCCTACAGTGTGGAAGTAGGCCATTCAACCCATACCAACCCTCCAAAACCTAGACCCCCTACCCTACATTTCCCATGGCTATTACACCTAGCCAGCACATCCCTGGGCATGATAGCATGGCCAATCCATCTAACCTGCACATCTTTGGACTGTGGGAGGAAACTCAGACAGACAGTCACCAGAGGGTGGAAATGAGCCCAGGTCCCTGACACAGTGAGGCAGCCATGCTAACCACTGAGCCACTGTGCTGCCCAGTACAGAGCAGTTCAAAAGGAAGAGCAATATCAACATCTAGTTGGGTTTTGAAGGCATTTTACTGACAAATTACTGTGATGAAAATCTGGATTGGTGATATAGGTTGAACTGAAAATCATCAAATCCTATGGTTCCCCAATGTCCTTCTGCATTACCTGAAATTGTGGGTAGGAACTGGAACACTTTTCTGGAATCAGTATGGCCAATTAATGATGCCATCTCAACTGAAGCCCTAGTTGTTTCTGTATGGACCTGAGAGTTAAGATCTGCTGTTCTGTGAAGGCTGAACAAACGTGGCGAACACTGCAAACTACAATAATAATTCAAACTTCTATAGCAACCTGAATGTAGTCAAAGGTGCTTCAGAAGAGTGTCATCAGACAAAATGCTGATACCAAATCAAATTCAGAAGCATTTGGACAGGTCGTCAAATGCCTGGTCAAAGAGGTAGGTTTTAAGAAGGAGGCAAAGGTGGGGAGGTTTAATGAGAAACCAGCTGAAGGTGCAAAATGATTAAAATCAAGGATGTACAAGAGGCCAGAACTGGAGCAACACAGAGCTCAGGTAGAGTTGTGGGGCTGGAACATGTTACAGGAAGGATGGGTGAAGCAATAGAAGGATTTAAACATGAGAATGAGATCTCTTTCCAGGTCTGAACTGAAGAAGATATGGTATAAGTGAGCTTGAGCTGTAGACCATGGTGCAACAAGCTCGATTAGGAATCATGCAGTTATTATTTCAGTGCGTTTTTCTAAGAGGATTAGAAGGGCTCTGATCACCTACAAACCAACTCCTGAAAGAAACAGAGATTTGACAGGCAACAATGTGGAGCGGCACTAAAGTACTAATGAGATCAGTCTGTATCCATTGAAACTGCTTTAATCATGCACTAATTAACTTGATGGACAGACGTACCATCTTTCAGCCCTGTGGCTGATCTCTAACACCTGCTCAAACTGGGTGCTGCGATTACGAGTGACGAAACAATGGACCAGTAAAGACAAAGCTTCAAAGAACAGGCCAGCTAAGCTTCTAATTGGCAACCATGACCGTGAAAGATCTATCATTGTTGGTTTCTGTTTGAAAAGCCATTTTCCTGCACAAGGCTAAAGTTCCTCTAATGAGCTGGTTAAGGTCATGCACAGCACTGCTGGAAGAATGGAATAAGGCAGTAGTTTGAAAATCTTCTTAATGCTAATGGCAGGAATAAGACCGAGCTGGGGCAATCTGTAACTCAATAAATATATTGCAATTTCCACACACCAAACTTAGAATTATCCTATCACAAAACAAATGCAAATATTAATTGTAAAATATTTACAACGTCATCATTCTAACAGAATTTACAGAGTGTGTTTTTATTTCAAAAATTCTTCCAGCTGTTCACCTGTGCTGATACACCCCTCGGTTTTTTTTTATTTGAAATTGCTTTTCAGGTCGTGGGCATCACATGGGTCATCAATTTTGAAGAAGTGCAGAGGGCTTCTCCCCCTAATGTCCTATCAATAATTGTACCTCAACTAATATGAGGATAAACAAGTTATGTGGTCATTATCACTCTGCTGATGTCGGGACCTAGCTGCACTTAAATTGACTGCTTTATGTCTCATATTAATAAGTACACACTAAAAGTGCTTCACTGGGTGCATAGTACTTTTAGTGAATGAAATACCTTTTTTGAAGTTAAGACATGGTAACACAGGAAATGCACCAGCCAGTGTGCACACAGCAAGTTCCTGCGAAAGGCAATAAGATTGTGATTCAATTTTGCTTTTATGATGTTGAGGGGTAAACATTGGTCAAGACAACAGGGATGAATTTCCCTCTACAATATCAGGACTCCAGTGGGCCTCAGTTTAATAAAAGTTGACAGCTCCAATAATGCAGCACTGCCTCAGAACTGCATTAGGAGCATCAGTCAAGGTTACATGCCCAAGACACTGAAATGCAGCTTAAAGTCATAACTTTCTCACTTAGAAGCAAGAGTGCTATGTATAGGTGGTACTAAGTCATAGGTGGTACTTACTTCTCTCTATCAGAATATTGTTGGATGATGAGAAACTGAGCCCAAGAATCCCCAAGAAAAAGTCATAATGCATCGATATACTGTGCACAATAATCAGTGGACTATCGCTAGATCATGTAATTTCAAATGGAATTAAACTACAGTGAATTTATATATTTTTTAAGTTATTCATGGGACATGGCTTTGGTTGGCTGGGCCAGCATCTATTGCCCATCCCTTGTTGTCCTCGAGAAGGTGATGGTTAGCTACATTCTTGTGTGTGATTCACACTGCTGCTGTGGTAGAAGGAATAAATATTTATGGATGAGGTGCCAATCAAGTGGTTTTGATATGATTTACTCTTGTCACATGTACCAAGATAGAGTGAAATATGTTGTTTTATGTGCTATCCAGACAAATCATATCTTATGTCAGTACATCAGGGTAATAGAACAGAATGCAGAATATAGCATGACAGCTACAGAGAAGGTGCAGACAAAGATCAATTCTAATATATAAGAGGTCCATTTATAAGTCTGATAACAGCAGGGGAAAAGCTGTTCTTAAATCCATTGGTACGTGTTTTCAAAAGTTTGTATCTTCTGCCTGATGGAAGAGGGTGGAAGAGGTTATAACCAGGGTGGGAGGGGTCTTATTATCTTGGCTGATTTCCCAAAGCAGCAGGTACTGTAGACGGAGTCAATGGGAGGAAGGCAGGTTTTCGTGATGGACTGGGCTGCGTTCACAACTCTCTGTAATTTTGTGCGGTCTTGGGCAGAGCAAGATGCATCTAGATAGGATGTCAAGCTGTCGAGTATATCGTGTGTTGTTGAAACTGTACAGGAAAGTCAACAGTGTTCCATCACACTCTTGTCTTGTGCCTCGTAGACGAAGGACAGTCTTTGGGGAGTCAGGAGGTGAGCTAACCACTGCAGGATTATTCATCACTTCTGACAACCTTGACAAGCTGCCTGGCTTTGTGTCAGCACTAAACCGCAAGGCAAGGCAGAAATACTGTGGGCCTTTAAGTTCTGAATGAGGTGGCAATGTGTGAAAAGGCAAGTCAAAGTTGGGATGCAATGAGCATCCATGTAGACTCAACATGAGTGAAAACAAACAGAGCAAGCGAGGATCCCTGAGATGCAGTTTAGTCCACTCCAGGAGTCACTGGCCAGGGACCTAATGACACCATGTCAGTGAAATATAATAGTGCACTCCAAAGTACAGCATTGAAGTGGAGAGCTGTATTCTAAGTGGGTTGGAAATGTCCCATGAAGATAGAATGGGGGTGGTGCATGCCCAATGCCAGCTTCTGTAGATGGAGGCTGCGGGGTGGTTGCTGTCAATGAGGAGTGAGCTGAGATGTTAGGGATGCTGTCTGAGATGAAAGCCCAGAGGAGCGAGTGGTGAGCTGAAGGTACCTGGTACGCGCTCGGACTTTCATGTCAGGAATTGTTACTGTCTTGTTACAAACCAGTATGTGGGATGTTGTTAAGCAACCCACAGGCACAAAATTGGACATTCTAAATTAACCACAGTGAGGGTAATCAGGCCTGATAGAAAATTGACCAAACAAAATTCAAGAGCAACCAGTCGCTACTGGCTACAGAGGACAGTGGAAACCAAAGTCAAAGAGACAACACAGCGTGGAGCTGGAGGAACACAGGTCTTCAGAATGCCAACTTTCCTACTCCTTTGATGCTGCCTGCCCTGCTGTGTTCCTCCAGCTCCATACTGTGTTATCTCACACTCCAACATCACCAGTTCTTACTATCTGCCATTGCTAGAGGGATGGAGTTTAAAACAGGGAGGCTATGCTGCAGCTGTATGGGGTCCTGGTGAGGCCACACCTGGAGTATTGTGTGCAGTTTTGGTCTCCTTACTTGAGAAGAAATATACTAGCACTGGAAGGGGTGCGAAGGAGATTCACTGGGTTGATTCCAGAGTTGAGAGGGTTGGATTATGAGGAGAGACTGAGTAGACTGGGATTATACTCATTGGAATTCAGAAGAATGAGGGGAGATCTCATAGAAACATATAAGATTATGAAGGGAATATATAAAGTGGAGGCAGGGAGGTTGTTTCTGCTAGCAAGTGAAACTAGGACTAGAGGGCATTGCCTCAAAATAAAGGGAGGCAGATGTAGGACAGAGTTCAGGAGGAACTTCTTCACCCAAAGGGTTGTGAATCTGTGGAATTCCCTGCCCAGTGAAGCAGTTGAAGCTACCTCGCTGCATGTTTTTAAGGCAAGGCTAGATAAATTTTTGAACATTGGAGGAATTAAGGGTTATCATGAGTGGGTGGGTAAGTGGAGCTCAGTCTCAAAAAGATCAGCCATGATCTTAATAAATGGCGGGGCAGGTTCGAGGGGCCAGTGGCCTACTCCTGGTTCTAGTTCTTGTGTTCTTACATTAACGGGCATAAGAACACACACCTTGAAGCCATCCCCTCAAAATACTTAAAATTTAATACGTGTGGTCAGTGAAAGGGAGGGCACCCACCTGGATTTACCAGGTTCCTGTGGACACAGGCGTCTTTGGTAACCTAGATCAGACAGCACTGACACTGCAAAACAGGACAAATTGGATCTGGGGGCTTGTCACGCCCCTGAGGCAGTGAGGAAAGTCTGCGAGAATTCTGATATCCACACAGAGCAATGGGTGAAATGGAAGATGGCTTGGGCTTGGGAGAAAGAGCTTCATTGAATCAGAATGCCCCAAATCAGGCAAGGGAGAAATGCACCCAGTGAACCCCCAAATCCCAGCCCAGTGTGGAAGAATGAAGACGGTGACCGAAACTAGGGCCAGCCACTTCCAAACACCCATCGCAGCAAGAGATAGGGAGCAGTAGCAGGGATGTCCCAGGCAGCAGCCACCACGACAAGGAAAATTTAGGAGCCAGGCTGAAAATCCAGACCATGCTGCTGGAAGGACCGGAGAGACAGGCAGTAGTTAATTTGGTGGGGGGGATCACGCAGCCAAATGTAATGCAGGAAATCCCATTGTCTAACTCCTTGTACACCAGGTTGGATATACTCCCTAAAGCTATATCTCTCCTCAGCGGGTGTCCAGGTGGGATGGATGGCCCCAGTAGACACTGGGATGGAATGCTGTTGAGATTTTATGGAGCCCAGGGAGGTTCAGAATGACACTTCACACTTCCTGAGATTTTGAGATTACATGATGCACCAGTATGAAAATTTTTCTGAGCAGATTAACTGGACAACTACAGGGGGCATGCAGACTGATGCGATAGAAGTTAAACTGGGAGACATGGCCTGCCATCACCCAGCAACGTTGGTTAATCTCCATACAGATGCCAAGCACATTTTAGCCTCAGGCCTTATGAGAAAGTATAACTTATGCTTTGATCTGGCCAATTTTTGTATTTGACACATGCCCAAGTAAAGAGGTCCCAGCGGAGATTACGACAGGCACATCCCCACAGCGAATACGTATCAGGGGAATTGTGGATTAGTCCCACTGGAAAGACTGAGGACCCAGCAGCAATTCTCATGGAGCACAAGAGTGTGTTCACAAATCACAAACACAACTATGGCCATCTTGAGTGATCCAAAACACAGATACAATACATTTTACTCAAGGGACAGAGGAAACCAGGTCATTATCAGCTTGTTAAAGCGAGGAATTGTACATTATGTCACATATAAGCCGTGCAGTCAGAGGTTATACAGCATGGAAACAGACCCTTCGGTCCAACGCATCCATGCCAACCAGGTATCCCAGATAAATCTAGTCCAATTTGCCAGCATTTGGCACATATCCCTCTCAATCCTTCCAATTCATATACGCATCTAGATGCATTTTAAATGTTGTAATTGCACCAGGCTCCACCATTTCCTCTAGCAGCTTATTCCATACACACACCGTCCTCTCCTCAAAAGAGCTGTCCCTTAGGTCCCTTTTAAATCTTTTCACTCTCACCCTAAACCAATGCCATCTCATCTTTGTCGTGGGAGCAAGCACCTCCAAGAGAAAACTTGTGACAAAACAAAATGCAGGAAGGGTCAAGGGAACCTGGATAGCAGAAGACAGTCCCCCCCGGATGAATATTCATAGGCAGATACTCTGTAGTGGAGGATGGACACTGAAAGACAGATGTGGTAAATATATGAAGAACCACAAAGGCGAACCCCTAATAGAGTTAGAGCTCCCCGACAAAATGAGCATTCAGGTTGCTGAGTAAGCAGCTGTAGTCTGCATGATCAGCCACTCTAAAGCATTTAACCCACGAGCAGACAGACACCCAGACAGCATGTATGTCCAAGAGATAATGGGAACTGCAGATGCTGGAGAATCCAAGATAACTAAGTGTGAAGCTGGATGAACACAGCAGGCCAAGCAGCATCTCAGGAGCACAAAAGCTGACGTTTCGGGCCAAGACCCCTCATCAGAGAGGGGGATGGGGTGAGGGTTCTGGAATAAATAGGGAGAGAGGGGGAGGCGGACCGAAAATGGAGAGAAAAGAAGATAGGTGGAGAGGAGAGTATAGGTGGGGAGGTAGGGAGGGGATAGGTCAGTCCAGGGAAGATGGACAGATCAAGGAGGTGGGATGAGGTTAGGAGGTAGGAAATGGAGGTGCGGCTTGGGGTGGGAGGAAGGGATGGGTGAGAGGAAGAACAGGTTAGGGAGGCAGAGACAGGCTGGGCTGGTTTTGGGATACAGTGGGGGAAGGGGAGATATTGAAGCTGGTGAAGTCCACATTGATACCATTGAGCTGAATAAATAACTGCACCTCCCAGTTGCGAACCATTTCCACTCCCCCTCCCATTCTTTAGATGACATGTCCATCATGGGCCTCCTGCAGTGCCACAATGATGCCACCCGAAGGTTGCAGGAACAGCAACTTATAGTCCGCTTGGGAACCCTGCAGCCCAATGGTATCAATGTGGACTTTCACAAGCTTCAAAATCTCCCCTTCCCCCACCGCATCACCAAACTAGCCCAGCTCGTCCCCTCCCCCCACTGCATCCCAAAACCAGCCCAGCCTGTCTCCGCTTCCCTAACCTGTTCTTCCTCTCACCCATCCCTTCCTCCCACTCAAGCCGCACCTCCATTTCCTACCTACCACCTCATCCCACCTCCTTGACCTGTCCGCCTTCCCTAGACTGACCTATCCCCTCCCTACCTCCCCACCTATACTCTCCTCTCCACCTATCTTCTTTTCTCTCCATCTTCGGTCCGCCTCCCCCTCTCTCCCTACTTATTCCAGAACTCTCTCCCCATCCCCCTCTCTGATGAAGGGTCTAGGCCCGAAACATCAGCTTTTATGCTCCTGAGATGCTGCTTGGCCTGCTGTGTTCATCCATCTTCACACTTTGTTAGCATATATGTCTGAGTCAGTTTAACTGACTTTCAGCCACTCTGGGAAGCTACGGGATTTAGTCTGGCAGAGAGGAAAGTATAACTGTCTGCATTCCTGCTCAAATTTATTCTCCAAACTGCCCAAGACCATGAACATTGCATTATTAACGTTAGAGATCACTACCAACTGGGAACTTAAGGGCCGACGGATTGGCTGAGATAGATACCCACAAAGGAGAACCATGCTCCCCATTTCAGAACAAATAGATGCTATTGCAGTGAGTCAAATCATGGTTATAGATCTGTTTCAGGCTCAGAGCAGTGACACCGAATTAAATTAAGACATGAGGGAACAATTTTCCCCTCATGTAGCAAGTGAGAGGACAAGTTTAGTATTAAGGGCAGACTTGTTCTCAAAGATGTAAGTACATGCTATCAGTCCAGGACCAAAATCACCGCCATGATACCGTAGTCATCTTGGGCATATTTAATAAGTGGGTAGAAACAGTCCCCACTCAAACAAAGGCCACTACAGTAGCAGCAGACATCTTAATTTGGCAGAGATAATGGGAACTGCAGATGCTGGGGAACCCAAGATAGCAAACTGTGAAGCTGGGTGAATACAGCAGGCCAAGCAGCATCTCAGGAGCACAAAAGCTAATGTTTTGGGCCTAGACCCTTGATCAAAGAGTCTCTGATAAAGGGTCTAGGCCCAAAACGTCAGCTTTTGTGCTCCTGAGATGCTGCTTGGCCTGCTGTGTTCATCCAGCTTCACACTTTGTTATCTTAATTTGTCACGTTTCCACTAATGGGGTCTTCCCTGTAGCATAGATTCAGACCAGAGGAGATATTTCACAGCCCAGCAAATGCAGTCAGTGATGAATATCCTTGGCATCAACCAAAGCTTCCACCATAGGAACCACCATAGGAAAGCTGTAAGAGTTCTTTCAGTAAACAACTTGGCCTTTATTTTCTTTCTTCATTCATGAGATAAGGAAATCGCTGGCTAGGCATCATTTATTGCCCAGTGAGCAGCTATGAGTCACATGTGGGCCAGACCAGGTAAGGGTGGCAGTTTCCTTCCCTAAACGACAGTAGTGAACCTGATGGGTTTTTCCCAACAATCAACAATGGGTTGATGGTCATCATTAGACTCTTAGTTCCAGATATTCATTGAGTTCAAATTCCACCAGCTGCCGTGGTGGGATTCAAACCCTGGCCCCCTAAACATTATGTGTGTCTCTGAATTAATGATCCAGCGATAATACCACGAGGCCATCACCTTCTGGGAACCACTTGTCCTCATGCTTATAGGGAACTCACCCTCTAGTTCAACTGGATTTACACCTCATGATCTAATGACATAACTTGACACAGCCCAAAGTTGAAGTCCTCTGCCATGAGAAAACTGTGAAAATGCTATTAGAAAATGTACAGGCTGCACACAAAACAGTGGCCATCAGAATGGCAGAAAGGTTAAAACAGGGCAAGGTGTACTTTGATAGGATGGAAAATCTGGGAGAGTACAAGGTAAAGCAGCAGGTGATTTAACAAATTTTCCAACCAGCAACATTCCTGTCCCCCAGATATTCAGATCACCACTGAGTGGTGAACAAGACCAGCCCATCTATGCACAGAATTTTGTCAGATCAAGGAAAATGTTGGATGGGTACCATGTTAATCACTTAAAGGCCTACAGAGCCCAAAGCAACAGGAGCCAACTCCGCATGCTTCTAGGGGAACTAAGAGAAGCAGACCCCAATCCTGATCTGGACCCCAGACCAGTCATTGATCCAGATCCAATCTGAATTCCCACCTCCGATCCTGGACCAGTCCTGAACACTGTCCCTCCTGAGGAATCAATCTCAGGAACTGAACCACAGCTCACCCCATCAACTCCAGCCAAAAGAGGCAGGGTCTGGGTACCCAGCAGCTCTGAAGCAAAAGCAATGGTTAGAGACAGTCCCTCCAAAGAGCTTCCTATGCGGCACTCTAGCTCAATGCTCTTATCGTGGGGAAGAAGCAAGACGGTCAGAGCCCTCCCGCCTAGCCAGGGGACTTGATTCTCTCACATACATCCTTCATTACACACCAGCCCACTAATCCAGCCTGGTCACAGAAGACTAATGGCATAAACCTCAGCTACTACTGTAGCCTGAATCTGCCAGTTCATCTTTTTGCACAGGGTTACAGCCCCATAGAGCATGATAGATAGGCATCACCATCATTTTTGACTTTTGGGCCATCTTCATCTTTTGGCCATTTCTCATTGTGTCAGATAGAGAGTGCAGATAGAGGCCATTCAGCCCAATGTGTATGCACCAACCCTCCGAAGAACATCCCCCCTAACCCTGTATTTGCATGTCTAATCCACATGTCTGCACAACTCTGTACAATATGGGGCAATTTAACATGGCCAATCCACCTCATCTGTTCATCTTTAGACTGTGGGAGGAAACCGGAGCACCCAGAGGAAACCCACATGGACATTGATAGAACATGCAAACTCCACACAGGCAGTCACATTAGACTAGAATCGAAGCTGGGTCCCTAGCACTGTGAATGCTGACCACTGAGCCACATTATTATCTTACCCAAATCAAAGGCCATTTTGTCTTTTCATCTCAATCTCTAAATTTTAATCATATACGCCTCTGACAGTGTCAAATTACTTACCCGATTCCGACTCCCCCATTTTGGAATAATCAGTGTTGGGCCTGAAGTGAGGCCTAACAAATGCACAATTGACTGACAGAAGGAGAATTGGGAAAATTCAATAAAAGCACATTTTGGGAGGAGCTTGGCCTAGCATGAACCAAGACCAAACAGATTAGTGAAAAATCTACACAGGTGGAGAAGAATGGGGTGTATCTAACCTGGTCAGCCTATTAGGATTATAAAGGATAGCAGAGTCACAGAGCTGTACAGCATGGAAACAGATCCTTCAGTCCAAGTCATCTGTGCCAACCAGATACTCGAAACTGATCTAGTCCCATTTGCCAGCATTTGGCCCATTTCCCTCTAAAGCCTTCCTATTCATTTACCCATCCAGGTGACTTATAAATGCCCCTAAAGTTGTTTGGAATTTTTCAGTCTCCGACTTAACCACATGGTCACTCTCCCAAAACTTGTCTCCTGCTCTCTCCCTTTCCTACTGTTTAAAGCATCCTTGTTCTTGATATTTTTTTAAAAGTTCCAAAAACAATTAAACAAATCATAAAAACAATAATTACTGTTCCCAAGAAGAGAAAGAAAACCAGCTCCAGCACTGAAAAACCTCGAAAAATAAAACACCACTTTGATTCTCCCTCTCCAGGATTGATGATATTCAAACTGTTGGTCTACATTGTGGACTGGATTACCGGGATGAGATAGTTCAAAGTGTAAACTGGACAAGAGTACACATATCCCGGCTACGTGCGGTTTACCCCGTCAGAGGCGGGTGAATGCAAAGATGGTGTTTTGTGGGTCCATTCCAACCAATCCATAATGTTTGGGTGTAACAGCCAGTGGGCTGTGTATAGAACAAAAAATGGGAGCTCAGATTATTGCTAAGGGTGACAGGTGGAGTTCTTCCACAGATAAATACACAGAAATGGAATGTGCAGCTACTGGCCTGGAGAAAGGCTAGCAATTGGGCAACGATGCCTTGGGAATTATGCCCCATGTGAAATAAAAATCAGCTAAAATCAGCCAGCAGTACACACCTGCATGTTTGTTTAAGGATGGTTTTAAAGTACACGGGCAAAACCCTGTATAACAACGTACACCACAAATTGGTGTCGGTGATATTAGATATTTCCAGAACCCGGATGCCAGAGCGGTGCCCTTCCCAACTTCAAAAATTATATGTGTGTTTTACCCACTGTCTATTAGGACAGAAACGGGGATAGAAACGGGGTAGCGGGGGCATTGTGAGGCCCGGGCCAGTACCGAGTTATAAAGGAGATATGTTGAATGTCTGCAGTTAAAACCATCAACTTGGTTAATACGCTGAGACTTTTAACCCAGCAAGTTAAACAGACCTTGGATAAAATTAATGTGGAAAGTCAGCAAGATGCAGAGTGGAGAATAAGAGAAACTCAGGCAACTCAACACCTGGTAACAGTACTAGAAGGGCACGCTAGGACCATAAATAAGATTATCTGGAGAAAGATAGATGATGACAGTACACAACAGTACAGGATCCTGTGCAGCATTTATGGCCAATGGATGATCAAACAGTTAGTGAGCCATACAACATGGAAACAGACCCTTTGGTCCAGCCTATCCATGCTGACCATGATCCCAAACTAAACTTGTCCCACTTGCCTGCATTTGGCCCATGTCCCTGCAAATCTTTCCTATTCATGAACTTATCCAAATCTTTTAAATGCTGCAACTTGTACCTGCATCCATCACTTTCTCTAGCAGCTCATTCCACACATGAACCACTCACCGTGTAAAAATGTTTCCCCTCATGTCCTTTTTAAATCTTTCTTCTCGCACCTTAAAAGTATGCCTCCTAATTTTGAATTCCCCCACCCTAGGGAAAAGACCCTTGCTATTCGCCTCATGACTTGATTAAACTCTGTAAGATCGCAATGAAAAATAGTCCCAGTCTTTTAATTCTATTTTTATATCTCAAACCCTCCATTCCTCGCAAGGTCCTGCTAAATCTTTTCTGAACCCTTTCCAGTTTAATAATATCCTTCCTGTAACAGGGCAACCAGAACTGCACACGGTACTCCAGAAGAGGTCTCATCAATGTCTTGTACAACTTTAGTATAACGTCCCAATTTCTATACTCAAAGGTAAGCACACTAAACACCTTCTTACCATCCTGCCTACAAGCCTCAAGAAGGCTAATCAAGGACAGGTTCTATCTCAGATCATTGAAGAGCAAAGAGAGCACTTGTTTTTTAGGAATAGACACCCCAAAATTTCAAATTGTCAATTATAGCAACTGAGGAAGGTCTGGTTTAATGAAGATTGTAAGGGGACCACAGGAAATGCCATGGAAATGGCTACTGGGGATCTCCAATTGTAGCGGGTTACAAATCTTTGAGGTGGAAACCATCAGCATTATCCAAAATGGGGAATAATTAGAAGATGATGGGACCCTTCCATGTGCTGTTGAGAAAGGCGGGAGCGCTCATAAGTACCACTCTGGATAAATGCCAGCAGACAAAAGAAGTAATTGTGTGCCCATACTCTGTATATTCCTCATTACAGGAAAGATGTGGAAGCGTTGGAAAAGGTGCTGAGGAGCTTTACCAGGATGTTGCCTGGAATGGAGGGAAAGTCTTACGAGGAAATGTTGAGGCTAGGGCTTTTCTCTTTAAAACGACGAAGGATGAGAGATGACTTGATAATCAAAAATGATGGTGACGCCCAACTCTCCAGTCTATCTATATTCTGCTGCATTCTCCAACAATCCCCTTCACTAACTGCTACTCCACCAATCTTAGTGTCATCTGCAAACTTGCTAATCAGACCGTCTATACCTTCCTCCAGATCATTTATGTATCTCACGAACAACAGTGGTCAGAACACAGATCCATGTGGAACACCATTAGTCATAGTTCTCCACTTTGAGAAACTCCCTTCCACTACAACTCTCTGTCTCCTGTTGCCCAGCCAGTTCTCTGTTCATTTAGCTAGTACCCCCCTGGATTCCATGCAACTGAATAGATACTTTACATCAGTTTTCACAGTGGCAGACACCAGTAGCATTCTAGAAATTCAAAGAGGCAGAGGTGAGTGTTGTGACCACTAAGGGGAAGGTGCCAGGGAAGCTGAAAGGTCTAAAGTTGGAGATTGAGGATGCAATGTGAAGGTGCTGGTGTTGGACAGGGATGGACAATGTCAGAAATCACACAACACCAGGTTATATTCCAACAGGTTCATTTTATAAAGCAAGCTTTTAGAGTCTCTTAACACCTGAAGAAGGACTGAAGCTCTGAAAGCTTGTGCTTTCAAATGAATCTGTTTGACTATAACCTGGTGTCGTGTGTTTTTGGAGTTTGTAGGGGTGTTGGATAACCTCAGATTGCTGCAGTTCTCTAGCTTCCACTCTAAACATATTAAAAAGCCATCCCCTACGGAGAAACTCTATGCATACACAGGATCTGCTCAGATGAGGAGGAATGCGTCAGGTACCTGAAGGAGTTGAAGGGCACCCTCATAAGGATACAATGCTCAACTCATCGATTGCCAAACCCGGTATGCCACAGTGAAAAACCATATGACCTCCTCAGAAGACAGACTTGGGATATGACCGAGAGAGAGCGGAGAAACTATATCATGCTCTTCACAGCCTTCAACACATAATCCATGATCATGAACATCTCGCCAAGATCTTGCCCATGTCTCCACTTCTCACCCTCAAACAACTACCAAACCTTAAATAGACTGTTGTTCGCAGCTAACAACCTAGTCTTCAGGACAACATCGACCGCAACGCTATACAACTCTGCCATGGCAACCTGATCAAGACAAGTCAGAACATCGACATGGACACTACCATCACATGTGGGAACACTCCCCACCATGTACATGGCAAATACCTTTGCGACTCTGCCAACGTTGTCCACTCATTAGCTGCAGATAAAGATGCCCTGGGGCATGGTATATTAACAAGGCTGCACTGACGCTATGACAACAGATGAATGGACACCATACAACACTCGCCAGACAGGGGTGGTCCCTGCCCGGTTCGGGGGCACTTCAGCGGTCAAGGACATCCAGCTTTTGATCTTAGTGTGAGTGTCCTCCAAGATGGCCTTTGTGATACATAACAACACAGAGTCGCCAAGCAGAGACTGATAGTCAAGTTCTGTACACATGAGGATGGCCTCAGCCACGATCTTGGGTTCATGTTATAGTACAGGTGACCCCACACACACACACACACACACACACACACACACACACACACACACAAACATCTATGGATGAATTATTTCATCCGAGATATTTGTGTATTTGCAGATACATTCTATTTTGTTCAAAAAAAAACCAGCCTGACTCCATGTTAAAACACAGACAGATTCTAATCAAGGCCTCATACTTAAAATGCATTGTCTGATCTGAGATGTCACCTCTTGTACACACTGATAAAATTCTTAATTATCTCCAGGCAATGGCTTGAAATAAATTCTGGGATTTGCATTTTAATCAATAGAAATCTGCACCTTCTTACTAACTGATTAAAGATCCAACATAAGGTGGTCAGCAAGCCATTTTTTTGGGTTGTTTGGGTTGCTTATCAATTCTGCTTTGGTTTCCTCCTCTTTCCACTACACCTGAGGAAGGAGCAGATCTTAGATAGCTAGTGTTTTCAAATACAACGGGGCGCCATGTGATTTTTGACCTCACTCTGAAGGCGCTTGCACACAGTCTGGACCCTTGCAGCAGAGCTGTGCTTGATTTTTGAAGAAGCCTTTTTCTTAAGCTGAGAATTCTCTTCATTGAGGATGCGCCCTCTCAGTGTGCTTCCTGTTGAGTCCTGTTCCAAAATGGTGTGTCACAGCCTCATACAGATCAAACTTAAGATTCCTGTTTTGTTGTTTTTTGATGATTCATTGTTCTACAAAGTCACTTATGCTGAAATTTCCTGTGGGGGTTTCATCCGGCTTTTCACTTGTCTCAAATGTTTTGAAGTTTTATACTTTCACAGACCTATTGTTTTCTCAGAGGGGTTAATTAAATTTTAAATGGATCCCCTTGTGACTAATATTGAGATAACACATCAAACTGCTTGCCTTTTTTGGCTGAAGTTGAATCAATAAAGCAGATTTGTGACCATTTTTTAGACACTGAGGTCATTTTAAGTAGTTAAATTAGGCTGCTTTATAAAATATATGATATTATAATCACACAATGCTGAGTTATTTATGATTTCACAATTATAAGCACGGTGATTCAGTGGTTAGCACTGTTGTCTCACAGCGCCAGTCACCTACATTCAATCCTACCCTCAGGCTGTGTGGAGTATGCATATTCTCCCTGAGTCTGTGTGGGTTCCTCCAGGTGCTCCGGTTTCCTCCCACAGTCCAAAGATGTGCAGGCTAGGTGGATTGGCCATGCTAAATTGCCCATAGTGTCGAGGGATGTTTAGGTTAGGTGGGTTAGACATGGGAAATGCAGGGTTAGGGGAATGGGTCTGCGTGGTATGCTCTTTGGAGGAGCGGTGTCGACTTGTTGGGCCGAATGGCCTGTTTCCACACTGTAGGGATTCTATGATGTGCAAGTCAGGTGGATTGGCTATGCCAAATTGCCCCATCATGGCCAGGGATGTGTAGGTTAGATGTGTAAACCATGGGAAATAGTGGGAGGCAGATGCGTCTGGGTGTGTTGGCTTTCAGAGGCTTGGTGTGGACTTGTTGGGCTGAATGTCCTGTTTCCATGCTTATAATCTGCTGAACAGTCTGAGTGCACCAATACTGACACTAACCAGCAATTTAAGATAATCTGTCAAGCTCAGAACATGGCTCATTTATGCCTGTTGGATAAAAGACAATATAGTTTATATAAAGGAATCCATTCTCTGCAAACAAAAGAGGCATGTTCAAGCATTGAGCCTTCTTTGAATTACTTAAAGAGCTTGTAGCTCCCCTTGCTTGCTCCATGATGATGCCTCAAGCAATCAGAATTGAATTAGCGAATAATCAGGATATTTTTCTCCTGTACTGTAAATTGCCATGGTTGTCTGAAATTACGCATAACTTGAGTTTACCCTGATGAGTGCAGGATGAAGAACTTTGGCAACACACCTCACTTTTCAACAACATTCAAGTTGTGTACTTCCAAGCAACTATTTCATTTCATAAATAGCTATTTTCTTGTGGTGAAGAATTGTTTCTCCTCTTGTCCTGCAGACAAGGTCCATTACCAAATTATTCCTCACATCTGAAATCAGGTTCCATGTTATGGTAGGCTCGCCAACATTTAGAAGAAACAATTTGCATTTATATAGTGCCTTTCACAGCTTCAGGACATCTTAAAGTGCTTTACAGTGAATGAAGTAGTTCTGAAGTACTTTACAAGGTAGAGAACAATAAAAATTGAATCATAGGAAGGTTACACCACAGAAGGAGGCTATTGGTCCTTTGTGTACATGCCGGTCCTTAATAAATGTAACTTGTCAAATCAGGCAGTTGATTCATAATCTAAACATTTGTAGAGTCATAGAGATGTACAGCATGGAAACAGACCCTTCGGCTGAACTCATCCATGCTGACCAGATATCTTAAATTATTCTCGTCCCATTTTCCAGCATATCCCTCTAAACCTTTCCCATTCAGATACCTATCCAGATACTTTTTAAATGTTATAATTGCATCAGCTCCACCAGTTCCTTTGGCAGTTTATTCCATATGTGCATCGCCTCCTACATGAAAATGTTGCCTCTTAGGTTCCTTTTAAATATTTCCCCTCTCACATTAAACCTATGCTGTCTAGTTTTGGACTCCCCTGTCTTGGGCAAAGACATTGACTATTCACACCATCCGTGCCCCTCATGATTTTATAAACTTTTATATTGATCCCTCAGTCTCCAAAGCTCCAGAGAAAGTAGCTCCAGCATGTTCAGCCTCTCCCAATAGCTCAAACCCTCCAATCCTGGTAACATCTTTGTGGGTCTTTTCTGAACCCTTTCAAGTTTAACATCTTTCCAATAGCAGGGAAACCAGAACTGAATGTATTCCAAAAATGGCCAAGCCAATGTCCTGTAGAGCATCAACAAGACCTCCCAGCTCCTACACTTAATGCACTGCCCATAAAGGCAAGCGTGCCATGCCCCTTCTGCACTACCCTGCCTATCTGCAACTCCACATTCAAGGAAATTTGAATCTGTACTCCAAGGTCTCTTTGTTGAGCAACATTCCCCAGGACCTTCCATTAAGTGTATAAGTCCTGCCTTGATTTAACGAATACACTTGTTTTTTCCTATTGCAATGTTACTTCCTTTGCTAATAACCCTAATTTAGTGACAGGGATAGTAGGAACTGCAGATGCTGGAGAATCTGAGATAACAAGGTGTAGAACTGGATGAACACAGCAGGCCAAGCAGTATCAGATGAGCAGGAAAGCTGATGTTTTGGGCCTAGACCTTCTTCAGAAAGGTGGTATGGACTTGGTGGGCTGAATGGCTTGCAGTAGGGATTCTATAATATGGTGCTTTTCTTTTTTTGACTAGAACCTCAATATTTTTATTCATCTATTGTTCCGTAATCTTACTAGCCTTGCCTTTCATTCTAACAGAAGCATAATGCCTCTGAACTCTCATTATCACCCTTTTGAAGTCCTCCTACTTGTCAGTCATCCATTTACCAGCAACATACCGCGGTATTAACCCTCTAAGAATTACAAATAATAGTGTCTAGTTTCATGAAGCACGGAACTTATCCTATTCCTGTTCCATGTAGCATCTGGATGTTAATTCTAGAACATTCTCTGCTTCCTTGTCACTTGATTGGAAATGAATTAAATGCTGTGATGTACCACAAATCAAGACAAAGAATCCACCATGTATTTAAAGCAAAGCAAGTACACACTGCACATGATTCTCTCACTAATACCTGTACATGAATATTGGATAATGACTATTTTGATAAATATAGGACAAACTGCATTCTCAGTAGCAATCAGGTAAATCATTGTCTACTGAAGAACCCTATTGTTTTGAACAGAAACATGCTGAGCTGAGTTACAATGTACCAAAACAAGGTAATCAGACAGAAAGGTTGCACGTTTCGCGTAGAACAGCAGTGGGTACATCTAGCCAACCCAGAGGAGCAGAAGAAAAATGTTTGCTGAACTGTTGCCATCAGGCAGATAGAATCCCACAGCACAAAAGGTATCCGTTCAACACAGTGTGCTTGTGAAACAGCCATCCAGTTAGTGCAACTGTGCATTACTCTTTCCCTGCAGCCCTATAAATCCTTCTTTCCAGGTTTATGTTCACTTCCACTTTGAAAGTGACTATTGAATTTGCTATCGAGATCATATCAGGCACTACATTTCTGATCACTGCAAAACAAAACCTCTCTTCACCCAGTTCTTTTGCCGATTATTTTATATCTGTGTCCTACGATAACTGTCCTTCCTGTCTGTCAATACAATTTCTCCCTCCATATTTTATCATTTTGAATTATCTGGATTAAATCTCACTTTAACATTCTCTGCTCTAAGAAGAACATGCCCTTGCTCCTCCCATCTCTCTGCCTCACTGAAGTCCATCGGTCCTGGTAGTAAATCTCCTCTACACCATCAGGGCCTTGCATACTTCCTACACTGTGGTTCCCAGCATTGAACACAGTGCTTCAGTGAGACCCTTACAAGTAGCTTATTAAAGTCAAGCATAATTTCCTTGCTGTTGAATTCAATGGCTCTTATGAAACCCAATATTCTGGGGTGCAACTTCCAGCTACGGGGTGTAAAGTGAAAAAGTCACATCACATGAAAAAGACGAACTGTGGCTCAAAGTTAATACAGTGTGGAGCTGGATGAACACAGCATGTCAGGCAGCATCAGAGGAACAGAAAAGCTGACGTTTCGGGTTGGGACCCTTCTTCATTTCTGACCTGGCCTCCTGTGTTCTTCCATGTCCGCACTGTGTTATCTCAGACTCCAGCATCAACAGTTCTTACTATCTCTGAGTGTGGCTCAAAGTGACAGGCTGCCTCTTCTCACATGGAAACACCTACTGGCAGAAAGATGCTCCTCAATACTTTTTTTATTTCCTGCTTCCTTACATTCATTTCCTCTATTGCAAGTGTTTGCTTTTGCAGCCTACTTATCAACTGGAGAAGTATTTTCTCCCCAGGGTGGTGTTTGTGGTGTCTATTTCACTATTACTGACTAGCCCTTCAAAAAAACACAGACTTATTACGTGTCAGTTGTGATTTTGTTTGTAGCACTCTGACCTCATGAAATTGTGAGTTCAAGTTCTTCTTTAACAACTTAAACACAGAATCTAAGCTGACACAATATAGTATTAAGGGAATGCTGCAATACTGGAGGCACTGTCTTTCAGAGGTGTTGGCCTGAACCCTGTCTGTCCTTTCAGCAGTATTTTGAGGAAAAAATACAGAGGATTTTTCTCAGCATCCTATCCAATATTTATTATTCAACCAACATGTGAAGATATATATCTGGCCATCCTCACAATATTGTTTATGGGAGCTCATACATGAATAGGCTGTCATACTTCACCAACTACAACAGGGATAATATGTCAAACATTCTTTATTGGTTGTTAGCACTTTGGGACCATGGAAGTCACCATTTAAATGCAATTCTCTCTTTTTTGCTTCTTTGATTGCTATGAATGCTGAAATACTGCCTCTGTAATGAGCCGTTTGGTTGATCTTACTCTCTGACAGAAAATTAGATGATTGAATCTCTCTCCTTAAGTTCTCACCATAAGTAGTAGACTTGAGTGCATCTGTCTTATTTTATGTTCTAATAATCCATTTAATCTCCCATCCTATCAATGCAGTCCCAGAGCTTCTTGACTAAGCCTCCTTTCCCATCCCTTTGTCAGTATATTCACAGAGCTTCCTGTATCCACTCCATTTCCCGTATCCTGTATTGTTGCAATCAGAGTACTTTAAACTGAAGTGTACACAGGGGTTTTTGCCAATGTCTGGTATTAAGTCAGTTTCTGTTCCAACTGCAAGATAGCATCCTGTACCATTGGCAACTTGTCTACAGATGTTGCACAGTTCCAAAAACAGAAATAGAAATAAGAAAATAAAGAGACAGCAGCTCTTGATTCTCATGCTTTTTTAATGTCAACTGAGTCCTTCAATTAGATTATACCCATGTAATCACTCCCTGCGACCATTACTCCATATATTTAATGTTGCATTGATTTTTATCCTCAGTGTTTGAACTTACCTATGAGTTGATTTTTAAAATTTCTGTTGATCGCCTCCCACATATTTAAGGATTCTTGCTGAAATTTATTAGTGCAATTATTCAGTCGAGTTTTATACATTTCCTGCAACATGGGATCAACTCACTTCATTGCATTTTATGTATTTATGGATTTCTTCAAATGATTAAACCTCCCTGTGAAAGAGAGAAGTTTTACTAGGATGGAAGAAGTAAGATTTTGCTTGTGGGCAAATTTGTAACTCTCATAGTTGCTGCTTGGTGTTTCCAACTGTCCCAGATGATAATTAGTCTGCTGTGACTCAGTGAGCAGCTTGTGTGCCTCTGAATCAGGATGTTCTGGGTTCAATACTCAGCGGAAAGCAAAATCTATTTTGACACTCCAGTGTGACACTGAGGGTTTGCTGCACTGTCAGAGGTACTGTCTTTCAGATTGGCTCCTGTCTGCACTCTCAGTGGACATGAAAACTTGGCTGGGGCAAAATGGAGAAAAGCAGGGGAATTCCTGATCAATATTTATCAACTGAATAGTTTATCTGCCCATTCATTGTGAAACTGATATCTACAAATTGGCTGTTGTGCCCCACAGTGACAATGTTTCCAAATAACTCTCAGGGCTGGAAAGCACTTTGCAATGTTCCCAATGTGAAAGATGACATAGAAAGTCAACATTTTCTTTTTTGCATTTATGTCTAATGAAACATATGGATAGTAATTATTGTTTCCATGTGTTTAGGGAGTTCCTTGAGATGTCAAAATTAAATAGCCTCTTTCAGGCTTCTGTGGAATAACCAAAGTCATTTTTCAGCTGCAGAAAGATCAACCAAAGATGACAGGAACCATGTCTTCAAAATGTTGGGAATGGCAAATGATATCAAGTTTGCGGACTAGAATCTTAGGGAGACAAAGATAAGACAAATGCTTCTCTGCTCAACCAATTCCTGATTTCCCTGACTGTGCTCCCCAAGAAACATTTATTTCCACAATGCAGAAGGAAAGCATGAGCATTGACTGACTTTGGATATTAGGGCTTACTTCTGTAGAAGTCCAGCTCTCAACAGAGTGAAGGAGTAGGCATGTGTCTATAATGTGGTGTAGAAGGCTTGATGATCTTTCCTCATTTTATAATTTTTTGTGTTACTATGAGCAACATGACCATATTAAGGCTTGCATTCTATTAATTTAATTGAATTTCAGATGGCTGAGCGATATATTTATATATCAGGGACATTTATGCTTTTTCCTCTTCACATAGAAAACCATGTAAACTTGCTATTGTATTTTCGGCCCAGACTCTCTCATGAACTTATTAGTTACTATGATGTTGAGGAACTTTCAAAATGAAAGTTATCTGGGAACTGAACAGTCTAAAAAAAACAAGTAATTTTGATTAGTAAATGGAGACCATATTAATTTCACTTGGTCTCTTGTGACAGTATATCTTTCCTTGAACTTGTGACTCATACTTAGAATAATCCACAATTGTGTGGCCCTGTGCTGCACTGAAAATTAAAATGTAAATTCATATGGGGTTAAATGAATATCCTTTCTATATATTCTATTTGGATACTACATTTTACACCTAAGTTATCTGATTTTCCTCACTCCCATGCTGGACATACAAAATGCACGGTCCTAACCTTAATTTCCTCATTACCCTCCTTCACCTCCAATGTTCTCTGAACCCAGATTCTGTCCCTCCCCTCACCTTTGAGCTAGAAAGGCATGGAATCAAGATTCATTCTGTAATCAAAGCTGGCATTCCAGTCAAGCCCTGAGGGAATGTTGCACTTTTAGATGCGCCATCTAAACTGAGATTGTGACTGGTGTCTCAGATGCAAGTAAAAAATTCCTCAAAATATAGTTTGAAGAAAAGCAGTAAAGTTCTCCCCCATTGAAATTTGGACAATTTAGGGAAGTAGGCAAATACATGGCAGATGCAGTATAATGTGGGTAAATATGAGGTTATCCTACTTTGGAAGCAAAAATAGGCAGGGAAGTTATTATCCGAATAGGGATAAATTGGGAAAGGGGGGCTTGCAATCAAATCTGGGTATCCTTGCATACAGTCACTCAAAGTTATATAAGGCAGTGAAGAAGACATGTAATATATCGACGCTCACAGTGAGATGATTCAAGTACAGGAGGAAGGATGGTTTGTTGCAACTGTACAGGGCATTGACAAGAGCACACCAGTTTATTGTATGCAGTTTTGGTCTCCTCAACTGAGGAAGAATGCTGTGGATGTTGAGTGAGGGCCAAGATAGTTGACCAGAATGATTCCCAGGATGGCAGAACTGATGTAAAGAGAGAAGTTTGATTCATTAGGAATATATTCACTTGAGATTAGAGGAATGAAGGGGGAATCACTGGTAAAATTCAAACAGAATTAGACAGGGTTAGATGCAAGAAGTATGTTCTCAATGACCATGGAGTCAAGAGCCAATAGTCACAGTGGTCACAGTCTAGGGATAAGGCCTTTTAGGATAGAAATGAGGTGAAATCTCTTCACCCAGATAGTGAACCTGTGGAGTTATCTGCCACAGGAAACTGTTGAGGCAAAATAACATAGAGTATTTTCAAGAAAGGTGTTGATATAGTTCTTAGGACTAAAGGGCTTGAAGGATATGATGAGGGAACAGGAACAGGATACTGAGTTGAAAGATCAACCATGGACGTATTGAATGGTGGAGCAGGCTTGAAGGGCTGCATGGTCTACTCCTGAATCTACATTCTATGTTTCTATGTTCTAGTCAATGTTCTTACCTCAACAAATGCCACCAAAAGATTCATTTATTTTGTTACTGCTTTAAATGGAACTTTATTGCATAAGTTGACTCTGGTAGATCCTACAAAAGCGCTTACAGTTCAAAGCCATCCCATTGACTGTAAAACGCTTCATGACAGTTTAAGGTTGCCAAAGATACTATGGAAATATGAATTGTGCTTCCTCTTCTTTCTTCACCATTGTACTCCACCCACAACCTCTTCTGTTTTGGGGGATCTCTACATTTTTTATTCCATATCACTGCCCTCCTTTTTTCTCTTTCTCAAGCCTCACCTTCTCTTATACTCTCTGTTGTCATGAGCTCCTCCTTTCAGATCACAAGCACACATCCTCAAATATTCCATTCTTTTTCAGTAATGTAATTATTGAGTATAAAGTGAGCTCCTCTTATCTACAGGTGGTGGGAAAGGTTCTGGAGTAACGCAGAGAATGAAAAGAACACATAAGCTCTTTAAAACTGGTCGGCTCAAAGGACGGGTAAAAAGCCACTACCTAATAGACAAAATCCTCCTCTCTCTGATGCATCAGAAAAATAAGCTCAAAATCAATGCATGCTTCTATGTTTCAGTGTCATGGAAACAGTTGGTACATGTTTCCTCTGCTTTTCTCAGTTGATGTTTACACAATATATTCACTGTGACGATTCAGGGAGTAAACACTTGCAAGGCAAATAATCCAACATTAAATAGATGGAGAACCTAGTATACATAATTTACAATGAAACAAGTTGCTTTCTTTGTAATCACATTCAATATGTATCTTCGTGCTGTAGGTGATAATTCAGTTGCTATTCTTCAACAAATGTTGCCATTGCTCTTTGATCTCTTGAACCCATGGTTGATATTTGTCACGGTTCACCCTATTTTTCTGTATAAAGGATTAGTTTCTGCACAGACTGACAGGCTGGTTATTAGTGCAGTTCTTGACAACATCTCTTTTAACCCACCAATCCTATCTCAAGCAAAAGCACACCTTGACCTGGGAAAAGTTAATAATATTTATTTATGTGATTGCTTTACGACAACTGTGACTACATTTCAGAAATGTTTTTCACTTGTCCTAAGGGTCATGAAAGGAGCAAAAGGGAAATAACTTCAGTCTTATGTAACTGCTCTGAAAGTCACCAACCAAATGTCAACTTTGCAATGCAGGATACCTTTCCAAGGTATCAGTAATACACTGGATTTGGAATCTTTTATAAATTGGATAAGTCTAAACTGTTACTGGATCATGCTGTACCTCATCAGAAGAACAAGTGAATGCTAACGAGAGAAATCAGACTTGGCATCATTATTGCAATTCACTCCACTGTTGGAGAGGCACTGTCCAGTGGGTGTGAGAAAACTTAATAAATTGCTCTTCCCTTGAGGTGACAAAATGTGTGAATTGCAAAAAGCCCTGTTTAGCAACTGATAGAACTAATAAACTGATCAGAAGAGTGGCCGAGTGCCATAAATTGGATCAGGAGAAATATCAGAAAGTGCAATTCAAATCCTAACTATACTGTTTGAAAGATACATTTTGCTGTTTTCTTTACGCTTGTTTGGACAGAGCTGTGGGACAATTTGTTGGTTCCTGATCTCCTGTTGTGCCAGTCAATCCAAACATGAGACAGGGCTACAGTTTTAAGTTTGAATGTGGAGTCATAGCTGCTGGCTATGTGTCTCGATACTCATTGTTCAAATACTGTCTTCTTGTCTAAAATCTGCTCCCTGATGAATCTCAATGCAACGATTAAGCTCTTTCACACTGGCCTCTTTTGATGCTCCCTGATCTTAGCTCAGCTCCAATCTCTGACTCACATTGAGTTGACAGCTCATTTTTCTTGTGATAATAAAATGTGAGGCTGGATGAACACAGCAGGCCCAGCAGCATCTCAGGAGCACAAAAGCTGATGTTTCGGGCCTAGACCCTTCATCAGAGAGCTCCTGAGATGCTGCTGGGCCTGCTGTGTTCATCCAGCCTCACATTTTATTATCTTGGATTCTCCAGCATCTGCAGTTCCCATTATCACTGATACATTTTTCTTGTGAGCTGGTTTTTCCACCAATTACCATCAATGAAGCCTGATACCATTATCCCTTAGCAATGTACTGAACGTTCCACTATAATTCTATTTTTCACTTTCAACACTTTTGCCAGTCATGTCTTCAAGTACTGTAAGGAAGCAACTTGAAATATTCTTGTTTATTGGAGAAGAATGGAGACTTTCAATTCCCACCTGTTTCCCTATATTGACCACATCCACTATCCAAAGCAGCTCTGTTATGAGCAAGTAACTGGTTGTACAAGTACTGGTTAGGACCTACATGGGGGTTTATCATGCCCAAGTGAAAAATGAGTTAGTTGCAAGCAATGGCTTTTACTGCAACAACCTCTTGGCAAGTTAACCTCAAGTGTGAACATTGTGAAAGGTGCTATATAAATACAGTGCTTTGTGACATTATTGCATGCCCTTGGGGAACAGGAACAGAAATAATACAAATAGCATTTCAAGAAAAGGGAAGAATTTTCAGGGAGCTGGCCAAATGGGTAGAACGGTGGCAAATGGAATTCAGCCTGAGAAATGCTAGGTAATGCTTTGTGGGGGGTTAACGAGACAAAGGACTACATTTATAAGTGATCAGGCCCTGGGAAATACTGAAGATCAGAGGGACAATGGAGTGTATATCGATGGATCCCTGAAAGTAGCAGAGTGGATAGACAAGGGGCTTGAGAAGGTGTAAGGGATACTTGCTGAAATTAGTTTAGGCGTAGAATACAAGAGCAGGGAGGATTTGCTGAAACTGTTTAAATGCTAGTTTGGCCACAACTGGAAGACAATGTGCAGTTCTGGTCACCACATTAGAGGAAGCATGTGATTGCACTAGAGACAGTGCAGAGGAGATACATCAGGATGGTACCTGGGTTATGAGGAAGAATTGGAAGTCTGGCATGTTTTCCTCAGAGCAGCAAAGACAGGGTCTAGATCTGATAGAAATGCATAAGAAGACAGGCTTCACAGGTCATGGTGGATCCTCTCCTGGGTCATCTTGGGTTGTCACATTGTATTCTACGAATCTTCCCTGCGAACCTTTGATGAATTTTAACTGACAGGCTGGCTTCCAGGTGTGCATGAGTTTTATCTCCCCATGCCCCTGACCTTCCAGAATATTCTGTGACCAACAGGGTCAAGAGCTGGGTTCAAATATCCAATGGGATTTACCAGCACCCTCCACTGTTTCCATGTCAGGACGTACAACCTACGTGTATTCAGGCAGTCAAGATGCCAGAAAGACTCAGTGACACTTCCCTAATGCACAACCCTTGCTCTGGCTGTAACTGGTTTCCCTCGAACCTTTGTAATCTCTTGGATCTTGTTTCCACTGTTCTCTGTAGCAGATGGCTGCTGGCTGCTGTTTAATCCAGTTTGACCAATTTTCTGTCAGACCCGATTTCTCTGGTGGTGGGTCAATTTAGAACATCAAATGCTGGACCCATGATTACCTGACTGAGGATATAGATTTATGATTAGAGGTGAGAAAGCTAAGAAGGGAGTTGAGGAGAAATGCTTGCATCCAGAGGATGGTGGAAGTGTGGAACTCACTGCCTGTTAGGATGCTTGAGTTAGAAACACTCAAAACATTTAAGTAGTCTCTAGATACCAACTAGTATTGCCCTAACCTCCAGGCCTATGGGTCAAAAGCTGGAAAGTGGGATTGGTGTAGTCAGATCTTTGTTGACCATCATTGATACAATGGGCCAAATGACCCCCTTCTGTGCTGTAAACATTTGTAACTGAGAGTCTGGGACACAAATCAAATATCTAAAAAACAACTAAACCAGCCAAACCACAAATTGGGATGAGCACCTTGGTTTGACATCAGGATTAAACAACTGAGAGCTAAATTGCAGTGATTTGGAACATAACCTAATGGCCTGAAGAACTGTCAAGAAAAAACATAGCAGGAACTTGCAGTTCCCATCTCCAAGAAAAAAAGTTACACATTGACAGATGGAGAGTGCAAGAGGGGGAGAGAGAGAGCGAGAGAGAGAGAGAGGGAGATACTGAGATGATGAGAAACAGAGAAAGAATGACATATTAACAGAAGGAGAAACTGAGAGACTGATACAGATAAAGCAGAAAATACATATACAGAAAAAAACCCAACATTTTAACAAAGTGAGAAAGAGAAGTAACGCAATGAAGAAGCAGATGACACAAATATAGGTCAAGGGACAGAGAGTGTTGAGATAGCAGGGAGGCTGCAAAAAGCTTTGGACAGGCTAAGAGAATGGGCAAATAAGTGGGAAATGGAACACAATGTGAGAAAATGCAAGGTCATGCACTCTGGTGGGATGAATAGAATCATAGACCCCCTACAGTGTGGAAGCTGGCCATTCAGCCCATGAAGTCCACACCAACCCTCCAAAGAACATCCCAGCGCACACCATCCCTATAACCCTACATTTCCCATAGCCAACCCACTCAATCTGCACATTTTTGCATTGTGGGAGGAAACTGGACTGCCCAGAGAAAATCCACACAGACACAGGGAGAATGTGCAAAGTCCATGCAGTCATCCAAGAGTGGAATTGAAGATGGGTCCCTGATATTGCGATGCAGTATTGTTAACCGCTGAGCCACTGTGCCACCCAAGAGGTATAGAATATTTTCTAAATAGGGAAATGCCTCATATCTCTGAAACATAAAGGGACTTGGGAGTCCTAGTTCAGGGTTCTCTTAAGGTTAACATACAGGTTCAGTTGGCAGTCATGAAGGCAAATGCAATGTTAGCATTCATTTCAAGAGGGCGAGAATACAAGAACGAATGTACTGCTATGGTTGTATAACGCTCTGGTCAGACCGCATTTGGAAGATTATGAGCAGCTTTGGGCCCTGTGTCTAAGGACTGAGTGCTGGCCTTGGAGAGAGTCCAGAAGAGGTTTACAAGAATGAACCCAGGGATGAAAAGATCTCCATATGAGGAGTGATTGAGGGCCCTGGGTCTGTGCTGAATGGAGTTTAGAAGGATGATGGGGAATTTCAATGAAACTTTCAGGATACTGAAAGACCTGGATAGTGGACATGGAGATGATTTTTCCACAAGTAGGAGAGACTAGGATCCAAGAGTACACTTCAGTTTGAGGGGACAACCCTTTAGGACTAAAATGAGGAGGAATTTCTTCAACCGGAGGGTGATGAATCTGTGGAACTAATTGCTGCAGAGATCTGTGGAGGCCAAGTCATTGAGTGTAATTTGGAGAGACTTGAATAGGTTCTTGATTTGTAAGGGGATCAAGAATTAAGGGGAGAAGGCAGGAGATTGGGGTTGAGAACACATCAGCCATGATTGAATGATGAAACAGATATGATGGGCTGAATGGCCTTATTATGGTCCTATATCTTATGGTCTTATGAGTCTTCATATTTAATATTTCTTAGAGGACATATATGTTGAAGGTTAGTGGAAATGTTGATTTATTTCAAGTTTTTTAGAAATTTATGAAGTTGCTCCTTTGAAATGGTCATTGAAGAGTCAGTGTGTACATCATTTTAACAAATCTTCCGAAAAATCATGCCATCAGATGAGACCTGCTTGTCCTGCTGTAACACTCTGTTCAGGCTGTTCAAACAGTGTCCGAGTGGAGATACCCTTTTGTACTTGTAATTAATTGAGGAACAAAAAGTTGTGGCTGTCCAGCCAAAATCTCCTATTTCTGGAAGGAACCTTCTTTTTGAGTTTAAGGTGAAATTTCCTTCTGTAAAATTGACTGAACTTCTGAATATTTTATTTCCTAAGCAAGCTGTATCTGCCAATACCCCAGCATCAATCAAACACAGTCAATGATTTGACTACACATGTCAGACTACACTTCAGAACATTCTATATCTTATACCTTACAGATAACATTCCAAACACCATGACCTCCACTTATGGGTATCTATTGACTCAACTGCAAGACAGACCTCAGGAACTGGTAGAACAGTTGTACAGAGTTGCCCTGGGAGTCCTCAACATTGACTCTGAACTCCATGAAGTCTCATCGCAACAGATCAAACACAGGCATGGAAACTTCCTGCTGATAACACATTGTGAACATCCATCCCAGTAGCAGTACCACAGACTGAAGCTGACCAAGTCCTCAAGGACATAGCTGCCTGGCTGTGTCAGTAGAAAGCAGTGAGGGAATCAACACAAGAGAAAAAACTATTTTACCACAATCTCACCAATCTATCTGACAAAATGCCTCTGTTCATGAAATTATTAATAGAAATGACAGCCACATAATGTTTATGGAGACAAAATTCTCATCTTCACATTCAGAACACCTCCATTGTGTTGGGTGCCATTGCTTTCATGTTAAATTAGACAAATTTGGTATTATTTAACAACTCAAAGCTGAGTATTCATAAGGCACTGTGGGCCATCAGCAGCAACAGAATTCTATTCATCAATAATTTCTAACCTCATGGCCATAATATCCCCCGCTATCATTACCATTGGGCCAGGGGATCAAATCTAGCTCAATGTAAAGAGCAGGAGGACAAGCTAAGAACAACACCTTTAGACATTCCTAAAGATGATGTGATAATCAGGAGAAGCTGCAATACAGGACTACATGTCAAACATTGGAATCAAAGATCAAAACTGTAGCCTTGTCACATCTACTGGTGAATGGTTGTGGACAAATAAACAAGTAATAGGAGGTGAGGGTTCTACAAGTGACCACATCTTTAATGATGGGAAAGGGCAATACAAAAGCCAAGGCTGCAATACTTGGACCCATCTTCAGCCAGATGTGCCAAGTGGATGATCCACCTCAGCCTCCACCTGAGGTTCTCAGCAAGGCATATGATTTCTAAAAAATATAGGAACATAGGAACAGGAGTAGGCCATTCAGCCCCTCAAACCTGTTCCACCATTTAGTAAGATTATGGGTAATCTGTAAAGACTAAAGGCACTGGATATTGCAAAGGCAACTTTTGAGAGCAATACTTGAACAATAATACTGAAACCGTATCCTACAGGAATAACAATGTCCCTAACCAAGCTGTTCCAATACAGGCACAGCCTTGATATTCACCCAACAATGTGGAACATTGCCCAGTATGTTCCTTACATGAAAAACAGGACATATCCAACCCAGCCAATTGTTATCTCATCCGTTTACTGTCGATCATCAGTGAATTGATGGAAGGGATCATCAACAGCTATCTAGTGGTACTAATAAAGGATTAACCTGCTCAATGATGTTCAGTTTGGATTCCGCGAGGCCCATCAGCTCCTGATCTCATTACAGCCTTGGTTCACACATGGTCAAAAGAGCTGAATTCCAAAGGTAGGGTGAGAGTAACTGTACTTGACCAAAGGCAACATTTGACTAATTATGGCATCAGGGAGACTTACAGCCTATTGTATTCTGTAAGAATCAGGGAAAAGCTCCCTGCTAGTTGGAGATATTCTTCACAAAAAGGAAGCTTACTTCGATTGTTAGAGTTCAATCATTTCTGCCACAACACTGACGGAGTTCCACGGCGTAATGTCTTAGACCCAACCATTTTGCTCATCAATGACTTTCCTTCCATCATAAAGTCAGAAGTGGGCATGTTCACTGATGGTTGCACAATGTACAGCCCAATTGTGACTCCTCCAACAGTGAGCAGTCCACACCCACAAGCAAAGAGGCTTGGGCAATATCCAGGCTTGGGCTGATAAGTGATGTATGACTTGTGCGAGTCAATGACCATCTCATGAGAGAGAAATCTAACTATCGCTCCTTGACATTCTTCTCCAAGCCACACACAATCTTGATTTGCTTTCTTACAATTACTGCGTTAAAATATTGGAACTCCCATCTGAACAGCGCTTCCTGTACACATAAACCATGAGGATTGAAGTGGTTTAAGAGAGCAAGTTACCACCAGCTTCTTCTTTGCAATTATTGATAGACATAGCCAGAAATGCCAATATCCATGAATGAATTTTTAAAATCCTCATTACCTTCAAGAATGACCCTAATGGTGTGTAATTGTTTTTCTTTTTAATATGTGAACCTTTGCAGTGAGGTACAAAAACAAAGTTGCTGAAAAAGCTTAGCAGGTCCGGCAGCATCTGTGGAGGAGAAAACAGAGTTAATGTTTTGGGTCTGGTGAACCTTCCTCAGAACAGAGGAAGGGTCACCAGGCCCAAAACATTAACTCTGTTTTCTCCTCCACAGATGCCACCAGACCTGCTAAGCTTTTCCAGCAACTTTGTTTTTGTTCCTGATTTACAGCATCCACAGTTCTTTTGGTTTTTCTTTGCAGTGAGATATTGCAGACTGTGTTCATTCACTAATTATAGCATATTGATTCAATAAGTTTTGTTTTGATATTAAACCAACAACTGCAATAATTAGATAGACCTATTTGATTTTTTTTTAACTTAAAGCCTGGTATTTAAAAGACATTTACTCAGTCATCTCAATAACCGGGAAATATGTTTTTATTTGATATTGTGACCCATGGATTAGTAGGACTAGAGTGACAATGCATTCCCCTAGCCTTAGTTGTAACAGCAGTGACACAGCGTTGGTGAGAAACAGAGAAAGAGAACGACATGCTGATAGACAGAGTAACACCACTGATGGAGAAATAGATTGATACTGACACTGAGAAACAAAGAGATTGAGTGGAAGAAAGAAATGCTGACACAAAGGCCATGATCTTCCACACCCAGAGCTGGCGAGAGTAGTGATGGATGAGATGACTTCATTAGGCAAGAGTCCAAAATTTAGGTTCCTACCGTCAAGAGAGTAACACACTGACAGAGGAAGAAATGTGAGAAAGAGACAAAAAGAAAGACAGTGGTGCTAGGTGTAGGTTTCCACCCCTAACTTCCACCTTTACAGTCAAGGATGAGATCTCTGCAGCTTAGCCTGCTCAACCAGCAGTCACTTAGTGGGGCCATTAACTAACTTGAGACCAGACTCCCATCCTTATTACTCATCCTCTGCGACCTCTGATTGGCTGTCTGTTCCCGACAGCATCATCAAGAGCAGCGTCCACTGCTGGGACTACAGGCAGCTCACAGACGAATGTGTACTGCAATATAGACTGGAGTATAAGGCAAAACCAACGTCTTGTGAGGTACAGTGTTATAGTTCCAAACCCTGGTGTAGGTGAGAAGATGGGGGGATGACGACCAATGTGACAGGGCAAGGGTCAACAGTAAGCTCATGGCAGAGGTGGGAGGACTGAAACATTTCTTTGGGGATGGAATCCAATTGGTACAGATGACATAAAAAGGAGCCTTTATATGACCACCAGTGTGTCCGGTTTCATCTGATGGGCTGGACACTCGGAACCAGTCTCCCATGTTGCAGCTAAAGTCCAAGTAGCAGTGGGAAGAGGCACTTAGAGACATATAGACAGTGAGATACCTTTACAGAGAGTAACAGACAGCATGAAGTTTACCCTGACACAAGATAGTCTGCCACACACTGACACATAGGGAGAGATAGAGGTATAACTACAATGTGAGAGAATCATCAAAACCACAATATTAATTTAATTTTTATCTTCCTCTTGTTTCCTGTTTGATTTCAAAATGGTAACAATAAGTTTCTAAAATGATGTTTCATGTATTGTGGTGTCACACTAGACCAATTAAGCATTTGGGACAAATTGAATGGAGCGTTCAGTTAAATTGTATCAAAGCAATTGTGATGTTTCCACTCGGCTCTTGAAGAGTTCTCACTTAATGATATAGACAGGAAAAGTTATGAAGAAATAAATGAGAATAAACACAGAAGAAAACATTGCAACCATAAGGGAAAGCTTCAAAAAGTCTGAAAAGAGGCAGTAAAGTGTAAATCCATTAGAGACAGAAAGTCCACAAGCAGTCTGAGAGGTACATTATCCTCTGAGTCCAATGTATTGTCTGCTTCAATTAACTTCTCTGTTAACTTATTTCTCCAATCTATCACTTCTCTGTAAAAGAAGTTTCACTTGACTTTCTTCTGTCAAATTTTCTAAATTTTTAGCTTACAACCCCTACATTTGAAATGATTTCAATGCGTTGGATCAAAACAGAAAATGAGGAAAATACAGGAGGCCTGTTCTAATTGAGCAAGTGAAACATAAAGTGCCATGGTCAATGAGACTTGCAGATGACGTAAAACCATGTACTGAAGACAATCATAATATGACAGAGAACTGAAGAATGGAAGTGGAAGACAGGGGAATGAAGATGAGTCAACTAAATGCTCAATGTATGCACTGACAGTCTGAGCCTAGGGAAGAGGATTGGAATTAAGGAGTAAAGATTATGGGTGAGCACCTGAAGAAAGTGAGTAGCTTCAATTATCTGGTAACAAAATAATGAAAGTATCAATAAGAAATTAAGCAACAGGATGCTTCTGGTTGGAGTAACTGGAAAAGGACAACTGGAGTGATCAGTGACTGAAAAGTATGACTGCACCTGCGAGATGTGCAGGCTGGGTGTGAGCCCAGCTCTATTATACCTGCAAAAACATGGGCCACATCAAGAAGAGAGGAGCATTGATTGAATTCCAATGAGACATAGATGCTCAGAAGTGTTGAATTACAGGAAAAGGACAAAATTAGGAATTAACATGTCAGGTGGCCAGTCAAGATTATGGAATAATTCCAAACAAAAAATACCAAAAGGAGAGTGAAGTTGCATTGTCATCTGTTGCAGAGGGAGGGAGACAGTTTAGCAAGGTGAGCTTTGGAGATGGGACAGCTAGGGAGAAGAAGAGGGAAGGGCTAAAACCTGATGAAAATATGTCATATTAAGAGACTTAAATGCAGTGGAATTGGAAGAAGAATGGGTAGCTAGAAGAAAGGAGATGGAGAGTGTGGTTAACCAATGTTGTGACCAACCCAGCCAACATAGGAGGAACTGGAAGAAAAAGAAAGAAGACCACCGCATAGGTCTGATAGCATTTGTGCAACAAAGAAATGAAGTTCATGTTTCAGAAGTACCAACTGGAAATGTTAATTATATTTCTCCCTTCTCCCTAAATATACACTCCTGGAATATAGCCACTGAGAGGCCAGTATTGATTTAGCATCCTTAATTACCCTGAGTGGTATTAATGAGCTGCCTTCTTTAACAGTAGCGATCCTTGGGGTGGAGGGGCAGCGTTGTTTTGTTAGGGTGGGAGCTCCAGAATTTTGGCCCAGTGACACTGCAGGAACAAGCAGTTTACTTCCATGTCAGGATGGTGTGTGGTTCGGAAGGGAGTTAGCAAGTGGTCTGTGCCTGATTACAAACCTGTGAAGTACTTTGGAGACATCATTGCATTAATGGTGTTGTATAAATGAATGTTGTTGTTGCTAAATTGCTTCACAATTTGGAAAATATCCATTACCCGTTTGGTTTGTGAGAGAGGAGGCTGATGACTGGCCATGTGGAAAGTGGCTTTGGAGCTTCCTAAATATGGAAGAGAAATCAAATTTGATTCTTCATCCTCATCTGTTCAAACTTCCTTAGGCCCACCTCTGCTCAAACCAATTCCAATTAGACGCTACCACCTGGAACATCTTCCACTTCCCATCCCACTCTGCCTTCCGCAAGGGCCATTTCCTTTGCCACTCCTTAGTTCGCACCACACTCCCCATCAACCGCTCCAAACAGCCTGGTACCTTGTCCTGTAACCGTACAAGATGCAAAACCTGCCCAGACACCATCTCCCTCACCTCCATTCAGGGCCTAAGCAGTCCTTCCAAGTGAGACAGAACTGTAATTGCACCCTCTTCTGGCCATTTCTATGTTGGTGTATATAAACTAAAACTGTATTAAACTGTTCTTGATGGTTATAGATTAGATTCTCTACAGTGTGGAAACAGGCCCTTTGGCCCAACAAGTCCACACTGCCCCTTGGAGCATCCCACCCACTCCAATCCCCCTATAACCTACACACCCCTGAACACTATGCGCAATTTAGCATGGCCAATCCACCCAGCCTGCACATCTTTGGACCGTGGGAGGAAACCGGAGCACCCAGAGCAAGCCCCTGAAGACACAGGGAGAATGAGCAAACTCTGCACAGACAGTTGCCCTAGGCTGGAATCGAACCCAGGTCCCTGGTGCTGTGAGGCTGCTTGCAAACCACTGAGCCACCGTGCCACCGTGCCACCTGGGATGGTGCTCCAACTTGTAACTATACGCATGTAGTATTAGAGCCCAATGCTGAATTCATATGGTGGGAGTTTGTACACAATCTGCCACAAGGTAACCATTAGGTTTTGTGGTCATTTGGAAATAATCACACTTTGAAAAACAACCACTGGAGCTGATGTTGAGTATAGCTTTTCTGGCTCTTGTGGGCTGCAGTCCAAAATGGGCTGAGGAGTGGCAGATGGAGTTTCAATTAGACAAATGTGAATTGTTGCATTTTGGAAAGACAAAACAGGGCAGGACTTATACACTTAATGGTAAGGTCCTGGGGAGTGTTGCTGAACGAAGTGACGTTGGAGTGCAAGTCCATAGCTCCTTGAAGTCACAGGTAGACAGGATAGTGAAGAAGTCATTTGGTATGGCTGTCTTTATTGGTCAGTGCATCGAGGATAGGAGTTGGGAGGTCATGTTCAGGCAGCACAGGATATTGGTTAGGCCATTTTTGGAATACTGCAATCCGGGTCCTCCTGCTAGAGGAAGGATGTTGTGAAACCTGAAAGGGTTCAGAAAAGATTTGCAAAGATATTGCCAGAGCTGGAGGGTTGAACAATGGGGAGAGGCTGAATAGGATGGGGCTGTTTTCTGTAGGCCGTCCGAGGTGGAAAGTTAGCCCTTTAGAGGATTTTAAAATCATGGGGTACATAGAGAGGGCGAATAGTCAAAGTCTTTTCCCCAGGGTAGGGATGTGAAAAACTAGAGGGCATAGGTTTAAGGTGAGAGGGGAAAGATTTAATCGAGTCCTAAGGGACAACTTTTTCATGCAGAGGGTGGTGTGTGTATGGAATGAGCTGCCAGAGGAAGTGGTGCAGGCTGGTACCATTACAACATTTAAAAGGCACCTGGATGGAGACATGACTATGAAGAGATTAGAGGGATATGAGCCAAAAGTTGGTAAATGAAACTAGAATTATATAGGATATCTGATCAGCATGGACACATTGAACCAAAGGGTCTGTTTCTGTGCTGTATATCTCTATGACTCTATGAATGATGTGACATTGTGGTTAGACATGTATATGTGCACATGCAATTCACCGTTTTTGAATCATAGGGCTGTAATTGCACCCTCTTCTGGCCATTTCTATGTTGGTGTGTATAAACCAAAACTGGATTAAACTGTTCTTGATGACTAAATGGCCACATGGAGTCATAGAGTCATAAAGATACGCAGCACAGAGACAGACTGTTTGGTCATGAGTGATGTTGGCTGTAAAGATATATTAATAGTAGTAGAACCATCCCTTTTTCTTTAATAAATAATATTTTCTATATATCAGAGTAAGATTGCTAATCATTAAGTTTTTTTAATGTCTAAAGATAAGGAAGTGAACAATCAATGCTTTTTATTGAACTGAACACATTCAGAGGCTTTTTGTGCTTGTTTGGTGTGCATTCTTCATCCACTATTTTTGATCACTCCAGCTAACGTTCAGATGGCAGCGTCAGCTTCTGTGGACTCATAGCCTTATGTTCTGACAGTGTCTTCAATTTCCTTGTATTTTCTAATCAGAGCTTTTTGTGTACCAGTGTGCTCAGAGATCAACCTTCTGTTTTTGTTTAATTTCTGTTTAAACTTGTCATGAGCTCACTGGCCTCCTAATTCATGATGGGTTGGCCCTACAAGTTTTTTGTTTCTCTTGTCTCACACTAACAAAAGGCAAATTTTTCTCAATATAATTCAGCCTGTATTTTGTGTTGAATGCTGATGTTTTACTCAATGCCATGTACCATCACTATGTTATGCTCTGAGACCAAATTTTACAGTAATCACACTTTGACAACGAGAATACGTCTTGTAGCTCTCCATGTACTGCTGAATGATGCATCATTGTTCTGGTAGGTTATGTGTAGCATTACAATGAATCTCACAGGTTTTTGGATATACATGTACACATGCACATAATAATAGAGTTCCTAACTCATCTCAAATAATAAAGTCATTGTGATGGAATATATATTCTTCTTGAATTGCATTTGCAGGACCTTACTTAATGGAGTATCAAGTGACCCTTGGAAATTTTACATCTATCCAATTGTCTGGGAATTATAAAATGTACTAAGCTGATGTATCATTGCATTGAGTAGGAGATGAACCCAGCTGGGTGGTATTAACAGGGCAGAGTTCAGTTCAGGGGCAAGGTGAGTGGCAGGAGCCTGTTGGTTGAATGCGAATTGTAGTTGTTAGCTCAGTGGAGTAGGCAGCAGCTCATAAGTAGAAGACCAAGAAACCTGTATCGTAGGGCATATTTCACAGGGTTCTGGAATAACGTGTCTTTTGGTGAGCCTTGTACCAGTGGAATTTGGGTGTAGTAATGCTGCTGTTGGCTAGGACCAAGAAAAGTAGGAGTTGCTTCAATTCAGTGGAGGCATTTTCTGCTCAGGGATGATTAGATGAAGAGGCTCAGCCTAGTAAGTCCAGTGGGATCACATCTCAGGAGAAGAATTGTGCAACTGGATGCTGAACATTTGAGCCCTGTTGCTTGACAACTACTTTCAGGCCAAAGTAGGAGCAGAAGAGCCTCCAAACTAAATAGAAACTGTTACTGAGGGACATGACGAGATCAAAGGGTGATCAATGCTTGTAAGAGAGGAGCTGAAATCCTTCATGATGAGCATAGATTTTGAATTTTTTTCATTGATGTCTAAGTGGGTTACCAAGGCATTTAACAAACCTATTGTAGTTATGTCTGCTACTTAATGTAAAGAAATGTGTGCTCAGTAGGTCATGTTTACCCCATGTAAAATCTGGATAGTAGAGTATAATTAAGTGCTAAGTATTGACTGTTCTGTAAAATCATGCAAAGTAAAACTTTGTTTCTTTAAAATTATGCCTTATTGTAATGGCATGCAACTGAGACTTTTAATTTTGTCTACTTTAAAGCAAAACGTTCCTGAGCCAAAATGACTGGAACCAAAGTTAAGCATTCACTCTGTGATCGTAACACAGTATAACAGCTGCAGTTAAGAACTTGCCTGTGTGAACTTCATCCAATTAAAGGACAGACCAATGAAATAGAGACTCAATCAGAGAGAAACCAGATTTATATTGTTACAGTTCCCAGGTGACCTTCTCATGAATGCTTGACTAAGCTGCAAGATTTAGAAATGAATTACATCAGCAGTAGTTCTACTTTTTATTGACAGCTGGAAGTGGAACATTTGCTTTATTTGACTGACATGTAGATGAAGATCTAATAAATTATTCTTTCTTTGTTTTGTCAATTACTGTATGTTTATTTGAACAATACTAAACACTGTGCAGTGAGGGAAACCTTCTGTTATTGATATTATAAATGATTCTGCCTGACTGAGACTTTATAGGAACATAAGAACAACAGTTTCTTTCAAGTTAGCTTCCTGCTTACTTTACCTCAGCATTTCAAGATTTGCCAATGATATGATATAGTTCATTGGTTCTGTATATAATGCCATACATGTGAGTGGGCCTGGATGACATGGAAGTGGCTTGGGGCCAGAGAATGGGTAGGAATGACTAAGTGAGAGGAATGAGGGCTATGGGTCTAATAGGTCTTAAAGCAATCGAGACAAAATCCCAGATATTCAAAGCTGGGCTTTCTAATTAGTCAGTTTGACAATCACCCACCAGCATATTCTCCTCTGATTTGCTTTGAGGATTTGTGAGGCCAAATCAATCCTCTCTCTGCCTTCCCAGAGCTCTTTACCTGAGGGTGGGTCACTTGATTCAGAGGATTTCCTCACTCAAGTTATCTGCCATGGTAGCAAAACCCTGTCTGTTGACCATGCTTCTCTCCCCTGTTAGAACTCCCACTGATTTTTCATTATTTTCATTTTATCAATATTTGTTTAGAGCTGTGAAGTAAGAACTGTGAGCTGAAGATAACCTTCGGACTGTGAACAGCAGCTTGTTTAAACACACAAAAACAGAACAAATCAACCATAAAACAATTATCTATGTATATGGAACAACACATTGTGAGAACCAAAATGTTATTGTCTTTTATTTATCCAATAACTGTGTTTGTTTGTCTATCTGTCTTTGTGTGAATGGATTGATTTTAAAAAAAGGTTTAAATCATAAACATCAATTCAATTTTTTTTTAATGTTGCTCTGCTAAAGTTACGGTATTGTTAATAAATTTCTAAGTCATTTTTTAAGCTGCAAATGCAGTGTCTAGGATTGATTGTTCATAGCTTCTGGGAGTAGTTATTTTAAAGGTCTGTTTTGGAACCATTCGGGTCAATTTTGAATGCCTTTGAAGGTTTTAAATTTACTGTGTTGTGAATACAGAGGTAAGAAGGCTGATTTGATTTAACTGTCTACCTTCATGTCATAACATTCCCCAGATGCTGCAAGACCTTTTGAGTATTTCCAACATTTATTTCACTTTGGGCTATATGTAGTCTTAACCATCCTTCAGCAAAATTCCATATTCTTTTCCAAACAAACTGCAATATAATTTCAGATCTAAATTTATATTATTATTATTTGATTGCTAAAAATACTACTTCTGGAATGTATTTTTTTAAAGCTGTTCATCTGCTGAGCTGATGAGGTTAGCTTGGGTAATTAGCGCAAGACACAACTAATACCAAGTTTATGGGTTCAATCTATGCATTGGCTAGTAAATCATTTTAATCTCAAGCCATGATCAAACATATTGTCCCACTTTAAGGAGTTTGAGCAGTGCAGTGGTAATGGTCCTACCTCTGGAGACGTACAAGTCCCACCTTTGTAATGGGGCTGTGTCATAACCTGTCCAAACAAGTTCATTTTTATTTATAACATACATATTCAGCCATTCAGTCTGTGATGCAGATGGAATGAGTACACTGACCACAGTATGTATTCAGGACAAAATAAAATATAATCCCTACACAATGATTTCAAATTAGTTTTGATGGTTTTTCATCCATTTCTCTGCACTAAATTTCAATCTGAATGTCTTGCACAGAACTGTAGGATCATAGTTATAGAAATGTCACTAAGTTTCCTGGGGCCTCACAGTCATCAGTGTGTGAAATAGGTATAAAGTACTGAGTGACCTCTTCCTGTTTCTATATACATCCATTCACATCTAGCTCTGTAAAAAGTACTGCTCCTTTGCGTGAGAGAGTATTGTAGGTAGGATGAATCCACAAACTGATCAGGCTTGATATTTTGCTCAATGCTTTTATATTACAATGATTCCCAATGCAGCATTAAAGGAATGCTGCATTGTTGATTCTGTTTTTCAGATGAAACGGCAAACCAAGGCTAATCTGCCCTCTCAAGGCAATGCAACAGATCCCATGACACTATTTCAAAGATGAACAAGGAAGTCATCCCCAGCGTCCCTGCCAATATTTAGCCCTCAATCAATATTACCTAAAACAGCAGATTACCTGGTCAGTATCACATTGTTGTTTATGGGACCCTGTGGTGTTAAAATTGACCACTTCTTCCAGTAATGTAGTAACTATACTTCAGCAAAAATTCCTTATTTGTTGTAGCAGTGCTTCAGATTCAACAATGTTGTGAAAGATGTTGATAGAAATGTAAGTATTCCTTTTGCATTCAGAGATTGCACAAGATGGAAAAGGGTCATTTGTTCCAGTGAGCATGCTTCCTCTGGAACTCGTGTACACTTACCCAACCATTTCATAAATTCAGGAAATGCCCAACATTAGCATTCCCTGATTGCCTGGAGTAATTAGGCACAATCTGTAGTAATTTATCAATCCTAGCATTTCCACTATTCCACCTGCTCTGTCAGCCTGAAAGGACAACCCTTCTCTAGCCAACAAACACAGGAATCATTACAAGCCATAATGGGCCTGGTGTTCACAAAAAGGACGTGGGAAGCCTGGAACTCTTTCCCCTGGAATGCTGTGAATGCTGAGTGATTGGAGACCTGGTGGTTCGAAGAGAGTGGTATTAGTATAACAGTGCATTAGAATGTTCCAGAATCGTGATGTGAGACAGCCCTTGCCGGAACAGCTAGCTTTCGCCTTCTCATCAATTTTTGAATGTCAATATGTTAGAGGCACACACCATCAGCAGGAAAGCTGTCACTGAGTGAGGTTAAGGGTGACTAAATGAAGCACTGACTATCTGAATGTTTCCCATGTTGTAAAGACAATGACAGACGGCCACTGGTAATCCTTCTATAATAGAGACACAAACCAAAACACAATCCCTCAAACATCACAGATATTTAGCTTAACTCCTCAAATTCCAATTTTCCACTTAACTGACTATTCAGATTAGCATGCAAAAGCACAGAGTGAAATTAAAAGCAACAGATTTTCAGTAAAAGATTTTGCACATCAACCAGAGAGCATGATCAGAAAAAGAATATCCTCAGGGGCTTTTTTTGATCAATAATTCATTGCCCATATCTCCTCCAACCCTATTGACATCATTCCGTCTACATAATCTTCATGCCTCTAGCACACCTGCCCTCCCTAACTCTCTAAAATACCTCACCCACCCAATCCCCTCAAAAACCTTACCCATCATCAATCGCCTCACTCCCTCTAAAACAGTCCACCAACTCCACCCTCCCTCAAACCTCTGGTCTCTCAGCAACCATGCCCATACCACCCTCAACCACCTCCACTCCTTCTTCAGTTCATTAACCACCCCACTCGACATTTCCCACCCTCAACTTCTACCTTCCACACTGATCTCACTTACACTATCACTCCACCCTCATCTACATTCTCTCAACTCCCTTTTATCTCACATCCTCATCTACCCCACTCACTCATATCTTCTAATGGGCCCAGGTTTACTCTCACCCACAATTCCCTAATCAGCTGGAGGTACTCAATTTTGTATTTAAAAAGCTGAAGGGATGAAGACGATTTCACAGACAACAGCAATGATGTACATTTATGTGGCATCTTTAACATTGTAAAATGCCCCAAAGAGCATCACAAGAATGTAGTCAAATTAAATTTGTCTAAGCCATGTAAGATATTGTAAGGTTGAATGTCCAAAGAGCAATTAAGAGGAAAAGGACACAGATGTAGAAAGGTGAATTGTCCACCTATGGTGGGCAGTTAAATTTAACACTCTATGTGGAAGAGGCGAGAATTTAAGGAGCACATAAATCATGAAGTATTACAGGGACATTAACGGGTTTGAAAACAAAGTTAAGAATTTTAAACATGATGCTTTGCTTGATTAGAAGTGAACACAGGTCAGTGACTGGAGCAGGTGATGGGTAACTAGACTTACTATAAGTTACATAACAAACAACAGCATTTTGAATAAGCTCATGTTTACTGAAGGCTCATTAAATACATTGATAGACAAAAAGAAATTGTGGAGGGAGTCCAGAACAAGAGAGCATAGGCTTGAAATTCATGTTGAAGGGTTGAAATGAAAATGGCCTGTGTCTGAACTACAAATTCTATGTGATTGCTAAATTCTATTTCTTGTTGTTTTGTAACTAACATGGAGCTGTTTTATTTCTAAGTTGATATGAAAATAGATGCTCTTCTCCCCGGCTTGCCCCAGATTAGACCTCCAGTTCAAAAGTAGGACAATTAAAAAAACAGTCAAATTATTTGTCATCTGATATTCTTGTGATGCCTAGTTTGATTCACCACTGCTTTCAGATACAAGCTAAAGGCAATTAGTTCTCTGTGTAATGGCAGGATCTGAATGTTGTGATCTGCTGTCATTGAATCGCTTAGTAAGCACAGCCAATTTATTCTGGGCAGCTTTTAATGAGTAACAATGATTTAAGACAACCGTGAGCCCAATAAAATCTGGTCCTGTAAGTTTAAATGTCTCTTCTCTAGCTAGCTCTGAAATCCTGCTAACGTTAGGAATCTGTCCCACTGCATCTTATACCAGATTCTGAGTCATTAGATTGTCCCAGGTAGAATTTCAATGAGGAAATCCCCAGCCCTCTTTACAGTTGAGTTTAATCCCCATTCTGTACTCTTCTGACAGTCTTAACCTCTTGCCACACTTTAGTCTTGCCGTATCATCAAATTCCCTGTAAATGTTGATAATGTCAGCATTGTAGATCTGTTGGTAGCACGCTCATCTTTGATTTAGACGAACATAGGTTCAAATCCACTCCACTACAGAACGTAAGTTTGTGCTCCAGTACAGTACTGCAGGTGCATTGAAGACATCACCTTCTGGATGTCATTCTAAGCCAGTGTGGAGCTGAATGTTAACCAAACATTTACTCCAAAAGTAGCTACTGAGCATGTACATAAGAAGTTATGTGATAGTGATGTCAACCTGGGATCCTGAGACTGTTGGAATCTGGAAATCTCCACTTTTACGATCCCTTACATGTATGTTCAAAAAACGGTGACTCACCTGATCACAGACATGAGCACTAAATAATTGTGATGGTGACCAGGCTCGTAGGATTGAAGATAAACAGCAAAGTAAGGCCTAAAGTGAAGCCCAGCAGTACCTTAATGCTGCAAGTGAAGGATGGGGCCAGCCCAGCAGTCAGACTGTAAAAGAGGGGCAACACCTGAAAACCAAGCCCGTACCAGTGTAGTGCAGTGCCAACCTTATCATTGGACCTGTTTTCCAACCAATATTGACAGTATTGCAGGAAATTGTCTTCAATTTGGATGAGTCATGATTTCTGTGCTAATCCATCAAAAACCCTCTGGATGAAGAGGAGTTGAGGCGAGCTGAACAAGGGTGGAACAACCATAAAGGGTGCATAACAAAATGTGCATTATGGCAATGACAGAGGGGAAGTGCAGAAAAGCATCAACCACCATTTTACTTCCTGAGAGAGTGTAAAGGAGAACCACAGTTGGGAAGAAGGCCAGTCCACACCACAGAAAGTTCTTATCCCGCATAATCCATGTTAATGAGCCAGGCAATGTTTGAAGCAGGATGGAGTGTTGTGTTTGACTGAGAATCAACAGCACTCATGGGGGTATGCTCATTTGGTCAAGGGTCTTTGTAAATTATGATTCTCATCTTCTGGCTATCATAGCAACAGATGCATCATCTACATGTCTGGAAGTAATATGAGCCATTGGTGGAATGGTATTAGAATTAGAAGAAAGGGGTCACCACTGGGGAGAGGTATGTAGTTAATGACGTGGCTTTAGTCAGATGCAGTGAAAAAGCCCGCTAGGGATCTTGACAATAAAATGGACACTTAGCCAAAAATACATAAGAATCAGCATAGAGTTAACTTCAACAGAGTTCAGATGACTGGTCATTGTCAGGAAATGTCAACCCAGTTTCTCCCTTCCCAGATGCTACCAGATCATTCCCGAGTTTCCTACATCTCCGGCTGAAGCCCCAATCAATGGAGCTTTCAAGACATGGCTTATGACTGCTCTACCATGCTGTGTTCAACGAGGTACTGATGGGCGCTGGTCTTGGGGAAGTAATGAGAATCTTAGGGAAGAAAATGAAGATGATTTTGGGTGGTTGGGCAACAGGATGAGTGATAAATTGCAATGGCACATTGATCACCTCATAACTATTCTTGAGTTAATTTCACATTTATTTTAGTACTCACTCCAATTGCATTCCTGTGTGTTTCAAATTGCAAATAAACTATGCTTGAATCCAAAGAATGTGAAAGTAATTCGGTCTGGTCCAAGAGAAGTAGGATGAAGATCCCTCCAGCATAGGCCAGAAATCTCCAAAATTAAAGCTGAAATTTTTGGGCCCTGATGTGAAGGACACTGGAAAGAAAACAAAAAATCATTCGTGGATTTTTCATTTTCTCTCCACACTGTGGCAGGTTGGGGGAGAAAGAAACATTATTTGACTGGGGTGTGGGTGTGGGGTAGAGGGGTGCAGTTTGGGCCCAGATGACAAAACCTGCAAAATATAAAACCCGAGTGGGAAGTGTTGTTCACACATGAAAGATGTCAAGTTCCTGTTACTTGATTAATGGGACTGGTTTATAATTTCAGGACACAGGATGTACTGAACTGCAGATGGGGATGATTAATCATGCTTCTCATATCCTATCATCACATTGTATTGTTTTTTTCCCTGTGTTATCTACACCCTGGTGAGTGAAATATACTCAGAATCTGTCAGAGGACGTAGACAGATGAGGAAGTCAGTGAAGAGATTTAGAGAGTTGTGACTCAATTAAACTCATTTTGCTGCATCACAGATCTGCTTCTCCCTACGCAGCTTGTGAAATGAGAGAGGGGTTGGTCGATTCTGCCTGAGTTGGAATTTAATATTCCAAAAGCAGAGTGGCAGAGTTTGCCTCCCTCATCATTAGCAGAGAGCACCAGGCAAACTATTGACCTTCCTGGAAGCTTTCAGAGCCCAAAGTGCCCCTGAAGAAGATCAGAACAGGCCCACTTGGAAGAAGCCACCAAATTTGCAAGGATTTTCTTCCATTTTAAAACCATACCAAAAGACTTTTACCTATGTAGTAAAATTATTTGGTTTCTCCAAGCAAATTACAGAAATGCCACAAAACTAGCCTATGGCAACAATAACTTGGTTTAATACATTGATTTTAAAGTCAGGAAAATATTCCAAGGCTTTTCACAGAGGAAAATCACAAAAATAAAATTGCACTGAGCCGTAGAAGTAGGGAGGACTCAAACCTTATTTGAAGAGAGAATTTTTTTAGCAGGAGCGAGAGAAAATTGTTTGGTTCCTGGTGTAAACTTAAGTGCTTGAAGCATGTGAATGCTATGATACACTCTGTTAGAAATGCCATGCTGAAAAGCTTATTGCTGTATTACATTTCAAAGTTAGTCTGTTAGTACGCCTTTAAGAGCCACACGCATTATAGTATCACTGGATCGTAACATGTGACCTGGGGACATAAAAGTCTCAGATTCCATCTTAAAATTGGTCACTTGAAGTCAGACACACTGATTGAAGTGAACCATATTTACACATTTTCCCTAACAGCCTTCTGCCTGTTGCCTTTTTCGTCTGTTTTCAGCCTTTTTGTTACAGATGATGTAGAATGCTACTTTTCTCAGTCCTCCAGACGAGAAATTCTACCTTCCTTGACCAACATCCAACGCTTCATCTACATGACGTGAATATCTTCATTGGGGATCTTCTCCTCCTGCAAATAAGAGGTCTCCTGTTTAACAGCGATGCAGAGTATTTTTTTCTCTCAGGATTGTTGGTCCATGGAATTCTCTTCCTAAGAGACCTGTGGAGGCAGGATCATTGAATGTGTTTAATGCTGAGTTAGATAAATTTTAATTGCCAAGGGAGTCAAAGGTTATTGATGGTGGATGGGATAGTGGAGTTCAGTCCACAATCAGATTAGGCAATGTTCTAATTGAATGGCAGAGAAGGCTCAAGGCACCAAATCACTTACTCCTGCTTTTAATGTAAGTTTGTATGTATCACTATCACTGGCCCTTTATGGTAGGTTGTTTACAGTCTACATCTTGCCCCTTTGCGCTTTGGCAGAGCTATCCATCACTTTGTTTCTACTGTTACATCCAAATAGTAAGTTTTTCCCTTATATCTGATGGTCATAAATAATCAACTTTACTCACTGAGGAACATCTAAGTGAAGTCTTTTGCGCCAAGCCCAAGGCCATGTAGAATCAGATCAGATTGAAAATGCTCAAAGCCACCTCATAAATGACCTAAACAGCCAGGAGATGGGAAGTGTTCCATCTATTATATTCCTCAGATTTGACCCCATGTCCAGTATCTGAGCAAATATATAGCCTTTGCACTAGCAGATCACTATCAGTAAAGGTATGGGCACTGTTTTGTTCAAATTATTATTTTATGGGATGTGGGCATCACTGGCTAGGCTCACATTTTGTTACCCATCCCCAATGGATAATGAAACAAGTGACAAAGGACAGTCAAGAGTCTATCATGTTGTTGCAAATCCAGAGACATTTTATTTTGGCAGAATTCATTCCATAAAGGACAGTAGTGAATCAGACAGATTTTTACAACAATTGATGATAGTTATCTGGTCATTTCTGCAACTAGATTTAAATTGTCATTATAATGCTATTAATTGAATTTCAATTCCACGCCTACCCTAAAATTTGTTGGGTTAGCTGAAGTTATCTTGAATGAAATCAAGTGAAGTGAGGAAAATGCATATGAAGCCTGGTGATGACCTAATGATCGGAAAGTTCACTAGTTTTAATGTATTTCTGTGTTTTTGTTCAAGGGATATATATGCGTTTACACCATCATTGTAACTCAACAATAATGAGCTGAACTGTCAGTAACTCATAAGAGTGGTGAACAGCAAGAGTTAACTAAATTGGAGGTCAAAGTGAAATAGTTCCACAGAGGCCTACTAGGCCCAAAACATCAGCCTTCCTGCTCTTCTGATGCTGCTTGACCTGCTGTATTCATCCAGATCTACACCCCGTTATCTCGGATCACTGATTGGACCAGGTTAACTACCCCAGTGAGGGAACTCATTTTCTATGAAGTCCACCTGGCTGACCTCATTACAATCGCTACAAATTTTTTTTTTTAAGAGCAAGAAATAAGCCTCTTTCCAGAAAGACACAAGGAAGTCCTAATGAATTCATTCATCAAACCAACATGGAAAACATGCCATGTTTGTAATATTTGTAATATTCAAAATGATCACTTTCTGGAGACCGAGCAGTCTAAACATTTGAATTCACAGCTTCTTTGAAATGAAAAGAGCATAGAAAAGCTTGCCTCACAGCGCAGTTAATTAACTCAGGAAACAAGAGGTCAACTGATCAATTGTTGGAAATTGGAACAGAATAGGATGATCAGCTACTCTGGTCTGATCTTCAGACAAGTCCATGTAAATGAATTCAATTGTAATTGTAACAAGTGTATAGGTAAGATCATTGTAACTTTTTGTCTGGTGTACTTTGCTTTAATAAAGAGCATTGGGTATATTCTGTTTGTAGAACTGCCTTGAATTTTTGATAGGCAGAGTGAAACAGACAGATCAGAAAAAATGGGAATAAAAACCTACACTTATTGGAATAAGTAGTACTATCCTGTCTTGAAAAATGATGTTGATAGTGACGCTGGCAAGATTACATTTATTGCTCTTCTGAAGAGTCAACCATGTTGTGTTGTTTGATGATCAATCTGCGTAAGGATCTTGGGTTTCCTCCCCTAAAGGACATTAGTGAACCTATTTGGATATTATGATAACCACTTGATTTTCACTATCCCATATTGTTGCTCTGGTGCTCCCCTAAGTGTCTGTCCTTAGCCATTCCTCTATTTCTCATTGACATGTTGCATCTTGGTGACATCACCCAGTATATTCCAGTATATACTGACAATATCTGGTTCAGCCTTGTGACTCCTCCACTATTATTATATTATCAGACTGTTTATCCAACATCCAGTACTCAACAAACAGAGATTTCCTCCAATTAATTATTAGAAAGACTAAAACCACTGTGTTTGGTCCCCCATCTAAACTTTGTTCCCCAGGCACCAATGCCACCTCTTCCTGGCAACAAACTGAAATTAACACATTCTATTTACAACTTTGGTGTCACATTGGACCCCCAGGGTAAGCTCCTGGCTTCATAGTCATGCTGTTCTTGAGAGTGCCTATTTCCACCTCCACATCAGCTTATCTGCCACCGAAACCCACAGGTATGCTTTCATTGTCTCCAGGCTCGACTATTGTAACAGTGGCCTCATGGTATTATCATTGGACTGTTAATCCAGAGACCCAGATAATATTCTGGGAACCTGGGTTCAAATCAGATGGAGCAGATGGTGGAATTTGAATTCAATCTAAAAAAAACTGAAATTTAGAGTCTAAAGGTGACCATGAATCCATTGACAATTGTAAGAAAAGCCCATCTGGTTCACTAATGCCCTTTAGGGAAGGAAACTGTCACCTTTACATGGTCTGGGCTATATGTGACTCCAGACCCACAGCAATGTTGTTGACTCTTAATGGCCCTCTGGGCAATTAGGGATGGGCAATAAAGGCTGACTAGCCAGTGACACCCTCATCCCATGAATGAATGTAAAAAAACACACCTGGTTGGTCTTCTTTATTCTACCTTCTGTAAATGTGAAGCCTTCCAAAATTCTACTACCCAACGTACTCTCAAACTTAGTGTCACCCCACTATCACTTCTGTGCTCAGAAATACTGGCTGGCCAAATTTTAATTTCATTTTAAAATTCTTGTTTGTGTTCTCAAACTCCCCAATGGCCTCAACTCTCTCTAGCTTTCCAATCTCCTCCAGATCCACTACCCTCTAAGATATGTGCATTACTCTCATTCTGGTATCTTGAGTGTCTCCAATTTTAAATACTCCCCCATTGGTGTTGACGTCTTCAATTTTCAAGTTCCAAATCTTTGAACTATGTTCCCTATTCTGTTCCTGTCTCATTCTCTCAGTTTCCGCTTTCAATCTTCTGTTCATCTAACTTAATATCTCCTTATGTGACATGCTTTCATGAAGGAGCACATATATAGCCCTTAAATCACCCAGAGGATGCTGCAGGGGTTGAAAAAGTAGTGTGGAGCTGGAGAAATCATCCCATTTCCATATTCCCACTTAGAAAATAACATCCATTGAAGTCTCAAGCTTTAGAACCAGAGCTAGCATTCCACAGAGGGGACGGATATGGGCTATATAGCAAAAAGAAAGCTTTTAGTCAAAATAAATAATAAATGTAGAGGGGAGAATAGGAAATAAACTCTAAGAGTAAAAAAAACTGACACGTAAATAGATTTTGTATATATATCCAATTTGCATATAAATAGGTTTGACTGCATGCCTTTGATTGAGAATGTAACTTTGTAAATTGCTGCTCATCTATCACAGCCACACTTAACTGATACAAATAAACAGCAAAGACAGAAGCACGTCAGTCACAAGCAGACATTGCGCTTTATTTTCCAGCAAAGTATTGCTTGTTTTTCTCTCATACAATTTTGAAAGTACCTTAAGCATTTGATTCACAAGATGAAGAAGGCACTTCGGCTGACTCTCAATCTTGTCCTTTTTTGGTTCCAAGCCCTTACCAAAGTGCCGTTTAGGCTTCTTAATGCTTACTGTCAACTCTGTCTGACTTCTTGTACAGGAGCCAGTCCCTCAGGCAATACAGCACTCCCACGCTGAAGCATTCAACCTGAATAAAGCATCCACATTCAGCTGTGAGGATGGGGCACTCAGTCTCCTGACAAATTGGACAAAGTGGAACTCTTTATGTTAGCTTGACTCCAAGGCATCACAACGAAAGAGAAAAGCAAAACAACGCAGAGGCTGAAAATCTGAAATAAAAACAGGAAGTGCTAGAAATGCTCAGCATGTTAGGAAGCATCTGTGGAGAAAGAAGAGTGAACATTTCAAGTCAAAGTCCTTTCTTCAGAATTGAAGGGAAGTGGAAATGTAACAGATCTTAAGGAACTAAAATGTGTGGGGGTTGGAGAACAAACATGGATTATCAGGGATAGGGTAGCAGATAAGAAAGAGTTGACAAACAAATCTGTAATTACAAAGGGAGTTAGAATGCTTGCAGGAAAGAAAAAGCTTACTTGTCTGAAATGGATTCAATGGTAGATCAATTTACAGCTTAGTTCAACAACAAAACCATTAGACATAAGACAATGAGACAGAACCTACAATCCAAAATTGTTGAATTTCAGGTTGAGTCCACATCACTGTAAAATGCCTATTTTAGGTGCAGTCCCTTGAGCTTGCATTGGGCTTCGTGGAAACACTGTAGCAGACCCTGGACTGGGGTGTCCACTTCAGAACAAGACAGGGAATTAAAATGCCAAGTGATGAGAAAGTTGAGTCATACTTGCAGACTGATCAGAAGTGTTCCTTCCTTAAAACTGCCATTCAGGCTATATTTAATCTCCCCAGTGTAGACGACACCACATCGTGAGCAAGAAAAATAGCAGACTAGATTGAATGAAATACATGGAAATCATTGAGTGTTTAAGACATAGAATGGTGAGGAGAGAGGAGGTTAACAAGCTGGTGTTACATCTGCATTTGCAAGACATTGCTGTGGGTGGGGGATTAGATGTTGGCATGATTGAGGAATAAATTACAATGTTGGAGTAGAAAGTTAATCAGAAGGAAGAGGAAGACATGTTTGGTATTGGAATCGCACAGGAGGTGGAGAGAATGATAGAGGATGGATTGTTGGATGTGCAGTCTCAGGGAGTGGAAAGTAAGGTCAAGGAAATGTGAGTTGGGGTGGGAGAAGAGCTGGAAGCAGAATCACAGGAAATGAGTTGGACATAGTTGAGGGCTTTGACAATGATCATGAGAAGGAAAAGAAAGAGTTGTATTTATGTAGTGCCTTTTACATCCTTAGCATTTTACATTCAGTGAAGCACTTTTTGAAGTTATTTATTGTTGCGGCAAGCAATGGCAAAATCTCACACAGCAAAGTGAATGACCTGACAATCTAAATTTAGTGACGTTATTTGGAAGTTAATCTTACTTTTATTTGTTGATGGAATGTGGGTATCACTGGCTAGGTCAGCATTTATTGGCTTTCCCTAATAACCCTTGAGCCACCGTAGTCCTTGATGTATAGGGTTATGTACAATGCTGTTAGGAAGGGAGTTTCAGGATTTCGACCCAATAAAAGTGAAGAAATAGAACGGTCTATGACTTGGAAGTGGCAGTATTCTCATGCATTTGCTGTCTTTGTCCTTTGAGGTGATAGGTAGCGCAGGTTTAAAAGGTGCTGTTGGAGGTAGCTTGTTCAGTTACTGCAGCTCATCAATGATGAAGGGAGTGGACAGGAGCCAATTGAAAGCACTGTTTTGTGATAGATGGTGTAAAGCTTCCTAAGTGTTAGAATCATAGATCATAGAATCCTGACAGTGTGGAAAAAGGCCATTTGGCCCAACAAGTCTACTCCAATCCTCAGAGCATCCCACCCAGGCACATTCCCCTATAACTCACCTAATCTATACATCCCTGAACACTACAGACAATTTAGCATGGCCAACCCACCTAGACTGCGCATCTTTGGACTGTGGGAGGAAACTGGAGTACCTGAAGGAAACCCACACAGGCACGAGAGGATGTACATACTCCACACGGACAGTTGCCTCAGTCTCTGGCACTGCAAGGCAGCAGTGCTAACCAATGAGCCACCGTGCTGCCCCAAGATACTTGGTCTTTTCGCCAATGGGGAATTGAACCCCAGTCTCCTGCATGACAAGCAGGGACATTAGCCACTATATGAAGGAGGACATCTTGTAGGAGCTGCACTAGCCAGCTGCAAAGTAGTACTCCTGCGAGAGCTACCCTGCTCTTTTTGAAACAGTACCATTACGTCCACCTTAGCAGACAAGCTGAACCTGCTGATAATCCAGTGCTTCACTGTCAGAGATGTTTTATTTTAAATCATGACACCATGTGTGATCTTTAAATAATCTTGTTCTACTGTTTCAAGGAAGAGCAAGAGACTGTCTTTGGTTCTTATCACATTGCTATTTGTGGGAACCTTCTGTGAGAAATTAGCTCCAGCTTTTCCTATATTGCAATATTGAATATACTTCAATAAATACTTCATTGCCTAAATGCTTGGGACACTTTGAAGTATTGAAAGTAGTTACAGAAATTAAAATTCTTTATTTGAAGGTTGCTGGCCTCGCAATAATCAAGTTCACACGTAACAAGTCACCAGGATGTGGGCTTTCAGAATGAGGGAGAGGCAGGTGAGGGAGGGATGGGTGAGAGAGAAAGGTGAGGGAGAGGCAGGTGAGGGAGGGATGGGTGAGAGAGAAAGGTGAGGGATAGGCAGGTGAGGGAGGGACGGGTGAGAGAGAAAGGTGAGGGATAGGCAGGTGAGAGAGGGATGGGTGAGAGAGAAAGGTGAGGGAGAGGCAGGTGAGGGAGGGATGGGTGAGAGAGAAAGGTGAGGGAGAGGCAGGTGAGGGAGGGATGGGTGAGAGAGAAAGGTGAGGGAGAGGCAGGTGAGGGAGGGATGGGTGAGAGAGAAAGGTGAGGGAGAGGCAGGTGAGGGAGGGACGGGTGAGAGAGAAAGGTGAGGGAGAGGCAGGTGAGAGAGGGACAGGTGAGAGAGAAAGGTGAGGGAGAGGCAGGTGAGGGAGGGACGGGTGAGAGAGAAAGGTGAGGGAGAGGCAGGTGAGGGAGGGATGGGTGAAGGAAAGGCAGGTGAGGGAGAGACGGGTGAAGGAAGACCAGATGAAAGGGACTTGCCTGGAAGAGTGGAGGAAGCTATTCACCAAAAGAACAATATATTTAAACAATTAAATTGGGAAATTTTGAAAGCAGCATTTTAAGTAGAATGCTGCCTTGCCACAAAAGTGTTTTTCCATGTAAGTAAATAGGAATTCTATCATGGTCTGATCCTTATGCATGGCAGTGAGATTGTTAATGCCAATGCAAACTGCCCGGCTCTCAGTGGATTGGTGATTTTAATGAGCGTATTGGCGCTGGGACCGGTCACAGAGGCAGTGATTAATGGCTCTACCAACACACACAATCTACAGCGCTCTTCATGCATAACACTCAGGATTTTTGCATCAAGAATACACAAACTGCTTCACAGAAACATTTTGCTCGGGTACAACACTGAAATCTCAACAGCTTCCCTTCCTGGAGCACAACCTATCAAAGTTACCAGCCTTTGAAGCTTTGGTAAACTACTCATCAATGGCATGAAATAACAATTTGGGAAATTGCTTCTCTATGTTGTGATCTTTTTGCACACTTTGTGCACTGCCAGTGGTGGCAGTAGAGTCAGATATATTAGGAACATTTAAGTAACTCTTGGTGGGCACACGGATGATGGTAACATGCAGGGTATGATAATAGGTCAGCACAACATTGTGGGCTGAAGGACCTGTACTATGCTGTTCTGTTCTATGTTTTATGTTCTTATTTCTCTCCTTCTATCACAAAAGTGCTACTACATGCAATGGTGCATCTCCTCATTCACCTCCCACACTTGAATGGTTTTCCCATGTAACTATTCTTCATGGGCAGGTTTTTCATTTCAGAAATGGAGGTGGGTGGGTGCATTACTTCAGCACGGCAGTTAACAGCCAGTTTTCCGCAAGTGGCATGTAACATATGTTAATTAGGTCAATTAAAGCAAGTGACCAGATGCAATGATCAGTGGAATCTGTGGGCCCTTCTGCAGCATTGGCAGCAACCCAGAAGTTGGGTCTGAGTATCAGTTGCTGACAGGATGCACCACTGACCACGCAAATGAGTAACGTGGTACATGAGCTTCTGAACTGATATGATGCTTGATGCAGGATGCATATCCCAAAAGCTGGCAGATTTATAAAGTAACCTGTCCCTTTGGCTGTATAGACCGAACAGCGTGCCAATTGTCAACCAGCCCATGCTTGCTAAACTCAGAACCTAGTGTCTATCATTAGATGCAACCCTGCTATTGGAAAAAAAATTATTAGGTAACCCTGACTGTGCTAAGAATTGCACAGCAATTAATTGAAGGTCATGAGTTGAGCTTGCAGTGTGAATCATTTGCACACGCTAGAAGCTGTTATTCACATACTGGACCTTGATCTTTGTAAGCAACATAACATGTCCATGCATAACCTTTCTCTTAATGAAGAATGTGCAATGGAAACAAAGTTCCATGTTGCATCCCCAAGGCAACAATCTGATCAATCAGTGTTAACTTGCCTGATTTGAATTTGATAAGTTAATTAAGATTGATATTTAGCAGTTCTTATGCAACTCCATGTTAACTATAGTCAAATCAATCAGCACTTACAGCTCCTGCTGCATAAATTGCTGTTTCCTTTCAAAGTTGTGTTTCTTGCATTTCATAAGAACATAAGAACTTGGAGCAGAAGCAGGCAATTCAGCCCCTTGAACCTGCTCTACTATTCAGTACGTGGCTGATCTCATCTCAGCCTCAACTCCACCTTTCTGCCCACACTCCTTTACTGCTGTGCTTACATTCTAGTTTTCTGCAATTCATGCACAAGGACACCCAGATCCCTCTGCACTGAAGTACTCTGAAGTTCGTCTCCATTTAGATAATATGTTGCCTTTCTATTCTTCCAATCAAAATAGACAACTTTGTATTCTTCCATATTAAATTCTATCTGCTAAATTTTGGTCCATTCACTAAACTTATCCATTTGCACATATAGATATATTATTTCTTCCTTGCAACAAACTTTCCAACCTATTTTAGGGCCATTTGAAAATGTGGCTGCAGTATCTTCAATCCCTGTATCCAGATTAATATCAATTGTAAATAGTTAAGGCAGGAGGATCTAACACTGTGGTGCCCTACTAGTTACATAGAACATAGAACATAGAACATAGAACAGTACAGCACAGAACAGGCCCTTCAGCCCACAATGTTGTGCCGACCATTGATCCTCATGTATGCACCCTCAAATTTCTGTGACCATATACATGTCCAGCAGTCTCTTAAATGACCCCAATGACCTTGCTTCCACAACTGCTGCTGGCAACGCATTCCATGCTCTCACAACTCTCTGCGTAAAGAACCTGCCTCTGACATCCCCTCTATACTTTCCACCAACCAGCTTAAAACTATGACCCCTCGTGCTAGCCATTTCTGCCCTGGGAAATAGTCTCTGGCTATCAACTCTATCTATGCCTCTCATTATCTTGTATACCTCAATTAGGTCCCCTCTCCTCCTCCTTTTCTCCAATGAAAAGAGACCGAGCTCAGTCAACCTCTCTTCATAAGATAAGCCCTCCAGTCCAGGCAGCATCCTGGTAAACCTCCTCTGAACCCTCTCCAAAGCATCCACATCTTTCCTACAATAGGGCGCCCAGAACTGGACGCAGTATTCCAAGTGCGGTCTAACCAAAGTTTTATAGAGCTGCAACAAGATCTCACGACTCTTAAACTCAATCCCCCTGTTAATGAAAGCCAAAACACCATATGCTTTCTTAACAACCCTGTCCCACCCAAGTGGACTCTTGCCAATCAGAAAAAGACTCAGCTATCTTGACTGTCTGCTTTCTGTTGGTTGGCTAATTTTCTATCTAAGCAAATATATTACCCCTAACCCCATGTGATCTTAATTTCAGTCCTAATGAGTGCAAGATGAAAAACTTGAACATCATATCTCTTTTTTGCAATGTTTAAATTCAATAAGTTCATGACTGATCTAATTGAGCCTTAGCTCCATTTACGCACCTGATCTATGACCTTTGACACCACTGTAGATCATAAACCTGTCCAACTCAAGTGATAGCTCCCCTTTAGTGCAGGGGCCAGCTCTCAATTTGACTCTGATGTTGAGGTCTTGATCTAGAATGGAAACTCCTACTCCATATGTGAACATTTTGGCCATCATACAGGATAATGAGAAGGAGGAAGGAAAATGAAATTACGCAATTCTCTATCACCTTTCATAGTCTCAAGATATCATAAAGCACTTTACAACTAATTAAATATTTGGTAGCAGCCATTGTAATGAAGGAAACCTGGTAGCTGGCCTACATACAGCAAAATTCTGTATCTAACAACAAAATAAACCAGCAGGTAAAGATAACAAAGTGTGGAGCTGGAGGAGCACAGCAGGCCAGGCAGCTTCAGAGGAGCAGGAAAGTTGACGCATCAGGTTGGGACCGTTCTTCAGAAATAAACTATTTTTGGTAGTGTTGGATTATATTTAAGTTATCATCAGGGTCCCAGGGATGTTCTTCTGTTCTTTGCCAAAATAGTGCTCTGGAAGCTTTCACTTGAAAGGGTAGACTGGGCATTGGTTTCACATCTCACCTGAAAATCAACAACGCTGATAGTGCAGCACCTCCTCACTATGCACTGACCAGTCTGTCTACATTCTATCCTCAAGTCCCTGGAGTGGGGTTTAAACCCACACTTTTCTGGCTCAAAGACAAGAGAGGCATCTCTTTATCAATAGTTGATTGGAGGTCAACTGATTTAGTCAACAGATTATTCTACAAAGTAGCTGTCCAGTACAAATGTGCCAAATGATATTTCTTAATACTATAGCTTTCTACAAGGCTGTGCTATTCAACAATAACTAGGCTGTATTGTTGTCTCATGTGAAGATGCCTTTGAATTGTGATCAGGAATTCCAGCTGATCTTTTGCCTCTCTCCAGTATGATAGAATGGAGCTCTCTTCTGTCTTCTGGCAGGCTGTGCCTGAGGTGAATCCCTCATGGATCCAAAGCAGGAAGTCTCCTTCAGAATATTGCTGGAGAGTGAAATTGATTACTTATATTTTTCAAATCTAAGAAGGAAAATTAATGATCTGGTTGTTACAGAAGGAAAGTATAGGCAGGCCCCAACAAGTCCATAGGGCCATCGTTATGGCAGCTTCACATAAACAGTCAATGATAGAGATAAGGAGAATGTTACTCACCATTTCTAATAATTCAAGTCATGTGCCTAAAGAGTTGGTCTGGAAGCCAGAATTTCTGGTGAGAATCACTGAGTCGAACTGTATCAATGTACAGCTTCTCACGCTGAGATCTGCAAATGCAGCACAACACCAAACCTGGCAGCTTACAACATCAGACAGTAATAACAGCTTGTGTTACAGTTACCTAGCTAACTTTGAGGACCATATTCTGAGCCGGCAATATTGAAGCTTTTTCTTTTTCTTTTGCAGGAATATTTTTCCCAGTTACTTTTGGATTCAAAAAGGGGGAGTTAGGGTTAATGCAATAGGGGAGGCATGAAACTTGGGGATGAGCCTAGAAGAGGTCAGATATCTTGGATGGTTGTGGGGCTGAAGGAGATTACAGAGTACAGAGATAGCAAGCAGAAAGGACAGAGGTAAGGATTTGAAAACAAAGTATGCATTTCAAAACTAAGGAAGGTCAGCTTCAGCCTAACTTCTCACTATTGAGATTAAACCAATAGTAAAGGCATTATGTTACTCCAATACAGAGGGATCTTTCCTGTGTAACTGTTTTAATGCACTCTCTTGTTGTGAATAGCAAGGCGGGTGTTTCACTCTGTGTCAATCCTTAATAGCTGACACTATGGAATCTCTCAGAGGGAAGCTCTCTAATCCCTAATCTCCTTCCTTGACGTGGACACACACACACACACACACACACACACACACACACACACACACACACACACACACACACACACACACACACACACACACAAATTTGCTAATGACTTAAAAATTATCAACTGAAGTTTCACAGCAGGAGTTGCAGCCTTGTCAAATGAATAATTCAGGCTCCTAGAGGGATTCTGTTCTACATGACATTACTTCATCTTTCCATTTGGTCTTGTCTTTAACTGTTGTCATATTACTGGTTACTATACAAACTCTGTTAGGCAGTTCTTCATTTGTTTAGCTAGTATATCACCTCTATTCTTCCATTTTCCCTTCCTTTCCTTCAGCTGCCAAGAATCTGGTTTCCTCCCTAATCCCACAAACACTTGAATTAGAAACGAGAGTAAGCCACTTAGCCCTTCAAGCCCTTCAAGCCTGCATCTCCTTCCACCCCTCTTCTGATCTCTTTGACCAAGCTTTGACCAAACTTTAGCCACTTACCTCACTTACCTTTCTAATAAAGATAGGAAATATTGTAAGTACTCAGCAGGTCACACAGCACTATTGAGAGAGAAGAAACAAAGCCAATGTTTCAAATGGAAGACCACTGTTTCAGAACAGGTGAGTCTAATGTTTCCAAAGTTATTGTTTCCACAGTTTCTGTTCCAATTTATCAGGCAATCAATAGGAAATACATTATCATGCTCATGTTAAGAAAGAAGGATCATACAGAATGATAGTGACAGTAGTGTTGTAGCTCAGGCACATTGCACCAATTTAACTTGATTTCTGGAGATTAAAAGATAAACTGGATGCATTGCTGCTAAATCATCAAACTTTGTCACCGAATCTTTCATTACAAATCCCTCCTGAGCAGCTTTCTATTGCCATGTTTCTTCTATGATGGGGACAAATAAAAAAAAACTCTTTGATAACGTGAGCAAGAAGCTGTCAACAACTGCTGCGTGGCAGGGTCTGATTTTTCAGAATGCCAGAAATCATCAGAAAGATAGCCTTTTATAGAAGGAAGTACACAAGAGGAAAATGAAAGATTATGCCTTTTTGTTGAAGAACCTGAGCTCTAAGTTGATGAGGTGGAGTCCACAGTTTGAATGCTATGATGCATCTGATGGTAGTGGGGCGGGGGGGAGATTTTAGGACATTTTGGTTCAGGAGGCAGTAACGCAGCTCAGATATTTCTGATTTGGTTTGTTGTCAGGAATAGAAAGGTGTGACAGGGAGATAGTCATGTGCAGTGATGCAAAGCTTAGCAATGGACTTAGCCTTGGTCCTTGCTATTGTCTGACAGGTTTGATGTTTTTGCTGGTCATGTGGACGCGAGCGGGGGGAGGAGAAAATTGACCACAGCGAGGGGTAATTCAAATGTGGGAATAAAAAGGAATATTGTTTTAGGACATGGAATATCTAGGGGTATAGACACAATGCTCTATAAAAAGGAGCAACAGTCCAACAAGCTGTACTTCCTGCCTGATTGAGGACATTCCCTCAGGGATGAAAAGTAACTTAGAGTGGGCGGGAAAGTATTCAGTTATCATGGCCCACATGAGTTCCAAGCACTAGACTAGGAAGGAGGTCTTTCTGAGTGATGATGAGGTGGTAAACGTTCAATTAAAGGTACAGCTGTTAGGGTATTCTTTCAAAATTCATTCACAGAACATGGATATCACTGCCTAGGCCAGTATTTATTGACCATCCCTAATTGCCCAGAGGGCAGTTAAGGGTCAATCACATCGCTGTGAGCCTGGAGTCACATGCAGGCCAGGCCAGGTAAGGATGGCAGTTTCCTTCCCTGAAGGACATTAGTGAACCAGCTTGTTTTTTTTCTGACAATTGGCAATGGATTCATGGTTATTATAAGACTCTTAATTCTGGAGAACTACCTGAGTTATGATCAAATTGATGTAAGGTAGTTGAGATCAGTGAGTTGAATGCATGGCTGAAAGAGTGGCATGGCTTTGATTCATGTGGCACTAGCATCAGTATTGGGTAAAGAAAACTGTATCATTGGAATGGCCATCATCTGAACTGTACTCGGATGAGAATAATGGTGAGTCATGTATCTAGGCCTGTAAAGAGGATTTTAAACTAAATAGTGTTGGGTTAAGAACTCATATCAGGGGAGATTGGAAATGTTGAAAAGAAAGAACAAAACAACAGACAAGACAATGTTATAAGTAATGATAACTAACATATGGCAGGAAGGGAGACAGCTAAAAGCATAAGAATACACTATCAGATAAGCTCAGGACCAGAGAAAGAAAATAGATAAAAATACAGAATTAAAGCCACCTTTCTTGAGTGCTTGTTACATTTGTAACAAGGTGAGTGAATTGATAGCACAAATAGGTGTAAATATGACTTCTGTATAAAGACATGTTGCAATGTAATCATGATTAGAATTTGTATATTCAAGGTATGTGACACTTTGGAAAGCTAGGAAAAAAGGAAAAGCAAGTGGAGTAGCTATGTTAATGAAACATGAGATCAGTCCAGAAGTTGGAATTATCATGATTCAGATTATCAAAATGTAGAATCAGTTAGGGTGGAAATAAGAAATAGTAAAAGAAAGAATATACCAGGGGTTTGTTTATAAGTCCCCTGAGTACCTACGCTGTTGGATGGAGAAAGAAAATCAAGAAATAATAGGGGTTTGTAATAAGGGTACTAAAATAATTAGGAGAGATTTTAATTTTCATATACATTGGACAAATCAAATTGTCAATGAAGGATGAGTTTATAAATTATATTCGTCCTAGTTCCTTACAACAATATCTTTTAGAACAAATAGGAAAACAGGCAATTCTTTTAAAATTCGCAAGCTGTGGGCATCACTGGCTCGACCAACATTTATTGCCCATTCCTAATATCCCACAGGACAGTTAGGAGTCAATCATATTGCTGTGGAATGGGAGTCGCCTTTAGGCCAGGCCAGTTAAGGACAGCACAATTCCTTCTCTAAAGGACATTAGTGAACCAGGTGAGTTATTATGATAGTGATTATATGGTCACAGTTAGCCTTGTCTATTTTAAGTTCCGGATTTTCTACTGAATTCAAGTTTTACCATCTATGAAGATAAGATTCGAACCTATGTCACCAGAACATTAGCTTGAGGTTCTGGATAACTCATGCAGAGGCATTACTTCTACACCACCACCTTCCTTGGAAATGTGAAATGATACAAGATTATTATAGCAAGAGACCCACTAAGTAAGAGCCATCATAACATGGTAGCATTTCTCATTCTGCTGGTGGATATGAAATTTTGGTCAATACTAATGAATTGAACTTAAAGGCTGCTTTAAGGCTATGAAGACAGACTTGGCTAAAGTAGACAGAGAAAATGGATTAAAAAGTAAGAAAGAACAGCCTGTACAATGTTTCAGAATATCATGATCTTTTTTTTTTGTACAAGTACTTCAGTTTATCAATAGAATAACCCTCACAGAAATAACATCACATTAAAGATTTGAGTTTTTCAATCGTTATTCAGGGAAGCTGCTAGCATTTTAATGCGGTAAGTGAGCCATCAGTTTTAGCAGTCATTTTCATAAGACTTGTCTACCGAGGGAGCTGATAGGATTTGTAATTTGTGCACAGTGAGACAGTGGAATTAATAATGGGGGACAAACAAATGGCAGAGTCTTTGCACACAAAAAAAACTAAAGAACTGCCAGTGCTAGAGACAGAAATTGCTGGAAAAACTCAGCAGGTCTGGCTTCATCTGTGGAGAGAAAGCAGGGTTAACATTTTGGGCCCCGTGACACTTCTCTTGCAGTATTTCCAGACAATTTGTACAAGTATTTTCAGTCTGTCTGCAGAGTGGAAGACGTAAAAAAATCTCAAGAATAAGAAAAAAATGCAGAAGGCTAAAGGGAGGGAGAAATTTAAAACAATCACAATCTCTAGAGAAAATGTATCAGGAAAACTAAAGGAAATAAAAGGCCGAGAAATCCCTGAACCTGAAGGCCCACATCTGAGAGCATTAGGAAAATGGCTGCAGATAGTGATGAGTTGGCTGTAATCTCCCAAAATTCTTTTGATCCTGAAAAGATTCCAGCAGATTGGAAAACTGCAAATGTAATACCACACTTCAAGAATGGAGGGAAGGCAGATGGCAGGAAACTGTCAGCTACTTAGTCTAACATCTGTCATTAAGAAAATGCTAGAATCCATTATTAAAGAGGTAGGAGAAGGATATGGAGCAAATCACAAGACAACTGCCCACATGGTTTTGCGAAAGGAAAAGTGCATTTGACAAATTTATTTGAGTTGTTTGAGGTTATAGTGAGCAGAGTGGAAAAAAAAGTCAGTGGATAATTTTTGGATTTCAAAAATACATTTGGTGATTTGCGATATAAATGCTTACTACGCAACATAAGAGCTCATGACAATAGGGATGATTTATTAGCACTAATAACAAACAGAGAGTCAGAATTAATGGGTTCATTTCAGGTTGGCGAAATGTGACCAGTGAAGTATTGCAAGGATCAGCGCTGGGTCTTCAATATCCATGATCTACAATAATGACTTGCATAAAGGGACAACTGTATTGTAGCCAAATTAGCAGTGATATAAAGATAGGTAGGAAGGCAAGTTTGATGAAGATAAAAAGAGACAGCAAAAAGATGCAGATGAGTTAAATGAGTAGGCAATAAACTGGCAGATGGAGTAACAACTGGAGAAATGTAAGGCTCTCTGATGAAGGGTCTAGGCCCGAAACGTCAGCTTTTGTGCTCCTGAGATGCTGCTGGGCCTGCTGTGTTCATCCAGCTCCACACTTTGTTATCTTGAAATGTAAGGCTGTCCACTTTGGTTGGAAAAGTAAAAAAGTAGGTATTAAGCAGAACAAGACTGTAGAAAGCTGCAATATGCAACATATACACACATGGCATTCACACACAAGTGCCATACATGATTAGGAAGGCAAATAGAATGACATAGTTTATTGCATTGGAGATGGAGCATCAAAATATGGAAGTCTTGCTCCAAGTGTAGTGAGCATAGCTGAAACAGCACCAAAACAGTACAGTTTTGGCCTCCTTATTTATGGAGGGACAGAGTTACATTGAAAGTAGTTTGGAGAGATTCATTTGGTTGATTCCTTAGATAAAACGTTGAGGAAATTTTGAGCATGCTTAGACTATGCTCATTGGAGTTTAGAGGAATGTAGAGATGATCTTATTGAAACATTTAAGATTCTGAGTGGACGATAGGGATGATAATTCTTCTTGGAGAAGAATCTAGAGCTAAGTGACACTGTTTAAAGATAAGGGGTCTCCTATTTAATATGGAGATAAGGAACAATTTATCCTTTCAGGGCATCATTAGTTTTTTTGAAATCTCTTCCACAGTGTAGTGTAGGGGTGTAGTGGAGGCTGGATGATCGGCTATATTTAAGGCTGAGTTATAGTGATTTTTGATTGACAGCAAAGTCTACAGTTAAGTGAAAGGAGGATGCTGACAGCTAAATGGAATTTAGGCCACAATCTAATCTACTACAATCGTAGTGAATGATGGAACAGGCTCGATGGGCCAAACAGCCTACTCCTGTTGTTAATTTCTTATCACCTTGTAAAAATCAACAAGCACAGACAAAAGAAAAACATTTTGTAATCAGTGCAGATATTGAACGTGTGATTCTTAGTCAGTAGTTCAATGTGAACAACAGACTCTAGAAGATAACACCACATATATTGAACAGCAGGCTCTGAGGTAAGGCATCATAATGAGGCCATCGGACTAGATCCAGCAAAAAAACAAGGAGATAATAGAGGGGAAAACACATTTTGAAGATGTTGCAGTGATCATCGTGTTGAGTAAATGTGATTGAATTTTCCTAATGTTGTGATTCCACCAGCAACAAGGTGCTGAAACCCAGCAAATAATTGAGTGCAACTGCATTGCTGTGACACCAAGAATTGATCAAATGATTATAGAGTGAAAATTATTGTAGCAAAACCCACAGACATTTTAATGTGAAATTCCCACACAGTCTGTGCATTGAATCAACCTTGTTAGTGAGAAATAGAACGCTGATTCATGACCATTGTTATTATCAAACTCCAGGATGTCACATTGAAAGTGCTTAGCCCAGTATGGACGCACATGAGGTGGAACTTTGATGGTGCTCTTGTACATCTTTGAGTTAGTTACTGAGGTCAGCAGGGTCCTAAGGAATGAGGTTGCTGGCTAAGAGAATAAAATCAGTCAAAAAGACACCAAAAGACATGAAAGATCTTGCGTCTATGTAGTGCCTTTCATAATTTCAGGACTGCACAAAGTGCTTTACAAGGAACAAAATGCTTCCTGTAGCAGCATTGCTGCTGTAATCTGGATAAAACAGGGGAAGATTTGCATAATAAGTCATCGAGAGCTTAAATTGTTTCCTCTTTAAGTTCTCCATTTTCCTCTCTGCAGGAAATTGCAGTCTGTTTTACATAATCATTTTGGAACACTTTACCATGTTAAGTACTATACATGGGAACATTACAGTGGGAGCAGGACATTCACGTGTTACATCATTCAATTAGATCATGGCTGATCCACAACTTAATTTCATCCAATTGCCTTTGTCCCATACCATTTACATGTTGAATTCTTGCTTTTCTTTGCTGGAGAGCCTGGAGCTGAGGTCATTGCATGCGGCTAAAGGGTCAACAATTTAGGACGATGCTGGGGAGATAATTCTTCATTGTCCAAGTTGACATTCTCTAGCTGAGAGGCCTGCGGTTGCTCAGTTAATGAGTATATGGATGATTGAGTTGGATAGATGTTTGGGCACTAACTGAATCAAGGGATTTGGGGTTAGGATAGGAAAGTTGTGTTGATAAAGAAGTTCAACCATGATCCTACTGAAAGAACCGAACAGGCTCAATGAGCTGGATTGCCCACCCTTACTCCTATTTCTGACATTACATGCATGATTCCTAACAAAAATAGATTGATCTCGGTGTTTGAATTCACAGTTGGCTCCAGCCTCAATAGCTTTTTGTGAGAACATTCTACATTTCCCACTAATGAAAAAGCAAAATGCTGTGAATGTTGGAAATCTGAAGTGAGAAGAGAAAATAATAGCAATGTCTGGCAACATCCATTAATGCTCCAGGTCAATAACTTTAGTCAAATGTTTTGATGCTGCTGAACCAGCTGAGTATTTCCAGCATTTTCTGTTTTTAAACCAGATTTTCATACTCTTTGTATGTAGAAGTGCTTCCTGATATCACCTGTGAGTGGCCTAGCTCTAATTTTAAGGCTAACCCACAGATCTGGATGTTCCTCACCAAAGAAATAATTTCTCTCTACCTAACAAATTACTAAGTGTTCTATCTATTTTCACACAGTGAGTAGCTACAGTATAGAATGGCCTGCCAGCAAATGTGGTGGAACCAGGCTCAGTTAACGGATTCAAAAGGGCATCCCACCCAGATTCGCATCCCTCCTGCCCTGCAACCCCTGTAACCCTGCATTTCCCAAGTCTAATCCACCTTACCTACACATCTTTTGGACTCTGGAAAGAAACCAGAGCATCTAGACAAAACCCACAGGGAGAGTGTGCAAACTCCACACAGACAGTCATCCAAGGGACCTGGGCCCCTGGAACTGGGAGTAGTAGCACTAACCACTGTCCCACTATGCCACCCTTTGTCTTCTCTTTAACTGGAGTTTCTGTTCAGTACAGAGGATCCAGAAGTTTCTGAAAATGCAGTCATGCAAACATCGTTGGCGATTGCATAAGTCCAACTAAGCTGAATATGTTTAAAAGGAACAGAATTTAAACCTGAAAATCTAGATGAGAATACAATTTTTACCTTTGGGATTTCTCCTCATGTCCTCTGGCCAGCACACATTTACATCTAAGCCATAAAATATGTTAATCTTATCTTTTTAAACAGGTTCAAGGAGAAGGGAGAAAAAAATGAGTTCAGTAGGTATACAGTCATTTTTTTTCATTGAAAAGAAACGGACGAAAAGGCTACAAATGCACTTGGGCAGAGAGGGCAATTGTAATCCCCTCTTGGCTTTTGTTTTGAGAGTTCAGTGTTATTGCTGTAGTATTCCTGGATTTTTAATTATTGGTGGAGATATCCCACAAACACATTATGGAATATTAGTGGAGTATTCTCTGATGGGTCCTTTTGTATTTATTTAGGTTTCCTGAGCAGGGTGGGCAAACCCCTCATTGCTCCTTGGTCAGGGCTGTTCACAGACTCCAATGTTGCTCAGGCTGGCTTCCATTGGAGCATCCTACAGTCTCTCCTCCTCAACACAGTCCCCCTGGCTACCCTCAAATGTAACCATGCTTTATTTGAAATCACAAGCTTTCACAGCATTGCCCCTTTGTCAGGTTCCTTCATGGGGCAGCGCTTTGAAAGCCTGTGATTTCAAATAAACCTGTTGGACTATAACCTGGTGTCATGTGACTTCTGACTTTGTCCATCCCAGTCCGAAGCCGGCACCTCCACATCACAGTATCCACACTTTGGCAAGCACTCACAAGGTCTGTTGGATTCTGTTCTATTCTGTTCTCTCTAATTTCTCTTGCAGAACTTCAGGAGCATTGATTTTCTCTGTTCTGTTACTGTAGAGAGGGTTTGGCCCCATTCCTGTCCCATATCCTTTGAGACACTACTACCCTCGAGTGGCTGCCCAGCTCCTGATAATCTGCCCAGTGGCCATTCCCCTAGGTGAAGCATCTCCATCACCACCTGGCAAAAATAGAAATTGCTGGAAACGCTCAGCAGGCCTGGCAGCAGAAATCAGAGTGAACATTTCGGGTTGAATGACCCTTTCTCAGAACTGCTTGCCTTTCTGGGAAATTCACCATAGTCTCTTGCTAAATTCAGAAAATGACATTGGCCATTTCTGCTTATCCAGCAGGATGTGAGCTTCTTTTCCTGTAGATTGTTTTGCCTGGTTTAGGGCCTTTCAGTCTCCCCATTCTGTCCCATATCCTGGCTCACAGGGGGCTGAATAGATTCTGCTGCTCTGGTCCATTGTTGTTTCAGTCTGAGGAAGGCAGTATCTTCACCAGTTGTGTCACAACTTAAGAACTTCCCTGGCCTCCATCTAAGTGAGGGTATGGATGCTCTTGTTTTAAATCAGAATATAGCAGCTCCCTCAGCAGATGGAGGTCTATTTGGAAACCTGTCTGGTCTCCCTCTAGTTTCTAAACACTTACAAACTCTCTGATGCCATTCAGGATGTGTGAGATCTCTTCAAGTCTTTATGGCTGAACAGAATCTTTCTGGCTCCTTTCTAATTTTTCAGTCTCCTTGATCTACTCTAGATTATCTGGACACATGGTTTGGGAATGTCCCACATCCTTTCCCAGTAATGCAGTTAATTCCCTCTCACTCATTTTGACCTCTGGTTGGGCTTATAAGTTCATAACCCTCACCTTTTACTGAAGAGCTAGTTCCAGCTTTAGACACACAAGGGAGTGCAGATGCTGGATGCCAGAATCTATAAGCGTGAGACTGGAAAAGCACAGCAGGTCAGACAGCATCCCGAGGAGCAGGTAAATCAACATTTCGGGATGCACATTAGACATCAGGACTGTTAGGAGGTGCAGAAATAAATAAAGGGAGGAAGTTGGGGTTGGGCATGGGTAGGACAGATGGTGATTGGTGGATGCAGGTGGGGTTTATTGTGATTAGTCCATGGGAAGGATGGAGTGGATTGGTGAGTGGGAAGCTGGACAGGTTAGGTCAGGTCAGGAGGAGGAGGACTCAACATGGGATAAGGCTGGGGTGAAGAGATTTTGAAGCTGGTGAAGTCCATATTCAGGCCATTGGTCTGTAAGCTTCCAAGACAAAATAACAGGTGTTGTTCCTCTAGTTTACATTTGGCTTCACTCTGACAGTGGAGGAGGCCAAGGATGGACGTGTTACCAGGGGAGTGGGAGGGGGACTTAAAGTGGATGGCAACTGTAAGATTGGGTTCGTTGGTGGGTGCAGATCGTGGGTGCTCCACGAACTGGTCTGCATTTGGTCTCCCCTATATACAGGAGACCACATCGGGAGCATCAATTGCGATTGACAAGGTTAGATGGAGTGTAGGAGAATATCTGCTAGATGTGAAGTTCATGATGGTGAGGCCACACCAATGCGGTCACCAATGTAACGGAGGAAGAGGTGAGGGATGGTGCCGGTGTAGTTGCAGAAGAGTGAATGCTCCATAAATCCCACAAAGAGGCAGGTATAGCTCATGCAACTTTAGATTGTAGGAAGTGGGAGGAATCAAGGGGGAAATTATTGAGAGTGAGGACCAGTTCAGCCCAGCAAATGAGAGTATCAGTGGCGGGGGACTGGTTGGGCCTACGGGAGCAGAAGAAGCAGAGAGTTAGGCTATCCATGTTGGGGATTTAGGTGCACGGGGACTGTACGTCCATGGTGAAAAAGAGATATTGGGGGCTGGGAAATTGAAAGTTTTGGAAAAGATGGAGGATGTGAGTTGTGTCACTCCCCTGTAATTAAGGATCCCATCAATTGCATCTCCTCCCTGCTCCTCGGATGCTGTCAGACCTGCTGTATTATTCCAGCTTTATCTGAGTGATAAAGTTTTAGGCTTTAACCTGACATCAAACCGTTCCAATTATGGACTAAGGATGATTTCTCAAACAGGATCTTGAGCATTTCAGACCTTTTGGCTTTATTAGTTAATTTTGTCTTGAGCCTCCTAGCTCCTATTTTTTGCTAGTTTGTTTTCAGAAATGTTCATGTTTCACTCACCAGATATCCTTGTCATGTTCAGAATGCAGGACCTGCCTTCATCTGATCAGACCCTCAACCTTGGGCGAAAGTATCTCCTGGCCAGAATTTCATGTGAGACATTGATTTTCAAGTAAAAACACTGTCAAAGATACCCAAAGAGACAAAGAAAATCAGTCTTTCATTCAATTTAATCATATTATTGCCAAGTATGTGATTTAGATCTCTTTTGTTATTTTAGATATTCAAAATTTCAGTTCCTGAGTTTCTTTCCTCCAGCAGTGCTATGAATGATTAGGTTGATGTGTTTTTGCCTTGCCCTTGTGGTTGTCCAGGATTGATTATTTTCACATCTTTGGTAGTTTATCGTTCTGACAGTTCCCTTTACATTTGAATTGCTTCTATTTTTACTTGGAGCCACTCACCTAGTGTGAGGACTAAAGTGTGACTTATGCCTAGTAGAGATATCATATTCCTAAATTTCAAGGTGTAGAGTTTAGTCAATGTAGGCATTTTCTGAAATTGACTTTGAGAATGGACAATGTGCTCCAATGAGAGCCACAGAGCATCAGGTGACCTTGTCTGATTTCTGTGCAGATGAAGAATTAGTTTAGGTCTCGGGAAAGTTCTTAAAATATATGTGATTAGAGGTGAGGTGCCTTCCCTTGAAATAGGTGCCCTGGAGACAATATTGCTGGTGCATTTACAGCAATTCATAAGCTCGAAATGTTTTACAGAGAGGTGCAGAGAAATCAATTTATCATAAGCAAATGTGAACAATCAGCATACATTCCCCAATTGTGTAACAATGGTCTCTAAATCAGAATCATCCACGTGGATAATAAAAGTTTTGATCTTCTGGCCACATGATCAAAAATGGCTTCAGACAACGTTCAGTCTCGTTAGTCCAAAACTCAGCTCGCAGCAAGGCTTTCTGAAATGGAACAATGGATAGAAGCCTTCCTAAACAACCAGTCAACCCAGACAGAGGGGAGGAGGGTAGCTTGTCTTCATCTGCAATGGCTCAGCTCTACAGAAGCATGGATTCATCTGGAAATGCAAGGTTTCTAGCTTCCATTCATCTAAAGAGTCATGAGAGAGCATTTAGGCCTGCATCACATGAATCTTAAAGGACTGAAATTTAAACATGTGACTTATTTCTTATTTCTGTGCAAATGATTTGATGTTCTCCTGACCTCTTTGTCTGCTCCTGGATGGGTAGGAGGTGTGGGGGCAGGATTTTTGGTGATAAACCTTTGTAACTTAATATCTGCACTCTGAGGCAGACGCCTTAAATTCTCTTTCAATTGTTCATAGGTTGGGGATGCTCCTGGCTAGTCCAGCAGTTTTTGCCCATTCCGAATTGCCCTGGAGAAGGTGGCAGTGAGCTGCCTTCTTAAAGCTTTGCAACCCTTGGGGTGTGGGGACACTGACAGTGCCATTAGAAAGGGATATTTATGATTTTGATCCAGTGACAGCAAAGAATTGGAGATACTGTTCCAGGTCAGGGCAGTGTATGGCTTGGAGGGGAAGTGGCTGGTGGTGTTCAGATGCATCTGCTGCCCTTGTCCTAGAGAGTAGAGGTCACAGGCTAGGAAGATACTGTTGGAAGAGCTTTAATTAATTACGTCAGCGTTGCTGCTGGGTATCGGCGACAGAGAAAATAAATGTTCAAGATGGTGGACAGGATGCTAATCAAGCAGGGTCACTGTCCTGGGCAGTGTCACGTTTTTAAGTATTTTTGGATCTGCACCCCACCAGGTAAGTGGAAGCTCATGCCTTATGGAGATGTAATATTGTCCACTGGGTGAGGTGATTTATTTGTCACAGGATGCCAAATTTTGATCTGCACCTGTACCACAAAATATCACACAACTGGTCCTGTTCAGTCTCTGCTCATAGGTAAACCCTGGTATGTTGATACTTGGGGATTCACAATGGTAATTTCATTTAGCATGATGGGGGTTGGTTAGATCCTATCTTTCTGGAGATGGTCATTACCTGGCATTTGTATAGTGTGAATGTTTCTTCCTACTTATCATCCCATACCCGTGTAACATCCAGATTTTGGTATGTACAGAAAGTGCTTCAATATCTATGGACTAGACTCAGTATCATGCATGTGGTGCAGAATGTCGTGCAATCATCAGTGAACAACTCCACTGCTGAACTTGTGATAGGTTGAAGATCATTGATGTCATTGCAGAGGACTGTTGGGGCTTAGACACTACTTTGAGGAATGCCTGCAGAGAAATCCTGTAGTTGCTGCTACTAAAATTGTAAATATCTCAGTTCAGTCACAGTCCAATTCTAGTTCAATTTTAGATGGAGGTTAATAACTGGCTTTCTTCCTTTGTTTTGGATTATAAGAAAATGTGACATTTACAGGTATGGCAGATCTCTTAATTATACAGACAGTTGACATTAAAATCTAATTGGTTTTGTCTATCTGTTCAAGAAGTGGTTACAGATCACTGTTTTTTGATTGAAGCAGTACAGAAATGGGAATTAGTTCCTTTAGCATCATTGTCTCAACCCAACTACCTCACAGTCGAGATTTTCATCTGGGTGAATTAAAGGAAATTCAATTTGAAACAAATAAAATTATAATTCTGACAGTAATGGCCCAAGTTTCAGCCAAAATGTCCCTTGTTCAATTAAAGGACCTGAAAGTAACATTGTTGCCAACCCTTAGGATATCTGAATTATCAGTGTACAATTACTTTAGTGCACTAGTTTCATGTAGGCAGAAGAGAATTTATTTTTCTGTCTCTTCCATTTAAGTCAATTTGTGAGCACTTAAACGTTCACTCAAAAGCTAATCAATTCTCATGAGTGTTGACACACATCATAAGATGTGTGCATTTATCTGCTTGGATACATTATGGGTTAGGATTTACATTACTTCATTCTCACATTACTGTCTGTCGGAGCTTGCTGTGCACAAATTGGCTGGCATGCTTCTTCCTTCATGATAACCATAACTGCACCCCCCGACAAAATTAATTCATTAGCATCTAGGCAGAGCTGTGAAATAAAGGTTATTGGGAGTGGATGATAATATAGAATTCAAAACACAACAGACTAATCACGATCTTATTGAATGTCAGAAAAGGTTCAAGGGCTGAATGGCCCACTTCTTCATTGATATGCTTCTGTTTAAATGAAAGGTAGTATTTTGAGGTGTTTGTGACTTCCTGATAAAATTTTTAGTGGTGTTCAGGGCTTTTGTTGGGATCCATTCATTAGACATCTACATAGAGGAGCTAGCTGTACAGCATAATAATATCAGACAAATGTATAGTTGGTTGATTTTACTTCTATTTGTGAGTTGAGAGGCCATAAGAGCATTAAATTACGTGACATGATTGGTGATTCATACCCATTGCCTACCTGTCACTTTTTAGGATCTAACCGAAGTCAGGGGAAATATTGGGTAACCCACCCACAATTGGATCAATTGAGGACTCCTCCCATCAAAGTTGGTATTCCACAAGTGGCAGGGGTTGCCATGCCACATGGTGAGGCTACCGGGTGAACCCCAAAGGCCTTGTTGTTGGTTTGGAGGTTGGCAGTGGGAAGTTGTCCCTCTTCTTCGGCCACCTTGAGCCTAGCAGAGGCCCTCTCACATGGTACGAACGACACATCTCTAATTTATGCTGCAGCCCCCTCCCCACACCCCCACAGCCCTCACCAGGGTAAACAAGATTAGTTCCCTTTGCATTGCTTGTCCATCTCTAATTGCCTTTCAGAAGGTCGTGGTGAGATGCCTGTTCACATGGTGACAGTGCTACTAGGGACAATATTCCAGAATCTTGACACAGTGATTGTAAAGAGACAGCAAGATAGCTCCAAGTCAAGCTGATGTGAAAAATGGAAGGAGAAACATGAAGGTGGTGATGCTCCTATGGATCTGCTACTCTTACCCTTCTGCATGGTAACAGTAATGTTTTTGAAAGAAGATGTTAAATGTAGCTTGGTGACTTGCTACAGTGCATTCATGGATGTCAAACACTGCTGTAACTGTGTGCTGCAATGGACAGAGTGAATGTCTAAGTTGATTAGTGGGGTGATTGCCAAATGGGTTGTTATATCTTGAATAATGTCAAATTTCTTGAGGATTATTGAAACTGCATTTATCTGGGCAAGTGGAAAATATTATACCACACTCCTAGCTTGTGCCTTGTAGATGGTAGACAGGATTTGAAGAGTCAGGCTTGAGTTATTTGCAACATAATTCCAGCCTCTAATCTACTCTGAAGAAGGGTCACTGGACTCAAATTACTCACTCTGCTTTCTCTCCATATATGCAGCCAGACCAACTGAGTTTATACAACAATTTCTGTTTTTGTTCCTGACTGTAAGTGATTCCTCCAACTTTTCTCATTTCTTCCACAAACAGTATGATACCTGGTGAGTGCTGAAGTGGGAAAAGCAATGTACATAAATGTACAATGTACGAATAAATGAGACAAAGCACCAAGAAACAGAGGAGTGGGGGTGGAACTTGCTGAATCTGTAATGCGAAGATCAACTGATTCTAATAAGAACTGGTATAAAATTGTTTGCAGTCATCAATGTTTAAAGTGACCTTTAACTCCAATCTCAATTTCAAGCCTGAAATGTGATTAATGTGGTATAACTGTGCCATTGTTAAAGGAACTGAATGGACGAAAACATACAAGATGATGCCATAAATCAGATTAAATATTAAATTATAAGGTTAAAGCTTTATTAAATTAGTAACAAATGTGCCATATGGACTTGTTGCTTGGAAACTGAGAAATTGGCAGAATGAAATGATTGTCTTGGTAATCATGCAAGGGCTAGAGAACAGAGGAGGAATGATGCAAGAAAATCAAAAACTTGAAAAGGCACCAAGCGGCAATGGCCAATTGCTGAGCCAAAGAAAGCAGGTTTGGCCTACCCAGAGCCAATTATATGGCTAGCAAGCTCTGAGTGGGGTATAAGGAACTGTGATACAACATGATAGCTAACTCAGGGCAAAGTAGAGTTGTTGATATCCAGAATAAATTTCCAAACTATGAAGGCAATATTCACTCACAGTATTTGCCTACAAGTTACTGCACTGCAACTTTGCAATGAAGCTCATCCCATTTGCCCACCTAACTGCTTGTTGCACTTGTATGCTTGCTTTCGGTGACCTACGTACAAGGAAACCCAGGTCCCTTTATACATCAATTTTCCCAATCCATCACTGTTTAAATAACACTCTGCTATTCTGTTTTTCATACTGAAATGGGCAGCTTCACACTTGTCAATGTTACACTGCATTTGTCATACTTTTGCTCACTTACTCTGGATCAGCTTGAAGCCTCTTTACATCTTCCTCACCACACAATCCCATCTCATTTTATATTGTCAGCAAACCTGAAAATATTACCTTTGGCTCAGTGATCCAAACTGTTGATATATATTGTGAATAGCTGGGCACTGATCCCTGTGATACATCACTATAGACCGCCTCCAACTCCAACATAGATGCATTTATTCCTAGACTGTTTCCTGTCTGCTAACCAATTCTCAACCCATGCCAGTACATTACCCCAAATCCCATGAGTTTTACTTTTGCATAATTACCTCTCACGTGGGTCTGTATAAAAAGCATCCTCAAAATCCAAATACATCACATCGATTGGATCGCTTTCATGTTTTCTACTAATCACATCCTCAGAAAAACTCCATTAAGTTTGGCATGATTTCTTTTACATAAATCCACTTTTAATTTGTATTCCTACTGTTATTTTCTCAGTATCCTGTTATCACATCCTTTATACAAGACTCCAGTATTCTCCTGACTACTAACTGGTCTGTAATTTGTTTTTTCTTCTTCCTCTCTTTTTTACACAATGGTGTTTTGTTTGCCACTCTCCAGAGTGCTGGGACTGTTCCAGATTCAACAGAATCTTGGAAGATAACAACCAATGTGTCCATTATTTCCTGGTCTTCTCTTTAGTACCATGGGATGTAGAATATCAGGCTCTGGACCTTTATACCCTTTTAGTTCTATGATTTTTTCAAAACTAATATTCATCTTCTTCAGTTTGTGCTTTCTGATAGAGCCTTACTTCCCCTTGCATTACTGGAGTTATTATTGTCTTCTGTGAAGACTGAACTAACGTAGCTGTTTATTTTTTCTGCCATTTACTTACTATCAAGTCTCCCCTTTCTGACTGTGAGGGGCCTAATTTATTTCCACTAATCTTATTTTTTACATGCTTATATAATGTAAGTTGATTCCTCAATGTACTGGCCAAGGAAAACATCTTGTACACACTCCAGGAATTCATTTGCCGCGTGATTGTCACTCATGTGGTTTGCCCAATCTGTATGTAGATTAAAAGCTATCCATGATGACTTTCGCATCCTTGTTACATGCATCTTATTATTGCAACCATACAGCTTACCAACACTGTGTGGAGATCAATAAACAACTCCAACTAATGTTTTCTGCATATTATTTGCTTCTTAATTTCATTCAGAGCAAATCCACATCCAGATTTTTTGCTTCAAAATTCTTTCTCACTATTGCACTGATTTAGTCTCTCAGTAAAGTACTTTCTTTTCATTTTTACCTGCCCTTCCTAAAGACTGAATACCCTCAGATGTTCAGTTCCCAGCCTTGGTCACCCTGAAGCCATGTCTCTGTAATCTGTAATACCTATTTACAGCTATTTACATTATTGATTCGACTACCTTATTGCAAATGAACCGTGCATTTAGATATAATACCTTTAGACTTGTCTTTTGGATATTCTGACGCATATGTTTTGTACTATAGCCCTATGTGCTCCGAATCCATGTTTCCTCGCCCTTCTGTTTTTGCTTTCTACCTTTTTTATCTTTCGTTTCTATTTTTGACTCCCTCACACTTGCCTCCCTGCTCAGATTCCAATCCCCGGCCACTCTTACAGTATTTATGTGGCTGGTCCAGTTAAATTTCTGTTCAATAATAATCCCCAGAATATTGATGGTAGGTTAAGTCAGAGATAGACTCAAGAGGAGATGGTTAAATTGTCCTGCACCAGAGTTGGTCATTGCTCAGCAGTGTATAGTTTCGATATTACTTGTCATTTATGAATGTTGTTCAAGTTTACGGCATGCAGACACAATTGTCCTAATCTCTGAGAAGTCATGGCTGGTGGTGAGCACTTTGCAATTATCAGTACTCCACTTTTATTGATGAAGAGAAAGTTATTGATGAAGCTGATGAAGATAGTTGGACCTAGGTCATAGTCCTGAGGCAGTTCTGCAGCAATGTCCTGGGGTTAAATGGTTAGTCTCACTCCTTATTGCCATGCTTGGTCAAATGTTGCCTTGAAGTCAACAGCAGTTGCTTACCTCAGCTTTTAAATTTAGCTTTTGCCCATCCTTGGACTGAGATTATAATGAAATCCACAGACGAGTGGCCCTGACAGAACTCAAACTGAGAACCAATGAATTTGAGGTCAATTGTCATCACTTGATTAAATCCAGTCTGGGAGGTTATCAATATGGAGAGGATAATTTATTAGGGGGAAAGAATGTTCATGTAGCAATAGCTGTTGGACAGGCACACACACATTATGGCACCCCTCAGGGTAAAGTGCTAGGACAACATCATCACATGCTTTGCTCAAGGTAGTGGAGTGAGGCTTGCTGGAGAGTTTTAAGTCCCATCAAGACTGCTCAGCTATTAGGTTGCCAATCAAGTGTAAAAAGCTGCTGCTATTTCCTTTTACACCTTTAAATTTTCCACTTATTCTGATCTCAATTTATAGCTGTCTTAAACCTCAGAATGAAGAAAATCTCAACTGTCCACTGATTCCTTTTGGAAAAGTCTGCTTGTTAATGTTGGCAAAGTATAAGATCTACTTAAAGTTAGGAAATGGATCTGCAAGCTTTCATAAAAGTGGCCTGAACCGAAAGCCTTCGAACCATGTCTTAAACCTTCAGCTGCCAGAGTGCCTAAGGTTTGGAATCATCTCTTGAAGTCTCACTGCATCGTTCTCCACTTTTAAGACACTCCTTAAAACCTATCTATGTATGAATTGCTTTGGGACCTTTTACACTGAAGGAGCTATATAATTGCAGACTGGTTTTGTTAACTACAGCATTTCCAGAAGACTCGGTATATACTATCTAGGCTCATGTATAGAGACATGGCATGAGAGAATGAGAGATCAATACAAAAGCTCTCCAATGAGGTGATCAAATGCAGTTTGTGTGATTGCTTTGTAGAACACCTCCATTGACTTTCCAAGCACGATCCTGAGCTCCCAATCATTGGTTATTTGAATTCTCACAGCCCCATTCCTGGGCTCATTTCTTTAATTTTGGCCTCCTACACTGTTGGAATGAATCTCAATCAATTCACACTTGAACAGTTTTATTATCTTCCAGTGTGTGTTCTCTGTGCTTTGATACAAACTCAGCCCAGACTTCTTAGTAACTGTTAAACTCTGTTTACTATTACATTGTTCGTGATGGTAAGGCCACAGAGTAGCATGCTCTGGGTTTAAGAGGGTCAAACTCCCCAGCTGAACACTAATTAGTGATTCTGGAAATTGCAATCACGTACAACTTATTGCAAAAGCTCAATTACATATTCATTAAACCATATCTCTACAAAGTCACCGCTTTATACTTAGATTAGTCACTTTATAACCAATTAAGCTCAACAATTTCATATCATGATCAGTGTTCCCACTTTTTCAGTTGCCAGCACTGACTGGTAGGGCATATTAGTTTCTGTACTGTGTCTTCCACATAATTTACATCTCCTCTGAATGTATGTCTTCTTAGGCATAGACATGAATCCCTCCAGTGTGGAAGGAAGCCATTCAGTCCATTGAGTTCACATTGACCCTCCAAAGAGCATCACACTCAGACCCACTCCCCCTATATATGTAACCTTGCATTTCCGAGCATGCACATTGCTGAACACTATGGGCAATTTAGCATGGCCAATCCACCTAGCCTGCACATTTTGGACTGTGGGTGGAATCTGGAGCACCCGGAGGTTACGCACGCAGACACAGGGAGAATGTGCAAACTCCACACAGACAGTCGCCCGAGGGTGGTGCTGCGGGGCAGAAGTGCTAGCCATTGAGCCACTGAGTCACCTTTTATCCCTTCACTACTCTGTCAAGACTTCCACTGTCATTTTTTGTCACTTTATCTCTTCTGCCTTCTGTCATTTACCTTCCCTTTTGTAATTTCTTCCCTCTCCTCTTTTCCTGTCTCAGTAATTGCTTAAAATCTGTTACATTTCTATCATTTTCCAGCTCTGATGAAAAGTCCTCAGCCTGAAATGTTGTCTTTGTTTTTATCTGCACGGATGTTGACCTTCTCCCTATTTCAGGCAATTTAGTTCTTTATTTCAGATCACCAGTAGCCACAGTATTTTGCTTACAATACTAGAGAGGAAGGCCCATGAATTATTCTGACAGTTATAATTGGGGACATTTACCAAGGAAACATAAATATTTCTGTTATTCCTTGGAGTTGTAAAATGATGCCATGTATCATTTGACTTTCTTGAATGATCTTTATTTATTCATTTGCCTTCATGGACAGCTGAGGAGATTTAACAGAAGGCAATGATTACATTATTTCTGTTGTGCCTCGGTTCATGCAGGTTTTTCGAGCCAAATTGAACCAGGTGTCTGAAACACCCCGCCATGGAGGCTGTCAATGAATCTTTTTCATCTAAGTGTCTTATTGTGGAACTAGCTCCTGTCTTTAGGAGCTACAAAATGTGACTGACATTGGCCATATTTTCAGATGTGGCTCAAACAGAAAATGATACAGTGAGAATAGGCATTGAGCTAATTATAAAGGCAAAATAGTGTGGATGCTAGGAACTGAAATTAAAAATAAATGCTGGAGAAAGTCAGCAGTGTCTATGGAGAGAGAGATGAAGCTAATGTGTCCACTCCAATGTCGCTCTTCCTTGGAACAGTTCGACATGAAGTTCTTCCTACTCCCTGTATCTGTACTCTTTTAAAATTAATTACTTGGTTTGCCTTTCAAGCTATTTTGTTCAGTAACTCAGACAGTGGAATCAGTATCCGGCCTCAACCTTTCATTCATTTTATAGCCTACAAGTTTTTAGAATCCACTTCATGTTCACCTGATCACTGTTTTGTGACTTTCATCTGTTGTCTGTGCCGCTCTGTACATCTCTCAATGTGTCAAACCTTCAGCTGTGTATCTCAATAACACTGAGGCAGTGCTTCAGAACAAACAGAGTGTCTCTAAGACCTTGCAGACTCCTCAATCAATGCACACAGTGGTTAATTTACCCAGGCGCTTACTGTGTATGAGGAAAGGGCAATACAGCACGAGTCTGCCGTCAGTGAACCAGGTCCTGATTTTATTTGAAGGTAACAAAAGTAAGAATTGAACTTTACAATTTCAACAACTGTTATGTAACTATATGATTCTCTGGAAACTTAAAGTACTTCCCAGGTACTTGTAATTTGTGCTCGTTTGTCAAATTGTTCAGTCTGTTCCTCCCTTCATGGGCTGAGTGTCTTTGACATTGGAGGGTGAGCTGTATCCCAATGTTCCTCAAGGCCAGGGTTCAGTCAGGGCCATTGAATCCATACAGTATGGGAACAGGCCATTCAGCCCCATTAGTTCACACTGACTCTCCGAACAACATCCCATCCAGACCCACTCCCCACCCTATCCCTGCATTTCCCATGGGTAACACACCTAAGCCACAAATCCTTGAACACTTTGGGCAATTTAGCATAGCCAATCCACCTAACTGGCACATCTTTGGAGTATGGAAGGAAACTGGAGCAACCTGTAGACACAGGGAGAACGTGCAAACTCCACACAGACAGTTGCCCCAGGGTGAAATTGAACCTTAGGTCCCTGGTGCTAAGAGGCAACAGTGCTAACCATTGAGCCACTATGCTGCACCAGTCCTGCCAGGCTGGCCTCTTATACTTTCCTGGTTATTTTCTGGAACTTTCCAAGGTCTTGACTAATCAGAGGTCTCGAATGAATTGGTTTTATCAACTTGAAGTGGTGCCAATAGCTCTCAATGGTTCACTTAACAGTGAACTCTTTTGAACCTTATAAACTGATGTTTTCCCAGCCACCATCAGTTCTAAGGAAGGGTCACCGGACCCGAAATGTTTACTGTGTTTTCTCCTCCACAGATGCTGCCAGACCTGCTGTGCTTTTCCAGCAACTTTGTTTTTGTTTCCTTTGATGAGCCTGCTCTTAGGTCTGGAAGTCTGATTTTGTCCCAGCATATACACCTGGTCTTTTGTCTTACTGAGGCACACCTGATCTAATGTTGTTTTTTGTCAGTAAGGGTTGAATTACCCATTCACATTTCCTAATGTGCTCTGAGGCCTCTCTAGTTTTCAATTACCTGATCAATTAGATGTTGCAAGGACATGTCTTTAGGAAGAATTGTTTCTTGTGTGTCAGTCTTGGCTCAGGCATTCCCAGCATACTTTACTTTTTGGCCAGTTTTTAATTCCCTGTCTATTTCAGTAGCTGTGTTTTTATTTCTGGCCGCCCTTCTCAATGGTTTCTATTTCACTTACACAGTCACAGACTGCTACATCACTTCTCTTGAAGGAAAGGAGCATTAGTGAATATTGTTCACTGTAAAGGTACTAAGCTGAGATCGGTTTGTCATGGAGTAGATGTGTTGTAAAGGAAACCTATAGGATAAGCCATCGTGAATATGGATCAGGTATTTAAACAGGCATGTAATTAAAATGGTAAAGTGTGGCTTGTCATAATCACACTATGTTTACACACTTGCATACAGCTGTAAATTGTTGCAACATTGCATGTTACCATATCACAGTATCCATAAGGGAAGTCACTCAATGGTTATACACAATGTAGAACTAAAAATTCTTAGCAATACAGGAATTAATGCATATGTATGTAAAAGAAAACTGAAAATAGCCAAGGAGTTCCATGTTCTATGGTTCTCTAACTCAGGCATGTTCATTACTCATGGTGACTGTGTCATGCTGTTGGGATATCTGTTTTTTCCATTTACTGATCTTAAGGGTTATAACTGTGACATTCGTTAGAGTAAATACAATTATGATGACATCTAGATCAGAGAGGAGATGGATCCGTGGATGGATCTGAATATTTGTGCCCTAGTTCCGAAAGTCATCCCACCAATTAGTAAGCATAATCTTGTCGATTTCATACTGTAGTTTTTTTGGTACGCTGTACCACACAACGGAAAGTTTGGTGAGTGCTTGTTAATTGTATTAGAACCTCACAGGCTTTTTATCCCCATACCATACTTCTCAAAGAATTTCCAGACAGAATCTCTCAGTTCGTCAGTAATATTGATGAATGTCACTGGTCTTTGATGTATGTCAGTAAACTCTCTTAAGCCTACATATGAAGAATGTTAGGTTGAAATAAAAGGTGGTGTTTATGATATTGCAGATGGAATTCCTATACTGATAGCTAACAAGTGAGGTTGTTACACAACATTCTTCCTGGCCCCATCCCCCATTGAATGAGACCGGTGTGACACCAGTTTGCAGACTTCTATCACTGAGAGTGCGGTTTAAGTCACTGTTCATTAGGATATACAGGATAGGAGCAAACAATGGCATGTTCTGTTTGTTTGCATTTACTCAGAATGGTGCCTATCAATGTCCCCTGTCTCTCCATAGCAAATGCAACAGTGTCATGGTAGCCCAGTCGAATATTTTTGTTAGAATTCCAATATTTTCGACTTCAAAGGTCCTCAACCCAACTTTGCCACTAGGAATAATCGGAATCCCGAGTACTAAGCCCAGCAGCTCACTCAATGGTATCCTTGCAGTTGTTGTGATGCCACACATTGGTGAGCTGCTGTAACTGACAGCAGGAGATGTTGATGTGGGTTCTCTCCTGGAACAAATGTTTGAGGTGTTCATCACTAATCCAGGATGGTACCTTCCCTTGCCTAGCCTGCCAGAGGCCCTCTCTGCCCTGGGTGATCTGGTTCATTGTCTGGGCGTGACCCTTAAGTCTCCTGAACTCGATCTGTCAAACTTACCTGGTATCTTGCACATTCAGCCTGAGCTGGGTGTTGAGAGGATGGCTGCCCCACACAAATGCCAAGGTATAAATTGAGCATGCAAGACCTTGGCACAGACCACAATGGAGCCTTATACCTGAAACTGTGACAAACAATGCACAAGCTAGGGAACTACACAAGATGCTGAGTTATCTCTTAAACAGATTAACGGATCATGTAAACCTTTTAACATGATGGAGCAATCCCGAGCGAAAACATGATATTATACCCTGAAACAAAATCTGTTTAAGAAATTGTCCAAATAGGCAAAATTTTGCAGCCAGTGTGGCATCAGGGTGAAAGTTCCCCAGTGCAGGACCTGTGGCAAGAAGCCCATAAAGAACTGGGAAAGAAAGCAGGAAATCTTACCCCAGTGATTGTTGCTGCCTGGAAGATTCTTGGGGTGAGGCAGCTGAGATCTGGTCATTCCGGAAAAAACCTACAAACGATGACAGAGAAGAATGCAAGGCTAGACCTCTTAAACTAAGATCAAAACAGAAAGTTGCAGGAAAACCCAATCCATATGGAACAGTTCCAGTCACAATTTGAAAGAGCCTATGGTAGCAAGAGGAGGGCTGTGGGGGATTGGGAAGCAGCCTTACTTTACGTTGACAGACAGAAACGAGAGTGTGGTGAGCTCCAAATGGCCATATTGGTCCTCAATGCCTGAAACACAGAGCAATTGGCATCAGGCCTCCACACAGAGCTTTGAAGTGCCAGGAACCAATGCAGATCCTCAAGAATTGGCACAGTGTGGAGCTGGAGGAACACAGCAGCTCAGACTGCATCAAAGGAGCAGGAAAGACAATGTTTCAGGTCGGGACCCTTCATCATAAGTCCTGAAAAAGGGTCCCAACCCAAAACATTGACTTTCCTGCTCCTTTGGCACTGCCTGACCTGCTGCTTTCCTCCAGCCCTACACTGTACCGACCCTGGCTTTCGGCATCTGCAGTTCTTACAATCTCACAGTCCCTCAAGAAACAGATAACCCGGAATGGGATAATGTGTGCCTTAGAGGTAGCAAGAGGCCCTGCACTGGCCCATCCACACCCAGTCTGCCACATCTTGCCACCTTCCTCCCAGGTGACTGCGCCTTCAGCGCCCAACCCCAATCTCTCACCTGACCTATACCCCGACTCACAGCTAACAAGCCTCTTAACAGCGACACCAAAATGTTGTCCAGAACTGAGTGTCTCTAAGACCCTGTGGACTCCTTGACCAGGGCACACAGTATTGATTTAATCAGGCACCTTAGTATGTATCAGGAAAGGACTACACAGCACGAGCCTGCAGTGAGTGAATCGGGTCGCAATTTCATTTGAAGACAACAAAAGAGTTAAACTTGACAATTTTAACAACTGTATTTGTAACTATCTGATTCTTTAGAAACATAAAATACTTCCCAGATACTTATAACTCTTGCTGGTCTGTCAAATTGTGCAGTCTGGTCCGAGGGTGAACTGCTCTGGTCATTACTGTATCCCAATGTACCTCCCGGTAGGCTGGAGAATAGTGTCTAATTGAATCATGCTGGGCTGGATTCTTCCCCCTTCCTGGTTACCTTCTGGGAACTTTCCACGATTTTCCCAATCAGAGATATTGAAGTAATTGGTTTTATCACACTGAAATGCTGCTAATGGCTCTCGGTGGATTGCTTAACAGTGAATCCTATGATGTGGCTGTTCTTCAGCCTGAAAGCCTGGTTTTGTCCCAGCACACACACATGAGCTTTTGCCTTACTGAGCCATGCCTGTCCCATGTTGTTTGTTTGTCAGGAAGGGCTGGATTGCCTATTCACAGTTCCTAATGTGTTCTGGTGCCTCTCTGGTTTTCAATTGTCTGGGTTTAGATCTTGCAAGGACTTGTCTTTAGGCAGAATTATCTCTTGTGTATCAGTCTTGGCTCAGGCATTCCCAGTATACTTTGCTTTTTGGTCAATTTTTACACCCTGTTCATTTCAGTAGCTGTGCTTGTATTTCTGACCTCCCTTCCCAATTGTTTTTACTTCACTTGTGCAGTCATATGCTGCTACAAGGCCCTGCACTCTCTGTTGAATTAGCAGATAATCCAGTTTCCCTTTTGAATGTTAACTGAGTGATTTGCATTCTGTGTGCAATCTGAAACTTAATGATGCAAAGCAATACGAGCAGGAGTATAAGAAGGTCAATGACAACCTCCAGATTGCTTTGCCATTCAATAAGATCATGGTTGATTTGAATGTAGACTTAACTTTACTCTTCACCTGCCCGCCCATAACCCTCGACTCCCTTGCCAATCAAAAATCTGTTGGAAACAGTCTTAAATATACTCACTGAGCCAGCCTCCAGTGCTGTCCGTGATAAAGATTACCAGAGACTGATAACCCTCTGAGAGAAGAGATTCCTCTTTAATCAGTCTTAAATGTGAGACACATGATAAAGACCTTTTTATTTTCCTGTATTTTCAATTGTGAACTGAAACAGAGAGAGGATTGCTTTAAAAGCAAAGTATGCTGGGAATGCCTGAGCCAAGACTGACACACAAGTGATAATTTTGCCAAAAGACAAGTCCTTGCAAGATTTGAATAGGATTACAGCACTTCTTAAAAGCAGGTTACCTGCTATGTAAGCGTTGCTTACACTGCTGTTTGTTCAAGCAGTAGTGGAGCTTTCATCGCAGACAAACTGGAATCAGGGCATGCCTTTAAAATGAGATTTGATCAGCTACACTTAGCTGATTGGTTTGTGGAATCATGCTCAGTTATCAGTGGCAGAGGCTTTCTGCCTGGCTGAGGTTACCACAAAAGACTTTCCTTCTGAACCACTCCTCCTACCTAAGGTGTGATGACCCTCAGGTTAAACTCCCACCAGGCTGACTAATGAGACAGCAATCCGATGGTTTGGTAAGGCAATGGCAATTTTACCTTTGACTTGACAACAACAACCTGATAAGCTGCCGGGTGGCCGAACAGATGTTGGCCAAAAGTCATTGGACCTCCAGAAAAGAAGATGCTATTCTTCCCTTTGCTGCAAGCAAAAAACACCACAAGCCTGAGGAAAGCCAGTTTATTTTCACTCATTGGTTGCTGTAATCTGTGGCTTTTAAGCAATAGGTCAGAGGCCTTATAAGTGTGGTCGAAGCCTTCTATGCCACTGGCAAGCAAACTGCATTTATTTCAATGCAAGAGGCCTAAAAGGTAAGGCAGATAAACTCAGGGCATGGTTGGGAACATTGGACTGAGCTATTGTAGCGCTTACAGAGATGTCGTCAAAATTGGCCTTCAGTCTATCCTTTTGCATCACTAAAACTAATAGAATTATGGTCACTGGCCCCAAAGTGCTCCTGCAATGACACCTCAGTCACCAGCCCTGCCTTATGTCCCAAGAACAGGTCATATTTTGCTCGTTCCTGGTAGGTACATCCACATACCAAATCAGAAAGTTTTCTTGTACATACTTTAACAAATTCTTCCCCATCCAAACCTTTAACACTATGGCAGTCCCAGTCTATCTAAACATATAAAGGCAGTAGGAGTGTACTTAAGAGGGAAATCAGGAGACCAAAAAAGGGACATGAGATAGCTTTGGCAAATAGAGTTAATGAGAATCCACAAAAAGTCCTTTAAATACATTAAGGACAAAAGAATGACAATGGAGAGAATAGGGCCCCTTAAAGATCAGCAGGTCATCTATGTGTGGAATGACAGGAGAGGAGGGAGATGCTAAATAAGTATTTTTAATCAGTGTTTACAATGAAAAAGGATGTGGAAGGTAGAGAATGTAGGGAAATAAATAGTGACACCTTGAAAAATGTCCATGCTACAGAGAAGCAGGTCCTGGATGTCTTAAAACACATGAAGGTGGATAAATCCCTGGGGCCTGATCAGGTATACCCTAGAACTCTGTGGGAAGCGAGGGAAGTGATTGCTGGGCCCCCTTGCTGAGATATTTGTATCATCGATAGCCACAGGTGAGGTGGTGCCATTATTTAAGAATAGCGATAAGGGAAAAGCCAGGGAATATGCACCAGTGAGCCTGAAATCAGGGGTGTGCAAATTGTTGGACATAATCCTGAGAGCCAGGATTTACATGTATTTGGAAAGGTAAGGACTGATTAGAGTTTGTCAATGTGGCTTTGTGCGGGGGAAATCTTGTCTCGCTAAGTTGGTTGAGTTTGTTGAAGAAGTAACGAAGAGGATTGATGAGGGCAGAGTGGTAGACATGATCTACATGGGCTTCAGTAAGGTGTTAGCATGGTTAGATCACATGACATACAGGGAGAACTACATGAACTGGCTTGAAGGTAGAAGATAGATGGTGGTGGTACAGGGTTGCTTTTCAGTCTGGAAGCTTGTGACCAGCAGTGTGTCACAAGGATTGGCAATGGGTCCACTGCTTTTTGTCATTTATACAAATGATTTGTAATTGAACATAGGAGGTTTGCAGGTGACACCAAAATTGGGCATGCAGTGGACAGTGAAGAAGGTTACCTCAGAGTACAATGGGACGTTGATCAGATTGGCCAATGGGCTGGAGAGTTGCCGATGGAGTTTAATTTAGATAAATATGAGGTGCCGCAATGTGAAAAGACAAGTCAAGGCAGGACTTATACACTCAATGGTAAGGTCCTGGGGGGTGTTGCTGAACAAAGAAACCTTGGCATGCAGGTTCACAATTTCTTGAAAGTGGAGTCACATGTGGATAGGATGGTGAAGAAGGTGTTTGGTATACTTGGCTTTAATGTTCAGTGCATTGAGTATAGGAGTTGAGAGCACGTGTTGTGGCTGTGCAGGACATTGGTTAGACCACTTTTGGAATACTGCATGCAGTTCTGGTTTCCCTCCTATAGGAAGGATGTTGTGAAACTTGAAAAAGTTCAGAAAAGATTAACAATGATGTTGCCAGGATTGGAGTGTTTAAATTATACGGAAGAACTTGAATAGGCTGGGGGCTATTTTCCCTGGAGCACAGGAGACTGAGGGGTGATCTTATAAAAGTTTATAAATCATGAGGGGCATGGATAGGATAATTAAGCAAGGTCTTTTCCCAGGGGTAGGGGAGCACAAAACTAAAGGGCATAGCTTTAAGGTGAGAAGGAAAATTTTAAAAGGGACCCAAGGGACAACGTTTTTACACAGAGGGTGGTGCACGTATGGAATGAGCTGCCAGAGGAAGTGGTGGATGCAGGTACAGTTACTGAGTATCTGGATGGGTATATGAATAGGAAGGGTTGAGAGAGATATGGGCCACATGCTGGCAAATGGGACTAGATTAATATCTAGTCAGCATGGATGAGTCGGACTGAAGGATCTGTTTCTGTGCAGTATATACCTCTAAATCTATGGCAGTAAGTGAAAGAAGGAAGGTCATGCAGCAGTACTCCTGACAAGCCAAGGGATTATCTCAGTGAACCCCATGCCAGCAACTGTGTCTGTTTGTATGTATTACGGAGTGAAAGGTTAAATGAAATGATAGTCATTTTAGAAGTAGTTAATACTGCTTTTAAATTCTCAAATGCCTCCTTGCATTGTTCTGCCCACTGAAATCTCATGTTCTTCTTTAACAAATCCATCAGTAGTGCCACTACACTACTAAAGTTTGGGTCAAACTTCCAGAAGGATCCACTCAGTCCCAAAAAGCATAACAGTTCCCTCTTCAAGGATGGTGTTGGAAATTCCTCGATGGCCTTCGTCTTCATGTTCCTTGGCGTCATCCTTCCATGTCTGATGTTGCGTCCTAAGAAGGTCACTTCCACTTTTGTAAGTTCAATTTTTGCTAAATTTAGGGCCAGTTTTGCCTTACATAGTCTTTCAAACAGCTCTGCCAAATGAGCCATGTGATCTTTCCACAAACGGTGAAAGATCTCTAAGTCATCTAAATAGACAACACCACAAGTCAATCCTGCTACAATTCTGTTCATAAGGCTTTGAAAAGTGGCTGGTGTGTTGTTCATTCCAAAGGGTATTCCCTTAAATTGATATAGTCCATTTGGGATTACAAATGCAGAAACGTCTTTCGCTGTCTCTGGCCAAGATACTTCCCAGTAACCACAAAGTAAGTCCAACTTTGGGATGTACACACGCTCTTCCAGTCTTGGAATTGGGTATGAGTCTGAGTTAGTCACTGTGTTGATCTTCCAATAAGCCATGTAGAAACATTGAGTATCTTTAGGTTTGGAACCAATATTTTCAGCAAACTTCACTCACTTTGACTCAACTTGATGATGTCTTCTTGCAGCATCGCTTCCACTTCCAACTATACCTGTGCTTCTTTGAGAGGATTAAGCTTGTAGGCGTTTTGTTTTATTGAAACAGCATTCCCTATATCAACCTCATGTACTATAGTATCAATTCCCCTCATTCTATTTCTACATACAGTCGTTTCTGCTATAATGTGTGTTCCGACAACGTGAATTGCCTATAACACGACTGACGAATGGGGAACGCTATTTCTAAAACGTGAACTTGTGTTGTCTCCATTGTGTGGTTCCATTGGTGCATGAAGGAGTACGCATCACATGATCATTTCATGCAATGAAAAAGCAATCTGGGACCACCTTTCTCACCATAAAAGAGAAAGCCTCATCAATTTATGAAGATCTAACAATAAAAAGCTGAAAATCCTGCAGAAGTGCCTGTTTTTAATGCTAGCGGTGGCTGGTTTGTTGGTTTTAAGAACTGTTATGCTTTTTATAATGTAAAGTTATGTGGTGAATCTGCCACTGCAGGTGAGGACCATGAGATGGTATTTCCTCCCATAGTAAAAAAAATTAATTGACGAAGAAGGCTACAACTTAGATCAATTGTTCAATTTGGATGAGACAAGTTTATATGGAAGTGAACGCCATCAAGAATATACATTTCTATGAATGAAGCACACACTCCAGACTTTCAGGTGGCAAAGGATCGTACAGCTGCGCTGCTTGATGCCAATACCAGTGGAGACTTAAAGCTTAAGTCTGTGGTGGTGTATCATTCTATAAATTCCCATGAACCTTGAAAGGTTATCTTAAGTGTACTCCAGGCATCTACTTTAGATCAAGCAAAAGAGGTTTTTTAAGGGAAGGTGTTAAATTTACTTTTATTTCATTATTAGATATGAACTAAACATTTATTCAAATTGTGCTATCCTTTGTGTTAGGCTTTTGAGCGACCTTTGCGTGATTTTGAGTTTTTTTTTGGTGGCCTGCCCCTCGCACTGTTTTTCCTTTAGGTCTGTTATTTCAATGATAACAAGGTGTGGAGCTGGATGAACACAGCAGGCCAAGCAGCATCAGAGGAGCAGGAAGGCTGACATTTCAGCCTAGACCCTTTCTGAAGAAGGGTCTAGGCCCAAAACATCAGCTTTCCTGCTCCTCTGATGCTGCTTGGCCTGCTGGGTTCATCCAGCTCTACACCTTGTTATCTCAGATTCTCCAGCATCAGTAGTTCCTAGTATCTCTGTTATTTCTATTGCACGATTTTCTATGACACAATGTTGTACAGGAATGTAACTATCACACTACAGCAGAACCAACTGTACATCCTCATAGTGCTGCAACAAGCCTTTTAATTCAGTTATCTGCTCCTGAGACAGATAGCTTACTATCCTACCCCATTTTTTAAGGATTTCCTCATTATTTAATTTATTCTGAAGCACATCAAAATCCACATTATCTGGATTTGATTCCTCATTCTGAGTGGAAAATATCTAATACCCATTTCTACAGTTCCCTTTCCCTGTCATAGTAAGTTTTCGGCATGTTCACATGACATACCTGATAAAAGATTTTTCCTAAGTGGCATCTTTACCAGATAATTCACCTGACTTAACTTCTTTTCAATCTGTTAGGGACAACTAAACCTTGCTTTGAAGGGTTCTTCTACTTTATCCCCAGGGGCAAATGTACAAATTTTAGAATTCTCATTTGCTTCTTGCTTCATTAGATGCTATCAAATGTTGTCTAGCTAATTCACCTGCTCTGTTTAATCTTTCCGTCACCTCAAACACATAATCCTCACGGTCTCTGACTTCAGACCTGTCAACTTTTCCATAATTTTAAAGTCCCTCTTACTTCACGTCCGATTATCAGTTCAAATGGAGTAAACTGTGGTGATATATTTGTAGCATCTCTAACAGCAAGCAATATAAATGAGATACTTTTATCCCCATCATTTGGGTAATCCTGGCAAAAAGCCATCAGCATGGTCTTAAGGGTCCAATTCCACCTTTCCATTGCTCCCTGGGATTCAGGATGGTACACACTGAACTATCCATGACCTTGTTAAATAATTTGGCAGCAAAAATTGACCCTTGGTCTGATTGAATCTCCCTGGGTTATCCATATGGATAAAGAAAGCAAGCAACTCCTCCATAACCCTTTTTACATTGACGTTCCAAAATGGAACTGGCTCTGGATATCTGATAGACACATCCATTGTGGTTAGCAAATACTGGCTCCCATGATTGGTTTCAGAGAGGAGGCCTATATATTCAACCATAACCCGCATGAATGGTTCTTCAAATATGGGAATTGGCATCAAAGGCACTGGTTTTATTACTGCCTGTAGCTTTCCTACCATTTGACTAGTATGACAGGTACAGCAAAATTCAATAACATCTTCATGTAGTCCAGGCCAATAGAAATGCTTCGGTATTTTAGTTTAAGTCTTCCACAGCCCTGAGTGACCTCCTACAGGTAATTTGCGTGCTACTCACAATGCGTCCTGTCTGTACACTACCAGCAACACAATCTGGTGAACTTCAGTCCACTTCTCCTCTGCACTAACCTGCAAAGGTCTCCATTTTTGCCTGAGGATTCTAACTTTAAGGTAATAACATTTCGGAATACATTCTGATTCCTTTTCAAAGTAAGCCTTATGATATAACTCTTTTATTGTCTCACCTTTTTGTTGTAAGCGCTGTCTGATCTTCTACCTATTTGTTTAGGGGTTTCCTTTGCTATTTCATCAAACAGGGTGTCAGATAACGGAACCTCAACTCCATCTTCATCTTTCTCTTTGATTTTCCTCTCTTGCTTTAACTATGACAGTGGGATCTTGTTACCACACAGTCTGAAAAAATTCCAAGGTAGTGTAACTCCTCAATTCCCTGGTTTTCCTCCAACTTTTCCACTCCAAGATGTATCACTCCCACCTTTGATCCTGCTAGGCTGTTGCCATGAAGAAACTGTATTCCTGGAATTGACACTCTTTCAGTTACTCCCCCTGTCACTTCCTCAGTCTCGATTGAACTTTCTAGCCCTATTTTACACAGGGGAGCACTAAATCTCTCTCTATTTATTCCACAGACTATCACTCTCTCGGGTAACATTTCAAAAGGAGTGCAAATACTTTCATATCAGAGACTGACCAGCTCCCGTATCTCTCAATATTTTAACTTAATTACCTTCTCTTTGTGTTCTTCCTGCATAAACCTTACCTACAGAGGTGAAGCCTTTGAAGAGATTGGGCACTGTCTCACTACCCAACCCGTCACTAAGCTGTGCACTCTCCTGCAGCTTCTCAATGTCTCTTGGGATTTCCTCCACAATCTCTACCAATCCCATTGGTTTAACCACTTTTACCACATCCTTTTCCCAATGCCTCTCTTAAACCACCAGCACCGTGACTTTGTGTCCCTCTCTATTACAGTGGAAACACCTGAGGCCTTTCATCTCATTTCAACCCTCTTGGATTTGTTTTTCACACGTAGTAAATTGTTCCCAATGTGATCTACTTCTTGTTTCTCATTGAAGGATCTCCCTTTTTCCCAATTTCTATCCCTCACGGAATGGAATTGCTGTAAGAAGCTAAACTTCGATTTATGCGCTAATGCATATGCATCCACCATCTCCGCAGCTCTTCTTAATTTGGTTACTTTCTGTTCCTCAACATGAGTTCTTATTATTTCTAGAGATTAATCCAGCAGAATAATTTCTCTAAGATCCTCGTATGTCTTTTCTATCATTAATGTTCTCACCCATCCATCCAAGTTGCTATGTTTAATCCTCTCAAACTCGACATAAATCTGACTTGATTCCTTCCTTATATTTATGAACCGTTATCTATAAGCTTCTGGTGCCAATTTGTAGGCAATCAAAATAGCCTGTTTTATTGCCTTATATTCTCTTGACACCTCATCTGACAGCACTGCAAACATCTCACTAGCCATGTCTACCAATATGTTCTGAATTATGCTTACCCACATGTCTTCTGGCCACTTCAACCGTTTAGCCAATTTCTCAAAGGAAACGAAAAAGGCTTTGATATCTTTATCATCGAATTTTGATAGTGTTTTGACATATTTATATCTATCCCTATCAGGTCTTTGTTACAATGGATCTGCTCATCATCACTCTCTTCCTCACTAACCATATCTTCTACCTTCATTTCCATCATTTTAAGTCAGCTAATCCACTAAATTTGCAACTTCTGAAGCCCAAAATCTCTCTCTTTCTCCCTTTCTTCTCTTTCATTTTCCCTTTCTTCTCTCTCTTTTTCTTTTTGTCCCTCCTCTTCTTGTAACCATAATGCAAACAATTCCCTCTCCTGTTCAAGCTAATTGCCAGGTCTGTTTAATTCTGCTGGGACCTTTTGTACTCCAAATCTGTTCAAATCGTTCTAGCCAGATCCTGGACCCACGGCCCCGAATCGGTTACAGAGAAGATGGTTAATTGAAATAAAATCCCTGGTACTCACTTTAGAAGTAACAAGTAATGATTTATTTATCTAACTCTAACAGTGATCAAATTAACCGAACTGTTAACATATAAAACAATTGCCGCCCCCCCCCCCCCAACTACTAACTATTCCCAAATAAAACAAAATTCTAATGGTATGCAGTTCTCATTAACACAAGTCCCACTTATATAAACCAAAGTAATAAGAAAAATAAATTAAAACTTATACTCTCAAACTATAGTCAGGATGCATCTTCCAGAATAGTCCATACATTTTTAGCAATTCTCAAGTCAGAAACGCTTTCTTCGTCGAATCCTTGCGTCAGGAATATTAGCTAAGAGTGCGATGGGACCTTTTGGGTGGTGCTTAATCAGAGAGCTGAAAGACTTATGTGAGAGCCAGAGTTTTGCTCCTCTGATGGCAGTTAGCTCTCTCACTGATTTTCAAAAACCCACTTCTTATATACCCTAGATGATCTGTCAATTTTCTTACAATAGAATTGGTCCTAGATTGTCAACACCATCAGAATTAAATTCAACTGATTTTTAGATTCTAAGTGCCTGGTTTAACTTAATCGGCTGATATTCAAGGTGGTTACCTAAACATTAAAACAAACCTCGGTGGTCAACCACACAGCCAATTGATACATATATTTCAATTTCAGAGCTGTCTGTGCATCTGTAGCTGCTCGAAGACTTTTTTTTTATCTCTGAGCTTAGAAAAGCACATCACTTCTCAAACAGACCACGCACTTCGCCCCCTATCATTTTAACAAATAAATTCTGACATCCTGCCTTCCAATTCACAAGCACTCTACCCATGTGTGTAAAGCAGGAGTTTTCTAAGGGAGTTAGAGATTTAATTAGTATTATTAGTAATTGTTTATGTACAGCTAGAATCTATTTAATCACAATAGTCATCCTTGGTAAGTACAGAAACTTGATCAATGTTTCCTGTCAACCTTAGTGTAAAAGAAATGTATGTGTTGTGATAACTCTAGAAATAGTGGGCCTTGATCTCCACTTCCTACCCCATTCATGCCTAACGCACCTCATATTGAAATTATGTCCCTATTTCTAGATTTCCCATTTGTCTTACCCTAGAAACTATTGTAGTTGGGGTCCGTTCTGTCTAAATTGGCATTAATAATGGATGCAGAGCCAGGACAAATAGATAGCATTAAATTAAGATGATGGCATGATCTCATTGAATGGGCAAAAATTCTTGAATGGCTGGCCTTCTCCTATTCATGTGACTTATAAGCTTGTTAATGATGTTGCTTTTTAATTTGTGTTCCCAGTGCAGGAGATAGGACACCTCCATTAATTACAGCTGCAGCATTGAACTGTAAATGTAACAGTACACTGTTATTCTAAAAGCTCCTGATGGTATTTGAAAACGTCCACAGTGGTAATTGCAGGCTTATTCCAATCAAATATGCAATGTTTGTCTCTAATCCACTGCGACTAGAGTTTCAAAGTTTCTACAAATAAAATATTTCTGATTTAAAACAAGCATAGTACTAATTGCAGAGATAACAAAGTGTGGAGCTGGATGAACACAGCAGGCCAAGCAGCATCTTAGGAGCACAAAAGCTGACGTTTCGGGCCTAGAGCCTTCATCAGAAAAAGAAAAATCAGAGAATTATGTCTCATAGTACTAATTGCAGGTTGATTCAAACATGCAATAGTTTTCTTATATTAACTGTGGCCAAAATGTTGTGTGTTCACCAAAAAAAACATTGTCGCTCCCAAACTATTATTTTACTTACATTTGTTTACAGTACACAAGTATTTTGCTTTGGGTGTGAGTTTAAAAGCAATGCTCTGAGTGCGTTGCTCCACCTAGGGGTAATATTGGCCATGAGTGCTATCGTTAAATTGACATTTCGTCTGTGGAATCATGCTGTATGTGATTCCATATTTAAGAAGTGAAACTGCTCATCAGGAATGAGACTAAAGGAAGTCGTCTACCCATAACTTTACTTTAGAACTTCCACTTAATGATATGAGATCCATTAGCAGCAAAATGTAATCAACCACAGAATTACTCAACACAGGATGCCGCTGTGGGACTCATTGTGCCTGTGCCAGTTGTTTGTAAGAGCCTTCCAATTATTCACACTTCCCTCAGCAGTTTCCCCATAGCAATGTATTTTTTTCTTTTCAATTTTTAATTATTTTTGGAAATTTACAATTAACTTTGCTTCCACTGCCTTTTCAGGCAGTACATTTCTCATAAGACAGTGTGAAAAAAGGATCTCCTCCTTGATATGTATGGTAATTTTGTAAATCTCTGTCTTCTGGTCATCATAGTCTTGCTAATTATTAGTTTCTCCTCATTTACTTCATGAAAGCCTCCATCAAATCTTGCTTCTTGCCAAGTACCAGATCGGCAGCAAAATTGAAGTACTGTGAACGTACAAAATTGGTAAAGGTGACAGGAGGCATAAAGTTATAATGAACAGTTTTTTTTAGGAACAACAGGAAAGTATATAATGTGGCTCCCCCAGTGGTCAGTGCTAGGACCTCAGTTTTTCTGTATATATATTAATGCTCTATACTTGACATACACACCCGAATTTCACAAAACTTCCACATGCATTTACATGCCAGGAGGATAGATTTCAAGAGGACAGACAGGTTGGAGAAATGGGTAGACAAATGGCAGGTGAAATCTAATGTGCAGAAGTATGAAGTGAGGTAGGAATTATACTAGAAGAGTCCGAAATATTGTGCCTAATGCTGAGTGCTGCACATTTTGTCTTTGGAGAGTGTACAGAAAAGTTGCATTAAGTGGTTCCAGGGATGAGGGACTTAAATGATGTAGATTGATTAGAGAGATTGTGGTTACTTTCCTTAGTGAGGATGTTGAGAGGAGAAGTGATAGAGGGGTCAAAATCATGAGTGAACTAGAGAATAGAGAGAAACATTTCCCATTAGAGGGTGTGTGAAGAACGGAGGACATAAAGTCAAGGGGACTGGTGAAAGATTAAAAGGTGGCAGGAGGATCAGCCTTTTTAGATACAAAAACAGAAATTGCTGGAAAAACTCATTTGGTCTTGCAGCATCTGCAAGAAAAAAATGAGAGTTACTGTTTCAGGCCAAGTGACCCTTCCTCAGAACACCCGCAGTTCTTGTGGTTTTTATTTAGCCTTTTTACACAAATCATTATGATATGGAATGCACTGCCTGGGACTGTGGTGCAGGAAAATTCAGCACGATTTACAAAAAGACAAAACCTGAAAGGAAAAGCACAGAGAAAGATCAGGGACTACTAGGAGCTAGAGTGTTCCTGCAGAAAGCTGACATGGGCTTAATAAACCAAGTGGCCTCCTCCTTTCTGTTGCCATTTTAGGATTCTTCAGTCTTTCTACATAACTGGCATTGCTTGATCCATTGTTATTCAAAAAGCTATAAATGCCATTTTAAATCAGAGGTAATGGGAGCTGCAGATGCTGGAGAATCCGAGATAACAAAGTGCGGAGCTGGATGAACACCGCAGGCCAAGCAGCATCTTAGGAGCACAAAAGCTGACGTTTCAGGCCTAGACCCTTCATCAGAGAACGGGTCTAGGCCCGAAACATCAGCTTGTGCGTTCTTTAGATGGCCTGCTGTGTTCATCCAGCTCCACACTTTGTGATCTCAAATGCGATTTTAAAGATGGGATTGCATTGTTTTGATCCTTTGGTAACAACATTGTTGAACATTGCCTCACATGAAAAGAATAAGTAGACTTGAATTTAGTGACGGTCCTGTGAGTAAGCCACTGACAGAATCCTGTTAGATTTCATGATCAACTGACCAAATACAACTTGCAGGCAGCAATATTGAGGCATAGGGGAATCAAATGCTCACAAAGGGCCCTCTGCACATGACATGAAAAGAACTATAGACTGTTTAGTGGCTTACAGGCAGTCCCCACAGAATGTTGACTGCTATCATAGTTGCAGGTATTGTTTGATCCTGTGGACTATAAGCTCTCTCTGTCCCTCGCTCTCTCACTACAGCTTTCCTCTTCCAAGGCAGACATTGTAAATATTTCAGCATCTGTGCTGTGAAAAAGTAATCGATGCCTTTTTCTAAATTGTCATCGCCAAAGCAGATCTCTTTGTGTCTCTTGTGAACATGTTTCTCCCTCTCATTCACACACCAACAGACACACTAAGGTCAGAAAACCTAAAATCATCACAGCTAATTTTAAAATCTTAAACTAGAGTGGGATTAACGGGAAGAGAAGAAATGAAGACAGTCTGCTACCCAGTACCTTATTAAGGCTTTCAGAAAATGCTGCTCATGAATTACTCTGAAGCGTAGTCACTGGTGAATGATTGGTAATTCCAACAACTGAACATAACCATTAACATTTCTGATCTAATAAGATTTTCTACCAAATAACACACAAGCCTTTTTTAACTGTTCCTCTCGATCATTTAAAAGATCTTATCACCACACCAGTACTGGACTGTATTCATTGATGCATGTCACTGGCAGTCAAGCCTTCAGCTGCTTTGGCATTAAGCTGTCTATCTCTCTCTATCTACTTGAGGGGTGGCGATCTGATCAAGGTGCTTAAAATGTTCAAATGATTCTAAGGGTAGAGACAAAAGGACCATTTCCTTGTGTGTGTATGTGTGGAGGCGGTGGGGGGGGGGGGGGGGTGGGGGGTAGGTGGGCATATATCATGAACAGGGGGATATGGCCCTTAAATTAAATGTAGATTATCTACGAAGGAAATTAGAAATCACATTTTCACACATAAGATAATATATTGAAATCTCTTCTGCAAAAATCGTGGCTTTTGTGATGATTAGCGATTTCACCATGGAGATCAAGACATTTTTGTTGGGTAAGGGAGCAAGAGATATGGAGGGAAGACTGACAAATAAAGTAAGAGTGAACGTCACCATAATCTAAGTGAATGGCAGAGCAGGATTGAAGGACTAATTGGCCAACTAGATGCTTGGCTTGTACTGAGTACTTGACTTGAATACTAATAGTACTCAGTCTCAGGGAGATAAAGTTATTGCTTGAAGGCCCATTCAAGGCAAAAACAATATAACCTTGTTCAACTCTCTTGAGGGAAAGTCCTTTAAAAAAGGAGGGAGAGAACACAGGGAATTATACGCTGGCTAACCTGACATCAGTGGTGGGGAAAATGCTGGAGTCAGTAATTAAGGATGCAATAACTGATCATTCGGAAAGGGATAAGAATATCAGCCCAAGTTGGTATATGAATTCACTACTAAAGGGAAGTCATGCGTGACAAATCTTCCGGAATTTTTTGAGGATGTGGCCAGTAGAATGGACAAGGGTGAAGTAGTTGATGTTGCCTGACCTTTCAAAAGTCAGGAAAATTAAAGCCCCTGGTGTTGGAGGCAACATATTGACACAGTTAGAGAACTTGGTTGGCAGACAGGAAGCAGACAGTTGGAGTAAATGTGTCCTTTTCAGAGTGGCAAGCAATGACGAGTGAGGTACTGCAGAGTTCAGTGTTGGGACCCCAGCTGTTTACAATAGACATTAATGATTTAGAGATAGGAATTGAATCCAATTTCTCCAAATTTCGAAATGACACTAAGCTGGGTGGCAGTGTATGCTGTAAGGAGGATACTCATAAGCTGCAGAGTGTCCTCAACAGTCTGGCCTAGTGGGCAAATATTTGGCAAATGCAACATAACATGGACAAATGTGAGGTTATCCTCTTTGGTGGCAAAAACAGGAATGCAGATTAGTACCTGAGGTGTGGCAGTTTAGGAAAAGATGAGGTGCAATGAGACTTGGGTGTCAAGATGAAATCGTCGTTGAAGGTTGGCAGCAGATAGTAAGGAAACCTAATGGCATGCTGACCTCCTTAGTGAGAGGATTTGAGTACAGGAGTAAGGATGTCTTACTGCAGTTATACAGGGCCTTGGAGAGGTTACACTTTGAGTATTGTGTGCAATTTTGGTCTCCTAGTCTGAGGAAGGACACTTGCTGTTGAGAGACCCCAGCGAAGGTTCACCAGACTGATTCCTGGGATGGCAGGACTGGCATATAAGGAAAGGTCGGATCAATTGGGTTTGTACTCACTGGAATTTAGAAGGATGAGGGGGGATCTGAGAGAAACGTATAAAATCCCGATGGGACTAGATGCGGGAAGGATGTTTCCAATGTTCGGGAAGTTCAGAACTAGGGATCACAGTCTAAGGATAAGGAATAAGCCATTCAGGGCTGAGATGGGAAAGAATTTCTTCATCAGAGAGTTGTGAACTTGTACTATTCTCTCCCACAGGATGCTGTTGAGGCCAGGTCATTAGATATATTCTGGAGGAAGTTAGACATGGCTCTTGCTGCTGAAGGGCTCAAGGGGTACGGAGAGAAAGTGGGAATGGGATACTGAAATTGTATGATCAGCGATGATCATATTGAATGATGGTGCAAGTTCAAAGGACCAAATGGCCTACTCCTGCACTTATTTTCTATGTTTCGAATACTGAGACAATGTTTCACAGGCAGAGGTGATGTCTTTTGGATGAGATACTAAATATTTGCATGCTTCAGTGATCCAGATGAATGCTTAAAGATCTCATTTGTAGGTCGTAACCGTAAATGTGCTGGGTCAGCCAAAATATGAAAAGAAACTTTTGAAGCTTGTTCTCGAGAAAGGTTAATCAGTTGAATGATGTCTTAAACTGTTTCTGCATTTTCTGAAGGGATATGTGTGTTTACAACTCAATAGGTGATGTGTTTAACTGGTGACACAGTACGTGTGTCTGAGTTCTGTTAAAATCATACACAGGACATTAGATATGAATTGCTGACCACTTGTCATCTATGTGGTTGATGACATTGTGATTACATTACGCTATGTAAATATCATATGGCTGATTAGATCACGCAAAAGCTGCCTAGTAAGGCTTAAATGTGCAGCCAGAACCCCCAGCTGGCCTAAGGTCAAGGTTCATTAAAGGCAAAAGATAAGTCTCCTTCCATTTAAAACAAGCAGTACTCCTATTAAGAGGAAATATTAACTGGACCATGAAAAGAGTTACAACCTTGTGATCAATCTAATGGATCAGTCGCTGAAGACTGGACAATGTCAAGATTTGAACACACACGCTGCGGTAGGAGGAAATGTCGGAGAGTTAGCATCATGACCACACCCCCGAGCGCCAAACCATCATCTCCCAAGCCATCCACAACCTCATCACCTCAGGTGATCTCCCACCCGGCCTCCAACCTCGTTGTTCCCCAACCCCGCACCGCCCGCTTCTAAAATACACAAACCCACCTGCCCTGGTCGACCCATTGTCTCCGCCTGCTCCTGCCCCACCAAACTCATCTCCACCTATCTGGACTCCATTTTCTCCCCCTACCTACCTACGTCCGAGACATCACCCACGCACTCCACCTCCTCCAGAACTTCGAATTCCCCAGTCCCCAACGCCTCATTTTCACAATGAATGCCCAGTCCCTACACACCTGCGTTCCCCATGCAGATGGCCTAACGGCCCTCCGTGTCTTCCTGTCCCGCAGGCCTGACCAGTCCCCCTCCACTGACACCCTCATCCGCCTAGCCGAACTCGTCCTCATCGTCAACAACTTCTCTTTTGATTCCTCCCATTTCCTACAGACAAAGGGGGTGGCGATGGGTACCCGCATGGGCCCCAGCTATGCCTGCTTCTTTGTAGGTTACGTGGAACAGTCCCTCTACCGCCCCTACACAGGCCCCAAACCCCACGTCTTCCTCCGTTACATTGATGACTGTAACGGCGCCACCTCACGCTCCCACGAGGAGCTCGAACAGTTCATTCACTTCACCAACGCCTTCCACCCCAACCTCAAGTTTACCTGGACCATCTCCAACACATTCCTCACCTTCCTGGGCCTCTCAGTCTGCATCTCCAGCAACCACTTAGAAACCTATCTCCATTTCAAGCCCACCGACTGCCACAGCTACCAAGAATACGCCTCCTCCCACCCACCTTCATGCAAACATTCCATCCCCTATTCCCAATTCCTTTGCCTATGCCGCATCTGCTCCCAGGATGAGACAATCCACTCCTGTACATCTCAGATGACCTCGTTTTTCAAGGACTGCAACATCCCCCCCTGCAGTAGTCGAGAACGCCCTCAACCATGTTTCCCGTGTTTCTCGCAACTCATCCCTCACACCCCCTCCCCTCAATGACCGCCAAAAGAGAATCCTCCTCATCCTCACATACCACCCCACCAACCTCCGGATACAACGCATCATCCTCCGACACTTCCGCCATCCGCAATCCGACCCCACCACCAAAGACATTTTTCCATCCCCAACCTTGTCTGCTTTCCAGAGGGACCACTCTCTCTGTGACTCCCTTGTCTGCTCCACACTCCCCTCCAACCTCACCACCCCTGGCAGTTTCCCCTGCAACTGCAGGAAGTGCTACACTTGCCCCCATACCTCCTCCCTCATCCCCATTCTAGGCCCCAAGAAGACTTTGCACATCAAACAGATTTTCACCTGCACATCTGCCAATGTGGTATACTGCATCTGCTGTACCTGTTGTGGCCTCCTCTACATCGGGAAACCAAGTGGAGGCTTGGGGACCACTTTGCAGAACACCTATGCTTGGTTCGCAATAAACAAATGCACCTCCCAGTCGCGAACCATTTCAACTCCCCTCGAGGCAACATGGTTTTGTGCAGGGAAGGCCATGTCTTACCAACTTAATAGAATTCTTTGAGGACGTGACAAAGTTGATTGATGAGGGAAAGGCTGTAGGTGTCATATACATGGACTTCAGTAAGGCGTTTGATAAGGTTCCCCATGGCAGGCTGATGGAGAAAGTGAAGTCTCATGGGGTCCAGGGTGTGCTACCTAGATGGATAAAAAACTGGCTAGTCTATAGGAGACAGAGAGTTGTAGTAGAAGGGAGTTTCTCAAATTGGAGACCTGTGACCAGTGGTGATCCACAGGGATCTGTTCTGGCACCACTGTTGTTTGTGATATATGTAAATGATTTGGAGGAAGGTGTAGGTGGTCTGATCAGCAAGTTTGCAGATGACACTAAGATTGGTGGAGTAGCTGATAGTGAAGGGGACTGTCAGAGATTACAGCAGAATATAGATAGACTGGAGAGTTGGGCAGATAAATGGCAGATGGAGTTCAATCCGGGCAAATGCGAGGTGATGCATTTTGAAAGATCAAATTCAAGGGCAAACTATACAGTAAATGGAAAAGTCCTAGGGAAAATTGATGAACAGAGAGATCTGGGTGTTCAGGTCCGTTGTTCCCTGAAGGTGACAATGCAGGTCAATAGGGTGGTCAAGAAGGCATACGGCATGCTTTCCTTCATCGGATGGGGTATTGAGTACGAGAGTTGGCAGGTCATGTTGCAGTTGTATAGGACTTTGGTTCAGCCACATTTGGAGTACTGTGCGCAGTTCTGGTCGCCACATTACCAAAAGGATGTGGATGCTTTGGAGAGGGTGCAGAGGAGGTTCACCAGGATGTTGCCTGGTATGGAGGGTGCTAGTTATGAAGAGAGGTTGAGTAGATTAGGATTATTTTCATTAGAAAGATGGGGATTGAGGGGGGACCTGATTGGGGTCTACAAAATCATGAGGGGTATAGACAGGGTGGATAGCAAAAAGCATTTTCCCAGAGTGGGGGACGCAATTACTAGAGGTCATGAGTTCAAAGTGAGAGGAGGAAAGTTTAAGGGAGATATGCGTGGAAAGTTCTTTACAGAGGGTGGTGGGTGCCTGGAACGCGTTGCCAGCGGAGGTGGTAGGCACAGACACGTTAGCTTCTTTTAAGATATATTTGGACAGATACATGGATGGGCAGGGAGCAAATGGGCACAGACCATTAGAAAATACATGACAGATTAGACAGAGGATCTTGATCGGCGCAGGCTTGGAGGGCCGAAGGGCCTGTTCCTGTGCTGTAGGTTTCTTTGTTCTTTGTTCCCATTCCTTAGATGACATGTCCATACTGGGCCTCCTGCAGTGCCACAATGATGTTACCCGAAGGTTGCAGGAACAGCAACTCATATTCTGCTTGGGAACCCTGCAGCCCAATGGTATCAATGTGGATTTCACAAGCTTCAAAATCTCCCCTCCCCCCACTGCATCCCAAAATCAGCCCAGCTCATCCCGGCCTCCCTAACCTGTTCTTCCTTTCACCTATCCCCTCCTCCCACCTCAAGCCCCACCTTCACTTCCGACCTACTAACCACATCCCGCCTCCTTGACCTGTCCGTCCTCCCTGGACTGACCTATCCCCTCCCTACCTCCCCACCTACACTCACCTCTACTGGCTCCAACCCCACCTCTTTAACTTGTCTGCCTCCTCTCCACCTATCTTCTCCTCTATCCATCTTCGATCCGCCTCCACCTCTCTCCCTATTTATTTCAAAACACCCTCCCCCTCCCCCTTTTCTGATGAAGGGTCTAGGCCCGAAACGTCAGCTTTTGTGCTCCTTAAGATGCTGCTTGACCTGCTGTGTTCATCCAGCTCCACACTTTGTTATCTCGGATTCTCTAGCATCTGCAGTTCCCATTATCTCTGATCACCTGTTTCACTCTGGTCCTTAAACAAGTCCACATATACTTGGTCCCTTGTGATTGTAAGTATTGTGCAAGTAACCTTGTAATGTTGCTATTTTTGTAGTGTCTTGTGTACATTGCTTTAATAAAGAACATGTGGATATATCCCATTGTTGGAACTGACTTGGGTTATTGAGATCCAGAGCAAACCTGACAGACCATGGAAAGTAGGAACAAAAGCTTACAGTTTATCCAAACCAAAGAAGAATATTGAACTCTCCCTCGTCAATATCTGTCCCTAAATCAATAATGACAAATGAATTGGTCATTTGTCTGATGCTATTTCACACAGCTTGTTGTGTGTATATCCATATTTGCCTGCAAAGTATCACCCCTTCAGCGTGATTTCTGTGCTAATGGATTTGAGATGTGAATAGCCAATATAATTCTCGTCACATTTGTCTTTTTACAATTGTTCAGGGTTTTCATTCAATTAACTGGCATTTTTTTTGTGATTCCAGATCCACAGCAAAGTGGGTGACTCTGCTGTCCTCCGAAATGGCCTAGCCAGTCACTCAGTTGTAGGCAACTCACCACAACCTTGCTCTTCAGCAATCTGGAGAATGAAGTTATAAAAAAGAAATATTTTTAGGGCAAAAGGGTTTACTATGAAGAAAATCTATAACCTAATTAAATGTTCTTACATGACTTAGGATAAAGCGCAGTAGAAATGAAATATGGTGATAATAGAAATACTCCACTATGGTAACAGTTGGAGGGCAGAGGAGAAGGTAAGAACAGTTAAAGATACAAATGGAAATGAAACTGCTGATGATCACAACATAGTCAATATTCGAAATGACTTCTCCCTCGAAGGGAAAATATAAACAGCATGCCCTCACTGAACACAGTTAACCAAAGTGACATTAAGGATTTTGATATTAATGAGTTGGAATTCTTTGCTAAAAACTTAATGGGCTCAAAACAAACAAACCACTGGGGATAAATATATGGTATTTATCTGTTTGCTGAATGTGAGTAAAATGAAACACACGCATTTGTACATATTTTCTAAACAACCTGTTCAGCATTGTTATTACACACCACTGGAGCAGGTGGGACTTGAAGTAAGCTTCTTGGCTCAGTGGTAGGAATACTATCACTGGCACAAGAGCCCTTTACGTGAATTTTTAAAGCCCTTGTAAAAATGGTAGGACAACTCAAAGCACTTTACAGCCAATGAAGCACTTTTGATTTCTAGTCATTTGTTTTAATGAAGAAACCAATTTATAAATCATCAAAAATTATAATGTGCTAATGACCAGATTGACTTAGCTGGAGAAATGTGAAGCAGTTATTCTGGGGCATCATTAGCAATAGGAAGGTGCCAGTAGATCAGAAACAGGTCAAGCAGGATTAAATAGGCAGAACCAATTTTTACCTCTATTCTGATCCAAGTAATGACACTGATCATTAAGAGTAAACTTAAGAGTATTTGTCTAATTAAATCTAGTAAAACTGCAGTTAACAAGAATCTGGAAGTTAAAGATTCATATCTGACTAACATTATCTTCTTTGAGAAAGTAACATTGCAAGTGAACAATGGAAAACCCAATGATGTCATGTTTTGTAGGCCTCAAAGGCATGTGGAGAAAAATACCTCCCTTTGGGTTATTAGTCCAGCTGGAAGGCTGTGAGGATTCAGGATGGGCCCATTGAAAGGAAAAGAAAAAGTGGAAAGGTGGAAAGCAATGACTATTCATTAGAGGAATGAAGTTGGGAAAACAAGTGGGATGCCTGGAACTAAGCATTGAGACCATTGTTGATTTTATTCTGCAACTATCTATGATCTGAAACTGTTAAATGGTCACATGTGCTGATAATACATACTGAAAATAGGCAATGGAATCAAGTCATAGTGTGTTGGATTGTGGGCAAATTAATTTTTTTGTGTCAGTGTTTCAAACAGGCTTTAAACTAAAAATATACTCTGTGAATGGCATTAAAATTACTGAAGACAGTGGGTAAAAATATTAATGTGGTGGAAGGACACCCTAGAATTGATGGCTGGCACAATGGTAAACATAATCAAAAAAATGCTAATTAGCAATCAACTTGGTCAACAGAAATATGAGATATTGGTCAAAACAATTAAATGCAAGTCAGAAGGATTCATAATCAAACTGTACACAATACTCTGGTGAATGTGCACCTCATGTATCTCACTGAATTATGACATGCAAGCCTGAAGGTGCTGTAGTAGAGAGATGCAGGGTTGTAGCTATGGGTTAGGAGTTTGAGATGTGAGACTGGAACACCTTGTGCATTTTGTTTTGGAACGAAGATACGTAAGAGATATACATTTAAGCATTACACGATGGGTATTTGTTTCAACCTGTCGATGCTGGTGTTAATGTTTACTTCAGCTTTTTCTCATGATGCTTCAGTTCACCTTAACGTAATAGTTTGTTTCTCCCTCACGCATTGTACCCCCAACCCTTTAATTCACGTCTGCCATTTGCCTTCATTCCTTGGCCTGAATTTTATAGCCTCCCAAGCGTAAATGGTAAGCAGGGTAGGGAGGGTGGGTGTTTGTTAAAAAAAAAGCATTGGTGCCATTCTTGCAATGTACCCACCCTTGCCCTCTGTGATTTTATCAGCAACAGAGGAGTCTGGCATCAAATGTCTAGCCTGGCAGATGAACCCAGGTGGATTGGTTACCAGGCAAGGGAAGGTGGTACCTCTATTTGGGCATTCCGATCAGCCCCACTCCCACTTCATGCACCCCTAAAGTCATTGTTCTGCTTACATCATTTTTCTTCTGCACTTACCCTAACATGATGCTGGTCCCCTGGCCCTTCTGGGTCTGCCATACACTGAGCTTACCTTTGGCATCTCCTCCTTTGGTTTGGCTGAAGACCCAGCAGTGGCCGTTGATCCCAGGGGCGCTGTTGGAACGTGACAGCTGATAGCCCTTTGATTAGCCAGCAGCTCTCAGATGCAGGTCTACCTCTCGGAATGCCCCTCTTTTCAGTCAATTAAAGGGCCAGTTAATGTTAGATGATTGCAGGGTGAGTTGACCAAATAGAGGAGGGCTTCCCACGATCTTTTTACACTTCCAGTGTGAAATTCAGCCCTACATAATAGGCGAGCTTCACATTCTAGCCACTTTCCACATAAAGGAGTTTTTCTTGATTTCTTTACTGCAGGTACAAATGCATTTGTGCTGCCCACAGGATAGATCCTATATGGCCCCTGATTTTGGTCACTCCAAAATTGGAATAACCTTTTCTACCATTAGCCTATGAACCCTTCTGTAATTGTAAAGAGCTCTATTCTTCACTGCTCTCAGGCAAAGAGTGCCAGTCTCTCCATGCTTTTCTTCTCTGAATATGCTCTCATCTCTTGCTCTCTTTGCAGTGACTCTACATATATTTTATAATATAGAAAATGCATGGCTCTCCAAAGGGGACCTAATCAACACAAATTCCTTCCTACTGTGTTTAGAAAAAATATTTCTCAAAACATTAGTAACGAAACATATTGTGACAGGCTTGGGTCTCAGCTGTGACCTTGTTCAATGAAACACACACAGTATCTGATCTCAATAAAAATGGGAGTACTACCACTGGCCATATATCACCCACCAAACTCAGTGGTGCCGGTACTTAGCTACTTCCCTCCCCTTTAGGTTATCATAAATGGTTTCCCCTGATACTCCCCAAATATTTGAGTATATTCAAAATGAGAATAAAGAGATGTGAGAGGTAGTTGGAGAGAGCTACTTTGGCAAAATTACTTCAGTCATTCAAGTTGGTGGCATCGTGTCTCAGTGGTTAGCAGTGCCACCTTATAGCGCCAGGGGCTGGTGTTTGATTCCTGCTTCGGGCCACTGTATGTGGGAGTTTGCTCATTCTCCCCATGTCTACATGTATTTCCTCTGGTTGTTCTCGCTTCATCCCCCAGTCCAAAGGCGTGCAGGTTATTGGCCATGCTAAATCACCCATAGTGCCTAGGAATGTGCAGGCTAGGTAGATTAGCCATGGGAAATGCAGGATTACAGGAGTAGGAAAGCAGCGGGGGTTGTGGGGGGAGACAGGGGTCTGGGCTGATGCTCTTCAGGGGGTTGGTGTGGACTCGATGGGTTGAATAGCCTGCTTCAGTACAGTATGGATTCTATGATTCTAAATTTAAAGAGGGAAAAAGAAGCTTTGGTTCATTTGTCCAGTGACACAGATGGAAATATACCATGACAAACAGATCAGAAAAGCTCCAGCTTTCAACACTGGCTGTGCTCTGATTATTTTATCTCAGTTAGTAATAACATTTGGTGTCAGTACCCCGGCTAGAGTTGGAAAAATAAATCAGCCGAGATTCTATCTCCTCTTCAAACCAGAGCCTCTGAGTGGAAAATAAAGATGTCCAGGTGCCAGGTTATGATAGAATTAACATTGTCTGCAATGTGCCACGTGTAATCTGACAATGTACACATTTGGGCTACGATCACTGATTTCACTAATGCCATCCAATGCCTTCATGATAAAGTGTAAGAATATTTAAAGAACAAAGATGTAGAAAACAATGTTGCTATGTTTTGAAGTGTTACATTTTTGTGCCCACACTCTACTATCTATTGATGTACAATAGAATCAGGCAAGCTGTATCCCAGACAACAGATCCAATGACTTCTTTTAATCCACTGACTGGGTTCAGTTAAAAATTTATATATTACATACAATTAGGTTTTTAGAATGGTTTCTCTCAAATGTTTCAAAGTAATTTCTAATAATAGACCCTGTTGGCACAATCTGAAAGCTGTTTTGTCCTCTTTAACATGTCCTTGGTGTTGCATTACCCAAGGGGATCAATAATTGCCCTCAATCATGCACTTGATTAATAACAGTTTCATATTGAGATGTCAGTCTCTTTGGAAATGATGGCATTGAACATAAAGCAGAAATTTCAAAAGTTTAAACAGCAAGTGTATCATTTGCTGTTACTTGTACTCAGAAACCACAGTTATACTAAAAAAATTGCCCAGAACTACAAGGAAGGTAATATTTCTATTCTATACACTGCGTTCTGCTGAACTGGATTGCATTGTCTGAAAGAGTTGGCAGTACAAATCTTGTGGTAACTTTCAGAAGGGGTTGGATAAATAATTGAAAAGATAAACAATTGCAGGACAGGAGCCAAAGAGGGCAACTAATTACCCAGGTCTTTCAAAGAGACAAAATATATAAAATGGGCCAAATGGTCTAATTCTGTGCTTTGTGATTCTCTAATGGATTCAGGGTACGAGGAAAAATAGGTACAATTAGATTTGCATAGCAGAATTGGATGCAATGAGCTTCAATGTAATACAAACTGTTTTGAGTGGTAGAAATACTGATTTCTACCCTTTATGCAGGTCTCTGCCTTGAAGACAAATTCTTTATCATAAATGTCCATTTATTTTAATGAGAGTCAAATAGCTGCTACTAAATCTCTGTTAAGAATATTTTTTCAAAGGATTTGACATAACGTAATAACAGGTCTTCAGTGGGAAAACAAAAGTCCCGTTGAGAATAGCGAGGCGTTAATGCTATGTTTTGCCCATCAGCAGAATGTTCTTTGTTGGAAGTGTTTCACAGTGATCACTACCTCAAAGATGGGTCTTACTGGATTTATTTTTTTTCCTCTTACAAAGTCAAATTCATTGTTTTACTTCCTCCAAGACTGTGATGGGTGTCAATTATTGGAGAATAAAATGATTTTACACTTCCCATGTCCAGCATCTCCATCAATCACACTTAATTCAAATAGAAGAAACCTTACTTAAGAGAGGTAAAGCCATCTTTTGCTCCCCCCTCTATCATTAATATGTCTCAATGACACAACATCAGATGGAAAGGACTTGTCTTTGCTTAGTGTCTTTCATGATTTCACAAAATCCCAAAGTGCTGTACAGACAAACAGCACTTCCGAAGTGTACTCACCATTGATTTATGGGAAATGAGACCACCAACTTGCCTATGGCAAGCACAAGCAGCTGGGAAATAAATGACAAAATAATCTGTTTTTTGTGATGTTATTTAAGAGAACTCCCCAGCTCTTCTTCAGAATATTGCCATGGGATTCTTTGCCTCTACTCAAGAAGACAAGCGCATCTGAAAGATTGAACTTCTGATATTGCAGCACTCCATGAGGGCTGCACTGGTGTTTCACCTTCGATTTTGTGCTAAAGTCTATGTTTCTCTCCACTATAAATATTCTCATTTTATATTATTCATCTTTGTAGCTCAAATGAAACTGAGATTTAATAGTTTTGTGAAAAGAAGAGAGTTATAGGATTTGTTCTGCTTTTAAGCAAAGAAGACTGAGTAAGTTTTAATAGCAATGTCTGAAGTAATGAATGATTTAGATATGCAGATAAGGAGAAAATTCCAATGGTGTTAGTTACCAGAGCATACAATATTTAAGGTAAATGTTGGATGAGTTTTTTTAAATGTTGGCATTATGATCTGAAAAGCACCGCTTGAAAAGGTAGTGGAAGCAGATTCAAAATGAATTTTCAAAAGGTAAGTGAATAAATATTTTAAAGGGATAAAAATGGCATAGAACAGGCAGAGGAGGTGGGACTTTCTGGATAGCTGTTTCAAAAGGATTGCAAAGGACAATGGGCCAAATAGCCCCCTTCTGCTGTATCTTTCTGTGATTCTAATGTTAAATTTAGGCAGTTCTTCAGTGTAGAATCATCACTACCACATACTGCTTTCAGCCTTTAAAAGCCAAAAAATAATTTAATCCCATTAGTCCTTAGTAGAATCAAACCGTGCATTTTCATTTGTAGTCAGATCAAGTGCTCAGAAATATTAAAATGTTAGTATTGAGCTGAAGGACTGAAATATTCTTCCAATTTATAAATCACTGATTTGATCACACTTAAAATACTGTATACGGTTCTGGTCATTACAGTGTAAAAAGATGTATTGCAGATATTGAGTGGATGCAGAAGAGGGTAACCAGCCTGATTGAGTGTTGGAGGGATTGGATTAAGAGGAGCAATTATTACGTAAAGTAGGCATGTTCTTACTGGTAAAGAGAAGATTAAGAATTGATATGATTGTTGTCTTTGGAACTGTAAGGAGATTGGCTAATGTACATAATCGAAAACAATTTTACCATGTCCAAACCAAACAATTCACTTGATTGATTCGGGATATATAGATATTTTCTTATAAGGAGAGGTAGAGTAGATTGGGCTTTTACTCACTGGAGGTCAGAAGAAAGAAGAGACTTGATTGAAATGTGTAAGACTCTTAGGGGTTTTGACAGATTAGATGCAGAGAGGTTGTTTCCCCTTGTGAAAGAGTTCAGGACCAGAGGACATAATTTCAAAGTAATGGGTCATCTATTTAAGACAGAGAAGAGTTGGGATTTGTTTTCTCCCTGGAGTAAATGCAACACCCCCCCACTGCCACTACCCTCCCCCCGCCTGCTCCCCCGACCCCCCCCCCGCCCCCCACCCCCCAGTTTTTTGACATAATCTCCGACAGGAGCTGTTCTCATCCCTTTGCAATCTTGCCCCTTCCCCAAACTCTGTCACCCCCTCCAGCCCCTACACCCTACCCAAACTCTGTTACTCACTCCAGGCTCCCACACCCCTCCATAGACTGTCACTTCCTCCAGTCCCTACATCCCTCCCACAGATGACTGTCGACCCTGGGTTGATGTGTATATTCAAGACTGAGATAGATTTTTAATCAGCAAGGGTATGAAGTGTCAAAGGCATGAAAGTGAAGTTGAGGATTATCAGATGGGTCACAGTCTTATTGAATGTAGGGAAAACTCGAAGGGCCAAATGGCCTACCACTACTCCCATATTATAGAATTTCAACAGTGCAGATAGAGGCCATTTGGCCCACTGAATCTATATTGAACCATCTCACCCAGATCTGCATCCCTATCCTATTCCTGTAACCCTGCATTTACCATGGTTAATCAACCTAGCCTGCACATCTTTGGATGTGGGAGGAAACTGGAGCGCCTGGAGAAAACACATCCACACACGAGGAGAACGTGCAAACTCCACAGAGTCTGTCACCCGAGGGTGAACCTGGGCGCTAACCACTATGCCATCTTGAAGGGGTTTAAATTCAAAACTAATCTGTTGGAACAATGTTTCAGTCAATCTCTGGGGCAGTTTTCCTGGAGAAGTGGTGTGAACGGTAATATGAATTTATACAAATGTAAATTAACTGCAGTTCTTTTAGGAAATACTGTGAAATCCAATATGTGAGAAATTTGAGAAACGATATGGCAAGCGTAACATGTTTGGAGAGCAAAAGGGAATATTGGACTTAGAGGTTCCAAAGTTCTCCACGTCAACTCTGGGCCTGTAGTTGAATAATTATAGAGATCGATTGCCATAATTAATCAAAAATTCTATTTTCATTGTACCGTGAAACTATCAGGATAGTGGCTCTGGTTGTTTTCGTCCATGTCATAAGGTTCAACTTTGTAACACTGTATCAAGTAATTTCATAGCTATCGTGCCAGGTATTCAACTTAAATCCGATGCTTTCCTGGAAATTATGTATTTAGTTCACTATTCCAAGTTACTTTCTGACCTTAAAAACAAAAAGTTATTGTCACAGAACTGAAGCAAAAGCTCCACTTGGCTCTATTTTAAAACAAAATCAAATTCCAAATGATTAGAATACATCGTACTCCTTTATCACAACATGGAAACAGGCTGCTTCTGTATCTGAGAAGTTGTTCATGGTGCTGAGCACCATGTAGTCATTAGGATGACATCCCTGTCTGACCTCATGATGGAGGAATGAAGCAGCTAAGGATGATTGAATCTAGATCATCCTTTGGAACTCCTGCAGTGATATTGTGAGGCTTAGGTGATTGACATCTAATAACCACAATCATTTTCCATTGTGCCAGGAATGACTCCAACTGTAGAGAGTTTTCTCTGTCTCTGAAGTTCAACTTTTTTTTGTCTCTTTTTGGACCCAGGCTGTACTGAAATCAGGGCTGAGTAGACCTGGCAGAACTCAAATTGTGAATCAGTGAGCAGGTATTCTTTTACAACTGCTGCTTAATAGCACTGCTGGTGTCACTTCCACAGCTTGGCAAGCACAGACTGATAGGAACATTAATCAGTCGAGGTTGATTTTTTTTGTAGACAAGGGACACTTGGACAATTCAGAAACACTATTAGGAGGAGTAGGTAAGGAAAATGGTCTTGGATCAAATCATTAGAGTACAAAGTGACTAAAGGTACCTCGTCCAGTAGTCCAGTTGGTTAAAAATGTGCTATGTTCCATCCCACAGAAGCAAATTTGATGTAGCACTGCTAATCTTCGGGAAATTATGTTTTTTTTTATTATTTGTTAATGTTTATACAACACATTTGAATACAAAAAGAATAAGTTAAAGTTTTGTGCTTTGTGGCTTTCTAAATGTTAACCACATATCCACAGAGACTTAGCAGATGTATTGAAGCTTGTGAGCAAGATGAACTATTTACACAGCTACAATGTCACAGCCACATGGTGCTATACCCAATACAGCTTACTGACTGAAGGCTGACTCTGTTACATAGCCATATTGACTGTAGCCAAGGTGGGTACCTTTATGTAGTAACATCACAAGTTCTTTGTCATGTAACTATCTTAAAGGTGCAGGCCTGACTGATCTGGAAAAAAGAAGCCATAATACAACATCATGATAACCTGCGAGGCCAAGTAAAACTTGTAGGGAATGCATTTGATGTTACTTTGTCAGTTTGACACTGTATCTGTGGATATATAGCTTATTTGCATTTTCTTTGGCAATATACACCAACAGTGAAGTTACAAAGTAATCGCATCTATTAGAAGGAAGCATTTTACTTGAAAACCAATATTATAGCTATCAGATGAATAAAATGAGTCATCATCATTAGCAATGCCTCACGGACAAGAATCACTGTCTTCCATTCTCAGGATGAGCGTGTTGGTGGCTGTACAGACTGATACAGCTACCATAGTCTCTGTCACATTTGGGGCAGGTGGTAGTTAAGGGAATGGATGGGCGGGGCATTGCTGTGGCAGTGTGCTCCTTTCGCTGTCTTTGCCTGTTTTCCATTTTTTTCCCCGATGGCAACTCTCAAGGCACTCAACGCCTTCCAAGGTGCTCCCGCTCTACTCTGGACGGTCTTAGGCCAGTGAATCCCAGGTGACTGTGGGAATGATGCACTTTACCAGTGAGGCCTTGAGGTATCGTTGGAGCACTTACTCTGGCCACCAGGGGCACACCTGCCATTTCAGAGCTGGGAATACAGCACCTGCTTATGGAGTCTCATGTCGGTCTTGCCTATCGCAGCTGATCAAGGGTGGTTAGTACCTCAGTGCTTGGGATGTTGGCCTGGTTGAGGACGCTGGTGTTGGTGCGTCTTTCTTCCCAGCGCATTGGCAGGATCTTGCTCAGGCAGCGTTGGTGGTACTCCAGAGCCAAACACAATCCACATCTCAGAGCCAAATAGGAATGTCGGAACCATCACTGCTCTGTAAACCACAATCTTGGTGTCGGATCTGATGTTGTTGTTCTTGAACGCCCTTTTCCTCAGGTGGTTGAAGGCTCTGCTAGCGCACTGGAAGTGTAATCATCGACTTCAGAAAGAAGGGAGAAGAACACATCCCCATCTACGTTAACAGAGAGGGGTTTCAAAGTTCCTAGGAATGACGATAACTAATTTCCCATGTAGATGCGACAGTCAAGAAGGTAAAAGAATGCCTCTTCTTCCTCAGGCAGCTCAGAAAATTTGGCATGTCAGTAAGATCCTTCACCAACTTTTACAGATGCACCATAAAAAGCACACTATCCAGGTGCATAACAGTCTGATATGGCAACTGCTCTGCCCAGGACTGTAAGAAACTACAGAAGGTTATGTGCATAGTCCAGAACATCACAGGAGACAACCTTCCATCTATGGACTCCATTCACACTTTGCATTACCACGGAAAGGCTGCCAACATCATCAAAGACCTCTCACTTCCTGGTAATACTCTCCATAAGACCATAAAAGCAGAAATTAGGCCATTCAGGCCATTGAATCTGCTCTGCCATTCAATCATGGCTGATAAGTTTCTCAACCCCATCTCCCACTTTCTCCCCATAACCCTTGATCCCTTTGACAATAAAGAACTTATATATTTCTGAACCTCATCCCACCTCCTTGACCTGTCCGTCTTCCCTGGACTGACCTATCCCCTCCCTACCTCCCCACCTACACCCTCTCCACCTATCTTCTTTACTCCCCATCTTCGGTCCGCCTCCCCCTCTCTCCCTATTTATTCCAGTTCCCTCCCCCCATCCCCCTCTCTGATGAAGGGTCTAGGCCCGAAACGTCAGCTTTTGTGCTCCTGAGATGCTGCTTGGCCTGCTGTGTTCATCCAGCCTCACATTTTATTATCTTGGAATCTCCAGCATCTGCAGTTCCCATTATCTCTGAATACAGGCACTAATGGGTTCAAGAACAGCTTCTTCCTTACTGTTATTAGGCTGATGTATGGACAGTCTTAGTAAATAATGTTGAACTCATTAATGTTGATCTTGCTTCACACATCTCCTGTGCAGTGTAACCTATATACCTCATTCTGTCTAAGCACACTATGTTCTGATTGTCCTTTTTTGTTGTGGTCTGTCTGTACTGCTCGTAAACAGAACTTTTCACTGTATTTAGGTACAAGTGACTATAATAAATCAAATCAAATCAAACCATTGGGCCTCCAGTGCTTTCTTCACACACCACGTTTTTTATGTTATAGATTTGTTTCTGCATCTCTTCCCAAAGTGCCTGGATGTCTGCCTTTTCTCTTCCAAATGCGATTGTTGTTTTACATTCAGAAATGCCATTCTTTTCCGGCTTAATAGTTCCTGGATCTCATGATTGTTTTCATCAAACCAGTCTTGGTGTTTCTTGGTTGAGTGGCCAGCTGAGTTTCTGCAGACATTGATGATGGCAGACTTAAGAGTGGACCAGAGACTGTGGGGACCCCGTGAATCAGTGTCACTGAGAGTGACTAGTTTGTGGAGAGAAGTTGGTTGTATGAGAGGATTTGTCTCCGGTCTTTAAATGCCTCAATGTTGAACTTTTTGCGGCACTGCTTCTGTTGTCTCCACTAATGCAGGCCATGTTTATGTTGGCCTTGGCTCAGATCAAGCGATGGTCTGTCCAGCAATTGTCAGCTCCAGTCATGGCGCATGTGATTTTTAATGTCTTTCCGATCCCTCGCCCTGATGATGATGTAGTCAAGGAGAGAGTTTGGAGCATGGGTGCTGCCACTTTGTCTGTTTTTGTCTCTTTGGCAAACAGTGTGTTAATCATGAGGGGTAGTGTCTGTGGCATTTGGTCAGGACAAGGATGCTGTTGGAGTTTTGCTTCCCAACTCCCTCTTTCCTGATCACATCACCCCAAATGTTTGCATCATTACTGATTCTGGCATTGAAGTCGCTGAAGATGATTAGTTTGTCCACTGTAGGAACTCGTGAGAGAGGTTGGTCAAGATTGGAATAGAATTTCACCTTGTTCTCAGCTGCTGCATCAATTATTGGTGCATATGCATTGAATGCTGTGAATTACTGGTTCCGAGCAGGGGTGAATCTGAGAATCACAAGAGGTTTGCATATTCCACAAGGAGAGACTCTGAACTGGTCCCGCAGTTCGTTTTTGATGGCAAAGCTGATTCCATGGATGTGAAGCTTTTCTTCAGTATTGTCTTTCCAGAAAAAGGTGTAATGATATGCTCTGAGCTGTCTTTCAACTGCCTGGTCAGTTTCACTCAAGGTGACAATATCAATTTCAAACACCTGCGTTCTCGAGCAATGATGGCAGTGCTGTATCCCGGTCTGTCGCTGGCGGAACTATCTGTAAGGATCCTGACGTTCCACATCCCAAACTTCATCTTGAGGGTGTGGAAGGTGCCTGTGCGAGTGTTCTTCTAACATGGGGAAGCTGTTGCACATTGGTTACCACACAGATTCAGCAGCGCAAGGTCTTGGTCCAGTGGCAATGGAAGACCCAAGACAACTGGAGACCAGGCGCTGCTGTTTGGCCTTAGATTACTTGTAGTGGAATGCAGACAAACAGTTGGGTGCTGGGCAGCACCTCATGCTGAGTTAGTGTGAGGTTTGAGGTGAGGAGATTGAGAGGAAAGATTGCTGTCATTGCGTTGGCCATTCTCAATCAGTGAATGGGAAATCACTGAGCTGGGGGGTGAGGGTTTGTAAGATCACAGGGGAGAAGGCTTGTAAAAGGTTGACAGGGCAGGAGGAGGGGGGTGGGGGAGTTTATATTTAAAAGACATAAATTGAGTAGGGGACTGAAGATTGTACACCAACACATCATGAGAGTTGGACTTCTGAATGAACCTCCCAAATTTCAAATTTAATGTTGACCTCATTTTAAGTGCACTTTCTCTGCAACCATAACATTGAATGCTTCACTGTCTTCTAATACCCTTACGCACTTTGTATGGAATGGTCTGTCTTCCAATAAATCAAAATGTTTCAAGGTACAGTCAGCTCTGCTATAACTCATGTTTCTTCAACACAAACTGGCTTTAATGCGATTGAAGAATTGAGACCTCTATTTGCAGGACATGAACTTTCTTTATCTGTGTTGGCTATCACGTGAGTGCAGCCCCATTAGTTGGAACGGCGCAGCTACTGCGTGACTTTCTTACAATGCAAGATCACACAAAAACAGAACTATTGTGTTAAATCAGAACCAACAGTACCCAGGTAATTGTGTAATAATAGATCAAATCAAGAATGGCTTTTGATTCAGATTCAATGTAAGTTGTAGCAGTTGACTCAACTTATGTACATTGTAATTTCTGTGTCAACATGCAAACCAGCAGTTTATTCAAACCACTCCACCTCAGTGTTTATCTTTTACATAAATCAGTGTTAACTATTGTGTTATATCTTATGGTCATGACATCATTACTATCATAGTATGTGACCTTACGTTGGAAAGATCTCAAATTCTGTCTTAATGGGACTCACTTGTAGCATAATTTGCTTAAACGAGGCATGTTCCTTTGTTGTAGCCTGTTAGTTTAATATTAGCCCAGGCGCTTTGATATCTATAAAATATTATGATGGTATATAAATGGTTAGCTGTAATAAACATCATATTGGATTCTTCAATATCATCCATACCCAGTTTCTCATATTATGGGACATTATAAGCATTTCTTCATCAGGTGAAATTCTTTGCTGGAAGCAAAAACACATCACTAATCTTATTTCTCTTTCTTCCTCTTTTTATTGCCTATCTTTAATGTTGGCATTGTCTCATTTTGGTTAAACATCATCTGAAGTATTGCCTTCAGTTTTGGGAACTGTACCTCAGGAAGGACAAGCTAGCCTTGAAGGGACGTAGTGTATTGACCCGAATGCTACTGGGGATAAAAGGGTTAAATTGTGAGGATAGTTAGCAATGACTTCGGCCTCTATTCCCTTCAGTGCAGAAAATTAAAGTGTGATCCACTCGAAATGGTTATAGGATCTGATAGGGTGGATAAAAAGCTATTTCCTCTGGAGGTAGAAACCAAAGCCAAGCTGATAACCTTAATATTATAGCTAGATCATTTTGAGAGATGTCAGGAAGCACATCATTGCAAAAATATCATAAATCTTGTCATCTCTCTGTGATAATATGATAATTATTTGTTAGATAAGGGTAGTGGCAGTTACAGAACCAAGCAATAAGTGGAATTACAGATTAACCGGCAATCTAATTGAATGAAGGAACTGAATAGTTTCCTCCTGTTCCTGTGCTTCAAACACTGTCCAGACTCTGTTGCTATTTATTTATTCTCTGCCCTGCATGTCACCTTGATCTAACCTCCTCAATATCTTACAACTGTCTGTTTCTATTAAACCTGTCCCAACACACAGTAACAATCACACTCCAATTTGGACATATTCTGAGATTCAAACACTTGGCATATGAGATGCAATTTTGGACAAGCAGAAGTTAACCCTGAACGGGTATATGGAGTGGTGCTTACAGTTACAATAGTAGATTTAAAAGGCAAGTGGAGAAGTATTTGAAGGATAAAATAATTGTTGGGATATGGGAAAATTGTAAGGGAATAGGAAGAGCTCAATTACACTTTGAAAGAGCGAGTGCAGATCTGATGTACTAAACAGGCTCCTGCATTATTCTATGGGTTCTGATAATCATACGAGGTTACATAGAAACACAGAAAATACGTGCAGGAGTAAGTCATTTGGCCCTGCGAGGCTACACCATTGTTCAATAAGATCACAGCTGATCATGCAATTTCAGTATCTCACTCTCACATTCTCTCCACACTCCTTGATCCCTTTAGCCACAAGGGACACGTTCAGCTCCTTCCTGAATTTATCGAATGAACTGGCCCCAACAGCCTTCTGTGGTCTCGAATTCTACAGGTTCACAACTCTCTCAGTAAAGAAATTCTTTCTCATCTCAGTCCTGAATGACTTACTCCTTTACTTTGACTGTGTCACGTAGCTCTGGACTTACCCAACACCGTGAACGTTCTTCCTGTTTCTAGCCTGTCGAGTCCCATCAGGATTTTATACGTTGGGGAGGTGATGGCCTAGCGGTGTTATCACTGGGCTGTTAATCCGGGGACCCGGATAATCCAGAAATCCGGTTTCAAATTCTACCATGGCAGATGGTGGAATTTGAATTCAATAAATATCTGGAATTAAGAGTCTATTGATGCCTGTGAATCCATTGTCAATTGCTGGGGGGAAAGCCCATCTGGTTCACTAATGTCCCTTAGGGAAGGAAACTGCCATCCTTACCTGGTCTGCCCTACATGTGACTCCAGACCCATAGCAATGTAGTTGCCTCTGAACTGCCCTCTGGGGAACGCTGCCTAGTCAGCAACGCCCTCATCCCATGAATGAATAAATAAAAGCAAAAGTTTCTATGGGATCAAGGGTTACAGGGAGAAAGCAGGAGAATGGGGTTGAGGAACGTATCAGCCACGACTGAACGGCGGAGTACACTCAATGGGCTGAATGGCCTAATTTCTAGTCCTATGTCTTGTGGTCTTATCCCCCCTCACCTCATTCTTCTAAATTCCAGCAAGTACAAGCACATTTGATCCAGGCTTTCTTTGTATGTCAGTCCTGCCATCCCAGGAATCAGTCTGGTGAGCCCTCACTGCGCTCTCTCAACAGCAAGAGTGCCTTTTCTCAGACTAGGAGACCAAAACAGCAAGACATCCCTATTCCTATACTCAAACCTTCTCATAATGAAGGTCAGCATGATATTCGCTTTCCTTACTGCCTGTTGCATCTGTGGGCCATCCTTCAGCGACTGCTCCACCATGACACCCAGGTCTCATGGAAGCTCACCTTTTCCTAAACCGCCACCATGCAGATACTAATCTGCCCTCCTGTTTTTGCCATCAAAGTGGAAAACCTCACATTTATTCACATTATGTTGCATTTGCCAAGTATTTGCCTACTAAGCCAGACTGTTGAGGTGACTCTGCTGCTTATAAGTATCCTCCTCACAGCATACACTGCCACCCAGCTTAGTGTCATCTGGAAATTTAGAGATATTGGAATCAATTCCTTTGTCCAAATCATTAATATATATTGTGAACAACTGAGGTCCCAACACTAAGCCCTGCAGTATCTCACCCGACATTCCCTGCCACTTTGAAAAGGACCCATTTATTCCACCTCTCTGCTTCCTGTCTGCCAACCAGTTTTCTATCCACATCAATACATTACCTCTGATACCATAAGCTTTAATTTTGCTTACTAATCTCTTGTGGGGAACCTTGTCCAAACACTTCTGCATATCCAGACACAGATCTAACCAATTCATCATTGTCCACTCTACTGGTCAAATCCTCAAAAACTTCCAGATTTGTCAAGCATGATTTCTCTATAGTGAATCCATACCAACTTGGACTGATTCTGTCACTGCTTTCCAAATGTTCAGTTATTACATTCTTAACAATTGACTCCAGCATTCTCCCCACCACCGATATCAGGTTAACCAGCATATAATTCCTGGTGTTCTCTCTCCTTTCTTAATGAATGGGGTGATGTTAGCTACCCTCCAGTCCATTGAAACTCTACTAGAGTCTATGGAATACCGGAAATGATCACCAATGTGTCCACTATTTCTAGACCGTTCCTTAGGTACTCTGAGATGCAGAGCATCAAGCCCTGGGGATGTATCAGGTTTTAATCCCATCAATTTCCCCAATACCATTTCCTGACTAATAAGGATTTCCTTTAGTTCCTCCTCCATACTTGAGCTTCTGTCCCCCAACATTTCCAGAAGTTTATTTGTGCTGTCCTTAGTGAAGGCAGATCCAAAGTATTTGTTCAACTGGTCTGCCATCTCTTTGTTGTCCATTATGAATTCACCTGACTCTAACTGTAAGGCATCTACATTTGTCTTCACCAGTCTTTTTCTCTTCACATATCAATAGAAGCTATTAGAGTCAGGTTTTATGTTTTCCACAGGCTTGCTCTCATTCCATTTTCCCCTTCAGTCATCCTCTGTTGAATTTTAAATTTCTCCCAGTCCTCAGGTTTGCTGCTCATTCTGGCCAATTTATATGCCTCCATTTTGGCTTTAACACTAGCTCTGACTTCTATTGTTAGCCAGGGCTGAGCCATTTTCCCTGATTTACTCTTACACCAGACAGGGATGAACAATTGCTGAAGTTCATCCATGTATTCTTTAAATGTCTGCTATTGCCTATCTACAGTCCGTAAGGAGCCCTTAAAGGTTCCCAGACTCAATAGTGCAGATAGACACCCACGCCATTTGTGTTGAAGCTTCCTTTATTTTAAACTACACCATGAAATTAACAGGAACAGGTTGTTTGGTATAATTCCATGCCAGCGTTTATGCTCCACGTGGGCCTCCTACATACAATAAGCTCTCTGCTTCTAAAGCTTAATTGTTTGTGAAGTGCTTAGGTCTATTCTGAGGTGGGGGGAAAAAGTCAGTAAATTCAAGTCTCCCTTTTCTTTGAGAGTCTTAACTAAAATAGGATGGGGTCCTGTGAAATGAGTATGGGGTGTTGGATATGAAGTTAAAATGCAAGCCTTTAAGGTAGTGATCCCCAAATTACTCCCAGGGAACTGTGCCAGTGAGGATAGAAATAGAAAGACAGGCCAAATGAACACATTGCTGGTGTACGGGTCAGAGATTTCAGTTTCTTGGATCATTGGGATCTCTCCTGGGGCAGAGGTGACCTGTATAAGAGGGACAGGTTGCAGTTGAACCAAACGGAATCCAATATCTCCGCAGGGTGATTTGCTACTGTTACCTGGGAATGTTTCAATTAGTTTGGCAGGGGGTTGGGACTCTGAATATGAGAGCGGCCATTGACAAGTCATGGGAAAATACCTTAGCTATTGAGACCAAATTTACTATTCAGGATAGCCAGGGGCACAGGGGAAAAGCCTTCTGGTTTAAGGTACATTTATTTCAACACATAAGGCCTGGCTGGCAAAGCAGATGAGCTCAGAGCATGGATTGGTTCTGGGGACTGGGACATTATAGCCATAACAGAAACATGGCTGAGAGAAGGGCAGGACTGACAGCTCAATGCTCCAGGATAAAGGCTAAGTTGTGACAGAAGTAAAAGTAAACAAGGAGATGGAGTTGCCCTTTTGATAAGGGAGGACATAACAACGCTGTTTAGAGATGATATTCTCAAGAGGTCAGCAAATGAGGCCATATGGTTAGAACCGAGAAACAAGAAGGGTTGCTCACTCTGTTGGGACTGTAGGCTGCACTTATGAGGTAAATCAGAAGAGCAAAAAGAGGGTATGAGATGGATCTGGCTGTTAAGTTTAAAGATAATCCCAAGAGGATTTAAAGCTATATTAAGTGTAAAAGGGTGGTTAGGGAGAGAATAGGTCCCCTTAAAACATCAGCATGGCCGTCTATGTGTGGAGCCACACGAGATGGGGGCAGATTTTTAATATTTCTCCTCTGTTTACTGAGGAGAGAATCATGGATGCTCAGGAAATAAGGGAAACAAGTGGGGATGTTTTGGGCCGCATACATACTACCAGAGAGGTCGTGTTTGTGGCCTTAGGTCACATTAAATTGGATAAATCCCCTGGGCCTGATCAAGTCCATCCTCGAATATTGTGGGAGACTAGGGAGAAATTGCAGAGATTTTTGCTTCATCTTTAGCCCCAGCTGAGGTTCTAGAAGACTGGAGGGTGGCTAGTGTTGTTTCATTGTTTATGAAAGGTAGCAAAGATAAGCCAGGGAGCCAGCCAGCAGTGGTAGGCAAGTTATCAGTTAACTCAGCCACATTAGGGGCATTTAAACAGTCCTTGGATAAGCATATGGATGATGATGGGATAGTGAGGGGGAGGGGCTTAGATTAGTTCACAGGTCGGCGCAACAGGAGGGCTGAAGAGCCTGTTCTGCGCTGTATCGTTCTATGTTCTATTAGAGAGGATACCGAGGGATAGGATCAACCAACATTTGGATAGTAAAGGCCTGATTATGGATAGTCAGCAATGGATTTATGTGCATGAAGGCATGCCTGACAATTCTTTTACAGATTTTTTAAAAAAGTAACGAAGAGGATAGATGACGGCAGAGCAGTGGATGTTGTTTATGTGGATATTAGTAAGACCTTTGACAAGGTCCTGCAGGGCAGGCTAGGCATGAAGGTTAGGTTGCGTGGTTACCACGGAGAGCTAGCTAATTGGTTTCAAAATTGCCTCCAGGGTAGGAGGCAGAGGATGATGGTCGAAGGTTGTTTCTTGGACTGGAGACCTGTGACTAATGCTGTGCCACAGGGATCGGTGCTGGGATCTTTATTAGTTGTAATTTACATAGATGATGCGGATGTGAATATGCAAGGCATGATTAGTAAGTTTATGGATGATACAAAATTAGGAGGTGTCGTTGATAGCGAGGAAGGTTATAAAGAATTACTGAGGGATCTTGCTTAGATAGGGAGGTCGGCTGAAGATTGGCAAATGCCATTCAATCGATAAGTATGAGGTATTGCACTTTGGAAAGTCCAACCAAGATAGGACTTGTACAGTAGATGGTAAGGTCCTGAGGATTGTTGTGGAACAGAGGGACCAAGGAGTACAAGTATGTAGTTCATTGAAAGCAGCTTCACAGGTAGACAGGGTGGTGAAGAACTATTTAGCATGCTGGCCTTCATCGGTCAAGGCACTGAGTATAGGAGTTGGGATGTTATGTTACAGTTGTATAAGTCATTGGTAAAGCCGCACTTGGACTATTCTGTACAGTTTTGGTCATCCTGTTTATAGGAAAGGCATAGTTAACCTGAAAAGTGTGCTAAGAAGATTTGCGAGGACATTGCCAGGACTAGTAGGCCTGAGTTATATTGAGAGGTTGTCCATGATAGGACTTTATTCCTTGGAATGTAGGAGAATGAGGGGTGATCTTATTGAGGTCGAGAAACTCATAGACAGATCAGATGAATGCTTATTTCCAGGGGAGGTGGAAGTGAAAACTAGAGGGCATAGGTTTTAAGGTGGGAGAGGAAAGATTTAAGAAGGTTGAGAGGGGCAACTTAGAACATAAGAACTAGAAGCAGGAGTAGGCCATCTGGCCCCTCAAACCTGCCCCGCCATTTATTAAGATCATGGCTGATCTTTTTGAGACTCAGCTCTGCTTACCCGCCCAGTCACCATAACTCTTAATTCCTTTGCTGTTCAAAAATTTATCTAGCCTTGCCTTAAAAACATGCAGTGAGGTAGCTTCAACCGCTTCACTGGGCAGGGAATTCCACAGATTCACAACCCTTTGGGTGAAGAAGTTCCTCCTGACCTCAGTCCTACATCTGCTTCCCTTTATTTTGAGGCGATGTTCTCTAGTCCCAGTTTCACCTGCTAGCAGAAACAACCTCCCTGTTTCCACCTTATCTATTCCCTTCATAATCTTATATGTTTCTATAAGATCCCCCCTCATTCTTCTGAATTCCAATTAGTATAATCCCAGTCTACTCAGTTTCTCCTCAAATTCCAACCCCTTCAACTCTGGAATCAACGCAGTGAATCTCCTTCGCACCCCCTCCAGTGCCAGTATATCGCTTCTCATGTACCAAAAAGAGACCAAAACTGCACACAATACTCCAGGTGTGGACTCACCAGCACCCAAAACAGCTGCAGCATAGCCTCCCTATTTTTAAACTCCATCCCTCTAGCAATGACAGACAAAATTCCATTTGCCTTTTTAATTACCTGCTGCACCTGAAATCCTACTTTTAGTGATTCATGCACAAGCACACCCAAGTTCCTCTGCACAGCAGTGTGCTGCTATATTTTTCAATTTAAAACATAGTCCATTTTGCTGTTACTCCTACCAAAATGGATGACCTCACACTTATCAACATTGTACTCCAACTGCCAGACCTTTGCCCACTTATCTAGTCAATGTGTGTCCCTCTGCAGACTTTGTGTCATCTGCACACTTTTCTCTATCACTCACCTTAGTGTCATCTGCAAATTTTGACATACCACACTTAGTCCCCAACTCCAAATCATCTATGTAAATTGTAAACAATCTAGGTCCCAACACTGATCCCTGAGGCACACCTCTAGCCATTGACCGCCAACCAGAAAAACACTCATTTACCCCTACTCTTTGCTTTCTACTGGTCAACCAATCCTCTATCCATTCCAATACTGTGCAACTGTATCTTATATAGCAGCCTTTGGTGTGGCACCTTGTCAAATGCCTTCTGGAAATCCAGATACACCACATCCACAGGTTCCCCATTGTCCACCATGCAAGTAATGTCTTCAAAGAATTCTACTAAATTCGTTAAACATGACCTACCCTTCATGAGCTCATGCTGGGTGTTCCCAATGGGACAATTTATATCCAGGTGTCTTGCTATTTCTTCCTTAATGATAGATTCAAGCATTTTCCCCACTACTTCTTCATGCAGACAGTGGTTCATGTATGGAAACAGGCTGCCAGAGAAAGTGGTTGAGGCAGGTACAATAGCAACTTTAAAGAAAAACATTTGGATAGGTACGTAGATGGGAAGAGTTTACAGGGATATGGACCAAATGTAGTCAACTGGAACAAACTGAGTGGGCACCATGGTAATAATGGACGAGTTTGAGCCGAAGGGCCTGTTGCCATGCTGTATTACTCCAGTACTCTAAAAAGGGTATCAAAGGCAAACCCAGAGTTTCTTGCTGGCATTTATATAGACATAGAATGTGCAGCATAAAAAAAACAGAGCATTCAGCCGATTTGGTCTATGCTAATGTTTGTATTCTACATGAAGCACTTCTCGCATATCCACATTTCACTCCATCTTTCCATCCTTTTCTTTTACTTACCGAGCTTCCCAATGCAATTTGCTTCAACCATGCCTAGTAGTCGCACGTTCCAGATCCTAACCATATTTTGGGTGAAAAAGGTTCTCCTGATTTAGTTATTAGCAATCATTTATCATTTCAAAAGATATATATCCGCTTTCTTTTGTTGAGAGAATATTTTTAAAAGTGGTTTTCTCCTGCGTCACATGTTGTTGTGTTGCATTTCAGTTTCACCTACAGAACAGCTGTTCAAAGCAGAAATGAGGAGAGAAGCACTGTTAAGTGTTCATACCAAAGAGATTAAGAGTGTACTAATGATAAAAGGATTGACAACAAGCTCATCTATACGGAACAAGGCAGGCGAGATTTGCCTGCACCAGCAGAGCAGTCGGAATAAGCAAATATAATGAAGTGACTTTTGTTTGGATGAGAACATTCTGTTGTGGAGGGCAGGTATGCAGTATTTCCTAAGATGCACAGACACAAAATTGACAATAAGAGAGAAAAAAAAAGAATCAGCTGACTTGTGACATAGCAAAATAGCCAGATCACGATGGTGAGATAATCTTATACTCACGTTACCTCTCATCCATCCCAATAGCAATTCAAAACGAGGAAAGACAAAACAAAATGAAGAGCCCAGGGCCAATATGGAAGAGGGTGACGGTTGTAGGTGTTTTGTGACTTGAAGTCTGTGTCCAGTGGCATACTACAGAATTCACCTGCTGGGTCCCTTGCTGTTTGTTAATTCCTTTAATGATCTAGACATGAATTTAATACATACGATCAGTAAGTTTGCAGATAACATGAAAATTGGTGGCCTGGTCGATAACAAGCAGGAAAGCATTAGACTACATGATCAGAGATAATGGGAACTGCAGATGCTGGAGAATTCCAAGATAATAAAATGTGAGGCTGGATGAACACAGCAGGCCAAGCAGCATCTCAGGAGCACAATCATGTAGATTGGCTAGTCAGATGGATAGAATAGTGGCAATGGAATTTAACCCTGCCAAGTGTGAGGTGATGCATTTAACAAGGACTAGCAAAGCAAGGACATACACATTGAAAGGTAGGACCCTAGGAAATACAGTAGATGAGAAGGATCTTGGTGTGAATGACCACAGATACTCTAAGGTAGCAGAAGAGATAGTTAAGATGGTTAAGAAGGCATTGGAGATACTTGGCTTCATTAGGCAAGGCAATGAATACAACAGCAAGGAGGTTATGGTGGAGCTGTATTTAATGTTAGTTAGGCTGCAGCTTGAGTACTTTATGCAGTTCTGGTCACCACACTACAGGAAAAATGCAATTGGATTTGAGGAAGTGCAGATGGAATTCACCAGGATGTTGCCAGAGATGGCACAGTTTAACTCTGAACAGTCTCAAAATGCTGAGGTTATTTTCCGAAGAGCAGAGAAGGCTGATTGGGGATCTCACTGAGTTGTATAAAATGCTGAAGGCCATCGACAGGGTAGATAGGGAGAAACATTCCCCTTGATGGAGGGGGTCTATATCCAGGAGGCAGAGTTTTAAGGTATGGAGCAGGTGGTTTGAGGAAACAGTTTCTCAACTCGAGGGTTGTGAATATTTGGAACTCACCAGTTAAAAGGTAGTAGAAGCTGGAACACTCAAAATATTAAAGAGCTATTTAGATATAGCATACAGGGCTACAGGCTAATGCTGGACAATGGGATTAGAAGAGAAGGATGTTTGATCACTGGTATGGGCACAATGGGCCGTAGGGCCTCCTTCCTTGCTCTATGACTCCAAGAGGTGCCAATTTCTTTCAAACAAAAAGAAATCAAAGTTTATTTCACAAAATAAAAAGAAAAATTCATAGTACAGAAGAGTTTGGAAAAAATTGATCATAAAAAGCAAAAAATTTCTACTCTTTTTCTACTGCAATATCCCTCATGAATACACAATTCTTGTGAAGTATCACTCCCATTCTTCACTATAAAATTTCAAACTCAACTAATGAGATAACAAGCAGCGTTCTTTCAGTGAATTTCTTCACATCCAACAGATATGATTCTTTCTGTTGCTGTGACTCTGAGACACACAGACGTAGGCTTACTCCATAACCTTTCCCACTGAAATCTAAGGAGAAATATTCAGAGCTTTTTCCAATTACTTTCACAACTCTTAGGCTGTTAAATCAGCTGGTATGTGTAACATTTCTTCTAAGCTGCACTTGTGTGTGGTCTCTCTCCATTTGTCAATATCTGGGCTGCAAAAGGTCAGTTTAGTAAACGCCTTAACCATTATCCCATCAGGTAACTTATCTGGTCATTTAGCTTAAGTCACAATTTCTTGGAATTACTGTGTTGACCCCTGTAGAAAATGAGTTTCTGCTCCTTTAAAATAAAAATACCTTCATAGAAATGAAATTTTATAAATAATAATATATTAAAAATATTTATCACAAGACACAAGAGATTTGAGACAGTTCAAGATTGTGCCAAACTGTGCTTATAAAAGCAGCCCAATGTTTATGATGTTCAAAGGGCATTTGAATAAGTACATGAATCGGAAAGGCTTGGAGGGGTATGGACCATGAGAAGGCAGATGAGACTAGTTCGGGAATATGATCAACGTGGACTGGTTGGACCAAAAGGTCTGTTCTCAAGCTGTATGTTTCTGGGACTTGATAACTGGCTGGAAGGGACCAACTACAGGAAAGGAAACACAAACCAAGTTACTGACAACAGTGGATGTATGATGGAAAGATAGTCAGGCCAAGAAATCTATCTAATCATCTAATAATCTGTTCAGTGTCTTTAAAAACTAATAACCCATTCAGGTGTTCAATTGTGCTTTTTTACTTAAATAATATTCATCCAACATTTCAATATTTGGCATATTTTATTTGCAAAAAATATCAGTAGTTTATGAACATCTTGAACTTCTCACAGATCAAATACATCAGCTCCATCTTTGTAGAGTCACTGGTAATGACAGATAGATATGAAACCTGTGAGAAATCTAGATTACTTTACTCCCTTTCTTGCTCAATTATTGCCTTAATGCAGCAGGTTTGATGCTTGCTTGCTGAGTTATTCAATAAGGAAAAAAATTAAACACTTGTGCCTTCAGTTGGGAAAGGAATAAACAGCTGATATTTCCACTTGATCACTGGTTATTTGGGTCGTGTTGGAATTGCACACAACTAGGTGGAGGAAGGAATAGTATTTACCTTCCCCATCCCTGCTGAATTAAATGCTGATCCACAGAGGTCATGGGAGGATTTGGGGCAAAATATAATTTCAAAGAAGGTAATTCAATAGCTATCAAATATTATTTCCTAAAATCAAGCGTTCAAAATTAATAAAATCACCGAGGTTTACTTATACTGTGAATTGTTCACCTGGATTTCTAAATCAGCCACAATTCATAAAAGGCTCTGGCAATATTCTCTCCACTCATGTTTACTCAATGCCTTAGTAATTATCTTACTGGCTGTTATTAAAGTGTTACAGGGGTTGGGATTTTGTTGGGCTAGTGGAGGGATCTTTCCTAAAGGTTGGAGATGCGCAGGAAACTCCATTGGTTCTGTGGGCGAGGCCTGATGAAATCAACGGCCCATCTGGCATGTAACTGACTGCCTGTAGGATTTCCCCAGGATTCAGATACCCAACAGTAGAAGTTTCACCGCTGAGAGTTCCTGGTCCACCACAAGCTGACAGCTTCTCATGCCCCCAGCCCCAGTGGTAGGAGTGGTTGCTAAGGGCACAACATAAGTCTGAGGTCCAGGGCCCACAGCTTAAGTGACAGGGTTTGCTGGAGGCGTTCTGAGCACATAGGAGATCCATGTGGCTCCATTTAATTCTAGAATCACCTGTATACTGTGGTGAACTTATGCATAATGGATATCATTTGGCTCAGTAATGAGCCTAATTGATGACTTATGTTGATGGCTGGGAGTTCTGCCAGCAGCTTCTGTCCTCCTACTTAATCAGGATGGGTGGTGTGTGTGGCAGTTTTCCTGTCACAATTAACTTGGTCCAGCCACCATGGCTTCCACTATGATGTACTGAATAAGAAAAGCCAGGGAACCTTTGCCTCGTTCCATTAGAGAGAAGATTGAATTGACATTGGCTTGTTTCTTTATACGAGGGGCAGCACCAAGTATGTCTCGATAGATGTTTTCTGGTTGAAGAGCTGTACAAGCAACAGGGTGCCCTGATTTGTACAGGGAGTGTTGGCAAGTACAGCAAGATAGCAATACAGCTCAGCAGTTAAATACTCGCATTGTAACAACTGGTGAGAAGAGTTCCATCATTTTTTAATCATGTCCTTCACTCTAAGTCCCTCCATCTGAGAAACAGGCATCTGTCTAGCTCCCCGCATGAAAAGGAATCTCCCCCCAAGGCTGCGTTGGTATCAGCAGCTGTGGAGTTCACGCTCTGCTCATTCCCCTTTCGAGCTGCCAGACGATGAACGAAGGAGAACACAATAAGTAAAACTACACAACTAAATCAAAAACAACTGCTCAGAAAACATATTAAGCAAGCCCCCCACTGTAAATTTAACTAAGTGGTGAACTGGTGTCAAATTGACACTACCCAAAAGCAACAGAACAATGAAGTAAAAATAGTTGTCTTTAACCACAAACATGCAAGCTCTTTTCCTGGTCTGCTAGGCGCATGTTTGGCGACTGAAGAGGTCAAGGGTGATGGCACTGAGGAATGCTGGGATGCTGTTCTGATGGTGCAGGTGAAGGTTGATCAGCTCAGTGAGGGAATTGGAGAAATCTGTCTCCAGAAGCTGCATCTTTGCTCCCAGGCTGTTGGCAGCCTGTAGGAAAACAGAGAATGAAACATAAATCAATCACCAGAACAGTGAACATATTGGTTAGTTTAAAATATTTCACTTTGAGGTTTCTTTATGAATCCTTCTTAAATCCCTCACAGACACTGTACACCAATCCTACAAGTATGTTCACAAGATGGACAACATGAAATTCTATATTTCTGAGATTAGTAAGTTCTAGATTAAGCAAAATGTTAGGTTATGTGGTTAGCAGTCCAGGATTGTGGCTAATGTTTGACAAGGGATTCATGACTATCAAAACCATAAGTGAGTTGTGGTCAAAATTGAAAATAACTTGTTTACGGCAGGGAACCTGTTTAATAGCACTATCTATGGAATTAAAATCACAGAAATTGGATTTAGCTTTGATATGGTTCTGTACTGATGAATTGATTGGTGGGAGTGAAGCTACTTCTAGTCATGTCTCTTTCATATTATTTCCAAGAACTGTCCAGCTGTCCCTGCACTAATAACCATGTCAGGACAGAGCTACTTTATAGCAACCACGAGCTGCCAAAGCCTTTGAGCCTTGAGGAAATGCATGGAAGTAAGGGATGCAGGCTGAGGAGGAATGAGGTTGATACCTGTTCCTTTCCATATGTATCCACTAAGGGAAAAACTCAGATGGGAACATGGTATTTGAGCAATTATGTTTTACTGCTTGGAGCTCTAAAGTGTTCTGTGGCTGCCAGCTCTTCACATGCTTGCATTATGACAAAAGAAGAAGCAAACTCTCAGGTTCACAGGGCAACAGTGCCTCCTAGTTCTGGCTGCCCCACAAGTGGAAGGACTCTTCTGACATCCACCTTCAGACATTTAGGATCTATACACTCAAACCAAATATCCCTCACTCTTCTAAACTCCCACTAGAGACAATTCCTGCTTGTTCAACCTATACTTATAGAACAACCTATTCATTTCAGGTATTAATCTAGCAAATGTCCTGTGAACACTTTCAGTGCTTTTGCATTCTTCCTTAGTTAAGGAGATCAAAGCTGCATGGAGGATATAATATTTGCAAGATATAATAGCTTGCACAACTAAGCATAACATCCATACTGGTATAAAGGATGGCATCCCGTTCACCCTCTGAATTGTGTGATGTAACTTCATACTAACCTTTGTGAACTCATGCATTCGATCGCCTAAATCCCCCGCACTTTAGAATTTTGCAGTCATTCTCCACTTAAATACTTTGTGTGTTCACTCTTCCTGCTAAAGTGAACAGCTTTATCCTCTCCCTACTTCCCCAACTAAACTCTACAGGCTCCATCCCTGTCCCTTTCACTTGTCTGTCTCCTCTCCACCTATCTTCTCCTCTATCCATTTTCGATCCGCCTCCCCCCTCTATTTATTTCAGAACCCTCTCCCCATCCCCCTTTTCCGATAAAGGGACTAGGCCCAAAACATCAGTTTTTGTGCTCCTAAGGTGCTGCTTGGCCTGCTGTGTTCATCCAGGTCCACACTTTGTTATCTCAGCTTCACATTTTATCACTTTATACTCAATTTGCCAGATGCATGACCACTCAACCTATCAATACTTGACTGTAATCTCATGTTTTATTCACAACAGACTTTCCTACCTATCTTGGTGCCTTCACCTCCTTCATCTCATTAATGTAAATTGGAACAATTGAGGCACCAACACAGACCACTGTAGGACTTCACTTGTCATATCCTGCCATTTACTCAAAGAACCATTTATGTATTCTTTGTTTTCTGCCAGCCAGCAACTAAAGTACTATCCGCGCTGAAATGCTACCTCCTGCGCTTTGAGCTTTTACTTTCTGCAATAACTTCTGATGTGGCACCATATCAAATGCCTCTGTAAATGTTTCACTCTAGTTTACATTCATATTGTCTTTTCCCTTTCTTTTACAGTTTCTTGGTCATCTTTGCAACATTCTAATTTGTTCCCATGCCTCAGATTTATTACTTTTCTGGCAACATTATCAGTCGTTTAGAATCACAGAATCCCTACAGTGTGGAAGCAGGTCATTCAGCCCATCAAGTCTACACTGGCTCCTTTGACCTATGACAGTCTTCATTTGTGAACCATGATTGATATATTTTTTCTGATTGTGGACTTAAAGGAAAGTACATTTGTGGTAGATCAAGCATTACTTCTTCAGGTATATGCCATTACCTGTCTACTATCAAATCTTTAAGTGCATTTGCTTTATACATCATAACCATATGGCCATCATAATTTTCTCCACTCAGATTGAAGATTTTAGTCTCTGAATTAATTCTACCACTTTCAAACTTAATGCAAAATTCTATCAAATTATGATCATTATTTCCCAAAGAAGTTAACAGAAAAGTTATTTATTTACCCTTTCCAATGCCTTACTGCTAGATCCTAAACGGCTAAATTCTTGTTGGTTCTTCAACATTTGTCTCCAGAAACCCATATTGTACATACTCAGGAATTCATCCGCCATGGCATTCAGACTGATTAGGCTTACCCAAACAGGTAAAGTAAGGTAAAATCACCCATTATTATTGTGTTATTCATGTTACGTGCGCCTCTAATTTCCTGATTTGTACTGTTCCCAAAGTTACCATTGCTGTTTGGTGGTCTGATAACAACTCCCACCAACGTTTGTTGCCCTTTGCTGCTCTGTCCAAACTGATTCTTCATCTTGATCTTTTCATCTAAGATCTGCTCACACTCATGTGCTGTTCTCATCTCTTAATAAGAGTGTTACTCTGCCTCCTGTCCCTTTTGACTATCCTTATTTGAATATGCTTGACTATTCAGTTCATAGTCTTAGTCATTCTAACCACAACGTAACAACAATTGTCACATCCATTTGTCATTTTCTTCCCCTTCAAATCATCCACCATTTTGTGAATGATGCATATATTCAGATGTAATGCCTTCATCTTGTCTTTTCAACATTGTTGTGCATTTGGATCGTTCCTTTACTTATTCATTTGTGGGATGTGGGCATCGCTGGCTGGCCAACATTTATTCCCCTCCCTAGTTGCCATTGAGAAGGTTGTGGTGAGCTGCCTTCTTGAATTGCTGCAGTCCACCTGCTGTGGGTTTACCCATAAGGCTGTTAGGCAGGGAATTCCAGGAGTTTGACCCAGTGACAGGGAAGGAATGCTGATATATTTTTAAGACAGGATGGTGAGTGGTTCGGAGGGGAACTTGCAGGTGATGGTGTTCCCATATATCTGCTGCCCTTGTCCTTCCAGATGGAAGCGATTGTGGGTTTGGAAGGTGTTGTCTGAGGTTCTTTAGTGAAATTTTGCAGTGCATCTTGTAGATAGTACACACTGCTGCAACTAAGTTTTGGTGATGAAGGGAGTGGATGCTTATGGATGTAGTGCCAATCAAGCAGGCTGCTTTGTCCTGGATGGTGTCTAGTTTCTAGAGTGTTGCTGGAGATGCACTCATCCAGGCAGGTGGGGGGAATTCCATCGCATTTCTGACTTGTGCCTTGTAGATGGCGGATAGGCTTTGAGAGTCAGGAGATGTGGTATTTGCCACAGTATTCGTAAACCTGCTCTTGTAGCCACTGTTTATGTAGCGAGTCCAGGTCAGCTTCTGGTCAATGAATAAACCCCAGGATGTTGACACTGGAGGATTCAGTGATGCTAACACCACTGAATGTCAAGGGGCAGTGGTTAGATGGTCCCTTATGGTGATGACCATAGCCTGGCATTTAGGTGATGTAAATGTTACTTGTCACTTGTTAGCTCGAACCTGGATATTGCCCAGATCTTGATGAGTTTGAACACGGACTGCTTCAGTATCTGAGGAGTCATGAATGGTGTCAACATTGTGCAATTATTGGCAAACATCCCCACTTTTGACCTTCTGATGGAGGGAAGGTCATTGCTGAAGCAGCTGCAGATGGCTGGGCCCAGGACACAACCCTGAGCAACTCTGACAGAGATGTCCTGGAGCTGAGAAGACTGACGCCTAACAACCACGACCATCTTCCTATGTGTCAGGTATGACTCCAATCACTGGAGAGTTTGCACCCGGATTCCTATTAATTTACGTTTTGCCAAGACTCCTTGATGCCACACTCGGTCGAATGCAGCCTTGATGTCAAGGGCTGTCACTCGCACCTCACGTCTGGAATTCAACTTTTTTGTCCATGTTTGAACCAAGGCCATAATGAGGTCTGGAGCAGGTCACTGTTGAGCCGGTGCTGCTCGATAACACTACTGATAGCACTTTCCATCATTTTACTGATGATTGAGAGTAGACTAATGCGTCTTTAGTCCCTGTGGTTTGTTACAAGTTGTCTGTCTTTTGCTGATTAGGTGGATATAATCAGCAAGGGGAGGGTATTGTTCTCAAAAAGACCAGGCTTATTGTGCAAATATTCAAATCCAAATCAGAGTAAGAGAGAGTTTGGACATGCATAGTAATATGGAGGAAAAAATCTGCAGTTATATAGCACCTTTTTATGCTGTCATGATGTCTCAATGTTACAGTCTGTGAATTAGATTTGGGATACAATCATACATGAACAAATTCAACAGCCAATTTACACACAGCGAGATTCTGTGAGATTCCACAATTAGTTAGAGAATTTTTTTATTGATGTTGCTTAAAGACACCAGAAGAGATATCTGCTTTTTGAATGACATCATGGAATCTTACAAATCAGACAAACAGGATGCCACTTTAACTCATTCAAACTACAGCACCAGGAACAATGCAGTGTTCCTCTGAAGTGTCAGCCTAAATTACATGCTCTTAATTCAGGGATAAAATACCGTCACTTAATGTGTTCTTTGTTTTGCAGCGGATGCAAAATCATTGATAATCTTAATAACTAATGTCTGCCCATAGTCACAAACAAATGTGGGAAATAGACTTATCTCATGAGCAGACTTCTGATAGTCTGATTGATATTTTACACAACAAAACAAAAATCCTGTTCAAAACCCTGCTCGGCACCTCCTAGTTTGTCCTGAGTTAAAATTCACAAACATAGTTTTATTCTCTCAAGAAGTGACCAACATTATCTTTAAAGTACAGTCCTGAGTCATATTGTTGAAAAGAATTCGGAATCTTACTTGAGTGGCATGTAGGTGAACAAAGATAAGATAAAGGAGTAGATTTTCCTTTTGAACATTTTGTTTTGTTGGAATATTGTACAAAAAGAACAGTAATCTGCTCCTAACACTATTCACCTGCCTGTCTCAGCTTGCTTTAAAGATTTGAATGTTAAGCTAGACCCTAGAGGCTTACTCCGGTTCCTCTCTGCCATATCAATCTAAAATTGAGCAGCACTGGAACAATAATAAAGTATGTTAAGCACTCACGTCCAGAAATCTCCTTGGTGGTAAGATGAGCTGGCATTAACAATGTAACACTCCACAGAGAGCTGAGGCATATAGGCCAAAAAGAACCATAATAGCTAAAACCAGTTTTGACTTGTGAGGAAACCAAAACGGGGCCATTAATATGATAGGTAACTATTATTTCCAATAGGAAATTCAGGAGAAACATCTTTATCCAGAAAGTGGTTAGGATGTGGAACTGCCAACCAAAAAGACTAGCTGTGGTGTATATCACAGATGCATTTAATATGAATCTAAATAAATACAAAGAAGAAAGGAATAGAAGGATATAGATAGAAGGGTTAAACAAATTGGACTGAAAAGCCACTTTCATAGCTATCATTCTGTCAACTTTACAATAGATAATATGATTGAAGTGATTTGAGACTTTGAGTGAATAATGGGAAAACTCCACTGAAGTAAGAATGTGGAATCTGCATGAGGACAACATTTGCTTCTCTAACAGCCATTGAACACCAAATATCAAATATATCAAGTGTCCAGTTTCAGGGTGATGAGTGCAGACATTTCAGAAGTCTTGTTTTCAGAATATAGTGCTCATTGACCCCTCTATTTAATTCTGAACCTCACAACCCAGAGGCATTAGTTCTGCAATTTGCCCACACTGAGTTACATACCTCTCCTGTGCTGCCACAAGTGAAAGTAGCATGAAATCTGAGACAAGTATATCCTAGAATGCAGTTGATTTTATTTCATATGGTCATCACTTCTTTGTTTAAAACCTTACCAACATCTCTTTCCACAGGCCTGTCCCATTTGTCAGGTATTCTGGGGACATGGGTTAAAGGGAACTGTCCAGGTTGGTGTAAAATGACTGGTAGGGTTGAATCATGCAGGAAGTGGGCTTCCCTCCCAGAATGCACTTAACTATAACTTTCACAATTCAGCTGATCATTACCTTACGTCTGAGACCATGGTTATCCAGTTCCAGCCAGAAGTCATGGATCTTAAATATTAAATTTACTTCTCTGTTCAAGTTGCTGTCTGGCTTGCTATCTATTGACAGCACTCTGTATTTTTTTTCATTCATTCGTGGGGTCTAAGCATCTCTCATCAGTCTGCATCCTCTGAAATGCTTCCACTCCAAGAATATTTCTGCCTAATTTAGTCCCAGTAATGCCTCTTCCCTCCTCAGGCCCAGATCCAATAAATATTCATGCTCCATCTTTGGCTTTGTGTTCCACTATGCCTAGGCTTTGGTGCTCGATCTCGTTCATACTTTGTCTGTGCTCCAGCCCGTATCATGAATGGCCTGCGAATAATGTAGGGAAGATTGAATAACACTATCTTTGTGGTATTCTGAAAGCATGAATGAGCCAAGGCATCATTCAAACTATGAACTTGCTTTTCCTATCATGAACTGTAATGAGATACGATAACATCTCATGCAATCCTGTCTTCTATATTTTTGACTGAAGGCTAAATAATGGCAAAAAACATACCGAAGTCATGCTTGTTTTACAAAAAGGGAGTAAAAATTCTTAATTGATTCCTGTAACATTGTTGTAGCACTTTTTATTCCAGTAGCAACTGTTAAATGATTACAGTAATCACAACTTTATTAGTGTTTTTAATTATTTATCGCCCTCGTATTACAACGTTTTATGATTAATTACGTGCCAATAGGGGATATTGAAAATCCCAATCCTGTTTTGCAGTATGTGAAACAGGGAACAGAAACACCTTTTTCCAAACAGCTCCATTCATCAGACTTCAAGTACGTCAATATCACAGTGACAACGAGCAGGTTTGTTCATTCTAGAAATAACAATCTTCAGCTGGTAGAGTGATAGTGTAATCCTCTCCTTTGAAAAAAACCTACATGACAGTGTGGTGGTGTGACCCATTGCAAATTTGTGGTTCACCCACTGTCAGCTGCATCAGGGGAGCAGCTGGGGGCCCGGTGTGGCACCAGAGTTGGAGTCATGCGGCCTGTGGCGAGGCAGCCGATGAGTCCAGATGGCACTCAGGGGTGAGACAGCAGTGCCGTGGTGTGGGGATCGAGAGATCACAGCCACCGCTGGAGAAAGAAGATTGCAGTCAGCGGCAGCACGGAGGCATGGGGATCAAGGGGTCTAGCCCAGCGTGGAGAGAGATCAAGCCCTTATGGGGAAAGCCCAGCATGGGGCAACTGCAGACCCATGGTTTGAGAATGACTGTAACTGAAATGTTTAACTAATTTAGGCAGAGAACTGTTACATTGAAATTTTAACTTACCTATTTTTCTAAAAATCAAGCTTGAGGGTCTCAGTTTCCTCCTACAGTGCAGGAATATTCAACAATGAGATAAGTAACTGATTGGCCTCTGATGTAAGTCAATGTAGTGCAGCCTATTTACATACTAACTCAGCTATTGATCTGCAAGGTTTATGAAATAACTGCACCATTGCATACAGGTGGCTTCTCGTCATCACAATCATCCTTGCAATCTTACTGCAATGTAGAAGCTAATGAAATTTAAAAATGCTGCTATTGATTTTGGCTTCATTTGGTTATTTTTGATCAAGTCTTTCTAAAACAGCAATAAAGCAACAGCGAGGATGAAGTCACAACTGCAGCCTTATGTTCTAACTTACAGTGACAAGACAAAATGATTGAATTGATGAGGTGGGAAAGATGCTGAGCAGCTTGTGGAAATAATGTGAAAGAGAAAGAAAAACTAAGGAGTAATAAATTGCCTGGAGAACAAGAAGAAAATTGATTAGAATATAAATTCAATCTATGCATGATGGGACTAATTTTACTTTAGGTGACTGGTGTAAACTGGCAATATCAACTGAGCCATTCATTATACATTTAGCATGTTCAAAGGAAGTGAATGTGTACAATGGGCTGAGAATGCAACATTGCTTGGTTTAGAGACTGAAGAATTATCTTTGAGACTGCCTCAACCTGTAGAAGCATGCAAGCAAGAAACGGGCGGAGAGACAAGGGAAGTGGGACAAAACCAAAAAGAAAGCAGCAATCCTCCTCAATTGATTTGGGAACTAGGAGAAATGGCAGGCAGGTGACATGCACCAGTAAATCAGCATCTTCTCAGAGAAGACGACAAAAATCTACTCCTACATATCTCAATGTAGACTTGTCCACTATCTGGAGTGCAGAAATTGTCACAATCAGCAGTGCTTCTAGCAAGTCCATCATAGTCATCTCTAGGGGCCACTGAGGATGGGGAATAGAAACAGAAGTTGCTGGGAAAGCTCAGCAGGTCTGGCAGCATCTGAGAGGAAAAATCAGAGTTAATGTTTCAGTACCTGTGACCGTTCCTCAGACCTGGAACGTTAACTCTGATTTCTCTTCGCAGATGCTGCCAGAACCGCTGAGCTTTTCCAGCAACTTCTGTTTTTGTTCCTGATATACAGCATCTGCAGTCCTTTTGGTTTTTATAAGAAATAAATACTGATCTTCTCAGCAACACCCTTATTCAAAGAGCGTATTAAGTAAAACTTGTTCCCCTCGTTGGAGAAGACCTAATTAACGTCTTGTCAGATATCCATTATAATAGGCTTGCCAAATAAATTATTCCTCTCACCTTTCAGAAAATTAAATCAAATAAAATGACACATACAAAATGTTGCATCAGTTCCTTTCAATAACCTGCCTCTTATGATTGCTATTAAATGTAAATTAAATAATAATAGGAACTCTGCCTCTAAGTTGTTGATGGTGTTGAATAATAAGCTGGGAAGTTGTTGTTTTCAGCCACCAGTTGTGACAAGAAACATTTGACCACATGATCAGAGGCAGTTTATTGGGAAAAAGATTGACTATCCACCAAAACTGATCAATACAATCTCTTCATTCCATGACAACAAGGTCGACCATGGCAAGGTCAGCTATGATGAGCAATACCAGAATTATTTGAAATCTGTCATGGGGTCAAACTGGGTTTTCTTCTGGTGCCGTCAATCTTTAACATATCCTTCTCTTTACTGTTGCCATTAGCCTTCAGCTCATCCACAGTGAGCATCAGCTTACATGACAGAACTGATGGAAATCTGTTTAGCTTTGCTCACCTGAGATCTAAGACAAAGTTGGGGCAAGCACTCTTGAGAGAGCTGCTCCATGCCGAAGATGCCACATTAGCACTCCACAGCGAGGAATACATCAAACAGCAAATGAATAGATGCTGTTATCAACGTAAAGTGCCTAGTATTAGTATCAACATCAGGATAACAAATATCATGGTCTCATATCCTATTCCACAACCGAGCAGCCCTCATAATGTAATGCTTTCAATTCTTGATAGCTGCTGTTGCATGATGTTTCAGGTTTGAGGGATGATTTCTCCAAAGGTTAGGTTGGAGAAACGGGGGTTGCTCTCATTGGAGTGAGAGTAGATTTGACAGAGGTGTGAAAGATTGTGAGAAATATGAGTAAGGTAGGCAAAGAAATGCTGTTCACATTAGCTGATGTTACAGTATCTAAAAGATACATTTCGGGTTTTGAGCAAGAAAGAGCAGGGATTTGCAAGAAGAAGCGTATTATACAGCGAGTTGTATTGGAAATTGCTTCCTACAAGGGAGATCAAAAACAGAGACAAAGATCAATTTCAAAAGGAAACTGGGTGGATTCTTGAAGTGGGGCAATGGGACTGATTCGATTGCTTTGCAAAGAAAGCCAGCTTGCACTCAATGAACCTAATGCCCTCCTTCTGTGTTCTGATAATTCAAAGTAGGGTTGGTCTCCTATTGCAGGGTTGGGGTAGGGGTGCGCAGTGGGGGGTGGTTGGACATGGTGGTGAACAGAGAGACAACTGGTGGCATTTTAACATTAGGGTCATCATGTCTCAGGCAACAGGAGAGGTTGGAAAGGCGAGTTCCTCACAATAACTTCAGCTGGTGCAGGGACTGAACCCAGTAAAGTTGACATCACTCTGCATTGCAAGCCAATCATCCAGCCAATTGAGATAGCTGGCCTCCATACCACAGATACTGAAAATGTGAATTTTTTTTAAAAAAGCATCAGAAATACTCAGGTCAGACAGTATCAGTCGATGAAGAAATAGTTATCACTTCAGATTAAATGACTGAGGAAATTTTGATGAATGAAAGATTGTTCTGCTATAACCTGAGCCGTGATTCTATATCTCTAATGACGCTTCTTGACTGGCCAAGTATCTGCAGCATATTCTGTTTTTTTTTTAAAAATAATTGTTCACTTGTTCTTGAATGAGGAACATTTACATTTTTTCACATTAACTGTTCCAGACGGAACTGAATGAAGCTTTAAGGGACTGAATAAGTTAAGAGCACCTTTTAGTATTGAGAACTGTTGGAAAAAATGATGACATTTGGTTGACATACTAGCTCTCATCCTTAGATCTATACAGAAGCACAAATTCTGCAACCAAATATGTGGGTGCACACATATCAATGTACATACATCCACGAGCCCATAATGCTGCTACTGTTTCTCCTGGAGCCCAAGAAAACGTTATACTGGCCATCATATATTTTCGTCTGAGGACAGAGCTTTCAAGAATACTCCTGAAGCAAAAGCAATGTTGTGACAACCAGCAGCTTGACTCCTCCATTCAGCACTATTCGATGAGACATTACAGCCCGAATTGCCCCTGACACCAATGCAGTTAATATCTTTGACACAGAGAATAGCCCTCAGTAGCAGGCACTTGGAATGTTTTGAAAATACATTTCTTAAAAACAAGGTCGTGTTTTTACCAAGTCTTATCAAATGCAAATCAATGCTAATTGGGAGACCAAAAGCTAATTACTGATGCGATTACCAATTCTGATACAGAGCATTTCATAAGTTAAGTCTATTTTCCCTCCAGCCTTGGCAAAAAAAAATGTACAACATAGCTCATAAAGATCTGTTTAAATATCGAAGAAGTTGATAATCTATCCCTTCAAAAACAATTGCAACAATGCTTCTGACAAGTGAGCCAACTTTGCTTTCTGGCAGGATTCAGAACAGCTAATTATAATGTTCAGATGAATGGATCGGATTTGGTGGTGAAAACCACACCATTTCAGATTAAGGATAATCCAACATCATACCAGACAGTCGAATAAATGGAACGCACAGGAACAATCCATTCGATACAATCCAATTTAATTGACTTCATCTCAAGTAACAGCCTGTCATACTATTCCTTTCTCTGTCATGTGCTTACCTGGTTTCCCACTAAATGCATACATGCTATTTGCTTCAGTACTCCACATGGTAGCATATTCTAACAGTCCTTTGGATAAAAAAGCTTATCTAGGTTATTACTGACCACATTTTATTTATAGCCCCTGTTCTGAACTGATTTCGATTTGGTAATTTTCCACATATTTTTGAGATACAAAAATGAGTATTTTCATGGATTCAATTTGCTGCCAAGTGAGCATCCGCACACTCTGAAACTAACGTCACTGTCAAGGTAATGGGCTTCACTGAATTTTTAAATCGATCTACCCAAAATGTTGTCCTTTGCCTCTTCCAAAGACATCAGCTCCTTGGAACTGAATGAGTTGGAGTGTTGATTAATTCTCGGTACCTTGCCTAAGTACTCTTTTTCTCATTTGCCAATATTGATGAGGCATGTGGGCAGAATGTTTAATCAAGAGTGGGTGCATCATTGAGCTGCTCTGTCTCACCTCATATTGACTCAACAATATTTCCATTACAGGTGACTGGATTGGAGCCAGGAACATTAACCATGGCCAAAACACATGGCCTCAGCTCTTTCTATCTCTAGTTTATTTTGGCTAACTTTAGTACCTCTCCGACTGCCTGAATGAGATCGGCTAAATAAGCACATTGCCCATTGAAAGTTGGAACATTCCTGACATGCTTGGTTTACTTGGTCACTGGAATACTCACTGAACCATCAAAAAACGTGCATTTGAAAACAAAAACTGACCTCCCCCTCACTGTTAAAAGTTCATTTGATGTAAAAGCTTTTTGTGAGAGTGGCAATTTCAGAGCAGTTGTTTTTCGCTATTTGGGAAAACAAATCTCAACAGAATAATCCTCATTAGTTAAAGGCATGGCCGATACTTCCAAAAAACCATATTCATAATGATGTTAGTTTATCAACAGATCCTTACCTTAAACAAGCATCTCAAATGACATGGTACCAATCAGATTACCAGCTATAATATAAGTATTTATCCTTGTTTCCAAAGCACACATGGCTACGGTCTTCCGATCTTTGTAATCTCTCCCAGCCCTACAATCCGTTATGATCTCAGTCCTCCTGCATTCTTGTCTTTTGTGTGTCACTTATTTTAGCTCCACCATTTTGCAATGGTGCTGAAATCATAAACTCTGGCAAGCATTCTCCAGACCTATCCACCTCTCTCTCGACTTTTAAGACTTTCCTTGAAACCACTCTCTGTGACCAGTTCTCATCATATTTTGTTCAGTGGCTCCGCATTAAATTTTATTTAATAATGACACTCCTGCAAAGTGCCTTAGGATATTTTAGAATATTAAAAGCTGCAGATAAATACAAGTTTTGTTGGGAATTTCAAGTCAGACTGAAGGAGTGTTCTTATGATAAAATAAACGTGTCTTTTTTGATTTGTAATTTAATGCAACTGCAAGGTAGAACGTATAGTAGGAAATATTGATAGGGTGAGATAAGGTATAATGGAAGAGACAATACTGGACCACAAACATTAGCATGGACCAAATGAACTGAAGGATCTGTTTGCTCTCTGAAATTTTATATGATTTCTATAATACTATCAAACAGTAGTAAGGACCTGGGAAGAAAGCTGTAGCCAGCTCCAGGCACCACACTTGAGCAAAGATGTCAAAGCCTTAGAAAATGTATGGAGTAGATTTACTTGATTGGTATCAGAGCTGACAAATTTCCATTTCACCTAAAAAGGAGAAAAACAGGTTGTTCGCCTTGCAGCAAAGAGGTATTTACTCAAAGCTCTTAATAATTTTGACTAAGGAGAAACTATATTCAACGGCAGAGTGGTGGGTAACTAAAGAAAACAGATTTGAAGTAATTGAATCATTTGCAAAAGAAAGAAAGGGATGAAGATTTTCACAGCTAGCTGTTACAATTTAGAATGAACTGCATGAAAAGGTCTTCGAAACAGATGCAAGGGTAAAGTTCTAAAGAGAATTTGCTAAATACTCGTGCTTAAAAGGTTTGATAGGAAAAACGAAAGAGACAGAATACCACCAGTGGAGAGTCAAGAACAAGAGGTATAGCCTTACAATTAGAACTAGATGATTACGGAGTTACTTTATGAAGCACTTGTTCATACAAAGAGGAGTGGAAAGCTGAAACTCTCTCTATCAACATGCAGTTGAAACTAGGGCCTGAATCTTCATTTCTGGGTTGGGTAGCGGAAGTTGAGAAATGACAAGATTTTCTTCACCTTTCTCGTGTAAAGATTCCTCCAACAACTAGATCTTCATTCTGCGTGGGAGAGGGAGGGATGCACAACATCCTCTCCCACAGATAGAGACGAAAGATGGCCATATAGAATCACAGAATCCCTACAGTGTGGAAACAGGCCCTTTGGCCCAACTAGTCCACACCGAACCTTGGAGCATTCCACCCAGACCCATCCCCCTACAATGCACCTCATCTACTCCTCCCTGAACACTATGGGCAATTTAGCATGGCCAATCCACCTAGCTTGCACATCTTTGGACTATAGAAGGAAACCAGAGCACCCGGAGGAAACACACGCAGACACGGGGAGAATGTGCAAACTCCATACAGACGTCACTTGAGGCTGGAATCGAACCCAGGTACCTGGCACTGTGAGGCAGCAGTGCTAACTACTGTGCCGCCCGAGACTGCCAAGCACTGAGGCAGGCTGGTCATCCAAGGCTTGCCTTAGTTCTCTGAGACATCATCCCAGTTGTTTTCTTAAAAATCATCTCTTCTGTTCCTCACACTCCCATCCAGTCTCCTGACCCATTCATGCACACTCATGCCAATCCATGACTCTTCACCCATCATTATTGACCTTGTAGCCTCCAAGGAAACTTATGTTCCCACTCAGCTCCCAATGAGCTCTCAATCATTCCCAATATCCTCTCAAGCCTTCCATGTTAACCTCATGACTTAACAACTACAATGACCCTTCATACCCCTGTTCCATTTCAAGCCCGCAAATATAACCAATGAGATTTAATACCAATAATGTACCGATTTATGAATCCCAGAGTCCCTTACAACAGTTATGCTAGTCTTGTGCCAATTTATAACAAGTTGTAGCCTCTGCTATCCTTTGCCTTTACACGCTCAATGCCAACTCACCCTCTATACAGCAGCAGAGCTTAGGAGCCAATGCAGAAGTGAAACAAGATAATATTCTAATGAGAAGGCATGGTTAGTGAGTTTGTGTACGACACCAAAATTGGTGGGATAGTGGACAGTGAGGAAAGTTACCTCTGTCCACCACCTCTGTAACCTCTTCAAAAAAACTGAGGATTATCAGGCAGGACCTACCTTTCATAAGTACCTGCTGATTCTTCCTGACTAATTGTTTCTTTTAAAAAAGATGATCAGTTATTCTATCCTTGATTATAGACTCTCAACAAATTTCCCACTACTGATGCTAGACTAATTGGTCTGCAACTCCCTGGTCTTAAAGAGTGGAGTGCCACGAGCAAATTTCAAATGCAGAAGTACAAATTCTGAATCCAGGGATCTCTGAAAGATTATGGTAGGGGCATTGGCAATGTACTCTTCTACCTCCTTTACCACCCAATAATGGAAACTATTGAGCCTTGGGGATATGCAACTCTTCAGCTCCATTAATTTCCCTATTGTTGATGATTGTTTAAGCTAATTTTATTCAGACTGTGTTCCTGGTCCTCTTAATTTCTTTGGAACTTCTGGCAGGCTATCCTCATTTTCTGCTGTGAATACTGAAGCAAAATAATTGTTCAGCATATCTGTCATGTCCCCATGGTCATTGACGATATCCCCACTCTCGCCCTTCAGTGGGCCGATAGTATTCTTAACTAGCCAATTTCCTCTACATAACTACAAAATCTCCTCTTCTTATTGTTTTTTATGTGCCTTGCAATTGACAATATCTTCACTCTCACCCTTCAGTGGGCCTACAGTACTCTTAATCAGCCGATATCCTTGATATAACTACAAAATCTCTTCTTTTACGTGCCTTGCAATTTTCATTCCATAAATCTTTTCAGCTACTCATATATACTGCTTTGTGGCCCTTTGATGGTCCCATTCTGTGGGATCTATAGTGTTATTTGCAATTTTATAAGCCCTATCTTTGAATTTTATGCTGTCCTTCACCTCCTTAGATGCCCATGGCTGATTTTATTTGTCCATGGCTTTTCAGGCATACAAACTGCTTTTGACTAGCATAAAATGTTTCTTTGAACATTCTCCACTGTTCCTTAGTTGTTTTCCCTATTAGCAGAGCTTTCCAGTTTGCTGTGGGCAATCTCTGCCTCATTAAAGTTTGCCTTACTTAAATCCAATATTCTCATATCTGATCTTCGCTTATTTCTTACAAACACCACATGAAACTCGATCATGTTATGATCACTATATGACAAATGCTCTCAAACAACTAGGTCACTAACTACAGCAACTTCATTGCTCATTTCAATACTGATTGTCCCTTTATCACATCAATGACGTATTGCCAGACGAAACCACCCTGGACACACTCTAGAAACTGCCTATCAAGAATCGAAGTATCAAACAACCGTGAATAAATTCAATGACCTGTTGGTTGAAAGATAAATATTGATCAGGGTACCGAGGGCATCTGTTCTTCTTCAAAATGGTGATGTAGAATATTTTCACCCACCTGAGATTGTAATTCTAATACAGTGTTTTAGGGAAGATATTAAGCATTGTAGAACTAAAGTTGGTTAATGGAATTATGATATACATTGGCCATGATCTAACTGATTGGCAGAACAGACTCCAGGGACTGGTTGGAGTACTCCTCTAACAGACCTGCAGAAAAAGAGCTCAACAAGATGCTGAAGACATTTTGCAGATTGCTGCAGTAAGCAGCTCATTAACACAATGACAGACTGAGGATCAGAGTTTGGAGGAGAAAAGCTCATCTGATCACATGGTTTCCTGTTCCAGGAAGCAGCGCCTTTGGCTATAATGAGCGTTTTACTACAAAGACCCGTCTGATTTTATTTAAGTCAAAAGATGAAGAGGATACAACAAAGTCAATAGGATCCATTGCTTACAAGATGAAATACTTTGTAGTTTTAATTATTTCTTTATTTTATTGTGAAATGTGCGCAGATAAAGAGAAAGGTGGTTTCAAAATTTAGATAGCAACACAGTTAATCATGCACATTTTCTTCAGTCTGAACTATTTATTTTAATAGTCAAGTCTTTATTAATAAAGCAGTAAACAAATGTAAAGATATTTCATTTTGATACAGGAATTTATTTTGACTAAGTTAGCACCAATTCACTGTAAGGTTTGTTTTCTATCAGGGTATGCGTAGAAAGTTGTTACATTTTTGACATACAGACAGCCAGTTCCCCATGTTACACAAGCTCTGTCCAATTATGCTAGAGTGGCTAAACCAGCATATCTTAAATAAGCAGCTGAAGGCCACTAAGATAACACAAAGCATGTTTTAGCCTGGAGCAGGTTGGAAGGAGAACCATAAATACCCTTCCTGCACCTCTGGGAAGATCATACCACCAATTTTCCAAGCTTGTTCACTACCCAACAGTTGCTTTGGCTAGCCCATGATCTGCTGCCTTGGCTCTATTGATGAGCCACTACATTTTATCCCCACTCTAACACTCCCTTCTCTCCAGAAGCCGCTAGCCATGCAAATGTCAAGGAACTAGGGGTACTCCTTTCTCCACTCCAACAATTTGGAATCATATGTAAATCAGCCCCTCACTTATTTTTGCTAGAATATCATTATGGCTAATTAAGTCATGGGAATTCAAGAAGGTGCAAACATTAAATCCATTCTGCACGCCTCTAGTCCACAAACACTTCCGCTGAACCACACAGCTTAAGAAGCTCTTGAATGACTGCTTTGTGTATGTATTATAATTTGCTGTCACATAAGAACATTTGTCGATTTTCATTCTGTTGCACCAGGCCATACTACAGCAGACTGGCATACTGTATTTCATTGCCTCTGGTGATCTAGAGAGCTCACGTAGGCGCGATTTCTCAATTACACAGTAGAACCAAAGGCACACCAATATTATACAAATTGATGCATTTTCCTCTTGGGGCTGCATCACAAATGCACAGGCGCGTGCTTTACAGCTGTCATGTAAAGGCAAGTCTGTTTTCACAGAAACGGAAGGTTTTTTAATCTCACCCCTCCTCTGCTTTCTCTGAGCATAGTTCACAAATACACATTAAGAATTCTTTGCCATTCTATTCCTTCTGTCAGTGTCAGTGGATGATTGGCGAGGCTTCTGTGAGTAATGGGTGGGAGGTGGGCTTCTTAGCTCTCTCTAGGCTGCTTTTCACAGTCCAATTAAAAATTAATGTGGGATTCTTTAGGCAATGCAGCGATAATTAGGGGTGGCCAATTAAGAGGAACATTGTGCTAACAGATAGGTTTTAATCTAGACCCGACCTTGGCATGACAGACAGACAAGATGTGACACAGCCTCTTAATGTACTGCATTATGTCCCCGAAACACAGTGTGACACATGCTGAAAATTAAAATAGTCTTGGAGCGGGTATATCCTCAATAATTCACTACTGGTAGTTGTGCTTATTTTGTTTTGAAAAATATTCCTCTCATCACAACTAATTCCTGTGTTTACAAAAAGTTTTTTTTTGAATCTGAATTTATTCTATCCTGACCATGTGGTTCCCGAAATAAATGAACCACCAGTAAAGAGGCACATTAACTTCAATGGAATTAATGACATAAGGTTAATATCAAAATTTCACAAACTCCGCTACTAAAAATGTTGCATTATATTCAGCAAAGAGACAATTGTACGCATGTGAGATTAGATGCAGGAAGCTGGTACATGTATTTAATTTCAGCAAACAATCTTTGAGTTCACTAGCTGTCAGGATAAAATGATATTTGGCTGTAGCTTAGCAAAGGAATCAGCAGGTGTAAGAAAGAGTGCTGGCAGGTTGTCTAGAAGTTAAAATAGTGGGTCTTCACCTTTAATTAAACAGCGACAAACAAGTTTCATGACCAAGAACTTTCTCCTCCATTTTATTCGTAGATTATACCTAGAATTGTGTTTTGTGGGTTTTCATCTGGTCATAGAGTTGAGATACTTGAAGATAGAAGGTGTATCTTGCCTAAGAGGCCATGTGTGATATGCATAAATATTATTTTGTTCCCTTCCTTAAAATGTCTTGATTCACCATTAGACATCATGGGTAATTGGCTACTGTCACATTTATTCATTCTGTCCACATCATGGGAATGGTGATTTATGTAACCTAGGACCTTGAAGCTGACCAAATATGATTGTGCATCTGTCAACTGCTATCTTTTCAAAAAGCCTTTCTGGTCATCTTTAACTGTTAGCATGGCTGGGTAGGGCCAGCTGTAGAAAATTCTTGGACTGGTAACAAACTCATTTATCAGACTTTACCTGGAACAAGGATATTCATGGTCCTTGAGGGCAGTGAGCAATAACTTTTTCACTGTCTCATGCCATCTTTTTCACTCCTTAGTCATTTTTCACAAACTTTTCCTTCCCCATATCTTCTGATTCCTGACTTCTGATCTCTTGCAACCCTTTCTTCTGAAACCCTTCAACAGGTGAAATTCAAGTTTGCAGTCAACTGACTGGTGCTTTTTGATTTATCAAGTCTTATTCAAGTTTAGTTGTAGTTTTGTGTCACAATTTGAACTCTCTTTGTTGGTGCTACTTTCAAACAACACTTTCCAAAGGCAGACCTATGATCCAAAATGCATACATTTGTACATTGAGAGGACAAGCTAGTATGTTGGAGGAAATTCATTTTGGACTGTAGTTCCAGGCACATTGCCCACCCCAAATTATTGACCCTTTATTTGGAAGGGCAGAATTTCATTGCAAATTCTCACAGAAGAAAAAATACAGTTGAATGTTAATTCTAAAGCTGGAAAATAATGTGAACTACAGCTGATGATACCCTTTCAAATCTTGTAACTAAGTCCTCTCATGATCTTATATATAATCACTTGGCTCCTCACTCTCAGAACTCTGACTCAACCCTGCCGTGGAAGTAGAAAAGCAGATAACATATGCGAATATACTGAACTCAAATAGTCCATTTAACCAACAAGTTATGTAGGTTTTTGAACTTTATTGGAATCACCTTTCTCTTTGCTTAATCAATTCTATTTGCGTTATCCTCAAATCCATGACCAACTCTCCCTGAAGTACACCTGCTGTGTTCACCTCAGTCACTCCCTGTGGAAGCAAGTTCCACATTCTCACAACTCCGGGGAAAGAATTTACCTGAATTCTTGGTGAGCATCTTTTATTGGCCTCCAGTTTGCTCTTATAAACAGAAATACTCTGTCTGGTTTACTCTATCAAAGATGTCCATAACTTTAAATAGCTCACCAACATTTTTCTAATTTAAGTGTCAAGCTATTTGGCCCTGTGTCAAAAGTTAAATTATTTCTTCAGTGCCAAATCCTCTCTTCATATTAGACAGGAGCCAAAGTGAAACATCAACTGGTTTATATTGTAGGACAACAAAATTCAAATGTTGAAATCGAGGAGCAACATATGCTAAAGCAGGAACCAGTGTTTAATGCACTGTAGTAAGAATGGAAAATGGCTCTGTTCTTTTGATATTCATGAAAAAAAAGTTAATGATCTAATTATTCTTTGTGCCTACACAGTGTGAATGGAGTGGAAGGTGGAGGAAGTTATCAGAGCGAAATGTCGCTTATGGGAGTGCATGTCAATAGCTTAACAGGAGAAAGACAGGATAGTTTTAGAGAATGAAGCAAAGCTTATTAGATATGGGCAAATGAATCTGTGCTAAGGTTATCTGTGACATCTGCGTCAACAGCCCAGTTACTATATTACAACCAAATACAGTCAATGTCAAAATCTAATATCCGGAACTAATTGGAAAGAAATGCAAGCAGTACAGCCTTCAGGCAGTCACAATATTACAAATCAATCTAATCTATGTATTAACAATCATAAAAATATACTTTTTTAATTACCATAGTTTAATAGCCCACATGGTTATGCCTGTGGCTTACCCTCTCATCTGAAAGAGGAAGAGAAGGGAGGGGGCAACAGTTCTTAAAATGAGGAAGCCAGCTGATAAAAGCTACAAATCAAAAAAAAATCGAAGCTAGTCCTATTTAATGCAGAGCACAGATCTTTCATGGGCCATGTAAGCAAAAGAAAAATCAAACAGGAAAACATGACAACTAAGAAGGCAAGATTTAAATTAAAACACATGGGATTTCAGTCAGTTCTCTTTGATTCTGCACAACAGGGAGAGGCAGAGACATCAGACTATGCCGTGAGAAGGTGTTTAACCCCTTCAGGGATCAGTTGAAGAGTTGGCAAAGACTTTGTTCAGTACCTGCCTATTAAACTTTTTATTCCTTATTAATACAGCAAGTATCTAAGGATGGCATGGCTTAAAGTCCCAGGTGACTGGTCTTGAATTAGCATGTGATTACACTGTATATGCTCTGGTACAGGCCAATCAATTGACGTTAGGATGCCTGAGGCCAAAGAACACAGGACAAATATATGAAACCATCCAGAATTACACTCAATACGGCAATAAAGAATTTGCATTTTTACTGCATCTTTTACAACTTTAGCATGTCCCAATCTACTTTTTAACCAATGAAGTATTTTTAAGACCAGATGTGCTGTTTTTAATGTTGTGAATATAATTTGAGAAAGCCCCATAGTCAATGAAGTAACACAAAGGTTTTTTTTTAACATCCATCTGAGATGGCAGACAGGATTTCAATTCAAAGTCTTATCTGAAACACATCCAAAAAGCACAGGTGCCAGGAGGCTAGAATGAGGGAAAATGCCTTATGTATACATCGATTTTGCTCTTTTGAGGTTGGTATTAAGGCACATTGTTGATATCACTGTGTCACTGACGTAGGGACAGCTGAACCTGTTCTTCTCCTTCGAGATGGCAGTGGCTGTGAATTTAGAAAATGTTGCTGGAGAAGCCTTGGTGTACATCCTGTAAATGGTACATACTGCTGCTACTGAGCATCGATGACGGCAGAAGTGAATGTCTGTGGATGTGGTGGCAATCAAGTGGTTACTTTGTGCTGGATGGTGTCAAGCTTCTTGTGTATTTGGAGCTGCATCCATTAAGGTATGACGGGAGCTTTCCACTAGACTCTCAACTTGTGTTTTGTAGATGGTGGACAGGTCTTGGATAGGCGGGAGGTGAGCTATCTGCCGCAGGATTCCTAGCCTCTGACCTTCTCTTGTAGCCACAGCATTTATGCGGTAGTCCAGTTCAGGTTCTGGCCAATGGTAATGCTCAGAATGTTGACAGTGTCTGGGTGAGTGACTGAGTGAATCAAATAGAGATTGAGACGGACACACCCTGCTTTCTCCTTCACCCTTCCCAAATCCTTTCCATAAAGCAGGCTGGAGAAGAGGAAAATCCAGACAGAATGCAGCAAGCCTCTCCCTGCTGTTTCTGCATGAATTCTGAGGTCAACTCATTTTCCCCATCATATCAGCATTAGTTGAACCCAACTCTTTAGCTTGCTGCCAGTCCCTACCCTTTCCCACGTGATCAAGCCTTGAGGTTGAGCTTTTTCACTTATCTCTCAAACTTTGCTGCTTAGCCAAAAAAGTAACAAGGTTTATATGTGAGCAATTGAGCTAACTTGTTAAATTCCAAAATTTATTCAATTCAAACTTCACTACCTGCTGGGGTGGGATTCAATCCCAGGCCCCCAGAGACAGTCAGTGACAGTGGTAGAACACTGGAATTTGCTTACTACTCCAAAGTAAGAAAAAATTTGAAATGTCACACTTCCTTCCCCACTCTCATAAAAAGGCTGGACAACCTTGATCTGGAAGTGTCCATCATCACCTCCGTGTCACACGCCATCCTGCGCTGAGCGTATATTATTACTCGTTCATTACGACTGGGTCAAATCCTGGAACTGAGAACACATGGGTTGCAGCAGAAGATTGTTCAATACCATTCTCTCAAGGATCACTAGAGATAAGCAGTGAATGTTTACTTTGCCGTTGTCCATATCCCAAGATATATTTTTTAAAAATTAGAATAGGTTTCTTACTTATTCCAGTTTCTAATCCTGTGCACTTGTCTCTTCCAAATTGAATATTCCTGGCTGAAAATAATCAATAGTTCCTCTGCCCTCTATAACACTTAAGTAAAAGCTTTCAATGATATACTTTCAGGCCAAGTTCACGCACCCAAATTGCAGCCATGAGCCAAGGCTTCTGCAGCAAGATCACGTCTGTCAGGTGAACACTGACTTGTTGAACACTGAGTATGAGGGCCTGGATGGCCTTCTCTTACTCCTATCTCATATGTTCTTATGCAACAAAGACCCACCTAGTTCAATAATATCTTTTAGGGAAGGAAACCTATCTGATTTTGTCTACATGTGACTCCAGAACAACAACATTCTACAAGGCTATTAGTGTCCTCTTAAACAGTCAAGCCAGCCACTCAGTTTCAAGCACAGGAATATGGGTGGGAGCAAATGCTGGCCTTACCAGCTATGCTGAGGTCCCATGAAAGACTTATTTAAACATATTGCTTTTAGTTTTCTTACAGTAAAGGGCTGAAAACATGGAATCTTGTGTCAATTTTTATGTTATTTAAGTGAAGGTTTCAGCTTTGTTTTAAAAGTTAATGGCCTCAACGAAAAACGTAACACTGAACTGTCACCAGTTCTTAGCATTAGCCTGGATAAGTGAGAGGAAATCAGAATACCTACTACGTTGTTGTGTAATGGTTCAATGGAACAATATTGTTGAGTTCTGCAGTCTGTTTCAATTGTCACTTCATGGTAGAATTCTGGCTTTTGAGTTAGTAGAATCAGGTAATCTAAGATGATGTTCTCATGCAATATTGAGGGTGTGTTGCATGGCAATTTTTTTTCCAAGTTATCTACATTTCTTGAATTCTGTTGTAAGGAAAATGAAAACATGTGGCTTTTGGCTCCTGAGGAGCTTGCTGACGAAAAAGGAAGTTTGCAACTACATTTGGGGGTGAATGATTGTGGTAAATACCAAGGTCATTTCATGATCACTACTGTATATTAACAATTGCTGTATTCTTGTAAACAATTTGTGTCCACAAGTGCCCATTGCCAACAGTCTATGGAAACAGAATTGAAAGATAACTCCATAGTGAGGCTCGTTTATTTCATGTCCATTATGGTTAACTGGAACCTTGGTTTGATTTTATATTCAAAACGTTACTTTGTATTGTGGTTCTGTTGAAACAAAATGATAGTTTATTGATGTAAGCTCAATTAGGAGGTCAGGAACCCTGAGGATCCTGCATCGGAAGGGACAGCAGCAGTCATTCTGATGACACATTCCAATATATAATGTAGCACATTGAGCTGGCAATTTGGCCTGACATTTATCTTGAGCAAAAATGACACAAGCTTGCAAATAGTTATTTTTAAGATTGACAAACTATCCAAATTAGTCAATTTCACAGTTGTGAACCAATTTTATTCCTGATCCTCCACAATTCAAAACAAATCACCGTTGCTTAATCCTGTCTACATATGTGAAGGAGCAGAATTGTTGTGTTGTCTTATCAGACCCATAGGGCCCATAACTCTCAGGCAAAAAAAATGGCATATAATAAAGAAGGGTGCTGATGATCTGACAGCTACACTATGATGAACTGACAATAATAGGGCAGCTCAGAACCATTCTTTTCCACTGTAATGTGTCATCTTCATTACAGGATTTTTAAACCTGGACATCTAGACACCAGGGACACACAATCACGTCAAACTATCAAAAACTGAATAGCACTGTCAGCATTTACCAGCTTTGGTCAGTAGTAACAGACTTCAATTATAATTATACAATGTTTTACATATTGAAAAAATAATGAATTTTACTTATCTGGGCAAGATAAAAGTCAATTCTATTTGAAAGTAAAATATTGTTCAATAGTAATATTTTCAAGTCAGTCAATAGCTTTGCAAAACCTATCCGTGCAAAACAAAAATTCCCCTTTTTTGTAAGGATCTTTTAATTCTATTCAGGCCATTCTTTGACTGAGACGGCACTGATGCCAGTTAGGGTTATGCAAGAGCCAATCTTGATTACAGTAGTCACAAAAACAAAGCTGCTGGAAAAGCTCAGCAGGTCTGGCATCCTCCAGTGAGGGTCACCGGGCCCAAAATGTTAATTCTGTTTTTTCTTCACAGATGCTGCCAGACCTGCTCAGCTTTTCCTGCAACTTTGTTTTAGTTCCTGATTCACAGCATCCACAGTTCTTTTGGTTTTGATTACAGTAGTCACCTGACTAAGTACTCCACTCACTTTAAGGTACTTTGAGATGTTCTGTGATAAAAGGTGTTGTGCAAATACTATACTTTATTTTACTCATTGTGCACATTACTGGTGAGCACAACTCATCATGTACAATAATTGATAGTTCTCAGCATCTGTGAGAAAAGGCTTCATCCTGTGCTGAATGAGGAAGCAGACTGTTTGCCTTTGTAAGTGCAATTTATAATGCATTGGCTGGTATCCAATGGGGAAGATGACTGATAAAACAAGGGACACAACACAAACTGCGCGCTCTGCGCCTACAATAAAACAAGATTCTTAACACGATTGGTAGATTTTTTTCATACAATTTCTTTTCATATAAATATACATATCCCAAGTAAGGTGCAAACTTGAGCATAATCAGAACATAAAACATTCACCATCTCTGTCATTTATCTCTTAGTGAGAAATGTAGCAAAGCAGATCTGTAAACTAGAGGCCAAGACTAATATTCTGATGGAGTTCAAATCCCACTGTGGCAATTTGGGAATTTAAATTAATTTACTAAATCTAAGATTAACAAAAGAAAAGTCTCAGTGCTGGTGACCATTAACTGTTAGACTGCAATCAAAACCCATTTCTTTCCATAATGTCCTTACTTCTGCTATCCTGACATGAGACTCCTGATTCACACCAATACGATTGACTCTTAACTATCCAGAGAAATGGCCTGGCAAACCATTCAGTTTTATCAAGACGCAACAGAAACGTCAAAGAAGAATAAAAAGGCGAAGGCATCAGATATGAAAAAGCACACCCAGCCTAGTTGGCCACACAAAATCTGTTGGACAATAGGTTGAGGAATTGTACCGAAATTAGGGGACACTAGTCAACATGCATGGACTAGTTAAGTAACGATCTGACATAGTTATAGTCACTGCATTATATCTCAAAAGGTCCCAGACTCTTCCACCACCATTTCTGGCTTTCACCAGTTTTACCTGTAGGACAGACCCATCAGAGATGGTGCAACAGTGATTTACAATCAAGAGGATTTGATGGCCTTGACATTGGTTTTGGACCTTATGATCTCCCAAGGCACCAGGTCAAACATGGAAAAGGAAATTCCCTCTTAATTACCATCCATGACATTCTTCAACTATTGAATCAAGTCTTCTTCATGTTGTACACCACCTGAACGAACACAGAAGGTAACAAGGGCACAGAATAATGTGTGCGCACACACATACGTGCATGTTGGGGCAGGGTGGGTGGGGGTGCTGTTATCCAGTGTCCATCACCAAGAGCGGCACAGCAGCACCTCTGATGACTGATGTGGCCAAGTCCAGAACAGCATATCTGGCAGATGAAAGTTACCTACCAGACCCCATATTACTAATCTACCTATCACAGATATGTCTACCCGTGATAGTATTCTTAGGCATAGCCACTGTATAGCAGAGACAAGGCCTGTCATCACCCCTTCCAGTATGTCCATCATGTGGAATGTATTAGACTCAGAATAAATCTAGCAGCTCAAATCTTGACATCCAACTGGGGATATGGGTCCTTAGCAGCAACAAAATTGTATTCCACTGCAGACTGTGACCTCATGGCCTGGAATATCCCTCAGTCTACCATTATCGTCAAGCGGTCCACCCTGGTCCATGGAGGCATATTGCAAAGCACGGCAGGAGCAGTACCAGGTATAGACAAAAATAAGTTACCGGCCCGGTGAACTGCTACATGAGATTACATGTATGCTGACAGTGCAAGCGCTTGTCATAGACAGAGCTAAGTAATTACACTTTCAAAGGATAGTGTCACCAATTCTACTTTGACATAACATTGGAAATCTGATCAGGTGACAGTTGCGCATGCGATATCATTTGTTATGATACTTAAAGGCATAATTAGGATAATGGGATAGCTGTCCTTTAACTGTAAATGTTATGGAACTTGGTACAGTACAGAAAGTTTACATTTAAAGCCATCTGTTTTAGCGCTATTTTGCTTTATTGCCACTATGTTATTTGGATGGAATTCCTATTGAGCACTGAGATTCATATTAATGTTGTTTATAGTACTGCAGTAACTTACTTGACCAGACTGATGCTATTTTGGAGTGACCTCTCATCCTCAAATCAAAGCAATTCAATACTTCCTCACCTTGTTATAAGTGAGAGTATAAAACCCCACATCACCAAAGATGAAGCTGTCCAGTTTTCCAAAAATAACGATGACTTTGTGGCAATCAAGGTCACTTCTCCAAGTTGTATCACAATATGAAGAATGCTTCAAGCAAAAAATCAAATTGTGCTCAATCCAATAGTACGTTTGTGCCTTGGAACAGGATTGTGAAGGACACATCAATACTGCAAGTTTCTTTACAGAAAGATCAGTGACCAAGGGGAAAAATAACCTACAATATTCTTTCACAGGAGAGATCAAACAATCATCTCATACAGATTGACAGAAACAATTGACGCAAATGGTTAGCCAACCAAATTGAAGTCAGCTACTGGTGCCAGTATCATAGTTATCTCAGCTGATACACTATAGTTAGTGGAGAGGAACATTTTACCTCCTGGTTTATAGATGTGTGAAGTCAGAGATACAGTACCTTCAGCAAACATTTGTGAAACTGGATACTAATCATAGGTTTTGGCAGGTCCCTCTGGATGATACATGCTGGCTCTCGCCACCCGTGTTGCCTGTTGCGATTGATATCACTTCAATAGATTAACCTTTGGTATTGCTCCTGCGCCACAGGTTTTTCAATGTACTATGTCCAAATTTTACAGGAACAAGATGGCATATGCTTTACATGAATGATATCCTGACAGGTGTTGAAACTCCCCAGTTCCATGATCAGAGTTTGCATGATGTCCTGGAATATTTATAAGCAGCAGGCTCTAGACTGAAGGACAAATGTGAATTTTCTAGAGATTACATGTTTTCTAGATCACATAGTCAGAAATGACAAGGTACAAGCTGGCTTCCTAAAAATCAAGGCGATCAAAGATCTCCCAACTCAAGTTCATGCACAATCTGCAATGATTTCTGGGTAAGATGAATTAATTGGCTAAGTTTTTATACCACACCTCACATCTGTTACAGAACCCTTCAGAAACCTCTTGAAGTGCAAACATGGTATTGGGATGCATAGCAACAGATGGCCTTTCAGAAGAACATGTTGGCCTCTGCTGATGTGTTCACTCATTACAATCCATCATATCTTACAATTATTTCTGCGGATATTTCAGCCCTAAGTATTAGAATGATTTTTCTTCAAGAACTGCCAGGACGATATTATCCTTTAAGGATGTTATCGTACATGGAAACTCAGTATGCTATCATTCAGAAAGAAGCATTAGAGCTCATTGGAATGTGCGAAAAAATTTTCCTGATTACACTCTGGGTCTGAACGTCAAGATTTAGACTGATCATAAACCTTTGATCTCCCTGCTAGATGAAAGAGAGTTAGCAAAAAATGTCTCCTCGTGCATAAGGAGCAAAGTCACAAACTTTTCCTCAAATGGTTCTGCACTTCGTCATAGGCTTTCCTTGCCCAGCTCTCCATACAGATGAATCAAGTCAAAAATTTGAGAGAGGATGGGAGTGATAAGGAAAAAGTGTGCAGGAAATTTGTAAAAAGAAGTAACTTACGGAACTTATTTAAAAATGCCTCACTACTAATCAATATTTATGACAAGCAAGAAATGTTGTCAGGGTTTCAGGGCCCTGTAAGCTTGCAAAAATGTCACAGATGTGAACATGACAGTCTAAATATCAGGTTGTGCATGGAGTTAAAACCCCCTTGGAAGAAGCTTACCATATTACATTGCATTCTGTAAGTAGATTGCAATGTAGTTTAATCTGGAAGACTCACCAGAGCACATAGATGTGAATACACAAAGATTTAAGAGTCCCTAACTGTAAGTCTGAGCTTGGCATATCGATGATAAATATTAAATACTATTATGCACAGTAATGCATAATGGCAGCCTAGTAGACAGCTCAGAACCCAGCAAGCAAAAGCATCACTACCCTCCTCCTTAGACAGGGGACTGGAGGCTCAGCATTTGGTGGGGTCACTGCAGGAGATACAGTAAGTAGAACGTGACTTTTTTTCTTTTATTCATTTAAATGTATTTCTCTTTAACAGTTTTTCATTTATCATTGTAGGAATCTAGGCCTACAAAACACTCTTTTTCAATTTACAGGGTGCAAGTAGAGAGTTTTATTTTGGTCCTCTGCTAAGAAAGTTCCCTTGAGACCCAAATCTAGTTTAAACATTGAATCCAATGAGAATCAATGCTTCACTTCAAGATCTTTCACTTAAGATTTTGGCTTTCTCAGGAACCATGGCTTTAAGTGAGGACACCATGCATTTTAATATTGTCAAGAACCTAATAAAATATTGGACTTTTGATTTATGGAGAGATGAATAATTAAACATATAATAAAAATTTTAAAAATCACACAAAGAACAAAATAAAGTTTCAAGAGCAGGAAATATTTAAATAAAAAACTATTTCTGTAATCTATTTCAATAAAAACTTCTTCTGAGTAACTTTAAATAAAAACTACTTCAGACTATTTCTGTCATTGCAGCCTTGATCCAAACATAAACGATAATACAGAATTGCAGAGATGCAACTGCCCACACTATTAAGCTGGCATTTGTCAGAGTGTGGCATCAAAAGACTCTAACAACTTGAAGTCAATGTATAAGATGAAAGTCCGCCTTCTGCATTGCTCCATTTATCTTTCTGTGCTAATACCCAATCCTCAAGGGCTGCAATGGGTCAAGACAGAAGGTCACTCACCCTCACCTTTTTAGAAATAGCCAAGTAATATTGGTGTGACAGCATGATGCCTACATCCCAGAAATGAATAAAATAAATGACAATCAGAAACCTCAGCTATTTTTTTTCTCATGCAGTTCATCCTGTATTTATTTTCAGCTTCTCACCATTGGAAGCAACTTCTTTACGAACTCATCAATTAGTGCCTCAATCAATAACTTCAGCATCCCCATAATAAAGGCAATATATTTACCTTAAAAAAAAGCACTCACCCTCTCGCTTTAAAGCTTGTGGATGAGTAAGTATGCAGGCAATTTGCTGCTTCACACTATCATGTACAGACATATCCTTTCTCTCCCCTTCAACAATTACCATTTGACAATTATATAACTGCAGCCCAGTCACAACATGCAAAATTCATTACGACTATTTTATCCAAGTGTGAAATACAGCACTGAAATTAAACAGGTTAAACATTGATAAGTACTTCAGGCATATAATAATGCAATGAAAATGTCTGGAATCAACCAGACTGGGTTTAAACTACCCATCTGGACGGATGTACTGAATGAAGGATAAATGTTGGACATCGGTTGGCTGCCACAATCATCTTCGAGGCGCATCTGGCTGAAAACTGAACGTGTTTGCTGTAATAATACTCTGACTGGATAAATACTGTATAGTTGCTGCCACAGTCTCTGCTTATGCCATTGATGCAAGCAGAAGTAAATACAATGACTGTAAAACGGCCAATACAAAAATAAAAAACTGACAGAGAGAAGACCAATTGATCTAACCAACCTGCCCTCATCATGGTTTCTGAAGCATCATGACTTAACACCTCATTCCCCCATCACAGGACACCCTTCCATCCACCCCACAGAAACTGTTTTGTAATTAAACATACATGAATATTTATCTGAGTGCTTTCAGAAAGGTTTGTAAATTTGCCCTACTGTTCACTTAAATTTGCAAATATAATATCCTTCACAGGACTGTTTTCAAAGAGGCAATTTGCTGCTTCACACTATCATGTTGGCTGAGTTAGCTGAAATTTTGGGCTCGTAAGCTTCAGGGCAGCCACACTGCCACGGAGCTCTGGCCAAGTGAACAGCCACGAGTCAATTGCAATTTTTTTCCTCAAACTGTGGGTGTGCTTAAATGACCACCTCAAGCCTGGGTTCTGCAGTAGTAAAAATGGTAGATCTTCTAAAGATCACTCTCCCAACCTAATCTTCTAAAACAAACCATAAAAACTCCATCATCAGATGCCATTTTCGCCGCCTCCAGCAAGTTGCCGCCACCAGGCACATATTCCCCTCCCCCACCTTGTCCGCCTTCTGCAGGGGCCGTTCCCTACAGGGTACCCTGGTCCATACTTCCTTCATCCCCAACACCTCCCTACAGCCCTACGGCACCTTCCCCCGTAACCGGCAAAGGTACAACACCTGCCCATTTACCTCCTCCCTCCCCAGTATTCAACGGCCCAAACATACCTTCCAGGTGAAGCGACACTTCACCTGCACTTCACAGAATCTAGTCTACTGCATTCACTGCTCACAATATGGTCTCCTCTACATTGGGGAAACGAACTGTAGACTTAGCGATTGCTTCGCAGAACATCTACATTCTGCTCAAGCCTGAACTACCTGTTGCCTGCCACTTTAACGCACCACCCTGCTCCCTGGCCAACATCTCTGTCTCCGGCTTGCTGCAGTGTTCCAGTGAATCCCAACACAAGCTGGAGGAACAACACCTCATTTTCCACTCAGGGAACCTACAGCCCTCCGGACTCAATATTGAGTTTGATCATTTTAGGGCCTAAAGTCTCCCATGTCCCAGAACCCCACCCCACACACCAGGCCTTATTACTACACAGCCTGCCACTACACACCCCCTGTTGTTAGTCACTAACAGTCCCCATTAACAACTATTCACGCTCCCTGCCTGATCATTAGCAATTCCTTTGTCTGTCCAACTGTCTTTCTCTCTCTTTGGGCTCTTTCCTATCATTTTATCCCTACCCCACCCACCTCTCTATTTTCGACATATAAACTTACATTTTCCCAGCCATCATCAGTTCTGAGGAAGAGTCACCGGACTCGAAATGTTAACTCGGTTTTCTCCTTCACAGATGCTGCTAGACCTGCTGAGCTTTTCCAGCAACTTTGTTTTTGTTCTTAAAAACTCCATATTACCCTCTCTATTCTGCACTCAATGCTCTTACAGATTCCTCATCAACCTGTTCTTACAGATTTAACTCACACCATCCACTACCCCACCCAATGCTGTTACAGTTCTCACTGACAATCATGACAGTTTTGCAACCTGGAAATAGGGCTCCCTGGGAGAAAGATTGGAAACCTCTGTTTAAGGAATTCTGGAGTTCTTTACAGTAGAACACTGTCTACGCTGGGTCGTTAAGTATGTTCAAGGTTGAGGTAGGTAGATTTTCAATCAGTAAGATGATAAAACGTTTACGGGGGAAAAGCAGGGAAGCGCAGCTAAGGATCATCAGATCTACCATGATCTTGTTGAATGGCAAAGTGGACTCAATGGGCTGAATGGTCTACTTCTGCTCTTGCATTTTATGCCAAAGAACTGCCTTAAAGGCAGAGAGTTGAGGTGTGCGGAGAGAATTCCAGATCTGACAGCTGAAGGTATGGCAGTCAATGGAAGGAAACAGAAATTAGACCTCTACAATGGGCCAGAAATGAAGAAATGAAGGGTTTTAGGAATTTTGCATAGCTGGAGAGCCTTATAAATCTAGGGGGAGGTGTGGTTAAGGGGATACTCAGCTACTTGATTGGGCCTAAACATGCTCACAGTTTACTAACTATAAAGCCATCTCACAATCTAGATTTTTTTTAGACTATCAAATAAATAGCAGTCTAACGGATTTGTTGACTGCCAGCTTGTCCTCTTGGACAGCGGTAGACATGTTGCTGGGAGGAAGCTTTAATGCTTTCAACACCAATTCCTGAACAATTTAACCGAGCCCTCCAAGTGAGAAACAATCCCCTAGTTTGTGAATTTTTCAAGATGTAATTAACTTCATGACCACCGCAAGGCTCTTCAGTAGCTAGCTGAAACCATAAATCTTAATTTTGAGTTATTCATGTTTGACATTCTTATTTTAATAACTAGAAGCTTGCAAAGTATGCCTCCTTTGTTACTTATGTATTTCAGGAGGTAAAAATTAAAAATTCTGCAACACAGCAGAGAGGTAATGGCCTAGTGCTATTATCACTGGGCTATCAATCCAGGCGGCTAGCTAATGTACTGGAGACCTGAGTTTGAATCCTGGTGAAATCTGAATTCAGTAAAAATCTGAAAATGAAAGATTAAGGATAACCATGAATGCATTGTCAGTTGTTGGAAAAACCCATTTCGTCACTAACATCTTTTAGGGAAGGAAACTGTCGTCCTTACCTGGTCTAGGCTACTTGTGACTCCAGACCCACAGCAATCTAGTTTACGCTTGACTGCCCTCTGGCTAGGCCAGCATTTCATGTGCCTCCCAGAGACACCTTTATCCCATGAATTAACTTTAAAAAAAGATATCTATGACTGTTTGACACAAAAATCTGACACTCAATCTAAAACTTCAACCATCAATCCCGAAAAGTTGGTTTATTCTTTTCCTGTTCAATGACAAGGTGGTGTTCTATCAATTCAGGTGCTACTACTGCAACATGCTTTTCATCTGCAGGGAAATAATGTAGGACAGATGTGTATGAAGTTAGAGGAAGGAGTGAAAAATTGTTCATAGGATTCGTGCCTAATGCTTGAGCAAATGTGGGAGCAGTTTAAAACATAATTAATGTCATCACTATACAGATGATATGCTTTCAACTTAAATGAATAATGATTAGTTATAAGGTATTGCCATGTTGATTGGTCGAACCATGGTTGCTAAGCAATATTTACCATTTATTGCTGCAAGACCTGAACCCCTTGGGTAAAAGGAATACAATTGCTGTAACTGAAATACCTAGCATTTGCCTTTGCTGTCAGAATAAGGATGAGTCTCAGAAATACTTGACCAGACTCCCAACTTGTAAACTGGGTAATTCAGCCAAAGACACAAGTATTTCTCATTTAGTGTTGGCTAAATCTATATGGTGCTCAAGGTGCTAAATATAGGGTTAATTTATTTTGTGCCACTGATCCCCAAATTTGCCTCAGTTAACATTTCGAAAAGAGCATAATTTAATAATCTGTCACAGTTATGTGCATATGCTTATTTATGCAATGCACTGACACTGTAAATATATGTTTTAATTGGCAGGTCATGAAAGAGCTGAAGCAGGAGTGTCTCTGTCACTGGTGGTTAGCAATTGCATGCTGGCACTGATAACATTTATTTATATTCATGCTAACATTTAGGAAGCTGAAAGGCAAGAGAGCCAGAAATCTAAGGCAGCTCTATGACAAGTTATTAAAATATATGACCAACAGGACTTTATCAACTTATCAGTTCAGCTTTAATCCCTGTTGCGAGGTGTCATGTGATGATGGACAAAATCTTCTGGAGATGTTGAAAGGCTCTTCCCGCAAAGTTGTGGTGAATATTAAAGTACCTTCTATGTTAAACCAGTGTAGGCTAAAATGTAATTATATTAAAAGAGAGTATTATTTAGTGCTGGCTTTATAACAAATTTGTGGCATAATTAGAACCATAATGTGGTATTTTTCTCTTCAGTTTGAAGGGACAGGATTGCAGAAAAACAATGATAATTATATATGAGCTCCTTGATGGCCTAGTAGTTAAAAGTATGATGAAAGACCGACATGCATTTATATAGCCTCTTTCACAATCTTAGGATGCCCCAAAACACTTTAAAGATAACAATTTGTTTTCATTATAAATGCCATTTCTGTTGAAAGATATTTGTATGTGCTTGTGTGAGAAAATGAATGATTGGGAAAAAGAGCAACAAGACTTTGGCATTAATGTAGCACTTTTTACATCCTCAGTATGGCCTAAAACACCTTACAACCAATTAATTATTTTTGAACTGAAATAACAGTTATAATATTGTAACCATGACAGCCAATTTGTGCATCACAAAGTCTTAAATGGCGCAATTTGATCACTGGTCAGATAATCTGTTTGTTCTTCATGTTAGTTGAGGGATGAACATTGACAACATGGAGCTGGAGGATACAAGGTTCAATTCCTTTTCAAGGCTGGGTTATTTAATTTCAGCTAAGGGACCAGAAATATACAACTGGCTCTCTAGCCTAATGTTTTTTCTTCTGATTACTAACCATGGTTAAACAATTTTTACATACTCACTGCCTAGTTTCATTAATGGTTGGGATTCACATCCAAAGATATGTCCTTCATGCTAATGGACTGCAACTTAAGTAAGGGACAGCATCTTCTGTGGAGAAGAAAGGACAGGGACAGAAAGGTGCAGAGAAAACAAACATATGCAATAAAATGCTAAGGGGTTTCAAAATTACTTTCACAACTATGGGAGAAAGGATTTTTCATTCAATGCCTTTGCTCCCTTTTGCCTCACACAACAGCTTTTATTGCATATGTAAGAAGAGATTTGAACACATGGACATCTGAAACATCTTGAAGCAGAGATTCTTTATTCCACAGGCATCCGGTCCCTACAAACACGAAGGGAAATTAAGCCTTCACAAGGAACACCCAAAATTTAAACTGAATTAAGCCTGCGATTTATATCTGGCTGCATAAATCTTTTGTCTGTCTGATCCTTCACTTCATGAAGCCACCTTCCTCAAAGGCAAGCTTTTCTCCAGAGAGGATCCACTCAAGCACTCCAGCTGCCTTGCTTTGGTGCACTCCTTCACGAGGAGCTTTTCCAGTGAGAGATCCCAAGTAAGTGCAATGAAATGCCAAGAGATTCAAGAAATACTTCCACAACTGTGGAACAAAGGCTTCTTCACTCAATGCTGTAAGATTATTGTTTCCCGTTAGCCTCACATAATGGGTTTTTATTGCTGAATTGAAAGATGTCAAAACATAGGACAATCCCAGGAACTCTTTTCTCAGGTTAGCCAATAAAATGGCTGTTTCATTCAATGTGTGAAAATTAACTATACGTTTTGCTATCAAAGGTCAAGGACAGTAGAGCAGAGAAACATCTTTGAAATCAATGCCTCAAAGATGCAGACTTTTGGTCTCCAGCATATTTTTTCTAGATTTTGTACCTGCTTGAAAACTGTCATATCTCTAAGGTCATTGACCTGAATCATTAACTCATCTTTTTCCTCCTTGCACATGCTGGCTGACCGGAGTATTTCTAGCATTTTCTATTTAATTCTGTTATATCAAATACACTTCCATTCCCTTCAAAACTAGGTAATGTTTTAGAGATAATGTAACTGGAAAATAATAAAAAGTACACTAATCCTAAGCGTCCTCCTGGGTGCATGCAGAGTTTGGTCCCTTTTGCGATTCACTGTGTGGGCATTTTCAATGGATATGGCTAGTCCTTGGAGGGAAACCACCAGCCAATAAGCTCAACCCAATTGGGTACAAGTTAAGGTGAATAAAATAAAACTGTTCCAAAAAGGTTTCAGTCTGGAAGCGTAAATGTGAGAGAGATCCACTGTAATCCAAACAACTAACCCTTCCTGTATAGACCAAACCAACCATCCATAGGACAGCATGATGGCTCATTGGTTAGCATTGTTGCCTCCCAGCGCCAGAGACCCAGGTTTGATTCCACCCTCGTGCAACTATTTGTGGGGAGTTTGCACATTCTCCCCATGTCTGTGTGTTTTTCCTCCTGATGCTCCAGTTTCCTCCCACTGTCAAAAGATGCACAGATTCGGTGCATTGGCCATGGTTTTGATTTGCTTTGATTAAATAACAAAGTGCATGGCTAGGTGGATTAGCCATGGGAAATGCAAGGTTATAGGGATAGGGTAGGGGAGTGGGATGGTCGGTATGGGCTGAATGGCCTGCTTCCATACTGCAGGGATTCTATGATCCAATCCATCAAACACTGATCAAATAGCAATGCACTCTTCAGACATATCCACCCACCTCGTACTGAGTGGCTGAACACGGCTTCCCCAACATTCCTTGCCAGCCCCAGTTAACCTGCAGCACTGGAGAGAACTTCAGATTTACAAATATTGGTTGGATTTTTTGACAAGCTTGTTTAAATGGGAATAAATAACATAATCAACCTAAAAATTAGAATACCTAAGTTAATTCTGATATTTAGCAGCTTTTATAATGAAATGCTCCATTTCTTATCAAAGTCGCAACGCTATCCTACCAAAACTAACCGGTAAGCCAATATTTAAAACAGGATGTACAAGTCAGACAGGTATATCTGTCTTTATTTAACACTTGATAGCACTTGGGGGGCATTCCTGTGAAGACAATTTTTGGCTGCTATATGTGAAGCTCTACATATCTGATGTAAACACACAATTGCTGGAACCTAAACCTGTTGAAGCACCCCAATAAAGATGATTAAATAACAAAGTCACAGCTTTGAATACTTTTCTCACCTTTATTGAGGACCAAGACAACAATTCAAGGCCCTTCGCTATTCATCAGTTTGAAGGAGATGTCTGATTTACAGTATCAACACATGAATGTTATAGAGCATGGTAGAGACATAGCAAATAAGCAAAATCATTTCTAACACATAATTTCTTAATTAAGCCTACAAAATGCTATGGCAGGCAACTGCAGTATTAGTGCAAATAGTTAATGGTTTTCATTTTCTGGCAGATTATTGCTTAATGCAGAAGCTGAAAGTAATGGTGGTTGTGCTATGGGGTAATCAGTGCAGGTTTACTTTCCAAATCCCCATCTGGTGGGAACTCTTAATTCCAATTATGCTGTATCCCAACAGCATGGGGGTGGGGGTGGTGGTGGTGGGGGGGGAGGGGGGGGGGGGCGCGTGGGTGGTGGTGCTGCTGCTGGAATGTGAAAAGGAGGTTATGGGAAAGATGGACGGGGAGAAAAAACAGAAACTGAAGTTAAAACATTACTGGACTCAATGTGGTTAAACAACAGCACTTGCAAAGAACCAAAAGATAGATGCTCTTTACTGTCTGTGCTTTCAGACAAACTGCAAAGGACAACCAACACAGAATTTAAAGTCAAAGCAAATGTTGTAATTTGTGCAAACTATCTTCAGTGTTTTTCTTAGATAATTTTCAGCATTTTTCACTTTTCTGCCTTATTGATCCAGACCAAAGATACATACTTTAAAATTTGTTGTACTATTTTATAGATCTCAGGAAGATACTGTGGCTGTTAGACCGCTAGAAGACATCAAGACAGTCAAGTATAAGAAGTCTTCATAGAATCAACAAGCTGCATCTGATGATGTCCATCTGCAACAACTTGAAATGGTCATTATCTGCAGGTAGCCCAAGCACAGGCCCCTGCGCAAGCGAGTTCTTTCTGGTCATTTAGAGATAAGCCAGAACTCAATGAGTGTCATTTTCAAAGTCACACAAGCAATTAATCTACATCAAGATATGCTTGACCATATACACATAGGTCGCGTGCTCAGAGGAAGAAAAAGGAGATTGGCACCTATATCCATCCTTTCAAGTTTCACAACATCTTTCCCATAGCTGGGACAGCAGAACTGAATGCAGTATTCCAAAAGTGGCCTAACCCCATGTCCTGTACAGCTGCAACATGACCTCCCAATTCCCAATCTCAATCCACTGACCAATAAGGGAAAGCATACCAAACACCTTCTTCACTATCCTATCTACACGTGACTCCACTTTCACGGACCTATGAACCTGCACTCCGAAGTCTCTTTGTTCAGCAACACTCCTCACCACCTTACCATGAGGTGTATAAGTCCTGCCCTGATTTATCTTTCCAAAATGCGCGCCTCACACTTATCTAAATTAAACTCCATCTGCCACTCCTCAGCCAATTTGACAATCTGATCAAGATCCATAGTACTTAGACGTTTCTCCCAGACGGGCATATGCCTTAAGAGAGAAAAATAAATGCGTGTTCCAGGCACCCCAAGTGACATACTTTGGCCACAGACTCAAAAATACCGTGTTACATCCTTTGGAAGATAAAGTGAGGGTGGCTAAAGGTGCTCTGGCTCCCATTTCTGTACTGTAGCTTTGGTCTTTCCTGCGGCTGGTGAAATATGGAAAGTTTGTACAGAACCTGGCCGCTATTCTGGCTTCTTTGCATCTACTTTTTAAAACAAAAGCCTTAGCAATGGTCATGTAGCCAAGCCATAGCTGTTTCTTTACTTCCCTGAAAGCTATCACCCTCTGAAGTGTTAGCACACTGTGATCCCAAACAAGGTCTGGTACTAACAGGTGATGCCTCCCCGTATGGTGTCAGGATGGCATTAGCTCATACGTGCCCCAATGGAGAGGAATGCCCATCAGTGTATACTTCCCAGACTTCGGCGAGTGCAGACCGTAAATATGCTCAGGTAGAGAAAGAAGGTTTAGCAGTCATACTTGGAGTCAGGAAGTTTCACTGATACTTTTATGGACATAAATTTGTAATAATAACAGCCTATAAACTCCTGCTAGGTCTACTAAACAAAGACAAGGAAGTTCTGCCCTTGGCTTCAGGCTGAATTCAGCGATGGGCTCTCATATTAAGTGCATATAATTACAATTTGAAACAGTGTCCAGGAGGTCACGTAGCAAATGCGCACTGCACTGAGCTGCCTCTCACTGGCAGATACACGACCAGTTATAACACCATTGAAAGAGCCCATAATGGTTTTAAATCTTCTAAACACCCTTCTATTCATAGCTGACAATGGTATCAGACTTTGGATGTGGAGAGATCCGGTCCTGGCAAAACTTAAACAACTAGGGGTGATGGGAAAAACCAAAAGGCTATCACAACTAGAATTGAAACCTTTTTGGACCCAGAGAGACGAGATCACAGTAGACGATGGCATATTATGGGGGTCAAGAGTGATTGTCCCAAGCAAAGGTCGCCACCAAATGCTGGCTGAACTCCATCAATGTCCTCCAGGGGTTTCTGAAATGAAGGTGTTGGCAAGTTACTATGTCTGGTGGCCAGGATTAGATGCAGACTTAGCCACATTGGTGGGGCAGTGCCAACAAGGATAAAAATTGCCACCAGCACCTTGCCCACATATGTGGAAAGGGTTGGGCAAACCCTGGACTCAGTTACACAATGACTACGCAGGTCCTTTCATGGGCTCAGTGTTCTTAGCCATTGTGGGCACTCAGTCAAAGTGGCAGGACATCCCTAAAGTTCATTTTTCAAACACTGGGATTATGACAGAAAAGCTGCTTGCAGGGGCCATCGTTTACCAACAAGGAATTTGCATACTTCCTAAAGTCAAATGGCACCTGACACATAAGGATAGCTCTATACTATCCATCATCAAATGGCCTAGGAGATAGAGTAGTCCAAACTTTTAAGGCAGGCTTAAAGAATCAGACTACAGCTTCACTAGACACTAAAATGCTCTGGTTCCTATTCTATTAAAGTCCACCCTGCATGCACCTACAGGGATAGCTCCAGCAGAGTTGCTAGTGGGGAGAATGCTCCACACCAGGGTTGAAGGGTTCGAGCTATAGTGAGAGGTTGAATAGGCTGGGCCTATTTGTCTGGAGCATCAGAAGCAGAGGGGTGACCTTTTCAAGGTTTATAAAATCATGAGAAATGTGGATAGGGTGAATAGCCAAAGTCTTTTCTTTGGGATATGGGAGTCCAAAATTAGAGGTTTATGGTGAGAGGGGAAAGATTGAAAAGGAACCTGAGGGGCAACTTTTTCACACAGAGGGTATTGTGTGCAATGAACGTGCAACCGGAGGAAGTAGTGGAGGCTGGTACAATAACAACATTTAAAAGGCATCTGGATGGGTAAAGTAACAGGTAGCGTATTGAGGTTTACAAAATCATGAGGGGGTTGGGTACGGTAAATAGATTAGGTCCCTTCCTCTGGCTGAGGAATCTACAACTAGAGGGCATAGGTTTGAGGTAAGGGGAAAATTGGAAAGGGACCTAAAAGGCAACTTTTCCACACGGAGGGTGGTGTGTGTATGGAATGAGCTGCTAGATGAAGTAGTGGAGGCTAGTGTGATTACAACAATTAAAAGGCATCTGGATGGGTATATGAACAGGAAGAGTTTAGAGTGATACGGGCCAAATGCAGGTAAATGGAACTAGATTAATTTAGGATACCTGGTCAGCATGGACGAGTTGGACTGAAGAGTCTGTTTCTGTACTGTATATCTCTATGACTTTATGTCAGTTCTCTAATTCCTCCTTATTGATCCTCCCTACTAGTAGGATATCATCTAGATAAATGGCAACCTGGAGCAGACCTCGTAAAATGTTCTCCAGTGTTTACAAAAAATCGCACAGGCTGACGATACCCCAAATGGCAGTCTTTGTAGATTGGTACAAATCCTTACGGGTATTAACTGTAGCATAGTTCTGGAAATCCTCAACTAACCGCAGCTACAAATACACATGGCTCATGTCCAGCCTCATGAAGATAGCCTTCTTGCCAGTTTTGCATATAATTCTTCAATGCGAGGGACTGGGTATTTATTCAGTTGTGAAAAGTGTTTTACCTTATGTAGGCTTCCAAATATCTGCCTCAACAAGAACTTAGGCTAATGTATTTCAAAAAAAGTAAAACCACCCAAGCATGGTTTTGTCACCTCAAAACTAGGTTATTTCAATTAATTCCTCCTGGTCAGTCACCATGTTTCACCTCCGTAAATCTAACTTCATTCAAAACTATGCTGCTTGAATCCTGATTTGTTCCCAGTCAAGCAATGTCTCAAGTTAAAATGCTCATAAGTGTTACAATATCCGCCCCTGCAGTCCTATGACTCTGGGAGACCAGAGCATTTGTATAATTCGCCAATCCTTAATTGCCTTTTCCCCACCACTGGCAACTGTACCAACAGCAGTCTCAGCCCCAAACTCTGGAATTCTCTCCCCAAATTACTCCATCTTTCTGTTCTCTTTTGAGGAGCTCCTTAAAACAAAGCTCTGCGACAAAGTTCCATCCTAATATCATTTTCTATGGCTTATTTCAAGTTTTGCTTGCTTACACTCCTGTGTCCTGCCTTGGGACATTTTACTAAGTTCGAGATTGCAACTTTAAACCATGTTGATGTTGTTAGATTTGGCTTTGAGGCTCTGTGGCATACCAAGCAACTTCCAGCACTTCACTTCCATCAATGCCAATCGATGCATGTAGATAAGGCACATCAGAAAGTAGATGAGGAAGTCAGCTGTAATGGGATGTGGAAATTCTAGAGTACAGAAAACTAAGAAAAAAGACCCTGAAAACATTTAACCAATCTTGGACAAATGAAAATACCTCTGTATTTTGAAAGGTGAATTCAGCAAGGAAAATGTAAATGTGCTTTTACTGCTTGCTGAGACCAAAATATCTTTTATACTGTAAATCTAAACCTTTGCCATACAAGTTGCACTGTCATTTAGGGCTTCATGAAAGAAGCCCAGACAATGGCTGTTGCTGAAACTCATTTCTATTCCACTGCATAGGTGACAGCTCTAAAAGCAGTGCTTGTCCACATACACGATGTGAGAAAGACAGCATTATTATAATTCAGCAGAATTTAGTTTACATCCAATAACCTTTCATAATCCATCAGACATGCCTGAATGTATCTTGTCGTCAAAGATTAACATCGAGGAATTTAATTACAATTTCAGAAATCTTTTATGTACTCAAGGAGCTTAACATGGTACGAGGCTGGCTGTGCTGTATAATGGAACATTACTCTGTATCACAGCTGACAACAATAAGTACCCTCAAGTCAGATGAAATGCGTGGCCCCCAATATATTGTCTAAAGAACTTGAAGTGCCTCCGCATTAGTCTTGGAGAGTATATACACTGAATCTGTGCAGTTAATTCCATTTCCTACCAGTGGAAGCTTTGAAGTTTTCTTTTAAAAATAAGCAGATACAAAAATCCTTTCACAATTATTTATTTAATTAATACAAGCCTTTCCCTAGTCATCCCCTTATATCAGGCATCTATCCTCTCACATTCATTATCATAGAACATTTGATTATAAACAAAATTAAACCCTGTTATTATCTATCATCAAAGTTTGCCTGCAGCTGGCATTTCATTGAGAGAACACGGGTCGCTGCAGGCTTCTGCAATAGTGTTTTATGGGAGAGGTGTATTTAGCTGGAAATTATTCACTATTTCCAGATTACTAAGGATCTCCAAAGGTAGGACTTTTTAGTCTACTCTTCATGGAAGGTCTGGGAAGCTAACCATGTCTAAACATAGACCTAGTTGTATATGGGTCAGAAAAGTGTAATAAAGAAGGATTGAGGTAATGGCAAAATGCTTTGCCTTACAAAAGCCTTTCACTTCAAATAAGACTCGTACTTCTTGTCTCAGAGTCAAACAGTTCTGGGCCCTCCTCCAAAATATTCCAGCACAAATATCTAATTTGATACTTCAGCACAGCAGTGAGGGAGTTTTGCTATGACAGAGCTGTCATCTTTCAAACAAAATGTTAAACTGAGGCCCCACTTGCACTCTCAGATGGATGCGAAAGATCTCATAGCACTTTGTTGAAGAGGAGCAGGGGTTTTAACCCCATTGACTTGCACAATGTATACTCCAATGGTCCTGAAAATCAGATCATCTGACCATTATAATATTGCTGCTTTTGCATGTTTGCACTGTGCAACATAGTTACTGTGCTCAACACAAAAGCAGAACACTGGAGAAACACATCGGATCTGAGAGCATCTGTAGACAGAAAAACAAAGTTAATGTTTTGAGTCCAGCGAGCCTTTGTCAGAACTGAAAACTGTGGTAAGGTGGAACATATGCTGATTACCAGGTGGGATTGGGGAGAATACAGTACATGGAGACAGTTCCGAGAGGGAGATAAACAAACAAAGAGATTGCTCATGGTAAACAGAGTGTGGTAAAAGTTAGGTGGGGTGCTAACGAGAAATGTAAATCATTTAGCAGTGATGGGAGCAATCTAAACATGACGGAACAAACAAGGGAGATGATGCTTATGTTCTGAAATTGTTAAAATCAACGTTGAGTCCTTAAGGTTGTAAGGTACCTCGGCAGACTTTGAGCTGTTGTTTCCCACAGCCTGCAGGAGCACTGCAGTTGCCTGAGACGTTGACGTGCAGGCAGTTGGAAGCTTGGTGTCATTTTTATGGACAGAGTCCAAGTTTTCAACGGAACAGTTGCCCAGTTTGTGTTTAGTCTCCCCAATATCCTGTGTTTCCTCCATATAACATTAACTACCCTGCAAAATTGGTCATAAGGCACTTCTGGATTTCTTGAATGGCATTTCAGAAGTGAAAGTCCAACAACAAGCATTATCCAGAAGTCTCATTATCCCAGTACTCGGAGCTCAGTAAGGTAAAACTGCCAAAAGAAAAAGCAATTCTGTACTCTGCAGCAATGGGAAATTATTCAATACATTTGTGTAAAAACATTTTTGTTAACTGATCAATACATTTTTGTTTAAGCTGCCATTATAACAAGCTCCATTTATTTGTAATCAATGAGCAATCCTCCAAAGAAATTCACACCATTAGCTCAAACCTTGGCTTCAGGTAGATTTTAAATACTTAAATAGCCTTGACCATAGCCAGGATCACCCCGACACTGATTTTAACCTCTTCATCTTTAGTTTCTAGTAACTGTCACTACATCCTTAGCCACAATGTTATCCTTAGTGAAGATATAGCTTAGAACTCTCTTCACTTAGACCAGTCTTCACTTCTTCAAAAACTTTTCCAGATTGCTTAGAAGTTCAGATGAAGCCTTGTCTAGCATATTTAATAGGTCATCCAGTACCGATATTGAAATGAATATTAATTTACAGTGGTAAACATATGTAGCACAAGGAAAGCCATTAGACATGGATCAGATAACTTTTTGCCTTTTACAGCAACCATACATTTCTCAAGAATCACAAGCAAAGCCCTACTTCTAAAAGTCCACTTTTAAAAATATTTTCTGTGGAAAATCTTGATTTCATAATTCTGTAACTCATGATTATAAATATATAAAGCCCATTTTAGTACTGCAGCCAAAATGCAATACTTAGACTCAGAGGTAGTACAGATCTAGAGATTTTACAAAACTGTAAAAGGCTCTTCAGCCCATCATGTCCACACAAAAATTAAGCATCTATCTATTCTAATCCCATTTTCCAGCACTTGGCCTGTAGCCTTGGATTCAGTAGTATTTTGTGATCACCTAAATATTTTTTAAATGTCTTGAGGGCTCTGCCTCTACCACCCTTTTAGGCAGTAAGTTCCGGATATCGACAGGCTTCTGTATGAAAAATGTTTTCCTCAACTCCCCTGTAAACCTTTTGCTCCTTGTCTTAAAACTGTGCTATTTGGTTATTGACATCGCTAACAAATGGCAAGGTTTCCCCCTCCCTATCCTAACTATGCCCCTTAGAACTCTGCACACCTCAATCAGGTCCTGCCTCAGTCTTCGCAGCCTATCTAGTCTCTCTTCAAAGCTGAATTATTCCAGTCCAGGCAACATCCTGCTGAATCTCCACTGCACTCTCTGTAGTGCAATCACATCCTTTCTATAATGTGGTGACTAGGCTGCACACCATACCCCAGCTATGGCCTAGCTAACACTACCTCCTTAACAGTAGCAGGAAAGTGGCATTGAATAGATTTGCCATGATTACATCAAATGACAGACCAAGGACTGGGGCAGTATGGTCTACTGTTGTAATGTGTTCCTCAATCAGGGAGATCACAAGCAATACAGTAGCAGTTTTTTGGGAGCATTTTATGCTCTTGCCTGCATCAGATTTGGAGAAGGGGCAGGAACTTAATCAGCATGGATGTTGATGGGAAGACCTGAGGATGGCATTCCTGCCCCACCACCAACTGAGACTCTAAGTAGGTAACTTAGGCCCTCTTCCCATCACTGCCGATATTGCTCCAGCAGTAGGCATGATAATGAAAACTGTTCAGGTTGCCCCTTTTGGATTTATAATACTGATTGAGGGACCCAGTATGTGAAGTACACAAGAAACAGCAGCAGCTTAATACGTCATTTAATATAATCATGGTTGATCTAAGGCTTCAACTCTACCTTTCTGCCCACTCCCCTCATTTTTCTCTCAATTGAAAAACTAAAAACCTGTCTATCACAACCGTTAATGTAATCAACAATAGAGCATCCACAACTCTGAAGAAAATCATTTCAAAGACTGACAACCCTCTGAGTGGTAATTTTTCCCCACCTCAATCGTAAGTGATTGACTCCTTATCCCAAGTCTACATTTAAATAGGTCTAAGGTTCAAATAAAAATAAGAGTCCAGAATATAGTTCATTAAAGTTTGTCTGGGGAGCTCAGGCCTTTGATTTGCAAATTGTGCTCAATGTGGGAATTCCTAGACACTCCTGGTGGCCTCTGGATGACCACATGTGCTCATGGTGCTTCCGTCTTGAGGATGTTGAGCTCTGGGCTTTGGAACTTGAACAGCAGCAGACGATGTTATGATGCATTTGCGAGGCCAAGAGAGTTGTGAGTAACACGCTTCAGGACATGATCTCCTCTAACGGAAATACAAGGGAACAGGCAACCACCAGACAGAAGAGGAGGCCAGGCAGGCTGGTATTAAGGGAAATCCCCAAAAATGCTGAAAATAGGAAAAAGGCTTTGAAAATGGTGAGAGTAATGGTTCCCCCATAGAGGTCTGGCAAGCTGTTCAGGGTGGCTTGGAAGAAATATGGAAGGGCAACAGTGGTAGGGGATTTGTAAGAGATGGGATTGGACAAGTGTTTCCACAGCTGTCTCCAGGATGATATGTTGCCTCCCTGGGTCAAGGATGTCATGGAACGCCAGTAAGGATTCTGAAGGCAAACTACCAGAGGTCATGGTCCATGTTGGGACCAATGACATATGAAGAAAGAGGAAATGAGACCCTGCAAGCAGACTTTGAGGAGTTGAAAGGAAATTGAAAAGCAGGCTTTAAAGGTAGTAATGTTCAGATTACTCCCATGCAGAATGTTAAGAATAGAAGTATACAGCAGATGAAAAAATAGCTCAAGAGATGGTGAAGGAAGGAGGGCTTTAGATTTTGAAGTATTGGGGCCATTTCTGCAAGTGCTGGGACCTGTGGAAAGCGAATGGGTTAAACCTAAACAGGACCAGGACCAACAGCCTCACAAGGATGTATGTTAGTGCAGATTTAAACTATCTTGGCAGGAGAATGGGATTCTGACAAGTAATTCAGAAGGGAGAGAAGCTGTCGTGGAATTAGAAGTTAAACGTGAGCAAGTGAGTCTGGGAGGCAGGGGAAACATACACTAGAGAAGAATAAGTGTGCATAGCAAGGTTAAATAGAATATATGTTAGTGCAAGGTTCCAGAGGAATAAGATAGATGAGCTGCAGCATAGTTAGGCACAAGGGAGTATGATATCATAACTATGACTGAGAATTGGTTGAAAGGTTGGCAGCTTAATAGTCCTGTTTATAGGGTATTCAGATAAGATAGGCAGGGGAATAGAAGTGGGATCACAACGTTAATCAAGGAATTAATTATAGCAGCGAGGACGGATGGTATCTTGAAAAGATCATCAAATAAAGGCTAGCTGCAGAAGTTAAAACCACAAAAGGGATGAACATATGGTTGGCTATGCACTACAGGCCCCCAAACAGTCAGATGAAAGATAGAGGATCAAATATGTAATAAAATTTCAGAGTAGTGTAAGAATGAGGCAGCAACGATGGTAATGGATTTTTACTAACCAAATATTAATAGGGATAGTTTTAGTGTAGAAGGTAGGGAGGGAACAGATTCTTAAATTTTATCCAAAATAATTCTTTTAACCAGCAGAGAATCACAGAATCCCTACAGTGTGGAAACAGGCCCTTCGGCCCAGCAACCCTCCAAAGAGCACCCCACCCAGATGCATCCCTCATCCCTCCACTCAACTCCCCACAGCAACCCCCCACCCCCCTGCAACACTGCATTTCCCATGGATAATACACCTAAACCTACACATCCCTGAATATTGTGGGCAATTTAGCATGGCCAATCCACCTAGTCTACACGTCTTTGGAAACCGGAGCACCCAGTGGAAACTCACACAGACACTGGGAGAATGTGTAAAGTCCACACAGTCACTCGAGGATGGTTCCTTGGCGTTGTGAGGAAGTGGCGCTAACCACTGAGCCACTGTTCTGTCCCAAGAAATGAGGGCTCGTCTGGAATTTGAACCCAGAACCTCTCGGATTTTTACAGGGCAGGACGCCCTAAGCGAGAATCATACCCCTAGACCAACGAGCCTTCACCTGAAACAAAATATGTATAAACATACATAAAGCTCAGCCAAGAAAAGGCAGCTATAGACCTATCAATACAAGTCTGGGCAGGTAGAAGACATATCACTGGGGAGAGTTTTGAAGATAGTGACCATAAGTCCAATGGATTTAGGGTAGTTACAGGAAAGATTAAGAATGGGTCCAGAATAAAAAAGCAAAGATAGCGAAAGGTTAATTTTATTGAAATAACATGTGATTTGGTCCAAATGGACTAGGAACATTCACTTTCAGATAAAACTGTACCAGAGCAGTGGATCACATTCAAGAAAATTATAGCAAATGTAGAGGGCAAATATGTTTCCTGTAAAGACCATGGCTGAGATTATAGGCAGTATGGTTAGTAAGTTTACAGATGACACCAAAATTGGTGGTATAGTGGACAGTGAAGGTGGTTATCTCAGAGTACAACAAGATCTGATCAGATAGGCCACTGGGCTGAGGACTGGCAGATTTAGATAAACACAAGGTGTATTTTGACAAGGCAAACCAGGATAGGACTTATACAGTTAATGGTAGGGCCCTGGGGAGTGGCGCCAAACAAAAAGTCCTAGGGATGTAGGTTTACAATTCCTTGAAAGCGAAGTCACAGATAGACAGGGTGCTTTCATATGTCACAGCACTGAGTATAGAAGTTGGGATGTTATGTTGTGACTGTACAAGACATTGGTGATGGTCACTTTTAGAATACTGTGTTCAATTGTGGTCTCCCTGCTACAGGAAAGATGTTGTAAAACTTGAAAGAGTACAGAAGAATTTACAAGAATGTTGCCAGGGCTGGAGAGTTTGAGTTATAAGGAGAGGCTGTGTAGGCTGGGGCTAATTTCCCTGGAGCATCAGAGCCTGAGGGGGACCTTATAAAGGCCTATAAAATAATGTAGGGCACTGACAAGGTGAGTAGCCAAGGTTTTGTCACCGAAAGGTAGGGGAGTCAAAACCAGAGGGCACAGGTTTAAGGTGAGAGGGGCAAGATTTAAAAGGGCCCTGAAAAACAAATAGTTCACACAGATGGTAGCACATGTATGGAATGAGCTGCCACAGGAAGTAGAGGCAGTTACAATTACAACATTTCAAAGACATTCGGACAGGTACATGAATTGGAAAGGTTTCGAGGGATACAGGCCAAGCGCAGGCGAATGGGACTAATGCGGTTTAGGAAACCTGGTTAGAGTGGACAAGTTGACCAAAGGGTTTGTTTCCATGCTATATGACCCTATGACAGTGAAATATTAGAAGAAATTAATGGACAGGTCGGAGGCATTAGCAAGTTTAATGGACTTAAAAGTGGATACATCCGCAGGCCAGGATGTGATGTACTCCAGGTTATTGCAGGAGGCAAGGGAGGAGCTATCAGAGGCCCTGGCACTAATTTTCAAATCCCTTCTGCCCACAGGTGAGGTGTCACAGGGCTGGAGGTCAGCTAAAGCTGCTCCATTATTAAAAAGGGAGGAAGAGATAGACTAGGAAATTATACACCAGTCAATCTGACCTTGGCAGTGGGAAGAATCTGAGGGACAAATACATCTGCACTTGGAGAGATACAAATTAATCAGGGAGATTCAGTATTGATTTGTTAAGGTAAGGTTGCGAAGAAAATTTGATTGAATTTTTCTTGGCATACAGATGCACAGATTCCTGAAGGTAGCAAGTTGGCCAGGTGCAGTGGCTAATTTTTCTTCTTTTTTGTTGATGGAACGTGGGCATTACTGCCTGGGCCAGCATTTAGTTCCCATCCCTAATGCCCTTGAATGGAATGGCTTGCTAGGCTATTTCTGAGGGCAATTAAGAGTGAACGACATTGCTCTGCATAAGGTCACATGGGGGCCAGGTCAAGTAAGGATGGCAGATACCCTTGCGGAACAGGCATCAGTGAACCAGGTGAGTATTTATGACAATCAAAAGTGGTTATCATTAGACGAGCTGCTTTTTTTGTTTAAATTCCAGATCTTTTAAAAATTGAATTTGAACTGTGTTTGAATTGGGGTTGCCACAGCCTCCAGGGCTATGGAACAAGCAGAAGAAATTGGGATTAGTGTAGTCATGTCCTTATAGACATTCACTTAATATTTCTTTTGTGTGCGTGTGACTGAGGCTACGCCAGTCAGCAAGTGTTGAACTTGCTGGTGACTGAGTGAACGCACAGCTTAAAGGGAATGTTCCTCCTGATTCCTTGCAAGGCCCATTAATGACCTCCCAATTCTGAGTGGCTCAAAAACATGATAAGTTTTCTCAGGAAGAGAAGACGTGATTTCCGGTTATCAGCCAAGATTTCCATCGCCCCCGTGAAATTACCTCATCATCTCCAGCCCGCTCTGTCAGTTCTATGCCAATAATAATTGGTTTCCTGCCTTTCCTGGGTCAGTATCTCAGTCTGAACCAGAATATTTGCGAACTCAGAGCACAGTTTGACAATGAATTGAGTTTACAGACCAATATTCTCTCTGTCTGTAAAACCACATTTTTCCATGTTAGTGACATGACCCATTTCTGGCTTAATTAATCTATCTGCTGTTGAAATCCTCGTCCATGCTTTCATCTCCTAGAGACTTGATTATTCCATCACTCTCTCAAACGGCCTTCCGGAGCCTGTAATTTTAAGTCCGTCCAAAACCTTGCTGACAATAGCCTACCCGCCCAGTTCCTACTTCATTACCACTGTTCATGCTGATCTACACTGGCTCCTAGTCAACCTTCAAATTTAAAATGCACAGTCTGGATCTAACCTTTTGTGCATTCCCTCCCTTTGCCTCCCACTATTGGCAGTCATCTCGACCACAGAGTTTGGATATTTTTTGCCTCTCCATCTCTTTGCTTCTCCATAAAATCTACCTTTCTATCAAGCTTTTGGTCATACATCTTAACATCGCCTGTTTTGGCTAAAATCCAAGCTTTATCTGTTTACACATCAGTGAAGTATCTTGCAATTTTTTCTCAATAATAAAGATTCTTTGTAAGTATAGCTTGTTATTGTTGCACCCTCTTTTACAAGTATGATTTTCTTCCCCCATTTCAAATCTATCCCTTTTTTTCTCTGAAGGTACTGGCTCATGCTGGGGAATAATTCTAGCAAATGTTTGATTCCTCACTTAATTGGTTATTCTTTGTTACAGCCTAAAAACATATTAGCTAGCAATTCAACTGCAGTGTGTACCACAGATAAGTTTAATCACTCCTTTTGCCAACATTCAAACTGATACACTTTCCAGTAAAGGTCATTGGAGAGTAATCATTATCACAGAATGATACAGTCATAGAGAGGCTATTTGGCCCATTGTGCACATGCCAGGATCTTGGTTCCTGTCTTATTGTGGCTTAGAAACACTAAGTCTTCTTACAATGTTCCAAAGACAGCCCAATATTAGATCAGATTACTGAACAAAGAACTTTTGACCAGGTTTATGTTTTGACCAAGTCTCTCTGTCTCTTCCTTCTCATAAAGGGCTCCTTTATCTCCATTGCATATTCCATGAAAGAACAACAGACAGCAGTAGAGTAAGTGACACAAATCTGGCACTCTGTAAAACAGGAATGAATTGCTTGCTCATTTTTTTATTCACTCGTGGGACATGGGTGTTGCTGGCTGGCCAGCATTTATTGCCTGTCCCTAAACACCATTGAGAAAGTGGTGGTGAGCTGCCTTCTTGAACTGCTACAGTCATGTGTTGTAGGTTGACCTTTTTCAATAGAGTGTTTGAAATTTCAGGAATTAAAAGGTTAAACAAATTCAAATTAACTTGTAGGAAAAGACTTCCATGTTTGGTGATTTAGGAAGAAAACAAAGCTAGCTGCAGAAATGTTGACAGGTAGAGCAGCAATACTGTGAAAACCAGTCATTACCTCAAACCCCCCTCTTCATCCATCCCATTGTACAGATTTCAAAGGCCTTGTAACAGCACTAATTGCTGCTTTCTGGAATGTGGTATTCAGTTTCATTTTGTTTATCCGAACAAATCTTTGACAATAAATGTATTAAAATCGGAGTTCAGCTGCATCCATTTTACTCCTCATTTAGGGATCAGTCTCACAGGTTTCTAGTTTTGTTAATTGCATAGGTTTGTGCAGGCATCTCATTACACCTGGACTGGTGTGATTGAGATAACCCCACCCTGTTAAACAGCAGGGCTCAGGCTAATCTGGGATCACATGCAAAGATGGATACCTTCTTCAGGAGAAGGTGGCAGAAGTTTGAGGAAGGGGGGGAAATTGAGCAGAGGCTACAGGATTGAGAATGCATATTAAAAGAACAGCAGAGTGGGAAGTGCAGGAACAGATGGGGAAAGAGAATGGGAAATGTAACAGCAGTCATGGGAATGAGAGTGGGAACAGAAAAAGCAACCCTGGGAATTAAGTAGGCAAATCTTGGACATATCATGGAAAATAAAAATAATTAAATGGTCACAGAGGCAGTGATGTGTATGCTACATAGTTGAACAAAAATCACTGTCTTTCACTGAATATATCAATGATCGGGTCTGGAATACATTGGTTTCAAAGCGAACTCAGTCTACTTCCCACAGTACACATACTGTGTATTAAGTGCCCAAATAAAAATCATGAATAAAAGCAGGTGGTCTGTTGGCACTAGCTGATCAAAAAAATTATTACTACATTGCAAGAGCTTCTATGGTTCTATAGTCCTTTGTTGGATGTAAACAACTTCAGGTGATCCCGAGGTCATAGGTCATAGAACATAGAACAACACAGCGCAGAACAGGCCCTTCGGCCCTCAATGTTGCGCCGACCTGTGAACTAATCTAAGCCCATTCCCCTACACTATCCCATCATCATCCATATGCTTATTCAAGGGCTGTTTAAATGCCCCTCATGTGGCTGAGTTAACTACATTGGCAGGCAGGGCATTCCACCCCCTTACCACTCTCTGAGTAAAGAACCTGCCTCTGACATCTGTCTTAAATCCATCACCCCTCAATTTGTAGCTGTGCCCCCTTGTACAAGCTGAAGTCATCATCCTCGGAAAAAGACTCTCACTGTCCACCCCATCTAATCCACTGATCATCTTGTACGTCTGTTAAATCCTCTCTTAGCCTCCTTCTCTCCAATGAGAACAGACCCAAGTCCCTCAGCCTTTCTTCATAAGACCTTCGCTCCAGACCAGGCAACATCCTGGTAAATCTCCTCTGCACCTTTTCCAACGATTCCACATCCTTCCTGTAATGGAGCAACCACGCAATATTCAAAGTGAGGCCATGAAATGTGCTGCATCAGTGCAAGACTTTGTTTTTGGATATTATCTAATCAACCTGTTCGGAGGTGTTACTAAACACTTCTCGAGCAAGTGGGAGTTGAACCTGATTCTCCTAGCTCAGAGGTTGGTACACTACCACTGCTCCACATGATCCTCACAAGACTCGCTCAGACTTTTTTTTTGGAAGATGAGCACAATCTTATTTGCATCTGTGTGAAAAGGGTTCCAAGCCAGTTGGTGGGATAGAAACCAAGACATCTTTGTATGCAGACTGAGTTTTACTACCTGCTTTATTACAATTCTTTCCACACCCCAATCCCATCTGGAGCCCCTTTCTATCTACCAGTCAATCAGTTAATCCCAATCACTTGATTAAGTATTCCCTATATTTATAGATTCCCTGTCTCTTGAAATCAAAACTTTGAGGACACACAAATACTAAAGCCACCCCTGCATCATTCAACCTATAAATACATCTGTTTTGAGTTATTTGGCTTTCCTTGAATTTCACCTGCTTCATCTGTGGTTTCAAAAATGTTTTTCTTTGAAACTGCTCACTTTGCAAAAATGTTGTTTTAATATCAACTGACTTATATTCCCAGGAAATGTTGTCAAAAGAGCAAAGATGATTTTCAAGATCACATTCCTTGCAGAAGAGGAATCCATGCTGACATCTTATACGTTATACATCCCATCACTTTTTCTGTGCATAACCACGTAAGAAAAGATGCTGTCCTGATTTGATACCTCAATATACACCAATAGCTACTCAAGGGAAATTTGCTTTGCAGATTGACGAGTGACTGATATCAGCAGACACTGCCAGCTGCTAGCTAATATTGAATATGTTGATGGGAATTCCATTCAGGAGAATCTTCTCTTTTAAATGTCAGAAATAGTTGATTCAAGTAGATATTGAAAATGTGTCTGAGCTCAGAATTGAGGATAGTGTATTATTTCTGGTGGATTTGAAACATTAATATTTTTGATCCTGTTTTAGCACAATACTGCAAACTTCTCCAATAAGGTCATAACAATAGTTAAAGTCAAGTAAATGTGGCATTTATGTGCAACCGTTCAGCTGAAAAAGTAAACAACCTCTGGAATTATTTGGCTCATTGAAGTGTACCTGGATACTGAAAAGATTGGGAACCACTGGTTTACACCAAATTCTCTCCAGCTCCCTGAGTGTTTATGTTTGGCATCCTTTATCATCATGTATCACAATTTGTTTGTAGCCACTAAAACTTCTCGATCACAAAGTCTTCTAATTTTTATGGTATTCTTGTCAAACTAGAACCTCTATTCAAACTCCTATCTCATTCTAGACTACTACTACAGGATGGCCTCATGATCAGAATTCCTTGCACGAGTTTGTTATTTTTTCCTGGGGGCATATTAACTTTGAAATTCACTTTCACAACTCCTAGCCTTCCATGTCTTTAGCTTACATTTTCCAATGCATGGATCTAATTTCCTGTCCTGCATCTTTCGCATTTAGGCAATGTTTGTATCTGCCAGTGATTTTCCCTATTCTCCTATAATGGCGGTGTTCTTCCATTCACTGACCGCGCACCCCACCCCCCTCCTCTGGCATATGAGATGAAAGACAGTAACCTATTATTTGGAAATTTAGGTTGTGAAGTGGAAGAGAAATAGATTTTTGCTTTCAGATTTGTGAAGGTCTCTTTTTCTCCCCCCAACAGGTCCGAAAGTCATTTTAAACAGTTAACCGAAATGGCATTTCCAAGAAACCATGTGATTTTAGCTAAATGATGAGCAAGCCACCTGGAAAGATAATTGCTTAGATATTTGTTGATTTGTGTTTTACAATCCAGTGAAACAGGGGGTGGGAGAGGGCTGGTTTTTGATGAGACAAATCTTTACCATTTGGATATAGAAACCAAAATCCCTTTGTGGTAGAAAGGGCCATGATTGCAGGAGAGGCCTTGCACCAGTATCCCTGTGACAGCAAGACCTCAAAACCTGATGGAGTCAGTGGGCTGCAAATGTTCATTCAGGGGGAGGAGATCTATTAAGCAAAGGTGCTTTTCCAGTCAGTGGAAAAAAAGGTCAGGGCAAAGCAACTTAGGGCTGCGCCCCAGATAAGAAGAAAACTCCAGAAGCAGAAGGCTGTGGAGCAGTAAGACAGGAAGGCATCTTCCAAGGCTGTCGAGCACATGAATTTAAGGAACTCGTGCCCAGTAGTAATAATGTGCTAAGTTAGCAGCATATTCATAGGTCTCCAGGAGAGACAAGACATCAAGAGGATAGCACCAAGTAAATGGGCAAAAATTTGCTGGAAAGTAAACTGATTATAGCTGTGACAGCCGAACAAGGAACTTTAGTATGGAGATAGTGGTGACCCTTCACCTGAGGTTTGGGCGTCTCTAAGGTTATTGTTGGACACAAAGGGGTGAATCCTTTTTCTGATATTTGAAACGTGCTTGGTCCAAAATAGAGTAATATAGTTTATGCATTTCTTGCCAAACAGACTTTGATATTATTTTGCTAAAAATACATCACCAACACAGGAAATGACATCACCAACCCAAGGAAACCTAACCAGATAAATAGAAAGCGGGACATAACACCAGCGCTTCGTCGGAGGCTCACTGATGATGTTACCTAGAATGGTGACGAAACGTCTGAAAACGAACCTTCCAGCTCAGCGAGCAAACTCACATCCAGAACCTCAACCTGAGCTACAAATCTTCTCAAAACTCGCTAACATTTAACAGCTTCTTATAAATATCCTTACTTATTGACATCCATGATAAACAAAGAAAGCTTATGGTCTATTAAGCCAAGTCTCAGTCTGCTGTCTGATTTTAAGGATTGCCATTAGAAAGATCATGGCGAATATTGACAGTGAGAAATTCCATGGTTGTAATGTCATTGAATAAAACAGGGAGATAGTTAAGTTGTTTGAAATGGTCATTGCCTGGCACTTGAGTGGTTCTACTTAATATCAAATTCTTGTAATAAATTTTAATTAGCACCTTTACCTCCCTGTTCTCCCAATCTCAATACAGATGTATTACAAGTTCAAAGATCACCCACTGAATATTCATACCTTATATTTGTATTTGGTTTCATTTTGACCATAATTATTTGAACAAGGGAGATAATTCAGACAAGCAGTGATTAGTCAGTTTGATGAATATCTATAAGGGCACATTATGAATATTTAGATACAGTCTGAGGCAGTGAGGCACAACAAGTGAAGGCTGGTGTAGGCTATGAACAAAACAAAGCTCAATCTGTTGTCAATTCAAAATAAATATGCTCATTAAGAATGATGTGTGACTGAAACCATGCTTAAGGGTCATCAAAGTTCTGAGCAGGCATTAGGCAAATCTTAAAATAAAATAAAACAAAACACTAAAATAAAACAAAACTCTGAAGAAGTGTAACCAGACTCAAAACATTAAATCTGCTTTCTTCCCAAGGATGCTGCCAGACCTGCTGAGTTACTCCAGCAACTTTGGCTTTTGATGAGACAAATCTTTACCGTTTGGATATAGAAACAAAAATCCCTTTGTGGTAGAAATTGTAGTGGCCATGATTGCAGGAGAGGCCTTGCACCAGTATCCCTGTGACAGCAAGACCTCAAAACCTGATGGAGTCAGTGGGCTGCAGTCCCATGCAAATGTTGACAATTAGGCGTATTTGTTTTCCAGAAGCTTCCTAGGGGGCATAGGCCTTCAGTTAATTGAGGGTGGAAACACTGACAGGTACCTCTTGTATTTGCCTCTGACCAACCTGAACCTGCCCCAAACTGCTGTGAGCCCTGTTCCACCTTCAGCCTCCATTGGACTTTGGGCCCTTGGTTATACTATGCAGCCGCTTGCTACATTTCCAGCTGCTGCCGACGAGCAGTGGAGAGCTGTCAGCCTTTTGACTTCCAGCACTGGGGTCCTAAATCCTAGGGTAGGTCTGACAGTAGCCACAAAATTGTGGATTCCCCCCACAGAACTAATGGGAGTTCTCTAATGGATCTCTGGGTGGTACACAAGACTGCTGTCAGGCTGACTAAATCTAGCCATTATGTAATTGCACATGACCGCAACTCATCAAAATGGCCCAAGAGCTATTCTCAAAATTAACTTTCATAAATAGGTTTCATTTCAGACAGTACTTCTTTCTTTTGTCAGCTTTATCTATAGCTCTTTTTAAAAAAAAACACAACTTGGAGGTTATGGAAGTTTTCAGAAAACTTCGGAGGTGCAGCTTTAACAAAGCATCTACTTGTTGCAGATAATATTTGGATTAGAGATACACCTATACTTTGACTGCAAAACTAATTACAGAGTAAGTTAGCATTTGTGTTTGAGTGGATTTACAGGGAAGCACATAACTACACAGTGAATTGGCTTACCCCTAATGACTGATGGAACACAGATGTGGAACATCAACTACTGCTCAACTCAGTTATCATTTCTCAGGTGAAAGCTTCAAAGTCAGTTTCAACAGGCTATTCCACTACAGGACCATCAAAACGAAGTTTCACCCTCTCCTTACCCATGCCCTAACATATATTTCTATCAGAAGCAGGTAGTCAGCAATCAGAAGTGAGATTCTTCACTGATTTCTTTCATGGTACAGGATTGTTGAGGCAAATTGAGTCGCAAAGGTGGAAATTTGGGACATTGGGTATAAAAGTCAGCAACAAAAGGCATGTTCCAACTGGAGAAAACTTTAGTTAGGCCACATTTGGAATACTGGGCGCAGTTCTGGTCGTCACACTATAGGAAGGATGTGGAGGCTTTGGAGAGGGTTTAAAAGAGGCTTTCCAGGGTGTCGCCTGGATTGGACTGCATTGGTGCTCAACTAACTCAGAAACAAAAAAAGCAAATTGGAGGGAACACTCAGCAGGTCTGTCAGCGTCTGTAGGAAGAAAGCACAGTTAACGTTTTGGGTTCAGTGACCCTTCTCCAGAACTGACCGACTCAGCATTGGCTGTTGATTGGATGTGGGACTTCCTCAGTTCATGAGATTCAGCTAGGTACAACAAATCAACTGCATCTGCCTTAAGTTCAGGATTATTTCTTCAAGTTCACAATTGTCAATTGATTAAACAGCTTTGCAAGAATAAGCTCCCTGCAAGACAAGTGGGTAAAGAACCAGCTCCACGTAACAATGTGCATACAAGGGTCAAAGTTCAATCCAAAAGGAACCATAACCAGCCAAAACAAAAACTTCAGGCAAGAGCAACAAGAAAACTAAGAAAAATGTGGACTGAACATACTAAAGGGCTAAAATGAACTTCTCTCTTTGCCCTGCCTATCCTGACATTGTTCACAAGCAGTGATTAATGATTATGAATATGCCCAGATAGAGACAATGCCACTACATTGCAAAAACCTTCGTCATCTATACTTCATCCAAACTACTGCAGTTTCTGTATAAATTGAAGGCAATGAGTGTTGGCTGTCTGTTCAAGCATAATCAATTGGCATTCATTTCTCAATACGTGTTATTGGATAGTCATTCAAGATGAAGATGCTTAAATACTTTTCTTCTCCTTAGCCTGGGGTCTCAAAGTTAATTATGGTGTGTACACCTCCGCTCTACCAGATATAAACTTTGTCAGCACAAATCATCATTTAAAGCCCAGCGTCTTTCAGTTATTTGTAGCTCAATGCCTTTGTCAAATCAGTAAAACCACATTGGCTTGAAAGGTAAATTGACAGAATATTAATCTGGAATGAGCAAAAAATATGAACACAATCCTATTCTTGTGCTTCCTGTTTAATTTGAATATATTAATGCCATAATTATTGCTCCTTTTCATTTAATTTCAGTGACTGGAAGACAGCGCGTGTAACACTGATTAGTAACATATGGAAATAAAATTTATTAAAGCTTTGGTCAGTGAAATGCAGTGCACTTATCCCAATCTTCCTAACATTTTTATAGCACTGTCCTCCACTAGTTACATCAAGGAAATTAAGGTTAAAATTCACAGCTGTGCACTGAAGACGAAAAACCAAATAATGCCCAATTGGAAAATCAGAAATATCATAAACCTGCTGTCGTAAAAAATCAAAGAATTTGATCCAGAGGTACCTGGTACTAAAAAAAGATCCCCCCCCCCCTCTCTCTCTCTCTCTCCGGATAGTGCAACAGTTCTAGCTTCAGCTACTTTGTTCAGATTATTGACAGTTTGAAGATAAAGATTACAAACTCCCCAGGCAGGGAACTGCAAAAAATAGATAGTTTGGAAAGAAAGATACTCATTTGGGCACTTACAACTCCACTGGAACAACCCAGTGACAGCTAAATTTCTCCATGTTCTACCCTGAAACTAGAAGGTCAAGTGGCAGGCAACTCAGGGTTGTTTTTGCAGACACAATGTGTTCTGTATAGTGGTCATCCAGACTGTGTTTCATCTCCCCAGTGTATAGGAGATCACACCCTAAGCACCACTCAGCAGCAGCAACAGAAGTGGCATTGGCCACGGGGTTAAAATTGTATCAGTGATAATGGGAACTGCAGATGCTGGAGAATCCAAGATAATAAAGTGTGAAGCTGGATGAACACAGCAGGCCCAGCAGCATCTCAGGAACCTCTCCCCATCCCCCTCTCTGATGAAGAGTCTAGGCCCTAAACGTCAGCTTTTGTGCTCCTGATATGCTGCTTGGCCTGCTGTGTTCATCCAGCTCCACACTTTGTTATCTTGGTATTGGCCACTGACAGGATTCTTTTAAGTCAAAAGACATTTTTCCTATCAAATAAGTAAGTAATGAGGTATATAAATTTCAGTGTTGGTGTGATAGTAAGAATGCAAGTGAATGATACAATGACTGGTGGATTGTATCAAACATCCTTTAGGCTGTCCACAAAAAGCAAGTTACCGACTGCAGCAACCAGCCTGTGCTTGCAAAACTCATAACAGCGTCCAATGTTAGGTGTGATTCTGAGATTGAATAACATTTTCCAAAATTCCTGAATGTGTTCGGAATTATTCTGACAAATAATTTCACATAATCAGTTTATAGCATCAACTCACTCAAACCATTTGTGTTATTAATAGTATTTTTAAACAGTGCATTTGTAATCCAAGATACCAAGTGTAGAGCTGGATGAACACAGCAGGCCAAGCAGCGTCAGAGCAGCAGGAAGGCTGATGTAACGGGCCGAAACCTTTCTTCATAAAATCCAATTCCAGATTTTCATGAATGCTAGCTCAATGCTTAGCTGATTGTATCATCCTTTGCCTCTAATCTGAAATACTGGAATCACCAGCAATTCCTAAAGCAAATTACAAGGGCTTCCAATAAAAAAATCTCTTTCTTGGCAGAGATATTAGCTACATCTCATTTGATTTCTCAGAACTGAAACAGAATATGAGTAAGTTCAGTTCCTGACTTTTCTAAATTGCTTTCATTAATACTGATTCAATTATTATTTCAGGCTTCAGGAATAGACTTATGCTCATTCCACAATGTTTTCTGTTAGATTGTGTCATAACCTTATTTATTCAATGAGATTTCCAATTGGCTTGACTCCGTATAGTCAGAGCTACAGAATTCTAAAACTATGATTCATTTCTTACTAATGAAATTTTAGCAGTACAGATGGGGAACACGAGCAGGTATTTTGAGGTTTTAAAACAAGAAGGGAAGATGATGACAGAAATCAAGACGTGAAAACTAAGAAACACAGGCTTTCACTGATATGCTGTTTTTTTACATCCTCAGGACATTCCAAGGACTGCAGAACCAAGTAAATATCTTTGAAGTGAAGTGTAGTCGATGATGCAAAGGAGGAAGCATGTTAGCCAATTTGTGCACAGTGAGGTCCCATAATAGCAGTGTGCTAATGATCAGAAAACATTTTCTTTAGAAGTGATGTCCAATATGGGATAACTACTGGCCATCGGGATCTTTCTCATGCCTCTGAGAGGAAAAGCAGGGCCCAAGTTTAATGTCTCATCCAAAAAGCTGACAATGGCAACATTCTTTCTGAAGAAGGGTCTAGGCCTGAAACGTCAGCTTTCCTGCTCCTCTGATGCTGCTTGGCCTGCTGTGTTCATCCAGCTGTACACCTTGTTATCTCAGATTCTCCAGCATCTGCAGATCCTATGATCTATGATAACATATGTGGGTTTTGTGCACATGTAAATGTTAGGAAGAGGACTGGAGAGGTGAGGGGTTACACAGAAGGTGTGAGCAAAAACACTGCTAAACATCTTAACTTCAACAGGATGGAATGCAATACTAACAACAACTCTGGTTTCCTAAAGTATCTAGGTAGGTTTTAAACAGCGTTTTAAATTAGGAGAATTGTAGAGATAAAGCGAGGCAATTCCAGAGCAAAAGGACTTAGCAACTGCTGTCATAGACACAATGGAGGAGTGATTAAAATGTCAGCATTGATATAAAGATTAGAATTAGAGAAAAAAGATATCTCAGTGGGAGTAAGGTTGGAGGAGATTACAGGTAGCAGGGGATGGGGCCGTGAGGCTTTTTGAAAATAAGGACAGGAATTTCTAAACATGAGGTGATAGGGATATGGAAATTGGTTTGAGTTAGAATATGGGCAGCAAAGTTTGGATGCCCTCAAGTTTATGATGGGTAAATATTGGAGGCCAGCCAGTAGTGTGTTGGGACAGTGAAGTCTAGTGATAAAAAGGCATGGATACAGACTTCAGCAGCAAATTATCTGAGGAACAGTATTTTCAGAGGTGGAAATAAGCAATTTTAGCGATGGTGTGGTTGGATACGTGTAAGGACACAGATGGTGCTGTCCATTGTAATTCAAGTTTAGGAGGAAATAGAGCAAAAATCTCGAAGGATTATTGAATTTAGTAGAGATAATAAAGACAGACATAGAGATTGGTGATGGAAGGAAGCTGAAGGAAAGAGGTAAACAACGAGGCAATATGCTGCTTGTTTTCTGCTCATGAATGCAAGTTAGAGGCTGGGAGAGAGACAATACAGAGTCAAGAATTGAGAGGGTAGAAAGAAAGCATTCGATGTGAGAGAAATGAACCTTTGAGAAGGTAGTTTCAGTGATGAAGTAGACATGGGACTTCAATTTAGAACATTACATTACAGCACAGTACAGGCCCTTCAGCCCTCGAAGTTGTGCCGACCTGTCATAGTGATCTCAAGCCCGTCTAACCAACACTATTCCATGTACGTCCATATGCTTATCCAATGATGACTTAAATGTACCTAAAGTTGGCGAATCTACTACCGTTGCAGGCAAAGCGTTCCATTCTGTTACTACTCTCTGAGCAAAGAAACCACTTCTGACATCTGTCCTGTATCTTTCACCCCTCAATTTAAAGCTATGCCCCCTCGTGCTCGCCGTCACCATCCTAGGAAAAAGGCTCTCCCTATCCACCCTATCTAACCCTCTGATTATTTTATATGTTTCAATTAAGTCACCTCTCAACCTTCTTCTCTCTAATGAAAACAGCCTCAAGTCCCTCAGCCTTTCCTCGTAAGACCTTCCCTCCAAACCAGGCAACATCCTAGTAAATCTCCTCTGCACCCTTTCCAAAGCTTCCACATCCTTCTTATAATGCAGTGACCAGAACTGTACACAATACTCCAAGTGCGGCCGCACCAGAGTATTGTGCAGCTTCACCATAACCTCTTGGTTCCGGAACTCGATCCCTCTATTAATAAAAGCTAAAACACTGTATCCCTTCTTAACAGCTCTGTCAACCTGGGTGGCAACTTTCAAGGATCTGTGTACACGGATACCGAGATCTCTCTGCACATCTACACTACTAAGGATCTTACCATTAGTCCAGTACTTTGCCTTCTGGTTACTCCTACCAAAGTGTATCTGCTCACACTTGTCTGCATTAAACTCCATTTGCCACCTCTCAGCCCAGCTCTGCAGCTTATCTATGTCTCTCTGCAACCTACAGCATCCTTCGTCACTATCCACAACTCCACCGACCTTAGTGTCATCTGCAAATTTACTAATCCATCCTTCTACGCCCTCATCCAGGTCATTTATAAAACTGACAAACAGCAGTGGACCCAACACCGACCCTTGCAGTACACCACTAGTAACTGGTCTCCAGGATGAACATTTCCCATCAACTATCACCCTCCATCTTCTTTCAGCAAGCCAATTTCTGATCCAAACTGCTATATCGCCCACAATTCCATTCCTCTGCATTTTGTACAATAGCCTATTGTGGGGAACCTTATTGAACGCCTTGCTGAAATCCATATACACCACATCAACTGGTTTACTCTCATCTACCTGTTTGGTCACCTTCTCAAAGAACTCAATAAGGTTTGTGAGGCACGACCCTCTCTTCACAAAACCGTGCTGACTATCCCTAATCAATGTATTCTTTTCTTGATGATTATAAATCCTATCCCTTATAACCTTTTCCAACACTTTATCAACAACTTGAGCCAAGAAAAATAGTGACGACAAGAGAGTCAACAGATGGGGGAAGGACAAAGATTGGAGTAATTCAACACAACAACAAAAACAAAGCTCAGCAGGCCTGGCAGCATCTGTGGAGGAAAAAACAGAGTTAATGTTTCAGGTCCAGTGACCCTTCCTGTTTTTTTTGAGTAATTCAAGTCAAGATGTGACATCTGATAGTTAACGCGCAAGAGCAACAAAACAAAACATGACTTTGCAGAATTCAGTTGGTATCCTAGAATTCTGCAGTCCCTAACTGGCATCTTATTTAATTGGCTGTCAATCATATTCAATATTGGGCCCGACCTCTCAAGCATCGTGCAAAGGGAGTAAGGATACTGAATGTCTGTAAGGCCAGTTATTCAAAAAACATGATTCCCGTTTCTAATGGTTACAATAACCCATTAATTGTATTTTTAAAATTTGGTGCTCCAATTAATGCTGCCATTTTGTCAATGGGGCCCTGGACTGAATATCTGATGTTTTGTCAGAATTGCAGCAAAGTGCTTGGAAGCTGAAACAGTCCAGGACCAAATGCAGCAAGATCTGGACAATATCCAGGCTGGGGCTGACAAGTGACAAGTAACATTAGCACCACACAAGTGCCAGGTAATGACCAATTCCAACAAGAGAGAATCTGTTCATCACCCCTTGATATTCAAAAGCATTATCGTCACTGAATCTCCCACTGTCAACATCCTGGGGGTTACCACTGACCAGAAACTGAAGTAAGCCATGTAAACACTGTGGCAACCAGAGCAGGTCGAAGGCTAGGAAAGCAGCCACAAGTAACTCACCTTTGGGTCCTCAGTGCCTGTCCACTATCTAAAAGGTGTAAGGAAGGAGTGTGCTGGACTTGCCTGGATGAGTGCAGCTCCAACAACATCTAAGAAGCTTGTCACCATCCAGGGCAAAGCAGCCCGCTGATTGGCACCCCAGTCACAAACATTTACTCCCTCCATGGAGCATGGTAGCTGCAGTATATGCCACCTACGAGAAGCAAGGCTGAATTGAACCAAAGTTCCTTGGACAGCACATTCCAAACACACAATCACCATCATCTCGAAGGACAAAAAGCAGCAGCATCAGAACACCACCAAGTTCCCACCAATCTAGTCACCAGATTGAGGTGGGAAACTATCACCATTCCATCACCATCAGTAGGTCAAATCCTGGAATTCCCTCCCTAACAACATTGTGGCTGTTCCTACTCCTTATGGACTGTAGCAGTCTTTAGGCCATTTAGAGATGGGCAATAAATGCTGGCCCAGACAGTAACACCCAGATGTTCTGAATGAATTTAGAAAAGAACTTCTGAGTCAGCATTCTGTTTTCTCTAATGGTCTTGTTCAACTTTTTTGAAGTTAATTTTGCCCACTGCATTGCAACTATAGTCATGTTTACATTCGGCAGCATGATATTAAAGAGCAGGCAACCTGTTCCATATCAAAAATTTTTTTTTTTACTAATAACCTACTTAAAAAATAATCTAGAAGGTGGTAAGGCACCATGTGGTTTATTTTTGCACTAGCAAAGGCTAGTATTCAACAGTCTTTAAAAGGAGAGGGTTATTTTATGGCTAAAGGTGTAGGAGTGGGGTTACCTGGAGTTATCAGGAACTGAAAATTCATCTCCAGGACACTTTCTCAAACCATCATCCTGACTTGCCTTTCTTTCATTGTCACTGGGCCAAAATACTAGAACTCTCTCCCAAGCAGCTCTGAGGATATACCTACACCACTTGGATTGCTACAAATCAAGGCAGTGGCTTCCTAGCACCATCTGAAAGATAAAGAGAGATGGTCAATAAATGATGGTCTTGCCAGCGTTACCCACCATCTATGAAGGTTTTTTTTTAAAATCTCCTCGCGATTGTCCAATCTCTCTGAGAATTGAAGATAAATCTCCATGACACTTAAAGTTAAAGCAAAATTGTGTTTTATCATTTTCTTTGACTGGTTTGATATCTTAGTTATGAGAAATGTTCAAAGTAACGAAGGAGGATCCTGATATTAAAAATCTATGCGCCTAATTAGGTGTATGTTGCCTTTCCACTTTGCCATGGAAAGGTGGGACACCGAGAAAATGGACCAATGTCCAGACTGTGAGGATTAAAGCAACTGGGGCAGAGGATTAATGTAATGAAGCTTCCAGAAATACATCCAGTAGAGCTGGTAACCCAATTTGGTGTTTATGCTGCGGTCTAAAACATTTCTACCTCTCTAGTTAGCATCAAGCACTCAAAAACCAAGTGAATAAAATAAAGATTGGAAAGATCCAGTGGTAATTCTCATCACTCCCAGGAAAGATATACCACAAATAACGACAAAAGATTCTTGTTCTCAGGCTTAAAACTGTGATATCTTTTATTACGATCCTGGACCAGACCACCAAATCTATGTTAAAATCCAGTGAAGGGCTACTAACATTCTGTAACATTCAGAATATCCTGTTCTGAGGAAGGATCACCGGACCTGAAATGTTAACTGATGTTTTCTTCACAGAGGCTGCCAGACCTGCTGAGCCTTTTCAGCAACTTCTGTTTTTGTTAGTAACATTCTTTGTCTACTTCAGAAGACTGAGATCAGAAATTATGAAGTGAATAAAACTACAAGGTTTTATTGTTTTGAGCAAACAACAAAAAAAATTACTATGGAACCTCAGAACAGTATTACGACCTACAATACATCCACAACTCACTTTCAAACATTCAGAATCAACATGTAGTAAACATGGGTGATACAGTGTGGATTGAGCACCCTATAATACACATCAATTAGCAAATACAATGAAGACATATGCTCAGACAGATTTGTCAGCAAATCCTTCCAGATGTTACTGGCACAGCGAGTCATCAAATCTCATTAAAGTTCAAGAGGGAATACAAAACTGCTGATCTGGCCTTGAAACACCTCTTCAAGAATTGTTCCATCATGGACCACCTCAACTACAGCTCCTGTTCTGGTTGATCACCCTTCTGTCCCTTGTCTCCATTCCCCAGGACTCTAGAAACTGTGCTTTGGACACACTCGAGGGTATCATTCCAGCTGTACATCAACAGTTATGGCCTCACCATATTAGCCCTAACACTGACCCTAACCTAAGATACAATCTTGCTCAATTGCATCAAATAGAGCTTGTAGTCTTTTCCACTCCCTCTCTCAGCGCTACTGAATTATTGATTGTTCAAAGGTATCACTCAAGCCCTTCAAAGCTCCACTTCTCTGAGCCCTCATTTTACTGAGATGTTCCACTGCTCTTGAATTTCCCAGAGCCACAACTAGACAGAACCCATTTAATTAAGTTCCCCTTAGCTGCACAGTTAACAGCAAACCTGCCTAAAGTGAAGTCTGTTTCCTACTCTAAGTCTCTTTAACTACTTCTCCAATTAACTGTCACCCTTGAAATCCTCTTCAGTGACTCCCGAACAGTCCCAAGTGATCTTTTGAAACTCTGACAACAGACCTGGCCCTAGAGCTACATAGAGTCTAGTGCTACTTCAGAATCTATTATTTTGTAACAGTCAAACGTAGTAAACTGTTTGTTCCTTACATGTAAAACATTTCATAGCTCAAATTGGGTATACCTAAAGAAGGATTCATTACACTTTTCTTCGAACAACTGACTTCTGTTTGTCATTTATATAGAAAATTTGGATGAGAATTTAGGAGATATGGTTAGTAAGTTTGCAGATGATACCAAAATTGATAGTATAGTGGACAGCAAAGAAGGTCAGCTAAGATCACAAAGAGTTCTCGATTGATTAGATTGATGGGCTGAAGAGTGGCAGGCAGAATTCAATTTGGAATAATGCGAGGCATTGAGCATTTTGGTGAAACAAACATGGACAGGAGTTATACAATTAACGATAGGGCCATAGGTAGTGTTGTAGAAGAGACAGACATGGGGTTCAAGTACATAATTCTTTGAAATTTGTGTCACATGTAGTCAGGGTGGTCGAGAAGGCACTTAGCATGCTTGCCTTGATTGCTCAGACCTTTTGAGGATAGGAATCGGGATGTCACGTTGAGGTTATACAGGACGTTAGTGAAGCCTCTTCAGGAATTCTGTGTGCAGTTCTGGTCGGCCCAGTAGAGGGAGGATATTATTAAACGGGAAAGGATTCAAAAAGATTTACCAGGATGTTGCCAGGTCTGGAAGGTTTGAATTATAAAGATAAGCGGGAACTTTGTTCTTCCCTGGAGAGTAAGGGGTTGAGGGATGATCTGATAGAGGTTAATGAAATCACGCGGGGCACAGATAAGATGAATAGCAAAGGGTCTTTTCCCTAGGGTGGCGGAGTTCAAAACGAGGGGGCATATTTTTTAAGGTGAGAGAAAAAAGATTTGTAAAGGACATGAGAAGCAACATGTTTTACACACAGAGTGGTTCATATGTGGAACGAACTGCCAGAGGAAGTGGTGGATGCAGTTACAGCTACAATATTTTAAAGACATTTGGATAAGTACATGAATAGGAAAGGTTTGGAGGGATATGGGCCAAACACGGGCGAGCGGAACTAGTTTGGTTTGGGAACCTGGTCAGTGTGGACGAGTTAGATTGAAGGGTCTGTTTCCATGCTGTATGACTCTATGAAAGCTAGCTTGTTCAAGTACCTTTTGTCTCTCCATGGTCGGAATCATGAAACCTCTGTAGCTGAAAGTTATTTAAACTTGATAAGTTGGGGAAGTAGGTACAATACATGAAACATCTCAGAAAAGTACACATTAGCCAACAGGTGAAAAGCAAAAAGTCACCAACAGACAGTAAAAATAACCACATTGTCTGCATCCTTAAATAAGCATTTGAGAGTTATTGCCACGGTTTTGAAGGCTATGAATAGTCAATGCAAACCTGATTGGCCGAAGGATGTATTTTGGTAACGTACCTTTCTTCCATCAAGGCAAGAAAGAACTAAACAGAAAAATGCAGTGAAATGGAAAATCTCTAAAACAAGTTACATCACTCATTTCTATATTCCTAATATCCACCCAGTACCGTTTCAGTGCATGTGCATTTTTGTCAATTGCCTACCAATCTATTTTTGGTCTTCGATTAATTTCTAGTCAGCAAGTTTACCTTTGGTGTGTGACGCTTGAGATTACTATTTAGTTGTCTGGGTAATCACAAAAACACCTCCCAGCAATAATAGATTTGCAACACAATGATCGGGAAGAAAAAAATACAATGGGATAGACAGCAATCTTTCTTGTTATAAGATGATGTTTGTACTTAGGTGGTCAACTCTCTGATATGTATTGCCTAGTGTGGGTCAGGAATCCCACTCTAGCACTAGACTGGTCTGTGCCACATTTGCATCGGAGGAAGACAGTAGTGGAGAAGGCACATGATTCATGCAGCTATGTCTTGTTTGGGTCCTCTTCTTGACCAGCTGAGTGTTTTCTTTTTTTGCTTGCCTCATTCAGTATCCATCTGCACAGTCAAGTTAAGTTCCAGACATCATGGTTGTCGGTAACTGTTATTCAATTTCTATGGCAATGTTGCTATCTATAAACCTCAGTTCCAGGTGTCCCTGTAAGAGGGAAGGGGGATGCCTAGCAAGTTATGACACAATGGCAATTCATTGTACAACAGGTATTTGCATACACGGCTGTCCTCCATCTGAAAACAAAAACAAAACTGGAAAAAACTCAGCAGTCTATGCAGCTTACATGAGAGAAACAGGCCAGCAACCATGTATCAGAACTGAAGAAAGAAGAAATGTGAGAGGTTAAAAACAGTTGCATTATTATTTCTCTTCACTTCTGATGAAAGTTAGACCATAAGACCATAAGACATAGGAGTGGAAGGAAGGCCATTCGGCCCATCAAGTCAACTCCACCATTTAAATCATGGCTGATGGGCAATTCAACTCCACTTCCCTGCACTCTCCCCGTAGCCCTTGATTCCCTGTGAGATCAAGAATTTGTCAATCTCTGCCTTGAAGGCATCCAACGTCCCGGCCTCCACTGCAGTCTGCGGCAATGAATTCCACAAGCCCACCACTCTCTGGCTGAAGAAATGTCGTCTGATATCAGTTTTAAATTTACCCCCTCTAATTTTAAGGCTGTGCCCATGGGTCCTAGTCTCCCTTCCTAACAAACAACTTCCTAGCATCCACCTCTTCTAAACCATACATTATCTTGTAAGTTTCTATTAGATCTCCCCACAACCTTCTAAACTCTAATGAGTACAATTCCAGGATCCTTAGCCGTTCATCATACGCTAAACCTACCATTCCAGGGATCATCCGTGTGAATCTCTGCTGGACACGCTCCAGGGCTAGTATGTCCTTCCTGAGGTGTGGGGCCCAAAATTGGACACAGTATTCTAAATGGAGCCTAACTAGAGCTTTATAAAGCCTCAGAAGCACATTGCTGCTTTTATATTCCAACCCTCTTGAGATAAACGACAACATTACATTCGCTTTCTTAATTACGGACTCTACCTGCAAGTTAACCTTTAGAGAGTCCTGGACCTACACTGCCAGATCCCTTTGCACTTCTGATTTGCGAATTTTCTCACTGTTTAGAAAATAGTCCATGCCTGTATTCTTTTTTCCAAAGTGCAAAACCTCACATTTACTCACATTGAATTTCATCAGCCATTTCCTGGGCCACTCTCCTAAACTGTCTAAATCTTTCTGCAGCTTCCCCACCTCCTCAGTACTACCTGCCTGTCTACCTAACTTTGTATCATCGGCAAACTTTGCCAGAATGCCCCCAGTCCCTTCATCCAGATCATTAATATATAAAGTGAACAGCTGTGGCCCCAACACTGAACCCTGCGGGACACCACTCGTCACCGGTTGCCATTCCGAGAAAGAGCCTTTTATCCTGACTCTCTGCCTTCCGGCAGACAGCCAATCCTCAATCCAAGCCAGTAGCTCACCGCGAACACCATGGGCCCTCACCTTGCTCAGCAGCCTCCCGTGAGGCACCATATCAAAGGCCTTTCGGAAGTCTAGATAGATAACATCTACTGGGTTTCCCTGGTCTAACATACTTGTTAGCTCTTCAAAGAATTAAGTTTATTGACCTAAAATAACACCGTTTCTCTCCGAGCGTGTAGATCTGCTGAGTTTTTCCAGCATTGTGTGTCTCATTTCAGATTTCCAGAATCATCAATATTTTGGTTTTCCATCTAATCAAGTTGACAGATCCAGCACAGATACACTTTGAAGAAAGCGTATGCCGAAGGAATTAGTATGATCCAGGACCTCCGGGCCAGTCAGCAGGTCCTACCAAGAGACACTCAGAATATGTCTGATACAGTAAACGATACAAACCATTTAGTCCTTTTACTTGCATGGTAAATATTGTCTGGGTCCCTCCACTGTAGAGAAACTCATTGTGCTGTGCAGGCAAATTTGGCTTACTTGCAATTTGATGTTCATCCAGGCCTCATTCAGACCTCTGTTGTTCCACACTCTTTTCCTAAGCTTGGACATAATGCAGCTTTTTGTTACATGTGTTGACTTCAGCATGAAGTAATAGATTGCTGGTGATTGTGGATTTTAGATATGTGAATCAATTCATACTGAGGAACACAATGGGGTTGGATTCTTAAATCAATGTTGCTTCACCTGGAGATTACATGGTGATAGAAACAGAATCAATCTTATTGGGAATTTACTCAACCATAACCGTCAACAGTAATTTATTTTGCAGATTCCTGGGATTTGTGCTTCTCTGCCAATCTCATTTATTATTCAAGCTGCACTGCATCATTTATCATTAAATGCTATATTGCTTTTCCATTGTGGGAATCATCTGCAAATGATCCTTTTAGTACTACAAAACAGACTGATAATGGGTGTTTAAAAATTGTTATAATTATGTTAGTGCCATCTCTTTCCACCTTTAGGCAAGTTATTATGCTGCCTGTCTCAAGGTAGAAATGAAAAAAGCAAATAAAAGGTGCACATCATCATTAGATAAATTAGGATCAGTAAGCACCCTGTATTGGGAGGACAAAACTGACACTTCGGGCTGAGGGATTTCACAGTTGTAACAGCTGTGTCTTCGCTGAAGAACAGGGTCTGTTCAACAAAAATTGCAGTACTGATTTATAATGCTGGCAAGCTTATTAAATAAAATTAATTCTCTTAGGGTGCCTCAACTTCCAAACGCAATGATAAAGGACAATATCCTCCCTTAATAATTTTGTATCCAAGCCTCGAATTTTTGGCACACATGGAGCGGATATGAGCACATGTTGCATGTTGTTATCTGCAGTACTTCTGAAGTCTTTTTAAACTTTTTGATATTGACTATTCCTCATCATTCAAAGATACTTAATTTGAAATGAAACTTTGCAACAATGCTTCCTTGTGGGGCAACAAGACCATGGGCTATCAATGTAACACCATCATCAAAAAACCCATAAAAACACTTTGGAGAAAAGCCTTAACCTAGAGTGGACAGAATGTGTAACTTGCTACCACAGAGTACTAGATTTGAATATCTGCATAATTCAGTTTTATTTAGCAAATGTTTGGATCAACAGGTGTCAACAACAGTCAAATAGAAGTAATTATCTCATTTTCAAGCATTTTTTGCAGCTTCATAAATTCCTCCCGTCCCTTCTGCATTACTGACTCATTCTGGTGGTACAATACACCAGCATTGCTATAGCATTGGAATTTCCAGACATTGTGTGTGGGCTCCCCCTATCTCTGTAAACATCAAGTCCCACAGTCTTTCAAGAACTCTGCCCTCCTCCAAACTGGTCCTCCTGCACATCCTCAACTGCCTTTCATCCTTTATTGGCTGTCATGGATTTTGCTGTCCAAATCCAAAACTGTAACCATCATCCTAAATCTCTGCACTTCTCTCCGTCTCCTTTTAAGTAGTTTATTAGAACCTTTCTCTTAACAAGGCTGTCAAACAGCCGTACTAATATCTCTTTAAATGGTTCCATGTCAAATTTTATCTTCTAACGCTCCTGTGATACACCTTGAGATGCTTTCAAAACATTAAAGACACTATATAAATTCATGTTGTGGTGGTGGAATAAGGAAACAAAACCAACCTAATCCTTTCCTGGTTATTTAGATAACCGGCTCACTGAAGAAGCTCAAGCTCAAGGAGGTGCCAACTTATCTGTCTGAAGTCTGATGTTCAGTTGTACCTCGGTTATGCGGCCAACAAACATCTCATTCCCTAACTCAACAGATGCCTATCCATAATCAGTGCTTGGGCCAAAGAAAATCCCTAATTTATTTTAACTAGCAAGAAAATAATGTTATATTGTTTCATGATTGAATGGACAGTGCAGGATTGCTTTTTCCAAAGTTTTTAGTTGTGGCCTGCATTACTTTTATTTCAGTTTTATGATGGCACTGTGCTTGTCAACATAGGCTAGTCACAAACTGTGTCAAATTTACTTTTCATTGCATTACAAGATACCATGAAAATAATTCAAATTAAATAAGCATAAATTAAAGTGAATTTTCAGTCTCTAAAAGAGAATAAACTTCATAAAGTTGTCATTTAGTGTTGTGGTAATGTGAATGACTAGTAATTCTGAGGCCCAGGTTAATGGTCTGTGGAACAGGTTTGAATCCCACAACAGTAATTGCTGAAATCTGAATTCAGTTAATAAATCTGGAACTGAAATGCTAGTTTAATGATCTCCACTTTCCTGGATTGGCGCAATTCCAACACTACTCAAGAAGCTTGGCACTATCCAGGACAAAGCAGCCTACTTGATTGAAACCCCAAACACCAGTTTCAAAATTCTCTAACTTCAGCATTGATGGTGTGGAGGCGCCGGTGTTGGACTGGGGCGAACAAGATCAGAAATCACACGACACAGGTTATAGCCCAACAGGTTTATTTGAAAGCACAAGCTTTTGGACCCTTGCTCCTCCTTCAGGTGTTTCTCTGACAGAGGCATGTACCATTTACAAAATGAATTGCAATGACTCACCAATGTTCATTCGAGAGCACCTTCTATCCAACAACCTCTATTACCCAAAAGCACAAGTGCAGCAGATACTGGAAACTCATCAGATGCAATTTTACTCCAAGTCATAAACAATCTTGACTCCAAACTACACTGCAGCTTCTTTACCCTCTTTAGGTTAATAACCTGGAACTGTCTACCTAACAGCAGTAGTGGGTGCATTTACATCCCAAGGTTTATAACAGCACAAGAAGACAACTCACCATCATGTCCTTGAGGGCAATTAGGAATGGGCAATAAATGCTAGCCCATCTAGCAACACCCCATATCCCAGGAAGAAGTAAAAACTTAAATAGGAGGCATGTAAAACACGTTGTTGATCATTTACCTGACTGTCATTGTATTTGCTATGGAGAAATAGCGACATCAGAATGGATAGACTGTGCATCATACTGGCAGAAAGTTCACCACCCCAGACAAAAGTCATGAGAATGTGTAGACTACGTTTGGAAGCTACTCACGAAGAGATTGGGAAGGGGCAAAGAAAATCACACACAAACAGAGACGTGTATGATATGCCTTCAGGTCATAGTTATTGTACTACACTGAGGGAACGGAGAGGTTCCATATAGAATAATATATTAATCAAACAGAAATATTGCAGTTGGTTAAGGCTCAGCCATAATTATTATGATTATAACAAGAATACTTCAGGGAAGTCAGAGACTGTTAGTGCATGCTCGCTCTTGTGCATAAAGAAAGTCTGTTTCCATTATGTTTTGCAGAGCACCACAGGGAACCAGATAAACAACTCTATTGGTATTCGGGGACAAAAGTAATGATACTGCCATCAGACTGATAAGAAGAAAGAGACTTTGAATACCTGTCTGGTGTCAGACATATGAATGACATGCCCTTTCCAGAGAAGCTAGTTTTTAGTAGGTAGCCCCTCGATGGTGTACATATTAGCTTGGAAAAGATTCCTGCTGTTGGACTATTTTTCTTGCCATTAGAAAATCAGGCAATAATACTATCATTTCAACAGCAGTTTGAGAAGACTGGTGAAGGCTGTTCATGTCTTTGAAACATATCAGGGTGTGGAATTGCTGCTATAAATGCATGCATATACGCATGTAAGAAAAAGACAACAAAGCAACACACATTATGGTTAAAAAGAGACTATTGCTTTGTTAATTCGATCTGGAAAATGAATATGCTGTGTATGATCATAAAACATCAATGTTCATTTGCAAATTTGGCACAACTTGAACATCTTAAGTTATTCAGCAAAGAGCTAAAGGCATTGTATGTTGGGATTTGCATGGTTGCAGAATAATAGCTTAGCATAGTCAAATGGCAAAGCTTTGCTTGTTTGTGATATAATGTTTCAATGGAACATTAACATCACAGTTCAATGATTTCTAGTTCCAAGTACCTTAGTAGCTATTTGCCAGAACAACAGAACTGAGAAGCAACTGCCTCAAGGCAACTAGAGCAGCCTGTAGGATCGCAAGTGGGAAGTTGCACACAACAAAGATTCTTTTAGCAACTGCTATCTAACGAACCTTAATATGCCTGAGTGGTCCCTGCTGCCACAGGCCAAGAAAATCCAAGCTCTTGATGAATAAGTGGAACAATTGTAACAAACTCTACAATGAGAATTTAACTTTTCACCAGTTGAATAAATAAGATTTGTATAACTGATCAAAGCATTTGCGATCTCAGACTAAACAGGGGCATTTAAATGAGAAGTAACATGTGGATCTTGTGCAATCTGTTTGAGTTCCCATCCTTGCATGCTTAGTGAACTCCAGGTAAATCAGATCTCTGTTGCTTGAATTCTAACTAACTTCAGAAGAGACAGTAATGTTGTAGCTCAATGGACTAATTAGCCCACATAAGTGATCAGGGAACTCCGGTTCAAATCCCACTATGGCAGCAGGTAGACGTCAAATTTAATGAAAGAAAGACTCAGAATTGTAAAATAATCTCAGTGACGTGACTAGGTAATTAGCAGTTGTTATAAAGATCCATTCATGCCTTTAACGTCCCTACATAGTCTGGCCTACGTGCGACTCCAGACCACAGTAATGCAGTTGAGTCTTAACTATCCATCTGCAGTGGCCTAGCAAGCCACTCAGCTCAAGACTAATTGAAAACAGACAGCAAATGCTGGCCTTATGAGCAACATTCTTATCACATGAAAGTTGTTTTTTAAAAAAGCCCTTTTAACCCAATACCCTGAGCTTGCTGCATTGGCTTTCAGATTTGCAAAGTCATTACTTAAAAATTCTCATTCTCGTTTTCAAGTCCCATCTTGGCCCCCATCCCTCCCTATCTCTGGAATTTTGCCCAGCCCTACAATCCTCCAAAACATTCCATCAAATGTCTACAACTGACTTGGGTCTACACTCTAGAATTCCCCTCATAACTCTCTATCTGCTGTCTCCTCTGTTTTAAGATGACTAAGGTCTTTGGTCACCTGACGGAATCTTGAGATCTAACATGACATGACTTTTGTGAATAAGAGATTGGTTTAATATTTCTCTGTTACTGAGGGGAAGCATGGCATTATCTAGGAAGAATTGAGTTTGGATCAAGAGCTAAAACCAAGGGCAGTAAAATGCTGAGAAATAGGATGGGCCAAAGATAAACCTTGGTGGTGGGACCAGAGGTAGCAGCACAGAAGCCATAGAAAAGTAGCTGCCAGTGATAGTCTGGTTACGGTTAGATAGTAAGAACAGAACTGGGTGACAGCAAGGCCACTCAACTGGAAATCAGTGGATGAGGATTGCATGGTTAACCACTCGAAACTCACTGATAGGTCAGGGAGGACAAGAAGTCTCCTATGAATTCATCTGAATCCTTGGTATCCTAGTAGGGCACACAAAGAACAACCTAGCCTCGTCTACTTGTTTACCCTCAGAAAAATCAACCAAAAGCAGTGGTAGTTTTAACAGGTGCCCAAACAACACCCAACTCTACTTCACCACCACCTCTCTGGATTTCTCTATTAATACTGAATTTTCAGACATCTTATCCAGGATCCAGTCCAAGATGATGGAAATTTCCTCTAACTATTAGAAAGACCAAGGCCAATGCTTTGTCAGCAGATAAGGATTAAACCAGCACGGTCATAACTTCAGTATTATATGTGACCTCAAAAGGAGCTTCTGGTCACAAACTTATACCATCATTAAGACCGCCTATTTTCAACACTGTAAAATCATCTGACTTCAAACTGGTCTCTGTTCTTCTGCTGCTGAAACCTTCATTCATTACCTCCACACTCATCTCTTCCAATGCACTCATAGCTGGTCTCTCACATTCTACACCACGTAAACATATATGATTCAAAACGGCGGTGTCCGTGCATTAACTCACAGTATGCCCTGTTCCTGTATCACCTTTGTATTCACTAGCCGATGATAATTCCCCATTAAACAAGGTTTTGATTTTAATATTTTCAACTTTGTTTCCAAATCCCTCCATGATCGCACCATTTTCTAAACTCCTCCAGCCCAGAACTCTCCTGGACATCTGCATTCATGTAATTCTAACTCGACTTCAGTTGCTCCATCATTGACGGTTGTGCCTTCAGTTGCCTGGGCCCTTAGCTCTGGTATGCCCTCCCTAAACCTCTCTGTTTTGCTACTCTGCTTTAATTTGCACATTAAAATCTACCTATTTTAGTTTTGGTCAAAGTTTTTGGTGTTCTGATTTCCTTATTTGGTTTGGTGTTGTACTTCGTTTTACAGTGTTCCTGTGAAACACCCTGTTTTATTACCTTAAAACTGCTACATAAATTTACATTGTTGTTTTGAGACCGGCAGCAATCACATGTAAAAAAGCGAAAGGCAGGAAGGTTATGTGGTTATGTGTGTTTCAGGACCCAGACAGACTTTAAGGTTAAAAGGATTTGAAGTCGGGGACCAGTGAATATTTCTTGGCTTGTTTACACATTTTCCTGTTAAGAATATTAACAAGGCACCTACCACAGCTGCAGTAGTCATCATCAGAATACAGGTATCCCATGCAATGCACTCAGTTATTTGATATTTAGTTGCCTATATTTTTAGAGTAAATATCAGGAATTATAAGAACTAAATCATAAAGTTCTGTCTGACAAGGAGCAATCTTTACTTTTTCAGCAAACATACTACGCTAGTGAGCCATAACACAAATTTAAAAATTCGAATATTACCAAGGTTATGAGAACTTTCAATATCAACAGTACACTCTACAACAAGGACACATGTCTATCAGAAAGAATAAAACGTTGATATTTGTAGAATTGCATTAAGCTGATGGCTAAGTTTCTCCTGCAAACTCATAGTGGAATGTATTTTCAGTCATTTCACGATCAATTTATATTTCCTGAATTCACCTTGTCAGTCCTCTCGAGCCCTGAACCAATGTGCACATCAAACAGGTGATCTACTTTCAAGCATCTAACATTCCTGCTCAATCAGACTGATTGGAATCACAGGCAGCCCCAAGGATACTTGTTCAACAATTCTCAGTCTCTCTCTGCATCTGCCTTCCATTTGTTGACTTCACCAGATGGTGTTGTCCCTCTAGGACATTGCTGTGCAAACACCCGTTGTAACAACAGAAAACATCAATCATGTGGATACCAGCGCACATGATTTATGCAGCTGGTATTTTAACCACAGCACAAGGATGACAGAAACAGGAGTGGGCCATTGTGATCCTCGAACCATTCAGCTGGATCATCATTGATCTGTATTTATATAAAGGTAACTTAAACAATTACATAACAATCCTCTGGTCTCAGTTCATCACAAACAGCTTTATCACTCTGCAGTACCAATAACAACTGTGGTACATACTCAGTCAATAGATAACAACCACACTTGAAAAAACAATTTTTCTGCTTGTGTTGCAGCGTATTGTTATAGGCACTGTATAAAAGCAACTCATTGCAGTTTCTTTCTTGTTGCCATTGTAAATTTACCAACAGAAGTAGATTTCAGGAAGTGTGCTGTGACCCTGTCTAAGATGAACATGCTGGTGATGTCGGTTAGTCAGTTCATTTAGATGAGTCTGCTTCTCGCCATGACACATTTCAATTATTTCCTAGAAAGAGGGATAAGGCAGCGCCAGATGCAGCAGGGCTTGAAGTCATCTTTTGGGAAGGAAAAGCCTCATTGGGCTACAAGTTGTTTACCTTAGCATGAAAATAAGATGTGTGTGTATATATTATGCGCGAGGGAAGCTGTATGAAAAGATTGTGTACTGACATATACTTAGTAACCTTAATTGTACATAGAAACTTACAAATCAATAAAAATTAGAGTGGATCTTCTTCAAAAATAACCACTTTGAATCAAAACTTTTCCTTCAGAATTAACACATCATTGAAAAGAGAAAGAAATCCAGAAATTTAAATAGCGTTTTCTCATCTATATCACAATAACAGTTTATATTTAGGTGGAGCCTCAATAATAAACTCTCAAAGAGTTTCAGAAAAATGAAATTTAGACATTGTGCCAAATAATGTGAAACAATGATGTGACATGATCCAAGCTAATGGTAACACTGGTCGAGTCAAAATCCAGAATAAAATGTGATTGCTTGAACCTAAGTTTTACTTTTTGCAATTTATCTACTATGGTAGTCAGTAACTGAAAGCATTCACAAGGCTTTGGCACAAGTAATTTTAAGAAAAAAAACAAAAGTTTATTACACAAAAGAAAAGATTTTTTAAAAATCCATTAACAAGACAATTGGAAAGGCCTTATCATATTCAGTAACAACAAAATAAACCCCTTTTCCTCAGCAATTTGCTTTACACTCACTCACTCCAGTGAAATATTAATCCAATCTTCACTCTAATTTCTTATTCAACTGACAAGCATTTCCTTTCATCATCTTGTATCTGATGTGATTCTCTGTGCCTCTCCTGAGAGACAGATGATTAACTTACTGACTTTTATCTTTAAGGTTGGTAAAACAGGCTAAGGCCACTTTCCAGCTCTGACAGCCTGAAGAAGGTAGTTGAGTATGGATCTTTCCTTTTGAACCCAACCTGCTTGCAGCTGTGGCCATAAAAACCCTGGTCATAAAAACCAAGGTCAACAATAAACAGCAATTTTCTCATCAGACAGACTGTTAAATCATTTAGCTTAAATCACATGATTTAAAAAAAATGAATATTATCTTTAGCTCTGTGCTTCAAATGATCTTTTTGACCCTTTTTTGATTAAAAACATAAGACCTTAACAGCACAGAAAAGCAAAAACCCATTTACCCAGAGGAGATATAGTTTCCAGAGTATTCTGGCATAATTTTGGTTTCTCCTTTTGAAGGAAACAACTTGAATTTGCAGGTGTCTTGTAAGGAAAGGAGTGGGCTAAGTTATCCTTTTACATAAAGCTAGTATTCTAATGAAAAATGTGCAATTTTGCACCTTCGTTGTATTAATTACAATACTGGATATTCATATTTCTCTTGAAATGTTAACAGTCCCTAAACAGTTGTAACAAAGGGGAGTTGACTATCAGCAGTGCAACGGGGTTAAAATTGTTTCAGAGAGAGAAGGAACTGCAGATGCTGGAGAATCTGAGATAACAAGGTGTGGAGCTGGATGAACATAGCAGGCCAAGCAGCATCAGAGGAGCAGGAAAGCTGTCGTTTTGGGCCTAGACCCTCCTGAAACATCAGCCTTCCTGCTCCTCTGATGCTGCTTGGCCTGCTGTGCTCATCCAGCTCTACACTTTGTTATCCCTTATAGCAGTGTAATGGGAGTAGGATCGAGGGAGCAGGAGGTGAGTCTCATGGGCAAAATGAGGTCAGAAAGCATGTGAGAAGCTGGATTGATGTTACAGTGTTAAGAGCTCAGGAAAGTTTGGCCAAGTGTGTTAATGGATGGAAATGGAAGAGGACATTGATCATTAAATAAAGACAAGAGCACCAGAGTAGTTCAGCAGGTCTGGTAGCATCTTTGGAAGGAGAAACACATTTAATGTTTCAGATCCATTGCCCATTCTTTGGAATTGAAGGGAGCTAGAAAATGATGATTCATTGTTCACAAAGTGAGAAGAGGAGCAAGTGTAACAGAGAGTGAAGGTGCCCAGAGAAAAAGACAAAGGAAGTGCAAATGTCAGTATAGGAGACATGGAGATACAAAGTGAGTATCAATGACGTGTGAATAGTAGAAATTTAAAAATGCCCTGCAAACAAGACACAAGGTGTGGTGAGAGTAAAACATGTTATTATTAGAATGGAGGACAGTAACCAGAACAAAAACGTCTCTCTGGGCTGCCATAATAGCAAGGTTTTCTTAGGTAATTTCTCCACCAAGAGGTCCACAGATAGGTGATCCATTGTTTTAAGTTTTCCTACCTGCTATTTTATGTCTTACCCTGACACTCTGAGCTTTCAATAAATATGACCTATTCCTTGAATCATAATTAACACAAACATTTGAGTTGCAGTGACATCAAATATTTATCAATTTTAAATTAGGTCTTATCCCAATCCTCTATCGTTAAACTTGAATTCATAAAATCTTAAGTTATGTTCTAAAACGTACAAATCATAAATTACATATTCCTCAGGTCTTCTTAGTTCCTATATTGTTGACAGTACTCTCTTCAGATGTTGTTTCTCCCACATCAAATCCATCATCTCTTCCTCTTTTAAAAACAACCTTTGATTCCACTGTTGTCCGTGCAAACTACAGCTGGTGACTGACTAAAAGCCCACTTGCATTTTCTCAGATTGGACCATGACCACTTAAAGCATTGAAAACCTTGACAGATAATTGTCACATCGAACATTACAGTGCATGAAAATTCTTGTTCAAAATAAACCCCAAATGTCCAGCATTAATAAAGGTGCACTGTGCCTGGGAAGTAACAGCTACTTTCCAATAACAGTGCCATTTTTTAAAATAAAACTGTTTGTCAGGACATGACTGTGGCTGGCAAGATCAATTTGCATTGCTCATTCTTAATTGCCCTTTAACTGAATGGCTTTCTAGGCCACTTCAGAGGGCAATTAAGCGTCAATTGCATTGTTGCGAACCTGGGGTCTTGTAGGCAAGCCCAGGAAAGGATAAGATTTGAGCATTAACCTGGACATCTGGATTACTATTAGCATTGCACCACACCTCCCTACAAATAGATTTACAGGTAATGATAGTGACACATTTTAAAAGGTAAGACAGGAATATGTATGTTAATATACTGCTTTCAGGCAACTCAGGATGACCCATAGGGCTTTTCAGCACATGGAGCACTTTATGACACACGTTGTTAAAATAAAAGTAAAGCAGCAGCTGCAAAAGGATCTATATTGTCAATATGTTTATAGTCAGTCATTGAAATACTTACAATTTAGACCTTTCTGTTATTGTGCTCCTTGACTCACACGTAAACCTGTATTTGCTCACTCACAGCTGCTGCTTTCCTTCTTTTTGACCTTAAATGTGTTTCAGTGGTTTTATCCCAAAAGATTTATTAACAGGAGCAAAGATATGTAGACCATGGTATGAGTAGCAGCCACATAAAGTGCAAAGACAGCAGGTGGTACAGATGAGTGTTTTGCAGACAATAATTATATACATTGGCAATGGCAGAGTGAGCACATACTTAAATTTTCTTGCAGAGTCTGTAAGTGCATGGATCACACACAGGCATGACTCTTCAGATTCGCTACGAGAGATGATACTAATAGAAGTTTCAAACAAGTTCCTTTGCATCCTCTCTGTCAGTTAACAGTGGGTCATGTCAAGTGGATCCAATGTTATTACATATGGTCTCCCAACCTGCTCCACGAGTGTGCAGAAGCAGCTCTGGTTGTGGACTCAGCCTGTCCAATGGGATGCTGTCAGCTTTTGTTTGCCCTTGTGGCAAAAATAGATGTTTCCTTTTAAGCCTCAGTGATCTAGACTTACTAATACAGGAAGACGAAAAGATGTTCTTCAAGAAATCCAAAATTATAAGTCTTCATTTCTATGGCCAGAATATCATTTTATCCGCGCTACACTACTGCAAGCATCTTCTCAACTGAAGATTGCTAGACATAGTCTGAGCTAAAGTTGAGCAGAAATTTGTGCATATCAATAAGCTATATAATAATTACATTTATATGGAAGAAATTCTCTTTTCTCGGCTATTTCGAGTTTCCTTGTGTCCCTGAGAACGAGATTGTCTTCAAATTGCTGTCAAAGCTTTAAACTATATTGTTTTGTGAATTGGGTTGAGGTACCTTTATTGGATTTGAGAACATTGACAAATAAATATCTCATCAGATAAGGTCAAACTCCCACAGAAGCAAAATACTCAGAGATTGGAAATCTGAAAAAAGAACAAAGAAAGGTGGAAAAACTCAGTAGGTCAGGCAGTGCCTGTGAAGAACTATGGGGTTTACAATCCTACTTTTAACTTACACTTTCTGGTTCTAGCTGAGAATGGAATTTCATCATGCGAGTAAAGTTGAAATCTAAAAACCCTGATCATGCAGTAATAATGACGACAAAACTGTCAATATTTGTTGGCATTACTCCTCAGAAACTGAGTGCAACTGCTGTTTAAAAATGGAAACCATGATGTTGCTGTCCAGATTCCTGAGTAATTACACATCTGCCTCTCTGAGGACTTCAACGGCACAATCAATTAGAAATCACTGAACTGAGAGAATTTGTCCTTGCATCATGTGGTATTGTTGTTAAACCTCTGAAAAGTTTATAACTGGTTTTATTGGTTTATTAAATAATAGCTAAATAACCTCTCTGGCCCTGAAAAATAAATAGTATGCTGTTTCTATGTCATGTCAGACTTATTTGCTATTTTAGCTTCAAATTTGTTTTTACTAATATGAACTTTGCTCTTTGTAAAATTTCTAAATGGTGAAAGCTAATTAGTGTTTTTTATTTCGTGGTCTGCAACGAAATTGGCTACTTACTCTCCTTCATGACATCACTTTTGTTGGATGTCTGAAAAACTCCTTGACTCAGTAGCAAATTCAAACTGGCTTTGGTAAAGGTGAAAGCCATCCCAGAGAGATCGGTAGATAATTGTGGGCAGCTTTCTTCAAGATCAGTGTTGCTGATCTCAGTAGTTGGGCCAAGATGCATTTTTATTCCTGTATCAGCCAAAAGGGACATCAAATATTTGGAGTTTAAATTGAAACAGTTTATTTATTCAGCATTTTCAAAATAGCAAATAGTATGTGATTGAATTATGAGATGACTACTTTTATATGTTTTACTAAGTTAAAGGTGCAATATAAATACAAATTGTTGATGTTGGGTGACGTGTTCTGTGGTTCCTGTATTCCAGCAGGCAAACAAATAGTTTTACTGTATCCAATTCATTTCTGAAGAGTGCAACGGACACTGTGAAAAGCTATACCCCTACGTCGTAGCAACTGATTTAGAAGCATCACTTCCATCTCGAATAACATGCCAGTTGAGATTCAATAACACGGCAAACTAAAGTTAATTACAAAGAATTGTTGAAAGTACCTTTATCTCAAAGGTGGTTAAAATATAGGAACATGCACATAAATAGCACCTTATGCAGCTTCAGAATAGTCCAAGTAAGTCGTTTTGTAGCATTGTTCCTGTTGTAACATAAGTAAGGTCAACAACCAATTTGCACATAGCAACGTCGCACAAATACAACTGAGGAGGACTACCTGTTCCTTTTGAAGCAGTTCCATGACAGCTTCAGTTCAATGCCTCAAATGAAAGACAGTACCCGACACTGCAACATGCCCTAAATGACTGATTGATTTGTTGTCACATATACCGAAGTACAGTGAAAAGCTTTGTTTACGAGCAGTGCAAGCAGATCACAGTAAGCAAGGATGTACAGATCAAAAAGACATGGACAGAAGCATACAGGTTACATCACACAGGGTGTGAGCTAGGCAAGATCAATCCTGGCAAGATCAGCATTATTTCAGGCTAGAGTCTAATAATGGCTGGGAAGAAACTGTTCCTAAACCTGTTGGTGCATGTGTTCAGGCTTCTGTATCTTCTGCCTGATGGAAGAGGTTGTAGAAGATTGTTACCAGAGTGTGATGTGTCTTTGATGACGTTGATGGTCTTTCAGCTGTTTTGAAGTATCATCCGAAACATTGTGCTCAAGTTTCAGGAGTGTGACACAAACTCAAAAAGTTCTGAATTAGTGGCAAAGTGATATTCACTGAGCCACTGCTAAAACTGGCAAAAGGTTTAATCACTAAACTGCAGAATGGAATTAGAGTAAACAGCTGATATGAGGTGTCAGTTAACGTAGTCCTTTATTGTAGTTTTCTATGATCCAACAATAAACCTGTTACATCTGAAAACATAACACTGGCATCACAATTAGCTGTTCACAAACTAGGCATGAACATAATCCCAAAATGGAGAAAGTTTGCAATATTTTCTTTGCTCTTTTTAATTTTGGTTTAGCTTTTTTCTGCAAATACGTTGAAGCAATTACAGATATAATGGAAGATGAAGCCTTTATCAAATCAAATGCCATAAAAATCTGATTTTTAATTTAAATATTTGTATAATAAAGGTCATCTCAATTAGATGCCATTTTAGAAATTAAATGCATCTTTCTTCTTCCAAATTGCTGCTATTTATCCTGAATGACTATAATTAAAGTCATATCAAGAACAGATTTTATGAATCAGTACAGCATTTAAATACCTAACATGGTTTTGCAATGCAAATTTTGTGCAGTTCAGGACATACATTTCAGTTTTAATGGGTCTTTAGCATTGGCATCATGTGCTACTTTCCCTTTCTTCTCCATCAAACCCTGATTACTATGGTCATCAAGTGTTACTTTAGGCTGTTTATATAAGTGTTAATAACGCTGTGTGAATATCAAGTAAGCCCTCATCACCAGGGAGTCAATGACATTAACTGGGTGTCAGTCTGTCTACACACTTAAAAATCTTTACCAAGTCGAAGAACGAGCATAAATTCAATTTTTCCTCACAGTAGATTGAACATTGATTAATGCTATTCCATACAGAGACTTAAAATATTTATCTGAATTACAGCAAATGAAGTCAAGAAACTATATGGCAAGATAATAAAGTGTGAAGCTGGATGAACACAGCAGGCCAAGCAGCATCTCAGGAGCACAAAAGCTGACGTTTCGGGCCGAGACGCCCTTGACCGCGTCTCCCGCATTTCCTGCAACACATCCCTCACACCCCGCCCCCGCCACAACCGCCCAAAGAGGATCCCCCTTGTTCTCACACACCACCCTACCAACCTCCAGATACAACGCATCATCCTCCGACACTTCCGCCATCTACAATCTGACCCCACCACCCAAGACATTTTTCCATCCCCACCCTTGTCTGCTTTCTGGAGAGACCACTCTCTCCGTGACTCCCTTGTTCGCTCCACACTGCCCTCCAACCCCACCACACCCGGCACCTTCCCCTGCAACCGCAGGAAATGCTACACTTGCCCGCACACCTCCTCCCTCACCCCATCCCAGACCCCAAGAAGGATGAAGGGTCTAGGCCCGAAACGTCAGCTTTTGTGCTCCTGAGATGCTGCTTGGCCTGCTGTGTTCATCCAGCTTCACACTTTATTATCTTGGATTCTCCAGCATCTGCAGTTCCCATTATCTCTGAAACTATATGGCAAGGTTGGATTGGGAAGATAGAAAAGGTATACACTTTTCAGTTCTGGTGTTGAACTGGGGTGGACAAAGTCACAAGTCACACGACACCAGGTTATAGTACAACAGGACTTCACCTGACAAGGGGGCTACAGTCTGAAAGCTTGTGATTTCAAATAAACCTATTGGACTATAACTTGGTGTTGTGTGACTTCTGGCTTTGTCCAGCCTTCAGTTTGGCTTGACTAAGATCATTGATATAGTTAGGCTAGTGGCTCTTACATTACATATGTATGTATGAAGAACCTGAAAGGAATTTTGTTTCTTCTTGTGTGAATACAAAATGATTATCTTTAACTTCTCACAATTTCTGCTATGTAAATTATCAACATTCATTACAGCAGGTGAAAGCTCGGCACTTTCTGATGGCCTGGGGATGGGGCATAGCAAGATATTCAAGCAACCCAAGTAAAGTTGTAATCAATAGCTTATTAGGTTAGTGAAGAAGCTAGGGACAAATGACAATTCCGAAACAATCCTGGTGTATAAAGTTAAATGTTTCAAAACTAATTAAAAGCTTTTTTTTTCCAAAATGCACCTTACTTGTACAGTATATTTCAATGAAATGAAAACACTGAAAAACACATATCAATTATACTTATTTTTGCCTTTATATCAGATTTTGTCGACAAAATGGAGACACTAACAAAGGCAACAGCTATAACTTGCATAATTACAGAATCACAGAATCCCTACCATGTGAAAGCAGGCCATTCAGCCCGTCAAGTCCACACTGACAACCCCCCACCAAAAGGTAACACACCTGGTTGCCTGGGGGGTGGAAATGAACCTGGGTCCTGGAGCTGTGAGACAGCAGTGCTAACCACTGAGCTACCATGCCACCCTCTAGAGGTTACAGCCCTCTTTCAATATGAGGACTTATAATCAAACTAACATATATAACAATGAGTGGCAATGGAACACAGACTTTCTGAGCATAACACCTGAGTATACCTGTGAAAAAGAAAGAAATGAGTTCAATTCTACTTCCGATGTCTGATCATTATCGACAATGGATGCTTGTGCATGGAGATGTGAATTGAAGTGACAGTGATAGTGTCTAAATAAGAGGTAGACACCAAGCAACAGGGAAAGTAAACAGCAGAAGAATAAAGGCTGAAAGTATGAAAATATTTTAGCAGGTTATACAGATGATAAGACTAAAGATGGAGTTTCAGAGGATCAGTGCACAGTAACTATCTAGCATCATGTAAAGTGAAACCAAGCAGGAACTGGAAGTGATTCAAAATGGCAGTTCATAACCGTCTCAATGGAACCAGGAATGGACAATAAATACCAGCCTAGTCAGTGATATTCATATTCTGAGGATAAAGAAAGACTTGATAAATAAGTTTAACTATACAGTGGAGAGTAAACAAGAGTCTTAAGAATCATGGCTAGAAGACTAAGAAAATTTAACATAGGGAATGGTGAAAATGCTGAATTTGAAAACAATGCCTTTAAGTTAATTCTGTATAAGTCAATTGCATTTAGTAAGTACAAGAGAAAGTACCAAGGAAAAACGCGATCCTGTGAATGAGAGAATGCCACGGTAGCCGAGTGGTTAGTGCTGTTACCTCATAGTGCAGGGAACTGGGTTCGATTCCAGCCTTGAGCGAGTGTGTGGAGTTTCCATATTCTCCTCATGCCTGTTTCCTCCCACAGTTCAAAGATCTGCAGGTTAGATGGATTGGCCATGCTAAGTTGCCCATAGCATCCAGGATGTGCAAGCTAGGTGGATGTAAATTGGTCAGATCCCAACATTAGGAGATAGCAAGAACTGCAGATGCTGAAGTCGGAGTCAATACAGTGTGGAGCTGGAGGAACACAGCAGGTCAGGCAACAACAGAGGAGCAGGAAAGTCCATGTTACACATTTACACCTTTCAGCAGTCAAATCTCAACATTTTCTGGATATTTTTCAACTTTTCAGTGTCAGAGTTTTAATTGTTTATAACGTAATATTTTGCCTCTTCAGGACCTGTAATTGTCTAACTTACATCAAAGCATTCACTCCGCCATTACAGCTCTCAGGAACTGCCAATATTCTTCAAGGGGAAAAACTAAGCAGAATCAAACAACCTAAAAACTATCTTGATGTGTTCAGAATAAACTGTATTTTACATGCTTTGTAGTTCTTCTTTTGTGAATGGCCAAATGCTGTCAATTGGGGTACCTGATCATGTATCACTATCTTAATAAAAACTAACTGACTGGTCTCATTGTGATAACAGTAACAGAAGGATTATTCTGTAAGATACCAGCTCCATTTTATCCATGTACAGTACCTGGAAACAAATGTTATTTGTATTACAGCTTTAGCTTTTCATCTCTGTTGCCAGCGGATAAATTAAGAGTTCTTCTTTCCAGGACCAAAGGTACTTGCACCAGCACATCACTCGGGTTACCTATTGTCTTCCCTGCTCATTTCTTCCACCTTCTCCTTCTTCAATAAATCCCGATATTCTGTAATATTACCCACACAGCTTTCATCCAACTCAATTCCTCTACGAATTCCTGCTAACAACTAGAGTATACGAAGACTTGATATAAATGAAAAGAAAATTATGTGGCAAACGAAGGCATAACAACTTGTATCACAGTGTAACAGTCTCACGTCCCTGGTTGACGTCAGTATAACAGCAGATGAACTTCACATACAAGCAGCAGCTACAGGGCTGACTTGTAACAGGCACTGACTGACAGGCAGAGAACAGATATCGTTTGGTGCAACTCAGGATTAGTATTTTGCTGTTTGTCCTACAAAAGAAGCTTTAGGGATTTTCTCAGTGAACTTTTATTCCTGATCCTTTAGGAAGATTACTCCGCACGCCACAAGGTCAACGCGAGGCTGGTAATGTTAGCAGTAACCTCACACAGGCACCAGTTTATCCCACTGACTTTGGAACAAAAGCAGAGTGCAGGCATATTGCCCCTGGGAGTCTGGGGAAGGAATTTTATTTGAAATAATCTTTTCTTGATTCCTTCTTTGCCCCTCACCAACACTGATGCATGCTTAATGTGTTTGTGGTGCCCCTATCAGTACACTAGCACAAAATCTGAAAACATAATATGTGATCCTGTGAATAAGTGCCTGCAGACTGAATCCACTACCTGCAAATCAATGGCTACTTTGTAGAAATAAATTTTGTTTTTCAATGTGCTGCATACTTTGTTTCAAAATGTCTTTCAAATTGTTAATGTTACACAACGGATAACTAATATTGATTAGAAAGGACAAAAGAAAATCTAAATTACTTTAATGAATCTGTTTTGACATATAGTGACACGTTTCCTGTGAAGGTGGAACCTGAATTTACACCTTCTAGTCCAGAGGAAGAGTCACATCCACTGCACCTAAACAGACCCTTAATGTCTTTCACAACTTAAAACATTTCAGGATTCTATTACATCTGAAGAATAGTCATAATTGGTATGAAGGAAATGAGGTAGCAAATTGTACATAGCAAGATCCCACAAACAGCAATGGGATAGTGACTGTATAATCTGCAGTTAAGTTGCTTAAGGGATAAATATTAATCAATCACTGAGAAAAACACTACTGATCTTCTTTGAATTTGGACTTTAACATCCAACTAGTTCAACATCTCAGCTAAATTGACAGTGCAGCACTTCCTTAATGCAACAGTATTATATCAAATGGACTATGTACTTCTGTCTCTGGATTTAGCCTTGTACTCTCAACTTCTTACTCAGAGGTGACAATGTTGGCCAACAAGACAGTGCAAACACGAGTAGCTATCGGTGCCATTAAGTGACTGTGGGCAGACATTGCTAAACAGTGGGACAATACTCATCTATTGGGCTTATTCCACTCAATTAGTCTGTCAAAATTCAAGGTGAAAGCTCACAAATTATAAATGGATACTTTGGCAAGGTTTGAGAAAACTGTTGGAACTCTGAATCCAAGAACAAGAAAGAGTGACCAATTTTAACAGAAAACAAGTTAAAGTAATAAGGAAACATATGATCTCTTGAATGAGAGGGTAACACGGTGGCTTAATGCTTAGCACTGTTACCTCACAGTGCCTGGGAGCTGGGTTCGATTCCAGTCTTGGGTTGTTGTATGAGTGGAGTTTACATATTCTCCCTGTGTGTGTAGGTTTGAGTATGAGATCAGAAGCCCATCTTGCAATTACATGTCATACCAAGGTTACAAATAGATTGATTTAACCTCAGACTGCTCCCAGGAAGGGGATGAAATTAGAAGCTAGGGAACAGAGTGGGGACTGAACAATTACATCAGTCTTTCTAATAATTAACTGAAGAAAACTTCTATTGATCCAATGTCGCCTGTCAGGTAAGTAGACTGAAGTTGTCAGAAGGATTGTGCTAGAACACAGCTGAAAGCATAAATGTGAAAACTGATACTATGCTTTCAGATGGATATTGCTGAGGAGCAGCCTGTAAATGAAAAATATGAGGGGACCAAGGATAAATCCTCAGCGGAATACCAGATAATGTTGCAGTAGTAGGAGGAAAGTCATTGCAAATGATTGCAAATAAACAAAAGCTATTTTCTAATCCACTTATTAAAAACTGCTTGGCTATGGCTGCTGTTAATAAATGCCTTATAGTTCATAGAAATGGATAGATCTACAAAGTCATACTGATGAACTCCTGAATTGCTAGAGGTCACAAATGCTTCTCTCTTCCAGCTAATTTCACAATTTTGTAATTTCTTTCCTCCAAATCTGTTCAGCGTCCTTGTCAATCCTGCTCCTATTCCAATTAGAATGTTACCAGCATTCAGGATTGGCACCTCGATCCATTTTACTCTTTTTTTTAACCAGAAAACATGCACACATCTACTGTCCCTCTAATTTAGCACAGATTAAGACTGAACTGGGACATTCTTGGCCTGTACAGCACAGTTATTTAGTGGATTGACCAGCCAGAACAATGCAAGTCTCATTGTAAACACTCAAGTAACATGTCTCATTGAAACCAAACGTGAGTGATAAGAGGGTGTTGTATGATGCGCGTAGGACAAATGGCTGTTGTACACTGGCATCGATCATGTGATGTATTGATTTCAAATCTAGACAATGCTAGCTAGGCTGTCTCAGTTCCAGAAAGTGCTATATCAATACTAAGGGACCAAAGCTGTGCCAGAAATGTTGGAGGATATTACACAGATAGGAAGGGGCAAGGCCATGAACAAATTCAAAAACAAACTTAAGAATTTTCTAACTGAGGCGTTCCTTTACTGGGAGTTAGTATACACCAGAGAACACAATGGTGATAGGTGGACAAGACCTGTTGTAATTGTGGACACAGGTTACAGAGGTCTGGATGAGCTTGTATTCATAAAGATTGGACTGTGGAAATCCAACCTGATTTGTTATAATTAATTCAAGACACGTGCTTTTTGCAGGCAATGAGCTGAGGCTTGTGCACAGCTGGGTAGTCTTATTGATGACACAGCTATATGATTCAACCTCAGATAGTAAGTTGATTGTTGGAGAATTGAGACAAAAGGTTTGGTTTTCACACTTAATTGAAGGAAATCTCTGCTCAGCCAGCCATGGGAACCAGACAAGCAGTGTGATCATTCACAATGGTGAAGTCATTAAAAGAGGTGGTGAAAAGATTTGAGTTGGCTGTCACCAACACATGTAAAAACTAGCATTGTGCTTTCACTTGATGTGTCATGAGTAGATGAAAAACAGGAAGGTATCAAGGACAGGTCCAAAGGGGACACAATTAGTAAAAAAAATGTGGAAGCATGAAGACAAGTCATTGTAGATGACAGATACTTTTAATTAACCTGCTGAGATATGTTCTGATACATCTTGGGTGCAGATAGTTCTTGAACCTTTTGGCCCAGCGATTGCGACGATCATTACTTGAGAAGAACCCGCTGTAAAATGGGCACAAATTTGACAGGAGGTAATATGTCCAAGGCTTTTGGATATGGAAGCAAGTTCGGGTCCAGGGTTTTAAGCAAAGAGGTAATTATTGTGATTTTGAAAGCTAGGAGGATGGTATCTGAAGGTAGAAAACTTGTTAAAAACATGGGCTAACATGGGAGCTAGAAAGAGAAGTTGAGTATTCTCTAGTTTAGTGGAAACAGGATCAAGGAAGCAGGAAGTGGACTTCATAAACAGAATGGTCTGAGAGAAGGTACATAATATATTAAGAGATAAACAAAAGAAATCCATATCTGGGCAGAGAAGTACTTTGGAAGACTTTTGGCCTACCAACCAGGGAAAGAGAGGGAAATGTAGTAGTTGTTCAAGTACTGTTCTTTCTTCAGGATCAGTGAGAATATGCATGGTAGACAGTGTGTCATAGGATGTCTGTGAAAACAGAGGAGAAAAAGCATGGTGTTTGGGGTAACAAGAGAAGAAACAAAGGAGAATTCAGCAAAAGCCTAAAAGGATGCTATCAAAAGTAATTCCTCCAAATGATTTTCCAATAGGAAACTAGATGGGTTTCTTCCATAATGTTAGCAGCAGAGGGAGAATTGTTTCAGGGGCGAATGGTGTAAATGGTCCATGGCAGTGCAGAAAAGTGGATGTTGTCAGCATACATTTATTAATACAATTCCAGGCAATAAATGCATTTCTGAAGAAGGGTCCAGACCCGAAACATCAGCTTTCCTGCTCCTCTGATGCTGCTTGGCCTGCTGTATTCATCCAGCTCTACACCTTGTTATCTCAGATACTCCAGCATCAGCAGTCCCTACTATCTCCAGGCAATAAATGATGCCCTTGAGGACAAAGTACGGAATACAGCCAAAATTGCAATGCTGGGAAGGAACTGAGCACCATATGAAGAGTTGTTAGTTGTGCTGTGGTAGGTATGAGTGTATTCATATGAGGTAAAAGAAGTTCGATTACTGAGGACGACAAGCGTACTATAGTTACTAACACAAAGAACGTTGGTAGTAAGTCTCACCAAAAAAAACTTGCCGCTGAACATCCTGGCAACTGGATTTGAACAGAGTGTGACAATCTGAACACAGAAGTGGGAAGCAATAATATGTTTGCGGATCTTGGAATAGAAAGGGAACTAATGAAATGGGTCATAGATCAGGTAGAAAGGGTGTCAAATTCTAATTAAGGTACGTGTGTACCCACGTGTGTACGTGTATAAGAATTGACGATCCAACCTTAGTCTTAACCCTGCTTGAGCCCAAATTGCAATGTAATTGCAATGAAACAGGCTACAGAACTAAAAATAAAGTGAAAATAATAATACAGAAAGAAGCTTTTGGGCTGTTCAGCTTGAGCATTTGTGCTCCATAATGTAATTAAAATTCAAGGTGGCCAATATTTGTACAGAAAGAACAGAAGTCAAACTCTCAGCACCGTCAGAAGCATTCTGACTCAGTTATACTCAAGATTTTGATCGGAGATGAAAACCTGAGCGGCACTTCATGTTCCTGCAGAATGTTGCACCACTCATCTGTCTTATTGCCTCACTTCACTGGACATGGACAGATGAACGGGTGCTGCCTGTCACCTTTGTGAGCAGCCTGTCACAGAAATTCTCATCGAGCCAGCAATGCTGTTTACACATGTCCAGTTTAATCAAAATCCAGAATTTGTGCCTCCATTGAATTTGTTCCTACCATGAGTATTGTATAGTTGGATCCAACAACCAGGGCAAAAATGTTAATAGAATTGCAGTTTAGTTAATAATTCAGTTAAAAAGGCTGCAGAGAAGGTTTTAAGAGAAGATAAAGTGGTTTTAAAATAGCTGCTTATTTTGCCATCGTTCTGCTCATATAAGCTTATAATTTACAATAGTTTAAATTCACTGTTTCCCTGCTTATGCAAAGTTAGATAAAAAAGAATAACTGGGCTGATTTGATAATGCACAGCAACCGGAATGTTATAGATGCTGAAATATTCAAAATATCAAACATACTGAAAAGATTTGTGGCTAAAATGGAACATGTTAATCCGTCCCTTTACAGGCACAAAAGTAAATTATTGTTAAATAAACATGCTCTGAGGTTCAAGTTGAATTATTGTTTGGTAAAGAATACAATTTTGATGATGCAACAAAATTCCTGGTCCCAGATCAAAACAGGATCCAAGCAAACTGAAATCACTGCCTTTTCCTCCAACATATTTTGACAAGTTGAAGTGTTATAGATGTTGACAGAACTTGCGGAACTGCTCAGGAAAATAGAGGTCTGGGAATATTCACACCTCAGAATTTTCTCTCCCAAGGAATACTCGAAGCAATTTCAATGATTTACTCTCTTTTACTGTTGTTTTCCTTGACATCTTATTAACCATCTGCTTTCAACTGTCGTTCGTTTCTCATGAAAGAATTGGCCACCTATTCAATTGTGATTTACAGTTTGACTTTATATTCAGAAGACATCAGATGCAGTGAGACCAAACATACTGGATTTAAAATGGATGGTAATGCAGTGTTATGCTAACTGTGCAGTGAAAGTGTCAGCAAGCCTGTATCTGGTTTCCAAAGCATAAAGTTTGGGCGAAAAGGCCAATAAACTCAATTTTTACAAGAACTATAAAAGTCATTTTCTTCACTGCCATGAAGTTCTTAATCTGGTTTCTTAGAAAGCGCTCAGCAGCCAAGATAGTAATTACAACTGACAAATCTGTTGTCAAAAAGGGTTTGTATCTCACATCCATCACTGTTCAGATATATGTGACATAGGAAGTGTTTAATCAAGTGCAAACAGCAATTAATTGTAGGGAGGACTGCATATTTATTATTGGTGCAGTCTTTTTCTGCAGAGGCACTGACATTTCGCAAAGTTGAGGTATACACTAAGCCTCACAGAAATGCTTAGCAATGGTTTTAACAGATGTCTAAGAAATTGATCAGTAAGAGGAAAAATAAGCCATATCCATATGTCCAAAATGAATGTCATGACTTTTGGAAGTGCACCTAGCCAGAAGAGAATCAAAAAAGAACCCAATTTAGTTTTGTTGAATGTATGAACAAAATTGGAAACTTAATCAGTTCTGATCTCATTGGTCAGAGCAGGATTAAGATTTGTGTTTTAGAAGGAAATTTGCCTAAATTAACCCTATGCTTTCAGATGGAAACAACTTGGACTAAACAGACATTTCCATGTAAATAAAGCTGTTTGACTGTGAAATAAACAGAAGAAAAATGAATAGTAAATCAGAGGAGGAACATGAGAAGGTGTGGCTGGGTCAAAGGGGCAGATTTTAAGTAGGGTTTTAAAGGAGGTAAAGTCACCACGGTCTTACTCGACCTTGGGGAAAGAGGACTGGTGATGGTTTAACCTGAGAATTACCACATCTCAGACAATGGAAGAGGCTGAGTAGGAGAGTCCTTTATCGGAACATCAGCCAGAGCAGAAATTAAACTCACAATGTTGGTATCACTCTGCACTTCAAACCAGATGTAGCCAACTGAGCTAACTGACCCCCAAACAAGTGAGATCGTTATACAAAAAGAATTCCAGAGAATGAAACATGGCCAGCTCGGTGAAGAGTTGCCAATGATGGGTGAAAGTACAGGGGTGCACAGAAAGCCAAAGATAGAATGAAGATCAGACAATTTAGATAGGAGAGGGGGAGACTACAGGACTTGTGAAGATGGTGAAACAATGAACAACAAGGGTCATACAAGAATTAAAATCTACGGATGAATGCTTTTAAATTTAAAATATGGAGTTGGTTGGGGGATATGGAGGGAACACAAATATCTACATTGATTGGTAAGAACAGGGGTGATCAATGAATGGGTCAAGGTGCAAGGGAAAGACATGTAGCCAAGTTTTGAATCTTACAGATCCCAGAGAACGGCTGGCTTGGAATACTTGAAAAATATGAGTGTGGAGATGATAAAGGCATGAATCAAGGTTTCATTGGGATTTAGATTCAAGTGAGTGAAGTACAGTTTTACAGAAATGAAAGTTGTGATCATGACCGTGGACATCCACAAGTTCAAAATACTTGCTGGTCTCCTAGTCTCCATGATAAACTCCATGTTAAAATCTATGTCAGCACTCAACCTAGATTTATGGAAACATCTAAGTACCAAAGCTAGCTCAGCAGCTATTACTGGAAGAGGATGGATTCCACAAACATACATTTTCGGAGTAAGAAAAGATAATAGACTTACAAAAAAAAAGTTTCTAACAGAGTAAATGCATAAAGAATGTTCCCAATGACCTTGGAATCTAGAACCGGGGTCATAGGCTAAGGAGAAGGGGTAGGCCATTTAGGACTGAGATGAGGAGACATTTCTTCACCAAAAGAGTGGTGAGTCTTTAGATTTCTCTGACTCAGAAAGCAATTGACGCCAAAACATTGAATTACTTTAAGAAGTTAGATACAGTTTTTAGGCCTAAAGAAATCAATGAATATGGAGAGAAAGCAGGAACACGGTACTAACGTTAACCACGATTGTACTGAATGGTGGAGCAGGCTTGAAGAGCCACTCTTGCTCCTATTTTCTGTGCTTTTAAGAAAAGCTGCTCCCTTCTGCTAGATCAATTCCAGCTATCATTCTTATTTTTGTGTCTTTCAATCCCGTTTTGACAATAATGAATTCTAAAATGATTTTTACTGCAATAGCCTCGGTTATGACCTGCTATAATAACATTGTAGCTTTAAGAATCATGTTAAAATGACATTTCTGCTTTAAAAATCTATATACTGGAAATTAGATTAAAACATCTCTTCAAGGCAAAGGCCACAGTTTGCCTTTTTGACAGTTTCAAAATCTACTGAACTGTACTTCCGCAGCCACAAATCACAAAATCACATTTAGAACGAACCTAGTCTTAGGCATCACAATGGGCCCTTCCAAGGTGCGTCTATTCATCAAGTCTCAACAGATATCAAAGTGGAAGCCATTCAAGTTTCTAACTGAAGCATCTGAAAGGCTGACTGCCTCAGTTAAATAAACAACGGATGAGTCTAGTTCAAATACATGGGCTAATTAGCCCTCATGACTGGAAAGATGACTCGATAGTTTGGAATGGACACATGTTTTAGTGAGAAATGTAGAAAGACCAACTGTACAGCTACCTTGTATGCAGAACTCCAAGAAGGTAGCTCTGAGAAAACATCTTCAGGGAGATGGAAGGGAATTGGATGAAAGAACGACAAAGAGAAAGAAAAACAGAAACCAAACACTGCATTGTTGAAGAAAGGTCAGGAAGTCTGAAAGCATCAAAATCATACAACTTGTGCAGACCAAGGAACCTATCGCTCTCGCAAAATCTCCTGAGTTGATAGGTTCCCGGCACAAGAAAATACCGGAGGCTACTGTAGTTGTTCAACCTGACTCCAAGTGTTAATCTCTTCACATTAACAACAAGGAGCTCAGGGAACAGGCTCCAAAGGTATAGAACTACTATCCTTAAAAATAAGTCTTTGTTTAATGTGTACTTATTTTAATTTTAGCATCTATAATTTCTTGGTAATACCTTACTCTCTTTATTTTTAAGGAACCTTCTGCAAGACCTTGCAATAAAGTAACCTCTAAAACAAAAGCTTGACTGCTGGCCTACTTTAACTTAAATCATTATCGGTTGAAAAAGAGACCAAATGAATGACATATATTCAATTAGTTGATCATGCGGAGGCAGAAAATGGTTATTGCAGCTCCAATAAGGTATTGAAATGTTTCATGCAGTGAACGGTTTTCAAATCTAGCCATTTGACACTCAGCATCGTCCAGGAAACAACAATCAGATGAACATGTGGTTAATCATTTGGTACTCAGTAGGAGAAACACTGACCAGGACACCACAAGAAGTTCCTAAATTATTTCGATAAAACCTGGTTTTAAAAAAAAGGCTGCAAAGGCTTCTACAGGTACATTAAAGGAAATGTTTGGGTAAAACGAATGTGGGCCCATCATAGTCAGAATCAGGAGAATTTAAAATGAGGAACACAGAAATGGCAGAGATGCTGTGTACATCGTGTCTGTTTTCACTGAGGAAGATACAAGAAAATTCCCTGAATTAGAGATTCGAGTAGCTAGAAAGAATGAGGATATGAAGAAAATTTAAAGACGACTGTAGAGGCAAAATTAATGGGATTGGAAGGTGATAAGTCTCTCATACCTTATGTACTACATCCCAGAGTTTTGAAGGAGGTGACTAGAGAGATACCTGACGCATTGGTGATTATCTTCCAAAATTCTGTAATAATTCTGAATGAAACAGTGTGCAGATTCGGTCTCCTTATCTCAAAACATATTATTTTCACAGAGGGAGTGCAATGAATGTGCAGACAGGCTTCCGAGATGCTGGGACTATGCTATGAAGAGAGATTGGACAAACAGGGTATGTATTCTCTCCAGTTTAGAAGAATGGGTGTTCTCTCATTGGAACTAAAATAGTTAAAGGGATAGACCAGGCAGATACAGTTAAGATGTTTCTCCACTTGGGGACCTTGAAACAGAGGCACAATTTGAAAATAATGTTATATTAGGTCTGAGAAGAAAAGAAGTTATTTTGCTCAGATGGTTCTGCACTTTTGGAATCCTCTACTACAGAGGACCATGGAGTCTTAGTGTTTAAATACATTTAAGATGGAAATGGTGGCTTCTGATTACTCATGGTTTACAGGGTTATTGAAGGCATTGAAGTACCCATTCAATGAAGATTGTATTGAATGGCATGACAGACCTGATGAGCTGAATAGCTTTCACCTGTTCCTACAGTATCTTTAACATAAATTAGCAAAAGAAACAAATGGGTGTTCAGTTTTATGACCTTATACAAAATACTGCAAAACAAAATTCCTCCTGCTGAAGGACAGACTTAAATCTATGAACTTTTAACTGAGACAAAGTGCTGTTAACCAAGGCAGGCTAACACTGAAATGTCAAAGTCTGAAAAATGGATTTTAAATTCTTGCTCTATTTTTAGCTTTTGTCCCTTGGTGTTTGTTCTAAACTATAATGAATTCTTCAGCTTTAGAGGTTTAGTTTCCAATTCCCAGGCATTCCAATTTTTAAAAATTCAGCTTTGAGTAGGTATCTCTCCCAGGTATTAACCCAAGCCCCAAGTGAAAGTCCTTTTACGATTTTGCATTATGGTTTGTTTCAGTCAGAAATTACATTGAGGCTGTATGTGCAAATCAAGTGAGACAGTCAAGGAGGTACAAAGATAAATAATAAGAAATGACAGGAACTGGTCTTTTGGCCCCTTGAACCTGCTTAACTATTCAGTAAGCTCATACCTAACCTGAGTGTGGTCTCAATGCCACTTTCCTGCCTATCTCCCATAATCTCTGATGCCCTTGTCGATAAAAAGTCTGTCTGAATCGATCCTTAAGTATACAGTTGACCCAGCACTGATCACTATGACACTCCACGATCTACTATATGCCAAACTAAATATTACCCATTTATACAGACTCTCTGTTTCCTATTAGTTAACTGATCCTTTACCTAGGCTAATATAATGCATCCAACACAGTCAAATCTTATCTTCTGTCATTACTGTTCACGTGGCATCTTATCGAATGCCTTCAAGAAATCCAAATACGTTGTTTCTAGTGATTTTCCATTATCTGTCCTGCTTGTTAAATCCTCAATGTCTGAAGTTAGGGCTCCAGTTCGTTGACTTGGAGCTATATTCTTCAAGCTGAAGGCACCTACTTGTAAACATGTGATAATGGGAACTGCAGATGCTGGAGAATCCAAGATAATGAAATGTGAGGCTGGATGAACACAGCAGGCCCAGCAGCATCTCAGGGGCACAAAAGCTGACACTTTGGGCCTAGACCCTTCATCAGACGTCAGCTTTTGTGCTCCTGAGATGCTGCTGGGCCTGCTATGTTCATCCAGCTTCACATTTCATTACTTGTAAACATGATTGCCATGGACCATCAAGGTAACTATGATTTCCCACATGCTACAGCTGCAACACATCGCCAGCTGAGAATCTTTACTTCATTTTTATTTAACTAATTAAATCTCAAATTTAGAATACCACTTAATGATTATCCATATTTATACTACTGATTTGAATCACATGCTGTAAGTATAATACTTAAAACTTCCCTCAACAGTTTAAATTACGGTCCCATTTAGAAGGAAAATAAGCCTTAAAATTAACAACTTATTTATCTGCATAAATAATAAGTTCAAACTTCAGCTTTTGGGTTTTGCATCCTCTGGCTCCTGTTCTTGGGTTACTCTTTTGTTAGAATGCCGGAACGGCAGCACGGTGGCTCACTGATTAGCACTGCTGCCTCACAGCACCAGGGACCTGAGTTCAATTTCACCCTTCAGTGACTGTCAGCGTGGAGTTTGCACATTCTTCCCGTGCCCGCATAGGTTTCATCTGGGTGCTTCGGTTTCCTCCCACAGTGCATAGATGAGCAGGCTAGGTGGACTGGCCGTGCTAAATTGCCAGTGTTCAGGGATGTGTATATTACGTGGGTTATGGGGGATGGGTCTGGGTAGAATGCTCTGAGGGTTAGTGTGGACTTGTTGGGCTGAAGGGCTGGTTTCCACACTGTAGGGAATCTAAGGAACAGCACTTCTCTCACATATTAATTCCCAGATTTAAGCACTCGGTTTTGCTGCACTCAGTCTCTACTGTCACCTTTATGTGGCTTACTTCACACATCTATTAAACTCCCTATATTTGTACCAGCACAGATTCCAGTTTGAGGAGCCACTGTTAGCCAGGATTTCAGTTTGAAATAGTAATCTAACTATCCCACCGTTGCCTATATGGTTACCATTCACGATGACTGAAAAAAAATTGCAGTTTGCTATTGCAGTTAAGTTAAACGCTAAACCCAAACATAACCAGATTTTTTAAAAGGATGAACCCTTAAAAAAACCCTCACTTACCAAATTCCTGGATTTAAGTACTCAGATTTGCTGCAATTCTTTTGGGGTTATCACCTTCATGTCCCTAAAATTCTTTCATGCCAGAAGATCTGCAGACCAATTCCTACCTTATATACTTTTAGTGGGTGTTCCCAGTTCTTGGATGGACCAGTGAAATAAATTCTGCGTGACACTGCAGCTTGTGAATGGGTAGAAAGAGAGGGTGGGAAATATTGGAAGGACTCATCAGCAACCATTATGTTGTTCCTACCTCTTAGTCCTGTCAACTAAGCAGACAGAATGGCACAATGTAAATATGGTAAAGAAAAGCTCTAAGAACTTAAAAGTGTGAGAAATAAGAAGATATTCTGTTGTAGAAAGCTTTGAAAAAATCAGCTTAATGCCTGGGTAAAATATTTACAGAAGTTAATTCTTGGAAATGCCAGAGTGCATCAAAGGTACAGTTTTTAAAAAGTTTAAAGATTATTTGGCATTGAAAGCTTTTGAGAGGACAAATAAACATGACAATTTTACCACTGAATCATAAAAAGTATTCTGTGCCAGTACTCTGTTGTATTTTTTTAATTGATTTTTTAATGAAATCTGATAATGGGGCATGGAGGAAGAGACACTGTTAATATCACTGATTATATTTATGTTTAATTTCAAGGATGGCAGACATACAGCAGAGAACACTCACATGGCATACTGTTAAGGTCCAATGAAAATGCATTGTAGCATTCAAACAAATTTCAAATGGAGCTAAAATGAACATTTTGTCACGAGCAAACATTAACTATTTCAGTACTGAATTATAAACAGCACAGTACAGAATGATAAAACATAAAATGTTATGGCATCAATGTATTTAAGGGGAAGTGAAGTGAAACGCGAGGATGAAAAGAACAGAATATTCTCCTGACATAAAGATGAGAAGGAACACGCTCATTGGGAGCATGATCACATATTTGAAACAAAAACTGAAATTGCTGGAAAATCTCAACAAGCCTGGCAGCATCTGTGGAGAGGAATCAGAGTTAATGTTTCAGGTCTGGTGATCCTTCTTCAGAACTGTTGGCAGCTAGGAAAAGGATGGTTTTATAGAGAAGATCGAGTGGTGATGGTGGAGGAGGTGGTGGTGGTGGTGGGGGGGGGGGGGGGGGGGGGGGGGTGGCGAGGGGGGGGGTGGGGAGGAGATGAATAAACAATAAGTGGAGATGGAGTCCAAAAAGAGAAAAAAACAGAAAAAGGAGTGGATAAAGACCAGCCTAGGAGAACAAATAGCTGCTAATAGGATCTACTAGTAGCTGACAAGAAGTAGTGTGTTGTAGCAGCCCATGTGATGACAAGGTCTGGTGTGTGGGAGTGTGGGAAAAGTGCTCAAACTTTAAAATTGTTGTATCTGATATTAAGTCGCGAAGTCTACAGAGTTCCCAAGCAGAAAATTAGGTCTTATTCCTCCAGTTTGTACTGAGCTTCACTGGAGCACTTCAGCAAACCTGAGGCAGAGATGTTGGCTAGAGAACATGGTGTGTTGATGTGGCAAGCAACAGGAAGCTAAGGGTCTTTTTGTGGACAGAACATAAATGTTCTGCGAAGCGGTCACCCAGTCTGTGCTTCATTTCCCCAATGTAGCAGAGCCCTCACTATGAGCAGAAAACACAGTAGAAGTGCAGGGAAAGCACTGCTTCACATGGAAAATGTGTTTGGGACCTTGGAAAGTGAGGAGGTAGGAAGTAAACAGGCAGGTGTTACACCTTCTACGATTGCAGCAGTAGGCGCCATTAGACTGTGGGAACATGTAGGGAGTGAAAGAGGAGTTGACCAGGGTGTCCCAGAGGGAACAGTGCTTACGGAAGACTGACAAGGGAGGGGAGGGGAATGTGCGTCTGGTGGTGGCACCCTGCTGGGGATGGTGGAAATGGTGGGTATGATCTTCTGGATGCAGATGCCGATGGGATGGTAAGTGAAGACAAGGGGGAAACCCGACTACTGTAGTGGGAGGGAAGAGAGAGGGTGAGGGCTGAAGTGCAGGAGTTTGGACAGACCCAGTTCAGGAGTTGAGGAAGAGGATAGGCATTTTGGAGGCCACCCTGTTGAAGTTGGCATCATCAGAACGGATGCAATGGAGATGGAGGAACTGAGAGAATGGAATAGTGTCTTTGTGGGAAGCAGGAATGTAAGGATGTATAGTCAAGGTAACCAATAAAGCTGGTGGGTTTGAAGTGGATATTGGTAGCTAGGCTATCCCCAGAAATGGAAACAGAAATATCAAGGAAGAGAGGTAGGAATCAGAGATGGGCAAGGTGAACGGGAGTCCTGCCAAATATTGGAAGTGAAGTAGATTACATCAGCATGGACAGATTAGGTCACATAATCTCTTTCTGTGGTGTAAATTCAAAGCAGTTCTAAGATCGCTCTGGGGCTTTGATGGGCTGACAACATGAAATTGATTTCCAATTGAATTGGCTCCAAAGTGAACCAGTACAGACCGTGATTGGTGGCTATTCTGGGTTTCAGTGTCAATTAATAATCAGAGGTAGAGTTGTGCTCCCTACCGAGTACACTGGAATAGACTCCAACACAATCCAGTCAGCTTCAGTTGCAACTGGGAACAGGGAATTGTTGCTGTTCAAGGCAAAAGGCTGTCTGCAAAAATTAACTTGAAGTTACCTTCTTAAACAGTAGATGAGCTTTGGCCTCTTGGCTATCTAATGACGAGTAAACCTTTCCAGAAAGCAAGCTATTTTTTATAGTTGCTTCTTGCTTTTTGAAAAAAAAACAGAAAGCTTGCCAAATCCTGGCAATCCAACTTGTTCACTTGAAGCGCAAAAGGATCGAGTCAAGACTGATCAGTGCTCATCTTACCGACCCTCGAAGATTGCCCTGTAGGGATGGGTGAGAGGAAGAACAGGTTAGGGAGGCAGAGACAGGCTGGGCTGGTTTTGGGATGCAGTGGGGGGAGGGGATGAGCTTGGCTGGTTGTGTGGTGCAGTGGGGGGAGGGGAGAACTGGGCTGGTTGTGGGATGCGGTGGGGGAAGGGGAGATTTTGAAGCTGGTGAAGTCCACATTGATACCATTGGGCTGCAGGGTTCCCAAGCGGAATATGAGTTGCTGTTCCTGCAACCTTCGGGTGGCATCATTGTGGCACTGCAGGAGGCCCATGATGGACATGTCATCTAAAGAATGGGAGGGGGAGTTGAAATGGTTCGCGACTGGGACGTGCAGTTGTTTATTGCCAACCGAGTGGAGGTGTTCTGCAAAGCGGTCCCCAAGCCTCCGCTTGGTTTCCCCAATGTGGAGGAAGCCACACTGGGTACAATGAATACAGTATACCACATTGGCAGATGTGCAGGTGAACCTCTGCTTAATATGGAATCTGCCATCTACAATCCGACACCACCACCCAAGACATTTTTCCATCCCCACCCTTGTCTGCTTTCCGGAGAGACCACTCTCTCCGTGACTCCCTTGTTCGCTCCACACTGCCCTCCAACCCCACCACACCCGGCACCTTCCCCTGTAACCGCAGGAAGTGCTACACTTGCCCCCACACCTCCTCCCTCACCCCCATCCCAGGCCCCAAGATGACTTTCCATATTAAGCAGAGGTTCACCTGCACATCTGCCAATGTGGTATACTGCATCCATTGTACAAAATCACAAAATGGTGGAAGCAATAACCAAAATACACGCAAATTCAACGCAGCTCAAAAGCAGATAAAATGTAGTAGAGCCAAAAACACCAAAATTAATCACTGGCCACATGGAGAACAATCACATGATCAAAACTAGATGTTAAAAGGATTACGGTTGAGCAAGTTAACATAGTCTTAATGGAAATATTTTTAAACCATCAAGAACAATTTATCAATGGTCAACGAGTGTGGTTCTCCAGAAATTGTTCTATCAAGACTAAGGGACTGTTGAGATTACCCGTCAAACATACACACTCAAAGATGGACCATCTTAGACAAGTCCATCAGTCAAAAACTACAACTGCCAACCTCAAAAGTGCAGTTGGTTGAAAACCCTTTGCTTTTGTGCAAGAAATTCCTACCTATAAGAATTTCATGGCAACTGATCAAGTTGCTTGGATTGCAGTTTTAACAGCATCTACACCCAGATATGCTAATGTATGCAGTACAATGTGTTACAGAGGTAAAAAAATTTGAAGGGTTGAGTTAGACCTGAGGTTATGCAGCTCCCAGAGTAACTATCAACTAGGCACACTTTAAACGTTATTAACATATTTTCCTCCTCTCCTTCAGTGGTCTCGTTAGGTATCAGAGAATAGAATCACATGGAATGACATCAACATGCATGAAACAGATGAAGGGGCATAAAATAATCAACTTGCTGTGATGCTTTATTTCCTTTCGATAATAAAAACAGCCATATTTATGTTTGGTCTTAATAATTACACAACTGAGAATCACAAAGTTAGATTTGGAGAATTAAAGGAAAAGGTGATGAAAATTGGAACTGACAAAGGAGATTCAAAGGTCCTAAAAGCATAAGAGAGTCTTATTGGGGTGACACAGTTGGTGTTCAAGATTATAATGAGTAACAGACAATGACTCTACTTTCACAAATGGCAAATAAAATTTTAGTAAAGCTAAACTGACATTTGACATTTAACTTTAGGAAGCTGCTTTCTTGTACAATTCCCAAACAGAAGTGCAACAATTAATCCACATCCAGACCTCTGTCAAAGCATTGCCATTCTGCAGTTAATATTAGCTCAAGGTATATTTGGGTGGGCCTTGCACTGATTAACCAGCTGTAGGTGGGAGGGTTGTTCTAAATGAACTTTATCACTTTGCCATTAGTCAGCATTACTTGAAGCATCACTGGGCACTTGAAAGCAACATCTCCTGCTATGGGAGTCAGAGAACAAAACTGTGACCAAAAATGTACAAGCCTTATTTTAAACATTGTTATCCAGATTCCAGTATGTTACAGATGCATAGCCATTGGTGATTTTGCCTCACTGTTTCCTCATTCTATGCAAAATGATTTCACAGTTAACTCCTTTTGCAGTGACCATTTCTTTTCCAGAATTCTAAAAATGTTGCACTGTGAAGTTTGTGAATAGTTAAATTACTTGCCTACACGCAAGCTTATATCTATCAGAGGTAAACCTAGAAATAAAAAAAAAGTTGAAGGATATGAATCTGAAATGGAGTGTGACTAGATTTCATTTCCTGAGATTGTTGATAAGTAACTGATATTCCAGGCCATCGCCAGCATATGGCAACATAAGAACGAGAAAATGAATCACACATTCACAATGCAGGACCTCTGGGGGTTCAAGAATCACAGCAAGGGAAGTGAGGCAATGATAATATCCTTTGCCCTGTGATGGGTACTGCAAAATAATAAGCTGCCAAGTGGATTATGAATGGCTCTCCTTGTGCTTTTGTTTTTCCATTAAATGATTTAAATATAGACAAGACAGTTAGTTTAAATGCTTGTTAATTCAGAGACTTGCAACTATCTCTTCCCCAAGGTTACTGAAGAACATAAATGCAGATTCACATTTGAATTCTAATAGCTTCGAAGGAAGTACATGGAGGGAGAGGAGGGGCAAGAGAAAAGAACAAAAGGGAATGTCTGTTATAGAGTAAAAGGCAGCCAAGATTAAATTATATATAGATAACGGCTCAAGAAAATAAGATAGGAATTGAACAAGTAACAAAATAACAATGTGTCTCGAGGAGCTGCAAATTATCAACAGCAGTATCATTGCCAGAACTTGCTGCCCGAAAAAAAGAGCAGTGGTTGTGATCTGAAATTGTTGAACTAATTTTTCAGATTGGAAAGCTGTAAACTGCTCATCTGAAAGTTTAGGGTGTTATTCCTCAAACATCTATGGAGTTTCACTGAATGGTGCAGGAGGCCAAGGACAAGAACGACAAAGGTAATTTATCTTTCATTCTACAAATGCTGCGGGTCTGCCGGGCACTTTCAGCATTTTCCCTTTTTATTTAAGTAACCGTGGGTTACACTGGTAAAACAGGATGAAATGGAGAGGGAGGAAACTTATGTGAAGCAAAAGCACCAGCACAGACCAGTTGGGCAGAACTGCCTTTTTCAGAGATAGCAGGAACTGTCGATGCTGGAGTCTGAGATATTAAGGTGTGGAGCTGGTTGAACTCAGCAGGCCAAACAGCATCAAAGGAGCAGGAAAGATGATATTTCAGGTCTGGACCCTTCTTCTGAAGAAAGGTCCGGACCTGAAACATCAGCTTTCCTGCTCCTCTGACATTGCCTGGCCTGCTGTGTTCATTCAGCTCCACACCTTGTTATCATTGTCTTTTTCAGGCTGTGTAGTGTTAACATGAGGGGGAAGCAGTGGAATTGTCACTGCACTAATGATCCAGAGTTCCAGGTTCATGTCACAGGTATTTGGGTTGAATCACACCATGGCTGATGGTGGAAATTGAATTCAATTAGTAGATTTGAACCATAAGACCATAGAGAAATAGGAGCAGGTAGTGGCTGTTGAGTCCCTTGAGCTGCTCCTCAAAATCAAGATGATCATGGCCGATTTGACAGTTCTCAAGCTCACTTTTCTGCGCTTTCCTCACAATTCATGATTCCCTTACTGATCAGGAATCTATCTAACTCAGCCTTAAATATACATAAGAATTCTGTCCCTACAGGTCTCTGCGGCAAGGAGCTCCAAAGCCTCTCAACCTTCTGTGGGAAGAAAATCCTCCTTGACTCAAATTTAAATCGGCGCCCCTTTATTCTGCGAGTATATCCCATTATCCTAGACTGTCCCATGAGGGGTAACATTTTCTCAGCATTTACCCTGTCACGCTTCTCATTCTTCTAAGCTCCAATTAACAGAAATCCAACCTGTTCAGTGTTTGCAAAAAGCCAAATCCTCGACACCAAGGATCATCCTAGTGAGCATTTTCGGAACTGCCTCCAATGAAATGTTATCTTTCCTGAAGCAAGGGCACCAAAACTTCGCTCAGTACTCCATATGTCATCTCACCAGTGCCTTGTACAATTACAAAATTGAAATGAACTGACAATGTGGAAAACTGTCAAGGTAGGTCCTTTATACTAAAACAAGGACATATCCAACCCGAACAATACTGCCCCATCAGTCGACTCTTGATCATCAGTAAAATGATGGAAGGCGTCATCAAGCAGCATCTACCCAGTTGGGGTTCCACCAGGGCCACTCAGTTACTCACCTCATTACAGCCTTGCTTCAAAGACAGACAAAGAAGCTGAATTCCAGAGGTGAGATGGAACATCATGACTGCATTCGACTGAGTGTGGCATCACAATTTCCTGAGATTGTTGATAAGAATTGGGTATTGAAGATAAAAAGTCTCCACTGGTAGGAATCATACCTGACACATAGGAAGGTGGTATAGGAGGTCAATTATTGCAGCTCCAAGACACTACTGGATTGCTCTAAGCCCAACCATCTTCTGCTGCTTCACCAATGACCTTCATCATAAGGTCAGAAGTGGGGATATTTGCCGATGACTACACAATGTTCAACACTATTTGCAACTCCTCAGATACTGAAGCAGTCCATGTTCAAATGCAACAAGATCTGGACAATATCCAGGCTAACAAGGGCCAAATAACGTCCATGTCATAATTCCAGGCAATGACTATCTCCAAAAAGAGGCAATCTAATGACTTTCCCTTGACATTCAATGGTGCTACCATTACTGAATCCCACACTATCAACATAGAACATAGAGCAGTACAGCTCATTACAGGCCCTTCGGCCCACAATGTTGTGGCGAACTTTTACCTGAAACCTAAGGTCTAGCTAACCTCCACTGCTATCTTATACTATCATCCATATGTCTATCTAATAGCCGCTTAAATGCCCCTACTGAGGCCGATTCCACTACCCTCTCAGGCAATGCATTCCATGCCCCTACCACTCTCTGAGTAAAGAGCCTACCTCTGACGTCTCTCCGGTATCTACCTCCGCTCACTTTAAAACTATGTCCCCTCGTAATAGCTACCTCCACCCTAGGAAAATGTCTGTAACTGGCTACTCTATCTATACCGCTGATCATTTTGTACACCTCTATCAAGTCACCTCTCATCCTTTGTTGTTCTAAAGAGAAAAGCTCTAGCTCTCTCAACCTTTCCTCATAAGACCTTCTCTCTATTCCAGGCAACATCCTGGTAAATCTCCTCTGCACCTTTCCAATGCTTCCACATCTTTCCTGTAACGAGGTGACCAGAACTGGACACAATGCTGCAGATGTGGCCGAACCAGGCCTTTGTATAGCTGGAGCATAACTTCACGGCTCTTGAACTCAAGCTATCTATTACTGAAAGCTAACACACCATACGCTATCTTAACAACTCTATAAATCTGGGTAGCTGCTTTCAGGGAACTGTGAACATGAACCCCAAGATCCCTCTGCTCCTCTACACTGCCAAGAATCTTTACATTAACCCTGTATTCTGCTTTCAAGTTTGTCCTTCCAAAATGAATCACCTCACACTTTTCAGGGTTCAAGTCCATCTGCCACTTCTTAGCCCAGCTCTGTCAATGACCCTTTGTAACCGGGAACAGCCCTCTGCACTATCCACAACATGACCCACTTTCGTATCATCCGCGAACTTGCTAATCTACCCTTCCAGTCCTTCATCCAAATCATTTACAAAAATCACAAATAGAAGAGGACCCAGTATAGATCCTTGTGGTACACTACTTGTAACTGAGTACCACATCGAATATTTTCTGTCCACTACAACCCTTTGTCCTCTAAAGGTCAGCAAATTCTGAATCCAATCTGCCACATTTCCCCCTTTTCCTATGCCTCCTTACCTTCTGCAGACCATGGGGAAGCTTAACAAACGGCTTACTTAAATCCACGTATACCACGTACACTGCTCTACCTTCATCCATGTGCTTGGTCACCTCTTCATAGAATTCAGTAAGGTTTGTGAGGCATGATCTACGCCTCACAAATCCATGCTGTCTATCACTAATCAAACTGTGCCTTTCCAAGTGATCATAAATCCTGTCTCTCAGAGCCCTTTCCAATAATTTGCCCACCACTGACGTAAGATTATCTGGTCAGTAATTTCCAGGGTTATTCCTGTTCCCTTTTTTGAACAAAGGAATGCCGTTTGCCTCTTTCCAATCTTTCAGCACTAAACCTGTGGACAGTGAGGGCAAAAAGATCATTGCCGAACGCCCTGTGATCAAGTCCTCACTTCCCGTAGAATCCTTGGATAAATCCCATTAGGCCTGGGGGACTTATCTATCTTCAACTTCCTCAGAATTCCTAGCACATCTTCTTTACTAACATCAACCTCCTCCACCTCATCTGCCTGTTTCACAACATCCTCCTCTGCAACTAGGTCCCTCTCAATTGTGAATGCTGAAGAAAAGTATTCATTAAGGACCTCTCCTTTCTCTGTAGGCTCTGTGCACAAATTACTTGACAATCCTTGATCGGCCCTAGTCTTTCTCTGGTCACTCTCTTATTCTGCACATACGTTAAGAAGTCTTGGAGTTTTTCCTGATCCTATCTTCCAAGGTTTTCTCATGCCCCCTTATAGCTCTCCAAAGCCCTTTCTTCAGCTCCTTCCTGGCTAACTTGTATCCCTATAGAGCTTTTTCCATTCCTCTTCACCTAAACCTTACATAAGCCTCCTTGTTCCTCTTAACCAGTCGTTCGACCTCTCTCGAGAGCCATGGCTCCCTCACTTGACCGCATCTTCCCTGCCTGCTAGGGACAAACATATCGAGCACATGCAGTATGCATTCCTTAAACAATCTCCACATTTCTGTGGTGCTCTTCCCTGGCAACATCTGTTCCCAATTTTTGTTACCCAGCTCTTGCCTAACTGAATTTTAATTACCCTTCCCCCAATTATAAACTTTACCCTGTCATATGTACCTATCCTTGTTCATGATTATCGTGAAAGAAACTAAGTTATGATTGAAACCTCCAAAATGGTCTCCTATCAGCAGGTCTAAGACTTGGCCCAGTTCATTGCCAAGCACCAAATCCAATATGACCTCTCCTGGTGTTGGTCTATCTACGTACTGTGTCAGGTATCCTCCTTAAACCAGTGGACAAAATCTGCTCCATCTAAACCATTACAACTAAAATGTTTCCAATCAATATTTGGAAAGTTGAAGTCACCTACAACTACAACCCTGTGATTTTTGCCCCTTTGCAGTATCTGCCTCCCAACCTGTTCCTCTACTGCTCTGCAACTATTAGGGGGTCTGTAAAACAAAATAAAAACCCAAAATGACTTCTCCTTTCGTGTTCCTGACCTCAGCCCGAACTGACTCTGTAGACATATCATTCTCAAACTGCCTTTCAGTAGCTGCTGTACTAGCCCTGACCAGCAATGCCACTCCCCTACCTCTTTTTCCACCCTCCCTATTTCTTTTAAAGCATCTAAATCCCGAAACTTCGAACAACCATTCCTCTCCCCGAGTTACCCAAGTCTCTGTAATGACCATGACATCGTAGTTCCAAGTACTGACCCATGCTCTAAGTTCATCCGCTTTATTTCTGATACTTCTAGCATTGAAGTATACACATGACAAACCATCTCTGTGGCCACAATTACATTCCATCGACCATTTCTTTACAAACCACCTCACTCCCTGTTGTGTCTGTTGGGAGGCTGAATACCTCATCCGATGAATTACAAATCTGGTTCCCCATCCCCTGCCAAACTAGTTTAAACCATCACATACAGCTCTAGCAAACCCCCCTCCCAGGAGAGCTGTGCCCTTCTGGTTCAGGTGCAACCCATCCTTACTGTACAGGTCCCACATTCCGCAAAATGTGCTCCAATTATCCACATAATGGAAGCCCTCCCTCCTACACCAGCCCGTGTTTAGCTGCACTCTCTCCCTATTTCTTACCTCGTTATCACGTGGCACTGGTAGTAATCCAGAGGTAACTACCCTGTTTTTCCTGGACTTCAGCTTCCAACCTAACTCCCTGTACTCGTTTTTCACATTCTCAGTCCTTTTTCTACTGATGTCACTGGTACCGATGTGTACCATGGCTGCTGGTTGCTCACTCTCCCTCCTTAAGGATCTTGAAGACACGATCCGAGACATCACGGACCCTGGCACCCGGGAGGCAACATACCATCTGTTCATCTCGTTCGTATCCAAAGAACCACCTGTCTGTGCCTCGTCCTATTGAATCCTCCGCTACAGTTGCTCTTCTATTCTCCCTCCTTCCCTTCTTTGCCACAGGGTCAGGCTCCAACATCCTTGGAGTTACCATTAACCAGAAGCTCAATTGGGCTGGCCACAATAAACACAGTGACTGCAAGAGCAGGTCAGAGGCTAGGAATACTGTGGTGAGTAACTCATCTACTGACTCCCCAAAACCTGTCCACCATTGACAAGGTAAATCATTATACAGCACAAAGCAACCCGCTTGAGTGGCACCACATCCACTATCATACACTCCCTTCACCACCAATGATCAGTAGTAGCAGTGTGTACTATCTACATCAACCACTGCAGAAATTCATCAAAGGTCATTAGACAGCAACTTCCAAACACACAATCACTTCCATCCAGAAGTACAAGGACGGCAGATCCTAGGGGACACCACCACATGTAGGTTCCCTCCAAGCCACTCACCATCCTGAATTGGAAATATATTATTCCTTCATTGTGGCTGAACCAAGGTCCTGGAATTGCCTCCGTAAGGGCATTGTAGGTCACCCTTCAGGACATGGACAGCAACTGTTCAAGGCAGCAGCTCATCACCACCTTCTAAACAGCAACTATGGATGGGCAATAAATGCTGGCTAGTCAGCGATTCCTACATCCTATGAATGAATAAAAAAAAGGATTCTTTACTCTTATACTCTTCTACAAATAAGATCCAACGTTCCATTAGACTTCCTGAATACCTGCTGCACCTGTGTGCTGGCTTTCTGTGTTTTTATTGGTACTTCTGATCCCACAAACTTACTGGTTAGGCAAAGAGAAAGAGATTCTTGTGGTGCAGTAGTAGTGCCCTTATCAATGAGCCAGGGGACCCAGGTTCAAGTCTTACCTGCTAAAGGTTTATAAGAACATCTCTGAATGGATTGTTTAGGAAATGCCTGCAAGCAAAGAGAACCTTTTTGAAAATGCATAGGAACTCATTCCATTTAGTTTCTCATGTTTCATTGACTATGGAAAAGCAGTTATTTACAGTTGCAGGTAAACATATTAAAGGGTAAGAAAACAAGGTGGGTAGGTGAAGTCAAGATGCGAATCAGCCATGATCTAACTGAATGGTGGAAGATGTTCAAGCATTGAATGGCCCTTTTCTATTCCTCTATGGATTCCCAGCATAAAACAGTTTTTGAAATTATGGCTTAGAAACAGGCAGAAGTCAAATCTGTAATGTACTGCTCTGCAGCATTTTTAAAAACTTCATTAACAGAATGAGGATATCACAGGCCAGGCAGCATGTACTGTCCAGCCCTAATTGCCCAGAGGGCAGTTCAGAGTCAAACACATTACTGTGGGTCTGGGGTCACATGTAGACCAGACCAGGTAAGGATGGCAGTTTCCTTCCCTAAAGGACATTAGTGAACCAGATGGGTTTTTCCTGACAACCAACAGTGGATTCATGGTCATCGTTAGATCCTTAATTCCAAATATTTTATTGAATTCAAATTCCACCATCTGTCACGGCGGGATTCAAACCCAGATCCCCAGAAATTCAAGGTTCACAAAAGGTGTAAGATGTAAGACAAAAGATTCAAGTTTAGAAAGTGAAGAAAATTCACTACCCACATGAATTACAAACAGTTACAAACACCCTGCAATGAATTTAAAGCACTGGTCTACTCACAACATTGAACCTAGAAATGCTGACTTGCTCATGTTTTGCCCTTGCAGTTTAGGATGTCATTGGAATGTATTGATTAGATTACTGCTTTGAAATTCACAGAAGGCATTACTTATCCTCTATGTATCTAACCTTGCAACATTACTCTTCAATCTTACTAGAAAGGATGGTAATTGTACTTCACAATAGTTACTTTCTTATTGAGTCGTGGGTCTGTGATAACCAAAGGTGGAAATAACTGCATTGCAAAGTCAGATTTTTCTTTCAATTATGTTTCTGCTAATTTGAGTTCATTAATGGAGACAGGAAGGGAGGTTAGCCTAAAAGAAAGCAATCCTCATCCCTGATCTCCAAACAGTTCTTAAACCATGACCTTGTGCTCAGTATTGTAATTTTATGTGAGTTTACTTACTGAATTCAGCATGAAGCAGATCTCCATTAAAAAAAAACAGAATTACACTTATATGTCATCTTATTGTGGATATCAAAAGCATCTCAAAATGGATAGCAAATAAAGAACACATTTGAAGTTCAATGTCTTCTGTTCAGAAAGTGAACATGGTAATCAATCACTATGCCCAGAACAGGATCCCACAAATAGCAGTGAGGTGGATGATGGAAAACACATACCTAGAAAATAATTATCTCTCCTTTTTCCCTTACAGATGTTGACTGGCTTATTTCGTATTCCAAAGGGCTTTCTGCTTGAGTATCAAATGAAGACCAGTTTGACAGATTTGAGATCAGGTATGTTCCAGTGATAAAACATTTCTTTATGAGTGATCACAGTCAGTGAGCACTACTGTCACTTTAAGACTGGTTATCCTGAGCACCGGCTGGCCAGGTGCAACATGTAGAAGTTGCTGAGCCAGAACTGCACCATTAAGTCACAGATACATAAATAGAGTGACTCTGAGTTCATTTCATTTCTCTCTGGTATTAAATACATTTGAAGGCATAAGATAAATTGTGTGGGGTGTTCACAGCTACACAAAGAAAGATATTTACACAAACTTAATTTTTGTTCTTGCCTGTTTAACTACTTCATGACTACATACAATATTTACCGTGACATTTTGCCAAACAGGTCAAGTTTCACTTGACCCTCCTCCTGCTCTGAATAGAAGCATGTTTTCCAACTCCACACAATCAAAAATTTCATAATTTTAAACGCCACTACTTGATCACTTCAGCCTTCATTTTTGTAGGCAGTAAAGACCAGTCTATTCATTCTTCTCAAGTTACAGTTGTCAGTTCTAATACTAACTTTAGTACTTTTTCCACTTCCTCTACTCGCAATTTGTAATGCAGAGATCAAAATAGTGTAAATCAATTTAAAAGTGACTTGCTTGGTGTGGTTGGGGTGTGATCTGGTTCAAAATGGTGTTATTTTGACTGACTTACAACAACGAGCTATTATTGCAGTTTCTGTAAATGATATGTACACCTGTTTGATCGTTCAGTCTAAAATGATGGATATTAATCATCAGAAATAACTTGAGTGGGTATTGTAAATTTTGCCCATAATGCAGAAATAACAAGTGGGTCTGGACAGGCTTTTCCACCGCACTTCAGAGGAACAGAGGAGCTGGATTTTGTTCATATTAAAAAAAATTCTTAAAAATCTTAATTTTGGTGGTCAATACAAAAGTTGACGTTTCAGGTTTATATCCTTCATCAGGGGTCCTGATGATGAAGCATGTAAACCCGAAACGTCGACATTTCTGCTCCTCTGATGCTGCCTGACCTGCTGCGTTCCTCCACCTCCACACTGTATTAACTCTGACTCCAGCATCTGCTGTTCTTGCTATTTCCAAGTTATTTTGGTGTCCCTGCCTCATTAACCAGGACACAGGAAGAACTTTCCATTTTTTCACCAATAGTATCATGGAATCCTTTGCACCTCCTGGAACTGGCAGGCTTGATGCTCAATGCTTGAGCGACAGAATTCAGACAAGGCAACGTTCTCTTAGTGCCATGTTGAAGTGTCAGCCTTGTTTCTGAACTCAAGTACAGCAAGGATCAGTACTTGGGCCTTAGCTGTTCACAATAATATGTCAATGATTCAACAAAAGGATCAAATTAATATTACCAAATTTGTGAAAGATACGAAGAGTAATGGGAATGTGTGTTGGTGAGGACAAGCTAAAGCAGCTTCACGATGAGTTGAATAGGCTTAGTGATAGGCAATAACGTGGTAGATGAAACACTGTGTGAAAATGTGAGGTTATCCACTTTAACGGGAGAAACAGATGTGTTTCCTAAGTGGTAAGAGGTGAGAAAGTATAAACAGGGACCGAGGTGTCCATGTCAATAAATCACTTAAGGCTAATATGTAGGTACAACAAGCTATTAGGAAGGTTAATGGAATCATTGCAAGTGGACTTGTAAACAAGTTGTGAAGTCTTGCTTCAATTATACAAGAACCTTAGACTGCATCTGAGTGCTATGTACAATTATCTCAGGAAAGATACTACTGCCATTTATGGAGTACAATAAACTTGTTCCTGGGATGACAAGACTGTCCTATGAAGAGATATTGGGAAAACTGGGCATGTATTCTTGAGAGTTTTCAAGAATGAAATGTGAACTCATTGAACCCTACAAGGTTAAAGGGATAGACACAATAGATGCAATTAAGGCCTTTCCCCTGTCTGGGGGCACTAAAACCAAGTGACACAATTTAAAACTAAGTGGGTTGGCACTTAGGTGTGATAGGAGGACAAATAACTTGATTCAGAGAACCATGAACCTTTGGAATTCGTTACTACTGAGGGCTGTGAGGGCTCAGTCTTTGAGTTTGTTTAAGTTAGAAGTTGATCGATTTTTGATTACCAGTGACAGACAGGGTTATGGGGATGGGTCAATAAAAGCATTAAAAGTTCGATCACCCATGGTTGTATTCAATAGTGGGTCAGGCTTAACAGGCTGAATGGCTTTCTCCTGTTCCTAAAGTTGGATTAGACTTCACAATTTTCCAGTCCAGTACAAGCCCTAGGCTGACAGGTGTCAGTGTAAGACTCAGAACCTGTACGGAACACTCTGTATGATACCCGCATCTGCATAATATCTTATTCTTGAAGAAGGTGCTACAGTGATGGTGTTACAAGCATAAGCCTAGGTGTGTAGGTCATGAGCCAAACAGTGCAATGAGTTACAGCCAAAAAAGAAACAGATTTTCAAGGGCAGATTATTTTTGAAGATAGAACAATATAAATCCACAACAATGTGGGACAATCTCTGGATCTTATTTCCTTATTTCAGCTTCTGTCAATATGGAGCATTTAGTCGCAGTTTAATTTTGTGCTTTTTTATAAATTCAGTCATGGAATGTGAGCTATCCCAGCATTTATTGTCCATCTCTAGTTTTCCTTTGAGAAAATGGTGTTAAGATGCCTTCTCAAACCTCAGTCGTCCATTTGGCACAGGCAGACTAACAATGCTGTTAAGGTGGATGCTGAAGGATTTTGATCCAGCACATCTGAAGCAATAGCAATATATTTTCAAGTCAAGATGATGACTGGCTTGGAGGGCACTTTTCAGGCGGTGGTGTTCCCCTGTATCTGCTGTTCTTGTCCTGTTAGATATCAATGTTCTTGTGTTTGGAAGGAGCTGTCTAAAGAGCTTGGTGAATTTCTACAGGTTATCTTGTGGATGGTCTACACTACTTCTACTGAGCATTGGTGGTATAGGGAGTGGATGTTGGTGGCTTTAACCAGGACGGTATCAAGCTTTTTCAGTGTTGTTGAACCTGCAGTCATCTAAACAAGTGCACAATATTCCACACATTCCTGACTTGTGCCTTTCAGATAGTGGACAGGATTTGGGGAGCCAGGAGGTGAGCGATCTGCCACAGCGTTCCTAGCCTCTCACCTGTTCTAATAGTGACAGTATTTATATAGCTAGTCCCAGTTCCAGTCAACGGTAACACCCAGGATGTTAATTCTGTGATGGTAATGACACTTACTATCCAGGATGATGTTAGGTTCTCTCTTTTTGTGATGATCATTGCCTAGCACTTCTGTGACATGAACGTTATGTGCTACTTGTCTGCCGAAGGCGACTGTCCAGGTCTTGCTGCAGTTGGACACGATTGTTTCAGTATTTGAGGAGTTGTAAATGGTGCTGAATATTGTGCAATCATCAGCAAAGATCACCACCTCTGACCTTGTGATGGAAGAAAGATCATTAAAGAAGTTGAAGATGATGTCTGGGCCAAGCACACTACTTTGAGGAACTCTTGCAGAAATGCTCTGCAGCTGAGATGCTTGAACTCCAACGACCACAACCACCTTCCTTTGTGCCAAATATTCAGTTTTCTGATGATTTTGCTACAGCCCCTTGATATCACACTTGGTCCACAAGAACAAGAACAGGAATAGGCCAGTTGGCCTGCTCCACCATTCAATGGGATTATGGCAGCTCTAACATTCTTCACATCCACTTCCTTGCCTTTTCCCCATAACCCATGATAATGCAATTGATTAAGAATCTATGTATCTTAGGCTTAAATATACACAAGGACTCCACCCCCAAAGTTCTGTGACAAGGAGTTCAAATACTCACAACCCTCTCAGAGAACAAATTCTTCCTCATCTCAGCCTTAAATTGCATCCCTTTATACTGAGACTATGCCCTATTGTCCAAGGCTCTCCCATGTTAAGGGCAGTCACCCTCACCTCTTCTTTAGAATTCAGCTGTTCTGTCCATGTTTGAAGTGAGGCCATAATGATGGCAGGAAGTGAGTGGCCCTGGTGGAACCCAAACCGAGCCCTAGTGAGCATATCGTTACTAAGGAAGAGCTACATGGTCACTCTGCTGATGACACCTTCCAACACTTTATTGTTGATCAAGAGTAGACTGACATTGCGGCAATTAGTAGGCATTCATTTGTTCTGCATTTCATGTACAGGACTTACCTGGACATTTTTTACACATTGTTAGGTAGACAACATAGTTGCAGCTGTACAGGAACAGCTTAGTTAGGAGTATGGCACCTTCTACAGCACAAGTCCTCATTACTATTGCCAGAATGCTTTTGGGACCAATCACCTATGCAGTACTTAGTAAATCCAACCATTTCTTAATATCATGTGGCGTGCATTGAATTGTCTAAAAACTGGTACATGTGATGCTGGGACCACAGGAGGTAGTTATGGGAGATGTGGTATGCACACCTGCCCCTATTCAATTCTAATAATGTAACTTCACCCCAAGGAAACCTTCTCATGCCTCACAACAGCCATCCGTGTACCTTGGTACCCCTTTGTACCAATCCACACTACCGAAATTTCTAACAAGGTATTTAATACAGATCACTTAATTTAGTTTCAAAAGGCCTCTGCCGTTATCCAATATTAAAGTCACTCAGCCATTATTGTGATACATTCAGGCTAGTGCTATTTTAATTACCTGTCTCACTTAAGACTAAAAATCCAGCATTTCGGATGAAGTGCTACACTGTAGGAGGTGCCATCTTTCCGAAGAAACAGTGAGTTAAGTTCCAGTCTGCCTCTCCCATGGAGGTAAAGGAGTTGTGGTACTATTTCAAACGGTAGCAGGGGGTGGGGGAGGATGCCCTATATATATATATATATAACCTATATATATATACAACCCTCAGTCAACAAGTTATTTCATTGCTACTTTTAAGATCCAGCCAACATTTCCTTCATTACAATAGTATCCATACTTCAAAAGTACCTCAGTAGTGGGAAAATGATTTTAGATGTTCTGAGATTGTGAGAGGGGCTACATAAATCCAAGTTTATTTTTGAGCTCTTTAACTCCAACGCTTTCTAAGTGAAAAGTTTTTGTGTGTTTCATAAATAATCACTGAGGGAGGGCAGCCTAAAGAGAGATAACAAGCATTTGCCTGTTATGAGTTGATATGAGTAACCACTGCATCATTGTGACAAAGGGTCACAAAGAAGAAAAATTAGTTTACACTGAAACAAATGCCAGATTTAGCATCTAGGCAACTAGCTGGTAATGAAGCCACAGCGTTTGATTGAGTATAGTCGGCATTCAAATAACAGACAGGGAGCTGATTAAAAGGTGTGAGCTGTCACCTTGTGCTTTTAATCAGTGTTCAGTTCTGTCTGTCCACGCACATCCTAATCAATCATGCATTGCAGTCATCAGGGGCTCATGTATGCTAAAGAGCTCACTCTGTGTCAACTCAAATATTAGTTTGACAGTACTCCACTATTATCTTTCACAAAAATGTAATTCAAAAAAAAGGGTGAAATGATTTCTTTGGTGGCTTATAACCAAGCAAGTTGCTGATCATCTCACCTTCACCGAATTAGATCTATTTAATCCAAGAACTGAATCAACGAAGAGCCTTTTATTGTGATCAAAAATTGTTTGGCAATAAGAATGGTGTCAAGTATTATTGGTGAGGGCACATGTGTACACCAGGAATATTTTTCAAAACAACACTAATAACCTAATCTCGGATGTATTATCCTGATCTCTTGAAGTGATGGAAGTAATCTACTTCAGCTCACGGTTTAATCAGTTAGCTAGTTTCATCTGAACATAAACAGGCTGGAACAATCAACTGTGATGATCTTAGTTCAGAAATGATTGATTACAATAAGATAGCTTCAATGGAACTTGCAGATCGTATTATGCTTCATCGTAGCCAAAATCATTTCAAAACCAACAAATTATCTTCTTTTGAACTGTAGTAGCCATTGTTATGTAGACAAACCCGCCAGGCAGTATGTCAATAACATGATCTTGCAAATCAGAAATAAATTGCAATACCTTCAAATTATTCTTAGTGCTGTTGATAAAAGAATGAATGTTAATCAGGGCACTGGGAGAACTGCTGTCCTCCTGATTTGGATTTTAAATGCCTATTGGAACTAGACAATAAGAAGTCTGGACCTTGATTTAGGAATGTCACCCCCGATAAAGCGCTGGCAATCAAAGTATGGTGAAGAATTAAGGGATCGCTTACGCAGTTTTAAATTCCAAATATATGATTATATATGTAACTTCTTCCACTCTCAAATGTTGGAATCAAATCTATCAGATCATCCCCTTATCCAAGTAAATCTTTTGAAAAACCCATAACTGTAGATTGTTACCTCCTCTCTGTTCCTTTCCTTCTACAATCTGCAATTATTCAATCATCAAACTTTGTTATCTTACAGTGGCTTAATGTCACTAAGTGTGAAGCTGAGTGAACACAGCAGGCCAAGCAGCATCTCAGGAGCACCTGAGCTCCTGAGATGCTGCTTGGCCTGCTGTGTTCATCCAGCTTCACACTTTGTTATCTTGGATTCTCCAGCATCTGCAGTTCCCATTATCTCTGATCACGACATTAAGCCACTGCTACTTTTCTGACTGTTTTCTATCTTGTTAGTGCCCTGTGCTAATGTTGCCACTGAAGTTTTCTTAGTTTAAAAAAGGGGAAACAATTTGACATACATCAGCAAAAACATAACAAAGTAACAATTCCCAGCTCCATTAAATTTGAACCACTTGTCATGTGCTAGTAAAGGGGTACAAGCTTTTGAGGGTGATCAAATGGTAATGGCAGAGTAGAAAAATTACCCCAGATGCAGTAGGTATCGCACTGCAATAGAAGACAAACAACCAATTATAACAAAAGATGAAAGAAGTTGTAGGCATTCCTGATAGCTTACAACTTTGACAGGTCAGGGCGAACCAGAACTTCCTTCTGATAAAAATGAACATAATCTTCTTTTATGGTGAAGAATTCTTTGCCTTTATTCAAAGAAATTTTCATTCTCATGTTATGAAGTTGCTCATTTGAAGAGAGAGTAAATACATCATTCTCTAAACTGGGGCCTTTATGCTTCCACCACAACTTTGCACGAAACTACTGGTAGAGGCTTACTGCTTCCTGAAAACAAGTTTGGTGATACATCACAGTTGCTGTTATGCACCTCCTCAATTCAGTTTAGAAGGCAGGTTTAGCACCGACCTTCAGACCTTGTCACCTGACGATATTGGCCACACAGAGCAAGCGAGGCAAAGGGAGGCAACTAAAGGATTAAGTACCTTTATTTAGAATGGTTTCAATCCTAAACGCTCTCTTCTAGGAATTAACAAATGCCGGTCAATTGCTGACTTACATTTTAAGAAAGCACGTATAAGTTAGGTGTGGGGTTAAACCTTTATAATGGAGAAAAGCAGCCGGCAAATACTGTCATTAAAGATATCTGAAACGCTCCTCTGAGCCAGCTAGTGGTCAGAGCTTCATAATTACATTGTGCCAGCTAACAAGGCATTCAGTCGGAAATCTTGATCTATCAATTTACTATGGAAATGGATGAATGAACAATCAAGAATTTTTATTCTTACAGCACATTTCATTACCTCAGAATGCCTCACATGAATCTTTCATAATGTTATTTTAAAGTCAATTATATACTTTCAAACTGTGGTCACTGCTGCAACATAAGGAACACGGCAACCAATTTGCACTCAGCAAGATCTAACAAACAGCAAATGTGACTGGTTGAGCTGTTAAGGTGTTAATCAAAAGATAAATATTAGACTTAGCTTTCTCTTCATAATCTGCCATGTATGTGCATGTGTGAGTTCTTTTTGCAGGTGAAGCTGGGAAGAGATTTAGTACATTGTAAGTGCACGGAAAATTGTTTTGTAAACTTCAAAAATGATAAATCATTCAATAAGATCGATCCATCTCCTTTGTTTAGCATTCAATAATCAGTTTTCACAATTTCAAAGTAGTGAAGTATCAGTCAGACAAGAATAATTCACTGGGCATTAGCTTGATGATTGGAGATGGCTGTTAGAGAAAGCGCTGCCCACCTCTGCCCTACTGTAGATCCCTTGCGGGATAATTGGTTAAGTTCACAACTCAAAACCTATTGCAAAATCTGACCTTGACTTCTTTCACTTGCCCCTAGATACACCTGAAATATTCACATTCCATCAACATAGTTCAAGCACTTTACTTTCCAAGCTCTACAATTGACTGAAGGAAATCCAGCAGAAGATCGATTCAGAAAGAGCACTGTTACAGAAATACATAAAATGCTTATCCTGCTCCTTCTAAATGTGCAGCTCCGAGCAAAAAATATACAATTCAAAAGTTTTCCTATGATTCAATTGTCAATTTTACTTGGTAGTAGTCATTGTTATCTTTTTTTAAAAAATTTACCTTTCTTCCACAAACTTGCCCATCTTTAATTTTCTCAAGAAAGTTACCTTAGTCTGCTCACTCTTCCCTGATGGTTATACTCACTTAATTCTGACATTATAAATGAATCAAAAGCCGACAGCTGGAGTACAGCACGAAATGCAGTTGCAAACAACAGCTTCTTAGTAGCTGGAAGAATTTAGAAAACTTAAGTACTGTCAACATAAAGTAAAATCTCTGCCACTCCTTAACTTAAACAATGACCTCTCATTCTAGATGGTCCCACAATGGGAAACATCCATTCTACGTCTTCTTTATCATCCCATTGGAATTTTCTACACCTCAATCAGATCTCCTCTCATCCTTTTAAACTCTGATGAGGATGGATCTAAATCGCTCATTCACTTGTCATTAAGGCAAGCTTTTCAGGTCTGGAAATAATCTAGTGAATCTTCTCTGAGCTGCCTCCAATGCAATTACATCCGTCCAGTAAGGAGACCAAAATGAAAGCAGTACTCCACATAGGCTCTCACCAATTGCCTTGTACATTGCAACAACATGCATTCCTTTAACAATAAATGCCAAAATTCCAATTACCCTCCTTCTTAACTGCTATAACTGATACTAACTTTCTGTGACTCATGCGTAAGGGCACACAGATCGCTCTGCTCTAAAGTAGTTTGAAATTTCTCAGAGCATTGTTGACTAACTGGAGTCAGCCTGTCTGGTTTAAAATTTAAACAAAGCCTGGCAATTAGCTATCAATCAGTGCATTCTCCAAACCATACATCTACCTGACTGTACTTGCCAACCAATCAGCACCCTCCTCTCACGCAGTATGAATGCTGGCTTCCCACATGAATTGATATTCTTACAGAATTGTCCTAATGAGTACAAGATGAAAAGCTTTGAAAAATGTATCCTTTTTTAGCTTAACTCAAGTTCAGTTTGACCAAACAACAGTTTTTAGTTTGTTTAAAGGTTGGATAGACCATTAATGCATGGCGATTTAATACGGAAAATAGACTGGTACTTGCCAATTTATAGCCAATTTTGAACTAATCCTTTTGAGAGCTTGGCTTCAGAGAACAAATAGTTATGAAACATCTAACAAGAAAAGGAAAACTGAAAATATTTGAAATCTTTAACTGTTATATTGAATCATTTGTGGAAATAAGTTTTAAATGAGTGGTTTTCAAGGAAATGGGGATTATGTCAATGCGTGTGCTCACAATGTACTCAAAGCCACTTAGCATCATCGGAATGATTTCTCAAGTTAAGTACAGTAGAACATTGAAGAATCTTCACAAAACAAGACCTTCAAGGAGGTTATGAGCCGCCTTTATTGACCAACATCCCTGTATAATCTCAGAAGATTGAAAAAAATGACATTTGCGTTTTGTGCAAAATGGCAAATGATTTTGAAGGAATCTGTTTACCATTATGACTCCTGAAGCTGATAATTACCATTGAGAAATAGGTTGATCAAATGTAAACTTCTGGCATCTGTAAATTACTTTCTATCACCCAGGTCTATGGCTGAACTGCTGCCCACGTCCTCACTTCCCTATCGTCAGAAGAATAATTGGAAAAATTTGACTTGCTTTAATTTGCTCTCATTTTTAAGCCATAATGAAATCATTAATCTTACATGACTTTGATGGGTAATTTAATTTGTGTTTCTTTGTTATAAGTTAATATTGTCAATTACTTGGGCTACCTTTTCTGCATAGCTTATCTTCAGGGATTACTGAAAGGAAGTGTTTTATTTTTATAATTACGGTCTATTTGTATATGGCCCAAAGCAAATTCTGAGAGTCCAGCAAACCAACGTTCAGCTCATCGTGTTCTACTTATGCTGTCTGTTTTGAAAAGCCTTTGTTTTACAATATGCAAGATACAATGTTCTTTCCGTCTTCTCCAAATCCTATCATGGAAAAAAAGTCCAACATCAACCAAAACTCTGAAACAGTTCCAAAGTAGTTGAAGAATTGCACAGTATAATGTACTATCACCTATCGATTTAACAATGAGGGAACTGAGTTGTACAAGTTAAATCCTATGATGTTCAGCTCAACTGTAAATTACTAAAGCTAAACATGTTACTAATTGAATTATGACAAGGCTAAAAGAGGTTGATTACCATCTTCCTTCTGATTCCCCTGCACCTTACCATGTCTCCTATCTTGCTTTCTCCAAATAAGAACACTGAACTACAGAAATACTGTTGAGCAACACAGTTCTGACAGCTTGGATAGACCAGGGCAATTTTTCCCTATTGTTAGTCCATTTCTTTAACTATTTCTGATGCAATTTCTATCCTTCTCCCGAATCCTCTTGTAAGTGATTATCAGTAGCTCAGCCATGCAACTGTCCTTCACATCAGCAAGACTGCAACCATTCAGCCACTCAAACCATTACAACCAAGCTCATTTCTGTCAGCTACTGACATGTACCTGTGCGTTTTCCAAAAAGGTTCACTAGTTATCAGTCAGGGGTGGAAGCCTGGCTAATTTCTCCCTTCACTAGCCCGGAGTAGCTGAAGCCATCTGCAGTTCTATAATTGTGTCTCAACTGAAACCAAATAACACAGCACAAAATAGGACTTTAACCGAATTGGTCTGCTCTTTATGGTTTGGCATCAGATCTGATATCAGATAGAGCCATTAAAGTATTTGAACACGGTAAAGTGCTGCATGGGAACGTGAGCAGACATATTTGATACCAAGCTGTATAATGAGATATTCACTGAGCTGGCCAAACATTTGGCTAAAGAGGGGAGATTAAGGAACATCTGAAAAAGCGGAGTGAAAAAGTACAGTGGTCGATGGAAGGTCTTCTACAGCATGGGTCGAGACAGTTGAGTTTACAGGTGGATTAACACTGCTGTTCATATATTCAATGAGCCGTTGAGGTGCATCACCATCGTGCAACAGGAGAATGAAGAGTCATAAGAATGCTTTTGCATTCCTCTCAAACATAACTAACACAAATCATTAACTATTCAACCAGATCCATCATGGAAATACAATAAAGGGAGATGCATACTTGATGAGGCAGGCAGAAAATAGTGAGATTATGCTGCTCTCAAGCCCTCTTTAATTTATGATCCAATTATCACACTAAACAGCTTAAAACCTCTAGTATGTCTTCTGTTCGATCACATATTGTAGTCTGAAAAAAACTGTGCTAAGTTTCCAAATTTGGGCAATCAGAGCTGTTATAAAATTTAAAGTTCAGCATATGATGGAAGGAAGATTGGCTGAATTAGAATAAACAACTGACAGATTAGTATTTGTAAAATTGAGAATCTAATTACGGAATTCAAGAATGGATTTTGTGCTTGCATATTAGCAGAATAAGATCCTTTTGAAGGGGAATTCTAATGGGAGGGCGCGGTGGAATGGAATGGTGAATAATATACTATCACCGAAGATTATGCTTCAATGCAAATACAATGTATTAACCTCAACTGCAACTGTTACTTGCAGTTGTGAAGGATCCAAACAGAAATGTGTCTGACATTTTCAAACAAATGTCCAACTGACAGGAGACCTCAGAACAAAACTATTTGCAATTTGGCGCTAATCGGTCAATCTCTCCTAGAGGTCAAAGATGGAAGTACCTTCACTGGTCAGTTGTGGCTCACTGTATAACACACATCTCCAATTCAGAAAATATCCCACTTGAGATTTTAACGTAAAATTCAGACCAATGTTCGAGGGAATGCTGCAATATCTGAGGTGTGGTCTCAGAAGTCAATATCTTTCCTTCAACCAAAAACTAAAACAAGTTATCTGGTTATTATCATCTGGCAGCTGTGGGACTGCGCTGTATGTGAATTGTCTGTTCACTTCATACATTGCAATATGATAAAAATACATCAATGTCCATACAGTGTTTTGGGATATCCTGAAGTCATAAAAGGCTCTATATTAATGGAAGTCTTTTTCTTAATCTTTTGTATAAGAGAGAAAGCAAGATGAGAATAGATAAGACAAATCTGTTTTAATACAGCCCTTTGTTATGTCTCTCGGAAACATCTTAAAGTGCATCACATTTACTGAATTACTTCTGAATGCAGTGGCTATTGCTATGCTGGTATATTTCCAACTCTATAAACTCTTACTGATGTCAGAAAACTCATGTTTACAAATTTATATTAGCTTTAAAGCACTTTAGGATGTCCTGAGGTCTTGAAAAATGATACGTAACTACAAGTCTTTATTTCTGAACATGCTAGGAACAGTTCACTCCTTCACAACTTGAATTCACTGCCCTGACAATAGTTCTCCGTTTTCCCCATTCACACAGTTGAGGAGGATTTCTCCAGTACCAGTGTCAAAAAGATTATATTGAAGTGGGGATCCACTTTGTTAAAACATTTATTTGTTGATATGCACTTTTACTCAGCTTCCAATTCTACCCTTTGGCATATTCTCTATTTTAATCTCTTCACCATTAGCAACCTTGCCTCCAGCTGTCTATGTGCCAAGCTCTACAATTATACCCTAAAGCTCTCTGCCCTTCTATCTCACTGTTCTCTTCAAGATTTTTAGACCTATGTGTTTGACCAAGTTTTTGGTAATCCATTAAGATATTGCCTTGTGTGGCTCAGGGTCAAATTCTATTTTGATAATATCCTCTGTCAAATATTAGATACTGCATTACTGTATTAAAGGTGATATATAAATTACAACAATTAATGCAAACATTATAGATAAACTGAATTGACTAAAAACTAGGGGATACTAGAGAATACCAATGCTTCTACAACCATCCCAATCTAAATTGCACAGCCCCTTGTCTCTTCACGTATGCAGTTTTAGAAAAAACAATATATGGAAAACAACAACGCAGGCAAAATACAAAAAAAATCCAACAACAATAAATTCAGTTACATATCTGAGCCTGGATCAATCATTTTATTAGAACATTGATTCAATATTGAAGACAAAAACTTTCATGCTTACTGGTACCACAAATTGGTTATTTTAAGATCAGTGGAGAAGCTAACTGTATTCATCGAGAGGCATCAAGTGACATCTGTGGTCTCTGGCACAGACCCACTTGAAATTTTGCTCAATCCTTGCACCATCCTCCTCAACCCCATACCTCAAACTGACTCTCGCAATCAACAGTAAATATAAAAACACGCTATTTTTAGAGCTCTTGTGCTCCTATTTCTGGGTCAGAAAGCCTGGGTTAAGTCCCACCTGCTTGAGATATACGCCAACATATCTTAAGAGACAGATTATAAAATAGCTAAAAATTTTGAACATGGCTTTGAAAAAAAAAATGCAGCAAGAACCACCCATGTGGCAAGTCCTAGGAGACTGCAAAACTCTTCTGTATTATTTTCTGCATATGAAGTTTCTTTTCTACCCCAAATAGTCAGCATTTTCTCTAAGAAGCTCTAAATCAGATCCATATTCTGCTTTTGCCCAAAAGACAGCAAAAATGCTTATTTCATCAGTGTCCTGTCTGTTGCTTTAACTCATTTCAACTACAGAATTTTGTATTAAAACTTGCTTTTGAATTTGAAAGCATGTGGATGAGTCTGCTTTATCACAGTTCCTCACTTGCTCTGGGCAAAAGAAAATCAGGATTTCACATCAACCCTGAGCCATAATGAAAACATCAAGTTCACTATTCCTTTATTCCATTACAACCTTTAATCAACAAATTCTGCATACCCACTGGAACCACTTCAATTATTATTTTTTTTGTATGTTTATTACCATAAAGATTTCAAGATATTAAAAATGAAATCCCTTTCCTGGTTTAGGCATGTATTATCAGCTCCTAATACATTTGCACAGCAATTTCATAAATAATCCGCAATGCAATACATTACTATTCACACAGAAAACTTCCAAAGAATCGTTAATTATGACAAGTTCCTGGATATATGTCTTGGCCATAAACTATGCTTCAACCAACATAACAAAACAACTTGTCAGGTCATTAACACATTGTTATCTGGGGAACCTTGTTTTAGTTAAACTGATTGCTGTTATTTCCTGTATTATAACAGTTCTTACATTAAATTGGTTGTAACATACTTTGAGACATGCTGAGGTTGTGAAAGGTACTACAGAAATGCAACTTCTTTGGCAGAACTTTATTCAAGTATGAGCAATGGAGCAACAGTGTGTGGTTCTACTTTGAGCAAAGAACTCAACTTTGGTGAAATGCTCAGCATGACATTAATGACCTTCTCAATTGATACAGCTTCTAAACCAAACTTAAAACTTGAGTGCAACTGACATCCAAACAAACTAGCTCACATGTTTTAAAATATATGTTCTATTTTTGTTTCTTAAGTCCAGAATGCATGCAAAATCCATCTGTCTCAAAAGATGAATTGTCTCTGCTCTATTTTAGCATGTTCTAGAGGTCTGAGAACAAGTTCATCATAGACAGAATTAACCCAAGAGGCAAAAGTACAGTAATAAGTCAAAATTGTTATGATTCCAGCAGTTTCTCCTTCATTTGGATAGATACATGAATAGGAAAGGTTTGGAGGAATACGGGCCAGGAGCAGGCAGGTGGAACTGGCTTAGTTTGGGACTGTCTTCGGCATGGCCTGGTTGGATCGAAGGGTTTGTTTCTGTGCTGCATGACTGTATGAGTCTTTGATTCCTTAAGTCAGATGCCAGACTGAAATCTGGCTTGATAGATCATGTTTTGTTTGTTTTTATTTAATGTGGTGATCTTTCACTGTAACCCAGGCACACAATGCTACAGATTTGGTTTTAACAATAAAAGAGAAACTTATTGCACCAAAGAAATTAAGATCCAATAGTGCTAATTAATCTATTAATGTACAACACATTTGAAATATTTTGAAACACATGAAGGAAGAAATCTCATTTATCCCTACACTGATATTTTACAGTATTCATGTACCACAGAGACTGTTGTCTTCTCTATCACATGTATAGGTTAAACTTGAACTGTTTCTTTTAAATTTCAGTCTTAAGACCCCAGTAACCTTTTCTTCGATTATCACACAATTGAGCCTAAACTGTTTTAATTTAAAATAATCCATCAGGGTTCTTCGCAATTACTTCTGTTGCAGACTTTTTAAACTAAAATCCATTGAGGTAATCTATTTCTAACTGTTATGATTCAAGTCATTTCTCCAAGAGAAACCATTCCTGCATCTAAACCCAGCCAGGTCTTCTGTGAACCGAAATCAAAAGCTTCTCAATGAACAGGTTTTCCTTAATGAAAAATGAATTCTGATTCTTTTAAACCAAAATCAAGCTAACATCTTTCAATGCTTATTTTCTCCAATTGTAGAATTCTCACTATACAACAAGTACACAATACAACAACGTATGCTCCGTTATCATTCCAGGAGGCTCCAGTCACCTACTTTCTGACACATATTGGTTTAAAATCATAGCTTCAGTGAAACTGATATTTATTAAACCTTTTTATACACACAAAACAAAACCTAGATATCGCCAGCTCAAAATCCAAGCTCTAATAAATATTGTCCGGCATTTAAATTGCATACCTTATATCACAAAGTGTAGAAAATATGAATACATATGTTAAAATCAATTGCACAAAAAAAAGGAAAAAGTGAAGAATAATAAAATGCGGAAATAGTTCTTGCTATTGCCTGTCACTGATACCAATTTGCAATTGCATCCTGATGAAAGGTAAGTGACCAGAAACTTTACGCTATTTCAATCTTCAAAGATCCTTTCAGATCTGCCGTGTATTGCACTATTTTCTAATTTCAAGGCTCCCATCCCCAACAGCAGCATTATTGGGGCTAACGATATACAAGATTTTTGTCAATTTATATGAAAAAGGATAGGTTTATCCTGGTCAAAGTTTATCCCTCAACCAACATTGCTATTTGTGGAAACTTGCTATGCATACAGAAATTGACTGCTGGATTTCCTACATTTCAAAGGTCACTACACTTCTAAAATGACTCATTGGCTGCAAAAATGTTTCAGCTGTCATGAGGTTGCAAAAAAGCACACTTTTTTTATAGAGGCCATTCAAATCTTGGTCAATGGAGCACTGACCTTCGGTTCCATTGTGAATAAAGAATTCAACACTGGTGAAATGCATGACATGCTATTTACCATCATCACAAATCAGACAGGGTTTCAAATCAATCTCAAATACTTGGACCTAGTATTCCTTATTTTTGTTTTGTTTGTGGATCGCTAATATCTGTGGCAGCAGAAACTTCCAGAATCAGAGGTCAAAGCTGCAATTTGCGTCAGCATACCTGCAGCTTACAGGGAACATCTGTCAAACAACTAAACTAGTTACATTTTTGAATTCTGATTACTCAATCTTCTTTGATGTTCTGCATTGGAAGTTTACAACTTTCAGATTACAACCTTCAATGGCTTAGAGTGTAAGATATAATTGAAGAATGTGCATGTGCTTTATTTTGCACTATTTTAAAGTTATACATTGAATTGTGTACTTACCAGGCATTCTAAAAAAAAATTAGACCAAAATGGCGAATAGAGGTGGTTAGGTCTGCAGGCGATTTCCTTGTGCAGGCCAGGGAGTTTGGTGAGGCAGAACTGAGGTATTTCAGTCACACCACTGGTGGAGAGGTGCTGTAATTTCATTCATACAGGCAGATAACATTATAAATTATGAGAAAAAAAATTGACACAAAGGTGAGACAAAAACATGACAACACCAAGTATGGCTTCATGTAAAACTGTGTACTGATCCAAGACTTGGTGTATCAGCTTGTGGGAAGCCAGTGCTTATCATTTGCCAGAAAGTGTTTCAGCAAATTAGACCAGTCCATCTGCTTTAATCCATCAGATTATCTCAGTCAGGCTCCTGGCTGGCTGTCTATTCTCAGATATGAATATTCTAGTTAAAACAAGGCTGAAGCATTTTCTATCATCTTCAGCCAGAAGGCGGAGTGCATGATCCATTTAGTCGTCCTCTTGAGGTTCTCATCAAAGATGCCAGTCTTCAGCCAATTTAATTCACTCCACGTGATATCAAGACACAGCTGAACACAGTGGATACTGCAGTACTATAGGGTTTGACACCATTCAACAACAGTACTGAGGGCATGTGCTCCAAAGCTAGCTACACACCTTACCAAGCTGCTCTAGTACAGCTACACCATTTTCCTAGCGATGTGGATTTTTAAAAATTCAATCAAGTGAATGTAGAAATTGCTGGCTAGGCCAGTATTTATTGCCCATCCTAAACTGTCCTGAAAAATATGGTGATGAACTTCCTTCTTGAAGCTCTGCATGTCTTGGTATGTAGGGGCAACCACAATGCTGTTTGGAAAGGAATTTCAGCATTTTGAATAGGTGACAGTGAAGGAATGGTGATATATTTACAAGGCAGGGTGATGAGTGGAGTGGTGTGAAACTTGGAGGTGGTCGAGTTTCCAACAGGAAGGGTTTCGAAAGATGTGTACCAAAGGCTGGCAAATGGGACTAGATTAATTTAGGATTTCCAGTCAGCATGATTGAGTTGGACTGAAGAATCTTTTCCATGCAGTACGACATAGAATCTATCTATTGCCTTTGTCCTTCTAGGTGGCAGAGATCGATAGTTCAGAAGATGCTGTTGGAGGTGCCTTAGTAGGTACTGCAAGGCATCTTGTTGATGGTACACACAGCTGCCACTGTGCATTAGTGGTGAAAGAAGTGAATGTTAAAGTTGTTGGGAGGGGTGCAACTCAATCAGACCGCTCTGCCAGGCTGAACGTGATCTTTCTCTAGCCTCACTCTAAATATGAACAAAAGAACACCAGAGCAGAGGCAAAAGTGACTGGCCAAGATACCAAGGCAATACTTGAATAAATATGGCATCAAGGAGCCCAAACAAAAGTGGAGTCAATGAGAATCAGGAGTAAAAACCTCTTGGCTGGTTTAAGTCATTCCTAGCACAAAGGAACACGGTTGTGGTTGCTGGTCGTCAGTCATCTCAGGACATCACTGTGAGAGTCCCTCTTGGTAGTGTCTTAGGTCCAACTATCTTCAGCTGCTTCGTCAATGGCTTGCCCTGTATCATTAGGTCAGAAGTGGGTATGATTGTTAATGGTTACACAATGCTCAACATCATTTGTAATTAGTTGGATGATGAAGCAGTCTGTGTACACACACAGCAAGGCCTGATCGACAAGGCTTGGGCTGATAAATGTTAAGTTACATTTGTGTCACACAAGTGCCAGGTAACAGCCATCTCGGTTGACAGAGAATCTGACCATCAGCCCTTGGTGTTCAATGGCACTACCATCACTGAATCCCCCAGAACCAACAGCCTGAGGGGGCAGAGTGTTGGTTTCCGTGGATCAGAAACTGAGTCATACTTGCCATGACTACAAGACCAGTTCAGAGGCTGTGGTATTACCCTGATTGTTACTGCTGTGAACTCCCCACTCTTGGGGAAAAAAACCATTGCTATTTATCGTACCAATGCCTCTTATGATTTTATAAACCTCTATAAGGTCACCTCTCAACCTCCTATGCTCCATTGAAAAATGTCCCAGCCTATCCAACCTTTTTATTTATATAATTCAAGCTCTCCATTCCTGGTTCTGTTTATTTCTGATCACTAGCCAGAAATGGGCAAAGAAATTGAAAGTAAGATGGAGAGAGCAAAAGATATAGAGAGACAACAACATGAAAAGGAATATCCAGGGTGTGAAAGAGAGGGAGAGAAAAGGGCACAAAGAGAGACAGTGAGAAAATAGAGAGAGGCTGAAATACAAAAATGCAGCAGAGAGAAAAAGGGGCATCAAGAGAAAGAGGAGAAGAGTTAGAAGAAACAGTGAAACTAGCAGAGATAGTCAAGAAAAATGAGAGGAAAAGAGAAGGAACAAGTGGGATTAAAACAGAGAGAGAGAAACAGGAAAAGAGAAAGAGAAAGTGTGAGATAGAGACAGAGGGAGAGAGACTCTAACACTAAGCAAAGCAGATATACTACAGCAGTATCTAATTCAACATGAAAATTACCTGGAAAGATTCACTGGTATTTTAACAATATTTCACGTTGAAAATTTATTATCTTAAATGTATGAATGTATGATTCATGAGACAAAGAATAAATTTACACTTTCAGGGAACTAGTTAAAATAAAATGCTTACACATTCTATTGCAGTTTTTTTTCCTGAAAATCAGTTCATAGCAACACTCAGTGTGGACTGTTCTAATCTAAATTCTCTTGATAAAGTGCTTTGTCTCAATTATGATAAGTATTTCAATGCATTATGCACATGCATACCTCACAGTGTTATAACAGGCATCAAATTAAAACTCTTTCCCTTAGCCTTAGACCAATATTGAAATGACTGGTTTTATGGACCAGGTCCAGGCCTGTTCTCATTTACTTTGATAAATTTCCTCACTCCACCTCCCTATCTCTCTTTTCTTCTTTACAAGCTCCTTAAAATTTACCACTTTGGCTCAATGCTTGGTCATATTCCAGATATTTATGTGGCTTGATTGCACTTTCATGAAATCCATTAGAGTGTTTACAACTGCAAGTGGCTACATAAATGAAAAACATGTTGTCGTATACATTGACAAGATTTCAATCCACTCAAAAAACGGTTACTACTATTGGGATTCCTGTCCATAGCAGTGGTGCTTCAGTACAACAACTGACCCTACAGCTCCCCTATACTAAGGAGGACAAGGTATACATCCAAGATACAAGCTTCTGCCCATAGATATCTCATGAAAAATATATCACTGAGAAAGGAGTATGGGATTAGGCTCAGAGACAATGCCTCTCCCCATGATTGAAGTGCATTGGCACTTTATGTCTGAGGATACAGTTAGACATTCATGGGTAAACATCAGCAACAGTTGCACTGTTGTTCAAAAGGGAGAAGGTATAATGTTTGTAGTTATAGTTAGCCGAATAATGATGGGCAAAGTATCAAAAAATATTCTGAGTAGCATTTACAGGGGAATGCATTGAAATTAGCATGGATTTTTAAGGGCGGTTAATGTCTGATTAAATTGATTGAATTTTCTAAGCAAGTAGCAAGTAAGGTCAATGAAGGTAGTGTTTTTGAAGTCAGCCAAACAAAGTTTAACAAGGGTTTTTGACACAAAGTAGTATGATAAACTGGTCAGAAAATTAAAAGACAAATGAAAAGAGCCAACCTGGCTGCAAAATTAGCTCAGTGGTAACAAGCAAATGATTACAGTCAGCAGGTGACTGTGACTGGAGACTCTTTCTTCCAAGGGGGTTCAACAGGCCTTAGTGTAGGCCTTTCATGTTCATCACACGTATCAATGAGTTATATTTAGGTTGGGGGTGATTAAGACATTTTCAGATAATACAAAAGTTGGAGCCATGTCACTAAGGCGAAGGAAGATAGCTACAGACTGCAGAAAGATGTCAATGCATTGGTCAGAAGGGCAAATGGAATATAAGCAGGAGAAGTGAGAGTTCATGGATTTGGGAAGGGCAAATAAAGTTAGGAAATAAACAACAAATGATAGGATTACGAAAGTTATGAAGGAACACAGTGCAAGTCAACAGTTCCTGACGGGAGCAGCATAGACAGATAAGAAAGTTATGAAGGCAGAAGAAATTTATTGCTTTATTGACCAAGGTCTAGATTATAATAAAGGGGAAGTTTGGCAAGAGCAACATAAGACATTAATTAGACCACAGATCGAGTACTGTGTACAGGTCTACTATCTGAAGTATATGGTTATACTAGAGAGGGGTATAGAACAGAATATAGGAGGACAATGCCAAGATTAGAGAACTTCAGCTGTCAGGAAAGATCAGAAGTCTGGGTTGTTCTCATTTAAATAGATGATGTTGAAGGAACTTTTAGTTTAGATACATAAAAATCATTTAAAGGGACCTAACGAAGGCTATTATACAAAATTGAATATTCTATTTGAAACAGAGGCTCAATTTTTGTTAATTGAAAGGTCAATAACCAATGGGCACAGATTTAAAGAAATTGATACAAGAATTAAAGGGGAGTTGAAGAGCAATTGTTTTTCATTCAGAGGGCATTGGAGGTCTGGAACTCTGTGTGAAAGGGTGGCGAAAGCAAAAGCCCTCATTGCAGAATTGGAAGGTGGGGCAAAACTGAAATGTACTTCTTTAGCCAGCATGGGCCTGATGAGCTGAATGGCCTCCTTCTGTGCTGTAAATGTTTCTATATTTGTGAGACGGTACTCTAAATTGATTCAGCAATTTCAAAACATGCACATAATGAAGTAAGTAACAGAAAACAAAAAAAAATTAGAATTAATAGCAGGTGGCTGCTACATTAAAAAATTCCAGTGCTCACATTTTCAATGTAATGACTATAAGAAACCTTTATTAATGTACAGTAACTTTACGGTTCTTAGACTTACATGAGTCCAGCTTCAAAATAACTAACCAGTTTTAATGGCCAGGTTTGCAACACCTTGACTTCAGTGGGCTGATGTTTTAGAACAACCAATTAACACTGATTCTGAGTCAATCTGAACTGCTTCCAGTCCCCAATGAGTATAACAAGATGGTTTAATCAGGTATGTGCTGCAGATGTCAAGCCAAACACCCACCTACGCGTCCATTTAAATGTACTGTTTAAACAGGGCAGGAAGCCAAGAGGAAATTTCAGTTCCTCTGGGTTCCTGTTTTCATACATTATGGCAGCTATTTTTTGTTGTGCCTATGTAAAAAGAAAATGACCTTTAATATGATGGGTCAGTGCAATTTTCTTCTTTGTCAGTCACTTTACAAAGGTTTTCCACAAGAGGATGATTCTTTTGTCTTTCTCAATACAATGGGGTCTGTTTTTATTTATAAAGCATAATAATTAACAGATTATATTTGTGCAAGACAAAGGTAGCAAGAATAAAAAGGCAGGTATAGATTGATGGACAGACATAATTATATAACAAACTTACACCACAAAAACAGACCAGTTGCCATAACTGCTCAGTGCCAGCATTCATGGTTCCAGCTTAGCCACATCTTACCCTACTTTATGCAAGTCTATCATCATTACACTCTATACCTTTCTCCTTTGCTGTCTTAACTAACTTCTGCCTAATTCTATCTAGGGGCAGAGAAAAAGACCCAAATATAAACAATAACAGTAAACTTAATTTAGAATTACTCTCAAGTATATTGCAAAAGCAATTAAATTTCACTCTTATTTAGGTTTCAGTTTGTACCTCATTGTTATACATGAAATAAATGCTTACTGGAGAGGTGGCCGGTGGTATTTGTTACTTAGATACTGATCTGATAAATAATGTCAATCTCTTGGGCTTCTGGGTACATTCTGCAGGTTTGGGGATACTTTTGATAATACTGAAAATTAATAATATTAAGGGTAAAGTATGAATAGTTTTGGTAGACCTAAGGGTTCATCTACATCCTTGAATAATCCCACTGATTTCCATATGTTGAGACATTCTCTCTTTGAACCTTCCAACTTCTTTAAAACTCATCTTCTGGCCCAAACATTTTGATCTCTCTCCTAATTTATTCATTTTAATTCCTTACATCTATAACAAATTCCTTCTAAATTAAATTCATAAAAAATAGAAGGTTTTATTGCTCAATAATTATTCGAACTACAGATGCTGCATATGTAAAGATGGGTTATACAGTACTCACCATGAATGCAGATGCTAACTGTTAACCTTTAGGACTATACTTGCCTACACTTGGCAGCATTTATTGTCTATCCCTAATTGCCCAGAGGACAGTTGAGAGTCAACCACATTGCTGAGAGTCTGGAGTCACATGTAGGTCAGATCAGGTAAGGATGGCATTTTCCTTCCCGAAAGGACATCAGTGAACCAGATGGGTTTTTCCAACAATCAACAATTAATTATTAATTCCATTAATTAGTTAATTCCAGATATTTTACTGAATTCAAATTTCATCATCTGATATGGTGGGATTTGAACCTAGAACCTAGAATGTTATTTGGATTAACAGTCCAGTGATAATACCACTCGTACAACAGTATTTTTTAACACTTGATTTGTTTAACAACTGAAAATTAATACTTGCCTCAGGTTCCATGAAGTCTTACCTTATTTCGACTCAATCACATTTTGAAGAAGACAATATAGATGATATTGACAAATCTTATAAAACAGATATGAATAAAACATTAAGATGTCACTGCACTGTCTCTATTTTCCAAATGGTTTGAAAATAAGTAAGAATTTATTTTGTCTTATATTCCTTTGCCTCACTTGAGCAGCAATCAGCGGGGCAGAATAGTCACTGGCAGCAGATAATGTCAATCTCCCTCCCTGGAATCAAGTAATACTTTGCTCCCGAAAAGCACTCTTCACCTGTCCCATTAAAATTACCCCAACCCACTTATATTTATATCGTGCCTTTAAAAGAGTAATGCAACAAAGGCGCATTTGCGAATTACCATAATGATGTAAGAAGTGCACTACTGATATTCAAAGTTCAATGGTTAATCTAGTGTTTGTGAATTTTACGGACAAAAACAGTTTAAAAGGAGCCGAAACACGAGACAAAAACAGCTTCTATTTCTAAGAGCTTTTAAGAATACAGAACTGAACACAGACTAAGAAGATGCTGCCTCTCTCGAGGAAAAATACCAAGTTTGATACTGATTAGGAAGAACCATCAAAGAACCAAGAATTTCAATGTTAATTGCAACACACACTATCACCGATTACACCAAAGAAACCAACTCTGGTCTCAGGTTAAAACCTTTTACCTCAAGGCCGCCTAAAGGATATTAAACTCGATATTCCCTTACCTTCCTTTCTACCGGACATTACCCCCTTTTAATTCTGTGGACATAGTTAACTGCACAAAGTCCACATCATTGACATTGCACCTTTATTACTTTTCTTCAAATTAACAGCTGTGAAATATCGCTTTCGTTAATTCAATAAAACCTGACGATAGGCTCCCTATTGCTTCTGGCAGAAACAGTTAACTAAATTTTAATCAGAATAAATTATAGTCTTATGCTAAAAATAGTTTAATCCTTGTTTGTCACCAATTGAGGAAGTTGACAAAGTAGGAACTGCTTCAGTCCTTCTCACTCCATCATAACAAGTGTGTTATCAAACAAATTTAGCATGAAGACCAGAAGGAAATGTTAGAATAACTGAAGAGATGCATTTTAAAGAGGGACCTAAAGAAAGAGATAGTAAGATGGGCAGTTTTCTACAGGGAGTTAAGAAGTTCAGGCCTTGAATAGATTCAGATAACAAGCAATTTGAGATCTTAAACTGGTTACCCTCGGAAACTAACATCGACCCAAAATGTCAACTTTCCCACTCCTCTGATGCTGCCTGGCCCGCTGAGCTTCTCCAGCTCCATTCTGTGTCGTCACTGATGCAACAGTACTTTTTAATACTTGATTAATTTTACAACTGAAAATCGACACTTGCCTCAGTTTCCATTTCTTTGTCTTATATTGGTAATCAGGAATATTATTTCCTCAATTCAAAAATTTTGCCAACTGATTCTGCATACAATAAGGAAATTTTTGAGTTCTAGATTGGAGTCAGGTCACACTGCAAAAGGCGATACATAAATGCTCCTTAGAGAGTCCGTATAATTTCTGACCAAAACTTAACATAAAGCTTAAATGAATTTGTACAATTCTTCCTTATACAAATTTTCCTTGAACTGTTGAAAAGCTGAGAGCACTCACAGGCAATAACATTTAACCGAGACAATAACAATTAATCACTTGATAACAGAGTCTCATCCTTCCGAATTCTTATGATGCTAGATCTAATCATTTGAATAAACACTGAAGCAGTTTTAAATTTGGTGTGCTGTATTTTTCTCAATCTTTATTTTTAATGGGGTGTATTAATGCTTTACGTAAAATGTGATGTTTTTGAGGAAATCATTTCAGAAGGTCATAGCCGAGGTCGAACTATTTACATTTACTGCCCTTAAGCTCTGTTCTCAAAGATTTCCAACACAAAGAGACATCACTTCACTTAAAGAAATGTTTCGCATTTGAGCACTGAAGTGATCAACTTTATGATACTTTTACCTTTAAAGCAGTTTGCTAATCCAGAGAACACATGACTATACTTCAATTTTTAATCTGTAGAAAAAATTCAACTCCCTTTGTCCTGCAGCCTAAATTCCACAACAACTTTTATAGTAAATGTCTCACAGTACTTCAAAGGAGAGCTATCAGGAGAGGGTGATATCATGGAAAGATTTTAATGCAAGTCCCCGAGTCTGCATTTGGTCTCCCTGATATAGAGGAGACCACATCGTGTTACAATCGATAAGGTTAGATGAAGTGCAGGTGAATCTCTGCTGGGTTTGGAAGAATTGTTTGGGGCCTTGGACGGAGGTGAGAGGGGAGGTGTGGGGGCAGGTGTAGCACTTCCTGTGGTTGCAGGGAAAGGTACTGGTTGTAGTAGAGGGGTTGGTGGGAATGTGGAGCTGATGAGGGAGGCGGGGAGCCAACAGTCCCTGTGGAAAGGGGACAGGAGTGGGAAGGGAAATATCTTTGTGGTGTTGGGATCTGATTGTAGATGGCGGAAATGTCGGAGGTTGATGCAATGTATCCAGAGGATGATGAGGTGGCATGTGAGGGCTAATGGGACTCTATCCTTATCCTACAGACTAAAGGGGTGGCCATGGGCACCCTCATCGGCTCAAGCTATGCCTGCCTCTTTGTAGAATTTGTGGAACAGTCCCTCTTTAACAACTACACCGGTACCATCTCACATCTCTTCCTCTGCTAAAAAGATGACTGTGTTGGTGCTGCCTCATGCTCCAATGGGTGGTTGAGCAGTTCATCAAATTCCTAACCACCTTCCACCATGCCCTTGAAATCACCTAGACCATTTCTGACACCTCCCTCCCCTTTCTGGACCTCTCCGTCTCCGGTAACTGACTCACTAATGATACCCATTTCAAACCCACTGCCTCGCACAATTATCTCGATGACACCTCCTCTTATCCATGCTCCTGCAAAAAATGTTATCGCATACTCACAATTCCTCCTCCATTGAATCTGCTCTCAAGATGAGGTGTTCTACTCTCGGACTTCCCAGATATACTCCTACTTTAGTAACCACATTTTCTCCTGGTCTGTAATAAAGGATGCCCTCAATCGCATCTCCCCCATTTCCCGTGCTTCTGCCCTCAAACCCTCTCCCCTCAACAATAAGGATGGAATCCCCTTATTCCTCACATAACATTCCATCTGCATACAACGCATCATCCTCCACCATTTGTGCCATAAAAAAGATATTTGCCTTCCCGTCCCTGTCGCTTTCGGCAGGGGCCATTCACTCCGCGATTCCTTCATCAGCTCCACACTTCCCACTGATCCCTCCACCACACCCAGTACCTTTCCCTGCAACCGCAGGAGGTGCTCCACCATCCCCCACACCTCCCCTCTCACCTCTGTCCAAGGCCCCAAACAATTCTTCCAAATCTGGCAGGTATTCACCTGCAGTTCGTCTAACCTCATCTACTGTATCCACTACTTGCTCCCCTATATTGGGGAGACCAAGCGCAGACTCAGGGACCGGTTTGCAGAGCAGCTGCGCTCGGCACACACCAACCAACCCGACCTCTTCCCTGATGACATGTTGTCCTTCACTGTCAGTGTGAGGCCAAATGTAAACTAGAGGAACAACACCTCATATTTTGCCTTGGGAGCTTATGGCCCAATAGCCTAAATAGCCTTCACCAACATCAAAATCTCTCTGCCACCAATCTCATGATACACCTGTGATGTTCCCTATGATCAACCCCAAATATAGCCTGATCAATATTCTGTACAACATGATCATCAAATACTTGGTTTTATATTCAATATTTTTGATAGAAAATCCAGAATCCATTTGCCATTGATGGTTTTTTTTAAAATTGCATTTCCACCCTTGAAGATATGCACATCTAACTCTGATTTCATTCTGCACAGAATCTTGACATTGACATATACACATAAATACTTGCTTTCAATTTTCTTTTCTTAGTTAAAACATGTTATTTTTCATCTCTCTGTACTTATTCATTTCTCCCATACTGTCCTGTATTCCTTCTCTCAATTTTCCATATCCCCTAATTTGCTTTTGGCAAACATCAACAGAATTCCTTTTATTCTAAAAATCCAAATCATTATAGTCCCTACAACTTAACTTAAAGGTAAGCTTAGCTAAATGTGTATTGCTAAGACTCATTGCAAAACATAAATGATTACCCCGATTGCAAGATTATCTGTATTGGATAACTCAAAGAACAATGCCACATTTTAATAATTTTAAATGCAAACAACACAGGATTATCCCCCAGCAGAAGCAGGATTATACTGGCTAGTTGGGTTAGAAGTCCATGGATTGGGAAGAATGTTTATATGTGCATGCTTGTATGGTTTAATATTACAGTATAATATCTAGTTACAGAAAAATGCTCATTTGTGTAGACATTGTTTTCCCATTTGCAAAAACGTTCTAACATACATTCAGTGTTTAGAACAACTTATAACGCCCTAATACTCAGAGTAATTCTAAGAAACTGCAACAAATGGTCATGGTATACATTTACGGATACACCGCTACTGATGATCCATAAACTCGAAAACATATTATTTATTCTACATTTTTTTTGTTCCTCAGTCATTTTCTTCTTTGGCTGCATTTTTTAAAATAATAAAAGTGAGTTAAAATAAAATTACAAACACACAGCATAAAACTTAAGACAAGACAGCTTAGGAATATACTTCAGTAGCCTAGAAATCATAATTACAAAGGTAGCCAACAAATGCCAGTCCACTTACTTGGTGAGGGAGAATGTCTTGCAGCGAGCCTTAAATTTCTTGTATGAAAATGGAAAACTTGCTTAAAATAGTACCAAGTGAAAGTTAAATAAAAAAGTTTCTGAAGAAAGGAATTCCTGCATTTAATTAGTGCCTAAAGTGGTTCCATAGTCATTTACAGTCAATTCTGTAGTAGTTTCAAGTACATTTACCATTATAATGTAAAATGTAGTGGACCACAAACAGAAATGAAATAATGACCAAATGAAGTTCGGTCTGCTCATGTTATAGGTCAAGAACACATGCCACTGCTTTTTAAGCACACATGTCAAAAACTGGTCAAGTCCTCAGACAAGAAACAAGAATTTTCCAAAACAAAACTGCAAAGCATTAACTTCTATCACAATTTTGGTTGTTTACATGCATGGCACCACAACCACTATATTGGAACGATCATCAATGTGACAAAGCCATTGAGATATTGCTTTTTAGAATTATAAAGCTGTCGTGTACAGACACTGACCCTTTGGTTCAACTCTTCCATGCAGACCAGATATCCTAAATTCACCACTTGTCAGTATTTGACCAATGTCCCTCTGAAACCCTCCAATTCATGTGCCCATCCAGATGCCTTTTATGTGTTATAATTTTACCACCTCCTCTGGCAACTCATTTTATACATGCACAACCCTCTGCATGAAAACATGCGATAGAATAGATAGAATCTGTTAGACAGAATCCCTACAGTGTGGAAACAGGCCCTTCAACACAACAAGTCCACACCAACTCTTGGAGTATCCCACTCAGACCCATCCTCCTCTAACCCACATACCCCTGAACACCATGGGCAATTTAGCATGGCCAATCCAACTTCCCTGCACAGCTTTTGGACCATGGGAGGAAACCAGCCGGAGGAAACCCACGCAGATACAGCAGAACGTGCAAACTCCAGGCAGACAGTCACCCGAGGCTGGAATCGAGCCCAGGTCCCAGGTGCTGTGAGGCTACAGTGCTAACCACTGAGCCACTGCTGCACCTTGGGATCCTTATAAATCTTTCCCCTTTCACCTTAAACCTGTGCCATCTAGTTTTGGACTCCCCTACCCTGAGAAAAAGATCTTGGCTATTCACCTTACCCATGCCCCTTGTGATTTTAGTTTTAATGATTGTTGTCTTCAAATTCTGTACCCTATTCACTGATCTTTTAAAGTTGATTACAAAAATTAAAGCTTTAAAAATACACTAGTTAAAATTGGCTTGTAGGGAGTTAAATGTTTACAAATTCAAAACAAGTTGCTCTAGCAACCGATTCAACAGAGTAAGGGATCTATTCAAATTCTGGAGTAACTGCTCATAAAGGCATTTCAGGAACATTACAGTAGTGTGACAACAACAGACTATCGACCCCACAATGGTCGAATTACTGTTAAATCACTGAATGATATGGTACAGTTCATCTTGAAAAGCCATTCCTAGCATTATTGGATCAATAATGAATATGCAACATTGAAAAAAAATGGTACTGTGCTTCTGAACAGGGTATACAATTGTATTCTCAATTTACAATGACCTGTGAACGTAACAGAGTGTTCAGTAATGTGAACACAGGTTATTAACACATACGTAATGGCTACAGAAGAAAAGGTTACAAGTCTCTTTCTGAGATGCACAACAGATCAACATTCAACTTGGAATGAAACTACTGTTTTGCAAAGAATACTATCCAACAAATACCATTTAGTTTTAGAGATGGAGATGCAGCTCTAATGCACAGACTTAAAATGTGTACTGCACATACATACACTTTTAATAACCTTGTTTCCAGCAAGAAAACTTCCCTTTAGCATGCATTGCTAAATCAAATAATTTTCCTCCGTTACTTGTAAGAAATACCACTTTGTCACACCTTTCTTGTCTCTTTAGTTACCCCATCCCCATTATCCTTGATGATGTTATCATTTTATATACTCCATTTTAAGGGGCTGCAAGACAAATAGCTCACTTTACCCCACCATCCCGACTTCCGAAGGCACATCAGCAGGCAGCAGATAGACTAAGAAGTCGTCTATCTCGGGACATAACGTGCTATAGGTGGCCCAAACTGGGGCACGGTGGGACATCTGTCCCTCAGCAGGACGACATCGCACCATCTGGAGCTTCCAGGGTTACAACCAGTCCTAAAAAACATTTCAATGATCCTGGGATGAGGTAATTCAACGATACTGGATGGGAAGGGTTTGGTCATCTTGCTGGCATGGGGTGGGGATGGGGTGGCAAGGGGGCTGAGTTTTGGAGAAGAGGTGAACAGGAGGGATAGGTTCAGCCAACCACATTTTGCGATAGACAGTATGTTATCAGGGTCAAATACATCGTTAACAAGCACATACCATATCTAATTATTTAAATATAGTGGGCAGGCCACTAATTCCAGTGCCAGCTGATCTATCGGTTGAAAGGGGTGAGCTCAGAAGCATGTTGAAAGGTGGTAGGCTGGGCTCTCACCCTATAGTCACAGTCATGCATTCACACATCTTAAAGGGATTACTGGTTGCATGCAGCTTCTTTATTCCTTGCGTAGTAAAGGATAGCTGCACAGTTCAGAGGGAATATGGTTGAAGGGTGATCTAACAGGTGTTTAAAATTATGAAAAGCTTTCCTGGACAAAGAAAGCACATTTCCACATCTGGGCAAGATGAAAACTAGAGGTCATAAATAAAAGATGATCACCAAGTCCTGAAATAGGGAGTTCAGAAGAAACTTCTTTACCAGAGAATGATGGCAAATGAAACCTTGATACTCTTGAGTGTGGCTGAGGAAAATAAATGCATTAAGTAAAAGATAAGTAAGTAGATACAGGAGAATGGCTTGAGGGCGTCACTGACCAGGCAGCATTCATTGCCCTGTCCCTAATTGCCCAGAGGGCAGTTATGAGTCAACCACGTTGCTGTGCGTCTGGAGTCACATGTAGGCCAGACCAGGTAAGAAAGGCAGTTTCCTTCCCTAAAGGACATTAGTGAACCAAATGGGGTTTTCCAACAATCAACAATGGATTCACAGTCATTATTAGACTCTTAGTTCCAGATATTTATCAAATTCAAATTCCACCATCTGCCGTGGCGGGATTCGAACCCACGTTCCCAGGACATTGATAATAAAATGTAGAGCTGGATGAACACAGCAGGCCAAGCAGCATCTTAGGAGCACAAAAGCTGATGTTTTGGGGCTAGACCCTTTTTCTGATGAAGGGTCTAGGCCCGAAACATCAGCTTTTGTGCTCCTAAGATGCTGCTTGGCCTGCTGTGTTCATCCAGCTACACTTTATCATTTCGGATTCTCCAGCATCTGCAGTTCCCATTATCTCTCCTCAGAACATTACTGGGTCTCTGGATTAATGGTCCAGCAATAATACCACCAGGCCATCACCTCCCCATTTTACATAACGTCTTCATATGCAACGCAAATGAAATTTCACAAGAGTGCTTGCAATGTGCCCTTTGGCTATTTGTCTGTAGATGTGACGTGAAGAAGTGTGTGATGGTTTTGTCGTTGACATGACTTGAATCATTATCTGGGGAATACTTGTTACTAACAAAGGGGTCTATTCTGTACAATCAACATGCCACATGTTGATGAACACAAAACACATAAAATTAGATGAAAATTGATTGCAACAGAGCATTTTTAAAGCCACGTCTTGGAGAACAGTAGAATAAATACTCAAGGGAAAGAAAGGGCTATTTGCACTGAAAGCGTAAGAAATGGATTCAGGAATAGGTTATTCAACCCCTTCAGCCAACTCTGTCATTCAGAGAAATTGTGTTATGGATTTAAGGAATATTTTAGCATGGACAAAGGCAAGCACACACAATAATAAGGCTTTATTCATGTGTGTTAAAGGCTTTCATATCTCACTTACATCCATAACTGCTGAGAATAATGATTCTTTAGCTAACTCCAAAGAAATTTGCTAATCCAGTCATCTATGTGATGCTTATTCTGGATACAAAAGATTATTCTGATGTAAATATTTCCAATCCAGGAGATTCTGTTCAATTTCAGAAAACCCATATATAACTGCATGTCCTAATGCAATATTTATTCATCATGGTTTGCTTTTTGAGGCACAATATCTTTGGACTTAAGAGAAGCAAATAGCTCTTGCTCCAAGAGGGGAACCGTGTAATGGTAGAATGTTGGAATAATTTGTTGTGGTGTGTTAGGGTTGGGTTCACGCATGATGAGTTACAAATCTTAGCTATTCCACACAATCAAGGTGTTTGGTCAACCAAGCCAATTCTTTACCACTTCTTTATGGAACACTAGATGCGCATTGACAGGGGTCTGCAGACAGATCCACAAGCCTTCAGATTACAGAGGATAAGCAACAGTCAAAGAAAATAAAATGTCACAATATCACTCATAGCTTTGTCCCAGACCAAGCTGATCAGCCTTGGATTTGTGATAGGATACATTTGTTCTTATGATTCTAGAGGGTACTGATTTTATTTCTCTAATATTACTGCAGTCAAATTATCCATTAGGGATCTTAATCGGAGAATTATTTATATAGTTAACACCATCCCTAAATGCAAAGACATGAGATATTCCCCAATCAGGAGAAATACAATAATCATTGTTTGAGAATTTGAACATCCAATTTGAAATTAATCGATAATATGTATTTCTGGTGTATCTGTTATGTCCAATCCACAAGTCAAACTACAACAATTCTCTCCTATCTTCACCAATTCCCTCTTGACATGTTGGAGATGTGGTGAGGATGTTTCCTCTTACAAGAAAATGTAGAACTTGGGATCAGTATTCAAAAATTAAGGGTCGCACATTCAAAACATGGGCGCTATTTTTTCAAACCTCTTATGAGGTCATGGCTCTTGGGAACACACTTCCTGAAAAGGTTATGGCAGTAAAGTCCTTGATTTGTTTTTAAGGCAGAGGTAGATAAATTCATGTTCAGGAAGGGAGTGAAAGGTTATCGGGGTAAGCAAGAACATGGATTTGTGATTGCAATCAGATCAGCAGGGTTTTATTGAATTGCAGAGCAGGTTTTGCGCCAAGTAGCCAACTCCTGCTCCTTGTTTATATGTTTGTGAGTCAATAAAATTATTTCTACAGTACCTTCCTTCCATGACCTGCATCATCGAGAAGAAATAAGAACAACAACACTCTAAAAACCTTGCACTTCCAAGTCAGACATCATTTGGGATAGATCATTCCTTAGCCATCACTGGGAAAATATCCTAGGACTTCCCATTTTTCTTCACTGTGGGTGCACAACTCATAATGAGTACAGCCACATTCTTAAACTGACACAAACTGGAATAAAGACATTAGTCTATTTTAATTTCTATGGTTTTTGACTGAACAAGCACAACCAAGCACATGTTGGATCTGCAGTGGTATTTCTTCCTGCATAATGGAGGTCTGGAAACTGAAATCATTGCAAAAACATTTATTTACTTGTTAATGTGCTTTTAATGGTACAATTGATACAATTAGAATATAATACTCAATGACAAAAGAAGAGCTAAAATTTTAAGCTATTGAAAAATGTCTTATTATGATCATACTAAACTTTATAAGTAAAAGCTTTTATACATTTCTAGCCGCTTCACATGAATCTAGCATTCAGGAAATGATATGCACATGAAAAACCTGAACTACAACAGATGTAGAATGAAAAACATAGTGGTGAGTGAAATAAATAAACTACAAATCAATTTGTTTCATTCAAATAAAACCCCGAAGAACTGCGGATGCTGTAAATCAGAAACAATAACAGAAATACCTGGAAAAGCTCAGCAGGTCTGCCAGCATTTGTGGAGAGAAATCAGAGTTCACATTTTGGATCAATTGATCCTTCCTCAGAACTTATGGTAGCTAGGAGTTTGTCGGTTATATGTAGCAGAGAGGGTATGGTGAGGGGTATAGGAGTAAACAATTGGAGGAGACAGAGCATAAAAAGAAAAGAACCATTGAACAGACAAAAGAATGGATAACAATCTGGCTCAGAGAGTGAATAGCTATTAAATGGGGACTGTTAACAGTGGCTTGTGTGTAATTTTGTACAGTAACAAAGCCTGGTGTTTGAATCAAAGTTTGGAGCTGAGCTAAATCGTCAACAATAGTAGCATGACTCGGTCAATGGCTTCCCTAAGATTAATTGGCATATAAAATGCTTTCTCCTTTAAATTAACAGGGAAACTATCATACCTTAGTCTATATCTGACTTAAACAAAAAGGTACATTTTTATAGAGCATGACTGCATCATGGTCCAAAACACTTTACGGTTAATCACATCCGTAATCACAATTGCAATGTAAGAAAGGTGACAGCCAATTTACACGCTGAGAGCTTCCACAAATAACAAGCAAAAAAGCAGCTATCTGAATTGTTTCAATTATATTCGTCAAGAATATATTGGCCAGAAGATCTCTCCTGCCTTAATTTGAATGATGGCATGGTATCTTTCATCATTTGAGAAAGCTACCAGGAGCTCAGTTTTCAGCTTTCATCCAAATGAGTTTCCAAATATGCTGTTATCTGAAATTATGCTCACTTGAGTTGTTCAAATTAAACAAATTAATTTGACACTCTTGGTGGACTATGTGGCAATGTGCCTGCTGCAAAAGCTGACTGTCAGCTGAGTCTGCAGTCTAAACGCAATCAGGTTCTAGGTCTGGATGGGATCAGAGATTCATGAAAATAAGGGTCCACACTTCTGTTAGCATAACAAGATTCAGTAACACGTGTGTACATGGAATATGAGTGCATACACCAAATCATGATATTGATTGGGGGAACCACAGAATTCATACAAAAAAGGCAAGTTTTTTTTTAACATACAAGTTAGATGGCAGAAACAGGCTATTCAGCCAAGTTGGATCTGCCATTATTTATTTTCCTCCCAGCCTACTTTATCTAACCCAATTATTACACCTACTGTAACAAAGTGGTGGGAATACTCAGCAGGGTTTGAAACCTCTGTTGAAGCATATTTTTCTACTCTTTCCTCTCTGATGTGCTTATCCGGTTTCCTCTCAATATGTTTATATCATTTATGCGATATTGTAACCACTCGAAGAGAAGTTTCTTTCAGAAATTTCTTAATGATTTTAACATGACTATCATAAATTGATGGCCCTGGTTTTCGCTTTCTCATCTAAGCAGAGACATTTCTCTGATTCTTATGAAATCCCCATATTACTTGTAAAGAAAAGCTATTTATATAGACTAATTACATATGTGCGTGTGTGTGAATAATGTGTATTTTATATTTCCATAATATAGTCATGTATCGGAACATAGGCACAAGCCAATGAGACAAACCAACATGGATAAATGGGGGAATACATAAAATTTATTCCAAGAAAATTACACAAAAAACTCCTCAGCAGATGAGAATCCCTCATTTCATTCTTGAGAGTATAACAGTCAAAAGATGATTTTAGTTTTACCACTTACTGACTCTTAGCACTCCTAAAGCCGTTAACTCAACACTGACATGAGCCATTTTTATCCTTAAGCAATCAGGTCACTTCAGTCCAATGGAGTTCTTCAATCAGCATGTGTTGCATAAATTGATTGCATTACAATTTTAACCAAATTTCTGTTTTTCACTTAATCTACAAATGATGATGCTAAATGTCAGAAGTTACTGCACCTGTTTTTCTATTGCATGTGGAGCAGCAGTTTGCTATGAGATGTTTCTCTAAATTGCATAAATGATTAAAAATTCAAGAATGGGAACAATAATTAAACTGCACCAATCTCTATGCATTAATAGTCACATTTTATATTAAAAAATTCTGCAAAGTGTCAGTGGAATGGTGTGGTGTTAGCCAGTGCATTCTTACATAGTATTACTCAATCAAGGCAAAAATATAAGCTTCACTGTCAGATCATCAGACTATTGAATGGATTGGAATCAAATTATTATACCATTTCAGGATGGGATTGGGTGAAGAGAATAATGAAAAAAAATATTTTTTTATAAATCTGGCTGGGGTATTTGTAGTACAATTTGTTCCTTTACATATATTATTACATTATTTATGGGAGATACCCTCAACTCAATCTTTCATTATCCCTTTCCTTTGGACTTGCCACTTCCAACATTATGTTGTGTGTTTTTATACTTACAGGACAATCTCCAAACTTCCTGGAGGTAGGTTTTTAAAATGATTTGCAAACTTGGCTTGTACTAAAAGCTCTAGCCATGAATCATCCTCCTGTACCAGCTACATGAAGGTCACATCCCATTTAGGATCAATCTGAACTGAACTGCTTATGGCTGGGTGAATTAAGTCACTTCCGTATTATAAAAGACACCCGAGAGAGTCACAAGTCTAGAAGTCATATTAAGTTTTATTTTATTCTTCAATATTAGAACACCTTGTAATAGATACTGGAAAGGAAATCAATTGCAATTTATTTTTAGAGCAAGTTGTCAGATTTCGACCAGTCCTTTAGTGGTAGGTGGTGCTGGGTGTCAAAATATGAAACATGCCAGTTATGGCTGGTTACAAAAACAGGAAAGGACTTGCAATTCAAGTGACACTGAAGTAATGCATTTCAGAGGACAAAAGCTAACTAAAATCATTCCGAAGTTTGTTTCTGCTGGCATTGGAATAAAATGAACAACCATAAGAACCTCGATGTCAGAAGAACAAAATGTTGAATGAAGTGATGCCATATGAAGCTTTCCTTAAATCAGAGCTTTCCCAAAGTAGAGTTTGGGACTCCAAGCTGAAACATTGGCACCCTGAGCTCAAAGGCGGCCATAGAGCTTTCACTGACTCATGCTTGTGATCAATCAGACCTTGGCTCTCACAGCTTCCAACTCAACTCATACAGTTGTCACTGAGGATACCATAATCTTCAAGCCTTGACATGGGGTCATGATTGGAAAAATTTAGGAAGCACTGCTCGAAGCTTTATTCTTTTTATTCTTGAAGTATGGTTTATATTAAAGTTAAATTCATAAATTTCTCTAGATTATACAGTACAAAGGAAGCTGTAGGGCTTTTAGCCGATTGCGAGCTCTTTTAAAAGCAATATCATGCACACAGATAGTGTTTTCACAGTTTTATAAGACACTAAAATGTTCAATGGTATTTCTTTATGTGCAGGCTAACATTTGAAGAGATACTGTGGTTCGACTTGTATGCACAAAATCAGACCCCAGCATGACTCAATGCTTGTGAAGATGATTGGGAGGGAACAGTAAATTGCACAATTTCATTATATCTTATTCTTCATTTCTCCTTTACCATTAACACCAAAGACACTTCCTGCCTACTAATTATAGAATAGCTAGTATTTAATAGCTTCAGACACTTCAAAAGGAGTTTCATAATCCGAGGTCTCCTGTTTTAGTAGGTGGAAATTACCATTAAGCAAATTGTCAACAGGTAGCACAACCAAAAGTAAATCTTGAATTCTTAGAATGAAGATCTTAAAAATAAAGGAAAGGAAAACCTTAGTCAGAAAGCTATTTCATCTTCAGTGTCATGTTTAATTAGACACTATGCTTTTAATCAATAAGAACAGATCCTGGAGAATATTAAACAAAGTCCCAAGCCTGCTGAATTTCTTTGTTTATTCACAGGTTTAGGGTGTCAATGGCAAGGCTGGCATTAATTGCCCAACTTAAATTGACTTTGAGGTGGTGGTGGTGAACTGCACTCTTAACAGCTGAGTGTCTCACAAAGCCATGCTTTTAAGGTTAGTTAAGACTCTCTTGAATGCAGATTGCAATTTTTCTCCTCCAATCCTTCCATTTTCTTGCAATTATTTTCTGGTTTCCTCAAGGGGGGAAAGTAGCTCACTTATGCTAATCAACATGAAAGACATTAATATTGGTGAATTTAACAATTACACTTTTGACATCAGCTATAAAAAAGCCTGGTTCGGCCATACCTGGAGTATTGTGTCCAGTTCTGGTCACCTCGTTACAGGAAAGATGTGGAAGCGTTGGAAAAGGTGCAGAGGAGATTTACCAGGTTGTTGCCTGGAATGGAGGGAAGGCTGAGAGAGCTAGGGTTTTTCTCTTTAGAACGATGAAGGGTGAGAGGTGACTTGATAGAGGTGTAAAAATGATCAGAGGTATAGATAGAGGAGACAGCCAGAGACTTTTTCCTAGGGTGGAGGTAGCTATTATGAGGGAGCATAGTTTAAGAGTGAGTGGAGGTAGATATAGCAGAGGCGTCAGAGGTAGGTTCTTTACTCAGAGAGTGGTTGGGGCGTGGAATGCATTGCCGACGACGGTAGGGGATTCGGCCTCATTAGGGGCATTTAAGTGGCTATTAGATGGGCACTTGGATAATAGTATAAGGTAGGGGTGGAGGTTAGATAGACTTTAGGATTTGGGTAAAAGTTCAACCCAACATCGTAGGCCGAAGGGCCCATACTGTGCTATACTGTTCTATGTTCTTTCAATACTAACCAATTTCCCAAAGCCAACTATGATACAAGTTGGAATCAAGGCAAGATAAAAGAGAAATATTCCCTGATTTTGTCCTGATTTTGCAATTTTTAGCCTCTTCTTTACTTGCTTGTATGCCATCCCCAGTCACCTTGTTCTTGAGATCTCCCTCCTGTCACTTCAACACTTTTCACATTAAAATGCTGACAAAACAAATTCAACTCCTGGTCCTTATTTAACCTCGATTGTTAATGGTTCTCCCTCCAAGTGTTTTACTCTCTCTCTCTCCAATATTATTGTCAACACCTGCTTTTCAAAAAAAAAACCCACCCAGTACCCATTTTTGTTGCAAAATTATAGCTCCATTTCCAATTTTCCCTCTGAAGTTTTTGAGTGCACTGTTATCTCCCGAATGCAAGGAAATGTTTCCTGGAAGATTTCCACCTTGCACCATATGGACTCTTGCCAGTCATTTGTGCAGATGTGACAAAGGTAAATAATCCTCATCCATTTCGAACTATCTAAGGCATCTGACACAGTTAACCACATTAGCCTCCCCAGTCCCTCTTCATCCAGCTGGATGAGACTTCTCGTGCCTGTTTCCTTTGTTTCTCTAATCATTGCCAGAGTTTCACTTGCAATGGCTTGTTTTGCTGCTTCTACAGTGTTATATCTGCTGTGTCCCAGGGATCTATCCATTGGTTTCCTCCTATTTCTCAGCTATATGTTTCCCCTCAGTAAGATCAGTCGAAAGTACAGCTTTAGTTTTCACATATAGGGTAATGACATTCTGTTTTATTCACAACATCTTTTTCGAATCCTCCACAATTGTTAAACTATCAAACTGCTTGTCCAACATCCAGTGGTGAATGGATGTGAGTTTGCTCGCTGAGCTGGAAGGTTCATTTTCAGACGTTTCGTCACCATTCTGGGTAACATCATCAGTAAGCCTCTGGTGAAGCGCTGGTGTTATGTCCCGCTTTCTATTTATCTGTTTAAACAAACAAAGAAAACTAACTTCCAGCTCAGCGAGAAAACTCACATCCAGAACCTCAACCTGAGCTACAAATCTTCTCAAAACTCTCTAGTGGTGAATAGTTGGGTATTTTAAAACATTAAATATTGAGAAAACTGAAGCCAAATCTTTCAGTCCACTGAACTCCACCCCTCATCCTGGCATCTGTCTTGCACCATGCCAGACTGTTCACAAAGTTAACTCTACCACCAAGTACATTTTCAATAGGATCACTTAATCCAACTTCACCTTTGCATGAGCTCATTGACTACTGAAATCTTCATTTGCATCTTGATTATACCCTAAACACAAGTACTGTAAAGCACCTTTGATTGTTATCCCACATTCTATCCTCTACAAACTGAGAGTTATAAAATCTGTCAGCCATATCCCAAATCACACAAGCCTGATTCACCTTTAGCAGCATTTTGTTTCTAAAATTCTCCTGCTTGTTTTCAAATTCCTCCAAATCCTCAACTCGACTTATTTCTGCGATCTTCTCCAGCCACAATCATTAAAAAACATCTGCACTTGTCTACTTCTGGCCTATTGATCAAAACCTGGTCTGATTTTAATTGTTCCATCACCGGTGCTGTGCCTTCAACTGCCTTGGCTTTAAGGTCTTTAATTTTCTCCTTAAACCTCTCACGTCTCGACCTTGCTTCCCTTTCTCTATAACATTCCTACAAACCTCTCTCTTTGAAAAAGCTTTTGATTATCTGCCTTAAAATCGCCTTCTATAAATTAGTGCATCATATTTTATTTTATAGTGCTCTTGTGAAGTGTCTCAGGCTGTCTTATCATATTAAAGATGATATATTAAGTAGGGTTGATGTTATTCAGACTTTTTCTGTAGCAACAACTGTCAAAAGAAGAAGAGAATAACACTCTTTTTCTCTATCAAAAGAAGGTTGAGGTGTGGTCTAATGGAGCGAGTTGGTTACCTCAGTTGGCTGGATGACTGGTTTGCAATGCAGAGTGATATCAACAACGTGGGTTCAATTCCTTCACCAACTAAAGTTACAATCAAGGACTCAACTCTTTAACCTCCTCCCTTACCTGATAGGTGGTAACTCTCATGTTAAACCACCACCTGTCATCTGATGAGAAAGCAGTGCTACAGTCTGGGAAGATTACGGCAACTTTTGCTTTAATAGGGGACTTTCAAATTATGATAGGGTTTCTATAGGGAAGCTGTTCCACTAATATAAGGAATCCAAAACTACAGGTCATAATGATAAGAGCTATCAATAAATCCAAAAACATTCAAGAACAATTTCTTGACTAATAGAGTACTGAAATACTGGAACAAAAACTAAGTTGTTGGAAAAGCTCAGCTGGTCTAGTAGCATCTGCGAAGGGAAGAACAGAGTTAACGTTTCAGGTCCGGTGAGCCTTCCTCAGAACTTAGATAATGTTAACTGTGTTTTTTCCTCCACAGATGCTGCCAAACCTGCTGAACTTTTCCAAAAACTTTGTTTTTGTTCCTGATTTACAGCATCGGCAGTTCTTTCAGTTTTGAAATACTGGAACTTCATATCATGAGCAGTAGCGGAGGTGAGTAGCATAGATGCATTTAAGAGAATCTAGGAAGTACGTAAGGAACAGAAGAATATATTTACGGGTTTCTGTAAAATACAATGGAAGGAGGCTTATTCAGAAGATAAAATGTAGGCATAAACCAGTTTGTCTGAATGGTATGTTTAGGTTTTGAAAATTTTACACGCATAAAGCCTATTGAAATAGGGCGTGGCAATATGGTAGACACAGATCATGACAAAATACCAGAGGCCCAGATACTGGTCATGAAGTTGACTAAAATCCTCTCCTTATACTGCTGTGACAATAACTTCAAATTCACCCTAAAAAGAGCTCCTGAAGCAGAAAAGAAGAATGAAGAAGTGATTAGCATTAGAATGTATTGGCATCAGAAAATATTTACTGTTAAATACGTGACGGAAAGGAAAATAACCAAATATCCTGGATTTTCTGATTCCAGACAGTAATTATTCCAATAGGGAGAGGAATTGTGCATAGGGACCCTACAGAGTCCCTTCATAGCAGACTCCAAAGGAACTATTGAGAAATTAAAGATTCTATTGGGCAATCCTCGGCATTTACAACCCTCTGAAACAACCATTTAAAATCAGCGAAGTTAGAGGATTGTAATGAGATTAAGAAAATAGTCTGACTCCTGAGGAACTATTCAAACTAACCCCACTCTTATCTTTCCAAACTCAAAAACACAACCTCCAGACCCTAAGACCCCCAGACAGTGATGTGACGCTAGGTTCTCTCCCTGCAAGCCACAACAGCTTTGATTTGGATCCAATTTGCCTCCTCTGTCCTCCATTCCCGGGACCCGACTATACTGCACCTTACAGCCTATTTCCTTTGTTCTGGACCTAACAGTGGCCCTGCTCTAGGCTGAGTCTCCCTTCCCCTAAGCTCTGGTCTAGACTTCCATACCTCTCTCTTTTGGGACCCGACACCTCTTTTCTCTTCATTCTGGACCCAACTCCACCCACAAAATTCCATTGCATCGCTTAGAGCCTGAACCACATGCACCCCCCAAAACTCCTAAAACCTCCTTACCCCACTTTAGACCCAATCTACCTCTATGCCCACCTAACCACTGGAACCTCTTCCCATTTCCCATTCCACTAGACCTGACCTGCTTCCTCCACCTGAAACCCAGCCTCCCCAGCTCCTTGCAGGACCCAATTTTTCCCAACTACTCGAGCTGACCCTATACATCCCCTCACTTACCAGCCCCTTTCCACCTGACACCCTATTCCTTACCCACTTGGCACACACCAATCTAATACCATGGCACTTTATCGACCTGGCACCCTGACCTTAATCAATGTACTTAACATTTCACAGCAGCTGTCAAATATTCTGGACTTTTATATGGAAGATTACAGCAGCTGACTGTTGGAAAAGTACATATGGCTCGCCTTCTCCAATTAATTCTGCACTATGAAAGAACTGTCAGAAATGGAAGTATGTCTCCACATTTCAGAAAGAGCCTTAATTGGAATCTCCTGTCAGAAATATGGAGCTTTCTCCTTTCATAAAAAAAGGGGCGCGGTGGCAACTTGTGAGAGATTGCCACTCCTTGAAAAATCCAGCCTAATATTTTATAAAGCAAGAGCTGGGAATAGTTAGAAAGTTACTTGCATGCTATGCAAGTTTTGCAGAGGGGTAATAAATTGTGCTGTACATATTATATCTATGAGGTTTCAGCATTTGCAAAATAAATAATGTCTACCTCAGGTTAATTACATGGTATATTATGTCAGTTACTTTGCTTCATTACAAAACTTGTGAGTAACTGTCATTTTGAGCCTGCAGTAAATATTAAAAACTAAACTTCAAGTTCTGGAATAATGGTGACAATGCCATAAAAATCTACTGACTTGTATATTAGCTCCCCCATATTAAGTTGCTCTCTGGAGTGTGCACTGCAAATATTCAGCCTCAAAATAGGTTACTGGATAATACTTCACAAGATCAAAATAAAGTCCAACTGAAAGACTGCACAATTCTGTGATAAAACACCATGGTTCTTTGAAAAGACTTAATGTGCGTTTGATCAAAACTAAACTAAGAATAATTGTTGCGATGCAGTTATCAAGAAGGTGACAAACTTAGAACTTTAAAAGCAAATTAAGAATGGTCATGTATTGTATTAACGCACATTGTTAATGTCCACAAACATCAATACTATTATTCACAATTTCAGCCAGGTTATTGATTTGGGGCAATAAATCAAATGTAAATGTGTTTCAGTATAAATAAATGTCAGTGATGGATGACTAAGACCAGCACAAAAAATCAGGATGCACAAATCAGCCTGCTGACTTTCATTTCATGGCTTTTGTGAACTGACCTTTGATCAATGTGAACAATATCCTTCACAGTATTATTCATTTCTCAGGTTACAAATTTGAAAACAACTGTTACTTCAACTCTCACAGCAAAAAAAATCTGTTAATTATTTTGAATTTTCTTCCCAAAGCATAAACAATTATCTGCCTCATTCTCAAAGATGAACAGTAACCTTTGAAAAACCCTGCTAATCCAATTTATTATCTTTAAGAAAGCAACAGTCTTAATCTAATCAAAACACACGCATCAGTATATTCATGGATGAGTGAGCCTCCGTTACTTATAGCCTGTCATCACTGGTAAAAGTTCAAGTTTACAGGAACATTTCAAGAAAATGTCTGTTTATTTCCATTTGACAAGTGAAAATTGACACGAAGTGTTGCACTTTTCATTTTTGTGGTATATTGAGGAGCTGGGGATAGTTGAATTCGTTATTTCTGCACAATTTTATTTTTGGAAGGACCGACAATGGATGAATGAAAGTACTGAGGTTCTAATCAAAAATAAAAAAGAATTATATTAGATGTAGACAACTAGGTTCAAGTGAATTTCTTGAACAGTATAAAGAGTGCACAGGCATTCTTAAGAGGGAGGATATGAGATAGCAAATAAGGTTAAGGACAGTCCAAAGAGATTCTATACACACATTAAGAGCAAAACAGCAACGGGAGAGGAGAGTAGGACCCCTTAAAGATCCAAGAGGATGTCTTTGTATTGAAACTCGGGAGATGGGAGTTATTAAGTAAATATTGTGCCAGTTTTTACTGTGGAGAAAGAAATGGAGACAACTCAGGGATGTAAATACTGAAGTTCTGAAAACTGTTCACAATACAGAAGAGGGCGTGCCTGAGGTCTGAGAAAATATAAAGGTTGGAGCCTCCAGGACCCGATTTACCATATCTGAGATAACAAAGTGTGGAGCTGGATGAACATGGCAGTCCAAGCAGTGTCTTAAGAGCACAAAAGCTGACGTTTCGGGCCTAGACCATTCATCAGAATGGGGCACGGGGAGAGGGTTCCGAAATAAAAAGGGAGAGGAGGAGGCGGATCGAAGATGGAAAGAGCAGAAGATAGGTGGAGAAGAGACAGACGAGTGAAAGAGACAAGGATGGAGCCAGTAGAGGTGAGTGTAGGTGGGGAGGTAGGGAGGGGATAGGTCAGTCCGGGGAGGATGGACAGATCAAGGGGGCAGGATGATGTTAGTATGTAGGAAATGGGGGCATGGCTTGAGGTGGGAGGAGGGGATAGATGAGAGGAAGAACAAGTTAGGGTGGCTGGTTTTGGGATGCAGTAGGGGAAGGGGAGATTTTGAAGCTTGTGAAATCCACACTGATACCATTGGGCAGCAGGGTTCCCAAGCGGAATATGAGTTGCTGTTCCTGCAACCTTCAGGTGGCATCGTTGTGGCACTGCAGGAGGCCCAGAGATGGACATGTCGTCTAAGGAATGCGAGGGGGAGTTGAACTGGTTCGCGACTGGGAGAGGCAGTTGTTTATTGCGAACCAAGCGTAGGTGTTCTGCAAAGTGGTCCCCAAGCCACCGTTTGGTTTCCCCGATGTAGAGGAGGCCACAACGGGTACTGCGGATACAGTATACTACATTGGCAGATGTGCAGGTGAACCTCTGTTTGATGTGGAAAGTCATCTTGGGGCCTGGGATGGGGGTGAGGAAGGAGGTGTGGGGGCAAGTGTAGCACATCCTGCTGTTGTAGGGGAAAGTGCCCGGTGTGGTGGGGTTGGAGGGGAGTGTGGAGCGGACAAAGAAGTCACGAAGAGAGTGGTCCCTCTGGAAAGCAGACAAGGGTGGGGATGGAAAAATGTCTTAGGTGGTGGGGTCGGATTGCAGATGGCAGAAGTGTCAGAGGATGATGCGTTGGATCTGGACGTTGGTTGGGTGGTACGTGAGGACAAGGGGGATTCTGTTTTGGCAGTTATTGCGGGGATGGGGTGTGAGGGATGAGTTGCAGGAAATGCGGGAGACACTGTTGAGGGCGTTCTCGACCACTGATGGGAGGATGTTGTGGTCCTTGAAGAACAAGGTCATCTGAGATGTACAGGAATGGAATGCCTCATCCTGTGAGCAGATGCGGCGGAGGTGAAAGAATTGGGTATAGGGGATGGCATTTTTGCAGGAAGGTGGGTGGGAGGAGGTATATTCCGTATCCATATACCGTATCTGAGGATGTTGTGGGACGTTAGGGAGGAATTGTGGGGCCCCTTGCAGATATAATTGTATCATCCCTAACTACGGGTGAGGTGCCAGATGACTTGAGAGTGGCTAGCATTGTACATTTGTTTAAGAAGGGATTTAAGGAGAAGGCTAGAAACTACAGACCTGTTGGTCTGACTCAGCGGTAGATAAGATGTTGGAGGGGATTCGGAAATACAGGATTTACATGCATTTGGAGAGGCAAGGAATAAGTAGGTTTTGTGCAAGGAAAATCATGTCTCACAAACTTGAGTCTGTTGAGTAAGTAACCATGAAGACTGATGAGGGCAGAGCAGGAGGACATTGTTCACGTGGACTTTATTAAAGCCTTTGATAAGGTTCCATGTGGTAGACTAACAGTAACATTAGATCACATGAAATTCAGGGTGAGTTTGCCAATTGGATACAGAATTGGCTTAATAGCAGCAGACGGAGAGCAATGGTGCAGGGCTATTTTTTGGACTGGAGGCCTGATATCAATGGTGTTCTACAGGGTTTAGTGCAGGGTCAACGTTTGTCATTTCTTTGAATGATTTAGGTGAGAATACAGAAGGCATGGCTAGTAAGTTTGAAGATGACACCAAAATTAGTGGCACAGTGGTCAGTGAAGGAGGTTATCTAAGAGTACACAGACCTTGGCCAGTTGGGTTATTGAGCTGATGATGGAGTTTAATTTGGAAAAATGTAAAATATTGCCTTTTGGCAAAACAAACAAGTGCAGGACTTATATAATTAGGTAGTACTGTGGAACAGAGAGATCTAGGAGTTCAGGTAAATAATTCTTTGAAGTTTGCATCACATACAGACAGTGTGGTGAAGAAGATATATCACTTGCTTGTCTTCATTGCTTGGGCCTTTGAGTATAGGGGTTGCTTTGTCATGTTGAGGCTATACAGAACATTGGTGAGGCCTCTTCTGGAGTATTGTGTCCAGTTCTGGAAGCCCAGTTATAGGAAGGATATTATTATGCTGGAGAGGGTTCAGGAGAGACTTAGCAGAATGTTGCCTCATATGGATGATTTGAGTTATAAGGAAAGGCTGAATAAGCTGGGACTTTTTCCATTGGGGCATAGAAGGTTGTGAGGTGACCTTATAGAGGTTAATAAGGTTATGAGGGATATAGTTAATTGAATGCCAGGTGTCTTCTCCTGCGGGTGTGGGATTTCAAGACTAGGGACAAATTTTAAGGTGAGAGAAGATTCAAAGAGATAGGAGGGGCAACTTTTTTTTGTTTTTACACAGAGCATGATTCGTGTGTGGAATGAACTTCAAAAACGAACTTCTAGAACAAGTGGTTACAACATTTAAAACACATTCGGATAAGTACATGAATATGAAATGTTTGGAGGGATATGGGCTGAGCACAGTCATGCGGGATAATTTAAGTTTGAGATTATGTTGGCATGGACTGGTTAAACTGAAGGGTCTGTTTCTGTGCTGTATGACTCCATGACAGAGTCACCCAATGATGAGTTTTATATACCTGAATTTATATCATGTAATTCAGAGACATCTGATGAAAAAGCAAAGATGCACTCTAGTTTAATAATCTTTCTAAAAATGGGAACTTGCATCCCCTATAAGAATTCCATTAACTTTCTTGTTCAATTATTGTAATGTTGTTATGAACATTATATTTTTATCTCTTGCCATGTAGAAAGAAAAGGAGGAATCATAAAGCTGATAATTGTCATTCAGTGTTGCATTTGCCAAGAAAGTTCTACTTTTAGACTGCAATCTAATAATTCAGACTGTGGAATAGCTTTTTCAGAAGCTAATAAAAATTGCTTTTGATCACAATTGATTGGCAGAAAATGACAGAGAGAAAGCAAGGCACAAGACAGATTGGAAGAAGAAATGGCCGTGAAAATAAAAGTGCAATGCAAAAAGTCCATAAGAATCCTTCAGACTTGCAGAGCTCAGGATTCTGTTGACGAAGCCAAAATGTTTGTCACTGTCTTGTGAATCTGTTCAAGGAACTTGTGACAAATTATGAATGACAGATGCTGGATGGGACAATGACACTTTAATCAAATTCGGGGAAGGCAATGGCCTCATGATATTATCCCTTGACTATTAATCCAGAAACTCATCTTATATTCTGGAGACCCAGATTTGAATCCTACCACAGCAGATTGCAGAATTTAAAAAATCTAAGATTAGAAATCTACTGATGACTAGGAAATCTTTGTCGATTGCTGGATAAACCCATTTGGCTCACATGTCTTTCAGGGAAAAGAAACCTGCCATTCTCACCTGGTCTGGCCTACATGAGACTCTCAACTTTCAACTGCCCTCTGAAATGGCCTCGCAAGGCACTCAGATGTATCAAAATGTGAACAAAGAAATGAAAACAGCCAAATCACCGACTAACATTTGGGAGTTGTTTCCAAAATTGGGAGCTGTCTCACAGACTAGTCAATCAACAGCCTGATGTCGTCATACTCCTGAAATCATACCTTTCAGATAATGTCACAAACACCCCCGTCACCATCACCATTCCTGAATATATTCTGTCCAATTAGCAGCACAGACCAGCTGAGGTGGCAGCACGGTGGTATACAGGCAGGAGGGAGTTGCCCTGGAAGTCCTTAACATTGATTCTGGACCCCATAATGTCTCATAGCTTCAGGTTAAACATGGTCAAGGAATACTTCTGCTCAGGACCACACACTATTCTCCCTTGGCTAATGAATTTGTACTCCTTCGTGTTGAACAACACCTGGAGGAAGCAGTCACAATGGCAAGGGCCCAAAATGTACTCTGCATGGGGGATTTCAATGTCCCCCACCAACAGTAGCTTGAAACCAGCACTGTTGGGTCAAGCTAATTGGGTCCAAAAGAACATAGCTGCTAGAGTGCTTCTTCGGCAGATGGTGAGGGAACCAAAGAGAGGAAAAACACATTTGACCTCATCTTTACCAGTCTGCTAGCTACAAATGTATTTATATCATTAAAAGTGGCCATTGCATAGACCTTGTGGAGACAAAGTCCTATCTTCACACTGTGAATACCCTTGATCATGGTGTGGGGTACTATCACTGGGCTAAATGGGACAGACTCCACCTCTTCTTCCTCGAGCAACTCAGGAAATTTGGTATGTCCACAAAGTCGCTTACCAACTTCTACAGATGCATCATTGAAAGCACGCTGTCCAAGTGCATACCAGCCTGGTATGGCAACTGCTCTGCCCAGGACTGTAAGAAAATACAGAAGGTTCTGTGTACAGTCCAGGCCATCACAGAGGCCAATCTTCCATCCATGGGCTCCATTTAGACAGCTCACTGCTGCAGAAAGGTGGCTAACATCAATGACCCATTGCACCTTGGCAATGTTCTGCTACAACCTCTTCCGTCAGGCAGAAGAGACAGAAGCTTGAACACACATGCTAGCAGGTTTAAGAACAGCTTTTTCCCTGCCATTATTATAATGATGAATGGACTCTCTAGCTTCAAATAATGCTCCTCTCGCTAATGGTGGTCTTGCCTAGCACATGCTCTTTGTGATGTGACCTGTGCGCCTCTGTCTAGTTTTACTTTCACCCTATGATCTGTACGTCCTTGCTTACTATGATCTGCCTGGACTGCTTGTAAACAAGGCTTTTCACTGTACTTAGGTACACGTGACAATAAGTCAATCAAATCAGACTTCATTCGGATCGAGTAACTCAAGACTGGGCATCCATGAGGTGCTGTGCGCCATCAGCAGCAGCTGAACTGTACTCCAGCACAATTTGTAACTTCATGGCCTGGCATATCCCCCACTCAACCAGTACCATTAGCCAGAGGATCAGCTCTGGTACGATGGAGAGTGCAGCATCAGGCATACCTGAAGATGAGGTATCAACCTGGTATTAAGGTCGTTGATATGGACTCGGTGCCAAATGGCCTGCTTCCACACTGTAGGGATTGTACAAACTAGGGATGGGCAATAAACGTGCGATGCCCATATGCTACAAGTGAATAAAACAAACTTAGGTGCCAAATCTGTCGATCATTTGAAAATATAGTGTCTCTCAACTACAACAGTCTTATGTGAAAGGAGCATGGATAAACCGTTTCTCGTCATGAGTCACAACATAAACAGTCACTGAATTGGAAATTCAGCAGTACAGCTTAAATGGTAATGAAATAGGGACCTCTGTCTAAGATTGGGGTAGAGTAAAGAAAACTTCATTCAACATGTCAAAAATGACCTGATGCTAACTTGGATGCCCTAAATGACATATTTTCCATGTTCCGTTGCCAAGATTCAAAGTTAATTTGTATGCACATATATAAAATATTTAAACATATACATTTTTACAAAACTACAAGTATAGTTTGGCAATAAGTTCAATTTGAAACTTAACATTCTTTGGAAATGCTAACAGGATGCAAAAAAAAGTTTCACAATGACCTGAAAGCCAGATTGATCTGGGATACTTACAATCGAACAATTTGTTCAATAGCAGGAGAACTGCCTGTGTCTCCAAGGCACTCTTCAGTGACATAAGACGTCATTAACAGAAAGGTTAAATGCTTTTCAAACAGCTGGAATTCAAACTGCCTACTTAAAGACCTGCAGCATATACTGTAGGATCAATACTTTGTGAATTGAGATGCGGGAACTGCAAACTAACACTGTGCCCTCTACAAGAAATACATCACGCATCTCTCCATCAGTTGAAAAGCTGCTAATTTAAATAGTGGTAGACACAAACATGCATGCAGTTTCAGAATGAGGCAATCCAAATATTGTCAATCAGCTAGGGCTTCAAGAAATGGAATTGAAAAACAAAATTTTACAATCTGTCGTTGAATTTCATTGTCAATGCCTTCAATATAGTGACAGATATTCAGAATGCTGAGCACAGAAGTTGAGATAAACCAGCAACCTTCAACACAATGATGGACCTGCTGCTTTAACACTGGTTTAGAAGAATCAATATTATTGGGCCCATTCACAAAGCCACATGTGGATCCTGTGGCAGATATGTCTGAACTCCATATGAAACAAATGTTAATACCAGTCAGCCAACACAGCAAAAAATGGATCGTCACAAGATTTGATAACTGACAACAGAATCTTGGAGAAGAATGTACAACCATGTCTCAGAAACTAACTCAGGTCACGGCTCACAGCACACTGATATGATATCTTGTACCAAGTAACAACATGGCTCAGTTGATACGACTCTCACTTATAACACAAGACTGTGGGCTCAAGTGTACATCAAAAGCTTGAAAACACAATCCAGGCTGACATTCCCCATGTGGCTATTCAGATGACTGCCTTTTGGTTGAGACTCTCACTTTCTACTCAGATGGTGGTAAAACGTCCCATTACACTATTTCAAAGAACAGGGAGCTCTCCTTAAAATCCGAAGCAACATTTATTTTCCAGCCAAGAATCAAAGTGTTTTATTTGGTCATTATCGTTTTGCTGTTCATGGAACTTTGATGTGCATAAAACAACAATTAATCTATTTTAAGTACATAATTGGCTGTAAAAGTTACTCTGAGTTTGTGATACGTACGATATGAATTGAAGTCTTTCATACTTTTACAACTGTGCTCTTTGGACTAGTATGATGCAGGTACTCTGACAATATAATTGCAGGATTCGTCTGAGAATGGGTACAGTCTTAGATCGCAACCATGCATCTCTCCAGGCATTGCACTATATTGACCTTTTTGCATTAAACAGCCAAGCGTCTGGCAAAAAACAGATGATAAAGTGAAGGATGTAACAAGCACTGACCTTTGGGATTAAACCCTTGTACATTTACAACAGGAGGCTTTTCAATTCAGAAGATAAACACTGACATTTTGTGTTTGAAGTACAACACCTGCAATCTCAAGCAGTCAGGATGATTATGGTTTAGGACACAAGTTTCTTTATTTTATCAGTAATTTTTGTGTTTGCTGAAAGTTTTTTGTTCTTGTCACCTATCCTGTCCTGTTCTTTCCTAAAAGAACTGCCTTCTGGTGGGGAATGAAAATCTCTCCAAGTGCTAGGCGCCCAATCAGCATTGTTTTAAATCTATATTGGTTTACACACGCAGTGCCCGAAATGGGTTAATATGTGTTGCATTGTCTAAAAGAACAATAACATTGCTCGACTTCTATCTTTCACAAGTAAAGCTGTATGGTAGATAATTGTAGTACTTGAACTGTTACAAGTTACTTAAATATGCACAGATGACACAGACGGGAGGAATTGCAGATGCTGGAGAATCTGAGAAAACAAGGTGTGGAGCCGGATGAACACAGCAGGCCAAGCAGCATCAGAGCAGGAAAGCTGACGTTTCGGGTCTAGACCCTTCTGCAGAAATGAGGGAGGGGAAGGGGGTTCTGAAATTACTAGGGAGTGGGGGGGAGGTGAGGAGAAGATGGGCAGAGGAGAAGATAGGTGGAGAGGAAATAGACCGGTCAAAGAGGCGGGGATGGAGCCTGTAGAGGTGAGTGTAGGTGGGAAGGTAGGGAGGGGATAGGTCAGTCCGGGGAGGATGGACAGGTCAAGAGGGCGGGATGAGGATAGTAGATAGGAGTTGGGGGTGGGGCTTGAAGTGGGAAGAGGGGATAGGTGGGAGGAAGGACAGGTTAGGGAGGCGGGGACGAGCTGGGCTGGTTTCAGCAGGTAGGAGATGGGGGTGGAGCTTGAGGTAGGAGACGGTGCCACCTCATACTCCCAACAAAGCGCTCGAACAGTTCATCCACTTCACCAAACCTCCCACCCCAACCTTAAGTTCACCTGGACCATCTCTAATGTCTCTCTCTCCTTCATGGACCTCTCTGTCTCTAGCTCCGGCAACCACCTAGAAACTGATATCCATTTCAAGCCCACTGACTCCCACAGCTACCTAGAATACACCTCCTCCAACCTACCTCCCTGCAAAAATGCCACCCCCTATTCCCAATTCCTTTGCCTCCGCTGCATCTGCTCCCAGGATGAGGCATTCCACTCCTGTTCATCTCAGATGTCCTCGTTTTTCAAGAACCTCACCATGCCCCCATCAGTGGTGGAGAATGCCCTCGACCGAAACTCCCGCACTTCCCGCAACTCATCCCTCACACCCCCTCGCCACAATAAAAACCAAAACAGAATCCCCCTCGTCCTCACATACCACCCCACCAACCTCCACATACAATGCATCATCCTCCGACACTTCTGCCATCTACAATCCAAACCCACCATCTAAGACATTTTTCCCTCCCACCCTTATCTGCCCTCTGGACGGACCACTCTCTCCGTGACTCCCTTGTCCACTCCACACTCCCCTCCAGCCCCACTACAGCTGACACTTTTCCCTGCAACTGCAGGAAGTGCTACACTTGCCCCCACACCTCACCCCTCACCCCCATCCCAGGCCCCATGAAAACTTTCCACATCAAGCAGACGTTCACCTGCACATCTGTGTGGTATACTGCATCTGCTGTTACCGTTGTGGCCTCCTCTACATTGGGGAAACCAAGTGGAGGCTTGGGGACCGCTTTGCAGAACACCACTGCTTGGTTCGCAATAAACAACTGCACCTCCCAGTCGCAAACCACTTCAACTCCCCCCTCCCATTCCTCAGATGACATGTCCATCCTGGGCCTCCTGCAGTGCCACAACAATGCTACTCAAAGGCTACAGGAACTGGTACTCATATTCCACTTGGGAACCCTGTGGCTCAATGCTATCAACATGGACTTCACAAGCTTCAAAATCTCCCCTCCCCCTAGTGCATCCCAAAACCAACCCAGCTCGTCTCCACCTCCCTAACTTGTCCTTCCTCCCACCCATCTGCTACTCCCACCTCAAGTCCCAGCCCCATTTCCTACCTACTAACCTCATCCTGCCCCCTTAACCTGTCCGTCCTCCCCAGGCTGACCTAGCCCCTCCCTGCCTCCCCACCTACACTCACCTCTACTGGCTCCATCCCCGCCTCTTTGACCGGTCTATCCCAACCTATCTTCTCCTCTCTCCATCTTCGATCCACCTCCTGCTCTCTCCCTATTTATGTCAGAGCCACCCTCCCCTCCCCCATTTTTGAACAAGGCTCTAGGCCCGAAACGTCATGCTTCCTGCTCCTCTGCTGCTGCTTGGCCTGCTGTGTTCATCCAGCTCTACGCATAGACGACAATTCATTTTTTCTTGTGTTCATGGGATGGGTTTTGCTGACATTTTGCCTGTTTTTCTTCATTTCATCCAAAGAAGTGTGCTCTTTGTATCCCCACTGCCCAGCCAAAACTGGAAATTTGTCATGGTGACAATGATTGCCTCGAACTGTTCACTCCTTGCTCTTTTGTGAGCAGTGTGTTCAGATTCTGTACAATTAACCTTGAATAACCATGAATTTAGACCACTTTCTGCATCATAAACTTTGCAATTGACACCTACATACTGGAGAAGAATCAGGTTCAGCTAATATTTACACAACCAATTGACAAATATAACATAAAACACAATAAAATTCACTGTTTATTGGCAACACCACCAGACAATTTAGTTGGAGGTGAGGCAATACTCACAGAGGGATTCACAGCAGCATCTATTTTACAGTGAACAGTGTGCATTTGCTCATCAGTAGTCTCTTTACAATGGTGAAGACAGTCAACAGTCCAGAGTTTAATTAAATTGACTCTGCAAACATCAGTGAACAGAACCCATGACTGAAGCAGGGTGATTATGTCTCCTAATAGAAACTGGGCGATTTCTCCAGCAAAATGCAGTGCGTGGGAGGATAATTACATAATTCAAAATGTGTATAAAATCAATTTCAGTCACTCATAAAAGTGCAGCATCCCAGTGTGATTGACGAGGAAGTTATCCAATTATTTCTATTCCAGCTGCGAATAGTGATGCAGCAAAATACAAAAGTCCTATTCAAGTGGCTGACTTTGAAAATGGGTGGCCTTCTTCCTTTACCTTCAGGCAGGATTATATTTATCTTATAACATGGAAAGATGGGAACTCCAGTACACAGTGTTACATAGGATATAACAAATTAAAGCATTATTCACAGGGTAAAATAAAACACACACTTAAAAATCCTGCTAATTGAAACACCTCCTCTGTTATATATGCTATCACAGAATACTGAACAAATGGGAAGCTTATTATTCAAGCTGTGTTTGAACAGGAAGTACACTGACTCTGAAATATTGCAAGGCTTCTCTTGGTCAGGACCATCTGCTAACACTCCCTACACCAAAAAGCTGCATAGATCTAATCAACAAGAGCTCTAATATAAGCATAGAGAGTTTTTGCCAATATTATACATGTTTCTAGTCAGACCACAGCTGGAAAACTGAACAGTTTTGGGTTCCTTACCTAAGGCAAGATATGCTGGCATTGGAGGCAGTCCAGGGAAGGCTCATTGGACTGATACTACATATGGCTGGACTGTCTTAGGAGGAGAGGCTGAGTAGGCTCAGCCAGTACTCATTAGAATTTAAAAGAATGACAGGCAACCTCATTGAAACAAAGAGGATTCTTAGCAGGCATGAAAGGGTAGATGTGGACATGTTGTTTCTCATTGTGCAAGAGTATATCTCAGAATAAAGAGTCACAAAGATGGAGAAAGAATTTCTTTTCTCCGAGAGTATTGAGCTGTGGAATTCTTTACTGGAAAGAGTTGGCGAGACTTGGCTATTAAGGATAGTCAAGGCTGAGACAGACAGATTTATTATTACCAAAGAAATTCAGAGTAATGGAAAAAAGGCAACAAAGTGGAGTTGAGGACTATCAATTCAGCCAGGATCTCAATGAATGGCAGAGCAGAGTTGAACAGCTGAATGGCTGTTTCAATTTCTTACAATCTAACTCTAAAACGACATAGGCAAGTTGGTGGAATGGTATGATATATGGTACATGAAGTTATGTTTGGAGAAATGGAAAGGGACGCATTTTAGTAGGTACAAAATGGACAAACATTGGGGGTACAATACTTAAGTTATGCAGGATCACAGATACCCTGGTATTAATGTGCATGGACCTTGGAGGGTGGCAGGGCAAATGGAAGGAGAAGTTAAGAAAGCATATAATGTTTATCCTGGTGTGAATGTATCCAGCATTTATCCTGAACTTATACAAGACACTTGTTAGACCTCAGTGTGGAATATTGTATACAGTTCTGGATGCCACACTGTGGGAAGGACAGGAATGCAGTGGAGGGTACAGAAGATAGTTATAAACGTTATTCCAGGGATGGGAAACTTCAGTTGTGAGGACACACTGTGGAACTGCTTTAGATTTTCATTTTCTCTAAATCTATCCTTCGAACCACCTCCATCATCTTAAAGGTCCTTGGTTGATAATAAGTCCCCATTTGCAACATCACAATTTTTTGATCAATTCAACTCAGAATGAACACAAATCCAGACACATTGATCTGGCCCAAAGTACCATTACAGATCACAACGGAGTGACCAGGCAATGTAGGTCTACACTTGCTGTATATATCCAAGAAAATATGATTTGGTTGAAAAGTATAAAAGCTTTCTGGTTATTTTTGCCTTTTTGAGTTACCCAATGCTTACAGAAATAACTGTACTTCAAGTTAGCTGTAATCAGGCATGTGGAATTGACTGCACACTCTTAACCATGCTCATCGTCATTGTTTTTCCACATTCGTTACAGCTCATTTATCAGTATTGAACAATTTCATCTCTCTGATAAGTAACACACTTAGAATCACATTGAATAATGTACACACCAAAACTCTCATGGATCAGAACAAAACAGAACAGGTTTATTAGAATTAGATATTCAACAGAGAACCTAGTTCACCTAGTGAGCTTAATGAAATTGATAGATTACTGATGTTCTATTGCAAGATAAGCCTCCTGTCTAAGGACATGCAATCTCGGCAGAGAAGCAAATTATTAATCATTCCTATTTTACCAGATGTAAAATGGTTGACTACTATGCACTCTGCTGGAATGCAAAGAGGCCATTTGAAATAAAATATTCTTCAAGTACGCTGATTTAACTATCTGACAGCTTTAAAAGATGTATTTTTCCACTAATACAGTGATATTAATGATTCTCAATGTGCAGAATCATTAACAAATAAACAGATCCTTCAGCTTAATAAATTTGCTGCTTCATCAATAAATTTTCAGAGTTCATGTTTCAAGTAAAATTTTAAAATTGCAACCTGAAGACAATCTAGCAGAATTTCCAGAATGCAGCGACAACTTGTAAACAGTAAATTTACATAGTTAGCAGCAAATTAATTTAAATAGCAAATCAGCCCAAGAGGCCTCACAGGAACATCAGCAAGATATCACACTGAAACTCATAAGGAGACATTAGGGAAGATGGCCAAACACTTATTAAAGAACTCTCAGTTTTAAGGACTGACTTAAAGGAATATAGAGAGATAGCCAGGATGAAAGATTTGAAGAGGATATTCCACAAATTAGATCCTCAGCAGCTAAAGACATGCTGTGAATGAAAGACGGATGAAAACCATGAATGTGTAACAAAGCAGAATTATATGAGCACAAAGTTCTAGGAATGTTGTGGGGCTAAGGGGGGATTTGAACACAAAGGCGTGTACTTTAAATCAAGGATTGGTGGCTAGGAACCAACATAAGCCAGTGAGCACAGGGGGACCCACTCAATAAAAAAAAATGACTGATTGCAATCAATGCATAAAGGACGACTGCTCCCTACAGGAAGACTGAGAAGTGTGAGGAGGTTGGGCATACTACAGGGTGGGATTGTGCAGGATGAAAACCCTGTTACTTTCTCAGCTCCCCCTTCTGACTAACTCTAAGTGGCAAAGAGTCAAACGACCCAGAGCATACATTACACCCTAAGTACGGTAGAGTCCCAATGATTTTCTCCTCTTTCTTTGGCATCCTGAGACAAACACAGATATTCACAGCTGGAAACAGAGGGAGACTTGAGACCCCCACATTAGCAATGATTCCCCTGTCTCTCCCCAATGATCCCACTCAATACACCATGGCTTGGGGTACCAGCAACAATCGCTTGACTACAGTATCAGAATGAGTTGCTACTCCTGATTTGCACAGTTGGTATTGGAGACCTGCTAGACTTTGGCTGCTTGGAAGCTTTGTTAGTTCAGGTATCCAGCCTGAATCAGGAACATAGTGGGAAACTGCCTTCATGAAGCTTGGAATGATGACGGCATGCTTAAATGCAAACTGATCGCAAAGGACTCCCAAAAATGGGTACATTGGGAACACAACTGGCTCTCTAGCTGACATATGGGGCCACTACCACAGCAGCTAAAAATGCAAAACTCCATGGCTTTCAGAGTTTATTTATCAATACACATAATTACACAACCTTATAAATTTAAATTCTGGTGATGGAATCATTGAACTGGCAGCACAGAAGGAAGCCAAGTCACAAACTGAATATAGACTACCCTGTTGAAGTTAATCCCATTCCTCTTCTCTTTCGCCACGTCCCTCCAATTATCTTCTTTAATTGTTTATTCAATTCCTTTTTGCAGGCTACATTGAAACGATTTTTAACTTCTTGTCTAGCAACATTTTCCAAAACTGAACCATTATGCCTAAAAAGGATCCCCACCGAGCCTCACTCCATGTCATACAGTTTTGCCTTTCAAATACTGAAAAGTTTATTTTAATTCACTATTCTAAATGATGATTTTCACCTCTCGCAAACCTCCCTGCTCCAGTGAAAAAAATTCTGTCTTCTCCAATCTATTAACTGTAATATCTTATTCCTGGAACCATTTTCATACATCTATCTTTCTGTACACACACAAGAGATCACATTCTAAGGCGTAGCGTCCAGAATTGGACACAATACATCAGACAGGGTCAAACTGATGTGTTATAATGGATTAATACAACCTTCTTACTTTTATGAGCCATGCCTCCACTTGTAAAGGCCAGGATTCAACATATTTTATGAATTATCTACTAAGCTGTCCTACCACCTTCAAAGATTTGTGTACTAATACTCCCTGGTCCATCTCATCCTGCATTCCCTTTAAAATTGCACCATTTAATTTCTATTTTCTCTCCTCATTCTTCCTACCAAAACATAGCAGCTCATATTATCTGCACTGAGGTTTATCTACCATACAATCCTCCCATTCCACAAGCCAGTCTATGATCTTGTGAAGTTAATAACTATCTTTTCCACTGACCATTACAAATCCAAGTCTGTGTCATCTACAAATTTAAAATGTTGCTCTTTCATCCCAAATTTGAAAGGTTATTATCTGCCCAAAACAGCAAGGTGCTAAGAATGAACCTTAAGGAAGTCCGTACTATGTCTTCCTCCAACCCTCCAATTAGACATTTATTACAACTTGCTAATTCATATCCTTTTTTGTGCCCATGACATTAAAGCCCTTTTTATCTCATGGGTTCCAATTTTACTAAATCAGCCTAATATGTTGTACATTACTGAATGTCTTTACCAGTCCATATGCGCATCATTAATTGCATTATTATCATTCACCTCGCTCTGGTATCTCATCAAAAAGACTCAATCAAATTGATAAAACACAATTTCCCTTGAACAAATCCTTAGCTGTTCTCCTTTATTAAACCATGTCTGTCTAAGCAAATGTTAATTTTCTACTGGATTATAGTGGTTAAGTGCTTCCCTACTTCTGATATTAAACTAAATTAGAAGTTACTCTCAGTAATACTGTCCATGAAACTATTGTTGGTAGTTATAAGGAACATCAGTGCATTAATTGCATGTTTAGGGAAGGAAATCTGCTGGATTTACTTGGACTGACTTACATGTGACTTCAAATCCACATGAATGTGGTTGACCCTTAACAGACTTTCAAAATGGCCTTATGCCACTCAATTTCAAGGCAATTAAGGGTGAACAATAAATGCAGAACTTACCAGCAAAGTCCACACCCCATGACAGAATAAAGAAAAAAAGGCTGGTTCTCCAGCCCTCTGCGCCATTTCTGTATCTGAGGAGTATCGAGAAATTTGTGGTCAACATCTAAACAATTTCTACCTTTACTTCGCTCTGTGACCATTAATTTCATCTGACATCTACTCACAGCTTGCAAATCTTTAGACTGGGCCTTAAACTGCTCATTCACTCATTACTAACCATACTCATAATGTCACAGCAATTCTGAAGGGAAGATAACCATTGTAGGAATATAGACTGGAGTTATGCATCAGGCCCAACACCCAGATCCACCCAACCCTGCCCAGACTGACAGCCCCACTAACTGCTCTCAGTAGACCCAACAACCCCAGTTAAACAGACTGCTCACTCCACCACAGCCGAAACCATTCCCTTCCCCAGACCCTGTTGAACTGACATGTCCAGCCTGACCCCTCCAACTATCCTATCCACTTATCCACTTACCTGGCACATTACCCTACATGGCATTCTCGCCAATGTACTTCCCCCACACCCATTCACCTGATACACTTGCTTTCTCTCTGTTGCTTTCAAAGCGGCCACAGGAGACAGCTAATTTACTGTTAAAAAGGGGGTGTGGTTTCCATTCTGATCCTGTGTTGGGGACTATTGGGAAATGTGGCCTATGAAGTGTCACTGCATGCTCATATTCATTAGCTTAATCAGGTCAGTTAAATGCCATGCTTATGTTGGCAGCATCTGTACTTTCAGAATTTTGAAATCCCGGATCATGTTAGTTCAGAGAAATGCATTTACAAGGACACTGCATGCTTTTGACTTGTCATTGTCATATGACCCCTGCTTCAGGTGCTTTCAGTTTTGGAGTTAGAAGTCATTAGAATTTGTACATGAAATATGGTCTCAGAAGTGAACAGCTGAAGCTGTGTGGATTTAGAGAGCTAGCTATTGAACAAAACAGCAAAAAGTATAACCAGAACAGCATCTGCATCTTTGAACTACCAGGTGAATTAGGATGGCTTGGAAATTTCCAGTCCCACTAGGATTGAGATGGAAGGTGATAAGAGAAAGAATTGGAACTTTATCCAGTTTCAATGGCAAAATTATGAGCTAGCAGCAGAGCTGAAGAGAAAACACGAGCAAATTAGAATAGCAAGTTTGCTAGGGATAGAGTAGTACAAGCTGTATTGCAACGTCATTCTCACTGGAGAGCAGAAAAGGCCAGGCTAGAGAATTGTGAAGGTCTTGAAGATCCTCACAGACTACAGAACAGAAGGAGACCATTTGGCCCATCATGACCATACTAGTCAACAAAGATCTGATTATGCTTATCCAATTTTGCAGCACTTAGCCCATAGTCCTGGAGGATATGCAATGTAAGTAAATAACTAAATACTGCTTAAATGTTATAAGAGTTTCAGATTAAATCATTGCATTTCAGGCAGTGAGTTCAATACTCCCACTTTCCTTTAAGTGATGTAAATTTCTCCTCAACTCTCTTCATAGATTTAAGATAAGAGGTAGAATGCTATATCCCCTTGTTGTTGACCCCTCGATTAATGGAAAATGCTACTGCCTGTCCACACTATCTATGTCCCCCATTATTATATGCACTTCTATCAGGTACACTGTAAACCTTTACTGCTCTAAAGAAAATAGCCTTATAGCTCAGACCTTCCACCCCGGGAAGCATCCTGGTAAATCTCCTTTGCACGCTATCTAGAGAAATCACATACCTCCGACAATGTGGTGACTATAATTGCATTTTGAACTTTCTACTAATGCTATTTACATATATTAAGTGTGTGACATTAGAGTTCAGGAAGAAAGGAAGAAACATTTGCAGACAAGAGAGCAGAAAGGTCAAGGCCAGAAGTGCAGAATGTAAATATTGAAGAGGATACCACTCGTAAGAAAAAGAAGCTTATCCAGAGTGGGGAAGGCAGTATTTTAAACGCAAGAAGCCAAATCGCTTTGCACACAAGAGTTTTGCTTGAAAGAAGCAAACAAATCTATAATTATGGCTTCCAAAGAGATGACGTATGATGATTACAAGTTAGGCCCATCCAATTTCAGGGTTGTAACTGTTAGAATTATGAAATGGAAGCAGCAAGTGAATATGAAATGTCAGGTCAATCCTATGCAACATTATAAAATTTACACGCTTCTGTGGAGGGGCTCAAGATGGCAACCTAAAAATTAAGCTATTAAAGGCAAATTTGAGGCCAAATGATGGAATGATACTCTTTTCAAGAATCCAGCACAATGGGAAGAATAAAGATGTGCAGTTCTGCAATTAAGCAAAGTCCGCTCATTTCAGCTGAAACAAGTTCTAAAATTTGGACACCAGAAGAGACGCACAACAGTCTTTGACTGCTAAATAATCTTTAAAATAAAGAGAAAAGGTGTTTCCATAGGTCTTAGATAATTTCTGATGAACATCATCTCAAAACAGATGACAGCATAAGGCCAACTCAGCATCTGCAGAGGAAAAGTCAGCTGCCTCCAAGTCCAACCTGACTGAGAAGACAGAGGAGCTGGAAGAAGGAATTAATCAGGAGAGTGACAACTCCAATACTCTGGTTTGTGGTACGGTAGTAGCAAAAAAAGACGTGGAAAGCTGAGATTGTGCATGGTTCTAAAGGATGTCAATAGAGATTTGAAGTGATCTAAATACCTCATGCCAACCATTGAATAAATGCTACTGCAACTTACTAAAGTGAAAGTCTCTACTGCCATTGATGTAAAGGGTGGATTTATTCAGTAAAAGTGGATTTAAGCAGCTGCTTTCTAACTACATTTCAAATACCATTTGGGATGTGTACATACTATTTCACATTTCCATTGCTCTAGAAGAGCATGAACAAAGAAATCTTGGGTTGAACAGTGATGTTCCCAAAGTGGAAGCTAGCATGGGTGATCTCTCATTTACGGACATGGACGTGGAGATAAATGGAAAAAGCCAAGCATCCCACAGTCACAATCTAGTGTAACTGCTAGAGAAAGCTCTGGATGAACCTGAAGTTCAGAAAGAAAAAGATACATTTGAAGATGACTGAGGTCAAGTACTTTGGTCATGTGCTGACAGTGAAAAGAATTTGCCCTGATCCTCAGATACAGTGACCAAGAGGTGTGAATGCAGGGGACAATGGCTTGTTGAACTTATGAATAACCTAGCAAAATTCTTGTATTAATTTTCAACAAATTATGAAGCCCTACATAAGTTCATTACTAAGGATGTGCAGTGGTACTGGGATACAGAACAAGAAGCAGCTTTAACTCATCAGACAAGCGATGACAAAATGTCAACAAAGAGGTGCTGGGGTATCAACAATAAAGTCACCCTATAGTGTGATGCCAGTGAGGCAATACTTGGAGCAATTTTCATGCAATAGGGACTACCAGCTGAATGTGCATCTAGGCACTACTAAAAACTGAATGACACCGTGCACAGATAGTGTGTGTGTGCCTGGCGAGTGACTTTGTTTGTTCGCATTTTAATCAATGCCTCTTTAGCAAAGATAGAATGATAGTCTAATCTGACCACAAGTCACTTCAAAGCATCTTTCTCCAACCATTTCCTTTTGCTCTAAAGAATCTGCAAGGAATGAAAGCTCATTTGCAAAGATATCCTGTGGAAGTGACATACAAGCAAGGAAAGCAGGAGCACATGCTACCATGCTGTACTACCTATAAAGTTGAGGATGTCAACATGGAGGGTGAAATCTTTTATATTCAACATTCACAACATACTTTGGAAGACGTCAACTCAACAGAAACAGTGAATCTGAAAAGCAAATGCCTTGCTCTGATCAAACATTTGCCAGATAAATAACACCCTTCTGGTGAAGGAATGTCACCACGGGAGTGGTCAGATATCTTCCAAACTGCTGGAAACAACTTGCTCACATACCATTAAAATAACTGAAAACTCAGAGTCATACATGAGGCTGATGAAAGTGGAATTGGCTAGAACATACAGACAGCTTTTGTTCATGAATGACAATCTTCATTACATGCCATGCTAACTGCAAATGATGAAGCATGTAAATTTTTGTTTTCTTTTTGGTGTAAATATGGGATATTGAGGAATACATTCATCAGGATAGTGCACACTTATGATTTGCCATTGTTATGTGACTTCTACTACAAATCCTTTCAGATAAAGAGAGAGGGGCAATTAAAACATAAACATAAAACAATGGTTTCTCATAAATTAAATTCTGGCTGCCCAACATGAGATTTAAGTTTCTAATTAAGTTTTAGATAACAAATGCAGCATGTCCTTGTTGTTACATCTCATAATATTTAAGTTAGTATGGCACTAATTTCAGAGTCTCTGGGTATAAAGATGCAAAACAAAAATAAAAGAGAAGGTCCTGTTGCCTAATTGCTAATGGACATTTATCCCATCATGGGTGCCCTCTCGTGCTTAATTTAAAATACATATTGTTAGATTATTATGTGAACAAAGTTGTCTTCCCATTTTACACAGAGAGCAACTCATTCGTATATATAGCTACTATTGGTTCCTCTGGCTGCAATTACACAACTTACTTTGGTGGAAAACTATTTCTACCTGCAACACTAAAGTTGCAGACTATATCAAGTTGGCAGTGGGAGTGAAATGCAATATGACCTTCTGGGTGGAGGGGTAAAGGGTGCTGTCCCTCCATTTCATTCAGAATTTAGGGCAGGCATCAACTTCAGATCGTATTGCAACTTAGCAGTGTCACTTAAGCAGAAAACTTCACATCCATTCCAAGATGAAGTTTAGACATAGCCACAACTTATAAAGAAATGATCAATATATTTTCTACTGTGTAACAGCATTTGAAGAGGTATGAGATTGGCTGTGAAGAGCTTTAGGAAAATCATAAAACAGTTAAAAGTGTTACTTTGCAAACTTGTTTCCAGTTCTACTCAATGAAAATTAACTTATCTTCTCATTCTTTATGATAATACTAGACTCCCATCCCAAACTGTTTATTTCCTAATCATAAGATCAAAAATCACACAACACCAGGTTATTTGAAAATACAAGCTTTCAGATCTTGGCTCCTTCCTCAAGTGTAGTGTGAGAGAAAGGATATAAGACACAGAATTTACAAGCAGAAAGGTAACAATGTGAAAATGGGCAGTCTGAGGAAGGAGCTGAGTTTAAAAGGTCTAGGCCCGAAATGGCAGCGTTCCTGCTTCTCTGAAGCTGCTTGGCCTGCTGTGTTCATCCAGCTCTGCACCTTGTTGTCTCTGAGTTGAAAAAGCTTGCGTTTTCAAATAAACTTGTTGGACTACAACCTGGTGTCATGTCATTTTTGACCTTGTCCATCCCAGTCCAAAACCAGCATCTCCACATCTTTCCTAACCATGACTATTGATAAACATGCACACAGCTCTGCAAAAAGCAGCTCACCAATTCTCACTCCCTTTGGGGAAAGACTGACGCTGTACTTATTGCTACCTCAGAATTACACTATTAAGCCTCATGTTCCAATGTGAGCCATCAGGCCAATTATTCAACACACATGCAAGAATGATTGCGTAAGGATTTCCAAACTTGTTGAGATGGCAAAAAAGGAAATAATTCTTGTTTACCTGTGTCGAAAATAATTGCGATTCATATTTGCTACTCAGCTTTCAGTGTTTGGTGTTGGAATATTTCATCTTGATGAATTGCTAGCCTATGGCAAGGACAGTGATTTTAACAGCCCTTTTTTATCACCACCACCACCTACGATCACTCGCTGATGTAAGTATATATGAATCACGCAGTAGCCACAGCATACTAGCTGATCACTGGAAATACCAAAGGATGATAGATTGTGGCAATATTTAATTCTGACTAAGTTATTTACAGATAGAGCTCACTTATCTTCCTTGGTCAGAATCTGACCATAAGCCTCTGCGGATTTTGTTCTGCAATAAACCTTCACAAGGATATTTTTTTTTAAGAAATATGACTGCAGTGAAGAGTTAACTTCTTGTTACTGTACTTGTGTTGTTATTGTTGAATTACACAGTCATAAAGATACTCACGTCCATTCAATACTTCTGTTAGATATCTACATTTGCCAGCAAGTGTTCTCTGACTCAATGCGGCCCAACACACATCAGATCAAAGCAGATGAAAAAGGCAATACAGTCACACTAGCTCATCCACCTAGAAAGTCTTCAAAACTATAAGTGATAATGGGAACTGCAGATGCTGTAGAATCCAAGATAACAAAGTGTGGAGCTGGATGAACACAGCAGGCCAAGCAGCATCTCAGGAGCACAAAAGCTGACGTTTCGGGCCTAGACCCTTCTTCAGAGAGGGGGATGGGGAGAGGGAACTGAAATAAATAGGGAGAGAGGGGGAGGCGGACCGAAGATGGAGAGAAAACAAGATAGGTAGAGAGGAGGTAGGGAGGGGATAGGTCAGTCCAGGGAAGACGGACAGGTCAAGGAGGCGGGATGAGGTGGTAGGTAGGAAGTGGAGGTGCGGCTTGAGTGGGAGGAAGGGATGGGTGAGAGGAAGAACAGGTTAGGGAAGCGGAGACAGGCTGGGCTGGTTTTGGGATGCAGTGGGGGGAGGGGAGATTTTGAAGCTTGTGAAGTCCACATTGATACCATTGGGCTGCAGGGTTCCCAAGCAGAATATGAATTGCTGTTCTTGTAACCTTTGGTTGGCATCATTGTGGCACTGCAGGAGGCCCATGATGGACATGCCGTCTGAGGAATGGGAGGGGGAGTTAAAATGGTTCGCGACTAGGAGGTGCAGTTGTATGTTGCGAACCGAGCGGAAGCGTTTTGCAAAGCAGTCCCCAAGCCTCCGTTTGGTTTCCACAATGTAGAGGAAGCCACACCGGGTAGATTGGATACAATATACCACATTGGCAGATGTGCAGGTGAACGTCTACTTGATATGGAAAATCATCTTGGGGCCTGGGATAGGGGTGAGGGAGGAGGTGTGGGGGCAAGTGTAGCACTTCCTGCAGTTGCAGGGGAAGGTGCTGGGTGTGGTGGGGTTGGAGGGGAGTGTGGAGCGGCCAAGGGAGTCGCAGACAGATTGGTCTCTCCGGAAGGCAGACAAGGGTGGGGATGGAAAAATGGCTTGGGTGGTGGGGTCGGATTGTAGAAGGCAGAAGTGTCGGAGGACATCGAGCAGTTTTTCCTGCCGCCTTCGCCTCCTTACTTCTTTAACTGGGAGCCTAACCCACCCTCCACTGACCTCTTCACCCGCCTCCAACACAAGTCCTCCTCTTGGATACCACCCTCAGGCTTCCTACCCTCCCTTGAACTCTTCATCTCCAACTGCCGTCAAGACATCAACCGCCTCAACCTCTCCACCCCTCTCACCCACTCCAACCTCTCCCCCACAGAACGGGCAGCCCTCCGCTCCAGCCCCAACCTCACCATCAAACCCGCAGACAAGGGAGGCACAGTGGTAGTATGGCGCGCTGACCTCTACAATCGCTGAGGCCAAACGCCAACTCTCCGACACAACCTCCTACCGCCCCCTTGACCATGACCCCACCACCGAACACTAAACCATCATCTCCAACACCATCCATGACCGCATCACCTCAGGGGACCTCCCACCCACAGCCTCCAACCTCATTGTTCCCCAACCGCGCACGGCCTGTTTCTATCTCCTTCCCAAAATCCACAAACCTGCCTGCCCTGGTCGACCCATTGTCTCACTCTGTTCCTGCCCCACCGAACTCATCTCCACCTATCTGGACTCCATTTTCTCCCCTTTGGTCCAGGAACTCCCTACTTACATCCGTGACACCACCCACGCCCTCCACCTCCTCCAGGACTTCCAATTCCCTGGCCCCCAACACCTCATTTTCACCATGGACGTCCAGGCCCTATACACCTGTATTCCTCATGCAGATGGCCTCAAGGCCCTCCGCTTCTTCCTGTCCCGCAGGCCCGACCAATCCCCCTCCACCCTCATCCGCCTAGCCGAGCTCGTCCTCACCCTCAACAACTTCTCTTTTGATTCCTCCCACTTCCTACAGACAAAGGGGGTGGCCATGGGTACCCGCATGGGCCCAAGCTGTGCCTGCCTCTTTGGAGGTTACGTGGAACAGTCCCTCTTCCGCACCTACACAGGCCCCAAACCCCAACTCTTCCTCCGTTACATTGATGACTGTATCGGTGCTGCCTCTTGCTCCCCAGAGGAGCTTGAACAGTTCATCCTCTTCACCAACACCTTCCACCCCAACCTCAAGTTCACCTGGGCCAGCTCCAACACATCCCTCACCTTCTTGGACCTCTCAGTCTCCATCTCAGGTAACCAGCTAGAAACTGATGTCCATTTCAAGCCCACTGACTCCCACAGCTACCTAGAATACACCTCCTCCAACCCACTCTCCTGCAAAAATTCCATCCCCTATTCCCAATTCCTCCGCCTCCGTCGCATCTCCTCCCAGGATGAGGCATTCCACTCCCGCACATCCCAGATGTCCACGTTCTTCCAGGACCGCAACTTTCCCCTCGCAATGGTCGAGAATGCCCTTGACCGCGTCTTCCGCATTTCCCACAACACATCCCTCACACCCCACCCCCGCCACAACCGCTCCCAGAGGATCCCCCTTGTTCTCACATACCACCCCACCAACCCCCGGACACAACGCATCATCCTCCGACACTTCTGCCATCTACAATCCGACCCCACCACCCAAGACATTTTTCCATCCCCACCCTTGTCTGCCTTCCGGAGAGACCACTCTCTCTGTGACTCCCTTGTCCACTCCACACTCCCCTCAAACCCCACCACACACGGCACCTTCCCCTGCAACCGCAGGAAATGCTACACTTGCCCCCACACCTCCTCCCTCACCCCTATCCCAGGCCCCAAAAAGACCTTCCATATCAAGCAGATGTTCACCTGCAAATCTGCCAATGTGGTATATTGTATCCATTGTACCCAGTGTGGCTTCCTCTACATTGGGGAAACCAAGCAGAGGCTTGGAGACCACTTTGCAGAACACTTCCCTCGGTTCGCAACAAACAACTGCACCTCCCAGTCGCGAACCATTTTAACTCTCCCTCCCATTCCTCAGACGACATGTCCATCATGGGCCTCCTGCAGTGCCACAATGATGCCACCCGAAGGTTGCAGGAACAGCAACTCATATTCCGCTTGGGAACCCTGCAGCCCAATGGTATCAATGTGGTCTTCACAAGCTTCAAAATATCCCCTCCCCTCACTGCATCACAAAACCTGCCCAGTTCTTCCCCTCCCCCCACTGCATCACAAAACCTGCCCAGTTCTTCCCCTCCCCCCACTGCATCACAAAACCAGCCCAGCCCGTCTCCGCTTCCCTGACCTGTTCTTCCTCTCACCCATCCCTTCCTTCCACCTCAAGCCGCACCTCCACTTCCTACCTACCACCTCATCCCGCCTCCTTGACCTGTCCGTCTTCCCTGGACTGACCTATTCCCTCCCTACCTCCTCTCTACCTATCTTGTTTTCTCTCCATCTTCGGTCCGCCTCCCCCTCTCTCCCTATTTATTCAGGTTCCCTCTCCCCATCCCCCTCTCTGAAGAAGGGTCTAGGCCCGAAATGTCAGCTTTTGTGCTCCTGAGATGCTGCTTGGCCTGCTGTGTTCATCCAGCTCCACACTTTGTTATCTTCAAAACTATAAGTTGTGTTAGCAGCCCTTTTCTGAAAGAACAGTGCCTGTTAAGAACAGGCTGTTGGCTCAGGAGGTTACTGTCAATATGCTAAGTTCCTTCAAGCTAGAACTAGACCTACTCAGAGTTGGGATGGGATGACCTTGTACAAAACAGGGGTCCAGCAGTGAATTCAGAGTCACTCTGATTCCCTGTATTCATTATAACCAGTGGAATTTCTTAGATTTTCCTTCACTTGTTAAGTAACTTGGACATCTTTCTTTCTGTTTTATTTTTGCCTGCCTGAAAACATTGCATGAATTGTGGAACAGGGTGGGTAAAGCACATATTGTGATGCACAAGACATCTCAATTATTAATTGGTTAGATGTCGGTCACTGTTTATAACTAAAATTTGATTGTTAGGCAGATGTAAAGAAAAGAGTCTGATTTTTAAATGGACTCCTGATCAGCCTCTTCGTTCAGATGTACACCTCTGGCAATCTTGTATCAAGGACCAGAATGATTATTGTTACGCTCCAGCAGGGATACAAAACCTGGATTAATCTTAAACTGTCTGATGGCATTTAATTAACTAAGTTCAAAGACAAATTCTTCTAATTCATAGGATTATCCAGTTGTTGGTAAGTCAAATCATACAGAATCTGCAGCACAGCAATAGACTATTCAGGAAAAGGTCCGGTGTTTGTCTATGTTCATTACTCTCAATGTCATTTATTTGTTTCCATGTATTTGTTTCTTCCCTTCTTGCCAATCTATTTATCTATCTTTCAAACAACCAATCCAAGCAGAAGCAAGTTCCACTCTAATTGTTCTTTTAATAAAATAATTACTCCAGTACCCCTTACTAAATGTTGACCTTCAAAATGTATTTCACTTCCTACACTGCACTTCAAGGGGTGTTGAGATTATAAAGTACTGCGAGAGACTTTAAAAATCCAAATTATATGCCACCTCACCACTATAACTTCATCACCTCTCTCACTGTTTTCACCTCGGCTAATATTCTACACTATTGACCCGTAGTTCTTCACAAGGTTACCAAGTAATAAAAATCAAATGGAGGACATTTTTCATTCTCCTTGAATATTAATGATTTTCTTATTCTATGATGGGAACCACTGAAAATCTGCAACACCACCCACAGAAAATGAAAGAACAACTCGTACAATATCTTTGGAACTCAGTTACAGAACTGAATTTATGCAAAACTCAAAGACCCTTTAAACACATCTCCTACACTTTCCCCATCCTAATGTCTGACTTCACAAGAAAGAGTCAAAAGATGGCAAAACAAAAAATAAATTGCTTATTCAAGTTGTTACTACATGAGCTCTAATGTGAAATTACGAGGATGCATATTTAAATCAAAGTTATAACATAAAGCTGCAGATACAGAACACAAAGTACTGCATGGTTCCATAAGTGAAAGAAATCATCGAGATTTCACTTGAGTTATATGTCATGGCTGAAAATAAGACAATACTGAGCAAATGCTATTCCCACCTGAAATAGTAAAACCTAAAGTCGCAGTTATATAGAACAACTCCCCTGCTGTGAGCTTATGGACAAGGAAAAACAGTGGGCCACTCCACTCTTTGAGCCAACTCCAGCAATCAAAGAGATCATGGATGATCTGGTTTTAAACTCAATTTTACATTCTTGCATATCCCCTGGTAATCGTTCATCACTTAGTAATCAAAAATCTATCAATCCCTGTCGTAAAAATACTTAAAAGATTCTGCATCCTGACTTTCTACCTTTTGGGGAAGGGAATTCCAAAGACTCTCAACGCTCTGACAGGAGAAAAAAACTTGCACATCTCTAACTTAAATGACAATCCTTTTCTTAAAACTATGACTTTTAAATTCTACATTCTCCCTCAAGAGAAAATACCCTTTTGGCATCAAGTACCTTCAGGATTTTATTTGCTTCAATTAAGTCACCACCGACTCTTTTTATTTCTCAAGGATATAGGCTAACCTGCCTGGCCTTTCCTCATGAAGGAATCTGCTCAATCCAGGTGTCAGTCCAGTAAACCTTCCCTGAACTGCTTCCAACGCATTAACTCTTTCCATAAGCAGAGTAGCCAGTCCTGTGCACAGTACTTCAGGTGTTCTGTCTTACTAATGCTTTGTACAGCTGAAGCATAAACTCCCTCATTCTTCCATTCAATTCCCCTTGAAATATAACATAACACTCTCGTAGCCAGTTCTGAAGAAGGGTTAGTGGACTTGAAACATGAACTCTGCTTTCTCTCCGCAGATACTGCCAGACTTGCTGAATTTCTCCAGCAATTTCTGTTTTTGATTTACATTCTATTAACTTTCTTGATTTGAATATCTAACCAATCCCTCTCAGACCTCACTGTAATAAGGGGACATACATCTTGGTAACTAAACTGCCTGAACACAGTGCATTATCAATAGCACAGCTCATTCTTCCCAAATCCAGATAATCACAGTATCAATTGGGACATGAATGGAGGATTATCCAAGAACCAAGAGGATTAATGGATAACTGGAAAATGTTACAAAAGCCAGATAGTGAGTAATAATGGACATTGAGAACATCTAGTAAAATTATTCCAACCATCGTACGTAAATTTTGTCTAGCTTTATGGTTTTTGCCTTCTCCAGTATCTGAGCAGGCCAATCCTGAGAGAACAGCACTTTGCGCAAAGACAACATGAATTGACATGAGGAAGAGAAGTTTTTACATCAAGGTTCTCCTCTCCTTCCCATCACTTTCAACATCAGAGCTAACTGGATGAGGCACCAACACGTAGGAAGGTTTGTTTGCCTGTTCATGTGACCTTCAGAGCATATCCAAAACATTTTATCTGTTCTCGTTGAGAGTGAGTGGCATTGTTAAGTCACAAAAAGAGGATCTGCTTCAAAATCTAATTATTTAGCATATGACACAGTTCAAAAACCAGGTAGACAGTAGAGATGGTGAGTCTTGCTCCTGCTGATTAATGAATGAATAAAGCTGTTGCTTACCCACTCTTCCTGATTCTGAATGATACAACTGTACTTATGCAATAGTCATCAAACCACTTCCAAAAGTATAGGATTCTCCAATATTTCATTAAACAGTGTTTAGCGATTTAGAAATCTCCCACAATTAACTAGGTTGACCATGATCACTCATGTCAGATTTCTACTGCAATTCCTTTGAGAAACAGCACTGTATTTTTTTTGAGAGATTAGTGTTATGAATAAAAGCTTGATTTAAGACTGTGCAGCCTTTAGAATAATAGAAAAGGCTCTGTGCATTTGCTTTTACTATTAATTTTTGATTTACAACTATGTTTTATAACAAAATCAAAGTGTTCCAGGATTGTGCTCCAGCAGCAACTGCAAGTTAGTGATAGATATATTCATCACAGAGGTAAATCTAATGTACTGGGGGCGAGCGGGGGGTGCTCATGTATATGCTACCTCATCTTTTTGGGGAAAATCAGGCATTTTGGAGGCACTGTTTGAGAAATCTTGTAAAGTTGACATAGTTTATCCTTCAGATGATATACAATGCAACCATGGAGCATCAGCGATGGATAAAGAAAATGTTCAAGGTTTCTAAAAAATCATTTACAAAATGATGCGCTAAGAACTGCCCGACTAAGAAACAGCAAATCTTGAGCTGTCATGAGCGATCTCTGCTGCTCATCCCATCATTGTGGAGAAAATGATTGCTTCCACTAACAATGTTTGTTTTGGGCAAGTTACCATTTTTGTGAAAGTCATTTTTGACAACCTGCTTGTCAGACTGCTCTGAGGGCAGAGTTGTCAATGGAAGGGAACAAGACTGTCAGAGCGGAATATGGCATAATTTCTATGGATTTTACCAACAGACATCAAGGTATAAACAGTTGATATAAGTCAAGAAAGGAGAATGCATTAAGAAAAGTCACTGAAATATTCATAAACACTCAATAGAAACTGGATAAATGCAGCTAAGTTACATTAGTGAGTTGACATGGAGTCTAGAACACAGTTTAAAAAAATATTGCAAGTTATAAATTGTACTTCTCAAGTGGAGTGAGTGGTTACATGCCTTTGTCTAAATTTATCAGCACCCTAAGGATCCAAAGGCATGCATTTCTTTTTGCGCCTTGTGCCTTGAATGCAAAGAATGACAAGTCCTTGAAAAGAAAGAAGAACACAAACAACGGAAAAGAAAGAGAAAAACTGAGCATGTGAGGAAAGAGATAAGGGTGTATCATAACCAGAAGAGCAGACAATGATAAGCAGAGAAAAAGAAATTACATTATGGCCAGAGGTAGTAGGATGCTGGAGAATCTGAGATAACACGGTGTGAAGCTGGATGAGCACAGCAGGTCAAGAAGCAGCATTTTCTGAAGAAGGGTCCTGACCCAAAACGTCGAGCTTTCCTGCTCCTCTGATGCTGCTTGGCCTGCTGTGTTCATCCAGCTTCACACCGGGTTATCTTACATTATGGCCACTTGATTATTTCCTCTGGTTCACTTGATACGCACTGGCTGTCATGTTGATGGATATTCATAACTTTTGATGTGAAGTAATATCCCAACTGTCATGTTTGAGGTGAAAAGTCTCAATCCAAGTCCTTGTTTGTAGTTGACAACACATGCATTTATGGAAGTTACAGAGTATTTTATTACTATTGGCATGCTCTTTGATTAAAATCATTCATGTACCATGTAATAACAGAATGTTAAAAGGAAGCAGTGTTTCGTCTGCATTCTAATCATTTTACCATGGAGGTTGTACAGTGTACCTGTGAGGGATGGGATGCCTGAATACTTTATGAGTGAAAGTGCTACGGTGGCTGCTTCTCATTAAATCAGGGTATTAAAAAGTAAAATGAAAATCAGCTATCCACTTTATAATATTAAATATTAAAGTGTTATCCATTACTAAAACTGTTATTTTACAAAGATTCCTCACTAATTTTTATGCCCCCATTAAGTCCAATATTTTCATTCATAGAAATTGGAAGTTGTTCCTAAAGTTGGATCACAATATCCTCTTGAGCTTGTTCTCTCCTTACTTTTCTCAGACTGTAAATCTTTCTAGAGCAGTGCTTGCTTTTATTGTGTTTTATGGCAGTCCACTGCAGGCTTAGTTTCATTAAAAACAGAGGAGGGGCTTTCCGACCTATTAATTAGCTACAAAAAATTTCTCTTTACACTCAAGCTTTGATTACATTCTTGATTAATACTGTTAGAATTTCACACAAGAAAGAATCCTGATCTCTTGAGGCATCAACTGGAGCAGTAATGATTCAGGGAAGATTTTTAAAAATTGAACAAACATTGTTAGTCGAGACATTGTATTGCTGCTCTCAGCTCAACTGTCTCATATTTACATGTGATAAAGGAGCAGAAGTGGATTATAAACCTCCTTGAGCTTGCTCTGCCGTTCAATGAGAAGATGGGCTGATCTTCTATTCCTTCAGAATCTTGCATACTTTGGAGAGATGACGTTTAATTTTTCTAACCCCAAAGAGTATGATCCAGGAGCCTGTCTGCTCACTTTCTCAACTTGCCCTTGGGCTTTCAAATGATTTGTACATCAACAAAACACAGATATTTTCATTTTATGCACTCTCTTTATAACTGGATGCTTTAAATTATATTGTTAGAATGGTAGTAATTAAATGATTTTTATCCAAATGTATAAAGCATTCACAATTAATGAACTATCAGCACAAATGGGACAAATGCTTTTGTTTGATCGCTGTTCAAAAGACATGGTCCCAAGATGACAGAATATAGGAAATACATGTTCCAGAGTCCAGAGCATTTCAAAAGGATAACTGATTGGAAAGGGAGGAGGACAATTCCAGACAGTAAATGATGACATAAGGACAGGCCTGAGAAAAGGCTTTGGCTCTGAAGTTTGTTAGAATGATATTTCATGTTTACTATTACCAGGAGGACTAAATTTTTGAAGGATTTTGGAAAATGGATTCAGTTCATTAAATATTCACTGTGAACATTGTAATTTTTGTTCAACATAGCTTCCTGTAAATCACATAACCGGTGACAATTATTTGCTTTGCCATAGATCCATGTCTCGACTGTTTTGACCAGTGACTGACTTGGAGAGGTTTTTGCTTTTATTTGATTCAGTTGCAAGATAGCATGCCAACAGTAAGCTGCCTGGCTGATTGCTGTAATTTCTGAAAAGAAAATTCTCTTGTTGATTTCAGGGTGAAAACTATTTTTTTGCTTTTGAAGGAGGGATTGAAGAATCATCTCAAGTTTGTACTTCCTAAAAAAACAGCCTCTACAAGATTTCAGAGAGATGGAACACTCCTCTAGCCTCAGTCATAAAAACATTAGACAGAACCAGGATGGATTAGGAATAATGAGGATCAGAAAATGACAAAGGTTAGGAAATACATATTGCCATTCATTGTCTGACTACTTTATATGACTCAAAGAGCATTGAGTAAGAAATAACTGAGGTTTGTAATAAAGGCAATATAATATTTATGGGGTACTTGATTTTTCATATACACTGGGCCAATCAAATTGACAAAGGTAGCCTGTAAAATGAATTTCTACAATGACTGCTTGGCAGCTTCCAAGAATCAAGTAAGGATAAAGCTATTTTAGATCGTTGAGTACATGAGTGTTGGGCAAGATTAATTAGTCATCTCACAGCAAAGGATAAGCTGAGGAAATGTAGTTAACATAGAATTCAACTGTATGACAAGTTTGAAATCAATATTATTTGAGTACTAAAGAGTTTAGAGATCGTGGAGCATGTGGAAGTGCTGGAGATTACAGAATTAGGGCGGGTGAAAACAAGCAGATTTTGTATTAAAACATTAGCCATGAAGACTGATACGTAGACGGATGACAGGTCATAGAATGTATGAGTGGTCTTTCTTGGAGCAATGCCAGAAATAAAATGGTTATGAAGATGAGTGCAGAATAATTTCTCTGGAAACCATATGAATTATAAACATAGATAACAAAGTGTGGAGCTGGATGAACACAGCAGGCCAGGCAGCATCTCAGGAGCACAAAAGCTGACGTTTTGGGCCTAGACCCTTCATCAGAAAGGATGAACCCCTCTCTGATGAAGTGTCTAGGCCCGAAACGTCAGCTTTTGTGCTCCTGAGATGCTGCTTGGCCTGCTGTGTTCATCCAGCTTCACACTTCATTATCTTGGATTCTCCAGCATCTGCAGTTCCCAATATCACTGAATTATAAACATCCATTCTTTCTGATTACTTTGACTTCAAAATCACAGTTGCTAATTATTAATCAGTGCCCATTTGGAAAACTTCCTGAAATGGGTTGCAGATATAGTGAAAAGATAGTAAAAGCATACTAGTATCAAAGCTCTGCTATCCATAGGCCACTATCAACTCCAACAATCTAAACTGGTATTTCATCTCCATTAGATAATTCTGGAGAATTTTTCAATTACTTGCAAAGTCAAACAAAACATCAGATTGCTCACCTCACCTAGCAGCCTACATTATGTAACTTTGGATCAGTTCACTTCATTGACACCAAATTTAATGTTTTCAGCAGCTGATGGAACAAACATTATTTAATACCTTCACACATTAGTTCAAGTAAATCTTAGAACCATTTTCATCATAAAATTATCCAGTATTTTCTAAAACCATATTTGTTGATATAGTGCTAAATACTTACAGCTGGAAGTCAATTCAGTACATTCATTACTTTCAGTTGAATTGAACTGAATTAGCTTTATTGTCTCATGCACATGAATGAGTGCAGTGAAAAGTTTGCAATGTCACTGCTTATAACCCCATCTTAGGTACAAGGTACCAAGGTACAGATACTTAAGTGTTTGGTGCAAAATTGAAAGAACAATAATAGAAACCAAAATTTATTTTCAACCAAGATATTATTTGAGCCTTGTTAATTTTACTTCACATTCTGCATGCCTGTACTCAGAGGAACAGGTAAAGTCCAATCTACTCATTCTGCTGTTTAGAAATTCGTTGCAAACTTATGCATACTGCTTTCCTCTTCTCCGGTTCTTTTACTGAACCGGGATACTTTGAATTCAATTAAAATAAACTTTCTGTCAATTCTTTTCAGAGCTCTCTAAGCAAATCTGCAGTCATCATTTCCGCAGGTTGCTAAGTGTAAGATGAAGGGGCATAGACGAAAAACTTGAACAAAGCCTTCCACGAATGAAATCAGAAACCAATTTTTTAAACAAAGGGTGGTAGAAGTTAGGCACTCTTGCATCAACAGCAATTGATTCTAACTAAATTATTAATTTTAAAATTGAAATTGCAAATTTGTGATATCCGAACGCATTAAGGGATATGGATCAATGATGTAAATAGTAAGTTAAATTGCAGCTAAGCTAAATCTCAGAATGGCAAAACAGACTCATGGGGCTAAATGGTTGACTTTAGTTTCCATGTTTTTAAATCTGTATGCATGCGTCTTCCTCAGAGATGAAGCTGATGGTTTTCTTAGTTGATAACATCCTGCTCGTCTTCTCTGACTCCTCCAGAGATTTTCATTTCTCATCCCTGCAATCACATTCACTATTGAACTTTTTGTTTCTACCCCTTTATTCCTCACAAACCATTTTTTTAGCTCTCGCATCTTTCTTCACAGTTTAATAAAATAAAAATCAAAATCAGCGTACAGAATTGCTCTAACACCAGACTTCTTACGTTTATCACAAAGAACAGCACAGCAGAGGAACAGGCCATTCGGCCCACCAAGCATGCTCCGACAATATGAAGCCTTTCTAATTAAAAATAGTTTTGTCTCAGTGCGGCCTGTTTCCCTCTGTTCCCTTCCTATTTATAAGGGGAAATATATAGTGACATCTTCAAATATGTCCATATTACAGAGGAGGAGGTGCTGAACATCTTAAAATGCATACAGGCTGATAAATTCCCAGAACATGATCAGTCCTGGGACTCTGCGGGAAACGAGGGAAGAGATTGCTGGGCCCCTAGCTGAGATATTTGTATCACTGATAGCCCCAGGTGAGGTGCCGGAAGACTGGAGGTGAGCTAACATTGTGCCACTATTTAAGAAAGGTGGTCAAGACAAGCCCGGGAACGATGCACTGGTGAGCCTGACATCGGTGGTGAGAAGTTGTTAGAGGGATTCCTGAGGGACAGAATTAACATGTATTGGAAAGGCAAGGACTGGCGAGGGAATAAAAACAAAGCTGCTGGTACAGCTCAGCAGGTGTGGCAGCTTCTGTGAAGGAGAAAACCGAGTTAATGTTTCGGGTCCAGTGACCCTTCCTCAGAACAGCATCCACAGTTCTTTTGGTTTTTATGACTAATTAGGGACAGTTAACATGGCTTTGTGCATGGAAAATTGTGTCTCGCTAACTTGACTGAGTTTATTGAACACATAATGAAGAGGACTAATGAAGGTAGAGCATGTAGATGTGATCTATATGGACTTCAGTAAAGCGTCTGGTAAGGTTCCTCATGGTATACTGGATCGTAAGGTTAGACCACACGGAATACAAGAACTAGCTATTTGCACACAGAACTGGCTCAAAGGTAGAAGACAGAGGGTGGTGGTTTTCAGATTGGAAGTCTGTGACCAGCCGTGTGCCACAACGATGAGTGCTGGGTCCACTGCTTTCTATCATTTACATAAATGATTTGGATGTGAATGTCAGAGGTATAGTTAATAAGCTTGCAGATGACAGTAAAATTGGTAGTGTAGCAGACAGAAGGTAGTTACCCCAGAGTACAATGGGATTTTTATCAGAGGGGCCAATAAGCAGAGGAGTGCCGGGTGGAGTTTAATTTAGATAAATGTGTGGTGCTGCATTTTTGGAAAGGCAAATCAGGGCAGGACTTATACACTTAAATGGTAAGGTCCTGGGAAGAGTTGCTGAATAAAGAGATCTTTGGAGTGCAGGTTCATAATTCTTTGCAAGTGGAATCTCACGTAGATAGGATGGTGAAGGTGGCATTTGGCATGCTTGCCCTTATTGGTCAGTGCATTGAGTACTGGAGTTGGGAGGTCAACAAGGCATTAGTTAAGCCACTTTTGGAGGATTGCATGCACGTCTGGTCTCTGTGCTGGAAGAAGGATGTTGCGAAACTAGAAAGGATTCAGAAAAGATTTACAAGGATGTTGCCAGGTTCGGAGGATTTGTGCTATAGGGAGAACCTGAACAAATTGGGGCTATTTTGCCTGGGGCATCAGAAGCTGAGGGGTGACTATATAGAGATTTATAAAATCATGAGGGAAATGAATAGGATAAAGAAGCAAGGCTTTTTTCCCCTGGGGTGGGACAGTCCAAAACTAGGGGACATAGGTTTAAGGTGAGAGGGGAAAGATTTGAAATGGGGCCTAAGGGGCAATTTTTTCATGAAGAGGGTGGTGCATGTATGGAATGAGCTGCCAGAGGAAGTTGTAGGTATAGGTATGATTACAACAGTTAAAAGTCACCTGGATAGTTATATGAATAGGAAGAGTTTAGAAGGATATGTGCCAAATGGGACTCTATTTATATAGGATATGTGGTCAGCATGGATGAGTTGGACCGATGGGTCTGTTTCTGTGCTGTATGTCTCTATGACTGTGTGCCTCTTAAACATTGCTATTGTATCTGCTTCTACCACCTCCTCTGACAGCACATTCCATGAACTTACTACTCTCTTACTTGCCTTTCATATCTCCTTTATACTTTCCCACTATTACCTTAAACTTCTGTCCCCTAATAATTGACATTCCTACCCTACGAAAAAGGGTATTCATTCGTGTTTTGTCTGCATGGTTATGCGTACATTAAAGAGTGCACAGCAAATTTACAATGGATTTCATAGAAATGCTCAGTGACACATCATTAACTTCAAAATAGAAAAAAAACTTGCGTTTATTTACACAATGACTTTGATGTCGTAAGATGCTCCAGGACACTTCACAGAAGCATATTCAACGCGATTTGACACTAAGCCACATAAGGGAGATATTAGGACAGCTAAGTAAAAGCTGGTCAAAAAGCCAGGTTTCAAAGAACAAGAAGCATAAGGTTTAAGGAATAAAATCCCAAAACCTAAGGTACAGGAAGCAAAAGGCACAGCTTCCAATGACAAGGGCAAAAATCTCAATGGGTTCTGAAGAAATTACAGAGGTAGGGAGGACCAAGACCCTACAGAGATATTTGAACATAAGCAGAGAATATGAATTTGAGTCAATATCAATCGGTGAGTAGGGGATGTGTCAGTTACGATTTTAGTAAAATCTCAAACTCAGAATATGACATGCTTGACCACGGTTCAACAACTAGAGATCACTGCCGGGCTACAACAACTACAAAATAAGTCAATTTCTCTTTGATACATACAGTTTTCTTCTTTAAAACAAAAAATGTGTCCCCTTTAGACTTTTCCATTAATGTTTTAAGAAGAGAACTTGATATCTGGATTGAACTTTGATAATTGCTTCCAAAGCAAAAATTGTAATGAATCGTGTTAACTCATGCTAATTCAATTGAATCTTCCCAATAATTCCCACAAGCCCTGACCAATAAAGGCCATTTTCGTTTACTTTAAAATGACCGAAACTCAAATGTGCAACACCTTTTAAACATGTACTAAGTTTAACACTCCATGTAGTACAGGATTTTATGTTGCTAATTGTGACCTGGGGCCATCTCCCTGAAGCGGTATTTTGTCAGGGAAACGTGCAATCCTCTATATTCTTTATAGATATCTCTCTTTTAAAATTATGTGACCAGTTTAAATATTTATAACCTGAACATGTGCCTGAAAGGGAAGGCACTTTAAATTTCCAAAACTTCATTTTAATGCAAGAACCAACAAATCTTGGAGAGCTTGGTAGCACACCAGGGCAAGGAACAAATTAATTCAAATTGTTAATTCAATCGTATTTTCTGCCAATACATCAGCACTAAGGATGCAAGAGTTAATTAACAACATTTCTTCCACACAACACTGCAACAGATAACAATCAATAAGTGCACTGGCAGATGTTGAGAGTTAATACATTTTTGATATCATTTAATCTATTGTCAATTTTTTGCCAGTTCAAAATGCCACCATCCTTTTGCAAAGCGAAGGATAACATTTGCTTTTTCTTAATCCTGATACTAATGGTATTACATGCTCGACTTCCTAGTCTTGCCCCTTTTTTCTCTCTGCTTTCTTCCAAAATCCTGATGCACTGTGCATAATTTATTAAGAGCAGTAATTGGATCATTTTCATTCCATAATGTGTACTGTCTTTAAAGGAAATGCCAGCACTTGATAACAGTTCATAATTTAATATAAATGTAACTACGCATTCTTAGCACTATCATGTCTTAAGCAAGCATAAAGGAGCTGCAAAAAGGGAAGGGAAGCGAGAAAGGGAAAAAAATCCAAGGTATATGAGAGGTCGGAAGACAAGTATGCTTAAATGATGAGATGACGATGTCTGGAATAAAAAGGTGGCATTGATCTGAAATTATAGAATCAGTGTTAAGTACAGTAGGTTGTGAAGTCATAATCAAAAGGCAAGGTTATATTCCTTCAGCTTTCACGGGGAGGAGGCCAAGGACAGATAAGCCAGAGTGACAGAGGGAAAGATAATTATTCTATTATATCTGTATTAATAGATATTATAAGACTGCAGCTCTCAGTAATCTGTTGTTGCATTGAGTGTAGACATTAGGGTGTAGCTAAGTTTCAAAGTACCCTGCTCATAAACAGCTACAAGTATAACTAATAATAATGCAAAATAAATGACTTGTGTCTTTTTTATGTTGTAGACAACCTGTTCAGAAATGTTATCACAACAGGTGGGACTTGAACCCAGGCTTCTTTGTGCAAAGAGAGGGACCCTACCATGGCACTACAAGAGCCCTTGAATTGCACACTCTATGTTTTCTTTCCAACCTTTTCAGAGATGTTATTACACAACTTTGGAGCAGGTTGGACTTGATAGCCACATCATAATATAGAAATTTAGGATACTAGAATTGTATAAAATACTAGCTGGATCAAAGCTGCACTATTGCGTACAGTTCTTGTATTAAATTGGACGGGATTACACTACAGAGGAGATTTGAGGATGTTGACAGGATTAGAGAACTTTACTGAAAAGGGGAAAATTGGGTCAGCGGAGATCGTTTCTTTCCTTTGAAACAAAAGAAGCTGATGGAAGATTCAGTTGAGGTGTACAAAATTACAAGTGACCTAAACACATTGGATAGGATGGTCCTATTTACTGTAGTAGAGAGGTCAATACTTGAGGGGTCTACATTTCGAGAAATTGGCAGAGGATTAGAGGCCAGTTGAGAAAACGTTTCACCCAGAGGGTGGTAGATGTAAGGAATTCATTAACTGAAAGTGTGGAAGAGGCTACAAGCCATAAACAATTTTAATGAAACTGGGCACACATTTGAAGCTGATGAACCTTGCGCCAACTGCTAAAATAGGAAGAGTAGGTTGGATTAGTCTCCTTTGGTTGACACAGACGTGGTAGGCTCAATGCTTTCCTTCTCAAACATACATTTTCTGTGTTTCCATCATTTTCTTTTGGAACAGAATCTGAAACATGTGGATCAAAACGTAAGAATCAGTCAGACTGTTGTCTGAAAGGATCATTGATTGTAAAGAGAGTAAAGCCCATGTTGGACGCTTGAAGGACGTGTTTCAAAGTTGTCATGTCAATGTAATCCCATCTGTTCTTGCTGATGCTAACAATGCCGTGCAAATGCATATAAAATGCACAAGCAAAATGCTAAGAATTTGGAAAACGCACAACAGCTCAAATGCCTGTAAATGAAATGTAAATTTTCTGTTTACAAGATAAACCTTACAGATTCTTAGAAGTCTATAGCAACAACTGAGAGCAAGTAATATGATTAAAATGTTACTGTTCCATCCTGACACTATTACCAAATTTTACGCATCACAACAAATTTACCAGAGCTACACTAGATTAGAAACCAATTATTCATGCAGACTAAAATGTTCTTTGTCCATTCATATTCCTGAGAATGTCCACAATATTCTACACTCATACTTTGGGTGTAGTGGGTGAAAATAGAAAGGTGCCACTCCATTATGACAAGTACCTAAATGGAAAGAGGGAAATTAGCAATAAAAACCTAATTTAATTGCAAGGTTCACTCAACATTTAGAACTGTAAGAATATAAGAAATAGTAACACGGCCACAGGGTCTCTCAAACCCTCTTTGCTAGGGAGTAGTACAATCATGTTTCATATGATCATAGAATGTCTACAATGTGGAGGCAGGCCAATCATCCCAGGGAGTCCACACTGACCTTCCAAAAAGCATCCCACCCAGATCCACCGCATCCTCATAACCCTGCATTTCCTATAGGTCATCCACCTAGTCTGCACATCTTTGGTCTGTGGGAGAAACTGGAGCACCTGGAGGAAACCCACACAGACACGGGGAGAATGTGCAAACTCCACACAGAGAGTCACCCAAGGAATCGAGCCTGGATCACTGACACTGTGAGGCAATAGTGCTAACCACTGAACCACTGTGCCACCCATAAGTTTCCTCTTCTGCCTCAACTCTACTTTCCCAGCTCTTCCCCTTCTCCCTCTATTCACTATGAAACCAACTGTGTCATTATTCAACCACAGAATGTCCAAAAACCTCTGAGGTATTGTGAATCCCAAAGATTCACAACCCTTTGAATGAAGAAGAAATTTCTCCTTATCCGAGTCCTAAATGATTTCCCCTATGCCCCTTAGTCTGGGAAACAACCTCAAAGTGTCTGCCCTGTCCGGCATGTTTAATGTTTCAATAAGACTGCCTCTCAATCTTCAGAACTCCAGAGGAGGACGAACTTGACTGGTTTTGAATTCAATTGAATTAACAGGGTATTACTGGCTAAAAATGTATTACTAGGAAACTGAATCTAATGTTACAGCAACATAAATTAGGATCTGTTTCCTGATGCACTGCTGACGTCATAATTGGTATGTGTAATGATTTATAATAATAGATATCCATGTGAATGGGCATGCTCCTTAGTGTCAGCAACTGCAGACCACATTAAACTCATTTACAACTGTATAGGTACATGTGTAAAAAGATTAAGCTGATCAACAGAGGTATGCAAATGTCTAGCTCAGTGTTACAAAACTGGGTTAAACTCTAAGATTACAAGGTGTAGAGCTGGATGAACACAAGTCAATCAGCATCTTAGGTGCAGGCAAGCTGACATTTCGGGCCTAGAAATTTTCTGATGAAGGGTCTTGGCCTGCTGTGTTCATCCAGCTCTTTACCTTGTTATCTTGGATTCTCCAGCATCTGCGGTTCCTATTATCTCTGGGTTAGACTCCAGGCTGGTAGGCCTTGTCCACATTGAATATGATAGGTCAGGGATCCTTTGTGTCAACTTATGAAGCCAGGCATGCCTTTTGTTTAACATAATCTATTGAAAAGTAGATATAACAGGACCTTAAGTGCAAAGCTGAAGAACTTGAGCTTAGGTCTGTGAAGTTTGAATTGAATCCAAAACCTAAGAGATAAGAGTACTACCCACCAAGGCACAGTAAATACCAACCACAATGATGGAGGAAACTACATAGTTAAATGTGCTTCCTGACATTCATGTACAACATAAGACACCACACAGCATGCTACTAAGAATCCCACAGCTCGGTGGGATGGAGGAGAGTTGGCAGCAGGGAAGTAAAAGGCCCCTCCAAAAATGCATTTATGTGCAGAACGACAAGTGTACACTTTACGAAGAAGTCAGTGTTGCTTCCTACACCCTGTTGGTCAACATGTGTCTCAACAAGGACATGCAGTAATATCTTTATCCACCAGCCAAGGTGTATACCCTTTAAGTTTGAGGATTAACTGGCGTTATGAGGATAAGCCGAGAGTGACTGGAAGGGCTTCCCATATTGCACAGCAATCAGCAGGACCAGATCTATGGGAAATTCAGTGTTGTAAATCCAGTAAGTTAAATTCTTAAGGACTGGATGCCTGGAAACAGGCCAGAGGCATGAGTGAAATCGCACCATATCAGCTGGCAGAATCTGAATTCAATTAATTAATAAATCTAGAATTTAAAAAAAACTAGTACTAATGATGAGGATTGCAAAATGGCTGTACAAATGCATCTGGTTCACTGGTGGTCTTCAAGAAGCAAATCTGTCCCGAATCCATTTGGTCTGCATATGATCTCAGACCCACAACAACGTGGTTTTTTTCCAAGCAGTGTGGGGATATTTAATTCTAGACAAGCTGGAGTCAACAGGTATGTACAAACGGAGTTTCAGCTGGCAACAAGTAACTGATTGCTCTCAGGAATAGTGAGCTATCATCGATGACAAAGTCCTTCTGTCTGCCAACAACTGGTTGAGATTAGTTTCCAGGCAGCTGAACCACTCACTCTGTGTCATTTCACCAGCAATCAAGTGGAAGTACCTGGAGAAGGAAGAGTAAGGAGCAGGGAGGGCTGACAAGCAAAAAGAGTCATCTCAGTAAACCAAAAGAATCGTGGATGCTATAAATCAGGGACAAAAACAGAACTTGCTGGAAAAGCTCAACAGGTCTGAAAGCATCTGTGAAGAAAATAATCTAGGAAAGGATCACCAGGCCTGAAATGTCAAATCTGATTTTTTCTTCAAAGACGCTGTCAGATCTGCTGAGCTTTTCCGGAAACTTTTGTTTTTGTTCATGTCAATGAACCTTGTGGGCAAGGACCAATAAATTGCCTTCCCAGTCTTTACTTCTGATCAGAACATCTATTTTCTGTGTGTCTGACTGCGTTTATCTGAGCTTGTGCATAAGAAAAAGAACAAAAGAGAGGTACAGCACAGGAACAGGCCCTTTGGCCCTGCAAGACTATGCTGAACGTCATGCCCTAACTAAACTAAAAGAAAACCCTTTTGCCCTTATTCGGTCCATATCACTCTATTATCCCACTATACATGTAACCATCTGGATGCCGCTTAAATGCTGCCAACATGCCTGCTTCCATCATCTCTTTTGGCAGTGTGTTCCAGGTTCCTACCACTCTCTGTGTGAAAAATTTCCTTTACACATCTCCCTTCAACCATCCCCCTCTCACCTTGAACCTGTCTTCCTTGTAATTGAAACTTCAACTCTGGGGAAAGAGCCTCTAACTATCTACACTATCCTCGCCTCTCACAACTTTGTAGAGCTGTATCAGGTCTCCTCTCAGTCTTTCAAGTGAAGGCAATCCTAGTCTTTTTAACTTTTCCTTATAGCCAATGCCCTCAAGGCCAGGCTACATCTTGATGAACGTTCTCTGCATTCTCTCCAAAGCTTCCATGTCCTTCTGGTAGTGTGGTGACCAAAACTGCAACACAATACTCCAAAAGCAGTATATCAAGGGGTTTTTTTTTACGGCTGTAATATGGTTTGCCAACTCTTGTACTCCATGCCCAAGCAGATGAAGACAAGCATGCCACATGCCTTCTAAATCGCCTTTTGCCATCTGTGTCGTCACTTATAGCAAAGTGTGGATCTGCACGACCAGTTCTGTCTGGAGTTAATGTTCCTAACGGTTCTGCCAATTACAGTATATCTCATACGTAAAGTTGATCCTCCAAAATGCATCACCTCACATTTGTCTGGATAAAACTCAATCTGCCATTTCTGTGCTCAAGTTGCCAATCTATCTATATCCTGTATCCTTTCACAATTGTCAGCACTATCAACAACTCCAGCAATCTTCATGTCATCTGCAAACTTATTAATCAGAACACCCACATTTTCCTCCCGATCATTTTTATATACTAAAAACAACAGAGGACATAAGACTGATCCTAAGACTAACCAGTCTCCATTCTGAAAAATACCCTGCCATCACTACCCTCTGTCTTCTGCCCAAGCCAGTTTTGTATCCATGTAGCAAGTCCACCCTGAATCCCATGTGAATTTAGTTTTTGTACCAATCTACCATAACAGACTTTATCAAATGCCTTACTAAAGTTCATGTAAATTCCATTCTCAATTATCTGTCACTTCTAAAAATTCAATCAGGTTGGTGAGACATGACCTTCCCTGTAGAAAGCCATGCTGCCAGTCACTAACTTGTCTGTTTTCTTCCAGATGTGCATATGTCTTGTCCCTTGGTATCTTTTCCAACAGCTTCCCCACCACAGATGTCAGGCTCACCAGCCTATAATTTCCTGGGTCACCCCTGCCTCATTTCTTAAACAAGGGAACAACATTGGCTAAACTCCAGCCTGTGATCAAACAGGATGTCAAGATATCTGCTGATGCCCCAGTTATTTCTTCCCTTGCCTCTCGCAATAACCTGGGATAGATCCCATCTGGCCCTGGGGACATGTCTACCTTAATTCAATTCAGGATACCCAAAACTTCCTCCTTCAATATATTCAGCATGGATTTAGTAAGGGGTGGTCATGCCTGACAAAACTGTTAGAATTCTTTGAAGAGGTAACAAGTAAGTTAGACCAGGAAAACCCAGTGGATGTTATCTGTCTAGACTTCCAAAAGGCTTTTGATAAGGTGCCTCATGGGACGCTGCTGAATAAGGTGGGGGCCCATGGTGTTCGAGGTGAGCCACTGGCATGGATTGAGGATTGGCTGTCAGACAGAAGGCAGAGAGTTGGGATAAAAGGCTTTTTTTCGGAATGGTAACCGGTGACAAGTGGTGTCCCGCAGGATTCATTGTTGGGGCCGCAGCTGTTCACTTTATATATGAATGATCTTGATCTGGGTGACTGAGGGCATTCTGGCGAACTTTGCCGATGATACAAAGTTAGGTGGGCAGGCAGGTAGTACTGAAGAGGTGGGGAGGCTGCAGAAAGATTTAGACAGTTTAGGAGAGTGGTCCAGGAAATGGCTGATGAAATTCAATGTGAGCAAATGCGAGGTCTTTGGAAAAAAGAATATAGGCATGGACTATTTTCTAAACGGCGAGAAAATTCATAAAGCCAAAGTACAAAGGGATCTGGGAGTGCTTGTCCAGGATTCTCTAAAGGTTAACTTGCAGGTTGAGTCCGTGATTAAGAAAGTGAATGTAATGTTGTCACTTATCTCAAGAGGCTTGGAATATAAAAGCAGTGATGTGCTTCTGAGACTTTATAAAGCTCTAGTTAGGCTTCATTTAGAATATTGTGTCCAATTTTGGGCCCCACACCTCAGGAAGGACAAACTGGCACTGGAGCGTGTCAAGCGGAGATTCACACGGATGATCCCTGGAATGGTAGGCCTAACGTACGATGAACAGCTGAGGATCCTGGGATTGTATTCATTAGAGTTTAGAAGGTTGAGGGGAGATCTAATGGAAACTTACAAGATAATGCATGGATTAGAAAGGGTGGACGCTGGGAAGTTGTTTCCGTTAGGCCGGGAGACTAGGACCCATGAGCACTGCCTTAGAATTAGAGGGGGGTCAATTTAGAATGGAAATGTGGAGCCATTCCTTCAGCCAGAGAGTGGTGGGCCTGTGGAATTCATTGCCACGGAGCGCAGTGGAGGCTGGGACGTTATATGTCTTCAAGGCAGAGATTGATCATTTCTTGATCTCGCAAGGAATTAAGGGCTAGGGGGAGAGTGTGGGTAAGTGGAGTTGAAATGTCCATCAGCCATGATTAAATGGTGGAGTGGACTCAATGGGCCGAATGGCCTTACTTCCACTCCTGTGTCTTATGGTCTTATTGGCATTCCCTTGAGTATTCACACACTCATCCCTGACGTCAACAACAGTGAAGTCCTTCTCCCGCGGTGAATAACAAGAGAAAGTACTCATTAAAGATCTTTCCCACATCCTGTGGCTCCATGCATAACTTCCTTCCTTGGTCTTTGAGTGGGCCTACACTTATCCTTGCTACCCACTATCTTCTAATATATACATAAAAAAACCTTGGGATTCTCTTTGAGAATCTCACTACTATGACTGTTCGGCTGGATTTTGCCCCACCCTGCTGCACAGCAAAACAGTTGTGGTGCCACAAGCCTGGCCGCTGCTTGTGCTATCTCCTGAGAGGCTCTCCCTTCCAACAGTATCTAAAACGGTGTACCTGTTTGAGAGGGGGGTAGCCACAGGAGACTCCTGTGACAGTGTGTTGGTGGCCAGGGGTTAAGGTCTTAATTAATAGGATTATCTGTTGGCAGTTTGGTATTTGTTTACTGATAGTTCAGATCTATTTATTTGTAATAAATAGCCATTCTTGTTAAGTACAGAAACCTGGACTATGTGTTGGCCAACCCATGTCTCAATTTCAAGGAAGTTGGTGAATTCTGCAGAATGTCAGAAAATCTTTAACTCTACAGTATTGAATCTAGGAATGGCGGGACTTGATTTCTCGTGCACTAGCCCCAGTGAAATGTAACATTTCTCCTCAATATAACGGATTGATGTTCTTATTTTTGGGACTCACCTCAAAATCTGTAGTCTTCAAAGTGATTTAATTCCCTTCTACAATGACAATCACAACACTAGTTGCAACTTATGCTTTTATTTGACCTCGCGCTCAACCTGAGCCTATATTCTTCTCTTCACAAACACTTCTACTTTTTACCTCTGAATTACCATCTCTCTTTGACCCCACCTCAACCTGCACAAGATCTTGAGTCTGCATGCTTCCAGTGCTTCCAAATTATACCAGAGTGTGTCAGCCCTGCTGCCATGCTCATAATCTATCATGTGAAATAGACCTTCCATGTAGAAAACCTTATTTATCTGCTGGAATTTAACTACAACAAACAGGAATGCTCTAGTTGTTTCTACAAAACTTGCAGAGTTTATTTGATCAGAAAATAATAGAGATTTCAGTACAAAATGGTAAGTGATGTGTTAATGATAGCTGTATGTCAGAGTTATGTTCCTATTCTATTTTCCTATTCCTGTTTTCATTTCTTTCATTAAGTGTTTATGGATTTTCTTTTAAACACAATGACTGACTTAACTTTAATAGACATTGTGGTACTGCGTTCCATTTTCTAATAAGAATGACAACGTTTTTGAGATTATTGTTTATGTTATTGATATGGCAGGCTAGCATTTCGGGTTAATTTGGCCAGGGTTTCCATTTAAAAGTTGACAGAACGGGCAGTAACAGGCATAATAAAACTCTCTCTTTGAAGGAAAGTAGAACCGATCTGGGAGAAAATCTATTGAAAATAAGCCCCATCTAGAGGGCATGTGGAAAATTGTACAGTGAGATGTGCTCACTGCGATCAAATAATCCATGATACTTTGTTTGTAGTGGTCTCAAACATGAATGGTCAGAGGTAACAGCTGATTATTGCTGTGTGTGCACATTTCTAGTGCTTCAGGAGGGTACAATGACATCTCTGAACAGGTCGAATAGCAAATACCTGCTTCAGGAGGGAGTCAACGGATTCAAGGAAAAAGACCAGAAGAGAAAATTGCTGAGGAATAGTAGGTATTTTCATGTAGGGAAAAACTAAATTCCACTGGATGCTTGAGAATGTGATTTAACCTACTGTCCATATCATCATTGGTATCTTAATCAACAGTTAAATAATTAAGTACAACATTTAATTTTCCAATAAAAAAATTCACCTTTTTTGCCAAATGAAAGGGTAAATTTCATTGGCTCGCCTATAGAATAAGTATTTTGTTAAGGCACTCGTGTTTCGTGAAACATATAGAGTCTGCTGATTGCTGCAAATTTGGTGAGCCTCTCTGCTCTAATGCAAAACAAGAATCCCCTAAAATGTTCAACAAATAGGTACAAGAAAATATGTATAAGAATCCAGAACTGTGTATGCCCTAATTGTGTTTACTTACAGCAGGAGCTAGAGCTGTTATTAGTTTATGCACCATGTCGAAAAAAAGGAGAGAATTTGATCCCTTATTAAGGAGCAGTGTGATGTGCCAGGCTAATGACAGTAATATCAGTGTTTCATACTAACAGTGAACAAAAGCAGCAACCTCCCATCCCAAGCCTTCGTTAGCAGCCAGAGATCTAATTTACACAAATATCTGCTTGAATCAAAACACAAGTATCACACTGATAGAGCAGAAACTGCCAATGCTGAAGAATCTGAGATAACACAATGTGAAGCTGGATGAACACGCGGGCCAAGCAGCTTCAGAGGAGTAGGAAAGCTTGACCTTGCGGGTGGGGACCCTTCTTCACACTGACTGGTTCAGAAACTGGACATACAACCATGCAGTGCAGCCCTAGAATGTCATCTACATCATTCTAAGCATAAAGATTAACACGTGGGAACACGAGCACTAAACATAATTTTGTCACTGCTCTGCACTAATAGTTTATGATATAGAACAAAGAATAAAGAAAATTACAGCACAGGAACAGGCCCTTCGGCCCTCCAAGCCTGCGTCGATCTGGATCCTCTATCTAAACCTGTCCCCTATTTTCCAAGGATTTTCAAAGTTACGGCTTGCAAGCAAATTTAGATATCTGCCACATGAAATTAGTGTTGATTTTAATCAGTTGATTGAAATCAGAGGGAGATGTACAACCAATAAAAATCTCTCACCTTTACAGCCTCAGACAAATTGAGGCCAATTTTCTGCAACTACTTTTCTTTATTTCATGTCATTAAGTAAAATATTCCAAGGTGCTTTATAAATGCTATCGAACAAAATTTGTCAGTGAGCCACAAATTTGGACAGGTTTGGTCAATGAGGCAGATTTTAACAAGCAACTGAAAGGAGAGAGAAGTTAAGAAAGGGAACTTCAAAGTTTCAGCACTATGTACCTGAAGGTACATCCTGCAAAGTCAAATCAAATCTCTCTTCACCACGTGACAACTTGTGGAAATTGCATCGGCTCCTCAAAAAAAATGTGGCTCATCAAAATGGCAATGAGAAAGAAATTTAATTCGTCCTCACACAGGTTTAGAAACAAAAGCTTGTGTTGGAATTGGTTTCATGTTCCCCAATGTTCAGGTATGTTTTTTCATGAGAAGTATTAAAGGCCAGAACCGTTTCCTCTTCTAAATTACAACAATGACAACACTTCAAAAGTAGTGCGGTGCCTGTGTGGTGCCTGAGCTTTTAGTAGTGATCAAAAGCACTATGCAAGTATAGGCACTTTATCTTTACTGCTTTTGAACCCTCAATACAGCCATTGTATTGTAGTACTAGTGACAAAAAAGGATATTCTATTCTATTCTCAACAAGAATTAAAATTGTTAAACTCTTTGGATGGTTCCAAAAGTGCAGCCAAAGACGGTAATATCATTACTTGATCTTTGACCAGTCATGTTGCCCACTCACGGTCACTCTGAATATCCCCAGTTGTGCTGTTATTCTGGGATGCACTAGTTTCAGAGCTAGAAAGTATCTGGGCTATGTTAGAAAATGTTTTGCAAGCTTTAGAGAGCCTTTTTTTATATAGCCTAATGACAAGGTAAGAGGAAGGAAGCACTCGTATTTACAAAGCACTTTTTACAACCTGAGGATGTTCCATAAGTATTTTCCAGACAATTACATACTTTCTGAAGCACAGTTACTATTGTAATTTAGGAAATACAGCAAGTGCTCAAGTCAGGTGAATCAATGTTGCATAGCCAATCCAGCTTTGTTAACGCTCTATTTGATTTGCAGCTATATATTTGCCTCTTGGCAGCACCAAATCTAAGTTCCCTCTGTACTCAAACAGATTAACTTAGAATATTCTTCTAAGCAAGGCCATCTTCCACTGAATAAGAAAGTATGTGAACAATCTTAGGCAAGTAGTGTATCTTGGAACTCAAGTGACAACAGATGGCAATGTGAGTACCGTATGTATCAAAAAGCTGCTGAGGCTGGAAGGGTAAATTGAAAATTTCAGAACCAAGACTGACCAATTTTATGTTCTGAAAGCAAATTAACAGTCATGGAATCAAAGCTGATAGATTTAGGTAAAATACAAGTCAGTCATAATTGAAATGAATGGCAGATCAAGCTTGAGGTATTGAATATATTTTTCCTGCTATTTATCTCTTGGGGATAACAGTCTACAATTTTCCTCTTGTAGCTTTCTACATTTTGTCAAGGGATCTTACAGATGCCTAATATGCTCCTGTGCCTTATCCAAGAGGCCAAGTGTGAGCCTTGACGGTGTGCATCAACAGACCACACACAGAGGGGAGATGATGGTCTAGTGGTATTATTGCAGGACTGTTAATCCAGAGACCCAGATAATGTTCTGGAGACCAGGGTTCAATTCCATCTGCCGTGGCAGGATTCAAGAATCCATTGTAGTTTGTCAGAAAAACTCATCTTGTTCAGTAATACCCTTTAGCTAAGGAAACTGCCAACCTTAGCCTGCTCTGGGCTACGTGTGACTCCAGAGCCACAACAATGCAGCTGGCTCTGACTGCCTTCTGGGCAATAAATGCTCGTCTAGCTAGCAACGTCCTCATCCCATTAATGAATAAAGTAAAAAGAAAACCCGCACAACACAGCCAATTTCCACATACATGTATTATCATTAGAGATGGCACTGACAACAGACTGCCCTAGCTGAATTCCCCTCCTTAAGCCCATGAGCACTTGATTAACTGGAGCATCTGTCTGGGACTACTAACCTTACAGCAGACCCTCGATAGCTCTGATACTAACTTGACTGAGCCACAAGGTGTACTTACTGAAACAACTGGGGATACAAATGACTCAGCATGTTGAATTTCAGTTATGTCAGTCTCCAGTTCTTTGTTTAGAATAATAGACTGTTAGTAAGTTGCGGTCATGCCACATCACCTTCTGCTGTTAGAAATTGGACAGTGTTTCACTATAATTTTCAAATAATTTTCTAACGAGCTTTGTTGGGCTTATTACACATACTCATCTCTTTAGCAACAGAATATATCCAAGGCTTTAGTTGTGCGGGACAATTTTGTTTTTATTCATTCATTGGATGTGGGTGTTGCTAGCTAATGTAATGTTTATTGCTCTTCTTTAATAGCCCCTCAGAAGGTGGGGTGTATTGCCTTCTAGAACCGCTGCAGTTCTTGGGATATATGTACATTCTTGATGCTATAGGGAAAAAGTTCCAGGATTTTGACCTCGTGACAGTGAAAGAACAGTGATATATTTCCAAGCAAGACTGTGTGTGGCTTGGACAGAAACATGCAAGCAATGTTGCCAATCAAGTACGCTGCTTTGACCTGGATGATGTTGAGCTCCCTGTGTGCTATTAGAGCTGCACCTATCGAGGCAAGTGAAGAGTACTGCATCATGCTCCTGACTTGTGCCTTGCAGATAGTGGACAAGATGTTGAGAGTCAGAAATGTGTTACACGTTGCAGTATTCTCAGTTTTTGTCTTGCTCTTTGAACCACTTATTTATTGGCTGGTCCAGTTCAGTTATAGTCAATGGCAAAGCCCAGGATGTGGATAGTGGGGAATTCAGTGATGGAAATGCCATTGGAATCAATGGTCCATTGTTAGATTCTCTTTTGCTTTAGATGGTATTTGCCTGGCACTTGCATGGTCAGATTATTAGTGGCTACATATTAACCCAAGCCTGGGCATTGTCCAGGTCTCACTACATCTGAAAAGGAACTTCTTCAGTGCATGAAGAATGGCGAATTGAGCTGAACATTGTGCAATAGTTAGCAAATAAGCAGCAAATATCCTCAGTTCTGACTTCATGATGGGAGCTAAGTCAGTGACAAAGCACTTGAAGATTATTGGCCCTAAGACACTGCCCTGAGGAGTGACTATTGTGGTACAGTGAGTGTCCCTACTGTTGAAGCAGATGCCCTGAGTTCAAGTTCCACCTACAGAGGAGTGTTGTAATATATCTGAACAGGTTGATTAAAAATATCTACCCTAATAAGTTCCTGTTGACATATCCTAGGATTAAGATGATGGACAATCAACAACCTCAAAAATCTTGCTTTCTGTTATGAATGATTCCAATCAATGGGAAGGTTTTCCCAGATTCCCAATGATTCTAGTTTTACTAGGGCTTCTTGATGCCACACTTGGCTAAATATGGCTTGATATCCAGGGAAGTCATGTCACCTCGCCTCTGGATTTCATCATGTTTGGATCAAGGTTGTAACAAGGTCAGGAGCTCCGTGACCAAAACAAAACCCAGCCCGAGTGTCAGGGAGCAGGTTATAGCTGAGCAAGCGCTACTCAACAGCACTGTTGATCCTTTCATCACTTTGCTGATGATCTACTGTACTTTGATACAGCAGGAATTATCTGGGTTGGATCTGTCCTTCTTTTTGTGGTCAGATGTATCTGGGCAATGTTCCACATTGTTGGATTCATGCCAATGTTGCAGCTGTACCAGAACAGCTTGGATGGGGGTGTGGTTGTTATGGAGCACAATTCTTCAATAATATTGCCAGAATGATGAAAAGGCTAATAACTTTTATAGTATCCAATTCACAACAATAACAAGAAAGGTGAAGGGCTTTAACTTGGTCCTACAAACTCCCACATGGCAAATTTTATCATCTCAATAGCACTATCAAGTACGTGACAGTAGATGTCTACTGTTTCTTGATATTACACGGAGTGAATTGAACTGGCCGAAGACAGGAATTTCTAATTATCGGGACCTCCAGAGAATCATAGAATCCCCACAGTGCATTAAGAAGCTATTCAGCCCACCAAGTCTGCACCAACTCTCCAAAGAGCGTCCACCCAAACCCAAACTCTGACCAACATTATCATGGAGACATGCATCTGTGACATGTAAGCTGATGAGCAAAAATTCAAGTAGTTTCCTTTCTCCTGTCAATTCCCTCACAACTTGCTGCAGGCCCACCCAGCAGTTATACAATTTAGGACTTAGCAGCTCAGTCAGTCATGGTGCTACCATTCATTCTTAGCGATAGCCACTGAAGTCCCTACTCAAGCACATTTTGTATGTTTTCCACCTTTATGGTTTCTGCAAAGTGATATTCAATGTGACAAAGTACTGTTTCATAAAGCAAGGTAGGTGGTAACAAGCAGGAAGTTTCTTTACCCATGTTTGATCAGCTGCCATGAGACTTCATTGGGTCTGGAGTCAGTTTTGTGGACCCCCAGGATGACTGCATCCAGGCTGGGTTTGGTGAACAAGATGGGTTTTTACATTTTTGGTTGCCATTAGATAACCTTTTCAGTTCCAGCAGTTTTTTCTTCCATTGAATTCACCATGTACTGTGGTGAATTTGCAAACCTAGAGTATTAGCTTAGGGTTTGTATTATGAGTCCAGTGAGAATACAACAGTGCCACCAGCTCTCACCTAAATTAAACCCTGCTTCAGGGACTACATCTTGCTTAATTCATTCAACAGCTAAAGAAAAAATTTGCAATTATGTCACACTTTGCACAAAATCAGGATGTCCCCAAATGCTTTAACAATGAATGAAATGCTTTGTGAGACTATTGGTCACTATTGCAATGCGGGAAGCTTGTCATCTAATTGGCACACAGCAAGGTCCCACAATCAGCAATGAAATAATGATAGGCTTTTTATTTCCCCTAGTGATGTTGATTGAGTGCTAAGTATTGACCAAGGCACTAGCAAGAGCTCCCTTGCTTTTACCTCCAAGATTTTTTATGTCTATCTCAAAAGCAGATGGGGACGTCGCTCTGCTGATCTTGACAATTCATGTGTTGCAAGCAGTGAGATTTTTAAAGAACTCAACGCAGCAGCCGCTGTCTCCAGAAAATCAGATAAATCGTTCGTCCATATCTTTAAACTGTTTCAGCGTTAAACCTAGAAGCAGCATTAGGTTGAAATGAGCTAGTTCACCAATTTTCAAGAGTCATACACCTTTTAACTGTACTAAACTTTAAATTAATTAATCTAAACTCCATTCTATAATATATGCACACAAGCATGAACATTTTGCATGTGCAAGCAGATAATTTAAGAAATTATTATGCTGTTTTACTTAAACTTGGTAAAGAACAATTATTATTCTCTTTTCTTTTTATAGACAACAAACTGACCTTTCATAGTTACAGCACACTGTAACTCGATACTCACTGAATTGGCTAAAACATTCTTTATAAAAAGCACCTGCAAGATTAAGCCAGGAGTGGGAAAAGGGGAGCCATCTTAAGCCTCCTCACCCGATCACAGTGCAGGAGATGTAGGAATATAAGGCTTTGCATCTGCATATGCATCTCCACTAAACAGTTAAAGCACTTTCAAAAAAGTTACTTCTTAAATACAGCTACTGTTATACAGCAAAACTTCATTCTACTAAATCATTAACTAATCCCAAATGTCACAAATCATGTCATTTCATGCTGTATGCATTTGGGATTGGGCATATTATACAGAATTTTACTTAATTTGACAGCTTGAAAGGACTGAGCTAAAATTGTTCCCCATTCATCATTTTCATGAACTGGACCTTCACAAGATTATAGCAGGAGAAATGCTACACAAAATGGTGTTACCACAGCAGCAATTTGAAATCATTAGTAACCTTTCAACTGGAATTAGCTATTCAAATCCTTAAGTCTGCTGTCTAAATTAAATACAATAACAAAAGTGATGCAGAAATAGTTTTTAAATGTATAAGTAAGTCAATTAGGAATCAGATATCCTTCTCCTTTAAAGGTTAATAAGTGCATGGAGATAGACAAGAGTTCGTTCAGTGAGAAATTATGTTTGTTATTGTCTCTTATTTCAAAATTGAAACAATAAACAAGTTTATTGTAAAGGCAAAAATGATAAAGGTTGATGAACCAAAGACATGCATTTAAACAGTGCTTTTCTGTGACCACAGAATGCCTTAAAGGAACTTACAGCCAGTGACGTGCTTTCAAAGAACAGTCATCGTCATAAAGTAGGAAATGTATCAGACAATTTGTGTGCACCATAGTTCCACAAGTGGAAGTGGGACAATAATGACATAACTTGTCCATGGTGACACTGCTTTTAGAGTAAATATTGCTCAAGAGACTAAAAAGAGCCTCCCTAATCAGAGGGTTAGATAGAGTGGGTAGGGAGAGCCTTTTTCCTAGGATGGTGACGGCGAGCACGAGGGGGCATAGGTTTAAAATGAGGGGTGAAAGATATAGGACAGATGTCAGAGGTAGTTTCTTTACTCAGAGAGTAGTAAGGGAATGGAACGCTTTGCCTGCAATGGTAGTAGATTCGCCAACTTTAAGTATATTAAAGTCATCATTGGACAAGCATATGGACGTACATGGAATAGTGTTAGATGGGCTTCAGATCGGTATGACAGGTCGGCACAACATCGAGGGCCGAAGGGCCTGTACTGTGCTGTAATATTCTATGTACCTTTCCTCACAATACTGTAACACCCAAAGATCTTCTACCAAAAAAGACGATGTGGCCTTAGTTTAAATTTTTGCATCAAAAAAACATGGGAAAGCTATTTATCCATTGTGCCTGTGCCAGTTCTCAATAAGAGCTATTAACTATTCCCACCGTGTGCTCTTTCCCAAGGGGCTGAACGTTTTTCATTTTTATGATACAATTCTCATTTCAAAGTTACGATTGAACCTGCTTCCATCATCCTTTCAAGCAGTACACTCCTGATCACAGCAACCTGTGGTCTGAAAGAAGTTTGCATCCATTCTCCAAATTTTGTCAATCACTTTCGATCTATGACATTTGAAAGACCAAGCAATAATAGGTGTCACTTGTACAAGATGGGAAAATAATCAGCATTACTATTATTTATCTCCAAGCAATTCCATTTTCAACTTGGGGCATTGCCCATCGTTACAGAATGACACCAAGAACAGAGACATTAGATTACACTGAAACAATACCACATGTAAATTTAAAACAAAACAGACAGCATTTTAATAATTATTCAACTGCACACAGACTGTTCCAGCTGTTGGCCAATGAATGTGTCCAAGAAAAGATGAACTCTGAGTCCCATCTGAAGGTTGTCAGTGAGATGTTGTTTGAACAGATTATTTCAAACCTGTATAAAAGCTAGAAATTCTACATAAGACTAAAGTAATAACATACCCAAGGAGAAAATACTTTATGTCAAAAAAATCATAAAGTAAATTCCTTCAGTCATATTCTACCTTAGAAGTTCCTCAGAAAAGGAATGGAAGTAGACTGTATGGTCCCTCAAGCCTGTTCTGCTATTCAATATAATGATTGCTGATCTTGTGTTTCAACTCGATTCTCCTTTCTACTTACCACATCTCTTGATCCCGAGAGATGTAAATATACTTAACGATGGCGTAATCATAACCATCTCGGATGGAGAATTACAAGTATTCACAGATCTTTCAGTGAAATAAATGCTCCTAATTTCAGTACTGAATGATAATTTACAAGCCATTAGTTCTTCAATATGAACGTTAACCAGGTTTTTGAAATCGAACCTCTGCAGCGCGGAAACAGGCCATCCGGCCCAACAAGTCCATATCACCCCTTTGAAGAGCATCCCACCCAGACCCATTCCTCTACCCTTGCATTTCCCAGGTCTAACCCAGCTAACCTAAACATCCCTGGACACAATGGGCAATTTAGCATGGCCAATCCACCTAGCCTGCACATTTTGGACTGTGGGAGGAAACCGGAGCACCTGGAGGAAACCCACACAGACACAGGGAGAATGTGCAAACTCCACACGGATAGTTGTCCAAGGCTGGAAGCGAACTCAGATCCCTAGTACTACAAGGCAACAGTCCTAACCACTGAGCCACCGTGCCACCCATTCTTTTATCTTCATTGTTGATATGGTCCCATGAATTGCTGTTTCCTTTTGTTTGTTTTCTTCAAGAGAAAGAAGTCAACATGATGATTAGAACCTTGTTATTGTAATTACTAAAAATACAGCAACTATGTACATGGTGTTAACAAACTGCTGCTATAGACATAAGGGTTCCTGCACACAAAACCCAAAATTCCTGGAGGCTGCAGAGTATCCATTTAAACAAAACACTTTGGGATCTCCCAAGGCCGGCCTCATTTACATACATGAATTAGCTACTCAAAATGAATTATGAGCTCCAAACGAAATCAGAGTCCTCTCAAAAACTGATTGATTGATTGATTGATTACATTTTCAGAAACTGAAAGTAAACAGAATGGATATGGTTTCTGACCATAACAATCTGTCAAGATGTGCAGCTATTTAAACATGCTTCGATCTCCAGAGACCGAAAGGCACTTGAAGCTAAAGCAAAGCCATTCATTTTGTCAGGCTCCTTTTTGCCAAGCAAAGTTTAAAATAGATGTGTATAATTAACTGAATACGAAAGCACAGGTCATTTCAGACACAAATCTGAGTGCTGCTGTTTGCTGACTACCAGAATTCAGCCATCAATTCACAGGTTAATAAATTACTCAACACCACAAGCCTACTGAATTAACATCTTAAATCAACAGCACTGCCCTCAGCTGTGCATGGTTCACTAAAAATTTCCACTCAAATACAGACCTAATACATTCATGCAAAAGTGATTTTTTTAAAAAAAGCGATCATTTGGTAAGCAGAGAGAAGTTTTAATGCTTAAACCAGCTTATTGCGTCTTTGATTAATTTTATTTATTTTGATTTTCTTCTCCTTCCTGATAAAGTGGAACAAACTTGGAATTAAAACATTTAAGGTACTAGTTTGTCAAGAGCAGGTGTTCAAGAGTCTATGTGACCTGAGAAGTCAGTAGCACCTTTTGAATTCTAGTCTCATCTCAAATTGAGTTCTATGCATTAACCGTTCAACAATAATGTACCAGAGCTATGAAATCTTTGAAATAAAGGCACTGATAACTTCAGTAGATGATTTGATACTGCTTCCATCAAGGGAAAAATCATGAATGGCTCAAACAGCTGTACAGCTATGCCTATTTATTCAATTTCTCTGCCAGTGTTCACTCCTGTGCAACCAAACAAAACCCAACGCAATTTTTTAAAACAATTTTTGGATTTCATTTCCATCAGACTAATTCTCTCCTCATTTTTTGTGAAGTCAACTGATAGAAAAACTTTTCATTGTTTAGTCCCTGAGATACACAAAGCCAAGTCTTGCCCAATAATAAGCTGATGACAGCACTTCTTGTTCAGCTGTAGTTTCTACCCAGAAAACCATTTCAGAAATTTACCATTAATAACATTTTCTGCTTAAAGTCAGAAGTCCCATGATATCAGGTTAAAATCCAACAGGTTTAAATGAAATCACAAACTTTCAGAGAGTAGCCCCTTCGTCAGGTGAGGTAGGTGATTTGTAGGTGCCACTCTGTGACAGTTACCAGTAGATCTGAAACTGTGTATTACTCGCTAGTCCTTCCTACACCAACTTGTCTTCAAAATAGGGTCCTCCAGGAAGAATGTGCTATTTATTTCGGAAGGATTTATCTGAGCGTTAGCAACATGCACCTGTAATTTTCTGCCATAAATTTCAGCTTTCAAGTTTGAAGTATGCATTATTTTAATGCAATGGTTTTAGTCTGAGTATCTTCTTGACCTCACTAAATGTTCTCGTAATCTCTATCGGTTAAAGGTAATGCGCCCACTCCACCTCATACAGGTACCCCCAAGAACACAGTTATATCAACATTAAGTGATCTGAGAATGAACCAGATTCAACCACAAACAGTGGTGAGTACACCTCTGCTATGAACAGGCTGAAGCTCTCTATGTTCTGCCATTGTTCCTGACACTTAGGATAATTGATCTACTGGTTCACCCAATGTTTTCTGTCAAGTTCACTCTTTCACAATTACGTTTTGAAGCAGACTTTGAATTCAGGACAACCTTAGATGAGACACTGCACATTATTCAGCACAACATCCTTTTCAAATGCAACTACCGCTTGCCTAACTCTCTGGCATTTATTTGCTAAACTCCTTGGAGCTGACAAATACATTTTAACAAGGTTGTATAACATCTCCTCTCACCTCATATTTGTCTTGAACATTTTCAGATCATTCGTGGAATGAATTTAATATTCTGCCCAAAATCTTCAAAACAATGTCTTCAGAGTTAAGATAATTTTATTCAGTTCATTTATAAAAAGAGAAAGGGTGCACGTGTGTGTGTGTGTGTGTGTGTGTGTGTGTGTGTGTGTGTGTGTGTGTGTGTGTGTGTGTGTGTGTGTGTGTGTGTGTGTGTGTGTGTGTGTGTGTGTGTGTGGGGGGGGGGGGGGGGGGGGCAGTGCTGGGGAAGTTTGTTAATTACATGATGGAGAAAGTAGTAGAAGGAAAATATCAATAGGATGAAATTAAGCTGAAAGGACGCTCACATGCCATAAACCTACTGGGCTGATTGGACTGTTTCTAGGTTGTAAGTTTGATTTTTTTTCTTGCTCATAAAGCACAGAGCTAGATGCTCGAATTTGAATAAACTAGACAGGCTGCCCGAGTTAATTAGAAGATAGTTAGCTATACTGAATGTATTGGGGAGATAAAGTGAAAGGCTACATTCATGCAAATTGAACCCATATGTCTTACTAATTGCTTCCAAAGTCCATTCTTTTACTCAATGCGCTCACTCCTGGTTGTTTTTCCTCACTGAAATACATCGTCGATTTTTTTGAACTAAAAATCTTAACAAATTAAGCAGCAAGCTCAACTGTATTTGTGATTCATGTGACACAAGAAAAAATTTAAATGGTATAAACATAAAAAAGAGAATGATAAAATGCTTTTCTTGCCATTCCATTCACAAATAATGGTAAACAGGCACCTCCCTGATATACACAGAAACACTTCCCTGAGACTAATTGACGTGTATGCCCCGGTGGTAAAAGGTGAAAGGGTGGTCGTCCTGCAATAGCTCCCATTGCTGCTGGTCATTCGGGCCAGACACTTCAACTGCATCATTGATGCGGATGGACGATCCAGACAGGCCGACAGCAAACTGGACGCCACGTCCAGATTCCTGATGGAAATGGTTAAAGTCGCCAAGCTGCACAACACCTTCAGCACCCCTCAGATGGAGTGCAGCATTAAAATGCGAATTAGCTATAACGTGACTGATGAACAGGGGAACACTGTTTCAAAAGCACAAACTTGTGTTGGCTATTTTCGGAAGCGGAGAGTGAGGATGCTGAAGCGCTGCTCGAATCTTATTGTGAAGACTTTGATGCTGCTGGTGTACAACAACTTGTCATTGAGGGGGAAGTGGAAGTTGAAGATGAAGCTGTAGTAGTCCAGGATGCAGCCCCACAACAGCTTCCCACTTCTGTTCTGTCTCCTAACCTGAAGGAAATTAAGAAGTCGTTGCAGCTCTTAGGAGGACAACAATTTGACTGCTGAATGCAGGAGTGTAGCATTTTGTGGAATAAGATCTTAATTGGCAACTTGTCAACAGCTTCCTCATGAAGGAAGAAAAAGGGCAAAACAACAAAAACTGGATGTCTTTTTTAAGTCAACCCCCAACAAACAGTCAGAAGATAATGAACCACAACCATCCACTTCTGGATTAACTATTTTTCACCATAAAAATCCAACCACAACTGCACCTGAAGATGATGATGATGATGATGATGACAATGACCCTCAGCCCCAGCATTATCAACAGGGTAACCTCAAAACCGCCTCCCCCTTCAAGTCATCTTGACATTTTTCAAGGTAACATGTTAAATTTACCTTTATTTCATTATTAGATATGAAAGAAACATTTATTGAAATTGTGATATCCTTTGTGTCACGCTTTGAGGTGATTTTTGAACAATTTTAAGTGATTTTTTTGGTGGTCTGCACCAAACCCTTCTTTCTTAACAGTCCGCAATATTTGAATAGCGCAATTTTCTATATCGCAATGTTGCACAGGAACACATGTATCAAGTTATAGCAGAACTGACTATATTTGGACCTGCCTGGCTGCGACCAGGTGTATCTGCTCAATGAGAGATTTCCTGGTTGTGTACTGAGCGTCCTTAGTCAAATCCACTGACATCAAGCCAGCATTCTTCTCTAACCACTACCTCCTGCTGTCTAACTGTCAGCTACAGGTCGACCAGCAGGCTGGCAGGGAACGTGGAAGCTGCACATCAAACTATTGACTCTAGAAAACATTGAGGAGCTCAAAGGTTGGAGAAGTGTGAAGCACCTCTGAATCTCCAACAGATTGGTGAGAGACAGTCAAACGAAACATGAAGAGGTTCTTTATCTTCAAAAGTGTTCAGAAGGCAAGAAAGAGAAGGAAAGACTTGTCCAAACTCTAGAAAAGCATGGAGAACCTACCACTCCTAATACAGCTGATGGGGGTTGATGTCAAAGAGGATGGCCAGGAGGTGAAGAGCCAACAAGCCTTGCTCTTTGCCTCAGCGGCCTCTGAGATAATCTTCCTGCCCAGAGTCTGCACTGCAGAGCAGGATGAGACATGCTCCTCTTTATTCTTCCAAAAGGTGCACAAGGACTGCTCTGAGATCTGCAGCCTAATGGAATGGTAATATCAATCTGACATCCTGAGGATCAAAAAATCCTTTTATGCTGGACTGTATGACATGAAGCCCACAACAGGACCCACTCCCAGTCTTTCCTGTCCTCTATCATGGAAGCCTTAGACAACAGCATGTGGGAGAGGCTGGACCAGCCCAGATGTGCTGACCAAGTCTTGAGTTCTTCGAAAACAATAAAACTCCTCAAAGTGACAGCTTACTGGCTGAGTTGTATTCAGCTCTGTAGGACTTCATTGGCCAGGGCCTGCTGGAGATATAAGACAGTATACTTCTGACAGGTAAAGTGTGAATCCATGAGGAAAGGCATCATCACTTCATCTACAAGCGGAACGGGGATATGGAAGAAAATAGAAATTGGTGACCCTTTTCATTACTGAGTGCAGATTACAAACTCCTGTGCAAGGTCACCACCAACAAGGTAAGGTCTTCTCTGGGATCAGTGATCCATCTTGACCAAACCTGTGCTGTACTGGGTAGGATGATCTCTGAGAGCCTCATACTCATCAGGGATATGATCACCAATTTGCAAGACAGAGGCATGGATTCCTGGGCCAGGAGAAGACCTTTGGCAGGATATTGCATACATATACGTGGGATGTACTCTCCTAAATGGGCTTTAGGAAGGGAATCCACAATTGGATCCAATTGCTCTATACCAAGTATCAGTAATGCAGTTTCAATAAATGGTAGGAATCAGAAAGTTTCCTGATCAGATCTAGAGTCAAGCAGTACTGCCCACTCTCTCCTGCCTTGTTTTTGTGTTCATATATTGCCTTTTGCTGAGTCTGTCAGGAAGGATACAAGCCTGAGAGAGGTGGCTATTCCATGCAGTGGAGGCCTGCAGGTCAAAGCCTCCTTGTATATGGAGGACATCATCGTTTTCTGGTCGGATCCACTGTCGGAGCGCAGACTCAAGATTATCTGTGACCGGTTGAAACTGGCATCGAGAGCCAATGTAAATCAAGGCAAAAGCGAGGCCATGTTCTTTGGGAACTAAGCCATCCAATCCTTTGTCCACGACCTGAAGGTGCTGGGAATATAGTTCGGAGCAGCCAGGGCATGTGCAAAAACTTGGGAGGGCTTTTAGGAGAACCGTTCCCTCTCCATTGTGGGTAAAAACCTGTTCATCAGGTGTGAGGCATTCACTCTGTTATTGTACATGGCCCAAATTTGACCCTTTCCCAGAACCTGCACTGTTGCAGTCACCCAAGCCATCTTCCATTTCATATGGGCGTCTAAGATGCAGCATCCGCAAGGAAAACATGTACAAAGTTCTGGATAACAGGGGTATTGGCCCTTGGTAAGCAAATGCAAGTGTCACTACTTATTGAGGTTCTACCTGTCCCTGCTGTTGCGAAGGATGGGATCTGCCACTTTGTCTTGGAATGCTCCAAGTAGTTGGACCATTCCATATCACCTGTCTTTCATGAAGAAATTTGCAAAGAAAAACACCTTTGACCACAAGTCCATCAGGAAGTGGTCAGCATGTAGCATCTTCAAGATCGTGTGGAAAAGGTGGATCCTTGTCGGGTTGATCCGTGAGCAGACTGTCAAAGTGATTTGGCAGAACGCCTCGTGACCAGAACTCTCCACAAGCACCAACACATCGCTTGGCTGGTGGTGAGAAGGGCACTAACTGTGGCATACTGTATGTATGGCTGGACTCTCTGCGCCACTGCACGCTGCCCTCGAAGCAGCTGCAGGAGGTAGAGACTGTCACACATCACCTTCTGAATGTGTTTTTGTTGAGGTTCATTCCAAGCAGCTCCATAACACAGGACTCTGTGTTCTTCGATCTGTTCCCTGTGATGCACACTGAGACAAAATGCCCTGGAGGACCATCAACTTGATGAAAGATGCCTTTGGTCTGCCTGAGACTTGATGGTCTTCCAGAACAAGGAGCTGACCTCGAACAAGTGTTGCAAACTAGAACATTCCACGGTCCAGGACTACATGTTGAGGGACGCACTAAAGCTTACGGCAGCTGCTGCCGAGGCACAGTGGGGGAAGACCACCATCTAAGGTCTTTCTGCCAAAGTATAATGAGGGTCCATTCAGTTATCAGACCCTCCTGGTGCCTCAAATATATGTAATTAACATGTTGCATAAGAAAAACCTTTGGGCTTAGTGGAACCGTCAGGAAAGTCAAACTCCAATGTTTGCTATTCTCAATATGCAAAAACTGGAAAGAATCAAACCGCTTGAGCAAACATGCATATCTATCAAGATATTTGTATGAATAATTTTTGAAATAAGAAAATTTCTTTATTCTGCAGGCATATTTTCAAGAGGGAGGCTACCAACTAAAAGGTTAAGCACCAAGAGATTGTGCGCTGTTAACTTTCTTTCCAACTTGCAGATGTAATTAAACTTAATCCAACCACACTATTAATGTTAGTCTTTCTTGATCTATCTACTACAGAGGCACTAACACAACCATTGTACCTCTTGAAACAGTTGGTTATTTGTATGAAGATGGTGTTTTTAGTCCCTCAATCCCATTTTAATATACTGTAATGTAGCCAGCACAGGTTACCATAAAAGACTCTCCTTCTCATCATTTTCCTGACACCTGAGGCTTGGTGACTCTCAGATTAAACTACCACCAGTCATCTCTCTCTATTCACTCAGGTGGCCTGTGGTCCTCTAGGACTACTGCAACTTTACTTTTCCAGTGGATGTTATTCTACCAATTCATAGTGCTTATAGAATGATGGGGTGGTGGGGTAGATGGCAACAGAAATTTGAATGTCCCAGCTGGTGATTGAAATGAAGAGAGCCACAGAAGTTCAATACTGTGCACATGTATATAAAGGGCACTCACCAAAATCCTCACTTGTTCAACACAATTCAGTGAAATTCTTGAGTTCCTTCATGAATTGTAGAATACTGATCTAAAGGTCATACTTTCCCAATAAATGCTCAATGCTAGTTAGCTTTGATCTCATAATGGCTAATCTCAACCATGCTGTGGTGCCAGGGAAGGAATCAGGTATGTTACATGTACAGAGATAGTAGGAACTGCCAATGCTGGAGAATCTGAGATAGCAAGATGTAGAACTGGATGAATACAGCAAGCCAACCAGCATCAGAGGAACAGGAAAGCTGACGTTTCTGGTCTGGACCCTTCTTCAGAAAAAAAGAAGGGTTCAGTCCCAAAATCTTTCTGAAGAAGGGTCCAGACCCAAAATATCAGCTTTCCTGCTCCTCTGATGCTGCTTGACCTGATGTGTTCATCCAGCTCTACACACCTTGTAATCTACGTTATATGTACAGTTTTGTTAATTAAACCCAGATAAATCATTTACAAACTGCATTGATTTATTGCAGGGGTGAGAAACACAGTATGTTGCATCTCTAAACAGTTAGGTCAAAAGCACGACCAACAAGTACTTGAGATCAAAACAGCAGAAGAAATACCTCAGTAAAGGAAGGATCTAATGAGAAAAGCATCTTTAGTACCTTTATTTAAAGTTTAGCAGCAGGATTTTTTTGCTCTCTCTACGAATGAAAATACAGCTGAAATCCTATTGCAAATCAAGAGGCATTCCAATCACTTGAATTATGACACACATACTTAGATATTCAGATTGGCAACACATTTACCTTCCAGTAGATGGCTGTGATTGATGGACTTCAGTCTTATTAGCCCTGGGAAATCTCTGCAGGAATTTCTCAGGGTAATGTCCTTGGCCCAACCACCTTTAGTTGCGTCTCTCCAAACCATCTTAGAGTCATACAGTTGTGCAGACTGGAAACAGATCCTTTGGTCCATCTCGTTCACACCGACCAGATATCCTAAATTAATCCAGTCCCATTTGGCCCATATCCCTCGAAACCCCTCCTATTAGGATAGACATCCAGATGCCTTTTAAATGTTTTAATTGTACCAGTCTCCACCACTTCCCCTGGCAGCTCACGCCATACACTTACTGCTCTGCATGAAAACATATCCCCTTAGGTCCCTTTTAAATATTTCCCCTCTAACCACAAACCTATGTCCTCTAGTTTTGGATTTCTCCACGCTGGAGACAAGATCTTGGGTATTTACCCTATTCATGCCCCTCATAATTTTATAAACTTCTATTGGGTCAATCCTCAACCTCTGATGCTCTAGGGAAAATAGCCCCAGCCTATTCTGCCTCTCCCTATAGCTCAAACCCTCCAAATCTAGCAAACATTCTTATCAATCTTTTATGAATCCTTCCAAGTTTCACAACATCCTTCCTATAGCAGGGAGACCAGAACTGAACACAGTATTCCAAAAGTTGCCTCACCTACGTCCTGTACAGGTGCAATATGACCTGTTAACTCCTATACTCAATACACTGACCAATAAAGGCAAGCATAACAAATGCCTTCTCAACTATCCTGTCTACCTGCAACTCCACTTTCAAGGAATTATGAACCTGAACTCCAAGTTCACTCTGCTCAGCAACATTCCACAGGGCCTTACCATTGAATGTATAAATCCTGTCCTGATTTACCTTTCCAAACTGCAGCACCTCAATTTACTTAAATTAAACTCTATCTGACACTCCGCAGACCACCGGGCCATCTGATCAAGATCCCATTATGCTCTGAGGGAACCATTTTGGCTGTCCATGACAGCACCAATTTTGGTGTCATCTGCAAACTTACTAGCCATACATCCTATGCTCACATCCAAATCATTTATATAAATTACAGAAAGCAATGGACCAAGTACTGATCCTTGTGACACACCACTGGTCACAGGGCTCCAGTGTGAAAAGCAACGCTCTACCACTACCCTCTGTCTCCTATCTTCGAGCCAGTTCTGTATCCAAACGGCTAGTTCTCCTCATATTGCAAGTGACCTAACCTTGCTAACCAGACCACCACGTGGAATCTTGTCGAACACCTTACTGAAATCCAGGTAAGATCACATCCACCAGTCTGCCTTGATCAATCCTCTTTGTTACTTCTTCAAAAAAATTCAAATCATGTCAGTGAGACATATTTTCAATGCATAAAGCCAAGTTGATTATCTCTAATAAGTCCTTGCCTTTCCAAATACATGCAAATCCTATCCCTCAGAATTCCCAACAACTTGCCCACCACTGATGTCAGGCTCACTGGTCTATAGTTCCCTCGTTTTTCCTGACCATCTTTCTTAAATAATGGTACCACATTAACTAACCTTGAGTCTTCCGGCACTACACCTGGGGCTAGCTATGATACAAATATCTCAGCATGGGGCCTAGCAACCACTTCCCTAGCTTCCCTCAAAGTTCTATGGTAGATCTGATCAAGTCCCAACGATTGATCCACCTTTATGCATTTTAAGATGACCAGCACCTCCTTCTCTGTAACATGGACATTTTTCAAAATGTCACTATTTATTTCCCCAAGTTCTCTAGCTTCTGTATCCTTTTCCACAGTAAACACGGTTGCAAAGTATTCATTCGGTATCTCCTGCGGCTCCACATATAGGCAGCCTGGCTGATTTTTAAGGGGCCCTATTCTCTCCCTTGTTACTATTTCAGCCCTAATCTGTTGAATCTCTTTGGATTCTCCTTAACACTATTTTCCAAACCGATCTTATGTCTCCTTTCTGCCCTCCTGATTTCCCTCTTAAGTACACTTCTAGGAATTCACTACTGTCTACACCTGACATATGTTTCCTTCTTTTCCTTGACCAAAACCACAATTTCTCTAGTCACTCAGCATTCCCTACACCCATCAGCCTTGCCCTTTACCCTAATAGGAACATAATGTTTCTGGACTCTTGTTATCTCATTTTTGAAGGTTTCTCTCTTCCCAGCCAGCCCTTTACCTGCAAATATCTGTCCCCAATCAACTTTTGAAAGATCTTGCCTATAAATCATCAAAATTGGCTTTCCAACAATGTAAAACTTTAACTTATAGATCTATCCTTTCCAATCATAATTTTGAAACTCATAGAATTATGGTCACTGGCATCAAAGTGCTTCCGCACTTACATCTCAGTCACCTGTCCTGCCTTATGTCCCCAAGTGTAGGTCAAGTTTTGCTCCTTCTCTAGTCGGTACATCCACATACTGAATCAGAAAATTTTCTTGTACACACTTAACAAATTCTTCCCGTTCCAAGCCCTTGACATTATGGTAGTCCCAGTCTATGTTTAGAAACTTATAATCCCTTGCCATTACCATCCTATTATTCTTATGGATAACTGAGATCTCCTTACAAATTTGCTTCTCAATTTCCTACTCTTCTCGACCTCTCCATCATATGGTCAGAAGTGGAGAAATGTGCTGATGCCTGCACAATATTCAGCACCGTTCTCGACTCCTCAGCTACTGAAAGAGTCCATTTTCAAATACAGCAAGATCTTGACAACATCCAACTTTGGGCTGACAGTGGCAAGTAACATTCATTCCACACAAATGCCAGTCAATAATTATCTCCAACAAGGGAGAATCTAACATTACTGAAGACATTTAATAGCATTATCATCACTAAAATCCCCCATTGCCAAAATCCTAGGGTTTATCACTGCCCAGAAACTGATCTAGACTAGCTCTATAAAGTAATGTGGACGGAACAGCAAGTCGAAGACTAGGAATCCTGCAGACAGTAACTCAAATCCCAACTCCACAATGTCTATGAGAGATAATGGGCACTGCAGATGCTGGAGAATTCCAAGCTAATAAAATGTGAGGTTGGATGAACACAGCAGGCCAAGCAGCATCTCAGGAGCACAAAAGCTGACGTTTCGGGCCTAGACCCTTCATCAGAGAGGGGGATGGGGAGAGGGAACTGGAATAAATGGGGAGAGAGGGGGAGGCGGAACGAAGATGGAGATTAAAGAAGATAGGTGGAGAGAGTGTAGGTGGGGAGGTAGGGAGGGGATAGGTCAGTCCAGGGAAGACGGACAGGTCAAGGAGGTGGGATGAGGTTAGTAGGTAGCTGGGGGTGCGGCTTGGGGTGGGAGGAAGGGATGGGTGAGAGGAAGAACCGGTTAGGGAGGCAGAGACAGGTTGGACTGGTTTTGGGATGCAGTGGGTGGGGGGGAAGAGCTGGGCTCGTTGTGTGGTGCAGTGGGGGGAGGGGACGAACTGGGCTGGTTGAGGGATGCAGTAGGGGAAGGGGAGATTTTGAAACTGGTGAAGTCCACATTGATACCATATGGCTGCAGGGTTCCCAGGCGGAATATGAGTTGCTGTTCCTGCAACCTTCGGGTGGCATCATTGTGGCAGTGCAGGAGGCCCATGATGGACATGTCATCTAGAAAATGGGAGGGGGAGTGGAAATGGTTTGCAACTGGGAGGTGCAGTTGTTTGTTGCGAACTGAGCGGAGGTGTTCTGCAAAGCGGTCCCCAAGCCTCCGCTTGGTTTCCCCAATGTAGAGGAAGCCGCACCGGGTACAGTGGATGCAGTATACCACATTGGCAGATGTGCAGGTGAACCTCTGCATAATGTGGAATGTCATCTTGGGGCCTGGGATGGGGGTGAGGGAGGAGGTGTGGGGACAAGTGTAGCATTTCCTGCGGTTGCAGGGGAAGGTGCCGGGTGTGGTGGGGTTGGAGGGCAGTGTGGAGCGAACAAGGGAGTCACGGAGAGAGTGGTCTCTCCAGAAAGCAGACGGGGGAGGGGATGGAAAAATGTCTTGGGTGGTGGGGTCCGATTGTAAATGGCGGAAGTGTCGGAGGATGATGCGTTGTATCCGGAGGTTGGTAGGGTGGTGTGTGAGAACGAGGGGGATCCTCTTAGGGCGGTTGTGGCGGGGACGGGGTGTGAGGGATGTGTTGCGGGAAATACGGGAGACGCGGTCAAGGGCGTTCTCGATCACTGTGGGGGGAAAGTTGCGGTCCTTAAAGAACTTGGACATCTGGGATGTACGGGAGTGGAATGTCTTATCGTGGGAGCAGATGCGGCGGAGGCGGAGGAATTACGTCAGCTTTTGTGCTCCTGAGATGCTGCTTGGTCTGCTGTGTTCATCCAGCCTCACATTTTTTTATCCTCAATGTCTATCACTGTTTACAAAACACAAGTCAGGATTGTGATGGAATACTTCCCAGTTTCTGGGGTGACTGCAACTCACTCAAAAAAGCTTGACACCATCCAGGTCAAAGCAGCTCATTCAATTGACACCGCATTCCCAACCAGTCACTCCCTCACAACCAACACTCAGTAGCAGCAGTGTGAATCAACTGCAAGATTTACTAAAGAAATTCACCAAGACTGTTTAGTCACCACCCTCCAAACCCACAGTTTTACCAACTAGGAGGACAAGGGCAGCAGATACCTGGGAACATCACCACCTACAAGATCTCCTCCAAGCAGCTCCAACTTGACATTGCCATCAATTCAGTTTTTTGCTCGGTCACAATTCTGAAACTACCTCCCAAGTGGTATTTTGGGTCTATTGACAGCAATGTTTTAAGGTAGCAGCTCACAACCAATGAGTAATAAATGCTGGCCCAATTAGTAACACCCACATGCCACAAATTATTTTTTAAAAATGCAAGTGTTGTCCTCTCGTGGTCTGTAATTATACAGAGTTTTATACAATATTATCCATAGGTGGTATTTGGCAAAGTGCTTTAACTGCAATTTACAGAAGTTGTATCTAGATCATTAAGTAAATCAGAATATGGAGGTAACTTCATATTGCAGGGTTGTATGCAGTACTTATGTGATATATTGTAATATGTTGTACTGTAAAGCTGAGCATTTTTTACACATCCTCTCTGCTGGGAAGATATAAATAAAACTATTCAATAATTGTTACCTGCAGCTAAACGTGTTATACTTAGTACAGTGTACAAGACGATGATGGGATAGATTGCTTTCTTACACTTCATTTGAGAAGGTAAGCACTGAGCAACATTGTGATGCACGGTGGCTCAGTGGTTAGCACTGCAGCCTCACAGCGCCAGGGACCCGGGTTCGATTCCAGCCTCGGGCGACTGTCTGTGTGGAGTTTGCACATTCTCCCCGTGCCTGCGTGGGTTTCCTCCGGGTGCTCCGGTTTCCTCCCACAGTCCAAAGATGTGCAGGCTAGGTGGATTGGTCATGCTAAAATTGCCCGTAGTGTTCAGGGGTGTGTGGGTTATAGGGGGAATGGGTCTGGGTGGGATGCTCCAAAGGGCGGTGTGGACTTGTTGGGCCGAAGGGCCTGTTTCCACACTGTAGGGAATCTAATCATTTTCTTGGAACTTCCAAAGTTGATTTTGAGCATGTTTAAGCAATTTGAAAGATTGTTGCATGTGGGAATATCTTGCAAGTCAGGAGTGAAAAGATGGTACTTGTGGCACATATAGGGACAGGGAAGATGAAAGAGATACAATTCTCTGTATGAGAGGGCAGGTGCTTCTGACGGGGTGTCTAACCAATGCTGTTGTGAAGCCCCAACGCTATAGGCTATTTACAAATTAATCAGATTCAGACACAGATTATGAATGACCGAGAATGGTAAATGTGCTGACACAACTAAGAATGAAATTGCACTAAGTGTGCATTCTGTTAAAGGAAGAGGTTATCAAGTCAAACTGTTGCAGACTACATACTCAAGTTGAAGAATCACCCTTGTTGCTATCGTAATGACTTAAAAATACAAATCAACTTTAGAGACCAAAGAGGCTTATTAAACAATAAAATCTGGGCCCAGCTTTGAGCTGACACGAAAGGAGATTATCAATGAGGCTTGACCCGTGGAAACAGCAGAAATATGTAACCGCAAATTTCAAGGGAATTTATTTCCTAAGCTGGAGGACAGTTTCACTAGATTTTAACAAGATCCTATTTAAGGCAGTCAAATTCACAGTCTCAGAGCCAGAAATTAGATGTATCCATTGCCATGGTAACTACAAACTATTTAAATGCCCCCTTTTCTGCCAGAATACTACGTCTTCAGAAAAGTTGGCCATATCCAGAAAAATGCAATATGGTCTAGCGAAACAACAATGCCCCAGATTCTGGGAAAGCTCCAGAACATAGCCATGCAGCAGATCAAAGCCACTAAGCTCATTCAGGGGGCTGGAAATTCTTGAAGGGACACTTGATTAAGTGGTAACTGATGATGATGCTATGGAACAGGAAGGTCAAGGGTTATACTTAAACAAGGTGCAAGCAAAATAGCCCATTGAAAGTGAGTGTAGATATAATTCCAGTGCTCATTGTAGATGGAGATTCACAACTAGCTTTCATCGTTTATACATCTCCAGTCAGGTCCAGTTCATGTGGTGAACTGATCACCACACTTTGCTTTGAAGATGCTCTCATCCATCTCTTCCATTGGTTGGATAGCTTCACTATTTGTTTGATAACTCAGATATATTAGATTTGACACCATGAAGCAACTCTTGTACTCTTTAGCCATATCCTTGAAGTCAATATAGGATTTTGTTCTACCTTACCTGCTTATTTTCTGCCTCCCTGCCAATTACATCATCATCCAAGAAGCAGCATACTTCTTTTATTTCAGTTAGTATCTGATCCTTGATGCTTTAATGTAAGAGCTGGAAACACCCTAAACGTCATCCCTTCTCTAGAACTCTGTGTACTACTCTGTGACAAACAGTTCCTTGTTCTTGACAGCTAATTAGAATTAGAAATGTACCTTTGACAAATTATCTTACTGAACACCTTCCCATTTGCTAAATTAGAAAGCAAATCTTCACCAGTAGGCAGTGGGTATGTATAAGGTTTAATCATATTTGGTTCAAAGAAGGGAGGACTATGCAGCTGTAGTACAGCTTCTGAGATTGCTGTTGATTTAGATGGCCTGCCAGTAATATACTAAATACTGCAAGACCGCAGATCATGCAATTGTGGGTGGTCTTTTACAGATTTCCCATAAAACCGGATTCATTTCTAGTCACCAAGTTACTTGAGGATTACTTTATGTACATAAATAACATGCCAGAGAAATTAGTGATAAAATTCATAGGGAAATAATGCTCAATATAGTGCTCAATTATGTGATGAATGGCTGGCCTGAAGAGTGTCTCTGGCCTGAAGAGTGTCTTCATGAGGATTTAGAAGAGAATCTCTCACACACAAAAAAAAACTGGTGACTCCAGTGAGGTTTAACAGCCATTAAGAGTCAAGATCAAGGTTAAGAGAGAGATCGTTACCAGAACTTCATCAACAGAACATGAAGATAGTCCATATGAAAATAGCAAAAACTAATTTTGGTGTCCAATTTGTAGATAAAGATATTGAACAGTTGGTGAAAGTGTTACATGTGGCCCAGTATGAGTAATGATACAACGAAAATTCCTTTCATTCCATGGTCAACACATATAAAGTATGGATACGTGTGAAGGTTGAATTCTTTTAAGTGGCAAGGAAAGAGTGCTTTGTTTTTATTGACGGCTAAAGCAAGTCAATAAATTTTGAGTCTACATCCAATGCCACAAATGTCAAAATCATTTCAGTTTTGAGAATCTGCTTTGCAATTTACAGGTTGTCAAAGGTGCTGGTGTCAGAAAATGATTTACAGTTTATGTCAGAAGATTTTGACATATTTTACCGTAATACTTCAATCAAACAGTCACTATCACCACACCACCCAGGATTAAATAGTACAGTGGAAAGAAAATACAGATTGTGACTAGATCATTGCATAAGTATTTGACAGACAACAGGCGAGATATTGTTCTGTTCAGCGCTGTCTACAACGCATCATTCACTTCACGAGTCATGAACTTAGGACATGATTTACTTTAAGTTTGACATCAATAGCAAAACAAGTGTCATGTCCAGGGGACATGAAGGACATTATAAATGATTGAGAAACTATACTTTCCTTTTGTTTAAAAATAAGAACAAAACAACAGATCAGCAAATGCAGAACAACAAAAGCTAGTCACCCCTGTGCAACATTGCAACTATTATGGTGTTGGCACATTGAAAGCATCAAGAAAAAGGAAGGACAAACTCACAAATCTCTAGTACCAAAAACACACATTGAAACCAATTATATGGCTTTTAGCACCTCTGCGAGCAGTCTGTCTGTCTCATGTATTCAACAGATTTTGACCCAAAAAGTTGAAAAACCTCTATCAACTTGAACAATAGGTGTAAAAAGCTATTAGGAAATGTTAACTTTTACAGCAAGAGGATTTGAGTACAAGAACAGTGGAGTCTTGCTTCAATTGTATAGGAACTTGTTAGACCACATCTGGAATACCGTGTGCAGTTTTGATGCCCTTAGCTCAGTTTATTTTAACAAGTTAAACGTGCCAGTCAGATTTCACCAGCCACAAAAGCAATAGATCAGATTAAGAGCTAGGTCTTTCTTAAAGGTTAAGCCTCATTGAAATCTGTTTCTAAAATGATTCCTTGTATTCACCTTAAAGACAAACTGGTTTACTGTCTCTAAGTCCCACCTCGCTGTGTGATCTGTAGCTTTGAAAAAGTTGTATAGGTCCTGTCTTCAGCCATCTCATTCTCCCAAAAACTAAATCCTTGATTCAGGAATGCCTCCCTCACTGGATTCTGATATTTACACAAATTGATTATGATGCTTCTGGTTTCAACATGCACAGATATTAAGTTTCTTTCTTTCCTGTATCTTTGCCCTGCGCATATGAAGTTGTGAAGACAGTCTTGGGCTTGAAATTGTAAGCAAATAATTCTCTGGGTATATAAAAACTTTATCAATTTTGCTGGGTATCATTTCAAACACTGACTTCACAAACAGACATTTGGAAGACTGCATGTCACTTTAAAAATTGTCTTCGTCTGACAATTCTGCATCAGGAAACAGCCCTGTCAAAATAAAAGCCCTGATTGGAAATCCTCTCAGAAATAGGAAGCTCTCTTCTTTTGTACCTTTGACTACAAATGTTGCTTAATATTGGTAAGACAGTGGATTTATCTTTCAAAATTAAAAAGTGATTCACTTTTTTTAAGCTATGGATTCTATGCTGTCAATAAACTTCCAGTTTCTTTTTGACCTTTAATTTCTTCCTGACATTTGCTTTCAGCTATTGGAGGATTTGGACATTAGGTGGTTTCCCAGGCTCTGTCTTATTGAGACACTGAAAGTGCAGCCAGATGGAGATTATTAACTGGTATCTTCCATCAGTCATATGTGTAAACCAAACTGCTGTATGGATCCAGAATTATTCCACAGATATAACCTGTATTATGCAATTACACCACACAATGTTTTCTCTCCCATCTATCCGCTCCTCCCACCTCACTGACCAATCCCCACCACCACCTAGCTACAGTCACCTTTACTAGTTTCATCCCCGCCTCCTTGACCTGTCTGTCTTCTCTCCCACCTATCCGCTCCACTATCTACCTATCATCATTGCTCCCCCCCTCTCTATTTATTTCAGAGCCCCCTTATTCTCCCCCATTTCTGAAGAAGGGTCCCAACCCAAAATGTCAGCTTTCCTGCTCCTCTGATGCTGCCTGTACTGACGAGGCTAGCATTTATTGCCCCTTCCTAATTGCTGAGACAGCAGTTAAGAGTCAATCACCTTGCTATGAGTCTTGTGTCACATACAGGCCAAACAAGGTAAGGACAGTAGTTTCCTTCCCTAAGGGCATGAGCAAGGACACTAGTGAATACTGCATCCACTGTACCCGGTGTGGCTTCCTCTACTTTGGGGAAACCAAGCGGAGGCTCGGGGACCGCTTTGCAGAACACCTCCGCTCGGTTCGCAATAAACAACTGCACCTCCCAGTCGCAAACCATTTCCACTCCCCCTCCCATTTTTTAGATGACATGTCCATCATGGGCCTCCTGCAGTGCCACAATGATGCCACCCGAAGGTTGCAGGAACAGCAACTCAGATTCCGCTTGGGAACCCTGCAGCCCAATGGTATCAATGTGGACTTTACCAGCTTCAAAATCTCCCCTTCCCCCACCGCATCCCAAAACCAGCCCAGTTTGTCCCCTCCCCCCACTGCACCACACAATCAGCCCAGCTCTTCCCCTCCACCCACTGCATCCCAAAACCAGTCCAACCTGTCTCTGCCTCCCTAACCTGTTCTTCCTCTCACCCATCCCTTCCTCCCACACCAAGCCGCACTTCCATCTCCTACCTACTAACCTCATCCCACCTCCTTGACCTGTCCGTCTTCCCTGGACTGACCTATCCCCTCCCTACCTCCCCACATATACTGTCCCTTCCACCTATCTTCTTTTCTCTCCATCTTCGGTCCGCCACCCCCTCTCTCCCTATTTATTCCAGAACCCTCACCCCATCCCCCTCTCTGATGAAGGGTCTAGGCCCGAAACATCAGCTTTTGTGCTCCTGAGATGCTGCTGGGCCTGCTGTGTTCATCCAGCCTCACATTTTATTATCTTACACTAGTGAAGCAGACAAGTTTGTCCAACAATCTAATGTGCCACAATGCATGGTCGTTATCAGATTTTTAATTCCAGATTTTTTAAAAATCAAATTCAAAGTCTATCATCTGCTATGGCAGAATTTAAATCCCCAGAACATTACATGGGTGTCTGGATTAAAAGTCTAGCAATCTCCCACTCAGCCACTGTTTCTCCATATTTATAGAGGGAAGGTCAGAAAGATGGGTAACACTTCACATTCTGCTTAAGGGAAGATTTTAAAAGTATCTTATTTTAAATGATGTAAGTGATGAAGGAACTGAAGATGATCCTGACACGGCCAGCGTTAGTTGTATAACATTAGGCGAGATAGCAGAAGCATGATCACAGACCAGAGTCAATTATTGCAGAGCTGGACAAACACAGCAGATCACACAGCATCAGAAACGCAGGAAAGTCAACATTCTGGGCTGAAAACTTTTGTCATTTGTCCAGCTCCACATTTATTGACTCTGGCTTCTAGCATCTGCAGTCCTTACTATCTCCATGATCACAGACCAGTTGGACGAACTAAACAGTTTCCGTACCTTATGTTCTGTTATTAATTTATGTAATACATGACTGGCCTCATAGCAGCTCTGATGCCTCAGTTACTGTGCACATGTTGCAGATGAAATAGTTCAAAACTTGAAAACTCCCCATACAGAACTTTGTCCTCCGAAAGAGATCAGCTGATCTTAGCCAAGTGGCACTATGAATGTTACAAATGACATTACCTTCCCCAAATGATGGACATATGTCAGGCAGGGATCACAATGACTGGCCATGATCCAGTTTGCTCCACTATCCCCTCAAAAAGCATGAATGCAGATATATTTGGGTGGCAACAGAATTGAGGGTACAGTTGCAAGCCATTCAGTGAAATGGGCTGACATTTATTGTCTAAGTTGACATGGTAGAGCAAACACCTGAAAGAGGTATTTGTTACACATTTGTAAAGCTGCATTCCAGGATGTCTATCAGTCAATTACTTCAAATAGGAAGTGCTGAAAATGTGATGGAAGTGGTGGGGAAACGATTCTAAACAAAAAATCAACAAGAACAATATGTAATTATTTTGTTCTTTTAAATGCAGTGTCCCAATGTACTTCACAAAGTGCAATTCACTTTTCTATGCAAATTGGTATGCAGTACAGCTACAGAGTGTAGAACGACTACCTAATTTCTTTGTCTTGTTTAAAGATGCATGTGGCATATTTCCAAATTTTGTTCCCTGAACTCCCAGCACCAAGATTGTTCACAGTCAATTGGTCCCAGTGAATTGCACTTCAGTTCCAAGCCTAATAACCGCCTTTTATCAGCTTTGCTGCACAAATAATTTCAGATAGCACATTAATCAGACAACAGATTCCAACAAAGCATACAATAAGTATGGCAATGTGCATGTAATTAGCTAGTCAGAGGAACTCAGCAATAAAAGAATGGTCATTTTATATAATTCGGTCAAAACGCAAATTAAATTTAATGCACTTTTTGAGAGCTCAGCATAATCAAATATTAATTTGGAATATGCTATGGGCTCGATGGATAAAGGGTCTATCACAATCTTCCATGTTCCCTGAGTAGGCAAAGTAGTCCATTCTCACTCAATTTAATTGCACTAATCGCATTATTCACAACATAACAGATAAAACAGGGCCTTGTGAGAAGCAGCATTCTCTAATTAGATTAATCATTTTCAATCTGGAAGAAATCAAGCACCAATTGAATTATCTCGTAATTTATAGGAAACCTGAAGTTCTGTCGGATAAGGTTATGGTTTAACTGTGTTACATGTTGGAATAGCTCACCTAACATGTCATCTTGATGTCTGGTCGCAGTACTTCCCGATTCAGTACCTCCAACCTGCCAAGGCAGCAGGTGGGAAGCCAAATTGTTTTAAACTATAATGCAAATACAAAAACGCGGTGAAACTTAGAGAGATACATCCCTCTGCTGGAGGTAGAATTATTAACACAGAGATTCCACCATAGGTCGTCCATCAATTTAAGTTGCTTAGGTCATTAGTTCAATTTCAGCTTGGAGGAGCAGCTGTCTGCATGAGTCAACACAGTGAGGAGCTGGAGGAACACAGCAGGTCAGGCAGCATCACAGGAGGAGGGAAGTCAACATTTTGGGTCGGGACCCTTATTCAGAGCTGTCTGCATGAGCTGTACATTCCAAGATTCAGGGATGGGTGCAAAGGAAGTACTGAAGATGGAGCTGCCACTGCAAAGGCTCAACGGGAAAAGGTCGCTGTCTAAAGACCTTTCAGCCATGGTGGACCTGGAAATGGTTGAACCACTCAGCTAAGTCTAATGAGGAATGCACATAATGAACATCAAGTGCACTGAAATTGTATGGTATTAAATTGGAACACTGTGTCAGAGAAAAGTTTATTTCCATATTATTTACTGCAATTTTCAAATTGAAATGTTTATTCATTGGTTGGCATGTCTAACATAGAATGTATATTGCAAATATTGATACTGTTACAACTAAATTAAAACACCTAAGGAACATGGAGTCTGGAGACAAGCTGAATTTTATTGCACCTTTTTTAACTTTTAAGTCATGTTTACAAATTTGTGAAGCCGGAATCTTTTATTAGCCGGCGGGGGGGGGAATCAGCCATTATTCAATTGGCAACACTGTTGCTCACATCACAAGGTTGTGGATCAGCCTGGATTAAATGGCAAAGCAGATTCAATGAGGCAAACGGCCTAATTCTGCTCCTCTATCTAATTCAAAAAACGACTCCAAAGCTTGAAAACAAAACTCAAGGCTGTCACTTCAGTGCAGCGCAGAGGGGGCTTCACACGACTAAAGGCAATATCTTTCAGATGGGACATCAAACTGAGGTTCTTTTTTCTCTCTCAGGTTGTAAATTATTCCATGGTACTTTTAAAGAGTGTCAGGGAAGTTGATCACAACATGCTGGTAAACAGTTGTCTTTCAATCCATACTACAAGAACAGAATTAGTAGATTGTCACATATTAATGTTTGTCAGGGTTTGCTGTGTGCAAATTCGCTACCGTGTTTCCAACAACAGTAGTGATACTACAAAATTGCTTTGGGACAGTGTGTGATCATAAAGTGAGGTACATTAGAAAACGTATTTTCTTTGCAAAAGTTTGTTTTGTTTCTATTGATCTTTTTCAGGTTTACATATAGATTTAAATGGTGGAGTAGACTTGATGAGCCGAATGGCCTTACGTCCACTCCTATGTCTTATGGTCTTATAAAAGATCCTTTCGTTTGTGGAAAAATCTTTCATCCAGACCGAGAACAACTTATGTTTTAAAGGAAGCCAATTAATCTAAGCTTTCACGAATTACCAAATCAGTTGATTAATTACTGTGAGAACAAATAATAATGCAATACATATACACACACATTAGAAATAAGAGGTGAGACAAAAAGATAAGAAAGTGTTAAAAAGGTTGTACGATCAGTCTGCGAATTGTTCATGAACAAGATAATTGAATGTTTCAGCTGTTGCAATGGAAGTTAGCAGTAACATTAACATGATAACAGAACAGTTGATTTTTGACGTTCTTAGTTTTGTGGACTGATGGAAGTTCCTTCATCCTGATTCCTATTTTTAAAACTAGTTTGCAGAGTGAGTGAGGGTTTTCCAGCACTAAGGAGTGACTGGGAGACAGTTCTTCAACTGTGATCTTCAGAGTACACTGACATTTGAACGCAGGCTGATGCACCCAAAAGATGGTCCACTCCGGCTGAGTTGAAACTGGTTTTTTAAAACCCCTGCTCTTGTGTAGACTTCAAAGAGAAAATATGTGTCTGTAAGTTTGGGACATAATCCTGCTGTTGAGCCAGGGTCGTCTGCCCCTCATTATCGTTATAGTTAAAACAGATCACAGTCCAATCTGAAGTTTCTTTCACATCTTCAAGTGCTATATTCCACAATCCTCTTTTTCACTACTTCAGTGGACACATTTCCTCTACACCTGCAGTTATCTTGTCTCTGCAGCAATCCTCATCGAAAGAAATATATTTTGTAATTAAGGCCGAATAAGCCTGTTGCATTTTGGATTTCTGAAGTATTTTTGGCCTTAAAATCTCTGTGAATCTCAAATCAACCATCACATGCCTGTCCAATTAATACAGCACCTTCAGCATAGTAAGATACACTGACACTCCACAGCAGCAGAATCAAACAAATTTGACGTTGAGCCACAAAAGGGAAGGTGACTAAAGTCTTAGCTGAAGTGGGAGGGTTTCAGAACATCTCAAAGGGGAAAAGAGAGGCAAAGGGATAGAAAAGTTTGGGGAGAAAATTTTAGAGCTGAGCTTCTCGGCAGCTAAAGTCTTAGCTGTTGATGGTAGAGTTATGCTAACATTTCTTCCAAGGAGCATAGTCTATGTTGTTGTACCAAATACATGCAAGACTTCAATGTTGCTGTCAAATCTTGGGAGGCAAATGCCATCAAATGCCATCATTGGTATTACGAGAAAAAAACTATACCCAAATTCTATTTTCTTTCACATCTAGCCTTCAATGAGAGTTTTTCTTATCTTTCTCCACTTCACCTTCACTATTTCAATCAACAGTGTTTCTCTTAACTACTCTATCTGTTTTCGTCAATTTCCAAATACAGCTTGGTGTCAGCTCTGGCTCATTAGTAGGGGGTCTCACTTCTGAGTTGGAAGAATATGGGCTCAAGTTCTGTTCAATAATTCCTCATTTGTCTAGCTTTCACTGCTGGATATCTCAACATTCTTTTCATTTCTCTGTGTTTATTTCGAGAATACTGTTCCTCACTTCCTCTCTCATAAGTCTATGAGACATTGCAGTGATTTAGAGTTGCTATAGCAATGGCATGGGGTACTTTAAAAAGGATTATTTTGGCAAATATGTACAAATGCAACTTCAGCTGATCTCATTCCTGACTATTTTCCCTGCCAATCTCACTAGTAATTTGCTATCAGCTGTGCCCATCAGGGAATATTGTATTTTTTAGAAAGATTTACTTTATATTTGTATCAGGAAGAATGACATAATGAAAAAAAATCCAATGCTTCCGTGTTTAACAAAAGCTTAGGTTTAAATCAGCACCACCTCTTTCATCATATATCACTGTGCCACAGGACTATAAGGTACTGATAATGGAATAGTCAATGGTAGCTATGGGGCCACAAATTCCCAGACTACATCTGGTGAATCATAAACTGCATGGGCTAGCGCTCTAGGAGAGACTTGTGAAAGGCAAATGGAGCCAGAGCACTTGGCTGGAATTATGAGGAATGGTGATAGAGATCAGAAAAGGAGGGCCCGCCACATGGTTTCGAACTCTTCAGCATTGTTTGAAGTTTACAGGGATTGAAGATTCAAGCAGTGAAAAATCACTAGACCACCAAAATAATTATAACATTTTCCCCATTGCGTTTGAAGAATTTCTCATTAATTATAGAAATGTTGACGAAAGACTGTACACTGTGAGATGGTTGGAGTTTGTAAAAAAAATGAACGGATTATACAGCTCCTCAAGCTTGCTCTGCAATTCAACATGATCAAGGCTAATCTTTGGCCTCAACACTACTTTTCTGCTGACTCCCTAATGTCACAATTCGTTAGAAACCAAAAATCTGTCTGTCTATCTTAAGGCTTAAAGATATTCAACAATGGAGCATCCACAAAGATCATGCAGAGGGAATCCTAAAACTTGCAATCTTTTGAATGAACAAATTTATCTTTATTTTGGTTTTAAATGAGAACCATTATCCTGAGACTGTTCCCCTATTGATTAGCTCAGTTGACCAGATGATTTGATAGTGATGTAGAATGACAGCAGCACAGATTCAATCCCCATACCAGCTGTTGTTATTGTCAGAGGCCTGTCTTCTCACCTTGTCCTGCACTCGTCAACTGCATCTCTCTTTCTCTCTCTCTGTCTAATGACTGTTAGTTTCAACAATCTTTTACGAACTACCACTAATCACCATGACATCCATGCAAACTTTGTGCTCCTTACATAAGTGCACCCGAGCCTCATTGAATGCAAACAGTTAAAAGTTACATGCCTATTAAAAACTCTTCTGCTTTTCTATCTTTACCACCAAAATGAGTAACTTATCCCTTTTACCATTATATTCAATCTGCATCTTGTTGCCCATTTAGTTTCCCTATCATAAACTTTACAGCTTTTTGTCCCCTTGACAGCTTGCGTTCCCATCTAGCTACGTACTGTCAACAAACCTTACTCTACATCTCGTCATCTAATTGCGTAACATCGATTGTGCACAGCCAATCACATTCCATTAGTTACAATGTGCCAGCTTGAACATGTCTCATTTACCCACTTTTTGCTTCCTACATATAAACATATTCTTTGTTCATGCTAAATATTATCCACCAAGTCCATTAACTCTCACCTTGAACATTAATTTTTTGTATGATAATTATTTAATGCCATGTGGAATCTCACATTCATTGGATTGATTGATTGACTGGTTCCCCATTGACTACCCTACCCGTTATATACTCTCCAGAAAACAAATTTATCAAACAAAACTTACCTCTTGTAAAATATGCTGACTTTGTATGAACATACTAGTATTTTTTAAATGTATTGTTAAAACTTCCTTAATAACATATTCCAGCATTTTCATGACAACTGGTCTCAGGCTAAAGTTCCTAAAGTTGCCCGAAGTTCCCTACTGTCTCTTTCCCGCCTTTCCTGAATAGAGGTTTTATGTTTGCCTTCTTCCAATCTACAGGACAATCTAGGGAATTTTAGAAAATCATAACAAGTGTATCCAGGTCTGGAGAAGATACCTCATTTTTAACATTGCTTAGAGAACTTCAGTTTTAAAGGGTTATAGAAAATTGATTTTTTCCTGCTTGCTGTAAGCACCTGGAGTGGCTTCTTTAAAAGAGACAATCAAAGATACAGTATGGAAAGAAAATCCTCTTGTTGAGTTCAGGGCAAATGGTATTGGTTTTGAAAGAACTCCAAGTCAGTGACATAACAAGTTGCTATTTCCTGAGCAAGTGGCATCTGCTAGACCTGAGAGAAAACCTTACAATCTAGAACAACAGACTCCAGAACATCTATGCTGCCTTCAAGAATAATTCATTGGGCAAGTGTTTCTTTTACCAGAAAGCCAGCTCTGCAGAGAAGTCTGTTTTTTTTTCAGTGATAATGGGAACTGCAGATGCTGGAGAATCCAAGATGACAAAGTGTGGAGCTGGATGAACACAGCAGGCCAAGCAGCATCTTAGGAGCACAAAAGCTGATGTTTCGGGCCTAGACCCTTCATCATTCTCCTTTTCAGAATAATGTGTGTGCGCGCGCGCATATGTATGGGAATATTTAGAAGGGTGACCATTTATGCTTCTTTCTCAAATGGCTGTATAGTTAATCAATTATTGTGCCTTTATTGAATAAGCTTTATTTTGATAATGAACCAATAACGGTGTTTTTAAGCAACCTCATTGATAGATCTTGTTGTTTCAAACCTGACATAGAAAATCTATTAAATAGGCCATCCTGATAACTGATGAAAGTGTTTTTATTTAATGTTGTGACCTATGGAATAATGGACTAAAGTGACAGTGCACTCTCCCATTTCAGTCATAAGACCATGTTTGCCATTGCTTTATTGCTGGTGGTAGTAATTACCTTAAGTGCCCCACTCTTGTTGGACACTTGATTACCACCTAATTTTGGTATGTCATTTGTGTTTTTTTTACGATGAAAATAATGAATTTGAGTCTCTGATGAAGGGTCTCGGCCCGAAACGTCAGCTTTTGTGCTCCTGAGATGCTGCTGGGCCTGCTGTGTTCATCCAGCCTCACATTTTATTATCTTTACTGTAGTTAATCTCATTTTATTTACATATAAAAAATCTTGTAGTTTGTTTTTATATTCCTCGTTAGTTTACTCCCCTGTTAATTTTTCCCTTTTTATTAACCTTTTGTTGGTCTTTTGTTAGTCTCCAAAACACATACAATTTTCAGGTTTAGTCCTTTCTTGTAACATTAGTAACCTCTTCTTTTAATCTAAGACTATCCTCAACTTTCCTAATAAATCACGGATTGATCTTCTTGCTGATTTTAGTGGAAGGAAATGCATTTTGTTGAACACATAAGAATTGTTTCTTTAAAATTTTCTGAATGTTTGTAATCAGCCCTCTGGGAATATGTCCAATCACAGCTGGCAAATTCCGGACTCAGAATAAACAAAGTGGGTATCACGCATAGGATAAGAATTAATAGAGAGATGGGACAATCAAGTGATTGACATAAAGACAAAGTGCTGGAGCAATTCAGCAGGCCAGACAATATTTGAGGTGAGAGAAACAACGTTCCCATTTCAAGTCAAGTTCGACTCTTCATGTCAATTGAAGTCATATCAGACTTAAGCAGTTAAATCTGTTTCTCTCTCTATAGATGCTTCAGTGTGGTGGGCCCAGAGTTGAGTTTGAGTCCAGTTCAAGACCCAGCAGCTTCAGTGGACTCATGGAGGCAATGATGTCGGTTGGAGGCAAGGTGGTGCCAAAGAATGGCAACACAGTTCCAGCGATGGCATCGCAGCTGAGCTCAGGTACCTGATAACAATGTGCAGGGACTCAAGTCACCTGAGTGTTCACAGACTGAAGAATGGACTTGGTGGCTTTGTTTTTCCTGGCAGCGAAGACTCATGGCGAAGCGATGTGGACGTTTCCTTTTCCTTTGGCTGGTTCTTTTATTTCTGCTTCCGTTTTTAATCCTGTCTTTTGAATACTGAGATAGCACTTGAGAATAGTGACTTTGTACACTATTCGCTGTACTAATGTATTCCTATACTTGAGTACACATGACAATAAAACCTAAATCGCTGCCAGATTGGTTGAGTTTCACCAGCACTGTTTTTATTTCAGATCTTTAGCATCTACAGCATGTTGTTTTTAAGTAAGAAATAAATACATTAGATTGGTGGTGGGTTGAACTTCCTTGCAATAATATTGTTGAGATGCAGATTAAAAAGCATTTCTCGCAACATGAATTTGATTATGATTGGAGTGATGTTGTTGGAATGGACCAATCAGAAATTGGAGGTCCACTACAAAAAAGTAACACTATTATACATCCAGGATTTTCTTTTAAATGTAGATTAAAATCGGCCATTAAGTTGCTTTCAACTCAATTCCACAACATTTAAAAGGCTGATCTCTATTACAGTTTTATAAGAGCAGCTATTAAAAAAAATGATATGAATAAAATAAACATAAATCCATGAACTCGGAACAGAAACACTTAACATAAAATGCTCTCAGATTGAAAAGTAGTTATCAAGCAGCTGAATGGCTGTCTTGCCAACATACAGTACTCACATCAGTCTTTGCAAACAATGAAAAGACTTTAGCAAGGAGATAGAATGTAAGAAATGCTGACTACAGTGCTTAAATAATACATTTAAGCAACCACATCCACCAGTACCCCACCTGACAGCAAGAGCTTAAATTGCCGTAAAACCTGCAAAAATGCCTTCAGCAAATACATGTAACAATACTGGTTCTTAAAATTCCGTGAGCAGCAGCATGCTGCTGTAGTCTACAACTGCAGTCAAAACCTGCATAATATATGCATCTCATTATACAAGTAACTTCTACTTAGACGATAATAGCCAGGAGTAAAAAGCAACCATCGACTCTTAGTGAATATGAACTACTGAAGAAAGAAGAAATGAGTTGTACATCTAACAAACCACAGCAATAACCATTACAGAGTCCCATTTACTCTTCCACTGAGTATAATTCCAAACCATAATCTTGCAGCCATTTTGTGCAATTCGTTTTTCTCACTGTGCAGAGTAACAGACCACTCCAATTATTATTAGCACAGTCTTAGAGATTGATTTCTGCTCTAACAATAATAGCCTCATTAAATGGACAAATTACTGAGCCTTGGATGCAAAACGTTTTCTCGTTGCTGAAAGGCCATTTGTCAAGACATTTAAGCTTTTTTGAGCATTACTGAGTAGCAATTTCCTGGTGTGGTGACTTGCCACAGGAGTTTTTGGAGCCAGTTATTGCAGGAATGAGCAGCCAAGTCTTGAATGACGCAACACTGCGTCTTCATTAATATGATTAATCATGCTTATAACCTAATTGAGCATTATCATTGTCTTAAAACAAAAACAATAGGTCTCTCAGAAACTTCTCCAAATGTGTCTCATTCAATAAATCACTGTGAAGTGTACTAATGTTATGTTGGCAAGCGAAGTAGCTATTTTGCACACACAAAGATCCCACAAGAAACCATGAAATGAACAATAAGCTGACTAGTTTCTGCAACATTTAGTTGGCATCAGAGTTTGTCTCAATTACTTATAGCTTTGTGGAACTTTTATTTTCCAGAACAGTTAGCTTATTGACTCATCTGAAGGATAACTGGAGCAGGTTAATAAGAGAAGCTTAAACCCCTGAACATTTCATTTTTTTGCACTTGCTTCTTCAGTGTGATGAATGTAGCTCTTTCTTAGTTCTTCATTAGTGTGTCAACCAATTTCAGTTGTAACTCAAAGTCAGAACAGCCCTTTCCCATGGATAAAGCACGCTAGCTTCTTGGCAAAGGTCCAATTCCAAGAAATAGTCTTGCAGCCAGAATTTAGCATGCTTTAAATAAAAAGTCAGCAATATTAAGTCATATAAACATATTTAACATCTGAATTTGGCATTATTTTAATGGAATCTTCATTTGGTTTTCTTACAGTTGATGCTATGCCATCTTCAACAAACTCTAAAGGAATCTACATCAATGTTAGACATCTGGTATACTTTGATTTTTTTTCAACAGCACAGCTCAATTGAAACATTCAAAATGTTTAATTTTACTGGGTTTCTAAATGTCTTCTTTCTAACATCTGCCAAAATACTTGCAATAGGCAGGACCACAAAAATACATGAACTGATTTATCCAAAGGTTTATGTGCAGATGGGAGTTAAAAGGTAGTATAATTTACATAACAGTTTTTTTTTGGGTGGTAATTAAGTCTGTAAGACTCCTTTCATCATCATCCAGCCCTCAATTATTTTATCCTTTCTCATTTACGAAGTTTCACACCACCAGTCAGAATGACTCAATTTTGGGCATCTATAGAATGCCATGTAAATCCGCAGCTGAAAATTACGCAAAAGCTGGCTAAGGAATTGCAGTTTAACTGATCTTCTCATCTTCCTATTTGGCTTAGCAGCAGGTTAAAACTTCTGGCTCCCCAAGGAGATTTTGCTCAGCATCAACTGAATGCTTGAAATAAATTTGGAATTCAAATACACCTCAGGTTTATTCCTGGATCTACTATCCGATATGCAGTGACACCATACTATCAAAAGTCCTTTGCTGAAGTTATGTAATCCTCACAGAGACGTTCCAATCGAACACAATGAAACATGATAGCAATGAATTCCAAACATCATGGTCTAGCCACAATTTTGTAATACTTGTACTCAGACTGAAAGATCTCAGGATTATGACCCTAGAAATTCCAGGTCATAATCGGCAGTGCTTGACAGGTAAGAAATAAAAATGGAAATTGCACAATAACAATGGTCTGCTAAAGGCAACCTTAGCTCAATTTGTAAATTAGACACAAAACCGTATTTGCTGAATATGTTAATGACAGCAGACTGATACTGTACATTCTTTATAATTTATATTGACAGTTGTCCAATTTGGTCTCTTCAATTACTTCTATTATATGTAATTAGAATGTCAAAAGAACAATAGACTTAAATGACTGGATCAAACTGTTATTAACTGTAATCAAAAGTTCCCACATCCCTGCAGCTTTCCTATAATTGGATTTTTGACTCAAAGGGTCAGGGTCAATTTTTAACATATCTATTCAAGTTCACAACTAAATTCTGTGCTAGTCCAAACCTTGGTGCATATTATTTTGTTAAATTTCTTGCTTCCTTATGTCTCATTGAGACTAAGTGCAGAATGTGGTTTAAATGATAACAGTGCCTGAAAGATTATAGATTCACTGTTTAAGTGAACTAAGTTAACAAACAGTAGCACTCTATTGCGAATATGACACAATGTATCATATATTTGCCAGACTTTTGAAATTGTTTCCTTGAGAAGAAAATATAAAATTGCAATTAAAATGTCCAGTAGATCTGAAAGCAATACCTTTGTGCCATAAGAAATATTGCGTCACAACAGCTCAGAGGGCGTGGGTGCTCTGAACAAGGGTATCACTGCTTTGGGGTGTCTCGAGCATGTTTCCATTTACCAGGTAGGAACATAGGAGCAGGAGATCATTCAGCATCTCCAGCCACTCAATTTAATAATGAGTGATCTGTGATTTAACCCCACATACCTGCACTGATTTAGTAACTATTAACACCACCATTTTAAAATGTCAGTTTTGGAAATGTTCAATTTGCACATTCCTCTCAGCAGCTTTTTGGATACAGACTCCCAGCTATCTGTTACCTTGTGTGAAAAAGGCTTCCTAGCATCACTCTGGATGGCCTAGATCAAACTTAAGGATTGCACCTCATTAATCCGGACTTCCTCCAGCAGGAGACATAGTTTTTCCCCATCAACTTGTTTAAGAATATTTAACAAGAATGAGACCAGATCATCTTTAATCATCTACAATGATCTACAATCATCTTCAATGGAAAGCGAGTCTGGTCTCTGTAACCTCTTCCCATAATTTATCCCATCAAGGTAAGACTATTCCAACTACTGTACTGGCAAGCAATTCAGTAACACAGTTGCATCATTGTCAATCTCTGTACCAAGTTATGTGACCTGAACACGTCCAATTTACGAGGCAACAATATAGTGAGTTACAAGTTTACTGACAAAAATCAAACATGGGTTTGAATGCATGGTCTTTCGGAATATAAAGGCAAACATCAAGGTAGGTAATGAAGCCACAAAATTAACTATTGAGCCTCAGAAAAACTCCAAAATTGAGCTGAAATAGTAAATATGAAAGACTATTAGATCATTTAGCAAGGATCACATTTAATAGTTGACAAGTAATTAGAGTTCAGAAGCAGTAAAGAAAGTTGGGGAAAGACAGGGTTATAACAATCGGTCACGAAGCCATCACATCACAGGAGAAAGCCAATAGGCTTACAAACCTAAAAATATAAGCAGCAACAGAAGGACTAGGCAATTCAATCCCTTGAGCTTGCACTGCCATTCACTACGATCATGGCTAACCTCATCTCAGCCTCAACTCCACTTTCCCGTCTGTTCTCCATAGCCTTTCAATCCTCTCCTAATTAAAAATCTGCCCATTTCCTTAAATTCACTCAAAGTCCCAGCATTCACCACACTCCGGTGTAGTGAGTTCCACAGATTCATGACTCTATGACAGATGAAATTTCTCACTTCTTTTTTAAATCTGATACCTCTTATCCTAAAACGGCGGCCTCTTGTTTTAGATTGCACTGTCAGAGGAAATATCCACTTTATGTCCACTTCGTCAATCCCCTTTAGCATCTTATATTCCTCAATTAGATCTCCTTTCACTCTTCTATACTCTAGACAGTATAGGCCTAAGGCAATCAATCTGTCTTCACAAGACAAAATAACAAAGTGTGGAGCTGGATGAACAGAGCAGGCCAAGCAGCATCTCAGGAGCACAAAAGCTGACGTTTCGGGCCTAGACCCTTCATCCGGCTTCGCACTTTGTTATCTTCGATTCTCCAGCATCTGCAGTTCCCATTATCTCTGTTCACAAGACAAAACTTCATTTCCGGAATCAATCTAGCAAATGGGAAAACAAACAAGGGCAGGACTTACGCGGTTAATGGGAGGGTCTTGGGTAGTGCTGTTGAACAGACAGACTTAGGGATTCAGGTACATTGTTCTTTTAAAGTTGCGTTACAGGTAGGCAGGGTGGTTAAGAAAGCATTTAGCATGCTTGCCTTCATGGCTCAGATCACTGAATGTAGGAGTTGAGATGTCATGTTGAGGTGTTAGTGAGGCCACTTTTGGAGTACTGTATACAGTTCTGGTCACCCTGCTACAGGAAGAACATTGTTAAATTGGAAAGATTTGCAAGCATGTTGCAAGGGTTGGCAGGTTTGATTTATAAGGAGGGGCTGGGACATTTTTCACTGGAGTGGAGAAGGTTGAGGGGTGACCTTACAGACGATTATAAAATTATGAGGGGCATAGATAAGGTGAATAGCAAAGGTCTTTTCCCTAGTGCAGGGGAGTTCAAAACTAGGGGGCATATTTTTAATGTGAGAGGAGAAACATTTAAAAGGGACCTGAAGAGCAACATTTTCACACAGAGGGTAGTTCGTGGGTAGAATGAGCCGAGAGTCTGAACTGCAAACCTTTAAAGAGTCAACAGTTCCTCCAGCCTCTCAAGTGGGGCACTAGCTTGTGGATGACAGATACCCTGAAGATTCCTGAGCTTATTGTCGCTTGCTGCTTTTTTGGATGTCATGCCATTTACTCCTCTTGAGCAACAACTCTCTGTGGGATGACCACTTTCTACGATGCATGATTCGGGAAACTTTCATCTTCCCTGACCCGCGATAATGATTCCAGATAATTCAAGATCAGCAATTCAGAGGTGGATATCCTCATCAAATCATCAGTTGTTACACATCACCAAAACTCCTGAAACTCCTACGTCTATTATTTTTGGGCCTGAGCAGTCCCCAGTCTACCTCAGGTTACGTGGAAGGGGAAGGTGTCTCTAAGATTTGAAGAGGTGAAGCTAGCTGTCTCAAACACGTGAGTGGTTTTCTCCACAAATAGGACGCTACCATTAAGCCAAAAGGATAAATGTTGCCAAAGTTTAAATGTCAGTGTGGTATGTTACAGCAACTGGCAGATTGTATCAAACAACATGCCCTATTGACTACATGCAGCTGGCAGCATGCCACTCCTACTCAAAAAGCCTATGCTTGCAAGCCTCAGAAAATATATCCAACATTGGATGTGCTTCTGCTATTGGAAATGATTTCTTAAATCAATCAGATTTAAATAAACTCGTGAGAATCGCACCAAAAACCAGTTAAATAGCATGCCTGCAATGTGACGTATTTGCACGTGCCAATAATGCACAACCAATCAGCACCCACTTCACATTCTGTATAAAACGGAGTTCCTTTCCTCACCATCCATCCACCTCCCCGCCTCCCCACCAAGTCTTTCTTGCATCCTACTTTTGTTGAGTGCAGGGTGAGAAGCTGCAACTTCTAGTTACCTTACAGCAATGTTTAAATCCAGAGCCTGAGCACAAGCAGTCGTAGAAACCTTGTCTACACATGGCTGATCAAAATAGGGGGTGCTAAAATAATATAACAACGCTCTGTGTAAATATAAATCACAACCATAGTACCTACATACAGGTGTTTTCCTCTACATAAATCACCCAGCTGAATTTCACGTTGCAACTCGATCCTCATATCATCTAACATTCATTTTCAAGCAATATTTCAATTTTAAAAAATATTGACTGTTTCTATATTTTGGCAGAGTTCTACAATCAAACCATCTGCTGTGTAAAAATACTGTTTTAATATTGCCTTGAATGTCTCTAACATTTCACAATGAAGATAATTGTGGTAATCTTCAACTTATTTTCTTTCTTGTTGTCATTGTGTGAAACGTATGCAACAAAATGCTGATACTTCCATCAGACCCTATACCCCTTAACCTTCTCAATTCTAGCAAAACCAAGTTCTCCTGCCTCTTTATCTTTTAACTCTTCATGTCAACTAGCATCTTACGGAATCCTTTTGCTTTATTATTATAGCTTTCTAACAATGGTGTACCCATACTTAAAACTGAGCATGATGTTTAATTGAAAATGCCAAGCAATGAATGACAGAACTCAAGTAAATTTTGCACATTTTTCTAAACTTTTACATACAGAGGTTGGCATTACATTCACCTGAAGGCCCAAAAACCAGTTTGTGTCGATTTGTATCAGCACAAGCAAATTCCCAGTCAGCACAAACACAGAATTAAAACACCAGGAGGAATCATCTAGCTCAGTTGGCTGGATAGCTGGTTTTCAATGCAGAACGATGCCAATGATGTAATTCAACTCCTGCATAGGCTGAGGTTAGCAGGAAACACTCTCGTTCTCAACCTCTGCCTTTGTCTGAGGTGTGGTGGCCCAGAGGTTAAACCACCATCGGACATCTCTCTTTATTTAATGAGAGTCCAGCTCCATAAGACTGTATCCGTGTTAAGACTATGGAAACATTACCTTTATCTTTTAGCATACAAGTGACAGGAATTAGGAAATTAATTAGGAAAGTGAGATTTTAAATGTGCATCCAAAATTTTAAAACCAATTAAACCAAAGATTTCTGTATCTTTTATTTATAAGGTATTAAACTAGGAAACATACCATATCTAGGACCCCTAACAATTTTTTTGTATATGACTTTTTATTGCAGAACAATCAGTTAACAGATAACTTGCATCCATTTAATTTTAGAACCTTTCTGTTAATCCATCATTTGTGTCGTCAGCAAATTCTATCACAACCTTTCATTGCTCGCATTTTTTGTAGAATGTACATCATCTCACAAAGAGTAATAATCTAAAAAAAACACATTCCATGGGTTCACTATGTTGAGTATGCTGATTGTACAGAATTTCATTTAAAATAATTGCCAAGTAAACAGTCTCTTGTCCGAGTGCTCTAAAAGAGCCAATGATTCGGCAGCCAAAGTATTTCTAAAACACAACTAGAGATTGTTGGAAAAGCTCAGCAGGTCTGGCAGCATCTGTGAAGCGAAATCAGAGATAATGTTTCGCAAGGAAGTCCTAAGGAAGGGTAACCGGACCCAAAACGTTAACTCTGATTGCTCTTCACAGGTGCTGCCAGACCTGCTGAGCTTTGCCAGCAATCTCTATTTGCGTTTCTGATTTATAGGATCAGCAATTCGTTTGGTTTTTATAAGTATTACTAAAAATCATTTTTATAATCTCAGCTTTCCAAGTTAAAAGATACTATTTCCCATTTTCCCCAGATATATCATAAAACTAGTTGCAGTAGAATATCAAATAGAAGGATTAGCATGTGAAGCATCACTTAAAATTACTATCATCATATCCTTTGAGTTGGTTAAGATTGGGAACTTAAGAACGTGCTTATCCAGATTTAAATTTCTTAACGTTTTATTTGCTCTTAAAGCATTCTCTACTCCAGGGTGTGCCATGGGAATACTTAACCCCATCACATCGAAAGTACAAAACCTACTCTATTCTGTGGGCACAAGCAGCTCAAATGATCATTTAAGTTTCACAATTTCTTTAATAAAACAGTGATAATAGTGTGCGTTCTGGAGATCTGAAATCAAAATAGAAACAGATCGTCCAGCACTTCCTACTTTTATTTTACAATTGTTTTGCCTCTTCTTCAGATATCTTCATTTTTCTGTGATTGCCTCTGATGATTAACGAAGACATGTAATACTCTCTAAACAGGACTGTTGATTTAAATACAGAATTCAAGATTGCTTTCTGGAGAATCCATTCTGACATTCCTATCACTCATTTGTTCTTTAGAAGCCACAGCAACCAGCTTTGCCTTCGCCTAATAAATAAAAATATATCCACATCAAACCTGACTGACCTTTAATTAGAACCTCAGAATAAACTTCAAACTTTCTTCAGCTATCAAACTTGCTTTTTTGTTTTGCCTTAGATTGCTCTTAAAGTTATTGACAGCCAACAATATTTCAGAGACACGAGTACTTCTGGATCTAGACCTGTTGCAAAACTGTTCTGTGACCTTCACTTTATTGGTTAATCCACTCAAATTGGAGTCTCTACATTTACTTTATATCTACCTGGCCCACTTTAGTGACTCTTGAACCAATGGAGGCTCATTCTTATTTCAACGTGGTTGTTGCCTTATACAAGGTTCCCTTGCAAAGATGCTATTAGTACTTGTACTTATCCTTCAATTTTCATCCTATTCTATCAGTCTAGTGATCTCACTTTTAGCTCATAATCCTGAACATTCAAACAATATTTAAACTTGCTTGCTGCCCTTCCTGAAATGACCCACTAAAGTTACATCCCACCGCTCATTACATCCCTCTGGAATATATCACTTAAATATGCACTGTTGGCAGCAACTGGCATGTGGATGCGATAGTAGTGTCACAAAAATTCACAGTACCATTACCCTGCCCTTGATCGACTGTATTGCATTTCTCAGGACTTATAGTAGAAAAATATAGAAGCACTTTACATACAAGGTATTTTGCCTACACTTATCAGCTGCTCAGAGTCTGAGAATCTGTAACTAATTCGCTTTAATTGTGAGGAGTGAATTGTAACAATTGGTCATGTTTGCCCTGAGCTGTCTTCACATCTTATTACTAAGCCTTGGAATCTTTAGGATGTTGTCTTTTAGACTATATTAAATCTATTGTTTTGAGCTCTATCTCAGGTATTCCTGATTCAATGCCTCTGATTTCAAAAGTTTCTCTGAGAACTCACTCTTAAGGAAAGCCTATCTCTCTGCAAGTAAGGCATTCAAATTAACAGAAAATAAGGAACAAACAGTTGCACCTTTTTAAACTGTAAGATGGCAATTTTCAATTTAAAGTCTTCAATTTTTACAGCATGGAATGAGACCCTTTGACCATTGTGTCTGCACTGGTCATCAAGCACCGATCTGTTCTAATCCCATTTTCCAGTACTTGGCTATGGCACCTTAAGTATTCATCTCATAGAAAATCACTAATGAAATAACAAAGAGGGTCAACTGCAAGCAATCTATAAAATGCCAATTTAATACTAACTGTCAAGAAACACCAGCAGGGCATATTACTCCAATGGAATATATCTTGTCACACAAAAGGAAAAACAATTGTTCCTTCTGCTGCTTAACTTTCCTTCCTTAACCCATTTGCTGTTTGTTGTATCCTGCCACCACTGGCACCCCAGCATTTGGACTGCTGATCTGGGGAATGTGCAATCGTAACAGGCGCTTCTAACTCGCTATCATTTTCACAAGATAAAGAAGTACAAATACAGCATTCACGCTTCCCTGCGAGCCAGCTAAGGTAAATGGCCCTGAGACAGGCAGTCAGCACTGTCAAAAGGTGAACATTCAATGGTTTTCAATGTTCCTGACATCACTGGTGGGGGAAGCTATTGGAGAAGATACTGACAGACAGGATTTAATCACATTTGGAAGTGAAAAAACTTGTTAGTAATTTGCAGCATGGGCTTGTGCATGGAAGGTCACGTCTCACCAACTTGCTTGAGTTTACTGAGGAGGTGACAAGAATGATCGATAAGGGAAAGGCAGTGGATGTTGTCTAGACAGACTTCAGTATGATATTTAATGAGGTACCTCATGGCAGGCTGGTACAAAAAGTTGAGTCTCATGAGATCTGGGGTGTGCTGGCTAGATGGATGCAGAACTGACTTGTTCAAAGAAAACAGAGTGGCGGTGGAAGGGTGTTTTTCAGAATAGAGATCAGTAACTAGTGGTCTTCCACAGGGATCAGTGCTGGGACCTTTGTTTGGCCACATTTCAAATACTGCATGCAATTCTGGTCGCCACACTATTAGAAGGACATGGATGCTTTGAAGAGGGTGCACAGAAGCTTTGTCGCCTGGTCCAGATGACGTGAGTTATGAAGACAGATTGAATAAACTCAAGATTATTTTTACTGGAAGGACGGAAACTGAGGGGTGACCTGATAGAAGTCTATAAAATTATGACAGGCATATATAGGGTGGATTGTCAGAGGCTTTTTCCAAGGATGGAAAGGTCAACTACCCGAGGGCACAGATTCAAGCTGAGAGAGGGAAGTTTAGGGGAGAAGTGTAGGGAAAATATTTCACATTGAGGGTGGTGGGTGCCTAGAATACATTGCCAGTGAGGGCTGCAGAAGCAGGCACATTTGCAATGTTTAAGGCGTATCTTGGTAGACATATGAATGGGAGACAAACAGCTAGAAACAGCAATATGGGCAAAAAATAGTGTGTCCAAATAAGGATAAGGATTCAGTGCAAGCTTGGTGAGCTGTAAGTTCCTGTGCTGTATTATATTGTGTTGGACTTGTATCCTTGGAAAACTGGATGGTAAATGTTAGATCCCATATTCAGCAGTCATGAGTTGAGGGGATGGAATGTTTACAAGCCAGTGCTTTTGCCTACTATGGCAAAGCCTCTGAGACATGCCATACATTGGCAAAGTTCCTCGACAGAGGTCAGGGAAGTGCTAAGCAAGTGTAAAAGGTCCTGGAGCAGAAATTACAACCACAAACCCACCGTAGCACACGTTAACTGGGGGAGGGGTAAAGGTGTTAAAAGAATGAGGACCCTCAGCCAAACCATGGTCTGTTTATTCAAATCACTCAGTCGTCAATCACACTTGCAAGAGAAGAAAATTAAAGGTTAAACACAGCTATCTTCCACTACAATGATGTAGTAGAGTTTCATTCCAGTGCGAGATGAATTACATTGAGTCTTGCCTGGCATTTTCCCAAAAGAGTTGCTATGTCACAACTGTGCTTTGAAACTGATTCTGTTCTTAAATGTACTAGCACCTTGTTTTTCTCTTTCTAGCGACATGCTGGGAGCACCACATGCCACTTCACTGGCAAAAGTCCACACTCAACGCCCATATTTATGAGTCATTGTTTTTCAGTTACGGTGCTGTTTCTCCAAAGGTTGAGCTGGAGGGAAAGTACTGCTGGCATGTCATCTAGGTGAGGGAATATATAAGGAGGATGGGAATTGCTGGAGGTCAACTCAGGTAAACAAAAGAGAGGAAAGATATAATAGTTTAACACACCCAAATTAATAGAGAAGCATTAGATTAATTAAAAGTACATAGAAAATTTTAGAGTGGACTGATTGCTAGCAAAATGGGCTGTTAAATGTTTAAATATTTCGCGAAATATTGGCAAAGACAAACAAAATAACTAAAGGTACAGCTTCCCTCTTTCCTTAAACAACATCAAATAGGGAACTGATTATAATTTCTTCAGTACTGATTCTTACACCTAACCTGTCGTGCATCTCTTTTGATCACGCTATGATTGGCTGTAATGCTATCAGCCATCTAAGCATTAAAGTCTGAAATTTCATGCTACAAAAATCCTCCACTTTTATCCCCTTCTTTAAGACAGTCATTAAAAGCTGCCTCTTTGATCAAATTTTGGTCACCTGTTCTGTTAATCTCTTTGTATTTTGTATCGAATATTGTTTGATGACAACGATAGAAACATAAAATACTGGAAATACTCAGCAGGTCAAACAGCAGTGAAGAGAAACAGTATTAGTGTTTCAGGCTGATAATCATTTATCAGAACTGCAGTATTTTACTTTTATTTGACAGCATCCCAGTGAAGTGCCTTGGGATGTTTTGCAATATTAAAGGCAGCTGGGTAATTTAATCAGCTCCAATGCTCCAGAGTTTCATTGTGATTAGGGAGGGGGTGTGAAATCAGACAGAAATCCAATTCCTGATTATTGTCCAATGAATCTATTTGGAAACGGCAGATACTGAACGAGAAAGAGATCGAGTCAGGCTGTAATTCTACACATGGCTCAATTACCTAGTGTTATTTACCCTTTTTGTGTGAATATCTGTCATAGATATTGAGGACAGTTTGATCCCCGAAAGCTTATCCAACCTAAAGTCAAGGGAGAAAGCTGGATGTAAAATCTGGTATTTATGATGGTAGACTATTTTATTCTGGGTCAGTTCTCAAATAGTTTCTTTATACCTATATTGTTCAACATTTAGATTGTAATTGAGGGAGGAAGAAATGAAAATTGAAAATAACTGCCTCCTGCTCCAGCAATCCCATATGCAGATCCTCTAGGTTTAATACATTCAGCTCTGCCTGGCAATTCTCCAAGCACAGTTTAAACTGGCAGTCATCTATCTTACAAAGAGTCTACAAACACCTGGACTGTTATTAACTGAGACGATTTTCCACATTTGTAACTGGCAAAATTAAGATAAACTACTTTATTATATTTGCAACATTGGATTTGTAACCTGCAGGTAACAAGTTCTTCAGTCATTTTTCTTCAATGGTTGCAAGAGTCTGTCCATTATAGATTTACAGATCTACACAACATGTACCAACATAATTATGAATTCTGGTTATTGGAATTTCATTGGCATTAATGCAAGAAACAGTGTTGGAGGATTCAGAGATTTTACTCTACTTTCTACTTGGACATGATAACCCCATTAACGTAGATTTCACTAATCACATAGCAACTTTTCATCCTAAACACAGCAGGATACAGAGTTGAACTCTACACGTGAAGCATCGCTATTCCTGCTCAAATTAAAAACAGTGAGAGGTGAAAAGTGACAATGAAGATAACGGTCATCTCTGATGGAGAAACTACATACAGGACCCGAGAAGTCTCTTCTCAGAACATTGTAGAGGTGGTTCACCTCCACCCTGCCTGCCTCCTTCAATTCTGCAGAATTTCAAGTGAAGGAGATGAACCTGCCTGTGGCAGGACACATTCAGTATTTCTGGGCCTTCTAGCCACAAGTGTCCCTAGGGTCACACAACCAAAACTCCAAGACAAAGTGGTTCTACCATGGGACAGGCTCCCTCCAACCTAGTGCCGAAATTCCGAATCGCACCTGTTTGTGGTGGAGGGAAAGGAAGAAGACAACATGAGGGCACGTAGATGGCACGGATGAAACTTCATTGTAACTACATTATCATATTTGCAAATATATGTTCACTTTTTATCATCAGTTGTGCGAATGAGTGTAAATTTAGCTGCAACTACAAGAATGAAGGTACTGAAGTGCTTCATGATCCTTAGCACTACATTTTTTTTATATGTTCACAGGATGAGGGTGTCCCTGGCTAGGCCAGCAATTATTGCTCAGCCTTAATTGTCCAGAAGACAGTTAAGAGCCAACCACCTTTCTGTGGATCTGGACTCACACATAGGCTAGACCAGGTATGGATGGCACATTTTCTTCCCTGAATGGCGTTACAACAATCAACAATTGTTACATAGTCACCAGTCAGCTCTTCATTCCAGGTTTTACGGAATTGAAATGTCATCATCTGCCATGGTGAGATTTGAACCCATTTCAAGAGTAACACCTGTGGTCTGAATCACTAGTTAAGTGACAGTACCATTATGCCAACACCTCCCCTTGGCGGTCTAATGTGCACCATACTATTGGACTTTTGTAACTAAGGCAAACTTTTCCAGGCCGCAATGTAGTGCATGTGCAATACAACGTGTAAAAAGATGGATTCATAATGTTACACGGATGCTGTCAAATGCCTGGGGCCAGGATGTCTACACCACACAGTAGGTCAATGCATAAGGTTCAGTTATTGTGGTTTGTCATCAGCAATCTCTTTCACCTGTGCTGACTGCACCTCCCCCTGCCCCTACAAAAGCTACAGTACTGCTTAAGTGCAAGGACCCCGCATTCCACGTTGCCCCTTTCTCTCTAACGTTCTATTGTCTCAGCCCCTCAGTCACTGCCCACAGAGTATGTCTTGAGCTATCCAAGATGGAGACTTAGAGAAGACAGAGGCAAGCTGACATCACCAGGGACCTGCTCTGACTTTCATTCGGGAATTGTCATGGTCCATTTTCTCTCCGGAGTTGGGGAGAATGACATGCTAATACATGCTGCTCACCAGCAAGAGTCTCGTTTCATCAACTTGCATGGAGATTCTGAATTTTTTACCTTGATGTCAAGAATCTCATTTCTGCCTATCTCACCCTATTTTCCCAACTGATTTGCCAATTGCCACTCAGTTTTAGGACTAGGAAGATTCTACCCACTGTCTCTATGCCTACGATAAACATCTCCATCACTTTCTTGACTTTGTTTCTGGTCCTCCTGATTTGTGTAAGTTTTCAGTTGTATCTTGTGAATATTCTTTTTGCCCTCACAACCATCTGTACATCATCTCGGAAAAATGAAGACCAGAGCTGAGCACAGTACACAAGGTGTAATGGAGCTGAGATTTAACGCAACAATCCTGCTTCTCAAATCTATCCTTTTCGAAATGAAACTCTGCCTACTTACATTTATTATGGCTTTGGAGCTGTGTTTCAACTTTTAGTAACTTATGAGTCTGTCTCTCCAGGCCTCTTTGCTTATACACCCCATTTTCAGTTTCCAAAGTTATGATACATAAGGATGAAGGTAGACAGCGGAGGAGTAAAGTTTACAGCATGTTTTGAAGAAAAAACACATAAAGCAATCAGTGTATTGTCTAAGTTGTGGGATTCTGAAAAAAAAGGCTGATTTCAAAAAGTGGCAATTTGGAAAACCATTATCAGTGGAATTACAATACTAATAATTTGACTGATACGAAATTTTGCCTGGGAAGTCAGTACTGCATAATTTACTGACTGCAAGACTGAAAGTGACTATTAATTTTCATCATTAAGGCAGTACGTCAGGAACGGAACTCGCTGTTGTTGTAAATGTGCATCACCCCAATGATGGAAAGCAGGCAGAGAAGGGTCAAACTTTTGTGTCACTTCTCATGAGTCAGCTAGTAAAGGACAATGACTCTGTTGGTTCTGAATTCCACAACAGTGAGCATATCAACAGACTATTAACGGTACATAGTAACACAATCGATCTTGTGTTAGGTCGGCATACCATTAAAATCCACAGAACAGAAAAATAGCAAATTCTTTCATTTTACAAACAGATCAACTAGTAACCCTATAAAAGTTTATAAGCAGGCTTGTTTAGGATTTTATATTTAATAATTTGCATTCATACACAGTGCCTATTCAATTGAAATCTTCCTCTTAAAAAGCAACATTGCAGAAGATAAATGAACACTAAACAGTCGCAGAGCAACTCTTCAGTACGACAGCCATTTAATGTGCCAAATATTCAGTGCTTTGATAAGTTATGCTTGTCGGCTAGCTAGACCCTCAAGCTTTAGAATTCTCTCCGTAAGCTTCCCTGCCTCAGTCTCTCCTTTAGAGGGCCAATGCTTTATGACTGGCATTTTGGTCATCTGCCCTCATCCCCTTATGTAGATCCATAGTAAATTGAATTGATTATGTTGCTGTGAAGCACCTTGGAATGCTTTACTGTGTTAAAGACAATTATATGATTGTAAGTTGTTCTCATTTGACCTTCTACCAACTCCACTGAGATAAGCATCTCCTGAAACATTAACCCAGCAGGTTCACTCATTATATCAGTGGGAAATGTGAGTGAACATATACGTATGGTGACTTTGGATTGATAAGAAAACCCAGCTTCATTTTTTCTGATACAGGAATCAGCAGTCTAATTTTAAGCAGATTTGAATGTTTGGAATAATTGATTCTCAAAAATATAGCAACAGAAATAAAGATGACTTTCAATTTACGGAATTTTTATACTTTATTCCTTCACTTAAATAACATTGAAGCTGCTGGTTTGTAAAATAGAAGCCACAGCAACTTTACCAAGAATTTAGTGTATGCGATGTCTTATTTACACCAGTGATTAATTTCAAAAACACTTCTTTGTCTGCACAGTGCTAAGAAAGGCAAATTATTTCTTCTTTCAACTGTTACTTCAGCCTTCAAGTAGCTACAGCCAAGGCAAATCCACATTTCTGTCTCAAACATTACTGTGAGCAAACATGGTGACGAAGCTATGTCTGTTCACTTTGATCAATTGCTTGGTAGTACATAATGAGAGTATCATTGAATTGTGGTATTCCTACAGTGTAGAAACAGGCCATTTGGCCCAACAAGTCCACACAAACCCTCCAAAAAGCATCCCACCCAGACCCATCCCCCTACCCTTGCCCTGTAACCTTGCACGTCCTACAGCTAATGTTCCTAACCTATAGATCCCTGAACACTATGGACATTATGGGAGAGCCAATCCACTTAGCTTGCACATCTTTTGACGGTGGGAGGAAACTGGGTGGAAACCCATGCAGACTCAGGGAGAACGTGCAAACTCCACACAGTTGCCCGAGACTGGAATTGAACCCGGGTCTCTGGTGCAGTGTCACCCATTCGTATTGTTGATATAAAACAGCCGTACCTGTTGCCGAATACTTCTGAACGTGCTACGGATTATATGATCTGGAGGTGCTGGTGTTGGACTGGGATGGACAAAGTCAGAAGTCACAAACTCCAGGTGATAGTCCAACTGTCTTATTTGGAATCAAACAAGCTTTTGGAGCACAGCCCCTTTGTCAGGTGCAGAGAGAGAGCAGAGCACACAGACACAGAGTTTCTAGGCAGAGAGATCAAAAGATCATTCGACTGGAGTGTCAGATGATATGTCTCTGCAGGCGACCAAGAGTTTTTGACGGTGTGTGAAGTGTTTGTAAAGTCAATGTCAGTGCTGTGTCATCACAGCAATCAAGCATGGCCATAAGAAAATACAAACTGAATTGCAGATGTGAGACTTTGTTCAGAATCTGTCTCAAAGTATTAACATGGAATCAGGCTGGTTTAATTCCGAAAGAATGGAATTTATAAAATGCCACACTGACTGAGACTACTAATTGTGTGTCCTTTGAACAAGATAGAATGTACTTGCAAATAGGCAAACTGTGTGTGTGTGTGTGTGTGTGTGTGTGTGTGTGTGTGTGTGTATGTGTGTATGTGTGTGTGTGTGTGTGTGTGTGTGTGTGTGTGTGTGTATTTGTTTGTGAGAAGCAGTGTGAGAGACTGTGTGTGTGCTTGAGGGAGTGTGAGAGTATGTGTGTGAGAGAGAGAGGGTGTGCGTGTGTGCGCAAGAGAGAAAGTGAGAGAGGATAGTGTGTGTGTGTGCGTGTGAGAGAGAGGGAGAAATAAGTAATTCAAAACTGTTCAGTCAGTCAGTGTGGATAAATTCCAGTGTTTGGAATAAAACCAGCCTGATTCCAGATTAAATCTCTGAGGAAGATTCTGAACAAAACCTCACTAACAAAATACTGAAAGAACTACGGATGCTGTAAATCTGGAACAAAAACAGGAGTCACTGGAAAATCCCAGCAGGTCTGCCAGCATCTGTGAAGAAAATATCAGGGTTAACGTAGAAGTGTAGGTACATCTATAGTACTGTATGAGAAGGTATTTCAAGATTTTAACACAGTGACAGCGAATAAAATGATGATGACACATTTCCACGTCAGGATGATCTGTGTCTTGGAGGTGAATTTAAATGGTGGTGGTGTTCCCACGAGCCAGCTGTCACTACTTTTCTAGATGGCAGATCCCGGAGTTTCTTGCTGTCAAAGGAGCATCAGTCAGTTGTGCAGTGAATCGTGCAAATGGCAAACACCACTGCCATTGTGCCCAAATGATAGAGTGACTTATTGATTAAAACAATGGATGAGAGGTTAATATTGAACTTTTTTTTATTTTTGGAACTGGACTCAGGCAAATTATGAGTATTCCATCACATTTTATGTGTGTGTGTTTTATAGATGGTGAGCTGTCTTTGACAAGGTGAATTACTTGCAACAGTATCCCAATCTCAACCTACCCGTGAAGCAGATTACTTATGTGCCTGATCGCATTCTTTCTCCCAAACTGTTGAATCCCTTCCTGAAGAGCATCTAAGAAAAATTAACCTGATCCTTACAATAAACTACAAATTGATGCACAATTGATACATTAAAGAATGGAATAATGTGAGCAATGCACCTGCAGGTTTTTGGTTTGGTTTGGTTTGATTTGATTTACTATTGTCACATGTACCTAGGTACAGTGAAAAATTATGTTTAACATGCAGTATGGGCAGATCATACCACAAAGTTCCTAGGGATAACAGAACAGAGTGAGGAATACAAAGTTACAGATGCAGATAAGGTGCACAAAGAGTGAGATCAACATTAAATTTAAAATTTGAGACGTCCATTTAAGAGTCTAATAGCAGCAGGGAAAAGGGTGTTATTGAAACTACTGGTCCATGTCTTTAAGCTTTTGTTATCTTCTGCCAGACGGAAGTGCTTAAGAAAGATTATAACCGGGGTGGGAGGGGTCTTTGAATATGTTGGCTGCCTTTCCAAGGCAGAGAGAAGTGTAGATGGAATCAACGGATGGAAGGTAAGCTTGCGAAAGTACAAATGTTTCAACACAAAGATCAGTTCTGAAATGTTCTGGAGGAATCCCAATACATCATTCAAATCAATGTGCCAAGTACATTTTTTAAAAATAAAACTGCATGTATCATCAAGACTATAAAGAAAAAGAATTGGTCCTGATAGAAACCTACCATGCTACTTACGTAGCAGCCCAACCAGTTGTGAAATTGCACCCTGCAGTTGTAAGTTTTGCATCATTTTGTGTAGGACAGGTGGAATGTAACCATTGCAGGCGATTACTTTCCAGGAACTCTCCGTGAATTAAGAATGATTTCCACATCATTCTGCTGCACAGTAATTTTAAAGAAAACAAAATGAACTGTCAGTCTGACAAAATATGCATCACACAGTGACTGATTAATGAAACCCTATTGCAGGATAAAACTAATAATCATTCACTCTCCATTTAATCATGTTACAATACTGTTCACAAAGAAGAATGATTGAATGAATGTAAAAATGCACTAATACCCAAGCTAGTCAAATAGCCTCCAGGCACAAAAGATTGGAAACAAAATACAGTAGCCTTTCTAAAATACTATACTTGGGATCAATTTCAAAATTGTATTACAGCATGCTCATAGTCAAAAATACCATTCTGGTGAGACAAGCTCTGTGTGAGCATTAAAGAAATAGACATCTTTTTTCCAAAATATTCAGAAGCTTAATCTGCAACATTGACACCTACTTAAAAAATCACTTAAGCATCTACAGATTTTTTTTCACAGCTTCAATGCTGACTCTCTCTTTCCTGGGGCATTGGATTTATGGAATTTTTTGCAATATCTTCTCTTCCTTATAAATTAGAGCTTTCTCATGCCCAAACTTCAAACTGATTTGACCACCACGTCTGTACTCACCTCATCTTTCCAGTCATGACAGTACAAAGTTAAATATGAGCCTTAGCCCTTCACTACAACATCTCAATTTTAAATATACACACCACAAATACATAATTACCAAGCAGAATAACTATTCTGGGACTTGTTTCTGTATTATATTGTTCAATAAGTGTCTCAATTTTAGAAAACAGTCAGTTCGCACTTGAATTTACAAATATTATCCACCTCCACCATCTCCCTGGGTAGTCTACTCTACAGGTTTGTAATCGTGGATGTAAAGCAGTGAATCTGAACAGTGTGTTTGTAGCTCCTCTTAGAAATTGAATCCAAATCCTTCAGTTACAGGATTTGTTCTATCAAACAATATATCACAATTCAGTAAACCGTCTGCTTAGAAGATAACAAATGGAGTAATTGACATAAATAATCTAGATCTACTTAATGGGAGTTATATGAACACTTGAAGGAGTGACAAATAGAAGGCAATGCTGATAGGGGGTGATGAATTATTGAGAGGAGGAGCACGTTTGAAGCCTAAACTTGGACCATTGGATCAAATGGCCTCTTTTCACATTATTGATTCCATGTATTTCTTTGGCTCAACTTGACAATTCGAATTAGGTCTGACCTGAGCTTTCTCTTCCAGCTTTTGTCAGACTCTCTGGCTTACTTAGTTTTGCTGTCCTCCTCTGGAATCTTTACAAAAGCCAAAATGTTCCTATTATATCATGTCCAGAATTGTGCTGAATGAGTTAAGTTAGTGAAGTTAGAAGCTGTACCATATGATCAATAATAAACAAAGCTACAACTAACATTCAGGGCATACTGACTGTCAAGGTAAGGGTCTTGGCTGAAGAACAGGCCATGTCTACAAAGACTGGAAAATTTAGATAATATGAGACACATGGATGTTGAGGCGTGGGAATTATAACTGTAATTGTAGAATGCATACTGTAATAAGTATACTGTATTTAGTCAGGAAAAATAAAAGGGACTATACATTCAAGGCACAGGCACTGCTTGCTGACGAAAACACATACTGGCCAGTACAGACTGACCCGACACCGCAACGAGACAACAAAATCCACTACACATTAAAAAGACTCAAACAAACCGGACAGATCAAACAAAGAATGAATCCTGAAGGAGCCAACACACCCCGATTCTACAGCCTCCCAAAAGTACACAAACCAGAAGGACCCCTCAGACCCACAGTCTCCCTAACAGGCACGCCATCACATGGATTAGCCAAGGAACTACAAAGGAGACTGAGGCACCTAATCAACAAGTCACCCCACTCCATCCACTGAGCCCAAGAATTCCTCAACTCCATCAAAGGCATAAGGATACATGATGAGAAGACATGATATCATTTGATGTCACCACCCTATTCACATCAACAGACATGCCACTAGCAAGTGAAACAGCGAGAGCACTACTGGAACAGGAACAAGACCCCAGTGAAACCCTCTCTACAGACAACATGCTCAAACTACTGGACCTATGCCTCACCAACCACTTCACTTTCAACGGCCAAACATACAAACAAATCAACGGGACACCCATGGGATCACCTATCTCTACACTTACAGCCGAGGCAGTGATGCAAAGACTGGAAAGGACGGCCCTTCCACTAATCCAACCACAACTGTGGGTATGCCTTTGTCATCATTAAACAGAGCAAACTAGAGGAGTCACACAAAGTCATAACAAACACCCTCACCGGAATAACGCTTCATCAGAGGCTGCATTGATGATGTTACCCAGCACAATAATGAAACATCTACAGAACAACAAACCAGCTCAGCAAGCCAACTAACCACAGCACCAACAACCCGAGCTACAAATCTACTCCAAAACCTGTAATAAGTACAAAAATTGAAGATGTTCTCTAGCTCAGCAGAGCAAGCTTTGAAAAGTAAAACAGAAATTGCAAGAGAAACTCAGCAAGTCTAGCAGCATCTGTGGAAAGAAAGCAGAGTTAAAATTCTGAGTTCCTTGTCTTCAGAATCGACATTTCTTTGTCTCATTTTAGAGCAAATTTTGAATCATGCTTGAGCTTTTCTCTGCGTTTCTACAAAATGAACGATTGTTAACTGGTCTCCTGGAGTCCTCTATCAATTTGTCAAATATACCTACAATAGTGCTCTGTGCTCTAACCAAATACTGATCTAATTTTGCTGTGCTCAGAGTGAAAGATATTCTTATTACAAAACATTTCAGTCGTAGGTAGGAGTCCATTAACTTCACCTGTGGGGAATATATGGCAACCAATCTCTATCGCAGTTCTGAAATAAAGACAAAATACTGAAAACACATTACAAGTTAACTAGCACCTGAAAAACTGAGAGATTCATTGCAGGAACTCAAAGAAATTGTCGTCCATGACAATAATTTTGAAGAGGTTAATATTTACATTACATTGGTTCTGTGATATTGAAGACAAGAAGTTTTACTCTAGTTTTTACAAGGAACAATTCCACCTATCCCGGCTCATGATGGTCCTTGCAATTATGCATGACTAAATGTAGTTGTGGTTATCGCGATCATGCAATATATATTTTTCTTGTCTGAGAACAGTATCTCTTCTCAAGATACACTACCATGGTCTATTGCCTATCCCCATTCACTACAAAGGTCCAAAATGAAACAAAGACAAAAAAGGATTGGGGCCTGTGAGCTCCCACAAACAACATCTATGCAATACTACACACTGATAAAGATGGTAAATCCTTGTAAGAAGAGGGGAAGTCAAACCCCTCTGATAATTAAAATTGAAACACAAGCCCCCAGTTTGTTACAGCAGGACAAGAGGTCCCCTTCTAATAACTGAACCCGAAACAGCCAGAGAAGCTTGCCTCACCTTGGCTAATCTGTTAAATTGTTACAGAGAAGAGGAGGCTAAGGGAAAGAAAATCCCCGATATTCACTTTATAAGTAACAAGCAACAATTTATTTATTTAACCCTAACAGTGAACAAATTAACAGAATTATTAACAAACTGAACAATTCCCATATAACTACTAACTTTTCCCGAGCTGTACTAAATTCTACTGGTATGCCGTCGCGATAAACCCAAGTAATAAGAAAATAAATTAAAACTTAGTTTCTCAAAATTTACATGCCTTGCTTCTGCTGCTCTTGAGTCATAAATGCCTTCCTTACGCTGATCCAGCTGTCACGGATGTTTTCTCTGTGAAGTCTTCTTATTTCTTGGATGGCGGTTTGCTCTCACACCAATTTTCAAAAAATCTCCTCTTATATATCTTAGATGATAGATCAATTTTCTTACAATAGCATTGGTCCGAGGTTGTGAAAGCATTCAGATTTAAATTTGATTGGCTTTCAATCTCTAAGCTTAGAAAAGCACATCACTTCTTAAAGGGACTATGCACTTCTCCTCTCGTTCATGTTTACAAACAAATTCTAGCTTCCTGCCTTCCAATTCATGAGTACTCTATACAACTCTGCATCAGAATGGTCAGCTTGAAAAACAACATGGAAAGAATCTGCAGTTATAAAGCTTCTTTTCGTGCATATGTACGATCATTCAAATTAGAGCCAGAGTATGCTATTCTGCCTGCTCCACCAATTGATATCATCATAGCTGATCTGAATGCAGCCTCAACTTTAATTTAATGTCTCCTCCCCAATACCCTTTGACCTTCTTATCAATTAAGAATTTATCTAACTCAGTCTTAAAAAATTTCAATGAGCACCTTGAACACTCTCTAGCGAAGAATACTGTATAGCCCAATGATACTCACAAGAAGAATCTTCTCTTCATCAAGTCTGAAGTGGGAGGCCCCTTATCTTTAAGTAGCGTCCCTAGTTCTAATTCCTTGAACAAGGAGGAGTATCCTTTCAACACCCACACAATCAAGCCCTGAAGTTCTCAAAAATTTTCAATAAATTGAATTTTTACTTTTCTGACTCCAATGGATACAGACCCAATCTGTCTGACCCTTGTCAAAAGGCAGCCCCTTCATCCAAAGAATCAGTCATGTGAACATTCTCTGATCTGTTTATGACATAATATGTCCTTTTAAGTCCGAAGATCAAAACTGTATGCAATAATCCAAACACGGTGTACAATTGTAATAAAACTTGTCTATAGTTATTTTCCATTCCCCTTGCAATAAAGAAGAGCCCACTTTACTTCCTAATCACTTGCTGTATCTGCATGCAAGCTTTTGTGTGATTTGTGTATTTGTTGCGATTTGTGTATTTGTTATGATTTGTACAGGCAGTCTCCCTGATATCTTGGTACCATAGATTCCTGCCATTTCTCTCAATGTAAATATTATATTTCTTTTCTATTTTGGCTGCAGCAATTGTAAAGTTCATATTTCCCCACACAATATTCCATCTACCATTTCTCGTGCACTCATTTAGCTTATCTCCATATCACAGACTCTTTGTCTCCTCCTCATATCTTAGTATCCTAATTGGCTTTGTGTAATCAGCTAACTTAAGAACTACACATTCAGCTTCTTCAACCAAATCTTTTATATAGATTGTAAATATTTAAGGTCCCAGCACTGATCCTTGTGGCATTTTAGTAGATGTGGTTGGCCAACCAGAAATGACCCATATATCCCTACTCTGCCTCCTGTAAGCTAATCATTCCTCTTTCCATATTAACGTGTTATCCCCTGTACCTCGAATTGCTGTACAGTAATTTATAAATTGTCATCTTATTAAAGGCATTTTAGAAATCCAGGTCTACAATATCTATGGGTTCTCCTTTATGATGTTCCTTTTAAACCCACAAAAAACTCTAATAATTTAGTAAAACATGACTGCCTATTCACAAAACCATGGTGATCCTTTCTGTTCTCTAACCTCCTAAATAACAGATTCTAGCATTTTCAGTTTTACAGATGTGAGCTAAACTTGTCTGCAGTGTTCTCTTTTTATTTCCATTCCTTCTTGAATAGAGAGGTAAATATATTATTTCACAATTGACCTTTCCAGAATGAAGGGCATGTTGAAAGATGATAACAAATGCATTCACATTTTATAGCCACTTCATTTTTTTTAAAAAATCCTCAGAAAAAGTCTTTCAGAAATGGAGACTTGTTAGTCCTCTTTCTCTTGACAGGGAGAGGTGAATGTGGAACGTTTGGTCAGTAATACATTTAGGTATTTACATTCCTGACTTTGTTAAACCTCTTAGAGTTTGTTTATAAGTTAATGAGAAAGAAATTATGGCTGGATAAAATTGTAATTGGACTGAGAACACAATTGAGGACTGGCAGAGAAATAAAATTTTAAGAATCTAACATGATTCATGCTAACATGCATCAACAGCCAATTTTTCATAAACAATCCGGTAAAATATTAATTTCTCTCTCAAAATCAGCTGAATCACTGGTCCACAATACCCTTAACGCTGGGTGCACTGGGAACTGTTGAAGTATAATTAAATTGGAATATACTCGCTTTCAGATAGCCAAGTGAAGGATAGTGGTGAAACCTACTCTTTACACACTTATTCACCTCCAAACTAACCAATTAATTTCTGTATTTTGAATAAACTGGTTCAGACATGTAATGTTTGTAGCGAATAGAACTTGAACCAGGAATTTCTGGCCTTGGTTCTCATATACAGGAGCACAAAACAATCCCCCATTAATGCCCAAAACTTGAATATAATTGATGAGAAGCAACCGCTGGCTATCAAGTGTTTAAGTACAGTACTGGCCTGAAAAAGCAGGAGGGTCATTAAGCGCTAGCTTTGGCTTAACTGGGGTAGTGTGCTTCCATTTGATTCAGGGGATATAGGCTCAAGCCCCACTTCAGGACTGGATCACTAAAATCCAGGATGACATAGGTTTAAGGAGAGAAAGAGAAGCTATAAAAGGGACCTCAGGGGCAACGTTTTTACACAGAGGGTGGTGTATGTATGGAATGAGCTGCCAGAAGAAGTGGTGGAATTACAATATTTAAAAGGCATCCAAGTGGGTATATGAATAGGAAGGGTTTAGAGGGATATAGCACAAATACTGGCAAATGGGACTAGATTAATTTTGTATATCAGGTTGGCATGGACAAGTTGGACCAAAGGGTCTGTTTCCTTGCTGTACAGCTGTGACTCTGTAACACTCCAGTGCTGCACCCCTTCATCATCAATGTGGTATCTTTCGGATGAGATGTTAAACCAAGATCCATCCACCCCCTCAGGTGAATGTAAAAGATTCCACAGCACTATTTTAAAGGAGCTTAGAAGGAAGCTATCCCTGATATTTTACTGAATATTTATCCCGTAAACATCGCAGAAGCAGATCAACACATTGCTGTTTGTGGAAACTTGCCGCATTTCTAACATTAGAGAGTGATTACACTTCAAAGACTATTTATAAATTATTTTAGGTCACCCCGAGCTCATGTCAGACAAGTCTTTTCTAACAGCTGGAAGAACAATGTTCTCTCCCAGCAATGGTTATTCCCTCATAATATCATTAATATTGCGCTGCAACTCAGCCAGTAACTTTTGTCTCTGAACGGGTAGAATTTTCATTCAAATTCCACTCTCAAGACTTCGGCCCCAAATCTAAGCTAGCATTGCAAAGCAGTACGAAAATTGTGCTGTGCTATTGAGAGTGTCAGATTTTGGATGAGACATTAAAATACAACACTGTGCCCTGCTCAAAAGAACATAATTGATTGTTTAGCACTATTTTGAAGGAGAACAATGGAATTCTTCTCAGCACACAGGCCAAAATATATCTCTCAACTAATTTTACCGATCATCACCACATTGCAGTTTGTGAAACCTTCCTGTGTGCAAAATGACTGCTGTATTTCATAAATTACAACAGGCTTCACTCTTCAAAAGTAATAGAAGACTCTTCAGTGCAGTCTAGACTTGTGAAAGCTACTTTACAAGTAAGTTATTCCTTTACTTTATTTTCAGTAATTGAGTACCTGCATTAAGTGCGGTGAAGAACAACCAAGGAAAAGGGTATTAGAAGTCTGAATGAATATTAAAGCAAGACGGCCACAGTGTAGATCAACAGAGCTGTAAGTGTCTATGGTGATGGTAGCCCACAGAAACATGAGTGCAATTTAAGAGACAAGATATAGTTTTCCTCAGGCAAAAAGAGAGATGTAGGAATTCAGAGCCAGCAGTGAAAGGAAAAGAAAATTTTTACAACCAGGTAAGGAGAAGGAAATCTGCTCATCTCTTTTTAACTCCGTCTCAGTATACTTTTTGTTTGTTCTTCACACACAATGAGTCCTCTTCAATGAGAATGTGTTTTGCTAGAAAGTGAATGAGCCAATTACTAAGGGTTCCTTGAGTGAAAGAAAGAAAAATTTTACTATCCGTTAGACTCAATGATCAAATAATCAAACACAACATTATAGACATATGCACAAAAAACAGGCAGTGTGTTTAAAAAATTGGAGGAGGTTGTCTAGTACATACAGGAAGATAAGAGCAAAAGCATTTTAAGGCTCTTAGACCCTTGAGTTGTGAGAGTAAAACTTGTGTGCATGACTGTTTAGCTATAGTCTTGTTTCCTCAGCAGTAGTGAAACTTTAGAATTTTGAAGTTCTCACTGAATTGCTGTTTACCCAATTTCTCAACAGACACTGAAGTTGCAAGTTGAAAGAAATATAGAAAGGATGCAAGCTTCCAGGTTCCACTTTCCTTCTCTATCTGCGCTGCCATGAAAATTACTGAAATATGGTTTGTTTGTATATTCATAAGGCTAGTTCTATTGTCTACCCAAGCTGAGTACTCTGTAGATAATCTTTGATCTCCCAAATGATGAAATTTTCACGCAAGTATGAATCAAGCAAGATCAAATTCCTTGATGCTGACTTGGCTCTCTGGTTTCACCGTTTTTGGATGAAATGGTAATTACGATGCAGCTAGTTTAGTACATTCAAATGATTCTCTGGGCTTACCTTCAGATTTTGGTCAGGTGATCACAGCAGCAATTACAGGTCAGTATATGCCCTCTTCAAACTTCACTTTAGTCCGATGTCTCAGGTATTAAAATCTGATTACAGAAGTTGAATATTGCTAGCTTATGTTTACCATATCATAACAAGATGAAGAACTGAAATCATCCTTTCCTGATAACGGACTTTGGACCTTGTCTAGATTAATTAGTTGCTAAAAGAGCTGACTTTGAAAGAATGAATTGTTAAAAATGACTGTTCAATAAAGGCTGGGAAGCAGACCAATTACTAAAAAAAAAAGTGCTTTGCAGACTACCTAGAAAAACTCCAGATAGGATGGAAGCATTGAGTGACAATGGAGATTGTTGAAATACTACATATTATATAATAGGATCAGTTTATGTAAACAAGGGAGGGTGTGAAAACTTACTGAAAAAGTTTGTTTTATCAGTACAAGTGGTAAAAGAGCATCCGTTCTAAAGTGAGATCAATCCACATTCACCAGGTACATCTGAAGAATACCGTAAAGGACGCCGATGCATTATTAACGGCTGCGTTCATGAAGCACAAGAGCTAAATGGTTTCATGTTGCAGCATTGACTTAATGATTGGGCAGCTCCCTATATCTAAAATAACAAAGTGTGAAGCTGGATAAACACAGCAGGCCAAGCAGCATCTCAGGAACACAAAAGCTGATGTTTCGGGCCTAGACCCTTCATCAGAGAGGGGGATGGGGTGAGGGTTCTGGAATAAATAGGGAGAGAGGGGGAGGCGGACTGAAGATGGAGAGAAAAGAAGAAGGTGGAGAGGACAGCATAGGTGAGGAGGTAGGGAGGGGATAGGTCAGTCCAGGGAAGACGGACAGGTTAAGGAGGCGGGATGAGGTTAGTAGGTAGGAGATGGAAGTGCGGCTTGAGGTGGGAGGAAGGGATGGGTGAGGGGAAGAACAGGTTAGGGAAGCAGAGACAGGCTGGGCTGGTTTTGGGATGCAGTGGGGGGAGGGGAAGAACTGGGCTGGTTTTGGGATGCAGTGGGGGGAGGGGAAGACCTGGGCTGGTTTTGTGATGCAGTGGGGGAAGGGAAGATTTTGAAGTTTGTGAAGTCCACATTGATACCATTGGGCTGCAAGGTTCCCAAGCAGAATATGAGTTGCTGTTCCTGCAACCTTCGGGTGGCATCATTGTGGCAGTTCCCATTACCACATCCCTATGTCTAAACCCTTGGAAGTTTTAAAAGCCTTGGTTGATGTCACCTTGGGATTGCCCCTGACAGTTAAGAATGTTAAAAAAGAATCAAGACCATTGATACAACAGCCTCATTCCATTTTATTACTGAATCTCAATACAAAAGTCTCTTCTCATGAACAATCAGAAAGTAAAGATTACTATGGTTCCCGCTGCAACATTAACAGTTTGTTACTATAAAAAGAATTTTCTCTCAATAATACTGTTGAAAATGAAACTATTTTTCTTAGAAGGAATCATGCTTGCAGACTCTAGATGATCATGAGAAGATAGAATCTGTTTGAGAGATTGAATAAAGCCTGAGGATAATGCTCAATCAAGCACTTGTCAAAGGTCCATCATCTGAAAACTATTGATGTTCCTCTGGTAACTCAAATTGATTTGCAGGCTGACTGCCATTTACTTAAATTATTCTACAATATCCTGAAGCATTAACTAGCTAGCTGCTGTAATTTGAGGCAAAGGTGTCTGATGCAAGGCTGCAGGCATAAATTGCAAAGATTTTTTGAGGGGAGACAATCCTTTCATTGAAAGAAGATTATAAATTATTTCCAAATAAAATCTGATTCTAAAAGATGACATTAAAGATACAGACAGTCTGTAAAAGCCACCATCCAACTCCGGTATAATGTTACTTCAGGAGGTTACTTTTGAATATGTTAACCCTGAAGTTCACCACAATGGTTGAAAATCAACTGGAAAGTGTGCAACATAAGGTACTTAAATGTGAAATCTTTATTAGTCATCAGATTAACGTATTTTTACTCCTTACAATGCCACATTGATTGACCTAAGTTTTAAGTGATGTACTTATTGCCATAAAAATGGACTGATCTCTGATCTCTTCTTCACCATTTGCAAGAAAGGGAAGGAGAAAAACATGTGCAAGGTTTTAAAGTTTGTGAGAAGATTTGTAGCTCGGGTTGGGGATAAGTTTATTATGTATAGACTACCTTAGTTTTTTGATCAAGGTTATGGGGTCCTTTATGTTTGTCAGCAGCGGTTGCAGGATGGTTGTTCGTTTGTTGGGTGGCTGCTGGTTACCCATAAACAAGGCTGCGTCAGGACATTATTCAAACGGGCCACAACACCCTGCAGCAACCTGGAATTGCACAAAGTGGAACAGGATCATTCATACAGAGTTTTAAAAAGGAATGGATACCCAAAAAGCACAATCCGCTGTTAAACAGATCACAACAAGATGACATATCACAGCCAGTCACACTAGTCACCCTGCTGTACATCAGAGGCAAATCAAAGATGACCAGTAAACTACTCAGACCCCTAGGTATCAAAGCAGACCACAAACCAACAACCACCCTGCGGCCACTACTGACGAATGTAAAGGATCCCATACCCAAAACCAATAAAACTAATGTAGTATACAAAATATCATACAGGGACTGTGAAAAACATTACATAGGCCAAACGGGAAGAAAACTGACAATAAGGACGCATGAACAACAACTAGCCACCAAAAGAAATGACCAATTCTCACTCATCTCAATACACACAGGCAAAGAAGGACACAACTTCGATTGGGACAACACATCCATAATCGCATAAGCCAGATATCAACATGCCGGGGAATTCCTGGAGCCTGGGCATTCCAACCGGAGCTCCATCAACAAATGCATTGAAGTGGACCCGATATACAAACTACTGAAAAACAGAATTCGAAGTGATGCCAACCACCCCAGCAAACCGAGGCATATAAATAACAAGCGGGACAGAACACCCAATGCTTCACCAGAGGCGCACTGACGATGTTATCTAGCAGGGTGACAAAATGTCTGCAATTAAAACCGCCGGGTCGGTGAGCATGTCTACAACCTTATATGCAAGGGTATTACGTGGCTGTCGGGGGGGGGGGGGGTGAAGTAAAATATGTCTTGAGAAAGTAACAGTTGTGTGAAATGAATTCTTTATTGCCTTATATTTGACCCTGCCAAAAGACAAGCCATAGCCTACAGTGTCCCACCAAATAATTCAGAATTTAATCAATGGCACATTTAAAACATTACATTCAACACAATATAAATGTAAATGCACAGGCCTCTAACTGAGTGATTGAACATGATGGAACTGAAGCACACATAAAAAAAATGTCGATTTCAGGTAATTCTATACTCTTCTGACCTAATAAAGAACACTAAAAGCATTGGCCTGAATGGAGAGTTGACCAGAAAGTGCATAGCATCAAGATCATCTATACTGCAGAAGAGGCTAAAGCAGCTCTTTCACACCTTAGACCTCTCTTCAGAAATAAGTCAAATCATTCAAAGTCTCAACAAAAACATACCTTCTATTTGTATAATCCTTAAAAATCCATATGTACAACATTTTTGTTTTGTACTGAATCAGGATTTGAACCTATTGACATTGTACATAGGATAATCTTAGGAAATACAGTACTCATGTAACAGCAGGATTAACCTTAAAAGAAACATTCTGCAACATGGTATTGAGCTTGCACGTACATCTGCAAGAGGAGATCTGCAGTCCAACTTTATTAATGGGTATCAAGAGGCAAACAAACTTTGTGTAATTCAACAGATGGAAATATTACACAGTGCGCATAATAAAGCTCATGTTCATTAAATAAGCAATAATCCAAAGCAACAGAGCATTATTGGAATATTAATCAGCTTACACAGTGTGCTGTCGCCTTTATTTTGTCTTACTCTACATTTTCTGGATATATCTGAAGCCATCTGGCTGCTTGATGGTATGTCAGCACTCTGAAATACATCTTATCCTCCAATTACTGAGCAAATCCCAGTCCAATGACACTTTTCCAACACACTGAAATCTTAATGAAAATATGATGGCTTGTTAAGTTTCACATTATGGGCCTTCAGCCATTCATAACTATCTTGTTCACATCTTTTGTTTAAATTTTAGATTGTACATAACCGCACAGATTTCAAATTCCTGTTCATTGTAAAGTCCAGTTCATTTGCTTGAAAGTAAAATAGTGTGAATGCTGGAAATTAACAAAAAACAGAATATTAGAGAAACTTAGGTTTGTGGGTGTCTATGGAAGGAGAAACAGAGTTAACGTTTTGAGTCCAGAAGGACTTCTTTACAAATGAAAAGAGTAGTAAAATGAGTTTTTTAGATATACTTTTGACCAAGGAGGAGAGCCAATGCAAAACAAAAATGAGGTTGTTAATGGTGGATTAAAAAAATATAAAATGGGTGTAAATTAAGGTGAGGAAGGAAGATAATAGGGCCTTGATATCTGGAGAATTGTGTTCAGTTGTGGCCTCCCTATCTGAGGAACAGTGTTCAGGCTATGTAGGGACTGCAACAAAGGTTTATTAGTCTAATTCTTGGGATGACAGGACTGATGTCCAAAAAGATTCTAGATTGGTTAGGAATACATTCACTGGAGTTTAGAAGATTGAGGGAAGGGCTCCCATAGAAGCCTATAAAATTCTAACAAGATTAGATTGGGTAAATGCAAGAAATATGTTCCCAATGACCAGAGTTCAGAACCAGAGGCCACAGTCTATGGACATGGGGTAGGCCATTCAGGACTGAGGCAAGTAGAAACTACTTCACTCAGACAGCAGTGAGCCAGTAGAATTATTTGCCATACAAAACAGTTGAAGTGAAAACAATAAATATTTTCAAAAAGGAGTCAGACATAGTTCTCAGGGCTAAAAGGTTCAAAGGGTATCATGAGAAAGTGGGAACAGGGTACTGAATTAGATAAATTAGCCATGATAATATTGAAAGTTGTACCAGGCCTGGATGGCCAAATGGCCGAATCCTGCTCCTATTTTCTGTGTTTCTAAGATAGAGTCAGATGTTAATTACAGTAAAAGAAAACAAATACAAACTTGATAAACCAAAGTAGCCTGTTTCTGTGTTGCAAATTTTCATGATCCTAAGTCACTCGGGTTTCACAATATTAATAGAAACCCATATGTTTTACTTAAAAGGTAACCACTGATGAAGAAATATGCTGTGTGTTATACTCGTTGATCTCATCTCTTCTGTGTTATTTAGAAGGTACTGCAATCATTTCTGTAGATGTAAATTGGCAGCGACAGCTTCTGCTGCTGAATGCTGTGACATGACAATAAGATCCTTTCAGAATTGAGCTATTTTTAGGCACCTTTTAGAACAAGTTCTTTCTTTGAAAACTGAAGCTAAATTGGATGCAGCTTCAGATGTGCACAGACGAATCCAATTCAGCTGAATGGTTTTCAGTTGATACTCAAGTGGAAATGAGGAGATGTCATTACATTTTGTGGACTAAGGATCAGAGTCACCAAACTTATTGACGTACTTAGAAATGGCACTATAAAACAGACGGGAATAAAATGCAGAACAGTGAACAACATTCATTACACTGAAGGAAGTGAACCTGAGCAAAACATATGGTTAGAAGTACAGCTCGAGAAAAGGGAAAATAAAATACCATTTACTTAACAATGAATAAAAACAAAACTGAATAATGTGTTCACGGATATAATTTATCTGTAATATCAAAAGATTAAGTATCAGACAGCACGTTCAATATATCACCATGATATTATGACAGGTCTTTTATGTGCCTTGTGGCAATTTCATTTTCACGAGACCATTTTAAAACATTGATATTTTAAACAAATACAACAAAAAGAGGATGGTTGATTGCAGTACCATTAACCTGTGCCTTGAAGTATGACACAATTCATTTCTCCAAATCCACTAAATTCATACTCCCAATACTTGATCATCTTTCAGCTCCCATTCCTCTCTGTGCACTGCTAAAATTTCTTAAAATACAAAACAAACCAAGAACTCTGCTCTGCAGTAATGCCTTCCCACATTTCCTCCTACCATTTTTATTCTCTGCCACCTGATTAATGATTGTGTGATTTTCTGCACTTTGATATGATTATCCCTTTTTGAATGAAGCCTTCTGAAGAAACTGAAAATTGCATTCGTATTCTAGACAGCCAGTTCCTGCTCTAAATTAGTTCTAGGGAAGTAGTAGGGTGAGCTATGATATAGGCAAAATACTGTGGGTGCTGGAAATCTGAAGCAAATTTCTTCATTTCTGAAGAAGTTATACCAAACTCAAAACATTAATTCTATATCTCTCCACAGTTGCGGCCAGACCTGACACGTTTCTGCAGCATTCGCTGTATTTGTTAGCGAGCACAACAATGATGTCCTACATAACAGAAAGAAAGGAATAGTCTCATACACACCTGTTTTCACATTTCTACGTAACCACTGACTATACACTATGTTGCATTTAAAAAAGCAATTTTCCAATGTTAAATATTCTGATACTTTTCATAGGAGCATAACCAGGCAAAGGTTGATTCAACACCCACATGATATTAGCATACTGACGAAAACCTTGGTCAACCAAGCAGGTTTTAAGTTCCCAAACAAAAACCAAAATTGCTGGGAAAGCTCAGTAGTTCTGGCAGCATCTGAGGAAGGGTCACTCGACCCGAAACGTTAACTCCGATTTCTCTCCACAGGTGCTGAGATTTTCCAGCAATTTCTGTTTTTGTTTCTGATTTACAGCATCCACAGTTCTTCAGTTTTTAAGTTCTGCCTGAAATGAGGGGTGAAAGGAAAAGAGACAGTGAGGGTCAGGGAGGGATGTTCAGAGATAAGTACAAGAGGCAACTAAAGGCACTGAAAAATCAGGAAACCTGAAAGGCCAGAAATGCAGGGGTAAAAATTTTAATGAATACCAGCAGAATAGGGATGACATATCAAAACACAGGAGAAAGGAATAGAAACATCATGCCACGAAGAAAGTTGTTGCCTTTATCTAATGAAATTTTGTCTCAAGTGTATCAATTATTGAGATTTTCTAACACGTTATACCTCTCCAACAGACACTTTATACAACAGTGTTCTTTCACGTCGCAAAAGGGTTATAATCCAGATTAATGCATCATTTTAGCCAAGGCAATGAAAAAGAAATGCAATTATTTGATACCATATACATTCTATAACATCCACAGTGTTTTATGTACTATAGAACATTTTCTAAAATATAGGAACTGCTACTTTTTAGATATCTACAGAAAATACTATCACAGCAAGATTTAGTTCAGAATTCAGGTGAAACTTCTTTGCCCAGAGTGTCAGAGAGCAGTTACAAAGTGGAAGATCCTACATGAAGAAATAGTTGAGTTGAACAATACAGATGCATTTAAGCAGAAGATAGATAAATAATTGATTTTAGATTGGTGTGTGCAAATCAGAAGTTGCATCTCCCACATTACAAGTGACTGCACTTCAGATGTACATCATTAGTTATAAAGTGCTTTGAGATGTCTGATGGTCATAAATGGTGCAATATAAATGCAGATCTTTCATTTCTGCTACTCCTGGAAGGGGGCAGCCTCAATTTTTTTCATCTAGCACAGCCAGTCACAGCCTGGCCTACTTCTTGGCATTTCAAATGCTGAGAAATTTAATTGAGGTAACAGTAAGGCTTCCTCATGATGAGATGCTCTATAAACAAGTAAGGTGTATTACAAGATAACAAAGTGTGGAGCTGATGAACACAGCAGGCCAAGCAGCATCTTAGGAGCACAAAGGGCCACTCTTATCAGAGTTCAAGCACAGCTATTTACTTTGTAGAAGTGGAAAACCCCATCTGCAATCGCATGCATGTCAGACCACATTTGAGTGTCCAGGATGCAGTTAGATTACTGTGCCACACATTGTCCAAAGTAAGTCCAACAGAAAGACAGAACTGCACAGAATTTACAGCTCAAGTTGCCTCCCTTGTACCTTACTTATCAATATAACCCTTCTCACTTTATTTTGTTTCCTGTAAAACCATCTATATTATTTACCTTAATTACCCCAAGATGCAGTGAGTTCCCCATTCCAACAATACTGGGTAAAGATACTTCCTTGAATAATTTCTTATTAGTACATATTTGATATTTATGTAATTTCAGAAATTATTTTGCATTGTTGATAATCTAGGTTTAAAACTGAGCCATTGGGCTGTTTAGGATTGAAGATTTTTTTTACAGCATTTGATAATATGCAAAAATCCAAACAATCATGTTAGTTCAACTTCATTTATTTTAAGGAAAAGCTAAACAGCTCTCAGGAGAAATGGTTATAGATCTTGGCCAGCTAAATGTAAGTTAACTCTTTATCCTGTTTAATTTCATCTGTTAATCCAGTACTAAATTAATTCCAAATCCAAAAACCACGTTTATGAATGTCGAACAGATGGCCACAACTAAGCTTTTGCAGTATATATGCTAATTTCACTGTTAATTTTGTATCTGATTTACAGTTTTCTTTAATCAGATAGCCACCAACTGAAATTTTTAAAAAAAACCATACAATTTGAACTTTCAATGCTTCAGATGCCAATTTGTAATTTTTCAGTTTTTCAGTTATACTCGAGAATTTTCCAGAAAGAAAGATCTGACCAATAGATGAGGCACAGTGACATCATTCTCATCACAGATTGAAAAAAATCATCTGTGCAATTACAGAATTCATTATAATCCAATATGAACATTCAAAAGCATACACAGCTCAATGTGTGTTTACTACTCAATTCACTCTATTACACTACAGAAAGAAAAGTTGCCAGAACTGCATCAATGTGAATAAAAAGATAAAATTCTTTAACACAGCAATCTAATCAGCAGAGCTCTAAAAGACACTGGATTTAAATTGGTCACAGAACTCATCTCCCAATGGAGACAGTCCTTCTGACTGAGGTGCAATAATTGGTGTGCTACATACAAAGTTATAAACTTCACATTGGATAAAACAACCTGAAAATTTTGACTGAAGAAGGGACGGAAAAAAACTTAGCTTGAAAGTATTTAAGAAAATGGAAGCACAACCAACTGCATATGGCACTTCTGAGATGACTATACTGTTGTCAAGAAGTCATCACAATTTATGTTTAGTTAAACATGAGACAGTCAAGTACAAGAAATATTTATTTGCACATATTTGGTTGCACAGTGCAATGATGACTCAGTTCCTCATTCATAGTATGCATAATGGTGTATGTTTGGCTAGCTGTTGCCAGCTATTCTACACATGCTTAAATATAAAAGGAAAATTAAAATTATAGCATCAAATTTAAAGAGTCGAATTGGCCACAAGTTGCACAAAGAGGAACTGCAGTCAGCCATATTCTTTGTATTTTTGGAAAACATTAATGGAGCATGCATCATCAATATTTTCTTCCAACCTGCAGTGCTTCATACTTAAATTGAATACATTGCATTTTCCATGCTCTGATCAAACATACTTGGTTAGCAAGTCTTTTTTGTTTCCTGATTTGCATTCTCAAATTAACTCCCCTGCTAATTTCAGATTTTTAATTTTAACCACTTTGTTTTCCATTACTCAAAATGTTCCCTGAATGTCTACATTTTTCTATGTAATCAACATATTTTTGAAATACTTTGTTTAACACTGTTTTGAAGTCAAGATACACCATGTTGTCAGGTTTTCTAGAATTCACTGAGGTAGACACTGACTCAAAATGATCGAGAAAAGTGAGGCACAATCCTCCCTTTATATATTAACTGCTCATTAAGTTGTACAGATAATCACCCAGCTCCATCCGCTTGGCTGGATCTTTCAATGCAAAGTGGTGACCCTTTGAATAACTGACCTACTGCATATGTGTAGGATTTGCTTGCAAAATTTAAACTTATAATGGACTGACTTGTGCTGCCAGGCATGCAACGCAAGTAAGACTTGGCCAGATTTGTACTACTTACCCAAATGCCTCCCTTAGAATAGCACTGCTGTTTAATTTCTAATGTAATTGCAAATAGCGGCAGTACTCAAGCCACCAGTCAATTGACTCCCAATGACAGTGTTGATCTGAACACTACATTCATGTTGGTTCATTCCACTGAAGCTCTTCGTGATCCTCCAACATTTAACTGAATACAGCAGCTTTAGAGTAAAGTAGATGGTGGGATCTCTGCGCTGCTCTACTTTGCCAGTGCACCCCATGGATGTCTAACTGCTAGGACTGAAAAAGTTAAGTCTGCAATTATTTTCGCAGTCAGTGGCAACTGCCAGCATTGCCACTGACTGGAAGATCATGCATCGGGTTAATTGGTTTTTGGTTGTCCTGATAAACGGAGCAAACCTGTTCCATCACTCCCTTATAACGGAGGTAGGGAAATCAAGCTCGATTTCTTTCCCAGGTGAAATGCAACTCCAATAAACAATTTCAGAAAGGCATGAAGAAATGTAAATAGGTGCATCTCAGATCCTCAGAGTTAGTAAAGAATATGTAGCACCCAGTGACCTATTAACAAAATAACTTGTCCATCTAAGAAAGTAGTAAGGTTTAAATCCAGTCATTATTTTCTTGCAGAATCGCAACATGGTTATAGCAGAGAAGGAAGCCATTAGGACCATGATGTCTTAGCTAGTTCTGTGCAGCATCAATTCCCACTCATCTACCCATGTCTTGCATGTTCTTCTTTTCAGATAATAATCCAATTTCTTCTTAAATGCCTTGATTAATCCTGCCTTCACCATCTTGAGGATGTGCATTCCACATGCTAACCATTCATTTCTTGATTCTAATACTTGGTCTGACATTTCAGTTTTAAACCACATTCCTTTGACAATATGGCAGAATTCTACAGTTAATGGTCTTCTTCAATGACCTAAAAGATTACTCTTCATTCAAAACATGCCAGCTGTACTCATGGCAACTGAGATTTGTTTTATTTGTGACTAAGTGCTGCATTTATGAATAAACATCCTTGCACAAAGTTAATAATTCTTACCTATGTGCTTTAGCGCTCAGTAAAGTTTCATATCCGTATCCTTCAGACTAGGCTCCATACCATAGATAAGTACTAGCACCGCCTGGACATATCCCGTGAGCAAAGTATTACAAAACAGGCAATATAAGATAATTAATAATTAGAAGATTAAACGTCCTCAGGTACTCCTTGGGAAATGACTGACGGCAAATTAAGTCTAAAGATTAACTCAATGAGCTACACAGCCAGATTTTATGAATCTCATCTGGGCCATGAATGATGAAGGAAATGCAACTAGTCAAAAAAATCTAGCAGCTGCAATGCTAAATTATGTCACTGAATGTCACAGAGCAGCTAAAATCAATAGAGAGAGAGAAACTTAAATGAAGAATCCCATGAAAAATTAGATCTAGTACCGGTGGTCAACACAGTTAAATTCAGCCGAAAATAATGAACAAGATTCATTTCAACTACCATTCCCCTAATTTCTGCCAAAATTACGTTCTCCCTCCTCCATTATGCACCTACCTTGAACATTAGGTAATCATCCTGGTGTTCCGCGTACATTGAAGACAGCTTATACTGGTTCTCTGTAGTGACATCAATCTTATAACCTGTCAGGGTATAGCAGACAGCTCGGAATTCCTGAATCTTCTTTTGGAACACCTCCTTCAATCGTTGGTTCTTCAACTCTGCACTGTTCACCTGTTTGCGCATCTCTGAATACAAGATAAGAATATGCCATTATTTTATAGTCATAGCTTACATGATGGACAGCTATTTGCATCTGCAAGGAATCAATTTAAGAGTTGACACAAAGCTTATCTGAAATCAAAAGAAGTGAAAATAATTGCAAGTAGTTGAATATCTGTAAGTGAGCTGTAACACTGCAACCTAATTGAGTGGGCTCCAATGGCTTTCATTGAAAATGGTGGGAACACATCAGTAATCTCACAGGCTTCAGATAAAAACTGAAACTGCCGGAATGACTCATAAAAATTAATTACCCAAATGTGATATGGTGCCAGTAAAAGGGTATTAAATTGTATTTTGCTCCAGTTTATCAGAATTAATAAGATCATAGAACTAAAGAGGTGCATAAACCCAAACTCACTGAAAAAACTCAGCCTAGTTGCAGTTTCTCAGAACACAAAAACATTATTTTTAAAAATTTACATTATTTACAATAAATTTATTCTTTGCATAACTAGTCTACATTGTACCTTCGAGAAAGTGTCATTGATGACGATATTGAAATAGTACTTAGTAAAGATTGGAAGAGTACTTTAAAAACAAAATAGAAGCACTGATAAGCCCATATCAGCGGACTATTCTTCATTCTCAGACAATTTTGAATGATACCCATCTCTCAAAAACATATAGAGAAAAACAAACATAGCTCAAAGTCATGAGAGAAAGCGATTCTTTATTATCAGAAACACCAGAATAGATCACATCCATGAATAAATCAGAATCTTCTTGTCCTGTGCACAAATAAGTTGCTACATTTTCTTTGTTACAACGTGAAGACACTTCAAAAAGGCATTTCATTGGCTGTAAAGCATTCCGAGTCATTCAGCTGTCAAGTAAACCATGAGATAAACACTTCTTTCATTGTTTGTTTCTGCAAATGTGAAAGTAGAAAACAGCAAGCACCATAAGTATGAGACAGGCTCTCATAAATCCAATAGGAAGTTTAGGAGAAATATCTTTGTCTAAATAGAATATGGAACTCATTATCGCATGTGGTTGGATTTCCTAGTCTTCAGTCTATGCTTAAAAGCAGGGTGGACAGTGGTGTGTTCTCAACTTTTCTCTCATTTTACAGAGTGGACTGTGGTGGCGTCTGGTGGCCGGCTGAAATTTGGGCCTATACAGGCAGTTGGCCACTTAAATGCATCCTTCCCACCCCTTCATCCATGGCTGGGGCAGGACATGTCAACTGGTATCCATGTAGGTTTAATCAGACAAACTGGAGTTGAAAAAGAAATGGAAGTATGGGATCCTCCTTTGAGGAATTATTGCACATTGCAGCCATCATTGTCCCTCACCATGCACACTACATATCCCCTTTTAACCCTCCTTTTAACCTTCCACTGTCACTGCCATTCACCCCTTCTTAACACTGCAAATCCTCTCTGGCCTCATAAAACCTGGGCCTCTCTCAATATCCTTATTGGAGCCTGCTCACTAGGCTCAACTAATACCTCAGCCTTATCTTCAGTCCGGCTTCCATGATCACTACTACTTTGTGTAAACTTTCGGACTACATATAGGACTTCTTCCCCAGATAGGACAGAAGTTTCACCCAGAGCCAGACAATACCCCATTGCATGTATAATGGCTGCAAGGCAGCCAGCTTTCTTGTGAGCAGCTCCTGACCCACCTTTTAGCCTGGCTAGTGAGAACTGGAGACAATCACCTTCCCACTCCCCCTCCCCAAATCCAACCCCCCAGACCGCTAACCCTGTAAAATCAATGGAGTAGCTGATGTAAACCGCATATATTTATCTAATGGCAAGATGGGTAAACACAGAAGGGAGAAAGGAAGAAAAGATAAGCTGACAGGGTGATTAGGATGTGGTTTCATGTATTTCAAACACCAGAGTGAACTTTTTAGAGCAGTTTATAACACATTACTTCAGTTATACTGTAAGAGCCAATATGTTCTGAGCATTCTGAAAGTTTTGTCAATGACAGTTACACTGTGGAAAATCTCAGGATATTTATTCATTTGATTTTTGAATAAATCCCGAATACAACTTGTATCAAAAGGATGTTAAAACAAAAATCCAACACATTACAAATCTCTCCGAATCTTAAGGATGCAGAAAACCAAGGTTTTTCCAACCAGCCCTGCTTTATGATCAATAAACCAGAATTCAATTAATACAATAAATAATCCCCATGACAGGTTTTGCTCATTGTGCCCATTACAAATCTGAATGAAGAAATGTTTAAAGGAAAATGTAGGTGCAAAAGATATGACAAAAAAATCGTAACATGAAATACAAGGCACACACATGCAAGATTTAATTGTAACATCAACACCCATATCTAATTTCTGTTTGCACAAATTGATATCCTGCCTCTATTTCATTCACACTTTTGCAGTCAGCTGTTTGCCCATTGGGATTGTCTAGATTAGTGGATACCATATTTATAAACTTATCACTTCATGCAATCATATCAATGGGATACCAAAAATTGCTCCAAATCCTTTTACAAATCTATTTCAACCAACTATTTTCTCTTGCATAACTGTAATTCCTAACACCCAAAACCTAAGAATTAATCTTAGTAAGTGCATTCATTTAATACTCACACCATTAACATGGACTTTAACTGAAATTTTCAGTCATACAGACCATAAGATTGCTGGTGTGAAAAAGAGAAAGATGCCACTGATTTTTTTTTAAGGAGCTGCACATTACAACTGGAAGCTGAATTGTCTTTTTTGGCAGGAATTAAGCCAGTATGTAACAATGTTTGCAGAATATAGTAGCATTACAAGAATGGAGGCAATTAGATGACTCCCTGGATGTGAGTTTGCTCGCTGAGCTGGAAGGTTAGTTTTCAGACGTTTCGTCACCATTCGAGGTAACATCATCAGTGAGCCTCTGACGAAGCGCTGGTATTACGTCCCGCTTTCTATTTATCTGGTTAGGTTTCCTTGGGTTGGTGATGTCATTTCCTGCATTGGTGATGTCATTTCCTGTTCTTTTTCTCAGGGGATGGTAGATTGGCTCCAAGTCAATGTGTTTGTTGATGGAATTCCGGTTGGAATGCCATGCTTCTAGGAATTCTCGTGCATGTCTCTGTTTGGCTTGTCCTAGGATGGATGTGTTGTCCCAATCCAAGTGGTGTCCTTCCTCATCTGTATGTAAGGATACGAGTGATAGTGGGTCATGTCGTTTTGTGGCTAGTTGATGTTCATGTATCCTGGTTGCGAGCTTCCTGCCAGTTTGTCCCTCAATGTCTGAATTGGTATACACAACTTATAGTGGCTGGGATTGATTTTATACAAGTTATATTTTGTTCTCAGTTCACTGCGTTTTTTTTGCCACAGATTGTTGAAGCCATTCAAATTAATTCTGTACATAGACTTTCCCTCATTTGCTGTTTGTTATAAAAGAGATTCTTTTAAGTCTTGGAAAAGCTCAGCAGGGCTGGCAACATCAGTGAAGAAAAAAAAATCAGAGTTAACGTTTCGGGTCCAGGGACTCTTCCTCACAACTGATGGTAGCTATAAAAATGTCAATTTATATGCAAAAGACAGGGAAAGGAGGGGGTAGGGACTAAATGATAGGTGTGGAGAAAACCCAAAGAAAGAGAAGAGCAGTCAGATAGACAAAGGAGTTGATAAAGATCTGGCTAGGAGGGTGAATATCTATTAATGGAGACTGTCAGAGGCTAACAATAGGTGGTGTGTAATGGCAGGCTGTGTGATAACAAGGCCTGGTATGTCAGGTCGGGGGCTAGAACATGGGAGGGTTTAGGCCCTAGAATTATTGAACTTGAACTTTAGGGCCTAAACTTTATCATAGGCCTCTGATAGTTGATGAACATTTTCAACCCAGGATAAAGCCATCTCATTCTGCCAACCCTTTCATACTGACAATGGGGACGTCGAAAAAAAACAAAGAAAATGTTGGAGAAACTCAGCAGGTCTGGCAGCATTGTCGGAGACAAAAACAGAGTTAATGTTCCAAGTACAGTATGACGTCTGAGATGCTTTATTTTTAGTTCTGGACTGGGAATATTTTTCTCTCCACAGATGCTGCCAGAAGTGCTGAGTTTCTCCAGCAATTTCTGTGTTTGTTCCACATTTCCAGCATCTGCAGTGTTTTGCTCTTAGATGATTAAAAAGATACAACATGCTGGTAGACAGATAAAGCAAGGTGGAGAGATGGGAATGTTTGGGGAGGGAATTCCAGATTTTATGTCCACGTTGCTGAAGCATAACCACCGACAATGAAGGGAATTTTTATTTCTTTATTTGTTCATGGGAGGTGGGCATCACTGGCTAGGCAGCATTTATTGTCCATCCCTAATTACCCAGAGGTCAATTAAGAGTCAACCACATTGCTGTGGACCTGGAGTCACACGTAGGCCAGACAGGTAAGGATGGCAGTTTCCTTCCCTGAAGGACATTAGTGAACCAGATGGGTTTTCCAACAATCGATAATGGATTCATGGTCATCATTAGATTCTCCATTCCAGATATTTATTGAATTCAAATTCCACCATTGGTCGTGGCAGGGTTTGAACCCAGATCCCCAGGACATTGGAGATAATGGGAACTGCAGATGCTGGAGAATCCAAGATAATAAAATGTGAGGCTGGATGAACACAGCAGGCCAAGCAGCATCTCAGGAGCACAAAAGCTGACGTTTCGGGCCTAGACCCTTCATCAGAGAGGGGGGGGGTGGGTTGAGGGTTCTGGAATAAATAGGGAGAGAGGGGGAGGCGGACCGAAGATGGAGAGAAAAGAAGATAGGTGGAGAGGAGAGTATAGGTGGGGAGGTAGGGAGGGGATAGGTCAGTCCAGGGAAGACGGACAGGTCAAGGAGGTGGGATGAGGTTAGTAGGTAGATGGGGGTGCGGCTTGGGGTGGGAGGAAGGGATGGGTGAGGAGAAGAAGAACAGGTTAGGGAGGCAGAGTCTGGAATAAATTCCGCCTGGGAACCCTGCAGCCTAATGGTATCAATGTGGACTTCACCAGTTTCAAAATCTCCCCTTCCGCCACCGCATCCCTAAACCAGCCCAGTTCGTCCCCTCCCCCCACTGCACCACACAACCAGCCCAGCTCTTCCCCTCCACCCACTGCATCCCAAAACCAGTCCAACCTGTCTCTGCCTCCCTAACCTGTTCTTCCTCTCACCCATCCCTTCCTCCCACCCCAAGCCGCACCTCCATCTCCTACCTACTAACCTCATCCCACCTCCTTGACCTGTCCGTCTTCCCTGGACTGACCTATCCCCTCCCTACCTCCCCACCTATACTCTCTCCACATATCTTCTTTTCTCTCCATCTTCGGTCCGCCTCTCCCTCTCTCCCTATTTATTCCAGAACCCTCACCCCATCCCCCTCTCTGATGAAGGGTCTAGGCCCGAAACGTCAGCTTTTGTGCTCCTGAGATGCTGCTTGGCCTGCTGTGTTCATCCAGCCTCACATTTTATTATCCCCAGAACATTGTCTGGGTCTCCGGATTAACCGTCCAGCGATAATACCACTAAGCCATCACCTCCCCGATCAAGGATGCTCAATGTTGTACAGGCAGTTGGTCACTGAAAGGATTATCTGACGAGATAAGCACTATCCTTCAGGATAAAAGCTCTGCTGCTGTTAGGAGGTTCCACTTAAATGCAAGTTGATGTAGGCAACAATAAAATGTACTTATTTTTAAGCATAACTGGGGTTATTGGGATATGGGACATGGCAGTCTTATGTAACTCAGATGTAATGTAATTTGCTGTTAAGTGCTAGAAAGATTGACACACACTTCTGCCAATGATTTCTTGTGGCATTGTTCTCACTTGACATCAGCAACTCAGACTCACAGCAGTGAGGACGACTGGTGGCAGTGAACGTATGCAAAGCTTCTAAGATGGGTCTGGTGGACATGACCACACCAGATTTCAAGAGAGCAGGGTTGCTCTCTGAAAATGTATCACTCAGGAGACCAAAGCAGAAAATTCTTACCTTTTGCTTTAACCGTTCGTAAGTGCCTGACTACAAAGTGCCATTTAGTTACACTATTAAGAAATATAAATCTGCATAGGTATTTAGACTCGAAAATACACATATTTATGTAATAATGAAAGTAAAATGAACCTGTAAAGTTCTAACGTGGAGATGAAAAACTCTAACTACATCTTCAACAAGGCAGCATGACAATATCATTTTTTATTAGTCAAGCTGAAATTTTGAATAATTATTCATTTCTGAAGATTTCTTCAGGGAAACAAAATTAATTCTTTTCTCAAAGACGCAATGGTTTTATCAGCTTCAAATTAATTACAATTTAATTTTTTTGATAATGGCTAGTAAAATAAATGAAAATTGGACCCAAATGAATGGTAATTATGATATTTTACAGATTACTATCTTATCACAAGTCAAGTGTGAGAACACTCAAATTCTTTTAAATAAATAATCTATTTGCCAGAAGCATTTTCCACCTTATGACAGGCAATCAGTTTAATGTTAATCCCCAATTACCTCTACTTTGTTTTTTTGTGCATTCTTTTCACGAAGTAGTAAATAAAAGATGAGTAGTCCTCTACTTAAATTGGTAAAATTAATGTTGCCAAAGAATTTTAATGGTGCACAATAGACATTTACCCCCCAAAAAATGCTGCATTATACCAGAAATCTGAAGTAAAAACAGAAAAGACTAGAAATACGCAGCCTGCTTTTTGAAACACGGTTAATGTCTCAGGTCAATGACCCCTCAACAGAACTGAGAACATTTCAATTAAATGAATAGGTTTCAAGCAAGTGAAAAAAGAAGGAAGATTTGAAACAGAACGTTAGGGAAGTTCTGAGATACAGTGGAAGAACAGAGAGATTAAGTGCCAGAAGCATTGTTGGTGTAAGGCCCTACGCAGTTATAATGGAACAAATAAAGAAATAAAAGCTGCACGAATGGCAGAACAATGAACAGCTGCCCCTCAAAACCAGTGTGTGAAAAACAACGTGATAAAAATCAAAACCTGCAAAGGAGAAGGAAACAAAATGAAGAGAGAGGATTAGAGCCTGAAATTGCTGAATTCACTGAAATTTGAAAGGCCATTGGTGCCTAATTGAAAAGTTGAGTTGCTGTACCTCAAATCAGCACCAAGCTTAAGTGAGAACTCCAGGAAGGCAAGGACAGAGAGGTCAGCATGAGAGCAAAATGAAGAATTAAATTGACAGGCAACCAGAAGCTTGGGGGCATGCATACAGACTGAACAAGGTGTTTGAGATAATCAGAGGCAATTCTATTACCACTGGAACCAAGCTGACTCATGAACGCTTGTAGTAATTGGGAATAGTTATATGTTATGGCTTCATTTAGGACAGCAGAGAAATTATGCCTTGGAGCTGATTTCAAGTCCACATTTCGCAGTTCACTGAACAATATGCCAACACACTGTGCCAGTGACTCTTCTGTCAAGAGTTCCAGATGACTTTTCAAAAAAATTGTTTACAGACCAGCAACGTCAATACCCTTCTTCCGCCTGATTAACAGTGGACTCTGAATCTACAATGTAAATAAAATTATTCATCACTTTAAAGCATATTCCCTCATGAATGACAGGAAGAATGCCATTTCTTATTGAACGGAAGCATATAATTTATGCAATCAGATAACATGAAAAATTGATGAAGCCTTAAAACACCATATTAAAAATAATTTCAGAAGTTTCCCTACTATACCCAATCCACTCATCAATTATCATTTACATGACAAGCTTTTTGGAGTTCTCAACATTTTGGGAGAAGCTCTGCCCATCAAGATTTATGTACTATTTTTTTCTTTTCATCGCGCTGTAATTATGCAGGAAATTATCTCATACAGTTCATCACAGGCGTTCACCGTGTTGTTTGAAAACACAGTAAAGGATAAATTAAACAGACTTCTCATCTATGAGAAACACAAGGTCACTGAGGGCAGACAGGAGTATGGACTATGGCCATAACCAGGTCAATCGTTACGTTAATGAATGGCAGGGCAGGAATAAGGTCAAATGGCCCTAGTCCTGCTTCTTTTGCTTACATTTTAATGCTGTGATATCACCGTAACAGAAACTCAAAAGGTATCTTACCTACTGATTTTACAAGGCATTCAAGTACAACAAAGCACTGAAATAAAGGATGCAAATTCTTCAAAAGAAACGGGATATTTTTTACATGTTCAGGAATTTAGATGTCACTGGCTAGACCGGAATTGATTGCTTATCCCTGATTGCCAATTGGATAGTTAAAGGTCAACCACATTGCTGTGGGTCCAGAGTCACATATAGCAAGACCAGGTAAGGACAGCAGATTTTGTTCATTACATAATTTTAATTAGTAAACCAGATGGATTTTTCATGACAATCAACAATGGGTTACATGCTCACCACGGTGCGATCCAAACTCACGTCTACAAAACATTAGCCTGAAGTTCTGGATTACTAGACCAGTGACTTTTACCAGTATGCCATGATGTCCCCATAGCTATCAAAATCATAATTTCTCCTTCATCATCCTTGTTCTGAGATAAAAGCTGCAATCTGTACTTCATCCCTACCAGCTATTCACAAACTCAATTGGACAATTGTTGCGTTTTACTTTTTTATCCACACATTTAATATTGAACTTACCACAATATGAAATGCAGTTAAAACTCTCACATCAATTTGTTTTCTTTCCCTGGGTGAAACTTATTAGAACAATGCAAGTGGTAAGATATGGAGAATTTATCTGATCTTGCTGAAGATTAATAATCGCCCTCTTTAGAATAATTTATTCCTGCATTACACTACAATTACGTAGATTTTACAGAGAAGTAACCTGCTAATTTGCAAATAAATAAAAACAATGAAGCAGAGTAGGTTGACACATATTACAATTAAAATCTAAACATATTCATAAAACTGCATTACACTGTGCTAAGAGCTTCTCTTATGACAAAAAACAAATTTCCAGTTCCTAGTGTAATGACCTCTAGGCTTTTCACTACCTGTGTGATGCATTCTACTGAAATAAGAATGAAGTGCTGGAGAAACTCAGCAGATCTGCAGAATTTGGGGAAAGCTGGAAGCGAAAACAAAAAATTAGGAGTTTCAGTTCAGTGAAACTCTTCCTTGAAAATGAAGAAGTGGAAGAATGATGGATTTTATGCTGCAGAAAAATTGGGGAGAAGCAGGTGTAACACAAGAAAAGGTCAAAGAAAGGTTATGGCATGAGGCAGATCGAGATCAGACGTGTAACAGAACGAAAGGCAAAGGGAGTGGCAAGGTTTTAACAGAAGGGGCATTCTTCTAGAATAAATGTTACTGGTGGAACATACGTCAACTCTGTCCAAAGCAAAAATCATGAAAACAAGAACCAAAACAAAGTTGCTGGAAAAACTCAGCAGGTCTGGCAGCAGCTGTGAAGAAGAACAAAAAAAATCAGTTAACATTTCTGGTCCAGTGACTCTTCCTCAGTTCTGTTGACAGGGCCCTCAACCAGGTCTGATCCATCTCCCACACTTCCGCCCTCATCCCTCCTGCAACAGCAATCGGGTTCCCCTTGTCCTTACCTACCATCCCACCAGCACTCAGATTCAGGAGATCATCAGACATCATTTCCACCACCTCCAGCAAATGCCATCCCTTGTTCACCTTCCACAGGGACCGTTCCTTCCAGGATACCCTGGTCCACACTTCCTTTATCTCCAACACCCACCCACAGCCCTATGGCACCTTCTCCTGTAACCGGCAAAGGTGCAACACCTGCCCATTTACCTCCTCCCACCCCAGTATCCAAGGGCTCAAACATATCTTCCAGGTGAAGCAACACTTCACCTGCACTTCCCGGAATCTGGTCTACTGCATTTGCTGCTCACATGTGGTCTCCCCAACACTGGGGAATCAAAGTGTAGATTGGGTGACCGCTTCGCAGAACATCTACGTTCTGCTCACAAAAAAGACCCTGAACTACCTGTTGCCTGCCAGTTTAACGCGCCACTCTGCTCCCTGGCCAACATCTCTGTCTCTGGCTTGCTGCAGTGTTCCAGCAAACCTCAAAGCAAGTTGGAGGAACACCTCATTTTCCACTTGGGGACTTTACAGCCCTCTGGACTCAATATCGCGTTCAATAATCTTAGGGCCTAAACCCTCCCATGTCCCAGCCCCCTACCTCACACACCAAGCCTTGTTACCACATATCCTGCCATTACACACCCCATTATTAGTCACTAATAGCACCCATTAACAACTACTCACCCTTCCAGCCTGATCATTATCAACTCTTTGTCTAACCAACTGCTCTTCTCTCTCTTGAGGCTTTACCCTATTGTTTATTCCCTATTCCAACTCCTCAATTTTTTCTGCATATAAACATATGTTTTCCCAGCCACCATCAGTTCTGAGGAAGGGTCACCGGACCTGAAATGTTCACCATGTTGTCTCTTTCACAGATCCTGCCAGACCTGCTGAGTTTTTCCAGTAACTTCTGTTTTTGTTCCTGATTTACAGCATTCGCAGTTCTTTCGGTCTTCATGGAAACAAGACACTGGTGTGGTAGTTGAGGAATTAAAATGCAGGGCTGCATTCATGGTCTGAAATGTTGAACGTAGCTTCGCTCTTTAGCCTCTCCATGAATTTTCCTTGTGTTTCACTTACTCCTCTCCACCTTTTTCTACCGCATTACACCCACTTCTTTTATCCGCATTCAGGTCCAAAGAGGAATCATGAGCTTGAAATATTAACTGTTTTGCTTCAGTGCTGCTTGGCCTGCTCATTTTTTCTAATGATTGGCTCTTATTTCAGATTTCCAGAATCCGCAGTATTTTGCGTTTGTTTTAGTACTGCAATGAAATATCTCCCTTGATCAATTCTAAAGTATGACTTTTGTCTAACATATCATCAAGTGCGATATTATTTCAGACTTGTTCTTTTGACTTGACATTTTTAATGCATTCAGGTAATGGCATTAATAAAAAATAAGGTGCAATTTACATAACATTTTATCTAATATTTCAGAAGAATCTCAAAGCCACTCAATTACAATAAATTACTTAAAGCTACAATTTAATAGAACTGTGTGAAAAATATACATGTGGAATTCATTACTTGTGGGTGCAGCCAGATGAGATTCAAGAAATCTAATCAGCACAGAAAATACATTAGTGTCTGCAAAATTTTACTCCATTCATCAATTTCCGAACAGGATCAATAGCCAAGGATTAATCAGGCATTGACAAGAAAGACAGTTAGCATGTTCAAATGCATGGAATACCTGTCAAGCGCTCAATGCTGCTATTAGCAAATTAACCCAATAATACAATTTGATCTCAGATCAAAACAGACCATAGGTTTCTGTGTGGAACAAATCATGATGTTTATAACTTGCAGCTCTACAGTGCCTCTACAAATCAATGGTGAACCTGTGAATCAGGATGGTGCTTATGCTGTGTTACAGCTTCAGCCTTGTACTCAAGTGTAAATTCACCGACTTGAAAATTGCAATTCTTTCGATATTCCAAGTTTCAAAAACTGACTTAAAGGACACATTGGGGCAATCTTTAAGCCAGTTTGTAGGGTGAGAAATTCATAGTACTGAGTGAGATGCAGGTTTAAACAATCTGACCAAAATTGTATGCCATTAATTTCTTTACTTTTATTTGAGGGAAGTAGGCATTGCCTTGAAAAAAAAACAGCATTTATTGTCGATTCCAAATAGCCCCAAATGAAGTGTAAAGTCAGGCACAGTTTAGCCAGCTTTCTGTTCGATCCAATCAGTTTGTGCATTACTTTAAAATTGCTCCCACTGTATCAGCTTTTGTCCCATTAGACAAAAGCTCAGCACAAGCTAAAATCGACGGCATGCAGCTGCGTACTTATGATCAATCTGACTGTAAAATTTATTTTAAAATCAGTACCTCTTGAAATGGCTACAATCCCACACCCACTGCAGATCCTGAGTTAGGATCACTGGACCTGAAACATTAACTCTGTTTTCTCCTTCACAGATGCTGTCAGACCTGCTGAGCTTTTCCAGAAACTGTGTTTTTCAGGCAGATTCAGAGGTTGACAGCTTTGGGTTCTATCATCAGAACCTGAAGCAACAAATACAGACCAAAAGTACCTGGCAGGAGAAGAGTTTGATTTGGCTTGTACAGATAGGGAAGATGGACTTTCCAAACATCTCGCGAGAATGCATGCATTCAGTGAATGCAGTCTCTGGAGCCCACTTCCATTTCAGGCAGAAGAGAAGATAACCACTTTCCACAAGACTGCAATTCCACTTGGACCACAATCTCTGAAGAGGAAGTGTCAGGATCCTCAGAAAATATACAATCAAGACTTTCCTTTGCAATCCTCGCCAGCAGAGACATTAATCTATGTGGGTAATGTTTCTTGAGTGGGCTCAGGGTCGCAAATAATGCTGCCAGCACTGGCGTCGATTGTCAAATGAAGCTAGTGCTCAGGTCTCATGCTCAGAGGACTGCTGCAGAACAGGGCCTTGATGACCTTCTGGAATCTGTGATTAAAGACATGATAGAGATGCAGAACTGCCAGAAATCAGAAGCACATTGAAACATAAGGCAAATGAGTCTGTCCAAGTTCTAATATTATGGCTTGGCATGTTAGCACGTGGAAACCTCCATGTGATGAGCGTCAGCCAGGAACAGTCATGTCTGGCAGAACAATTAGCATGTGACAGATATGCACAGGGACTTTCACATCATCACTTGAACCATGGATGCATTCGTTCAGCAATTAGACAAAAGGAGGCCAAGACATCTTGACCAGCCATCATACATCTTAACTCTTCAAGAGACAGTAGGTTTAGGATGTCAGTTTAATAGTTACCCCAGGGTTAAGGGTAGGTGTTCAATTGTCCAGCGACTGCTCTGCATTCTCCAATTTAAATGGATTCTTTCAGAAGGTCCCAGGCACAAAGAATTTTGCAATGACAGAGAGGGCAAGCAACAGTCAGAAACCAGTGATTGGCATCCCAGGGCACATCTGCAACTGTTCAGGAGACCATCAGCACCTGGAGCCCAATCAGACCGAGACCACCAGTGGATACTTTCCAAAGAAATTTGAGACAAGTTGGAAAAGCAGTGAGTAAACTTCCTTAAGCTCAGCTACAAGTGTCGGGGAGGCCACATGTCATAGTAACAGGCTAATATAAATGAAACACCTTTAAATTCATTTTGGGGGCACAGATATCAATATAATGTCAACCAAGGCACTGGAGAAAAATAAAACATCTTATACCCTACAAGGACTAATTTCCTGAGGTGTGGCAATCACTTTGCGATCAGTTTTCTTTAAAAGCATTAAGCTTACTCGAAATCTAACTGACTACTCATTCTGCAGGTTAGGCAAAGGGAATCAAACCATATCCCCATTTTCAGAGCAGTCATTTGCCATTTTCTGCAATTTAAATACCCAATATCACAAACAGCCATTTTGGCAGCTCCTAAGAAAGGCCAAGTATGCAAGGGTTGTGTGTTTAGGTTATCAGATAGGTAGGGAGTAGAGAATAATGTAAGTGCGGTGGCCAGGTCATTAAGGAGAAGCGAATCAGGTGAGTTGGATGCCAGGTGGGTAGGGAGCCATGGCACAAGGTTGGAAGGGACAAGGTAAATGATGGCACGTTTTGGGTGCGTTAGGGAATATTGGGTCCTATGGGAGTGGGGGTGAGGTTCACGTTCTGCAGGCAGAGGAGGACTAAAGGCCTGGGAAGGTATAGTTCAGGTGTGGACAGTAGGTTTAGGATGTCAATTTAATAGTTATCGAGGGGTTAAAGATAGGTATTTAATTGTCTAACTTTTCCAGGGTAACTATTTATCAACTGCAGTGGACTGCTCTGAATTCTCCAATTGAAATGGATTTTTTTCAGGAGATTACAGGCATGCAGAATTTCCCATCAAAATCTTCAATTTCATTGACTGTGAACAATCTTCAAGTATCTTTTGGTCTCCTCGCCGTCAGCCTCCAGCCTCCTCCAGTCACACAAGCCCATTCACCCTTCCAGCAGATTTCCTCGCTTTTGCCTTAGCATTCAATGCTTTAGCTTCCCAGCCTGTCCCTGACACCATCCCTTATCTATCCGAACTGTTCCTTCACTCTTATCTGTGCACCTCATGTGGTCATTCCTTTCCCCTGTCTTAAAATGTAATCCCCACCCTTCCTTGTTCACCTGGCCAGTCATCCAAATTTCCCCTTGGCTTTTCAGTTGCTCGCATCCATTCCTTGGAATCCTTCTACCAATCTAGTGGCTACATCCTCTGATTTCATTCCTTGCCTCAAAGCCATTTAGCTGCACCATTGAATTATTAGTTCACTTTTCCTGCATACCCCAGGGAGCATTCCTGCTATGAGCCAGTCTCCGTATCACCTTAGGCAACTCTTTTCTGCAGGCAGCCTACCTACCTTAGATGCTAAATGTACATATGCAGCAGCAGTCTGGAAACACCTGTTCTGAATCACCACTCACTAATAAAGACATCTCAGTAAGAAGCATGAAGCAGTGTCTCCAGTGGGGCCAAAATTCTGAAGGCTGATTTTACTCACTCATTACTAACAGGATTGCAACTATGAATGCAATACTGGTGGTCTGGGGTGTTAGTAAATATTCATGACAATTAGCAGTTCGCAAGGCAAATACAATGTCAGCATTCATCTAGAGAGGACCAGAGCGCAGGGCAGGGATGTGCTGCTGAGGCTGTGCAAGGCTCTGATCAGTTTGCATTTGGAATATTATGAGCTGTTTTGTGTCTCATGTTTCAGGAAGGGTGTTGCTGGCGTTGAAGGGGCTCCAGAAGAAGTTTAAAATAATGATCTCTTGGATGACGTGCTTGTCATATAAGCAGTGATTGAGGACGTAGCGAAGATTTTTCCACTAGTACGTGAGACTGGGACCCAAGGGCACAGCCTCAGAATCAAGGCAAAACCCTTTAGAACTGAGATAAGGAGGAATTTCTTCAGCCACAAGGTGGTGAATCTGTGGAACTCATTGCCACAGAGGACTGCAGAGGCCAGGTCATTGTGTGCTTTTAAGACTGAAATAGATTCTCGATTGGTAAGTTGATCAAAGATTACAGAGCGAAGGCAGGAGTTTGGGGCTGCAAAGCAATCAGTCACGATCAAATGGCAGAGCTGACTCAATGGGCCAAATGGTCCAATTCTGTTCCAATATCTTATGGTCTTATGGATAAGCTAAAGAATACAAGAGAGCTTCCTGACCATCATGGCTGATAAGGTCAACCCACCCAAAACTTTCTTCTAGTAAGACCTGAACTTTGGCTTCATATACAATTTGAACACCCCTCCGACCTTTCCACTTCAGAAGTATCTTATTGGCTGTAAAGAAGTTTGGGATATCTGATTGGGAAAGGCAAGTGCCTTACATGTCTGTCGTTTTTCATATCTTTCCATTCTGAATATAGTTGTGCATTTCCTTCGCTATCTTCAAATAAATGTAGTTTCTGCAGGAAAATTCACCAAACCGCTAATATTATCTTAAAAAATCTGAACAGAAATCTCGGGAAAATATGCAATAAGTTTTAGAGAAGATGCAGGATCAAAAATACCTTATGGAAGCATTAACTGACATCATAAAAATAACAAAGACCAATCATCAATAATGAACATCAACAACGAACATCAGCAAAGTATAAGACAACATCTTACAGAACCCTTCTAAGGGCTATTAAAATAATTTACATGACGGCTTCGACATTGGGTCATCGTGGAGCAAAAGATCAATTTTAAGGATTTAGAGGACAGAGTCTGCTAGAAGATAACAATTGGGCATTTTTTAATACGGCGATAATATTTGATGATACATAACATAAACTGCATATTTTGCAGGAAGATTTATTAATGCCCCAGCCAGAGAGATTTACTTGAAAAAATTCTTTATTTGAAAAGGATTTTCATCATACTTTCAGTCATGAAAAGTGAGAAAGCATCTATTTCACCTGTGAAGGAGTGGGAGAGCGCCATCCAGGCTACAAAACGTGCCAAACCACCATTCTCATCATTATAACATGCAAATAAAAACCTCCAGCAAGCATTCCAGAATTTTAACCAACATTTATTTCCCTATCAACATCGTTGCTATGTACCATCTTGTTCTGATTTGTCAGTCTTTACATTTTGTCTAAATTAATAATAGCCACTAGCTTTCAAAAGTATTTCTTTCAGTGAGCATTCTAGAACGTCCCAAGAACAAGAAAAGCACAACATAAATGCAAGGTCTCATTTGGATACCGCCTCAGCAGTTCAACAAATGCACTGCTGTCACTTTATACAAGCAAAGTTATATTAATTTTTCCCCCCAATGTGTTTTACTTGGCACTTCTACTAATTGAAAGGATTCTTAGGAAACAAGTAATGAAAGCCCACTGATGTGGGAACAAGTAGGGAGATTTAACAACTTCAAACCTGTGGTGTGGAACTGGAAGCAATGGATTAACTAAATGTTACAATGTTTAAAATATAGCTAAATAAACTTTCAAAACACCTCAAACTTCACACTAAGTCTTTTTCATCTCCTTGAGGACTGTAATTTCAGATCTCTTCTCAACAATGAGATATTCAGCTCAATTCTTTAGCATTTTTAAGATGTGCATGCCAATCAAGATTCAACCAAACTCGAAAAACAAAATCAGTGCTGGCTGGGAACTACAGTCAAAATCCTCGGACCACTGGAAGTTAAAAGCCTGAATTCAAACAAAAATACTAATTTGGGTGTATCAATGATCCTAATCCTATTTGTCTTCACCAAGATCACAGCAAAATGCACTTTTCCCCCATATTTGCCCCTGCTGGTCGCCCAATATCATATCAAAACATTTCAATAGCATTAAAGAATAACGTAGGGAAACAAAAAACAGAAATTGCTGATGAAACTCAGCGAGCGTCTGGCAATAACTGTAGGGAGAAAGCAGAGTTAACAAAATGAGTCCTGTAACTCTTCAACCGAATCAGGATTCGGATGTAGAGTCATCAGACTCAATATGCTAACTCCACTTTCTCCTCACAGATGCTGCTGGACTTGCTGATTCTTGCCAGCAATTTCTGTTTCTCTTTCAGTTCTCCAGCACTTGCAGTTGTTTTTTGTTTTATTTTAATGTAGAGAATCTGTTTTAATAGATCAGTTTGTAAGTTTGCAGGAAACCTTTTCAAACAAAAAGCCATTCATAAACCTACTATTCCAGATTTTAAATTTGGTACCTAACATCTCATAGAACAAGTGATAATGGGAACCGCAGATGCTGGAGAATCCAAGATAACAAAGTATCCGGGAGGTTGGTGGGGTGGTTTGTGATCGCATCATCCTCCGACACTTACGCCCTCTACAATCCGAGCCCACCACCCAAGACATTTTTCCATCCCCACCCTTGTCTGCCTTCCGGAGAGACCACTCTCTCCGTGTGTCCGCTCCACAATCCCCTCCAACCCCACCACACTCGGCACCTTCCCCTGCAACCGCAGGAAGTGCTACACTTGCCCCCACACCTCCTCCCTCAGCCCTATCCCAGGTCCCAAGACGACCTTCTATATTAAGCAGATATTCACCTGCACATCTGCCAATGTGGTATACTGCATCCATTGTACCCGGTGTGGCTTCCTCTACACTGGGGAAACCAAGCGGAGGCTTGGGGACCGCTTTGCAGAACACCTCCGCTCGGTTCGCAATAAACATCTGCACCTCTCAGTCGCGAACCATTTTAACTCCCCCTCCCATTCCTCAGACGACATGTCCATCATGGGCCTCCTGCAGTGCCACAATGATGCCACCCGAAGGTTGCAGGAACAGCAACTCATTTTCCGCTTGGGAACCTTGCAGCCCAATGGTATCAATGTGGGTTTCACAAACTTCAAAATATCCCCTTCCCCCACTGCATCCCAAAACCAGCCCAGTTCTTCCCCCTCCCCCTACTGCATCACAAAACCAGCCCAGCTTGTCCCCTTCCCCCACTGAATCCCAAAACCGGCCCAGCCTGTCTCCGCTTCCCTAACCTGTTCTTCCCCTCACCCATCCCTTCCTCCCACCTCAAGCCGCACCACCATTTCCTACCTACTAACCTCATCCCACCTCCTTGGCCTGTCCGTCCGCCCCGGACTGACCTATCCCCTCCCTACTTCCCCACCTACACTCTCCTCTCCACCTATCTTCTTTTCTCTCCATCTTCGATCCGCCTCCCCCTCTCTCCCTATTTATTCCAGAACCCTCACCCCATCCCCCTCTCTGATGAAGGGTCTAGGCCCGAAACATCAGCTTTTGTGCTCCTGAGATGCTGCTTGGCCTGCTGTGTTCATCCAGCTCCACACTTTGTTATCCCACAGAACAATTTTGTTTTCTACAGAATTCAGGAAAATTATATCCACAGCCTCCACTACATATCTTCTCTCGTATGCTTCAAGGTCCTTAAACATAAAATATTGAGTTTCTGTGATCTGTTTAATTGGATTTTACGTAATTTTTTTGGCTAGTAATGCCTGTTAATTTCCACATTCACTTCTGATAGTTTCACAATCCCAATTTATATTTCCTGTGTAAAAGCTGAAGTCCAATCTGTATTTAATACAGCACTGATCATGTACCTGGCTAAGGGAAATGCACTCCAAACTGAACTGCAGATGCAATAAGGACATAGAACTAAACATGGATTATTCAGCCTTGATCTGTCTTCAAATACATCATGTTGATCTCTAGCTTGACTCTATCAATCTGTCCTAATTCCATAATACTTCATATTCTTGGCAAGAGAATTGCTATGAATCTCAGATTTTAAATTCTCTACCATCCCAGCCACATCAGCCAATTACAGCAGGGAGGGTTTGATAAGGGTAAGAAAGAGGAAGAAACAGTGGTGAAAATGTTTCAAATTAGTTTTCATCAAGTCTTATTCACTGACCACTTAAGTGCTCTCAATTCTGCTCTGACACCCCATTTTAAAATTCATGCTCTTGTCATCAAATCCTAAGCTTGGTCCCATCTTACCTCTGTAAAATCTGCTAGTCATATAATCTTCTCAGCTTTTATGCACTCCATCAATTCTGGTTACATGCAAATCCCCAACCTTGGTGTCTAACTCTTCAGCTACCTTGGCTCAATTCCTCCCTCTCCTTCATCTTTCTCCACTCTTTTAAGATATGCATTAAAGCTTATCTTTTTGACCATGCTTTTAGTTATCAATTTCAACATCACCTATGCAGCTTGGTGCCAAATTTGATGCAAGTGAAGCATCTTGGGTTGGTTTATGAAATAGACATTGGACTTTTAGATGGATGCTGTCGGGACTAGAGGGTTTGAGTTATAGAGAAAAGCAAAATAGAGTGAGGTATTTTTCTTCCCTGGAGCATCAGAGGCTGAGGGGCAACCTTATAGACATATATAAAATAATAAGGGGCAAGGATACTGTGAACGGCCAACATTTTTTTCCTAGAATGGGAAGTCCAAAACTGGAGGAATGGGTTTAAGCTGAGAGGGGAAAGATTAAAACAATGTCCCGAGGGGTAACTTTTTCATGCATAGTGTGGTACAGGTATTGAACAAGCTGCCAGATAAAGTGGTGGAGGTGGGTACAATTATAACATTTAAAAGGTATCTAGATGGGTATATGAATAGAAAGGGTTTAAACAGACATGGGTTAAATGCTGGCAAATGGGACTAGGTCAGGTTGGAGTGTCTGGTCAGCGTGAATGTGTTGGACTGAAGGGTTTGTTTCTGTGTTATTCCATGACTCTACGACTTCGCATGGAAATACATTAAGACATACAGCACTGAAGCCGGCACTTGGTTCAACAAGCATGTGCAACTGTTTTTACTTCCTTTGAATCTTTCCTCATCTTTCTTTACCCAAAGCTACCACCTTAATCCTCTATCTCCCATTTTCCTCAAATGCTTGTCTAGCTTCCCTTTAAATCTATCTATATGATTCACTTCAACTGCTCCCTCTAGTACTGAGTTTCACATTCACACTATTCTTTGAGTAAATAAGCTACTTCTGAATTTCCTGTTCTAAGTTTTTTTAATTCATTTATGGGATGTGGCTATTGTTGGCTGAGCCAGTATTTGTTGACCGCCCCTAATAGCCCTGAAGGTGGTGGCGGTAAGCCGCTGTAGTCCACATGTGCTGTAGGTAGATCCACAATGTCATTAGGAAGTGAGTTCCAGAATTTTGACTCAGCAACACCAAGGCAGGATGGTTGATGGCTTGGAAGGGAGCTCCAACTTAATTACCATGTTATATATTAATGGTCTCTGGTTGAGTTCTGCACAGAAGGGGAAACATTGTCTGCATCCACTCTATTGAAACTGTTCATCCCTCCACTCTATTTAAACTCTTCATAAGTTACGAATACCTCTATTAGATCATCCGTCAGCCACTCCTTCTTTCCCCAGTGAGGACAGCCAGCCTGCTAATCCTTTTCCGATAAGCATATGCACCTCCTGCAAATTTCTCTCCAAGCCACTCACTATCCTAACCTGGAAATGTATCAGCAGTCTTTCATCTTTGCTGGCCCTCTCTAACATCATTGTGGGTCTAACTTCATGTGACAGACTGCAACAGTTTAAGAAGGCAACTCACCATCACCTTCTCCAGGACAACTAAGGATAGGCAGTAAATGTTGGCCCAGCCAAAGAACCCACATGCTATGAATTTTAAAAACTCTTGCTTTGCTGATTACACCTAAATAAATCTACTTGGCACCCTCCCCAGATCCTCTACATCATTTGGCCATGTTTCTCTGAGACAAACAGTAGGGGCAGCAATTTCTGTACACGCACAGATGCAGAGTTAGTGTTGGTTCTGTAACTCCTGTTGCCTTCCAACTAAGAAAGCATCATGAACAGTTGAAACCTTTGCAGACATCAGTATGGGTTACAGTGATAACCTTTACATAAATGGAGACTAGATCCTCGTGTGGCACTCCAAGTGTGGTCTAACCAAGCTCGATATAAAACTTTACAGCTCCATCGCTGTAGAAATACATTCTAGGGTTTGCCTTTTTTTTAAAAAGGTCTAAAATTTGGCACAAATTTTAGAAAATGGTTCATTTGCATCCCAAGATCCCTTTGTTACTTAAACCAACAGAAATGTGCAGCTTCCAACTAATATGTGTCATCCCATTCTTCCCACCAAAATGTATAACCTTACAGCTATGTGTGCTTTATTTGTCAATCATTTAGCCCTGTATCAAGTAGTTCTAATTGATGGTGGGATTACATTTTTATGTATACTCTAGAAAATGATTTGTCTGCATATATATTCTATTGAATCCTTTAACCATGCCAACTAGATCACCCTGCAAACCTTTATATTGCCATCTTTTCTTAATCTGTTTCACTTCTCCTCAGTTTTGACCTTCACCCCGTTTTGGTGTCATCTGTAAATTGAAAAATGGTATTTTTGATTCCAAAGTACAGGTTGTTAGTATAGATTGTGAACAATAGCAGACTCGGCACTGATCCATATGGAGCTCCAATTCTCACCTTCTGTTTCTCTCATAACTACCACTTACACCCACTATCTGCTTCTCCCTGAAAGTGAGCCAGTAATCCATTCTGCCACTTGTTCTCTGATTCACTCTTTGTCTTTATTAATTAGTCTAATTTTAGGCACTTTATTGAAGACTTGTGGATTTCCAGATAAATTAAATCAATTTGTCACGATCATGTTGGGAATATTTTGTTGGAAATCAAGCCCCAATATTCCACGAGCCAACATAAAGGTGAAAAAGCTCCAGAGGACCAAAGAGCTGCTCTCTCATCAGACAGGGATGACTGGTGATGGTTTAACCTGAGGGTCATAGCTTCTCTGGCAAAGAGAGGTTGAGAAGGTGGGACATCTTTGGCAATCTCAGTCGATGTGGGAATTAAAAGTGCCCTGTTGGCATCACACTGCATCGCAAATCAGCTGTCCAACTAACTGACGAAAATGATCAATTTAATCACTAGGATGGCTAATTTACATAACTTTGGCCAATGACACCAGAAACACATACCAAGATGAACAAAAAAATTAAACTGTATTTACTGCAACTAACGTATCTTTTATGAAATGGAAAAATGGATTATTAATTACTCAGATGCAAACTTAAACTATATTTCTTTAATTCCAAATACACACATTATTCAAAAACAGGATGGACAAAACAGACAATTTTGCAGGAATGAGTTGAAAGGGACCAAAATCAAAAATATTGACCTTTTGGTTTTTGTGATGATGTCACTGCTTTCAACTGCACAAACCTCGCTTCTGTAGTGGACGATTTTGACCCAATCTTCTCCTTGAGTTGGAAGTTCTTATTGTCGCCCTCCCTTTTCTTCTGGTTTCCCTGTTTTCTTCTATTCTTAGATGGGGAGGCAGAGAGAGAGGTGGACAGACAGAGAGAGAGAGCGAGAGCGAGAGCGAGATAGCATGAGACAGAGAAAGAGTCAGCAGAACAAGAGAAAGAGAGACAGAGGCAGCCCTGTTTCTTTTCCAAAGTACAAGAATTGCATTGACAATCTAGTAGTCCTCTGGCACCATACATTTTTCCAGCAGATTCAACATTTATACTACTGCCTCTGCTATATCTTTCCTGGATCCTTTTAAAATACTTGGATCTAATTGAGCTGCTTTATCCTGCATTTGCCAAGTTCATCCAACATTTTTAAATTCGCTTATTTCAATGATCATCTCATCATCCAAAGTCATGTTTATTTATGTAGCATGCTGGCACCATTCTGTCTCAGTCTTAAAAGTACCATTCTCATCAAAGCCTTGCTTTCTTTAAAATGCCTGAAAAATGTTTTATTGTTTTAATTTAAATTTTAGTAAAAAAAAATAGTAGCTTAAATTTACTGCTTTCTTTATTTCCTTGCACATTCTTTCATCCTTTCCTGCTCTGTTTTTATACTTAAGGTATGCCTCTTTCTTAACCCACAGTTGGTCCCTTTATTCTTCCATGGAGTCCCACTATACAGCTTAATTTGCTCTTTCCTTTCAGCTAATTATTTTCCTGCACAATGTTTTAAAGCTATTAAAAGAGCAAGTTGTTCTTGACTGTACAATGGGAATGTATTTTCTGCAGTGTTTCAAAGCAAATGACTTTTATCTACGCAGCCTGTAAAATCCTTGAATCAATTTAAAAAAGCTCAAATAGATCACTATTAAATCTGTAATATTTCAAAAATTACAAAACTATTTAATCTGTTCATCAACCCTGCTATCATTCTGGTGAAGTGATTTCCCATTATAATCACTCTAGAAGTTTGGGGCCTCACTTGATACCCAGTAACGGCAAAAGCTGAATTTGTCACTACTGATAGAACAAAATCTGTCCTATTATTTTCTCCACCACTGTGTTTCAATGTATACTCATCAAGATTGACACAATATCTAATTTATTGCAATTTTATATATTTTATTGTCTTTCTCTGGTGGGACAACCAGCAGAAAGTAGTTATTTAATAAGTTTGCCATTTTCTGATTTTCAATAACAGTAGCTTCTCTGTGTTAGGTAGGGAGCTCCAGGATTTTGACCCAATAATAGTGGAGGAACGGTGACATTATTTCAAATCAGGATGCGTGGTTTGGAGAGCAACTTACAGGTGGTAGTGCTGTCATGCATCTGCTACCCCAGTCCTTCCATATAATAGAACTGTCACATTTGAAAGGCACTGTTAAAGGAACTTTAGTGCAGTGTATCTTGTAAATGGCACATATCACTGCCAATGTACAGTTGTATTGGAGGGAGTTAATGTTAGAAGGTGTTGGATTTGGTGCCAATCAAGCAGACTGCTTTTCCCTGGATAGTACTGAGCTTCTTGAGTGTTGCTGAAATATCACTCATCCAAGCAAGTGGAAAGTATTTCACTATATTCTTGACCTGCCTTTCGAGAGGATGGACATGCTTTGATGAATCAGAAGGTGAGTTACTTGCCACAGAATTCCTAAGTGCTCTTGTAAGCTCAGTCTTTTATGGCTGTCCAGATAAACCTTAATTGAACGTTAACACTCACAAAGTTGATTGTGTACTTTTCATCAATGATAATGCCATTGAATGTCAAGGGGAGATGGTTGGATTCTTCCTTTGTGGATGAGGTCATCATCTGACACTTGTGGGGCTAATGTTACTTGACATTTATTAGCCCAAGTTTGAATATATTATTCAGATCTCACTGCATTTGGACACAGACTACATCAGTATCTGAAAAGTCATGAATGGTGTTGAACATTTTGCAATTATCAGCAAACATTCTCACTTCACACCTCTTAATGGAGGGAAGTCCATTAATAAAGCAGCTTAAGATGTTTGGCTACACGACACTACACTCAGAACAATGTCCATGTCTAAGATGACTGATTTGCAGCAATGACAACAAATTTCCTCTGTGCCAGCTATGACTCCAACCAATAATAGTGTGGAGCTGGATGAACTCAGCAGGCCAAGCAGCATCTTAGGAGCACAAAAGCTGACGTTTCTGAAGAAGGGTCTAGACCTGAAATGTCAGCTTTTGTGCTCCTGAGATGCTGCTTGGCCTGCTCTGTTCATCCAGCTCCACACTTTGTTATCTTGGATTCTCCAGCATCTGCAGTTCTCATTACCTCTATGACTCCAATCAATGGCAGGTTTTTCTCAATTGGTATTGACTGCAGTTTTGTTCCAGCTCTTGATGCCACACACAGATGTGAGAGACAGTCACTCTCATTTCCTCTCCTAACTGCAACTCTTTTGTCCATGTTTATCCCTAGGCTGTAATGAAATCAAATGGTGGGATGGTCTCATGGAGAACCTTTGTCCAGGTTATTGTTGAATAAGTAGTGTTTGATAGAATTGCCATACCTTCCTGGATGCAGAAGATCATAAGTCATTACAGTTAAGAGCTCAGGCGTTCACCCTCAACCACGCCTCAGATTACACCTAAAACTCATTTTCCTATCATTACAACATATTTGTTGATGTGACCTGCAAGTTCCATTTTCAAGATCGCCAAAATGACCATATTTCAAAGAACTTTATTAGTTCCAAAATGCTGTGGGATGTCCTGATGCTGGCAAAGAACTGTAAAACAGCAAGTACATTTTTTTTCCCTTAATGTATAAAAGTATATGATGAAATTTATCTCAGAGCACAATGGAACCTTGATCAGATGGGTCAATGGACTGAGGACTGGCAGATGAAATTTAATTTAGGTAAATGTGAGGTGTTGCATTTTGGAAAGATAAACCAGGTAGGATTTATACACTTAATGTAGGACCCTGGGGAGTGTTGCAGAACAAAGAGACCCAAGGGTGCAGGTGCACAGTTCCTTGAAAGTGGATTTGCAGGTAGACCGAGGTTGGTAAAAATGATGTTTGGCACACCTGTCTTCATTGATAAGAACATTGAGCATAGGAGTTGGGATGTCATATTGTGGCTGTGCAGGACAGCAGTGAGACGACTTTTAGAATATTGTGTACAATTCTGGTTGCTCTTCTATAGGAAGGATGTTGTTAAACTTGAGAGGGCACAGAAAAGATTGACAAGGATATTGCTGGGACTGGAGGGTTTGAGATATAGAGACAGGCTGAATAGGCTGGGGCTTTTTTTCCTAGAACGTCAGAGGCTGAGGAGTGGTCTTGTAGAAGTTTATAAAATCATGAGGTATACGGATAAGGTGTATAGTGAAAGCCTTGTTCCGGGGGTGGGGGGGGAGAAGAGTCCAAAACCGGTGGTCATAGGTTTAAGGTGAGAGGGAAAATATATAAAAAAGGACCTGAAGGCTAACTTTTTTTCATGCAGAGGATTGTGTATGCATGGAACGTGTTGCCAGAAGTGGTGGAGAAGGCGAGTACAATTACAACATTGAAAAAGCATCTGTATGGGTAGACGAATAGAAAGGATTTAGAGGGATATGGACAAAATGCTGGCAAATGGGACTAGATCAGATTGGGATGTCTGGTCAGTGCAGAAGAGCTGGACCAAACAAATCTGTTTTTGTGCTGTATGACTCTATAACACAATGTTTTTCATTTATTAACAGAAAGGTTTACAACAGATGCTACATCAAAGGACACACCAACTTCCCGTGTCCTCTTCTTACAAAGGACAGTTAGCTATAAGACAATGATGGTGAATGTTAACAGGACAAATCACACTCAATGAGAGCACCAAAAATGATGAAACGTAAAAAGCACTAAACAGGTCAAGAAGCCAAATTTCATTGATGATATCAGTATATCAATAACGAATGCATTGATACAAAATCCTTTTATTTGCTATTTATATAAGGCAATAACTGTTTCTTTAAAATAGGCTCAGCTCTCCATGTAAATAAATGCAGAAAACAACAGAACAAAAATAAAACAAGTCATATGATCTTCACTGAAGAACGAACAAGGGATAATTCCTATAACATGCACCATTGACTCAAAGCATAAAGAATAGCAATGTATATTTATTCTTCGTCAAATACATTCAAAAACATGTTCAATAACGGTGGCCTTGGAGACTGGTCAATGTCAGATAGATGGAGGGACGGATGGTGATGAGAAAGGAGGGAGGCTGCAGAGGACGTGATCAGGCCAGGAGAGTGGCAAAGAAGTAGCAGATGGAATACAATGTGAGAAGGTGTGAGATTATGCACTTAGATAGGAAGAATAATGGCACAGACTATTTTCTAACTGGGAAAAGCCTTCGGAAATCTGAAGCACAAAGAGACTCAGGATTCTTAGTTCAGGATTCTCTTAACGTTACCATGCAAGTATAGTCAGCAGTTAGAAAAGCAAATGCAATGTTAGCACTCACTTCCTCCTTCAGATGAAGGTCTTGTCATACGAGCAACAGTTGAGGGCTCTGGCTCTTCACGCAATGGAGTTTAGACAGATGAAGGAGGAGGACCCCAGTGAAACTTACAGAATATTGAGAGTCCCGGATACAGTGAACGTGGAGATGATGTTTCCACTAGGAGCTGAGGGCACAGCCTCAAAGTAAAGGGACAATTCCTTAGAACTGAGATGAGGAATTTCATCAACCAGAGAGCGGTGAATCTGTCGAACTCATCGTCACAGAAGGCTGTGGAGGTGAAGACATTGAGCGTATTTAAGACAGAGACAGAAACAGAGAGGTTCTTGATGAGTAAGGGGATCGAGGGTTACAGGGAGAAGGCAGCAGAATGGGGTTGAGACATATGTCAACCATGATTGAAGTATGGTACAGATCTGACAGACCAAATGACCCATACCTCCACCTATATCTAATCTGAAATCAGATTTTGCCTACTAATTGGAAGCATGTTTTATGCTGACATTCTAAATTAGCAAATACAGTCAGTCCTTCGTATCAGTGACGATTTGGTTTCTGAGAACCCGAGCAGGGCTCATTAAAAATGGGTTAAACATTGGATGTATGCAATTTTTGCCCACAGGTGTCAATTTTTGCTGTTACGTTTTTTTTGGTGCAGAAGGAGAAATCTGTGATTCATGATATCACAAATACAGAGGATTTACAGTAAATCATTTGAGGTCTTTCCAGGAATTTTATTTGAAATGTTGCAGAATATCCTAATGCAAAGCTGCCCAATAGAATTTAGCCACTTAATGATGGAAGAGTGCCTCAAGGCACTTCATGACTGGGATCGCACTTAAATAGATGGAAGGAGGAGATGGGACAAGGTGTAATAGTGTCTGCTTTAGGTAGAAATTTGAAGGAGCCCAAGAATTGAAAGCTAATCAGAAACTGCAGATATAATGCAGTTGGGAAACAAAGAAATATTTTAGCAAACAGTGCCTCTATTTTCTTTTTTTATATAAAAAGTGGCGGCTTTTTAAAAGAAAAGTTAATTACATGTTGTAACTGCATACAATGGTTTTTGAATCTAGCCAACAATTCGAATACCATTATTCTGCACAACAAAAACATGTGGATTTTAAACTAATTCCAGACTTTCTTCCGTCACCTCTGGTTTGTCAGTCAGGAAGGTGCACTGGAAAGGGAAATACTGAATTACTACGCAGTTTTAAACCGCAGGATCTCTTACACTATTTGACAGGGTGAACGCATTAACGAAAAACACAATGAGAAGTTGTTTTTGAGTATCTGATTTCTACACCAATATTCAATAAATCTTGAACTAATCCATTCAGTGTGTAAATATAATTTCAAACTATTTAGAAGATTTTTTTAAGGACTAATATTTTCCAGTTTATTATCTGAACAAACAGACTATTGTCACAGTTTTCTTGTACATTAATGGATGAGATGTGCAAACATATTTACATGGTACGGTACAATAAATTCACGTACACTATAATTCCCAAACTCGATAGTATGCCACATTTCATATATTTGTTCCGGATACCATCAATATCCATTTTTTCTCATGATTGCTCATGACAGATGTACATCACAACAAACTTGGTGATGGTTGCAATGTGACTGATTCCAAAACACTGACTTGGAACTCCCATCACCGATTCTGACAGTGAAGAACATAAAATGAGGCATTTGATGTCATTATGATACCAAACTGAACTGTGCAGACCAGCATTCTGAGCTGAGATGACGGTTGTAGTTACCAATTCTAATGATCAAATATATTTGTTGACAGTTAGTGTCTCATCTTAGATAGAGGGCAAGAAGGAACATATTTGTCAAAGGACGTTTTCTTACATTACATTGTCTGTCCACTGATAGAACTTGAAAACAGATTTCCCTGTGGCATCACATAAAGACAATAAATGAAGAATTGACATTGTTGGTGTTATTTTCAACAAAACTGATTAAAAAGGTACTATTTTGCTGTACAAATTCATGGAAAAGTCAACTTCCTGACCCAAATATTTCAGCAAAAACATGGAGATAAACTTATACATTCATAATATTTTTGTGGGTTCTTGGGTAACTTCAGGACCTTTGCTTTGTCACTGATTTCTTGCCTGGCTCAATGGAGCATTCATAATCTGATCAGTGCTATTTAGGACTGGAAGTATCTTTCTGCTTGCCACTTCACTCTCTGGACATTCTTTCCCACTTGTCACTTCGCTGGTGACTTTCCTTTCTGCAGCTCCTTTCACTAGCTTCCTCCCTCTTCTTGCCCCTCCCAAGCCCTTTTTCACAACAAGCATTTGAGAGAGAAGTTGCAAGACAGAGGGTCAGGAGAAGGAAACAATGGGCAGTGGGAGGAGAGGTCACAGTCAAGATAGATTTGGTGAGAGAATCATAGAATCCCTACAGTGCAGATAGAGACCATTCAGCCTATCGAGTCAACCATAACCAGACAAGTGTAGCAGCAGAAGACAGTTGCATACTTTGACTTAAGAATAAGGTCAGTACTTGTGCTAAGCAGTGAGAAAATGATTTCAGCCATTTATTACACTTGAATGCACTGTAAAAGACATAGTCAAAAAGAGCAGTGTCCTTGAAACTGTTTCTGGGGCCAATGTGCATGCCCTCTCCCAGTGGCAGGATGGGCCCACCAGAGATGGTGCACAGTGGTATAACAGTGAGGGTGAACAAAGTTTCTCTAGAAATCCTCAACAGACTCCTGACTTTGAGGTTTCATAAGGTCAAACATGAGCAAGGAAACCTCCAGCTAATAACCATGTACTAGCCCTTTGTCGACTGACAAATCAGTATGCATCCACGCTCATTTGGAGGAAGCACTGAGGGAAGGGATCAGAGTGGACTCTGGGTGAGGAACCCCAAAATCCATCACCAAAAGATGATTCAGCAATATTGTTACCAACAAAGTTTGTCAAGTCCAAAAGTGCATTGCTGCTAGTCTGGAGATAGCAAGAACTGTAGATGCTGGAGTCAGAGTCAATATGGTGTGGAGCTGGAGAAACACAACAGGTCAGGCTGCATCAGAGGAGCAGGAGAGTCGACGTTTCAGGCCTGGACCCTTCACCAGGGCTCTTCTTCAGAAGTGGATTTGAAATGTGAACTGTTTCTCTCTCTACAGATGCTACCAAGCCTGCTGAACTTTCCCAGAAATAATTATTTTCACTTTTACTTCAGATTTCCAGCATCTGCAGTATATTGCTTTCATAAAAGGGAAAATCATACTTGATCTCATCCTCACTAATCTGCCTATGCAGGTGCATCTGTCCATGTCAGTATTATCAAGCATGACCACTGCAAAACTGTTGCGGAGACCAAATTCCATGGTTACATTGAGAATACCCTGCATATTGTGTGGCACTAGCACAGTGCTAAATGGGTAAAATTTCAAACAGATCTAGTAACTCATGTCTGGACATTCATGAGGCAATGTTGGCTATGAGCAGCGACATTGTACTTAGCCACAATCTGTATCCTCATGGACTGGCATATCACCACTTTAGCATTACTGTCAAGCCAGAAGATCAACACAGAAGTTCAATGAAGGGTGCAGGAGGGCACACCAGGTGCACACTTAAAAACGTAAAACTGGTGAAGTTAAAACACAGGACAATTTGTGCACCCCACAGCACAATCACAAAAAATGAAAAATAGAGTTTAAATGATTCCCCAAACCATGGATCAGATGTGGCAGTTCTGCTACATGCAGTTGTGAATGGTGGTGGACAATGAAGCAACTCATTGCAGAAGGCTGCTCCTCAAAAATTCCAACCTTCAACGTCAAGGGAGGCTGCCACATCACATCTGGGATTTACCATTGACCAGAAACTGAACTGGACAAGCCATATACATATAATGGCTACAACACAGGTCAAGGACTATGAATCCTCTGGCAAGTAACTCAATCCAAGATCCCCAAAGCCTGAAAGCCTTCTACAAGTCAGGAATATGACAAAATACTCTCCACTTATCAAATAAGTGCAGCTCTAACAACACTTAAAGAACCTGACAGCATCCAGGACGAAGCATCTGAATGATTGGTACCATGCCCATAAACATTTGCTCTCTCCACCAGCAACACACAGTAGAAGCAGTCTGTTATCAGCAAGCCACACTCTAGAAACTGTTCAAGGCTTCTTAGACAAGACCTTCCAAACGAAAAACCACTATCATCTAGAAGGACTGTGACAGGAGGAACATGTGGAACACCACCAGTTTCAAGTTCTTTTTGAAGACACTCAACATCCTGACTTGGAAATATATTACCATTACTTCACTGTTGCTGAGTCAAAATCCTGGAACTCTCTTCACAGCATCATTGTGAGTGTCCCTGCACAGATGCTACTGTACTGGTCTAAGGTGATCTTAAAGTTACTCCTGTGATGTAATGCATGTGATTTAATATATTAAGTTTTTGAATTTTGAATTTTAATTACATAGAAGAGATTATGTGAATTCCTCCAATATTTAGCTGGAGGAAATTTCTGCTGATCCAGTATCAGACAATGGAAAAGTAATCTGCCTATCAACAATGCGTTAGGAACTGAGTGTCGTAAGCAGTCACTTGTAAACTAATGCTAAGTTTTCAGATAGAGTGGCAACATTAGATGAGAAAAAGGAAGGAAAGATCCTTGGAAAACTGTAATGGTGAAGGAGCAAGAAGCCATCATAAAGAGTAGTCTGGCTAGGATTATAGAAATAACAATGAGATCAGGTGTTGTGAAGTCCTATCCAGTTATGGTGTGAGTTTGCCTCCAGCAGGGTCATTTAATTGATGCAGAAAAGTTTGTCATTTCAAGTAACATAAGAATAGGGCATAAATAGGGTGGTGGAGAAGAATCCAACAGACATTTATTCTAGCTGACTGTTATAAATAAACAACAGATTACAACAGATCATCATACTTCCAGCAGCATGCCACATTTCAAAAGGTCTTGGGGCAAGTTAAAGTACAAGACATTTGTATTTTAGAGTAGATTTGTAGCTTGGGTTATATCCCAACATTTATATCCCTAGGTCATATTATGATATTATGAGCATGAATTTTAAAGGTATACTGACATACTGATCACAAGACATAACACAAAAATTACCCTTTTCCCAAGGCTAAAAACCTATCCCAACCAGATACAACTGGGTGTCCATGTGCATGCCTTGTTAATTTGATGTTTCTGCAAACAAGTAAAACAGAGTTTACTAGATTAACAGTTCAAAGTTCAACACTTTGGAGATTTGACAATTTGTCCTGTTCTGCTGAGAATATGTTCTTTTCTGCTGCACTTGTTTGACAACTTGGTTGTCTTGCTGCTGCTGGCTTCACTCAACCTCGCTGCACAAACAGCATTGCCAGAGTATTAATTCTTTCTTATTTCGTGCATGATTGGTGTTGCATACAATGGTCTGAGCAGGCTTCACAGGAAGTCCTATGTTTCAGGATGGTTAGACAATTGGCTGGGCAAGGTCATTTGCACTTACCTACCAACCACAAGCTCAATTGGGAATCGTAATCACTTCTCCATTGGCATCACACAAATGTGCAGTAGCGCAATGAAAAAATTTTGCTTTGGCACTTAACATACAAACATTAATTGATCTGATCGTATGTTCCATTTATCCAGGTAGACTGATCTTGGATAGTGGGGTGGCTGTGTTATGGGTCTCTAGTCACTTAATACCCGCATGTCCTGCAATGCTTTGCAATTGTACTATGCATTATGTCAGACAAAATCTGATCTGGGACAGCAAATAAACTGAAAACAGCACTCATCATGTCACACTGTTTATGTTGCCACAGTGGGAAATTTGGAGAAGTGATATGTGGGTCATAAGGATGGAATGTTCCCAACATACTGTTAGTAAGTCTATTGCTACGTTCACCCAAGGAATGGATGGAATATCATGTGCCCCTCCACTAATAAAGTGAATGTATTTGGCATGTATAACATGCATTCACATCATTAAACATCTTGACTCACTGGTGGCTGGTATATATATTCACATGTGTTCAATACCCATTACCCCTGGCACAATATGGACATCATATCTTGATAAATACCTTTGCCTTAGGACTTGTTTGCCTTTGAAAATGATTCGCCATGACAGGTCAGCTCTGAATGGGCAAAATAAACGTATGTTCTCAGGTCCTTCTTTAACATTGTCAGGTCATTCTTGACAATGATCCTCTGCAACTCTTAGAATTTTTGATGGTTGGCTACTGTAACTGGTGCTGGACAAAGTGTAAAACATCAGCTGAGAATATCTTCAATTTTGTAGTCAAAGATATCAAGGGAAAATCTTGGTGTAGGCCGTTTAATCTGCTCAGTATGTAATTATCTTGGTACTTGCTTTATATCTCAATACGAAGTTATATCCTTGCAAATCGTTGACTGATTTGATTATGTTGCATGTGGTCTGTTTGACCACACTGCACGTGGTTTGAGTCTCACAAATTGGATTATACTGAGATCTATTCATACTAGCAGTCCTGTAATGATTGAACCCTTGGTATCTGCCAGATAGAGAATTTCAGGAAGCCAAGATGAGCTTGTCCACTGACACAGCAATATGATTCTGCCAAAGCACAAAATCAGTAATGCATTATGCCCTGTAACATGATGCATCACTTGTGGCGGTATGTGTCTTTCAGAATGAGTAGTGGTAATATGTTAGCACTTGTCTGTTGTATCGTATTTAGTTTTAAAAGTGTGTTTACCTGCCATTGATGACTGCAGAAGCTTCTCATCACCTTATATTGTGGGCATGGTTTCAGAGGTTAACAATATGGAAAGCATCAACAACTTCTGAATTTTGTCTTTTACTTAGTTGATTCTGAACCTCACTGGTATGTTTACATTTGTATACCTCCTTAACACCTTCCTTGGTGCCAATATTATTGTGTTGTGCCATCTTGTTTGTCACTTCTCCTTTATTTTGAGTCTGTCTTAGCCTTTAGAACCAGATTTCATGCACAGTTGTGCCCAATATCCTTTGGTGCCATGAGCCATGCAGATATTAAGAAAAGATGGACAGCTTTGGATAGGTGCAAAAATCTGCACCTATTACAGATATTAATGTTTTGGTGCATTCTGTTGACAGAAGCAATTGCGTTGGCTGCAAATAAAGCATGTAATTTTTGTTGTCCTCCCACTATGGCTTCATATAGCCACACCTCCCCACGGAATGTGTGAACGGTATGTGGGCCATTTTCCTTATCCAAGAATCTTTCCAGAAGGCTTTAATTAGTGCAGAACAATGATTCACTCAATTAGCCTTTCTGACAGTTCTTCTTCTGAAGGATGACCTTTGTTTCTACATCTTTCGACAAATTGGTCGAGAGAATCTTGGGTTTTCTGTCTGTTGACATGAGTTAGAGTCCATTAATTGTGAAGTTAACACTGGATGCCCAACTCATAATGATGTACCTTTATTCCATGATTCTACCTTAAAAACATTAGTTAACATTTGAAGCCAGCTAAAACTTATCTTCCACTGGTCCTGGTGCCATTTAAAACACCTGGTTTAAGAAATGCAAGCTTGTATTTTAAGAATTACAGGAAGTTGAAGATTGGTAATAACATGCATGAATGGTGAAGTCAAGATTTGGCGTTTTTGAGGACAGAATTTTATGAGAGCACATTGAAATGTAGACAGTAATTGTACTTGAAGAGACAGAATTATTAACAATATTAGCTAACATAAAAATCAGGTAGGGAAGTTGAGTAGTCAACCTTAAATGGAAATAGGACTGAGGAAAGGAGGTGGATCTAATGCAAGGATTGAGCTCAGAGGGCATAGAGGTAAGACAGGAAATAAACTAACAAAGGTTCAGAACTAGACTAGCAGCAAATTTTAGATTAGGTTTTCCTGGTGGACTATAAAGGAAGCTAAGAGGCACAGGTAGCTGATCTGAAAGTCTAAACCTTAATTGCAAAAACATCCTTGAGACCCCTGCGCTTGTTATTAGAAAAGAGTTTTTAAAAATCATACTTGCTGCATAGTCAGACAAAAGCACTTGTCCTAAAGATGGCAGGAGTGGAGCAAGATAGCTCTTCAAAACAGAACTACCTGCACGTCAAAAGCATAAGCAGCAAGTGATAGAACTAAGCATTTCCACAAACAATAGATCAGGTTTTCAGACTTGCCACAACCAGTCATAAATGGTGGATAGTTGAACAACTCACCGGAGGAGAAGACTCCACAAATATCACCATCTTCAACAGTGGGAGACCCGAGTGCATCAATGCAAAAGATAAGAGTGAAGCATTTGTTACAATATTCAGCCAGAATTGCTGAGTGGACCTCCTCCAGAGGTGTCCAACATCACAAATGCCAGTTCAGCCAATTCAAATCAGTCCATGTGATATCAAGAAATGTTTGGAGGCTCTGGATATTAAAAAGCCTATGGACCCTGACAACACTTCAGCTAAAGTGCTGATGATTTGCACTCCAGAATTTGCCATACCTCTAACCAAGCTGTTCCAGTACAGTTCCAATGCTGGTATCTAGCCAGTAACATGGAAAATTGCTCAGGGATGTCATACAAACAAAAAGCAGAGCAAATCCAACCTGGCTAGTACAAGTCCTTTTGCCAACTCTTGATTATCAGTAAAGTGATGGAAGCTGTCATCATCAGTGCTTGCTTAACAATAATCTACTCATTGATATTCACTTTGAGTTCCATCACGGTCACTCAGATCCTGAACTCATTCCGGCCTTGGTACAAACATGACAAAACAGCTGAATTCCAGATAAGAGATTCGAGCAACAGCCCTTGACATTAGGGCCTCACTTGATTGAGCGTAGCAGCAAGAAGCCTTAGCAAAACTGATGTAAATGGAAATCAAGGGAAAACTTTCTGCTAGTTAGAGTCATACTTGGCATACCTAACAGGGAGTCAAGCCAATGAATGGCATGACAGCAACAAGAGAGTAAGAAAGTTGTAGAATTTCAGGATTAGAAAGATTGTTTAAGAACAATTCAGACTTAGTTTGTTACCAAAATTGTAAGTACATGGGAATGAGCAAGTCCTAACCATTTTTGGTGAGTTTAGTTCAACAACTTTTTGGCGAATTTGGATTACATCCAAGAGCAAAGTGCAGCAACTTCAAGCCACTGGATGAGAAATTAGATAGCATAGCACCACTTCCTGGAAGCTTCTGGAGCAATGTCACAGCTCAAACTGGTAAGACAAGTCAGGAATGTGATGCAATGTTCTCCACTTGTTTGGATGACTATGGTTCCAACTGTGAAAATTGATGTCATCTAGGACAAAGCAGTCTGCTTGAATGATACCTTATCGACCGGCTTAAACATTCACTCCTTCTACCATCAACACTCCATGGCAGAAAATTATATCGGATACAGGATGGACTGCAGCAACTCAACAAGGCTACTTTGGCAGCACCTTCCAAACCTGTGATTTATGCTATGTATAAAGTCTAGGAATAGTGATGTGGGAACATAACTAACGACATGTTCCCGTCTAAATCACACACCATCCTGCCTTGGAATTACATTGCTGTTCTTTCACTGTTGATGGGTCAACATCCTTGATCTCCATCCTTGATAGCACCATACATACACCAATATCACACATGCCACAGAGATTCTAGAAGGTCGCCTGCCACTGACTACTCAAGGGTAAATACGTCATCAACAGAAATGCTTGTTTAGTTGGTGATGTTCGCATTCCATTAAATAATTACAACATCTGCAACTTCAAGATTTACACATGTAATTGCACACGGGCATCCTAGCTCCCACAACAAAATGTAGCCATTATCTCCCAGTTCTGCTGCAGAGCATCAGAAAGAAAGTTGATGCAGAAAAACAAACACAGGTAACCGTTAATTTCTTTAAATTCAGTGATCCATTCAAAAGAAGTCTTAGTGGGGACCATTCGGAGTTGAACATCGAGTACAGAAAAGCAAAAATTGCTTGTTTTAATATATTTGATGGTACAGAATTATATTTACAAATTTCTGTGAACTAATTCTCAACAATTTATATATTATTAATTTTGTCACAAGATTCAACAAATTAATTCTCAAGCTCTGAATAGAGAAAATTTCTCATTCTTGTTGAGAATCACATTTTTGACTGTCTGCTACGAAATGAGTTTCTCGATCTTGTCTTGAACATTAAATTTGCTCATAAATTGAGATACAATTTTTCACTTCGATTTTAATGAATCCTGGAACTGAACAGATTATTCCCAAAGGATATGAAATGGCTTCTGCTTGATGTCTGTTCTAAGGAGAAACTGCAAGAGGAACAAACCAAATAGTCAGCAGCTAATTATTTCCAAGGCATCTCTCTCGTAATGTCACATGCCAACTTGTATAAAATTATAGTTAAAGTTTTCTATTATTTCATCAGTTAAATTACTTTCAATATGAACAAGCCTGTCCATCTCATTATATTCGCTTATTTTTAAAAAGCAACAAAGAAGTCTGCAGATCCTATCACATTGCAGCATTATGAAAACCGATATATCACGCATGAATTTTTAGGCCATCTGTAGATTTTATACAATCCCAAAGACGCATATATTTACGTGGATGTTCCTAGGATGTTCCCATTATGACAGAGACTGGAACTAGGGACACAGTTTAAAAATAAGGGGTCTTCCATTTAACTTGCAGATGAGGAATATTTTCCCATTTCCTAACAGCAATTGAGGTGGAATCATTTAATTCTCTTAAGGCAGAGGTAGATAGCAAGGTAACCAGTGTTCAGTGGAGTTGAGAGCAAAGTCAGGTGAGCCATGATCTTATTGAACTGCAGATGTTTTTCTCGAAGGACAAAGCTGCCTATCCTAGTTCCTTTTTTGTGAATGCAGAAAACAATTACAAAAACTCAACAATGCCCTTGAAACGATAAAAAAGCTTAGCGTTATTACAAAATAATAAATCTAATTTTAAATTCCACAGAATTTAGTCAGTACTCATGGTTAGAGGAAGCATGTTGCCATAGCTACTGATAATACTTCCTAGACCGGCCTTGGCAACATTAGTGTCCTTTAGTCAACAAATCTATTTTGCAACTTCCATATTTTCCTTTTATCACATTCAAGAGAAGTGTGTTGAGCCTATCAATTACTAACCATTCTCCCAACATGCTGCAAATCTAGCTGACATCTAGCAAATCATAAACAGGTGGCTGACCACAAATGTTTTCAGTTCGATGTTGGGAAGCCTGTCAGTCAGTTTCACATGAACATAATGCCTGAAGCAATTCGAAAGGAACAAAGAGAAATTGCAGACAAGAAATATGTTGATAAGTGACAGCCAGGCATCAGAAATGTATGTGTTTTAGAATATGACACACAGCTAACATATTTCTTTTAGAAGAAACACATATGTCCTGTCTAATAAAAATATTAATTGATCGCCATATCCTGATATATATTTCTTTTGTCAAGATATTGGCAGACATTAACAGAAGACACAAGTCAAGCAAAATCACTGATAGCCTCTTTGTATTGTTTGGGAAGGGAAAAGTTTTTAACATTAATAAGTCAAATCACAACTTATGATCTGCTTTCCATATCTCACTGTTGGTAACCAAAATTATTATACATGATTCTGTGAAATCATTGAAAACCATTAGCATCACTGAAAATTTGTGCTTTTTGGCCAGTTCTAAATCCCAATTGTCCATTTATATAGTCTGGAGGTATAGAAAATATGTGAGATTGGATTTAGTATTAAAAAATATAATTTTGTTCTTGCAAGAAGCGTCATGGCTGTGAAACAGCATTTCCGAACGCTGAATCAAAGGAAATAGTTCTTCTGTTTGAATATTGTTGAGGAGAGAATTATTGGTGTAGCTTTTCTTCTCACTCTCATTGCAGAAGGAAGAATGCGAAATTCCAAATGATTGCTACAATTTATACTACAAGAGAAAGTTGACAACATTTTGCAAGTTGACTCTGACTGGCCAAGAAAGCAACAGGGTAAAACAGATTCACTATGCTTCTGGGAAATTCAAACAGCTGTAACACCATTTCTTTGTTTGCTGAGAATGGGTTACTGCGTATGAATATACATTGGTTCTAGCAAGTGTAAAAAGCCACATTCCTAGGTCAACTGATCATCTTAAGTTGGTTGTCAGAGGTGCAATTAGTGCACAAATACTGTCCCCTAAAGCCCGCTGCTGCATTCTACAGGGTAATACCTCAACTGAAGTCAACTCGCCAACCAATTAGAAATTCTTATTTCCTGTAGTATAGATTGTTGAGTGTGTTTGAAATTTGGCATCTTGCATTTTTCCTGATGAGCCCAAGATAAAAAGCCTTGGCAACATAGCTCACTTTCTTTTGTAGTATTCAAGTTCAGTGCCACCAAGTGACAATCTTTTCTTAACATAAAACAGGAAGTGCTCATTTTCCTTTTAATTAGTAAGTGAACAAAATCACAAGCATTCAAGCCTGAAATTTGAGATTTAGAAACGTATGACAATTAAGGAATCATTTCTTTAGGTGTAAAAACACAGGCATAAATAAAAAAACTTCAGTTAAGCATTAATAAATATTTCTTGGAGTTCATTTTTCAATACAAATTAATATGAGAAAGGAATCTGAAGTTTAGAAGCCAATCTTGATTATTGATAATTTGTACAAATGATTTAAACCAGTAAAAGCCCTTTTGTTAGCTAATCATCTTTTCAGGGGCCTCAATTTCTTCAATTACCCATCTCTCTACCAGGCTTTTGCTTGTCAAAACATGTGTTAAAATCTACATCTCTGACTAAGGATTGATCATAAGCCTTAATCTCACTTTGTGTGACGTTGTACAACATATGTTCTAATTAACTGACTCCGAGATGTAATTACACACTCTGGAGCAGGGTATTTTGAACATGGGCCATCCAGTTCAGAGGTAGGGGCACTACCACAGCACCACAAGACCTCTTCTTTCAGCATGCTATAAAATGTTGTTGAGTAGCACTTCTATGGGCTTAGGTATGTTCTTCTATGTTAAAACTGCTTCATTTATACAAGTTCCTTTTGCAGTTTACCCTACTATTCTGATTTAATAAAATAATTCATTCCACCTTAGTGTTTGATAACTTTATGGAATCACCAATAATTCTTACAGTTGTGCATCTATATCAGAGTGACGGATTATTTATGTTCTGATTAACAACTATCACGCGCATAAGATTAATTAGGCATGATTTGCAACTTCAAGAAAATTCACAAGATCTTCTAATAAAATCCCTTGGTGTTTTGTGTTCCAAAACTAATATGTAGCCTTGTGACTCTCCCAGGTAGATGGCATTCCTTGCCCACCTATAAACGGAGGGTAAATTAAGAAAAAAGGTTGCAGAGGCGAGATCATAAGGCAAATGGATTTAAGGAAGATGAAAATTGTCATCTTGCAATATCTTCAATTTAAAAGATTAAGAGGTGATCAAATCTCATTTTAATGAAATGATTAAAAGCGCTGATACTTGATAAACTGGCCCAAAAGCCCTTGCTGGTCAAGTCCAGAACAAGGAGTCATATCCTTAGTTTGAGACCCAAGTCATTCGAGGTGCAGCCAAATGAAAGGTACAAGAAATCTGGAACTTAGCCTTGACCACCTTTTGTGGCAAAGTCATTGGCAAGATATTGGTAAGATTTTTAGTATTAAGGCATTTAAGATATTAAGAATTATGTAACTGAGGTGGTCAGTAGGAGTTCAGAGGCAAATTAATGATGGCCTAAATGAATTTCAGTACAAAGTCAAGCAGAGGAAAAGGGACACTCCTGTTTCTATCCGCTTTTGAAATCATTCTGTCATGAATAAAGCCACAAAAAAAGTTTAACATGAAATATAACAGGAATAGTATTTTATATAATGGAATATAATCAGTTTCTCTGTGCTAATTAACACTCAAGAGCACCTTTTTGGCTTAACCAGTAACACGTAGCCTAGGTACTTTGGTAGCTAAATCGTTGCTGTAACTGGCAACAAATAAAGCTTTCACTACATTCATTGAGTATGTGTGACAATAAGGGCTATTCTATTCTTCAAAACTTGGGCATATATGAACTGCAACAGACTGAAAGATTACCATACTGCCAGAAAGAGTCATTTTTCAATGTTTCTGCGTAATGTTGTTCAAAATAGCAGGCATTTCACAGGAATCCCAGTCAATATTCAGCCCTCACCTAACACCAACCAAACCTCTAGACTTTCTGGGCATGTTTTTTCCCCATTTACCTTTTTCCTGACTTTGCTAGATACAAATTAGCTTTGCATCTCCTTTCAGAACAGCAATGTGATTGGCTGTTAAATGATTTGAGGCATTCTGAAGAATCGGTAGCAATGTTACATAAATCCAAATTCTGACATTGCTTTCCATGGAATCAAAAGTCTACAGATATCAGAGCTGCAGTACTCTAAACATCATGATCAAAGTTTGTGGTAATAAAAGATTCATGGTAATAAACTGCAGGTTGGAATCAAGGGATGTGTGAACACAAGTGAACAATTCACTCAGAGATAATGGGAACTGCAGATGCTGGAGAATCCAAGATTACAAAGTGTGGAGCTAGATGAACACAGCAGGCCAAGCAGCATCTCAGGAGCACAAAAGCTGATGTTTCGGGCCTAGACCCTTCATCAGAGAGGGGGATGGGGAGAGGGTTCTGGAATAAATAGGGAGGGAGGGGGAGGCAGACCGAAGATGGAGAGAAAAAAAGGTAGGTGGAGAGGAGAGTATAGGTGGGGAGGTAGGGAGGGGATAGGTCAGTCCAGGGAAGACGGACAGGTCAAAGAGGTGGGATGAGGTTAGTAGGTAGGAAATGGAGGTGCGGCTTGAGATGGGAGGAAGGGATGGGTGAGAGAAAGAACAGGTTCGGGAGGCAGAGACAGGCTGGGCTGGTTTTGGGATGCAATGGAGGGAGGGGATGAGCTGGGCTGGTTGTGTGATGCTGTGGGGGGAGGGGACAATCTGGGCTGGTTGTGGGATGCGGTGGGGGAAGGGGAGATTTTGAAGCTGGTGAAGTCCACATTGATACCATTGGGCTGCAGGGTTCCCGGAATGAGTTGCTGTTCCTGCAACCTTCAGGTGGCATCCTTGTGGCACCGCAGAAGGCTCATGATGGACAATTCACTGCAATCCTCAGTATGACTTTCAAAAAGAGTAACAAAACAAACAAGTTTTTATTGTTTCCAAGTGGTTAGAACATTATCCTAAGGGAGTAATGGTAAATTTACTTCAGCCACTCAAGATTGCTGTTTATCATTGTGGACACTGTGCAACAGTGGAAACATTCTTGCTTTGGGAAGGATATACATGATCACAATAAATAAAGCACCAGAACTGATCCTCGTGGTACAAACTTCAAAAAGTACACCAACTTGAAAGCTCCCTATTTATCCCTTCTCTTTGTTTGCTGTCAGTTAACCAATCTCTCACTCCTACTGATATGATAGCCAAAGTCCATCAGCGTTTATTCTTATTTTAACTGTTAGTACAGCATTATGTTGAATGTCTTTTGGAATTCAAAGATAGCACTTGCATCAGTTCCAATTTATCTCCCCTACTGGTTACATCTTCAAAACTAAACTTGTTAAAAACAATATCCCTTTGGTAAAATCTGGATGATAAGATGAAGGGACATTTATACTAAAAGAGAAAAGGCCAATTGAGTTCATTAATATTTTCAAGATTCTGAGGAGTATGGATGATCTAAATCTTAATACATTTGGCACAATTGTAAATGCAATAACTGTGCAATTGATCTTCATAATTCATGTGTCTATTCCAGGCACCAGTCAGTTGGTGTTTTCTATACCCTTTTCAAAGCTACAGTATTTCCACTGTTGTGAAATATTTCCAGTGAACCTCAGCCTGATCAGCAGCGGTCATTAAATGACTTGTCTATCAGCTGTCATTGCAACATAAACAATCAATAGTTCAACATGCTTACCACCAATATATGCTCCACTTCCTTTCCTCCTGCCTGGCTATTAAAGTTACCACTCCCCTATCCCCCATCCCCCATCCCCCATCCCCCATCCCCCATCCCCCATCCCCCATCCCCCATGCCCCAATTCCAGCACCACTACGACCACTACATCAGTCCCAATCAAAGACTACAAACATGTTCAGTTATTCATCCTACGCAGTTTTGTTTGTAATTTATATAAATAATTTGAATGAGAATTTGGGGGGCATGGTTACTAAGTTTGTGGATGACACCAAAATTGGTGGTATAACAGTGAAAACGATTATCTAGGATCTTGATAATTGGACCAATGGGCTGAGGAATGGCAGATGGAGTTTGATTTGGATAAATGTGAGCTATTGCATTTTGGTAAAACAAACAGGGGCGAGACTTATACAGTTCACGGTAGGGCCCTAGGGAGTGTTGTTGAACACAGGCCTAGGTGTTCAGGTGCATTATCTTTTGCAAGCAACATCACAGGTAGGCAGGGTGGTTAAGGTAGCATTTAGCACACTTGCCTTCATTGCTCAGTCCTTGGACTATAGCAGTTGGGATGTCACATTAAGGTTGGATAGGATGCTGGTGAGATCACTTTTGGAGTGCCATGTACAGTTCTGGTCACCCTGCCTTGGAATGATATCGCAAATTGCAGAGGGCTCAGATAAGATTTGTTAGGGTGTTTGAGATAATGGGGACTGCAGCTGCTGGCGAATCCAAGATAACAAAGTGTGGAGCTGGATGAAAACAGCAGGCCAAGCAGCATCTTAGGAGCACAAAGGCGCTGCTTGGCTTGCTGTGTTTATTCGGGTGTTGCTGCATCTGGAATAAGTTATAAGGAGAGGCTGAATAAGCAGGGGCTTCTTTCACTGGAGCACAGGAGGTTGAGAGGTGACCTTCTGAGATTTATAGAATCATGATGGTCTTTTCTATAGGCTGATGCATTCAAAACTAGGGGCATAGTTTTAAGGTGAGAGGAAAAGACTTGAAAGGGACTCAAGAGGCAACTTTTTCATCGGGATAGGTTTGTGTGTGGAATGAACTGCCAGAGGAAATGGTAGATGCAGGTACAATTACAACATTTAGGTGACAGCTGGATAGATACACGAATAGGAATGGCTTAGAGAAAAATGGGCTAAATGTAGGCAAGGAGGACTAGTTCAGTTTGGGGAAACTTGGTCAGCATGACATCTCTTTGACTGCTACATGCTGACTGCACCATCCTCCATAGGCCTCTCAGCCATTGCCCAGATTAGTGAAACTGCCCTCTTTTGGATTAACTGTCACCGAGGAGTTCACATTTTGCAATGTGTTCGCTCACCATCACCCCTAAACCTTTCTGCCGTTCTGAACGACACACCCTTGTACCTTTTGATGTACAGATTGCTCTTTGTCAAACAATATCTAAAACTAGGAAGTCAGATTCCACATAGAAGCTGATGTCAAGTTGTTTTATTCCATTATCTACTATGGCCTCTCCACTGCCTCTCGGTTGTCAGCAAGGTTCTCTGATATATCATACTCAAACAGCTGCTGTTTCCCCCATTAAACAATGGAAAGATCAAGTTCAGAATCTCCAAATATTCACCACTGATTTCATAGCCTCCAAGCACTGCAGAATCAGGCGTTTGCAACACCGACATACTATTCAACCCTGAATTAATTATCTGACTCTGTCCTGCTGTACCAGATTTATTAATTAAGTGAATTTAAATTCCCCAGCTATTATAATGGGATTTAAACTCATTTCTTTACAGCATTATTCCAGATCTCTAGATTATTAATCGAGTAACATTACCAAATTGCTACAATTCTCATGTTACACAATGTGTGCTTCACTTCGGTCGAATCTCATATTATTGCTGGGTAGGGAGGGACACAGTACATTTATGTTAGATTCCAACAAGACCAGTGCACAAATGAAGTATTTTGAAAAAAAGTTTGTCTTGTTTCTTTTCTCACAAATGTGCAACAATAATGCACAAATGTGTGCAGAGTGACAGGAGGAAAGTTTTAGTCTAAATGTGCCTGTTGATAAACTGCTGGTACAACTGTTGATTGAAGGTGATTAACTTGTTATTTAATAAACCTAAAGTGGAATTGCTAAAGGAATGAAAACAAGCTGTTCTCCCCGTGTACCTTTTCCGTGAATCTTAAGCTAAGTCTGAAACAAGCATTTAACAGGAAAGTTTTTTGGAAGCTTTGTCTTACAAGGATAGAGGCCATCTTAAAACAATAAGGATAAGAAAACACAATTTTAATATGGCCTCATTCAAACTGTCCTTACAGTGCTTTGACTAAATGTCGAAAACAAATTTGTACACTACTTGGATTCACCACAATTATACAAAAGATTTAATTTTGCTTATTGTTTAGAAAAGCCACAATTCTGGATAATCAATGCCCATGCTTTCACATAATAAGCAAACCATTTAATCCTTATGCATTAATGCTTAATGGTCTGCCTACAGATAAGGTGTTCTGTGAATGCCTGGTTTTCCTTCACCACCAGCTTCATAGACTTCACATGAGAAAATAATAATCTTTCTCATTAAGAAACCATAAACAAAGTTCTACAATTACATTTTTTCTAGCTATTTATGTACAAGTTTAGAAAATATTAATTCCACCACGCATTCCAACATTATTTTTCTTCGCAGACAAACATGAGGCTGGGAGAACACACCAAGCCAGGCAGCATCTGGAGGAAAGGAGCAGTCAACGTTTCGGGTATTACCCTGCTTCAGGGCTGGATGTGGGGCTAAGGGAGCTGCAGGTAAAGATGGAGGGTTGGGGGCAAAAGGGGTAGCAGAATGGTAATGACTGAGGAACACCAGCAGTAAGTATGAATTGGCTCATCAATGGGAGGGATGAATCCGGTTGGTAGCTGGAAGAGAGGAGAGGAGGCTGGAAAGGGAGCTGGGAAATGGGTGGGAAGGTTATTTGAAATTAGAGATGCAGGTGAAGTTCTGTCTCACCTGGAAGGACTGTTTAGCGCCCTGGATAGAGGTGAGGGAGGTGGTGTATTGTCAGGTGTTGCATCTTTCATAGTTACGGGGAAGGCACAGAATGGATTGGAGTGGTTGGTGGAGAATGTGGTGCAAACTAAAGAGTGGCAAAGGTTTTGGTCCTTGTGGACAGCAGGGAGGGGTGGAGAGTGGTAGATGGCCTGGGTGGTGGGGTCTAATTGGAGTTTGCAGAACTGTTCAGAATGATACTTTGGAAACACAGGCTGGTGGGGTGGAAAGTGAGGACAAGGGGGACCCTGTCTTTATTATGTTCGGGGGCTGGTGTTTAAGAGCTGTGGAACAGGGAATGGAGCCAGCGTGGAGGGCCGTCTGAATGACAGAGAGGGGAAAAGCACATTGTTTGAAAAAGGCACAAGTCAGGATGCTTTATCTGCAGCTCCCTGTACCCCCACATCCAGTCCCGAAGAAAGGTAACACCCGAAACGTTGACTTCTCCTTTCCTCCAGATGCTGCCTGGTTTGCTACTTTCTTCCAGTCTCCTGTTGTCTACCTTGGATTACAGCACCTGCAATTTTTATTGTCTCTAATTATTTTTCTTGAGCTAACTTTATGCCCTTCAACTACTGAAAGTATTAAATCATGGTGTGGCATGCTTTCGTCACTGGCACAATTAACCAAAGTACCATTCTTTATCTTGGACACAAGCAATGAGCGTTTGGGAATTGTTCTACTGATTTGTTACTGTAGAGCTCAATCGTACATTACTCATCAGTCACACATACTTTCAAGCGAGTTGACATGGTAAGATTCCAACACATACTTGCTTCCTTCATCTCAAGAGGCACTGAAGCTAACTGAAAAACCTGCCAGACTGAAAGCATGTAACTTGGGATAGCTCCTGATCATTTGTTCCTTGATAAAGCCACTAATTAGCGCATGGTTTACCAACATTTCACAGGGGCTTCAAAAACGTTTTTCAAAAATCTAGCCTTTGCTCCCTTTCCCAACAGTCAGACACTTCGATGTAATACTTTCCCAAAATACAAGGATATTCTATACAATACCTAAATCTGAAGACTTTTATATCATCTAAAATGATGATATTTATGAAATACTTTCATGTAGATGATTTACTAAGCAAAGTGGATGGTACAAAGGACAGGTAAAAGATTATGGTGGTATAAATTTCACATTGTTAGTGCCTATGATCCATGATATCGGTTCACATCCCAATCCAATATTACAGCATACAATCCAAGCTGCCGTTTCAGTGCAGTGACAAAGAAATACCGTACTATCAAAGATGCTGTCCTTCACTATAGCATGCAATCCAAAAAGTGCCTTATTGGACTCGAAACATGAATTCTCATTGTCTCCTTACATTTGCTGTCACACCTTTCAAGTTTCAGGTTTCCAGCATCCACTGCACTTTATTTTTCTCTAAATATTGATTTGCTACTTGAGATGGATTTTCAAGGTTATGAATGTGATCAGAGATGTGGACTCCTTCCAGCATACCAACTAATGTTGCTCCCAAAACCTATATCCAAAACAAAACTGGTCAGTTGTCTCATTCTTGCTTGCTACACACACGATGGTTGTTCAGTTTAATTACAAGTGGCGATTCACTGTTGGTGGAATACTTGAAGCTATGTAAGATGATGCTATGTGAATGCTAGCTGTATCTTTCTGTAATTGATAATAGGAAAAATTAGCAAAAAAGTATTACATTAGTATTATGCGTGATAATGAAATAGTCAATAGGAGGAAGTCTTTTAGACATAACAAGACAAATTGCCAGCAAGATCTGGATGCGGGTCACCAATAGTGGGGTAAAAGTTGGTGTTATTGTTTCAGCATTGTCTTAGAGTCAGAGGTTTACAGTATAGAGAAAGACCCTTTGGCCCATTGAGTCTAAGCTGGCCAAAAACACCCAAATAACTATTCTAATCCCACTTCCAGCACTTGCCGTAGTCTTGTATGCCTTGGCATGGCAAGTGTACATCTAAATATTTCATAAATATTATGAAGATTTCTGTGTTTAACCTCCTTATAGGTAGCGAGTTCCAGATTTCCACCACCCACTGTGAATTTTCTTTTCTTGCATCCCCTCTAAACCACAAGCTCCTTATGCCCCTTGTCATTGAACCTGTCCATTAATCCAGAGATTGCTATTTTCTCGGTCCTGTTCTTTAATCTACTTCCCAGCTCCCAAAATTTCTTGTGCAGTACCTCATCCCTTTTTCTACCTATTTCCTTTGCCTTCCCCGCAGCACCCCCCGCCCCACTTAAGAATGCTGTGCAGCCATTCAGCGACATCCCTGGCTCTGGCACCAGGGAACAACAAACCATCCTACCGTATCTTCTGCAGTGGCAGAAATGCCTGTCTGTACCTGTTATAATTGAATGTCCTACCACAACTGCCCTATTGCTCTTCTTCCTCACCTCTTGTGCAGCAGACCCACCTACAGTACCAGGAAGTTGGCACCCACTGTTTACCCTTGCACTGTCATCTCCACCAACAATATGCACCACAGCATATCCGCTAGGAAGGCGCTGGCCACAGAGAACCCCTGCACTATGCACCGTCCCCATGCCCTTTCTGCCTGTAAAGATTTAACCTGTGGTCTGACCATCTCACTGAATTTGCTATCCATGACATGCTCGCATTGCAGATGCTCCACAGTTAATTTTTCCACAGCTCCAGCTGTCAACTGCTCGCAAGTACTGTGGGTATGGTATATCGTACTAGAAAGGTCTGCTGCAAATTTATAGCAGTCAGTATTTGTACAAAAGAGAAAGACATATCATAACCGAACTATGCATTTACTTAAAGTTATTATGTACACCTAAATATTATTATTTCTGCAATATGGTAAATCAGAATGGTTAATAAGGCACCGCAGGATATGGGTGTCACCCTCCTTCGTTATCGTGGCATAATCATCAGCCTGAGGAAGGAAACAATTTTTTCTCCCATGTTTCTCATTACACAGATTCTCTTTTCCTGTCTTTCTGTATATCATGCTTTGATAAAGTACTTAAATACAAGTTTGAGCGATAAATACGAATTAAACTTTTTGCAACATTTTAAGTTGCTTTCAAATCCTATACAACGTTTATATTTCATTTACCAGTCTTAGTCACTCGCCCTCAATCATTGCCCAGGCATAGTGTGGCAGCAAAGAAACAGTCGATGTATGGTGTGTAGATATTTATCACAAATTTCTGTGTGTTTTAATGAGTCCTTTTATGAACAAAAGATCTCGACTTTTCTTCATGTCTTTAATGTCAAAAACAGATTTTTAATATATTTATTCTCAGGATATAGAAGTAAACATCACCAATGCATTGGAGCAACTTCCCAAGATTCCTTCAACAGAACCTTTCAAACCAGACCTGCGACGTGGAAGGACAAGACGAGCAGTTCCATGCAAATATCACCACTTTTAACATGCCTTCAAAGTCACACAGCATCCTGATTTGGAACTCGACTGCCATTCATTCACCATCAATACAACAAAACCTTCAAACTCAGTTCCTAAGATTACTGTGGGTGTATGTACATCACATGAGCTTTCTTTGTACAAGAAGACAGGTTAACACTATCTGGTAGCGACACAACTTGAATGGGGTAAGATGGAAAAGAAAGTAAGAAAGATGAGGGATCAATCAATTCTGCTGCTTCCTCTGGAAAAAGCCGAGCTTCTAGAGTGCTTCGGAACTACTTAGCATTTGCCTATATAAGTGTATTTATTCACAATCCTGACTTGCAGGTTACGGTGAAGTTATGGGGAGCAAGGAAATCAGTCACTTGCCACAGACTAGCCAGGTTACTGGCTAATGCCACTGAATGTCAAACAGTTATGTTGGATCTCTTTCATTCACCTCGTCATTGTTTGCCACTTGTGTTGTGGTAAATGCTATTTTGTATCAGTCCAAGCTTGGTGCTTGTTGATTATGCAAAAGAAACAATGATAAAATATAACTAAGCAGTTAATTTACATATCACGCATCTTGAATCTCTCTACCCATTCGTGGTGCTGCCATCACTGGCTGGCCAGCATTTCTTGCCCATCGCTAGTTGCTCTTGAGAAGGTGGTGGTGAGCTGCCTTCTTGAAGCACTGCAGTCTTCCTGCTGTGGGCTGACCCCGAATACCATTAGGGATGGAATTCCAGGATTTCGGTCCAATGACAGTGAAGGAATGGCAATATATTTCCAAGTCAGGATGGTGAATTGCTGGGAGGGGAACTGGCAGGTGGTAGTGTTCTCATATGTCTGATGTCCTTGCCCTTCTAGATGGAAGTGGTCATTGGTTTGAAAGGTGCTGTCTGAGGATATTGGATGAATTTCTGTTTAGGCTCTTGTAGATGCTGCTACTAAACGTCAGTGGTGGGGGGAGTGGATGCTTGTGGATACAGTGCCAATCAAGTAGGATTTTATCATGGACAGTCTCAAGCATCTTAAGTGTTGTTGAGGGTTGCACTCATCCAGGCAAGTGGAGAGTACTCCCACACACTCCTGGCCTGTGCCTTGTCAATGGTAGACAGGCTTTGGGGAGTCAGGAGAGGAGTTACTTGCCGCAGTGTTCACAGCTTCTGGCCTGCTCTTGTAGCCACTGTGTTTATGTGGTGAGTTCAGTTGAGCTTCTGGTCAATGTTAACACCCAGGATATTGATAGTGGGGGATTCCATGATGGTAACACCAATGAATGTCAAGAGATGGTGGTTAGATTGTCTTTTATTGGTGATGTGTCATAGCCTGGCATTTGTGTAGCACAAATGACACTTGCCACATGTCAGCCCAAGCCTGACTATTGTCCAGATCCTGTTGCATTTGAAAGCGGACTGCTTCAGTATCGGAGGAGTCACGAATGGTGAACATCGTGCAATCATCAGTGAACATCCCCACTTCTGAAATTCTCAGAGGGAATGTCATTGATGAAGCATATAAAGAGGGTTGGGCCTAGGACACTATCCTGAGGAACTCCTGCAGAGATGTCCTGGTGCTGAGATGATTGCTCTCCAACAATCAGCAACCATCTTCCCATGTGTCAAGCATGACTCCAACCATCGGAGAGTTTGCCCCCTGATACTCATTGATTCCACTGGATTTGCTAGGGCTCCTTGATGCCACACTTGGTTGAATGCAGCTTTGATATCAAGGGCTGTCACTCTCACCTCACCTCTGGAATTTAGCTCTTTTGTCCAGGTTTTAAACTAAGGTTGTAGTGAGGTCAAGAGCTGAGTGGCCCTGGTGGAACATAAACTAGGCACCACTGAGCAGGTTATTTCTGAGCAGGTGCTGCTTGATAGCACTGTTGATGACAGCTTCCATCACTTTAAAGATGACTGAGTGCATACTGATGGGGCGGTATTTGGCCGGGTTGGGTTTGTTCTGCTTTGTGTGTACAGGACATAGTTGGGCAATTTTCCACATTGTCACGTAGGTACCAGTGTTGTAACTGGATTGGAACAGGTTGGCTATGGGAGTGGCAAGTTCCAGAGCACAAGTCTTCAGTACTATTGCCAGAATGTTGTCAGCCTTTGCAGTATCCTGAGACTCCAAACTTCTTCATATCACGTGGAGTGAACCAACTTAGCTGAAGACTGGTATCTGTAATGCTGGAACCAATGAAGGAGACCAAGATGGGTCACCTGCTTGCTGCTTCTGGCTGAAGACTGTTGCGAAGGCTTCAGCCTTATCTTTTGCACTGATGTCCTGGGCTTTTCCATTATTGATATGGGGATATTGGTGGACCCTCCTCCACCAGTGAGTTGTTTAATCATCCATTACCATTCACAACTGGATGTAGCTGGACTGCAGAGCTTAGCTCTGATCCGTTGGTTGTTGGATTGCTTACCTCTGTCTATCACTTGCTGCTTATGCTGTTTGGCATGCAAGTCGTCCGGTTTGGTGGCTTCACGAGGTTGAGAACTCTTTTTCAGATATTCCTGGTGCTGCTTCTGGCATGCCCTCCTGCACTCTGCATTGAACCAGGGTTGGTCCCTTGGCTTGATGGTAACTGTTGAGGGGGATATGCTGGGTCATGGGGTTACAGTTTGTGCAGGAGTACAATTCTGCTGCCGTTGATGGCCCATGTTGTCTCATGGATGCCCAGTCTTGAGTTGATAGATCTGTGCGAAGTCTGTCCCAATTATCACAGTGACCGTGCTACAGAACACGATGGAAGTTATTCTCAATGTGAAGGTGGGTCATCTTGTCCTTGTGGTCATCTCCACAAGGACAGTATAGTGGTTAGTTTTATTGATACTGGCATGGACAGATGCATCTGCAGCCAGCAGACTGGTAAGGAAGAGGGCAAGTACATTTCTTCCCCTCTAGCTGGTTCTGTCACCCACCTGCCGCAGACCAGGTCAAGCAGCACTGTCCTTTAGTACCCGACCAGCTCGATCTGTAGTACTGCTGCTGAACCACTATTGGTGGTGGACATTGAAAACCCCCACCCAGAGTACATTTTGTGCTTTTGCCATCCTCAGTGCTTCCTCCAAGTGTTGTTTGAACATGGAGGACTAGTGAGTCATCAGCTGAGGGAGGACGGTATGTGGTAATCAGCAGGAGGTTTCCTTGCCCATGCTTAACCTGAAGACATGAAACCTCATGGGGCCCACAGTCAATGTTGAGGACTCCCACAGCAACACTGTCCCAACTGTATACCACTGTGCTTCACCTCTCTGCTGGATTGTCCTGCCAGTGGGACAGGACATATCCAGGAATGGTGATGGTGGTGTCTGGGACATAGTCATAAGCATAAAATCACACTTTACAGACAATGTCAGGCAGCTACTTAACTAGTCTGTGAGACAGCTCTCCCAATTTTGGCACTAACCCCTGATGTTAGTGAGGACGACTTTGCAGGGTGGACAGAGCTGTTTCTGCCGTTGCCTATGTCAATGCCAGGTAATCCATCCGGTTTCATTTCTTTGAGGCTTTGTAGCAATTTGTACAAATGAGTGGATTGCTCGGCCATTTCAGAGGGCAGTTGAGATTCAACTACATTGCTGTGGGTCTGCAGTCGCATGCAGGCCAGTCCAGTTGAGTGATGGTAGATTTCCTGCCCCTGATGGGCATTAGTAAATGAGATGGGTTTTTCCAACAATTGGCAATGATCAGTAGATTCTTAATTCCAGACTCTTTTTCCAATTATTGAATTCAAATTCCACCATCTGCCATGGAGGGATTCAAACTTGGGTCCCCAAATCATCAAGGAAATAAAAATCCAGGAACATTCTCATTTGGTGAAGTGAACAGCTTATGGAAAGTTGGAGTAGTGCCATCAAGAGCAGTTTCCAAATGTCCAGGGACTGTAGTCCCAGGAAAAGTAAGGTGAATCACCAGAACATAAAATGTCAGTGGGGTAGTCCGTGATGGAGTAGCTCGAGGGCATTTGAAGGCCAAGTAAATCAAAGTGAGGAATCCGAATCCCTTATCAAGCTTTAATATGATTTGGTGACCCAGTGTGTTCTAGAGGAGATTCTTGAGAAATCCATGATATATCTGTCTTGATCGCATTCACGATTTGTCAGTGGGGTATTCATCTATTATTTGTCTATGATACATGTTTGTCTCATATTAAGTTTACGGTGTTAGAATACAAGTCATACCTATCCTTACATTGTCTAAATCTTCTTTTTATCAATAACCTCTGCAGGTTTGTCTGAATAAAGCTTTTTTCATAATAAAATAGATGTTGTTGATGAAAAATAAAAACCTGGCTAAACGGTTTCTAATTCAAAGTCTGTAGAATTCAAAACCTAAATAATTGACCATAACAGTATTTTGGTCAAAATCAAATTTGTTGTAGCCAGTGGAGGAATGGGACTAGAAAGATTTAGAGTGTTTATCCAGCCTTGGTCACAATACTTAAATTATCTAGACCCAGTTTCTGGCCAAATTCAAGCTGGTTATCACTACAGCATGCACCGACATACATGGAGGTGAGGAGGAGGAATTTGTGGTTTCCTCCAGCATGACTGTAAAATTCCTCTGATTTGGCACAGAAAAATGAGTCTTGATAGATATTGTTCAGCCAGATGGTTGGCTATGCCACTGTGAATCAGCGCAATCATGTTTTGTGCTCAAGGTTTCAAAAAGCAAATATATGGTGGCAACAAGAGGAACAGCATGAATAAAAGCCAGTGATGTTGGCATCAAATGTGCAAGTGTTGCTCAAGTAACTCAACAGCTGCAGAAATATTACTGTGAAAGGGAAAGAAGAAAATAGGTAGCAAGGAGTTTGGAGTGCTATTGTTAATGATCGGTTTTGTAAATGTGGAGGAGAATAAACTGAGGACTATAGCTATTAAGCTACATTTAAAGCAACTTGGGTTCATGATTGCTGATGCATTCAAGCTTTTTGGATTTCAAAGTTCATCTGGATTGGCCATGCAGCCTCCACAGAGAGAAAGTAAGGTAACATTTCGAGTCTAGATGACTCTTCATCACAAACCTTATTGAGCTCTTTGAGAAGGTGACCAAACAGGTAGATGAGAGTAAACCGGTTGATGTGGTGTATACGGATTTCAGCAAGGCGTTCGATAAGGTTCCCCACAGTAGGCTATCGTACAAAATGCGGAGGAATGGAATTGTGGGAGATATAGCAGTTTGGATTGGAAATTGGCTTGCCGAAAGAAGACAGAGGGTGGTAGTTGATGGGAAATGTTCATCCTGGAGACCAGTTACTAGTGGTGTACCGCAAAGGTCAGTGTTGGGTCCACTGCTGTTTGTCATTTTTATAAATGACCTGGATGAGGGCGTAGAAGGATGGGTTAGTAAATTTGCAGACAACACTAAGGTCGGTAGAGTTGTGGATAGTGACGAAGAATGCTGTAGGTTGCAGACAGACATAGATAAGCTGCAGAGCTGGGCAGAGAGGTGGCAAATGGAGTTTAATGCGGACAAGTGTGAGGTGACGCACTTTGGTAGGAGTAACCGGAAGGCAAAGTACTGGGATAATGGTAAGATTCTTAGTAGCGTAGATGAGCAGAGAGATCTCGGTGCCATGTACACAGATCCTTGAAAGTTGCCAACCAGGATGACAGGGCTGTTAAGAAGGCATACAGTGTTTTAGCTTTTATTCATAGAGGTATCGAGTTCCGGAACCAAGAGGCTATGCTGCAGCTGTACAAAACTCTGGTGCGGCCACACTTGGAGTATTGTGTACACTTCTGGTCACCGCATAATGAGGAGGATGTGGAAGCTTTGGAAAGGTTGCAGAGGAGATTTACTACGATGTTGCCTGGTATGGAGGGAAGGTCTTACGAGGAAAGGCTGAGGGACTTGAGGCTGTTTTTGTTAGAGAGAAGAAGGTTGAGAGGTGACTTAATTGAAACATATAAAATAATCAGAGGGTTAGATAGGGTGGATAGGGAGAGCCTTTTTCCTAGGATGGTGACGGCAAGCACGAGGGGGCATAACTTTAAATTGAGGGGTGAAAGATATAGAACAGATGTCAGAGGTAGTTTCTTTACTCAGAGAATAGTAAGGGAATGGAACGCTTTGCCTGCAATTTGAGTAGATTCACCAACTTTAAGTACATTTAAGTCGTCATTGGACAAGCATATGGACATACATGGAATAGTGTAGGTTCGATGGGCTTGAGATCGGTATGACAGGTCAGCACAACATCGAGGGCCAAAGGGCCTGTACTGTGCTGTAATGTTCTATGTTCTAGCTCTGAAGTTATTACACACCTCTGGAGCAACGGTTGTCTTGAACCTGGATTTCCGGGTCCAGGGGCAGGGCATTACATCTGAACCACAACAGCACCCTCCTTTATACACATTTAACCTATTTTTTTCTAATCAGCCTGTTTAGAGATGTTATTACACACTTATGGAGTAGGTGGGGCCTGAACCCAGGCCTCTCATTCCCGGCGCAGGACATTACCTCAGCACCAGAAGAGGGCCTTCCTTGAAACACATTTAAAAACATTTAACTAGTTCAAAACCCCTTGGCATTTAGCATCCTATTAAAAGAATTAGATAAACAGATTTCTTCTCTCTTTAGAAAAAAGACAAAAGAGTAATAGTTACAGCTTGCATAATAATGCAATACATCCCACCGTAACTCGCCCATCCTGGCCAGATACCCTCAATAAATTTCATTCCACTTACCAGCATCTTGAACACAAATCTATAAAATCATAACATGAAGATTTCTTTGCTCCCACAGTTCATTATAACACAAGGTGTCCCTGTTTGAAAACAGTCAATGTTTTTGAATAAACATTTAGTTTTATAAAGCAATGTCATAATTATCATTTACATAAGACTTCCTTTCTTCTCAACTTTCTTTTATACTTGCGAGATCAATTCTCAATCTCTTTTCTGCAACCTTTTTCATCAAACAGATGTCGTTTCAGAGGGAAAGATGATCAATGTAGCATTTATAGGCACATCTTCCCTGATTGGCCCTTATAGGAGTTCACTTCAACAACAGGTATTTCTGCTATTGCACGTGTTTTGTTAACCTGAACCAGCTGTAACAAGATTGAAGAATATTGGATGCTGTCTGGATGACGTAAACTTTCTCCTGTACAGTATAGTAATTTACCTATAATGCGATTTTCTATGGGTGTTTCCTACAGCACGAGGTTGCACAATAATGCAACTATTGTTATGGGAGAACTACCTGTACTACATACATCATACAATACATAAGCCAGCAGTCACTTCTACCAGTGCAAGTGTCTCTGCAGATATAAGGTGCTTTTACTTACTCTTTTTAACAATTTTGATTCCCAAGCTAAATGGACAATATTTGTCATTTCTTCCAATAAAGATATAATGAATCCTGCTGTACTTGAAAAACCATCCAGAAGATTAGCATGTGAGGCATCACTAAATATGACTAACTTAATTTTCTTTTGGTCACCCGAGGCTGAAATTCTGAGTGTACGCTATTCCAAATTTAATTTGTTTAATGTCTTATTTGCCTTCAGCACTGTCCAACAGTAGCTTAATTCTAATACATCATGGCATGCATTTGGTCTAATTTGTGTGCATAAGCTGTTTAATTACTCAATTAAATTTCTCAAATGGTCTGCTTCTTCCTTACTTGTAGAGTGTACCTATTGTGAGAATCTGATCTGATTTACTGGGATCCTTTTAACATTATCTAGGCACAACTATTGATTCAGAGTAATTCCCAACTTGGTCTGTCTAATATCTGATCCCATTCCTGGAGTGGACTTCCAATAGTGAAATCTGCTTTAAGTCCACGAATGACAATATTTTAACATTTCCTACAGCCACCTCACAAAAACTCATCTTTGTGCATCATAAAGACGTGTGTATGTTTCCCACATGGTGCCAGTAAAACATGGCAAGGTTTGCTCTTAGTTGGAAACAGCCCAATTTCATTAGGACAGACTTAATTGAGGAGCACAAACTCTACCAGCATCATTTAGGCCATAAATACTCTTATTTAACTTTTGGACTATACAAATTATATTTACTATATCACTGAAGAGCAAAGAAACACTTGACTCGTAAGCCAATTTCCCTCAAAAATAAAGCTTTAATATCAATTGACCTACATTCCTAACAATATCTGTCTCACACAAAGCCAAGAAAATCTTTAAAATTGATTTTCCATATGCACATGAAACTATTCTTATATCTTGGTCCCCTAGTTTTTCTTTAAAACCTCATGGCACTAGCCTGGCCACAGTTTTATACATCTCACCAAGAACCACTTTTTCTCACACATCCATTTATGTAGTAAGACTAGCTGTCCCTTATGTGGCACCTCTATGTGCACTTCAAATTCTCCACAGTTATGTGATTCCTGCTGTTCAACATTTTTTATTATCACGTCTTCTAATATGGGCATAGCCCCTAAGACTCTGAAGCTTCTGCACCTGGTGGCATTCCTGATCTGCAATATATTCCTTAATCTTGACAAACATGCCTTCATCTTGCCTCCTCTCACTTTCTGAGCTGATGCAGCTTGACCTTCCCTGCCCATTAATTGGATTCCTTTCAACAGAGTGATCTCTTTCTAAGGTCATGTTCACTTCAAGATCCACTGTCCAAGCTTACTGCTTCTTGCCTTCTGTTTTTGTACTTCATGTTCCAAAGCCTGTCTGTCATCCTGTACAATCAGCTTTTATATTTCCCAGTGGCCTTATTTGCTTTCCTTACAAAAGTCATACTTCTCCATTGGATAGCCCTTTTCAGAAAATATTCCACTTTCATGCCTACTATTGACAGTTGTCTTTTGGAGCCAACAGCCTCATGTCAAGCATCAGTGTGTCCATCATCAGGCAAATTCTTGCAGATGATTCATTTTTGATCAGGTGTTCATCCGGGGAGGTGCTGGTGTACAGACAATGACACTGGACTAGTGATCTAGAACTCCAGGCTAACATTCTGGGAACATGGCTTCAAATCCAAATCCAACCTTTGAAAATGGTGAACTCAATAAAGATCTGGAATAAAGAATCTAATAATTATTAATTATTGTAAAAGTATTTGGTTCACTGGTACCTTTTAGGGAAGGAAGTCTGCCATCCCTATCTGGCCTGGTCCACATGTGACAGTAGACTCACAAAATGTCATTGATTCTTAACTGCCTTCTGGATAATTAGTAAATGAATACTAGACAACAATGCTCTTGAATAAATAAAAAAAATTAAAGTCACTCAAGAACAATTGGCAAGAGTTGTGTGCCCTCTGCATGATTCTTTCTGAATGCAAAATTAAGTTTAAAAAAAATCAAATCATGAAATGTGGATCGTCACAATCTGCTGAACTCCAGTTATCATTCTGGCTTCATTACTTCTATTCAATTTTTAATTAATTTTTAAGTACTTTAAGAACTTAAATTAAGTTCTTAGAATTGAACGTCAAATTCAGATGCTTTGCAATAGCTAAAAATATTGCACATTACATTTGGAAAGAGATGCTGTCTCCTTGGACTTGGGCAATCTTATCACTGGCATACTGTAGAAGTAATGGAACAATTACAAAAAGTTACATGTTAACTACTTGGAATTAAATATATTCTGCCTATTTAGAATTTTTGAACAAAAGCAAAAAGAAAATGTGCAAGAGGGCAAAGAGAATGGAAGATGAGGAGCTTTGAAAGCAAGGGGAAAAAAATTGAGAACTTGACACAAGAAAAGGGTGTACAATTGACTAAATGATCAGCACAGATGCTTCATATTTGGAATGAGACTCATGTTTCCAAACACTCAACACCTCTCCACCACCTACAGTCCTTAGTATACCTTTTGATGATTATTATTACCTTAACAGATATTACCTCTGAAAACTACCGAAAGCATCACCAATTTTCTTCATTGGAATCAAGGTTCAGCCTACCTATGTTCTTTTTAAAACAAATGTGCAACTTTATGACTGTAGACCTCTTCCAATACTCAAAGAGAAATTTCAAGGTAACAATTTGAGATTCCTCAAAAGTCCTTTCCCCACGGTAGGGGAGTCCAAAACTAAATGGCATAAGTTTAAGGTGAGAGGGGAAGATTTAAAAGGGGCCTAAGGGGCAACTTTTTCCATACACAAGGTGGTGCATGCCAGAGGAAGTGACGGAAGCTGGTACAATTAGAATATTTAAAGACACATGAATGGATATATGAACAGAAAGAGTTTAAAGGGATAACAGCCAAATGCTGGCAAATGGGACTAGATTAATTTAGGATATCTGGTCAGCATGGACAAGTTGGGTTAGTTTCCCTGCTGTATACCTCTATGACTCTATGTATCAATCTACATTGGGTCAGATTTTTGAAGGGGTGACCATCACAGTCCAATTTTCACTCTTCTCCAAATTAATCCCATTGAGGCATCATATTTCTAGCAGACGATTTGGGATCATGCTGAAGTGTGCTCAAAATGATTGGTCCCTCGTAGTGTAAAATTTTCATGTAAAATCAAACCATGCCCCTTTAACATGATAATTGTTACATATTTTTTGTTTTAAACAACCAACAGAACAGACAGGTGTTTTGACTGCTCGTATCAAAGGTTAACAATGTCAGCTAAGCATGGGGTTAAGGTGCCAGGTAGGTAGGATACCAGCATGCTATGTGTGCATACTGCAAGGTTAGTATTATCAAGTCCTGTGGGGAGATGGAGGGGATATCACATCTAGCAAGGGGAAGGGAACTTGTCAGGTCCATTGGTGGCATAGGTAGAGTTTCAAGTCTGGGGTATTGGGTAGTTTGTTGGGGTGAGGATCAAGTTGAGGGGAGAGGTGAAGCAGTAGTGGTCAGGTCAGGGTTTGGAAGGTGGAATAACTCTGGAAGAGGCATAGCTGGAGTTGAATGGTGAGGGTTATTTTTTGCAGAGGTGGTTTGGTGAAGTAATCAGTTTGATAGTTACTCATGGTATTGTCACTGCCAGAGCAGGATTCACTGAGTTAGACTAGATTTCTTTCTAAAATCTTCGAACATTTCCTGGGTAGCTATTAAGTTAATTGCAGCAGAACCGCTTCAGCATTTCTGATTTAAATAGAAACAGTTGCAGAGTTCCAGGTACATGGAAACTGTCCACTAGAATCTTCAATTTCCCAGGCAACTTCTTCAGGATCTACTATGCTGGAGATTCTGCAGGATGCAGATATCTAACTCCTAACTACGCTGCAAAAACAATTTATCTTGCCATTGTAAAATCTTGGCTATTGCTCAATTTTGAACTATTACATTCCCAATTAAATAAAGCCCTCAACAAGACTCAAATTACAATGTTCCATAGGAGCCTCATTTAATGAATATCCATCCAGCAGAGCAACCCTGTCTTGAAGAATAAGGGTACAAGAACAAAGGCCAAATCTGGTTACTATGACCAATTAACTCAGCATAAATATTCCTGGTTGAAATGTTAATTATTGATCATAGCATTTTAAGCTGAGCAACAAGGCTCCAGTGCAGTAGAGTCTGTACAAATTTTAACTGACTCAATTCAAGTCCCTGACACAACTGAAACTGAAAAACTGGAAGACTGGAATCCAAAGTAGGAAAAACAGTAAAAACTTTTCATTGCTGTTAAATATTGTAGTTTCTTTTACATTTTCTTCTTAAAGTTCCTCTTCTAAGATCTTCCCTTGGGGGAAGTATTACGATATAGTTCCACAGATATAAGTTACCTCCAGTATATAACACAAATGGCTGTTATTCATGTGCAGGCATGAATTTAAGATTATTTCTTATTCTCAATGGAATGCTATGCCCTTGTTGTTCCTTCTGAACAATAGCAGAGTTGAATAATAAAAAAAATCAAAGAGACTGGCCAGGAATGTTATGCTTTAGAAATAGAAGGATATCACGCAACTATCATCTAGAGTGAATATAATTTGTTAGAAGACTAATATCCCTGTAATTTCTTCAAGCTTACAGCAGACATATCTCAAGGATAAACAAATGAGGAAGAATCAGCACTTGTCAAGATAACACAAGGGAGTGAATCCTGCTCTGGCAGTGACAATACCATAGAGAAACAGTGGCTTGGTCCATCGCTACCTTCCAAGCTTAAGAACACTACATAGCAGCTGGAGTCCAACAGGGAAACTATTAACACATTCATACTAAATAGTGTCTTTGCAAAATATCTTCTGATCAATTTGGTGTACTATTATCAGTTTTGTTTGTGCTTCACATTCTCATCATTAATGCTGTCAATTACACAAAAACAATGCAGTCTGTATTCTTTCAGAGCTCTTCATGTATCTAATGAGATGAATGGTATTGTTCTCCACATGCTGTCAGTTATTTGATAAATTGCTGTGCAAGTTTGCACATCCTACATTTGATCCAGATATAAACATTCGCCAGGAAAAAACTATTATTTCATCACAGTAATTTGTGAAATCGATTCAAAAAGACATTAAACAGCATCAAGTTTAATAGACAGCTAACAAAGAAGGAAAACAGGGCTCAAGTGAAAGTAGCTCTAAACCAGCTACTGAACAGCCAAAAATAATTGATCTTGCCTCTATAGTTGAACAACCATAGCTGAAGAGACATTCAGCTGAGGACTCCAAGGTTTAGGTTGAGATTTTAAGTGCTGCCTGACACTCAAGACTGTCAGCAACTCTTGGTAATTACAATGGTTCAGAATTTTACTGGATCAACTCAAAATGGCAGGGGGAAAAGCAATAGTAACTGCCAGCTCAAACTGCTACAATTTCAAATGATAATAAGTTTGCTCCACAGTCATCCATTTCTCAAATGAAACTGAGAAAAAGGAAGAAAGAAAATCTTGCAAGAATATATGGGGAGAAAAGGAAAGGCTTAAACAGATTGACGATAGAGCTCCAGTGGCACCAGTCTATATTAATTACTGAGACTTAAAAGGAAAGCTTTTTTGATCAAGCTGAAGATTGTCAAAGTTCAGATGTTGAACAATGTCATTTTTGGCGTCCAATCATGCACTGTCATTTCGCTAGTTAAATTTGGAGGAAAATTGTTTCTACTATGTTTCAGTATTTTGCTTTGCAAAAATCTCATAAGGGCACTGAATACTTGGCTAGTTTGATGCTTCCATTTCCTGAATCAGTTTCCTTCATAGTTGGTGAGGGAAACTGTCTGAAGCTGTCATTCTAATAGCTTTGTTGATTGCAACTTTGCAGTGATTGTTAAGTGTCAAGGCTAAAATTCCTAGAATTGCTACTATTTCATCTTGACTATATCAGAATTATTCATGGAATATATTTCTCCTCAAAAGAGTGATACACATTACACTTGCACATAAAATCTGATCTCCCACTGTACAGCACATTCTTTATTTTTCAATTAATTTCGTATTTTTGAACAATCTCATCAGAACCGATAATTTTGATATTGCATGTACATTTAACCAACCTAGAAACTGCAATGTTTTCAAAAGAAATTTATGCATCATTCCATTCAACATTTTCCTTTCCATCCCACAAAACTCAACAAGTATACAAGAAATTTGATATAGTACCAATTTTAAGTTTGCTTACAAAAATTAAAGCTCATGGAATGAAACAGGGATTTAAATTGGCCAGCAGTTTAAGTTAAGAAATTGTTTTTCAGAGTAGAGAGAAGTATATATAGTGGCATTGCCCAGAGTTCAGCACTATGAGCATGACTGATTCTCCTTAGTCACTTAGATTTGGGAGTGCAGGGTACAACTTCAAAATCTGCAGATGCCACAAACTTTGAAATAGAATGAAACATATTGATGAAGAACATGAACAGATCAAAGGCCTAAAAAAAAACAAACTCAGCACAGAAAAAGAGAGATGTGATTCACTTGTAAGGAAGAATGCAGAGCCAACATATATTATGTGGAATTTTAAAGGGCGTATAAGAAGAGAGACACGGTGCTGTTTAAGTATAAATCTTTGGAGGTGACAGGACAGATTAATAAGAACTAATTAAGTACAAGATCTTTGATTTTATTCACTCATTGGAAGTGAACTTCACTGGTTGGGCCAGCATTTATTGTCTATCCCTAGTTTCCCTTCTGGTGGTGGTAATGAGTTGTCTTTTTGAAGTATTACAGTCCATGTGCCACAGGTAGACCCACATTGCATCTTTAGACAGTTTCTGTGGTGTATCTTGTACATGACACACATTGCTACTGCTGAGCAAATGTGGCCGGGGAAGTACATGTTTGTGGAAGTGGTGCAAATCACGCAGGCTGCTTTGTCCGGATGGTATCAAGCTTCCTGATTGATTGCAGCTCCAGCAACATTCAGGCAAGTTGGGAGAATTCCATCACATTCCCAACTTGCACCAGGCTTTCGGCAGTGAGGGGGTGAATTATCTGCTGCAGTGTTCCTTGCCTCTGACCTACCCTGTACCTGTTGTAATTATATGGCTCTATTTCCAGTCAACGGCAACCCAAAGATGTTGATAGTGGGGGATTCTGTGGTGGTAACACCACTGGATTTCAAGGGAGAGTGATTAGACTGTATTTTATTGGAGAAGATCATTTTTGTGCGGCATAGACATTACTTGCTTCTTCCTAGCCCAAGCCTTGATATTGCCCAGGTCTTCTTGCATTTGGAGAAGAACTTTTCAGTCTTGGGCTTGATAAATAGAGGCAGAGACTAGAAAGTCAGGAAGTGATGCAAAACCTAAACAAAACACTTCTTCAGTCGCAAGTGGAATTCTGCATATAATTCTGGACATCATCATTCAAAAAAGTGGTGAAAGCTTTGGAAAGAGTATACAGAAGTTTAACTATTGCTTCAGGATTAGGGATTATATTTGCATGAAGAAGTTGCCATCATCACAGAATAGAACCATAGAAGCCATACAGTGTGGTAGCAGTCCATTTGGCCCATCACGTCGACACCAATTCATTAAACAGCACCTCACCTCAACCTAGCCCCCTACCTTATCCCTTTAATGCTGCATTCCCCATGGCTAATCTACCTGGCCTGCACATCCCTGGACACTATGGACAATCCAACTAACCTGCACATCTTTGGACTGTGGGAGGAAGATGTGGGGAGAACATGAAAACTAGAAGGGACAAGAGGGAAGTTTTCTTTTAACATATGGTTATGATGTGAAATGCACTGCCATATAAATTAGTAAAACAGATTCAACAGCAGCCTTCAGAAGGTAATTAGATAAACATTTTAAGGAACAAGAATTGCAAGGAAGTGAAGCAAACTGGACTGTCCTTTAAATCAGCTATCACTGACTCAATGAGATGAATGGTCTCCTTCTGTAGCACACTATTGTGTTTCTAACTACTCCTTTCACACCTTACACCAAAGTCCTATCAATTCAGTCCCCTGTATTGTCCTAGTGAAAAGCAAATAAGGTGCATTAAAATAAACATCTGCTTGCTGAGCGCAGAGCTCATTTACAACAAATAAATTACTTATGAGATTATTTGTAGCATTAATTGTCCATTGTGAAAATGGCTCTGTCATCCTATTGAATATTATTATTATTATGGGCCCTTATAACTTTCACATTCTGCATTGTGCAGAGAATTTGGATGTGTTCATACACATACATGATGTCTAATCAGACTGGCCGAGTGAGAAAGATCTTTACTGTTCAACACACTCCGATACCTAGCATTCATACACATATAAGGTAATGATTTCAGCAATGCCACCACAAGAATTCGTCTTTAAAGTAATGAATGATAAATCAGAGAGGCACTGCTATATACTGTTATATAACTTGCAATAATGGCACAAACGTAATTTTAGGGATAAATTATGCAAAATAAAGAGAACAAAAAATTTTTTTCGAAAAACTACTTGCGTAAAAACATATTCCAACATAGAAGAACTCAGGTACCTCCCATTATTCTTGCATTTCTGTGAACCTTTCAGATGAATGTTAAAAGGAGAAAGCCCATTGCAATTGACCACTAAGGCAAATTTAAACAGTCACAAATTGTGAAAGTCAAAATAAAACTTTCAAACATTGGTTCACATTCCACTTGAATTATATTTGAAGAGATTTGATTTGACAAACCAGTGAACACATTATCTTGTCTCACTACCAGATTAAGCTACTGCAATATGAATTGATGAGGAGGAATAGGAAGCATAAAGGTAAAGCAGTGGCGTTGAATATTTACATCTGAGACACCACAAGCTCTGCTCCTTTTTCACAAGAGGGCCTTTTAAATTACCAAAAACATCAGATCATGGTGTTAAACTAACCAAATTATTAGCAAAGTCTTTACAGGACATTCATGAAGTTTCAGTCTTTTCTTTATGCATTACTAACCAACTGAACACACTATTCAAGGCAAACTGACTAAGACGCCATATTGTACTAAAGAGACTTAACAATATAATTTAGTATTCTGTTTGTTAAAAGCATTGCTGTTCCACATTGATTAGTGTTGAATTTGCTATTATCCTAGAACAATTTCAACTTCACCTCTTTGTCGTGTTAATCTCAAGACATTTGTTTCCATTTTTCCATACTAATGGTTCCTTGCACAAATGTTATCTACTTCTCGTTTTTAGATCCATGGCAGTGGCCCTGATTTTGTTGTTCTATAATTTAGTGTGATCTGGAAATGTTATTAATTTGGACTGGGGTCAGAATTCCCGTTGATGCAGATTACAAAAAATGGGGTCCCAGTATTCATATGTTAAAATTCAATTAATCGCCCAATCATTAAATAGTGGACCTACACCTTTAAGAGTAGCCTGTGTTCAAATTAACTGGGGGAATTTTTGGTTGGGAAACAAATAGCACGATGAGGTCTGTGAGCGTAAAGAGCGATCTCATCACTATAAACTGGGATTCTGCTTGCTCTGCTCCAGACAACACTAAAAGTCAAAGCCCTAACATATGAGGGGGTTCTGGCTGCAAAAATATTAGCATTCTGTACTGGTAATTGCATAGGTTACCTGCTTAAACTTCAGAATAAACTTGGGACATATAAAAGATAGAATTTATCCAAAAGTTCCAAAAATCTTGAGACATTGATAGGTTGGGTGCACACTCAATACTGAGCCGACACCAACTTTATGGAAACAAAACCACAAAATTGCTCGATAAACTCAGGAGGTCTGGCAGCATCTGTGGTGAGAAAGCAGAGAGTTAACATTTCAGGTCCAGAGATCCTTCTTTGGAACAGTTCTGAAGGCTGCACTGGACCCAAAATGTTGATTTGCTTTTCTCTGTTACAGATTCTGCCAGACCCCCTGGATTTCTCTGGCCACACCCATTTTTGCTTCGGACTCCAGTATCCATAGTTCTTAATTTTTTTGTTCGCCAACTTTATTGATATCCTCAATTTGGAATCTACTAAGCTTGACCAGTGTCCTTGCTGGTTAAGTAAATAAAAGGGGGTCAAGAAATAAAAGTATTTTATCTTATGAAAGTATTTTCTCTGCTCAAGTCAAAAGACTTGGTTGTCAACTGGAGTTTGGAGAACCTGTAGAAAAAAAAGGAAATCATAGCCACGGTAAAAAGTATTCTGATGCAATATACCCTGTTGAAGAAAAATTGCACAATTGCGCAACAAAAAAATAGACAAGAGAATAGTTTGAATTATAAATTTATACTTCATGAATTTATGATTATCGCAATTTTATCAAAGCTCGGAAACTATATTTTCTTCTGAACAGGAACAAATCTCAAATAATCAAATTACTACAGATGACAGCAATCTGAATATATGTTACCTCCCCTTCATATAATATTTGGAAGTTAATTGTAACTTGAAAGAGTGCAATGTTAACATAAAGTTTGGTTTAAAACTGTGACTCCACACAGGTATTTGCTGATTTGGCATCCAAAGTGCACAGCAATATAAGCAAAAACATCTGGAATCTAGTGAGAAAAGAACAGCAAAAACAGAAAGAAGTGGAGAAACTCAGCGAGTCTGGCAACATTTGTACAGAGGAAAACAGAGGTGCATTTCAAGTCCCATGATCCTTCGTCAGAGCAGAAAAACAGCAAACTTGTACTGGGATACTTCAATGCAGACAGGATTAATATTATTTGCTAATTTACAAGTATTGTTCATTATTCTGGGTGTTTGTAGACACTATTAAAATATTAATGAATAACCAAAAATCTTCAATAAAGATGTAAATCACTATTACATATCAAATAATAATGCAATATACAGTTTTGTGGCTTGGCATTTTTAAAACAGATTTATTCAGCAAGTTCCATCCTGAATGAAAGTAGCATTGACAGCACTGTAGCACAAATGTAGCAGTGGAAACTCTAAATTTCACTTTCTAAATACATTAAAGGAACCTTGTTGGCTTTATCTGAGGACTCAAAAGTTGCATGGAAAAATTCAGTGTCAGAGGTTCTGTGCTTTCATGGCTTAGGCACCCACAATATTTTAAACAACAGCAAACCAAACTGAGAATAAAAATTGTATTATTGCTCTCTCTAGCTCTATTCAGATTAATCATTTCAAGTTGAATCAGTGGTCATCTGACATGAGTCATAAAGAAGCAGTTCCACTGAACCAGAGATTGCAATCTTTTTCTTTCCAGGATTGCAATTCAAATGAAAGCTATTTCTTTGCATCAGTGTTTGCATTTGAAAAACAGTTTTTATTAAACATGGTCTTTTAACTTCTCACTATTGCCTGTTGAACAACAGTCTTTGATGGTAATTGCATCAGACTGTACCCATCTTAACAAACTATGTGCATCAAATCTATGCAGTGGTAGTATTTCTTAACCAAATGTTCTTGACTTTGGTACTGAATAACTTAAATTCACGAATAAACAAATGCAAGAACGAAAATGCAAAGAAAATGTAAGGCTCCAAGAATTAATCTTTTTCATTTTAAGAAAGAAAATCGTTCACATCTTTCTCACTAACACAATTCACTTGAGCAATCAGTCCATGACAGAATGATATGGGAAGACTCATTTACTTCAAACCTCTATGAGACAAAGGAGAAATTTTCTCTGCCAAGTGAATATGTTGCTGTTTCCAGTCTCAACTTTGACATTTATTCAGGCCAATGGATTTCAAAGTTTCTACACATTGCCCGATTTACTACATATGCCACCCATGTCCGTTGTGAAAAGCTGCAGATGGAAGCCATATAAATAGAACTAAACCTCAAGTCTGAAACCTATTTGATATATTTCCACTGTTATATTGTTTAGGCAACACATCCTGCAACTGATTTAAATCACAATTTTGTTATTGCAGGTTTATGCTTTGTGCTTTAGTTGTGTGTTCTTGACTGCTTTCTGCACTTCATCATAGACCCTTAAATAGATTCTAAATAGACACATAAGAATTGCTGTTTATTTACTCACCAAAAGATGACACTGGTCTAATGAACATTATAAATATGAAGTTACAATCAATTGAGGTTCCCCCACTATTTAGGATCATAATGAAAGACAGAATGGCATAATAGGTTCTCATAAAAGATAATCTTTCATTACTGTCAAAGAACAGCCTGGAAGATTGTAACAAATGGGTGTGACAGAACCAGTGCTGTGGCCTTAACCAATTAGAATACACATAAATTACTTAGAGACAGAGTAACGTACACAAATTTGGTGATGATATAAAGTTGAGACAGACAATAAGCTGTGGGAAGGATACTGTAAAGAACACTTTTCTTGCTCTTTGGACTGTGCACAAAATAGTAAGGTACTGCTTCAAAGAGTTTCACAATGAAATTGCTGCTGTTTTAAAGAATGTTTACCAAAAACATATGCTACATATGATATTGCATTTTTCATGAAACAGTAAGAGCAAAAGCAGACACCACTGAGCTGACATATCACAAATTAAGGGGCGACTGATTGGCACAATATAAGATGACCAATAGGACCCGTGCAGCAGGAACAACCAGACAGCAAAGAGAAAGTAAAATTCTCTCTGTTTGACTGTCTCTCCCCAACCCCCATGTGGAGGCATCAGAAAGACTCAAATTGTCTTCCATTTCCGTTTCTCCACAACTTCTGTCACCCTCTCAGCTGATAACTTAGTAGTTCTCAATTTTGATCAACACTTGGAGGAAGCACTGAGGATGGCAGGGGCACAAAGGGAGATTTCAACGTCCACCACCAAGAGTGGCTCAGATGCAGTACCACCCATCCATCTGATTGGGTCCTAAAGGATATAGCTGCTCGACTGGGTCTGTGGCAAGTGGTGAGGGAACCAACAAGACGGAAAAATATACTTGGCCTCATCCATAATCTTCCAGCTGTAGGTGCACGTGTTCATGACAGCATTAGTAAGAGTGACCATCACACAGTCTTGTGGAGACTATCACCACAATAAATGGGACAGACTTCGAACAGATCTAGCAACTCAAGACTGGGTATCCATGAGGGGCAGCGGGCCATCAACAGAGAACTGTACTCCAGCACAATCTGTAACCTCATACCCTGACATATCCCCCACTCAACCACTACCATCGAGCCAGGGGATCAACACTGGTTCAATGGAATGCAGGGAGGCATGTCAGGAGTAGCACCAGGCATACCTGAAGATGAGGTGACAACCTGGTGAAGTTACCGAGCAGGACTACTTGCACACCAAACAGCAAAAGCAGCAAGTGATAGGCAGAGCTAAGCGATCTCAGAACCAATGGATCAGATCTAAGCTCTGCAGTCCTGCCATACCCAGACGTGAATGATGGTGGACAATTAAACAACTCACTGAAGGAGGTGGCTCCACGAATATCCCTACACTCAATGATGGAAGAGCACAGCACATCAGTGCAAAAGATAAGGCCAAAGCATTCACAACAATATTCAGCTAGAAGTGGCAAATGGATGATCCATCTCAGCGTCCTCCAGTGGTGCCCAGCATTATAGATACCAGTTTTCAGACAAATCGATTCACTCCACGTGACATCAAGAAACATTTGGAGTCACTGGATACTACAAAGACTATGGGCCCTGACAATATTCTGGCAATAGTACAGAAGACTTTTACTTTAGAACTTGCCACTTCCCCCAGCAAAGCTGTTCCAAAGCAGTTACAACACCGATATCTACACAACAATGTGGAAAATTGCCCAAGTATGTCCTCTACAGAAAAAGCAAAACAAATCCAACCCAGCCAATTACCAGCCCATTAGTATCCACTCAATCATCAGGAAATTGATGGAACATGTCATCAACAGTGCTATTAAGCAGCACCTGCTCAGTGACACCCAGTTTGGGTTTTGCCAGGGCTACTCAGCTCCTCTCATTACAGCCTCGGTTCAAACCTGGACAAAAGAGCTAAATTCCAGAGGTGAGGCGAGAGTGACAGTCCTTGATAGCAAGGCTGCATTTGACCAAGTGTGGCATCGAGGAGCCCTGGGAAAACTGGAATCATAGAATAACAGAATCCCTAGTGTGGGAACAGGACCTTCGGCCCACAAGTCCACACCGACCCTTGGAGCATCCCATACAGACACATTCCTCCTATAACCCACATAATCTACAGACCCCTCAACACTACGGACAATTTAGCTTTGCCAATCCACCTAACCTGCACATCTTTGGACTGTGGGAGGAAACCAGAGCAACTGGGGGAAACCCACACAGGCACGGGGAGAACATGCAAACTCCAGGTATCAGCGACAAACTCAATGGTAGTTGGAGTCATACCTGACACATAGGAAGATGGTTGTGGTTGTTGGAGATCAACCATTTTAGCTTCAGGACATCTCTACAGGCATTCTTCAGGGTTGTGTCTTCGGCCCAACCATCTTCAGCTGCTTCATCAATTACTTTCCCTCCATCATAAGGTCAGAAGTAGGCATGTTCGCTGATTGCACAATGTTCACACCATTCGTAACTCTTCAGATACTAAAGCAGCTCATGTTCAAATGCAACAAGATCTGGACAATATTCAGGCTTGGTCTCACAAGTGGCAAGTGACATTTGTTTCACACAAATGCCAGGCATGATCACCACCAATAGAAGACAATCTGACCACAGTCCCTTGACATTCAATGGTGTTACCACCATGGAATCCCCCACTATCAACATCCTGGGCGTTATCGTTGACCAGAAGCTCAACTGAACTCACCACATAAACACAGTGGCTACAAGAGCAGGCCACAAGCTATGAACACTGCCACAAGTAACTCTCCTCCTGACTCCCCAAAGCCTGTACACCATTGACAAGGCACAAGTCAGGAGTGTGTGGGAATACTCCCCACTTGCCTGGATGAGTGCAACCCCAAAAACACTTAAGAAGCTTAAGACCATCCAGGACAAAGCAGCCTGCTTGATTGGCACTACATCTGCACGCTCCACCAACTTATAGTTGAATTGGCACCTTTAATACCCATTCCTGATTTTGAAGAAACATTCGGATGCGTGTTAGTGGATTTTGTAGGACCATCCAAAACAAAATATCCTTCTGAATATGACTATATCATTTGCAAACACTGTGCTCTGGAGGGGATACAATCAGACATTCGAATCTATGATTGAAGTATATTGTCTCGAATGCCCACAATATCTAGACAAAGGCCCAAATTTCAGACTATTTGCTACCAGACATACATCAAATGAATCAACTGTATTGAGTCCACTTGAATTATTCCGTGCGGTCAGCTAAAATTGATTAAGAAGTAGTTCTTAAAGCAAAAGACAAACTCTCAATGTTGGATAACAAGGCGTAGAGCTGGATGAACACAGCAGGCCAAGCAGCATCAGGGGAGCAGGAAGGCTGATGCTTCAGGCCTAGACCCTTCTTCAGAAATGAAGAAGGGTCTAGGCCCGAAGCATCAGCCTTCCTGCTCCTCTGATGCTGCTTGGCCTGCTGTGTTCATCCAGTTCTACACCTTGTTAGCTCAGATTCTCCAGGATCTGCAGTTCCTACTACCTCTCTCAATGTTGGATTGCGTTTCCACAATCACAGATTCATATGATATAAAAAAGGCCTTTCGGTCCATTGAATCTGTGCTGCTTGCTGACTGAAAAGGTTGGGAATAAGTGTGTTTAGACAGACTCAGGGGCAAATCAAGTAACACAAGAACATTTCAAAACTTGACAAATAAAATGAAAGAATGGGCAGACATATATACTATGATTGGAACATTTCTTACAGAAGGTATTGTTGCCACCTCTGAAAGCAAAAATTTAGTGATCCATGCAAGGTGGTTAGATAGTGAGTATAGTGAATTAGTTGATGGATGCTCCTGATTGTGGGAAAAATAATCAGTTATGTTACTGAAATGCAGGGAAGATGCTAGGAAAGAATAAATGTGTCAGGTAGTAACAGTAGTGGAGATTGTTGAAGACAATTAGATGAGGTATAAGGAGAAGGAGACAACTCACAAAGCACACCTCCTACACTTCAAATAGCTAATATGGAAATTATAGATCTGTCAGGCACAATATTTTCACATTTAAAGAAAGGGCTAAGGCAAAATCTCATAAGGTCAGTTCAGAAACATAAGGAAATCTCTAAAGATACACCTAGATGTACTACACTAGCTAAACATGGTGTGGATGTAGGTGACTCAGTGTTAATAAAATATCATTCTTATCGGTTGAGCCCAGAGAAACAAACTCAGGTAGAAACAAAGATTTAATATGCGGCACAGAAAAGCTTGAGTGAATGTAGCCAAAACATTTGGAATTCATCAGATGCCAAACTAAATGAATCAACAAGATTTTGCAGATTTTTATCCCAATTGTTGGAAGATTGTACCGATAAGGTTGGCAGCCTCTCACTACGTTTTAAAATTGACCTGGTGACGGGATACTGGCAAATGTCTTAAGCATCAAGGGCTAGGGAGATATCTGTCTTTATGACACCAAATGTATTATATCAATGTTCAGACATGTCATTTCGGTTTAAAAAATGTCTCAACTACATTCATTAGCCCATTTCAATATGATGTTTCTATCCTGCATATGCAGTGTGGTCTTGTTTATGATCTAATCAAACTTTTACATAATGTCGTTGCAGATCTGGAATTGTGTGTGTACATATTTCCAGACGAGCACACATTCAGTCGTTCAGTTATGGTGTCAGTAGAAACTACCTAAAATATATGAGAAAAGTCAGAGTTCCATCATAGATCCCTATGGAACTCTGTTACAAATCATTCACCAGTCCCAAAAAATTCCATAAACCATGACTCTCTGTTTCCTGTCACACAGCCAATTTTACTTCCATGTTGCTGCTGGTCCTCTAATTCTGAGCTTGAACTTGGCTCAGAAGTCTGTTGTGTGGCACTGCATCAAACTACACCTACAGTTTTACAGTATCTCCTGCCAACCTTTCCACTCCAATTTATTCAACCTCGATCTCATCTTACCACAGTAAAGTTGGCTTTCCACCAATTAATTATTCCTACTCTGGCTTGTTCATTATTCTTTTGCGTAGTCTGCCTAAACTTTATGATGCATTGAACATTAAAACGTAAATGTTCTTCCACTGACACTTGATCTATTCAGTCTGCCTCATTCCTAAGAACCAGGTTTGGCAGTGTTATCTGTCTCATTGGACTGGATACACACAGTTGCAGAAAACTTTCCTGAACACACACCAAAAACTCTTACCCCTCTCTGCCCTGTACACTACTACTACAACAAATGCAGTCTATATTTGTAATTAATAATTAAAATCCTATATTTAAGTAATGAATAATTTTTCAACCTCCCTGAAATTGCAAATGTGTTATTTTACATCCAAATATTTTTTGCTTTCTACTCAGAAGCTTGCCAGTTAGATCTCCACAGCCAGTGCAATACTTGTAAGACATTTTGATATGTTCCTGCACTAATGGAGAGAGTGGAAAAGTTGGTCGTTTGTTTCTCTTTTTATGCCAGTTCTAAAAAGAAACACAAAATGAATGATCTTGCACCTCATTGCGATTTGAGAGATACTGCACATTTCTGTGCGCACAACAGTTATTATATTAGCTTATACAAATAATTGCATTTCAAAATAAGTAGGCCAATTGATTTTTGTTTTCCAAGTTCAAGAGAAATGGCAAATGCAATACAAATGCATAAATTAAACTTTTCAAGATCTTCCATCCTGCCTTACAGACAGAAAGTGATACGCCGAAAAGCTCATCATTGACTGCAACCAATACAAGTATTACATTTATCAACTATCATGGCTAGCCTTATTAAAACAAACATCAACAGATATTTGAATATGTCTATTTTTATAAACACAAGAATTAAACAAAGAATTCCTGAAACATTCAGATGGGCTGTTAAGAAACTATTTCTTTAAGAAAAACAGTAGTTTCTGGGATACAATGTTACCAGGAGTTTATCATGTAGGAAATTTTATTTTCTTGGAAGCAGTTAAAATCTATATTTTTTTGCAGCTAAATACCTTCATGTGGTGCATGCTACATTTATGCAGTTTACCTCTATAAGAAGTTTATGTTTTAAAATCTGAAATTGCCATCTAGGAGTTAAGAATAATTCTGTTGGGAAGTCATTTCTCAAGAGCCATATTTTGGTTTCAGGGGCTCTTTTCTCATTTTCACTAACTCTTTCATTAAGTGATGCAGGCATGTAGTCACATATTACCTTCTATATTCGTGTTGACACACAGGGTATTAGGACTCACCCACAAGAGAGAAGAATTTATCAATATCCTCAATAATTAAATATCCTCCATTAAACTGAATGAGTAGTGCTGCTGCCGAGCCCCTCTCAATGGTGAGTATTGAAATCTCTCACCCAGAGTACATTTTGTGCCCTTGCCACCCTCAGTGCTTCCCCCAAATGTTGTTCAACATAGAGGAGTCCTGATTCATCAGATGATGAAGGTCAGTCCATGATAATCATCAGGAGGTTTTCTTGTCCATGTTTAACCTGTAGTCTTCATGAGGTTTGGAGTCAATGTTAAAGAGTCCCAGAGAAACTCCGTCCCAACTATATACCACTGTGCCACCACTTCTGCTGGGTCTGTCCTGACGGTGGGACAGAAAATATCAAGGGATTTCTGTGGCATCTGGGACATTGTCTTTAAAACTATAAAGAAGATCAGCAGTTAACCTGCTCAAATAACAGATTTGAGTTTGAGGAATAGGCCAGGAATTTAGCTACTGAGACAAGAGAGTTGCATTTTCAGATTGCCCACATTAAAACCGAAATACTGAACCGAAGTCTAGTCTGGCTGATGAGGCAAATGTTAAAGCTGGATTGGGATGATGGTATTTTTAGAAGTCTGTAAGGATGGCATCAAATGGGTCAAATACACCTTGTTTTATTTGATATATTCATTCTGTACCTTCCCTGATAAGGTAAACAAAAAATACAATCAAGACATATATTCATTTACATATTCTGAAGGGCATAGGAAATTATTTCAGAGATAGTAAGAACTGCAGATGCTGGAGAATCTGAGATAACAACATGCAGAGCTAGTTGAACACAGCAGGCCAAGTAGCATCAAAGGAGCAGGAAAACTGACATTTCTGCTCCTTTGATGCTGCTTGGCCTGCTGTGTTCATCCAGCTCTACACCTTGTTATCTCTGGCATAGGAAATTAGTTGCACCACACTATTCTGGAATGTTACTTCTAAACTTCAAAATTCACAAATGACCAACAGAGTGATAAGTTAATTAGCCAAACAAGTATGAAAAACAATTAACAGTACTTTGGTAGCAAATGATTATTTTAAGAACTGAACAATTAATAAAACTGAGCAAAAAGCAAAATAGAACCTTAAGCAGTGACAATTTTCTAAATCCTTGATCATGCGTATACAGTTTGCCTGTACGAGTTCTGTACTGCTCTTCCAATTTTCTTTTTGTTCAAAACTTTAAGCTGTTTATTATAATTATGCAAATCTGCTTGTTTTAATGTGCATTGTTGTTTAACAAGGTGAATTCTAAAGACCATGTTGCAGTGCTGATTAACTCTATTTCAATAGAGCTTCTGAAAAACAGATCATAAAATATGAGCTCTTTCCAGAGGATTTTCTGTTAATCAGTTTAAACCTTCAGGATGAGCAATTAATTGTTTATTTCTTTTTTAAAAAATGCATACACATCAATTTCTGCTGCACACTAGTATTCTGAATGGTGCTGATAACATTCGCTGCCATCTCCATTACCACAACAATAGTGCAACTTGACAAAACAAGCATTCAGGTGTCAAGTCATCTCATTCCATTTGCATAACTCTGATCTTGGGAGAATTGAATAGAAAATACAGAAGTTCTGTAGCAGAAGACAATTTATTGAATAATTTGGGGGGGGGGGGTTGGGTGGGTTGTTCAATGCATCATATTTTCTCGGATTTCCTCTCATTAGACCTTCTGGGTTACTCTGTATTGCTCAAGAAGCAATGCATTAATCTACTCTCAAGTCTCTTACAACGTTGTTCTCCATCATCCAACAGTAGCCCTGGGAGAGTGGCCTAAAAGGAAAATACCCGCCTCTAACCTAGTAGCCAAGATTGAACAAATTAGTGTCAGAGGAACTGATCCGTCACTCTGCAGCAGCAAAGAGCTAAATCGAACTGCCACCCTGAAAGAGTGTCTTCCCAATATTTACAATTCATCCACTGCTAACATCAAAATGAAGGTACAAGCATGGATATTAACACCAACATGCGTTTAAATAGAATCTCATTTATGCTGACTACCCCTATAACAGTTTCAATTATAATAACTGTAAAAGTATTGCCTAAACTGATTTGGTAAGCTCCCAATGCATTATCATTCTGTATTAAAAAAACAATGTCTTACATATTGACACACCAAAGAATTCAAAAGGCTACCTTTAGTAATAAACTGTAAATTCACTGTTCTGCAAGTGTTAAGACAGATTGGCTATGGTCATTCATTGATATCACAGTCATACCAAAGGCAACAGACAGGAAGATTTCGCCGTTGGTAAAACCATACAGTTCCCTCATTCTGAAATTCCCTCTTTCGGCCAACTAATGTTTTCTCCAAATAAAACCTACATATTCAACTAAGAGTTGGATCATCTCTTCCAAAAAAAATTCTCATTCTGTATCCTTTTTCTGGCAGTGTAAGAACATTCCAAAATGTTCAGACGAGAAAGAGATATATAGACTGTTACCCAAGGAATTAGTATGAGGACAGCTGCATGTCTTGATAATGCATTAACAACTTGCACTTTTTCAAAAGTTTCTGAGTATGCAAAGTTTCAAAATATTGTGAACTGTGAAAAGGATAGTGACAGATTCAAGAGGAAATTGACTGGCAGAATGTGCAGACACATGGTAAATAAAATTTAATGGAAGGAAGTGTGAAGCGATACATTTTGAAAGGAACAATGAAGACAGGCAATATGAAACAAGGAGCAGAATTTAAAGCAAGTGCAAGAACAGAGAGGCACAAAATCATTACAGGGTGGCAGCACTGGTTTAAAAAAAAGTGCAATGGATACTGGAAAATACTTGCTTGGACATGGGAAAAATGAACAAGAGTAGAGCTAGTTGAATTGCTCTTACAGAGATGCAGTGTGAAACGAATAGGCTGAACGGACTCCTTCAATCATATGATTCACATGGGCGTAACCAGACAACATATGAACTGCACATATGAAAACATTAGGAAAAGGCAAGTTTTAAGGACCATCAAGAAGGAAAGGCAGGTACAAAGGTAGAGCTTTAAGGATTAAATTGCAGAGAACAGGTCCCAAGTATCTCAAGGCGTAGCTGCCAATGGTAAAGCGAAAGAAATTTGAGATGCCCAAGAAGCTAGAATTGACCAAAGTGAAAGAGCTCAAAGATATTACAGTCAGGGAAGGGAAAGGCCATGGCAAGACGTGAACAAAAAGATAAGAATATGAATTAAGGTCTTGCTGAACATATAGCCAGTACAAGACAAGGCATAATTGATGGAACAGGCACTTGAGTTTTGAATGAGTCCAAGCAGAGGGTAGTAGATGCAAGGCTGGCCAGCAGAACACTGGATCAGTAAATTCTGGTAGTTAAAAACAGCATGATGGTTTCAGCAATAGAGGGGCTGATATTCCCACTCAGGTTTAAAGATACCTGCAATTTCCTGAGACGATGGCAGATTGGTTCGTGACCCCAACTGTTCAGGATCTGTGCCCTCTTCCAGAATCCGCACCCGTTCTCGGAGACGCTCACATTCTTCCTTTAGGCTCTTCTGCTCTGTGATGTGATGCTCCTTCGCCAGACTGCAAGGGTTCATACTCAAGTGAAGCACCTTTGTTTTGGTGGGATCATAATCACCCTGAAAGGCAGGACGTCTCCTAATTAGTATTACAAGGATGAGAATCTCAAATTTGATGCCACAGCATAAACATCTATATTTTCAAAACAACTATGTCTCAAAGTTAGCAGTTCAAAAGAATCACAAACATTACATGGTCAGAGTTACTTCTCATTTATTAATCAACTCTAATCGCTTAACCCACTCATTATGAATCTCATTGAAGCTGACTACATATAACAGTTCAAACTAGAATAAGAATAACTGTACAAGTATTGCTTAAACCCATTTGATAGGCTCCCAAAGCATTATCATTCTGCATTAAAAAATTATGTCTTACACATTAACACAATTCAAAACATTATCTCTAGCAAGGAAAGCCACAGTTAACTGTAAATGCACTGTTCTGCAAGTGTTATTACATAGATTGGCCACGATCAGTCATTAATATTCATTCTGAAATTCCCTCACTAGGCAAAATAACATCATCTCCAAAAAAAACTACATACCTCCAACAAAGAGTTTGTTTATCTCTTCCAAAAAATTCTCATTTTGCATGCATTTTTTTTTAAGTACACGTTAGAGTATTTGAAAAATGCCACATAAATGGAACAGCATCAACAGCTCATATTTATGTTCCTTCATTGCAGATCCCTCAGCCAAATATTAAAGTCTTAAAAGATTATTTGATGAGAGGAATTATTTTGTTCCATTTTAGTAAAAAATCCTGAGCATTTCAAATCTTTCTTTGCATTTGTAATTCCTCTTAGTCGGCAGAACACTCTTTAACAGAGCCGAGTGTGATACTGTGTTAGTATCGCAGCTGATGTTACTACAGGATAAGTCAGACCTTAGACAGGAGCCTAGCTTGATAGATCATACTTGTATTTCTTTCGGTTTTAAGAAAGTGATCTCTTGTTGAAAAATAGGCACGCAATGCTTCTGATTTTATTTTAATGATAAAACAGGAGTTTGAGAAAATAAATGAGGATAAAATCAAAATAACCAAACCATCTACTCACAATACAAATTCAAAGATTTTTTTCAACACACAGTAAAGCATAATCCTATTAATCCCAAAGCAAACTTTTATAAAATGAAAGTAGCAAAAAGCTTTTGTATAGTACCCAAAAGACACCCTGGCCAGTCTGCAATCATGCAATATTCATATCAGAGTCCTTGTATCTAACACCTCGGTCGGCTTAAGTAACTTGTGACTTAAAGTTTTAAACTGGAAGTGCAGATACCTTCTTCTTGAAGCTTTCATACACCGAAGTTTCAATGTACTCAGCTTCAAGTAACCTCTTAAGTGCTTCATCCCAATACTTCTGGTCTGCGACTAATATTAGCTCCTCACTCCAAAGCAACCTAGTTCACCATACAACCTTCCCTCTCAGAGTGTACACGGTCATTCTATTCCAAAGATTACACAGGACCTGCTACAGGAAAGATGTTGGTAAAATTGAAAGGATAACAAGAAGATTTACAAGAATGTTGCTGGGGTTGGAGCTTTAAGCCATAGGGAGAGGCTAAATAGGTTGGGGCTATTATCCATAGAGCATTGAAGATTGAGAGGTAACCTTAAGAGAGATGTAGAAAATCATGAGGGACATTGATAGGGTGGCTAGCCAAGGTCTTTTTCACAAGATAGGTCAGTCTAAAATTAGTAGGGCATAGGGTTAAGGAGAGTAGGGAAATATATAAAAGGAAACTAAGGGGCAATTTTTTTTCACGCAGGGGATGGTGCATGTATGAAATGAGCTACCAGTGGAAGTGGTAGAGGCTGATACAATTACAATGTTTAAAAGCCATCTGGATGTGTACATGAATAGGAAGGGTTGAGAGAGATATGGGCTAGATGCTGGCAAATGGGACTACCTTCATTAGGATATCGGGTCAGCATGGACGACTTGGACTGAAGTGTCTTTTTCCTTGCTGTAAAACTCAATGACTGCTCCCTCAAAATAAAATCTGAAACCAAAAGTCTCCCTAAGATACAGGTATCTTCCTCAGGCTTAAAAAATCTCCAATGAACTTGAGACCCTATTATTTAGCCTGCTGGATGGGAAATGAACTTGAGACCCTATTACTTATCCTGCTGGATGGGAAAAGAAACAAAAATCCATTAGTGATGCAGAAAACCCATTCATTCCAGTTTTTTTTCCCTGTAAACTGTAGACACTGCAATAAGGATCCACAGCAATAAAATGTGAGGCTGGATGAACACAGCAGGCCCAGCAGCATCTCAGGAGCACAAAAGCTGACTTTTCGGGCCTAGACCCTTCATCAGAGGGTGAAGGGTCTGATGAAGGGTCTAGGCCCAAAACATCAGCATTTGTGCTCCTGAGATGCTGCTGGGCCTGCTGTGTTCATCCAGCCTCACATTTTATTGTCTTGGATTCTCCAGCATCTGCAGTTCCCATTATCACCAATAAGGATCCACACACTGATGCTATTCACAGCACTGACTTCCACTTCTAGAAGCTGCTGCCATGCAGAGACCTCAGAGGTCAACACAGAGGAAAACAAAATAAGCCGGAATGTTAATTCACTCTTAAGTCAGGGTCTAAAGAACTGTTTTAAAACAGATCACCATGGCTACAGAAATAATCACAAGTTAATTATTAATTTCAGACATAGAATGGCCATAACTCAAAACCCAAATTCACAACAAATAATAAGAAAATATTTATTGAGATTTAGTTTACTTCACAACTGACACTAAAATCCACTGTTCAAAAAGAGAAGAAATAGGTAGTGGAGGGTTAGAGCATTTCTATTACCAATTTGACATGTTGTAGGGCGGTGAATGTTGACAAACAGATTATAGTGTTAGCATTATTTATAACTGTGTAGTTTAGATATGTAAGATAATAAATAGTTGGCAGCAACATACAAGGCAGTAATTCAACTGAGCAATTCGGGTGACGTCAAACAGCAAAAGCTCGGCTCAAGTAATTTATGAGTGTCAACAGAGTCAGAAGATTGAATTACTGGCTCAAATCCATGTTGGTACTTGCTATTCTTTTTATTATGAAGCCTAAATTTACAAAAGACAACATTAATTTTTGAGCTCCTACTATACAATTGGATAGTGGGGTATAGTGGAGACAACACAGCTTAAGTGCAAGTAGAATAAGTTGGCTACTGCCAGCTGATCTTACAACGTATGCATCTCAAGTCTAAGACATCCAATGCGGCAGTAATACCAAAAACACTAGCAGGGGAAGGGAGTTAGTGATGATTACACAACAAATTTCTTTTATTACATTAGAAATAATTTCTAAAGATATTTGAACCTTTATAATCAACTTAGTATTGGTAAAATTATTATTTCTAATAAAGAGATAATGGGAACTGCAGATGCTGGAGAATCTGAGATAACGAAGAGTGGAGCTGGATGAACACAGCAGGCCAAGCAGCATCTTAGGAGCACTGTGCTCAAAGAACTGTTTTAAAACAGATCACCATGGCTACAGAAATAATCACAAGTTAATTATTAATTTCAGACATAGAATGGCCATAACTCAAAACCCAAATTCACAACAAATAATAAGAAAATATTTATTGAGATTTAGTTTACTTCACAACTGACACTAAAATCCACTGTTCAAAAAGAGAAGAAATAGGTAGTGGAGGGTTAGAGCATTTCTATTACCAATTTGACATGTTGTAGGGCGGTGAATGAGCTCCAAACTTTGTTATTTCTAATAAAGTTGTGTTTCAAAATATTATACCTGGTATTATATGCTAAGTACAGTAACTGGAAGCAAAATTAAGAGTTCTTTCTCAATATCAACAAAAATGCAATGTTAAGACTTTTGTTAACTTGAACTATATTTCAGGTCTCTCTTTTGGTATGATGAAGGAGAATTTACATTCTAACAATACCAAGTGGTCAAGTGGACGATGTCAGCGAGGAAGCTCAGAGTAACTTGTATGTACAGCAGTTTCAAACAAAGGCAGGGATTCAATTGTTTTGCTGGAAAACTGAATAAATAAATGCCCATCTGACTTAAGATCCCTAATACAATATGCAGGCAGTTACACAAACTGATATCCCTGGAAAACAGGGCCCTACTGGAGGTCATTTCAGAAAAAGCTTTTTGACCTTGATGTTCTAAAGCTACAGATTTTGAAAGCTATCAAGGGAGACAATTGATAGGCTAAACAGGTATACCATTTTTGCAACAAACCTGGGAGGCCAGCTCTTTGCAAATGACATTCCCATGCAGCAATCTACAAGAGCAGAATGGTTTGGAGTTAACTTAGAAAAGTAGCTTTTTTTGGGAGAGAAAGGCAATTTGGGAGACAGCTACGAAATTGTCCAAAGAATTTCCCCTCAAGTTAGCAAACATAACAATCTCACAATACCCTAGATGTCTCCAAAGCTAATTAATTATTTTGAATTGCAGTCATTATTATACAATAAATTTGGAATTAGTTGTATAATAACATTTACTGCTCCTTTTTTAAAAAAGTTACAAAATAATCACTTCATCATTCTTTTGAAATAGCTGGAATCTGACTACCCTCAGGGCTAAAGGAATGCATTATTCAGACCAACTTTATGAAGAAATTTAACAATCATTGTGAAAGAGAATCCAGTCAAAAGGACTATGCACACTTTTCAGTTCAACTCATTAATTTAATATGGGTAAGACATGTCAATGATATCAACACTTAACCACCTAACAACATCCACTCACTGTGAACACAAATATGTTGAAGTCAATCACCAGTATTTGTAGTAAATTATGAAGGAATGCTATTGAAAATTTTCTTAAACAAGCATGCAGCCATTTCAAACCTCTAGGTAAAGGGCCACTATTAATTTGTTTAAAACATCACAGATTGTGCTGAGATATGCATCCATGACCAGGAAAGACACTGATTGATGCTAACCAAATGACAGCCAATTATTAAGAGATCTGCTACAGTCATCAACCGATTCACTCTCTTCAGGGTTCGAGACTTGACATGTAAAAGGGGTCCAGTAAGCCGCCAGAAAGGAAGCTTATAGGTATGAGCAAGATTTAAGAACTTTCTTTGATAACAATATCGGAGAAAGGGAGGATGTATAATGCTGGTTTCTTTTTCCAGCCCCGGGGATAAAACTCTGATAGTGATTAACCTTCTGTTAATTCCTGTTTGGACTTCTTGTTAAAGTCATATCAGCAAAAGGCTGTAGCTGAGCCTAAGGTGAAGTATTGTACAAGACTGGCCATCTTACATGTCTGGCTACATGCACTACATGGTGCATATTTTACAAGATGGTCTGCACACACTAAATAAGCCATTGGGTGCTCTACTGTGGGATTGATGCACTTGTTTTGCACACATTAGGCAGAGAATGTCTCATCTTGCTTAAATGCAACTGCAGATTGAATTACAGTGATCTTGTCAACAGGTAAGAAGAAAAAAATTGAGCAAACCCTTGAGATTTATTTTCCTCTGTTTTACTCAGTTTTTTTTCACCTGCTACTCCCCTTATTTCACTCAGCACTGCTAAATAAAAGGCCTCAGGCTAGTTAAGTTGTTACAAACAACACAATTCTTGATGCAAATAGATTCTATTCTGCCACTTACATTTGGATACGCTTGAATATTTGGTTGCTAACAACAGCTTTCTGAAATACAAATACACCTTTTACACAAATTATTAACTCTGAACATTACAATGTAGCACCAAAAGAACAAAATCATTTGAATCCGAGACTTAAATGATGACCTTGCGTCAATTATTTTAACAGTAATCTGTTTTGTTTCCTTTGCAGTGCTTTCTGAATGGTACTGCTGAAGAAGTCAAAGAAAGATTTTACAAACTTCTGTCGACGCCAATTTTTTGAACATTGCAATGAGTTATAAAGACCAGCTTTGTTTGTAGCAAATTGCAAAATTAATGATTATTCAAAAAAACTTTGGATTTATATCGCACCTCTCAAAACCTCTCAATGAAGCGATTAAATATCTGAGAGATCACCACCATTATCTATCAATAACTCTGGGACTTCGAATACAGGGGTCAGCAGGGAGTAGATGATGGCTGGAATTTTCATCCCTTAGAATGGCAAGCTGTCACACAGTATTATAAATAAGAAGTTCGTATCAAGGTCTCCAATCTCCCATATCCACAATGTGATTATAAAGTTATTTCCATTGAGAATGTGATAACCGCAGATGAAAATTTGCAGTTTCCTCTACGACTTTGTCGTTAATCTTGGTTTGAATTGTGATGATAGTTTAGAAAGCAACAGTAACAACATTTGAGAAGTAATTCATTGGCTGCAAAATGCTTTGAAATATCCTGAAGGCATGAAAAACGCCATGCAGTTTTTTTTCTTTTTCTCTCTAACTACCCTTCAAATGGCCCTAACTGACATTCTTGACAGACAATACCACCATTATAAACAAAAGTGTCTGATGTCTCAGAAATAATGCATTTGTTAGCATTATTTAATCACGATGTGTATGAACTGAAAAGCTTGCATTTCCAATTACATTTTGCCTTCAATGATGACTTTAAAAGGGCACCTATGTCCTCACAAATGCCTTAAGACAGGTTGCAAAAACCCACGAAGAATGTAAACTTATTCCTATTTCTGTCCTTGATGCTTATTTTGTAAAATTTATTTTCATTAATTTATGTGAAGTCGACATTACTGGCTAGGCCTACTGCCCATCCCTAACTGCTCGAGAGTTGCTAGTAAACTGCCTTCTTTAAGGACCGCAACTTCCCCCCCACGGTGATTGAGAACGCCCTTGACCGCGTCTCCCGCATTTCCCGCGACACATCCCTCACACCCCGCCCCCGCCACAACCGCCCCAAGAGGATCCCCCTCGTTCTCACACACCACCCTACCAACCTCCGGATACAACGCATTATCCTCCGACACTTCCGCCATTTACAATCCGACCCCACCACCCAAGACATTTTTCCATCCCCACCCCTGTCTGCTTTCCGGAGAGACCACTCTCTCCGTGACTCCCTTGTTCGCTCCACACTGCCCTCCAACCCCACCACACCCGGCACCTTCCCCTGCAACCGCAGGAAATGCCACACTTGTCCCCACACCTCCTCCCTCACCCCCATCCCAGGCCCCAAGATGACATTCCACATTAAGCAGAGGTTCACCTGCACATCTGCCAATGTGATATACTGCATCCACTGTACCCGGTGCGGCTTTCTCTACATTGGGGAAACCAAGCGGAGGCTTGGGGACCGCTTTGCAGAACACCTCCGCTCAGTTCGCAACAAACAACTGCACCTCCCAGTCGCAAACCATTTCCACTCCCCCTCCCATTCTCTTGATGACATGTCCATCATGGGCCTCCTGCACTGCCACAATGATGCCACCCGAAGGTTGCAGGAACAGCAACTCATATTCCGCCTGGGAACCCTGCAGCCATATGGTATCAATGTGGACTTCACCAGTTTCAAAATCTCCCCTTCCCCCACTGCATCCCTAAACCAGCCCAGTTCATCCCCTCCCCCCACTGCACCACACAACCAGCCCAGCTCTTCCCCCCCACCCACTGCATCCCAAAACCAGTCCAACCTGTCTCTGCCTCCCTAACCGGTTCTTCCTCTCACCCATCCCTTCCTCCCACCCCAAGCCGCACCCCCAGCTACCTACTAACCTCATCCCACCTCCTTGACCTGTCCGTCTTCCCTGGACTGACCTATCCCCTCCCTACCTCCCCACCTACACCCTCTCCACCTATCTTCTTTACTCTCCATCTTCGGTCCGCCTCCCCCTCTCTCCCTATTTATTCCAGTTCCCTCCCCCCATCCCCCTCTCTGATGAAGGGTCCAGGCCCGAAACGTCAGCTTTTGTGCTCCTGAGATGCTGCTTGGCCTGCTGTGTTCATCCAGCCTCACATTTTATTATATTCTTGAACTGGTGTTGTCCATGAGAGGTAGGTGCATCCACAGTCCCCTTAAGGAGGGAGTTCCAGGATTTTGACCCAGCAACAGTGAAGTAACCAAAATATAGCTGCAAGTCAGGAAAAGGTGCGCCTTGGAAGGGAATTAACATGTGGCTCTGCTCCTGTGTCACTGGTGCCCTTGTCTTTGCTGGTGGTAGAGGTTACGGGTTTGGAAGATGCTGCTGAAGGAGTCTTCACAGTTGTTGCATTGCATTGTATAGACGATACATGCCGCTGCACTGTACATCATTGGTTAAGACAGGCATCATTGAAGGTGACGGACAGGGTGCTAATAAAGCATGTTGCTTTGTTCTGAATAACACTGAGCATCTTGAGGGTTATTCGAACGTCAGTCATCTAGGCAAGTGGTGAATATTCCATCACACGCCTGAACTGTGCCTTGGTGGATGGTGCACAGGCTTGGGGAGTCAGGCATGATGTTTCTTGCTTCAGAATTTCTCGCCTCTAACCTGGTGCAGCTACAGCATTTATACAGTTGGTCTCATTTTGTTTCTGGTGAACAATCAGCTCCTGGAGGTTGATGGTGATACTTTAAATTATGCATGCCTGTGGAATCATCAAAACTAGGTTCAAGAAATATGGAGTTCAAAATTATGGAAAAGCTTAATCAACATAAAACCTTGCAGGGACAACTTTACAACTGTTATTAAGAGGAAGCTTTTGAATTATATTCAACATGCAACCATTGTCCCTGTCAATTGACCCTTGATTACACATACGAAAATTAACCTAAGCTATGAGGTACATAGACATGACGTTTAGTCCAGGCTTTCAACAGGAGCACAAAATGATTTCAATGAAGTCCTGGGAATTAACTTCTTTGAATTCAAATGATGCAGCAGAATGTTTGTTTCAGCATTTTAATGTTTCCAGTGAGTCTGCAAAGTAACCCATTCAGCAAAATTCTGAATATATTTTCTACTGTTTAAATTAGAAATGAAAGGGAAAATAAAAATGGCAATGCTCTATGAAATTTAGAACAGACAATATTTCCAAAGGAAAACTGCATTGTGATCTCAGAATAACTCTCTTGATAGCATATGTAATAAGCTTGACCAACAAGCAACATCCATAATTCACTCAGCCTTCCTGTTAAAAGAAAAGCCGTTTTTATTGATGCCACCCATAATTGTCTAAATCTGTGCATGTACAAGTTGATGAAATAAGAGATTAAAGTTCCATTCTGAAGGGAAGACAGAAATCCTCATATCTTTGCAATTAATTTTTAAAAATGTGAAGATAATTTTTCCCACCAAGATGAAAGCAGATAGCTGCTACATGAACTGTAATGAAATTCAGTTTTAGTTTCTCAGAGAAGACGACGCTGAAATGAATCTATTCTTTTACCTGCCACTTAAATTATCTGATATTTGGCAGTTTGAATTTAATTGATGTTTTGGAACCAGAGGCAGCCTTCTGCACATATAAGACATCAAGAAATGCAATAAATAGACTGAGAAAGTCATATTTTTATTTATCAGTGGGAATTTAAAAGTTTGGCCATTTCACCCAATCACAAGTGTAAATGCCAAGAAAAAAATGAAAGCTTGAAAAGCTAAAATTTTGCCATTTGACTGAAATTCAGAGTTCATTAAGCCACCTTTGTGCTCATCTTGGAATAGTTGCCTATGATTTTTAAAATGTACAACAAATGGTTCCAGATTCAAAATGTTTTCTTGTACTCTGTTATCATTTTGTTTTTTCCTTCTGTGCCAGAAGTCTTACCTGCTCCAGATGGGTGTCATTTCACCTTTCTCAGTTTGGTCCCCTGAGGAGATCACTTTGGCAATCATTAAATATTTTCAATTTCAAGATGAAAATTGTTGTTGTTGAATAACAAACAACAAAGCAGGTGACAAGTTGATTGTGAATGACAGGAATGTGGGGATATCTGCGTACAAATAAAATTGTATAGTGTGCTCTGCTACTCACATGTTGTATACCAGTCCATAATTTTCAGAATAGGAATATATTTGTGTTAATGTCTGATGAAAAAATGATAATTATAATCTGATGTATGGCACAGCAAATACACAAGTCCCTGTCAGATGTAATGTAATAACTAATAAAGGTCAATATTGCCAGAAGACATAATGCAGAGAGAGAGTTGAGGGATGATCTGTTACACTTAATTACCATTATAAATTATTGGATGTCTACTGTTACTCAGGTCAACATGCAGGAATCAATATCAGAGTTTTCTCAAGATGGAATAGATGAAATGGTAACATGAGTATTTTTAACATTCAAGGTAAGGGACCTTAGTATTGGGAAATTATTTGCTTTCCACCTTGGACAACATCAGATGTCCCTAGGTCAGGAGTGCTCTATCAAGCATCAAAAATGCATCTCATGTTGCAGTGGAAGATGACATTGCTGTTCCGCACAAAAATCGTCCTGGGTCCTCTGATTAATATTTCAGATTGATGCCAACTAAGAGGTCTTTCAATGTAATGAACTTAGAAAATTAACTGACAAAATTCATCCAATAACAATTTAATCACTTCAGTGTAAAACACTTTTGTGTTGAGTGTCTTTTTATGTAAAATTAATTTTTTGGATGAACAGTTAAACAAGCAATGGTACTAAAACGTGACTCAGACTATTTACATCTGGGATTATTTTCATCTGGATTCATTACAATTCTAATTCAAATGTGGAATGTCTTCATTAACTGTCCTGGGTTTTCTTAGGATTCCACTGTGAAGTTATTGCTACTTTTTTCAAATTACCCTCTTGTAATTTTTTATTATTATTGCCACAGTTGGTCTCTCTCTCTCTCTCTATCCTCTTTTCTAACATTCCATGAAACCTATTTCTTGATCCAAGTTATAGCAAATATTTCTGATTTCAGATGTGGTTCATTTTCAAATTCAGCTTGTTAATAGTCCTGTGGAGCTTCTTAGGATGACTTTATTAAAGGTATTGTCATAAAGTAGTTGTGTCTTTTTCCATTATGTCTTTTTACATAATTTAATTCCCCTTTGAGTACTTGAGTTACACCTAAAGATTGTAAAAAACAGGAGCAGGAGTAGACCATCAAAGCCCTCAAGCCTGGCCACTCAACATATCTTGGCTGATCTGCCCCAGGCCTCAAATCCTCTTTTGCACCAGTTCCTGTCAGCACTCAACTCCTTCATATTTCAAAAATGTATCCACCTCCTCTTCAAATACTTTCAGTGAACTAGCCAATGCTAGATCCATTTGCCTTCTTAATTACTTGTTGTACCTGGATCCTACCTTTGTGTTTTATGCACAAAATCACCCAGATCCTCTGCATTACACTTTTTTGGAGTCTCTCTCCATTTAAATAACTAACTGCCTTTCAATTATTCCCTGCAAAGTAACTCTCACTTTCCTACACTAAACTCCATCTCCGAAGCTTTTTGCCCACTCACTCAATCAACTATATCCCCTTGGAGATTCCTCATGCCCACATCGCCACATGCACCCCCAATTTCTGTGTCATCAGAAAATTTAGGGCCACTACACTTTTCTCAAAGTTATAAATAAAGACGATATATGACAGAGGCCCCAGGACTGCACTTTGTGGACCTCCACTAATTACACTGGGATTGGATTCAGAAGGTAGAGCTGGAATGTACAAGGATGATGGGGGTACTGTGTGATCCATGGAAATGACCAGAGGTGGCCTTACAGTGATTGATGTAATGAGAAGTGAAACGTGGTTCGACAACAACATTAAACAGGTGGCCAGGAATCTGGGAAATCACCAAAAATAAAATGTCAGGACGAGCAAAAAATCTCATGGAAAGACAATTGATTCGCACATGCAACCGATACATCACAGCATTAAGTACAGACATGAAAAATAAATCCTGATCCAGTCAGCTCATTCCTGGAACTGATCCAATTGAAATGCTCATGAAAAGGAAGGGCCAATTCACAAAAAAAGGTCTCAAAATTGGCAGCCATTACACAGAGGCCAAAAGTCAAGTTGCAACCATCAAACCACTATCTTGAACAACCCCAATGACCTGAGAGATAAGGCATTAGCCTCCTAAGCCAGAGGTTGTGGGTTCAAGCCCCATTCAGAGAGAAGCAATATTTGGTCCAGAAACAAGTGTCAAGGACTCTTTGATACGTCACAGTCAGAGAACTGATCAATAAACTGGGCAGTTTCTGTTCAGCTCATTTCTCACTCCATCACTTGCTTTCCAATGAAACAAACCAATGCGATGCTTCACCCAAGCAGTGCACTATCATAACATGCACGAAAGTCTCATCTCCACTTCGTAGACAAATTTTGTCCCTTCAACTCCAGTTTTCAAATTGCCTAGCACAAGTGAATGAAGAAACTAGCTTGAGGGACTGAATGGTCTCATCCTGTTCCTGGGTATACCAGCAGATAAGCATCAAATGGTGTAGAAATGAATTTGAGGGCCAGATCAGCCATCGTGGAGTTAAATTGTGACTAGGCTGAGTGGCCTTCACATTTTGTTGTAAACATTTACAATAATGGTCATCAATATGATGAGCTCAGAGAGGGTATAAGGCAAGATAGGGGAGAAACTAGAGAAAGATCTGAGTTCATGGCTCAGCAAAAGGTTGCATTAATACAAGTCTGACCTGATGGGCTAGTAGCAGGCAGGAAAGTGGCCGAGGTAACTGATGGGATCATTTCCCGGAGCAGAGGGGGTCAATACCAGGCAGCAGAGATTTAAAGTAATGAGACAAGAGTTGAGGAAGAGTAATTTGTTCTCTCACAATACGATGTAGGTCTGGAACTCTCAATCTGAAAGGGTAATCTAGGCAGAAAGTTTCAAATATGAACTTGAAGGAATAATCTCTCCACGTTTAAAATACAGATTGAATAACTCCTCCACTCAGAGAAGGTACAGTATTGGTTAGATATGGTTCAAATTGTTCCTAAAATGTCAGATGAACCAGGGTCACACTCTAGATCAGGATTAACACTTATCTGCCAATATTTACAATATTAATGGTAGGAGAAAAACCAATCCTATTCCCTGTCCCTCCCCACCTGATTCTCTGGACTGGAAATCTATTATTGTATTCAAACTCGATAAGCCAGCGTCATTTTAATGAAACCCAATGGTTTGGCAAGTTCATTTAATCAGTCATTAAAATCAGAATAACGCTAATAGTAATAAATCACAGAACGGTAACACATGCTTGTTATGTCTGTATAACTCTCTCGCTCTTAGAAAATCAGTAAAGGCTACATTGGACCTCCTACAACTGGATGTATGGTGTTTGAATGATTCTCTCTGATATAGAAGGTAAAGTCGCACGGGGTCAAAAGTGAGCTTGCAAGATGGGTAAAAGACTGGCTCGGTCATAGAAGACAGAGGGTAGCAATGGAAGAATGCATTTCTAAAAGAAGGGTTGTGGCTATGGCGTTCCTCAGCGATCAGCGTTGGGACCTCTGCGGTTTACTCTATATATATATATATATATATATTGCAGGAGAACGTAACTGGCCTGATTAGTAAGTTTGCCGATGATGCAAAGGTTGGTAGAATTGCAGATAGCGATGAGGACTGTCAGAGGATACAGCAGGATATTGATCAATTGATGACTTAGACAGATAGATGGCAGATGGAGTTTAATCTGCAAAAATGTGAGGTAATGCATTTTAGAAGGTCTAATCCAGATGGAAAATACACAGTAAATGGCAGAACCCTTAAGAGTAGTGATGGGCAGAGGGATCTGGGTGTAGAGGTACACAGGTCACTGAAAGTGGCAACGCAAGTGGAAAAGGTAGACAACAAGGCATTTGACATGCTTGCCTCCTTTGGCTGGGGCAGTGAGTTTAAAAATTGGCAGGTAATGTTGCAGCTTTACAGAACCTTAGTTAGGCCACAATTGGAATAGTGTGTTCAATTCTGGTTGCCACACTACCAGAAGGATGTGGTGGTTTTGGACAGAGTACAGAAAAGATTTACCAGGATGTTGCCTGGTACGGAGAGCATTAGCTGTGAGAAAAGTTTGGAAAAACTTAGGACGCTTTCACTGGAATGACAGAGGTTAAGGGGGGCCTGATAGAGGTCTACAAGATAATGAAGGATATGGACAGATTGGACAATTAGAAGCTTTTTCCCAGGCTGGAAGAGTCCGTTACCAGGGAACATGGGTTTAAGATGCGAGAGGCACGGGTGATGGAGGAGGCACGTTTTTTACACAGAGGGTGATGAGTGCCTGGAACTCGTTGCTAGGGGAGGTAGTGGAAGCAGATATTATTAGTGGCTTTTAAAGGGTGTCTTAACTAATATGAATAGGATGGGAATAGAGGAATACGGTCCCCATAAGGGGGTTTTTAGTTGTGACGGGCAGCATATCAGTGCAGGCTTGGATGGCTGAAGGGCTTGTTCCTGTACTGTAATTTTCTTTGCTCTTTGTTCTTCTATTTGCCCAGATACTGCTCTGAAACACGGCATCCAATGATGATATTAAGGCAATAATACAATAGCGTGAGATTAACTGAGGCCCTCCATACTCGGGGAACTAAGATTTAAACAATCCCATTCAGTTGGCTTAGCCACTTTCTTGCTTTCCACTAGCCTGTTTGGTCAAACATACTTACCGCACTTCCCTGCCTAGCCATGAACTCATTTCTTGCTCTAGTTTCTGTCCTAGCTCCCTTTATGCCCTCTGGAGTTCATCTTGTTCATGATTCCCACCTCCAGCCCCACAATCCTATTCACATGAAAGTGATGATCACGTAACTTCCCCTAATGGTCAGCATGTTTGCAATTATCGAGCCTTCACCTGATTGTAAGATCGGACTTCATTTTTTTCATGCATTGAATGTTAGGATTATGATTTTCTCATATCTGTAATTACCTTGTTTGCCAATTTCTTTAACTCAGTGCTCTCTCATTTTCAATCCCTTTGAGTGGGAACAGATTCTGCCTCAACTACTCTGTCATGACCCCTTCATGATATTGAGCCTATCAAAACTCCTCATTCTCTCATGAAAACAGCCCCACTTCTCCTATCAATCTGGACTGTGTTCGTGTCAATGGATTGTTATAGAAGTTCATTTACTCAACAAATAACTGAGGCACTGATAAAATAGTTGCCATGTTACTTAGCCTACTCTATGAATGCAGAATAAAACAACACAATTACAAGATTAAGAAACATTGAGCAAGCCCAGAAATTACAATGTTTCCCCATTTACAACATAAGTGACTATGTAAAAAATAAATGGATAAATAACTGGTTTGGAATGTGATTAATTATTATTGAGGTACAAATGAAAGTGCATTGTAATAAGTGGTTTCACGTTAAACACATGTATAGAAATCAACTGTTCAGGCATATTACCAATTACTAAAGGCTGTAAAATTCCGTGGTTGAGAAGGTGGCTAAGAAACCCATAAACTACCCATATAACTCTCAGACTGTTTACAGTGATTGATTGATTTCATTTATATTCTCTGTCTCTATCTTGACCCATCCGTTTTCATCTCATGCCTATGATGCAGCTAAAGTGGTGATGTTCAACAACTATCTAAGGTTTCTTCCTTTCACGCTGAGGTCTCAGTGCAAGTCCATTATGACCTTGTGAACATTCATCGTTATCCTCACTCCACCATTAGGAACTCTTCCATTGAGTGCTTAGGTCCCAAACTCAGGAATTCTTTCAATAAACCTCTCCAGAACCCTACCCTGCCTCACCTGCTTTAAATTCCTCCTTAGAATTTACATCTTTGATGAAACTTTTGGTAACCAGTCCTAATATCCCCTGCAATTTGTCAGCAAATCATTATCAAAAATACTCCTCCAAAGTGTTTTAGGACATTTTCTGTTAAAGTCTCCACATAAATGCAACTTAATTTGAAGTGCACTTTTTTTTTCTTTGATACAAAGAACGTGTTTATGGGAATTAGATGACAGAGCTGCCAATCAGAACAAAGACCTTTCAAATTCACTACAGATTCTCTTCAAATTTCTATTGATCCTGTCCGAGTCTCTGAAGAAATATGAATGCTAACTTAATTTTGCATCTTGACAGCTGTTAGATTAAGAACACTTGCAACCCATCTTCTCGGGCTGAAATGAAACCAGGGTTTCAGATTTACAAGGAATTTAAAAACAGATTCCATCAGTGTAATGAAATATATAACTTCTCTATTTGAGCTAGTTTCAAACTTTTGTTCTCAAGTGGAAAGATTAAGCGCAGTTCAACACTAGTGAGTCCGTCTTCAGGGAGTAGAGGCCTTCCAAATTCAATTCCAAGCCTTAGATTTAAATAATACTGGATTAAATAAACACTTGTGCTGGGTTCCCATCTGTGGCAAATTTCTCCATTTGTATTAACATTTAACCATGACAAAAATAGCTAGTTAACCTATTTTTGAAAAAGAAATTTTGGCATAATTATTGGGAAAGCTGCCAAAATTTTGAATGACGCCATGGGATTTTTAATATCTACTGGAACAGGGGAAATAGGTGTCACTTAAACATCTCAGATGAAGGAAAGCATGTTCGAAAATTTTGCACTGGAAATATCAGTTTAAACTGTACTGAAAAGCATAAATATCCCATTTTCAAAAAGCTTTGAAAAGGCTAGCAAAGCAAACACTGTATGCACCCTGGAATAAATCATCACATCAGAAAGACACATGAAGAACATCAATAACATTTAAATGATTACATACGGGGCAAGATTCAGACAGAACAAAACTGTACAACGAGGGAGAGAAAAACGAAAGAGAGGAAAACACACAACTGAGCAGGCAAGAGAGGGGGAGGAAGGGGAAGAAGTGAGGGGAGGAAGGGGAAGGGACAGAGGAGATGGGGGGCAAGAGGAAGAAGAGAGAGGAGGAAAGGGAAGAAGAGAGGAGCGGAAGGGGAAGAAGAGAGAGGAGGAAGGGGAAGAGAGGGGAGGAAAGGGGGTGTGTGTGTGTGTGTGAGAGAGAAAGAGAGCGAGAGAGCGAGCGAGATAGGCGCGCACACACACACACACACACACACACACACACACACACACACACATACATACACACACACACACATACATACACAGCATTACAAAAAGAGAAAAAGAGTGAGAAAGATGCTGCTGTGTCTGGCAGAATGTTGGTGAGAATGGGTTTCTGCATTTGAAGAAATGGACCTTTTATAAACTTTAAGAATGAATTGTCGGTGGGTGCCTTGCTGTTGGTAATCAATTGTCTATGCTCAAGGGAGACTGAGGCTTTAAATGGACTCTGGATGATTTGCATCATTGAGGCAGAAAAGAGTCAACAGAAACACTGGCAAGAATTTAGCATGTTTAAAAAAAATTGTATATCTGTTGGGAGAAAAGTAATCATGGCATTCACGTGCTGTGGGTCTGCCAGCCATATTACGAAAGAAATAAGGATATTTTTTCAGTAGTTAGATAATTAGAAACTCACTAAGCAATGCTTATTTGATGCTGACTTTAAATTGTTTGTCACAGCAGAAGTCTTAAAACTTGAAATCTTGCGTGACCCCTATAAGTTGGTCACTGGGAATTCAAATCTACCCCTTAAAAAAGGTTTTTCGGTCTCTATGAGGATTGTAACATTTCGCATCCTTATGCTACACCCAAAATATTTCACTAAATTAACAATGAGGCAGAAGCATGTTTCTAGGATGTTCTGTAACTTAGAGAGCAGCCAGCTTAGCATGATTGCCAGTGGTAACTTTAAGGAATGTAGAAGTGATAAGGGTAAGAAATCCGGGAGCTTGTAAGTTGAAGGAAGTAATAAGGATAGACAGAGGTGAGATAATCATGTTATTCAGGTCAATGGCAACTGACCGAATGCTCTTTGAAATATTTCCATGGGATCTCTTAGAACCATGGAGTCACAGGCCTACAGAACAGAAAAAGCCCCTTCAGCCCACCCTGTCTGCACCAGTCAAAAACAACAACTTATTCGAATCTATTTTTCCACACAGGTCCATAACCTTGTATGCCTTGGCATGGTAAGTGTACAGCCAAATACTTCATAAGCACTGAGGGGTTCTGCCCCTATCGTCCATCCAGGCAGTGAGTTCCAGATTCCCAGCACTTCACTTCTCCTCTAAACCTTCTGCCCCTTAGCTTAAATCTATGTCCCCTGGTCATTGATCCCTCTACCAAAGAGGAAAGATTCTTCCTGTCTACCCTATCTATACTCCTCATAATTTATACAACACAAACATTTCCCCTCAATCGAAGGGAACAACCCAGTCTGTTCAATCTCTCTTCATGCTGACATTTTCCAGCATAGTCAACATCCTGGTAAATCTTGTCTGCACCCTCGTTCGTGCTATCATATTCTTCTTATATAATGTGGATTCCAGAACTGCACACAGTACTCTAGCTGTGGCCTAACCAACACTTTATACAGTTCCAGCATGATCTCCCTGCTCTTAAATTCCATGCCTCAGTTTTTAAAAACAAGAATCCCATAGGCCTTCTTAACCATGTTATCCATCTGTTCTGTTAGCTTAAAGGACCAGTGGATATGCACACCAAGGCCCCTTTGATGTTCTGTGTTTCCCAGGGTCCTATCGTTCATCATGTATTCTCTTGCTTTACTTGTTCTGTCATGTTATTACACTATATACTGTCTTCTTGTTGGGGTAGCGCACTGGAAATCAATCTCCACTGCTCCTGGAATCATCATAAAAGTTAAAAAAAATGTTAAAAGCATGCAAGGTCTGCTAGTCTACCAATCATTTAAACTCAGACTGACAGCATGGACCAGTTTTCTGTACTTAACAATAACACTATTTGCTACAAGCAATTAGATTGTAGCTACATTTAAATAATAATGAACTGTTGGCATGTAACTCTACTAATAGAATCTCTCATCCCTTTATTATCTCTCTTTTACACAGACACATGCACAGACCAAAAAAAAGCAAGTGCTACGGCCAGGGAGAAAGACTGGTAAGGCTGTTCAGTGGTTCCTATTCGTAAGTGTTGATGAGATTATTCTTAGGCTGATCAGAATGCTGCATCTCAGTCATCTTTCTCTGGGTGCTTTCACTGGTTTGTAGAAAACAAAAAGGTGGCTGGTTCTCTTAAAACAAAACATCTCTGATTCATCAATTAAAGGTCACAGCTCCCAGCAACCAAAGGCAAGATGAACTGATTTTCTTCATGCATAAAGTGACGTTTGCTGCTGAGAACACAGACAGCTCAAGAGGTAGTAGAAATTTAATACCTTTTATGTACCTTGCTCACAGCTCCAAGCTATTCAGCTACCTGAACACCAATCACGTAGTTGTTGGCAAGCAGAAAGCTTTTGTCATCAATAACCAGTTACCAGTCCATAGCCCAATCAGCTATTTGTACCAAACAAAGCTCCAACTGTATACAATCCCTTGGCTCAAGTCATCTGCAACCATATATTGTTCACTGCTCAAATAAGCAGCTATGTCAATGATGCTTACAATGAGTATTAGTTTACTTGCTTTCAAAACATGCAGCAATCCTTGAGCAATCACTGACTTTAAAAGTTCTTTTCTTATTTCAGACCACAAGTAAAAACGCAGAAAAATAAACAAACACAGTGTTTATAACTCTGCTATGTTTTATAAAGAATAGTAACAACTATTTAAAATAATGGACACAACACCTAAAAGTGTCTGCCAAAGGTAACATGGCTGATTTTTGATTATTTTGTTTTAGCAGACAGGCTTGAACAACACTATTAACCTTTAAAGGTGCAAGAGTTTAAACACTTAAGGAAAGAAACAGTAAGATCCCCCTGATGAGGAGATTCCAGCATAACTGACTTTGTGGTATGGGGCACTGATTCATCAAACGTTAACACAACTGCTACATTACGTTTTGTTTGTATAAGGCTGAGAAACATTGTTTTTAAACACAGTTTGCTGGGAAGATTTTGGAGGTGGTATCGTCAGAGAGAAAAGTTCTCAGTTTTAAAGAAAAAGGCTTTCAGAAATCAACTGCCATTCTGCAAGAAGTCCAAGCAATCTGCAAGGGTCATGACTGTAGAACCAGTGAGGCAGAGAAACTTTTCCCTCTCAAACCATGTTATATCCAGTAAGTTAATCTGGCAGGCAGCCTCCAAATATTCAGAAGTCAACAGAACACTGAATTCTGACTTCAAGATTTCATCTTGGGCAAAAGAAATTTTTGAACATGTAACAGGCCTGCAATATTATTGGACTGATTCTATTATCACCTTTATGATCTTATTTTATCCATTTCTGCCTTTCATTTCTATATTTTATCGAATAACTATGCAATGATTTTATGACTGCATAATTGCTAAAAGTTACTAAAGTAACCTTTGCTCATGTAATAAAACTGAAGTTTTGCTGCTAGTTGTCTTTGATTTTGATGACATAAACTAAAAGGCTGCTATGAGCTATATAAATTCACAGTTCACTGACCACACTGCAGGCACTATTTGAGAAGCCAGACTAGATCGTGATTTAATATCTTATCCAATAGTGCAGTTCTATTTCAGTATTGCCCTGGTGTGGCCACAAGAGATAGATTCAGATGGTGCATCGTCAGAAAAGAGCACAGGTGACTGAGATTTGATGGAGTAGGAAAAAGAGAGCAAGAAGGGAATCAAAAGCTGTGAAGGGTAAAAGAACAACTTCTTGAATGAGAGTTTGAATAAAATCAAGCTTTTCATAGCACTTTACAAAATCAGTACATTCTGTGCACCATCTCCCCCATGTGGTAACTAATACACTTAAACAGAAAGCTTACTCTCAGAACAAACAAACAGTGTAGGAAGGCAGTTCCTGAATACATGGCATGAATGAACGATTGAAGGATTTAAAACAATGAATCTAGCTGTCGTAAGGAAGCTCCCTTCTGACACGGCCTTTACATAATGGATGTTTTCAAGTAAAAGAAGGAAGGCTTGTGGTCCCACTGGTGTTGTTAACTCGACCGTTCTACTTCATCGGCTTCCAGAGAAGAATGAGAGGTTTTTCTGAAGTTGCTACTTTCTATGCAATTCCACAGAGAATTTATTAAACAAGGTCCACAGAGAGATTATCTCACAGACAGATACAAGCTGCAAAAGTGAAATCGCCTTTCACACCGGCTGAACACACAACCACACAAGCTTAACAAGATTTCTGCTACTGAATTTGCATTTCAATCTTAACATTTATGAGAATTTCAATTGCTACGTTTAAACTCAAATTGTTTCAAAACTAATTAGAAATTTTCAGGCTTACTTCATAGGAAGTACCTCAAGGAAGAAAAAGTCAAATCTCCAGCTCACTAATTCATCAAACCACAGTACTTTTACCAATAAATCGTTGTTTTGGGAGACTGAACTGCTTAATTTACTGGGTTGTGTATCTAAACAGGAAAGGTGATACATTGTAAAGGCTTTGCAACAATCGAGTAAGGTCTATTTGTTGAATTTTTAGCAAACTTTCACATTCAAATAGTTCACATTTTTCAATCGAAGGAAACAACGACCATCTATGAGTTATTGACATTCAAGACAGTTCTTTTACTTTACAGAATCCCCATTCAGCAAACAGGCCATTCGGCCCAACAAGTCCACACAGACCTTCTGAAGACCATCCCACCCAGACCCATCCCTAACCCTATCTCTGTATCTCCCATAGCTAACGTACGTAACCTATGCATCCCCAACACTATGAACAAATTAGAATACTTCAACTTCTTAAAATTTGAAAACAGACATAATCAAATGATCACAATCTGTGCAGACATCTCGTCAAAATCTGTTCATAGCTCATGAACAAGATGCTAAAATGGAGAGTTATGATAAGGGGAAGGGGAGAGCGAGAAGTCAATGCTGTCACTGATGAAGGGTCGAGGCCCGAAACGTCAGCTTTTGTGCTCCTAAGATGCTGCTTGGCCTGCTGTGTTCATCCAGCTCCATACTTTGTTATCTTGGATTCTCCAGCATTATCCCAGTTTCCATTATCTCCCATGGAATACACATCTTGTTCCATCTGGGAATTCCATGATGCTTCCCAACTCCTGCAGCCCTCTCAGGGAATTAGTGTCCGCCGGGCAAGTTCAAACTCTGGGCTTCGAAGTGTGAAGAACCCCTTCCGACTCCATTTTGATTTAGTTCCCTCCCCCTCTCCTACCTCTCCTTCATCTTTGATGGTTTGCATTGCCCTCCGTAAGCTTTGCACATAAATTATTCAATTGGAAAGCACAAATCATTTACCAGTGGTAGTTAATAGATGGGAAAAAATTATGCCACAGGTGATTTGATGTTAGGAGAAGAAATGCTCAGTGGTGTGTAACAGCACTTCTGGATATGAGAATAGAAGACTGAAGGGGCAACTGATGTCCTTACAGAGCATCCATCAGACTGATGGACAGAACATTTCTAGAGTTGATCACCTAAAAATGAACAGTGTGCTCACAGAGAGAGAATGCTAAGAAGTCAAGGACGACCAAGTAGGTAACCCTTGACTGTCAATGAAGAATCTGTATTGTTTAGCCTTGAATATATAATATACAGGGTCATTTGTCGGAATGGAGGCCTGTGATCAGCGTGAGAAATGGTCCTGAGTCACTGCTTTTCATCATTTATACAAATGATTTGGATGGGAACGTAGGAGGCATAGTTCATAAGTTTGCAGACGACACCATAATAGGTGGTGTAGTGGTCAGAGAAGGTTACCTCACAGTACATGGGACCTTGATCAGATGGGCTAATGGACAGAGTAACAGCCGATGGACTTTAATTTAGATAAATATCAGGTGTTGCATTTTGGTCAGGCAAACCAAGGCAGAACTTATACAGTCAATGGTAGGGCCTTGGGGAGTGTTGCCGAACAAAGAGATCTAGGGATGCAGGTACATAGTTCATTCAGCTTCCCTTCAGTGAATATAGGAGTTGAGATGTCATTTTGCTGCTGTACAGGAGTGAGGCCACTTTTAGAAGCCTGCATTCAGTTCAGATCTCCCTGCTGCATTAAAGACGTTCTTAAACTTGAAAGGGTGCAGAAAAGATTTACATGGATGTTGCTTAGATTGGAGAGTTTGAGCTACAGGGAGAGGCTGAATAGGCTGGGGATTTTTCCCCCAGAGTGTTGGAGGCTGAGGTGACTTTATAGAGGTTTATAAAATCATGTGGGGCATGGACAGGGTGAATAGACAAGGTCTTTCTCCCCCAGAGTAGAGGAGTTCAAAACGAGTGTGCATAGGTTTAAGGTGAGTGGGGATAGATTTAAAAGGAAACTAAGGGGCAAATCTTTCACACGGAGGGTGGTGCATGTTTCAAATGAGCTGCCAAACAATGTAGCGGAGGCTGGTATAATTACAACATTCAAAAGGCATCTGGGTTGGTATATGAATAGGAAAGGTTTAGCGGGATATAGGCCAAACGCTGGCAAATGGGAGTAGATTATTTTAGGATACCTGATTGGCACAGGCAAGTTAGACCGAAGGGTCTGTTTAAGTGCTGTTTAACTCTATGACTATATAACCCAAAGAGGAAGGTGTTGTTGCTGGATCTGATTCTGGGGAATGGAATGGGTCAAGTGGATAAAACACCTGTAGGGTAACATTTCAGGAACAGCGCTCATTGTATCATAAGATTTAAGCTGGTTATAGAAAACAAGTCACAATCTCGACTAAAAATGCTGAGTTGGAGCAGTATTGATTTCAGTGGGATGATACAGATCTGTCCAAGTAAATTTCAATCCAAGACCATTCAGCAAAACTGTAATGGAATTGAGTTGCTCCTCAAGGAAAAAATAGTTTGAGTATAGCTGAGGTACATTTCAACAAAAGCAAACAACCAAAACCAGAACTCCCTGAATGACAAAAGTGATAGAGAAAAGATGAAGAAGAAAAAATGGACTTCTAGCATCAGGTTAATAATACAGGTGAGAACCAGACTGAATACAGAATCAGCAGAGGGGAAATGCCAAAGGAAATTAGAGAGGCAAAACAGAAGTATCAGAAGTGACTGGCAGGTAACATAAAAGGAAATCCAGAAGTATTCTACAGGTTTTTATGAAAAGGAAGTAAGAGGAAGGGGTAGGATTGATATAGAGCAAAAGGAGGCCTACAGAAGGTGGTGGGAAGCATGGTTGAACTGCTAAATGGGAATTTTGCATCTGTCATTACTAATAGTGCTGCTATTAAGGTCAGCGGTAGAGGAGATAACAGAAACACTAGATAGGCTAACAATTTAAGTAACAAGTAGTAAGACTGACAGTACTTAAAGTTGGTCAGTTAGTAGGAATAGATGAGATGCATCCAAGATATCTAATGGACGAGAAGGGGGAAATTATAGAGATACTCACCATAATATCCCCGTACGCCCTTGGTACAGGGTGGCTGAACAGTGATAGCATCAGAGGACTGAAGAACTGCAAATATTCCCCTCTGTTCAATTTAGTCCCAGTAGTAGGAAAGCATTTATGAGTGATAATTGAAATAACACTCATATGCACCTGGTTTAATTAAGGAAAGCCACCATAGATGTGGTAAAAGTAAAACAGATTTAACTAACTTATGAGATAACACGGTGTGAAGCTGGATGAACACAGCAGGCCAAGCATTTCTGAAGAAGGGTCCCGACCTGAAATGTCAAGCTTTCCTGCTCCTGTAATGCAGGAAAGGAGCAGGAAAGCTTGACGTTTCAGGTTGGGACCCTTCTTCAGAAATGCTTGGCCTGCTGTGTTCATCCAGCTTCACACCGTGTTATCTGAGATTCTCCAGCATCGGCAGTTCCTACTATCTCTGTAATTAACTTAATGAGCTTCTTTTTAAAATAAAAGCAAAAGATTTATGAGGTTAATGCCATTGATGCTATATAGATTTGGAAAAGGCAGTGAATAAAATGCCACATAAATAGTCAACAAAGCTGAAGTCCATGGAATAAAAAGAGCATGGTAGCACAGATATGAAGTCCAATGAGAATCAGAAAATAGGGCCGTTGTAAGGATGTTTTTCAGACTGGAGGAAGATAGATAGGGGAGAAACATTAAGGGTCAGTGTTATCACTTTTTTTGGTGTACATAAATTATTTGACTTGGGGCATACAGGGCACAATTGCAAAATTAGCAGGAGGAACAAATATCTAATGATTGTAAACTCTGAAGAAGAGCATAATGAATATACTCATAGATGAAGTGAAATGTAGCGAAAAGTGAAAAGCTGTATTTTTGGAAGGACACAATTCTATTTGGAAAGACACAATTCTAAAGGGAAGCTAAAGGAATACAGAATTCTAGGCGTATTTGTGTATAAGTTATTGAAGATGACAGGCTATTTAGAAAGCGGCTAAAAACAGCCATTCAGGCTAAAGGGTCCTGTGCTTTAAAACAGAAACATAAGCTGTAAAATCAATGACATTGGTATGAACCATTTTAAAACTCTGGTTCAGCCTCAACTGAAGTGTGATGCCTATTTTAGAAAATCTCAAGAACATCTCCAGGTTTGAGAGACTTCAGTTACATGGCTAGATTGGGGAAGCTGGGATTATTCTCTTAATGAGGATGACAGGATATTTAATAGAGGCGTTGAAAATCATCAGTATTCTGGACAGAGTAAATAAACATAAATTTCTCCCATTGGCAGAAGAATCAAGGACTAAAGGACACAGATTTAAATAACAGGCAAAAGAACCAACCATAATATGAGGAAATACCATGGATGTTTAAGATGTGGAAATGGGCCTCACAGTGTCCTGGAGGTATAATGACAGTTATAGTCACAGCTTTCACAAGGGAACAAGTTAATCCTCCAAAATGAGAAGCAAAATTACAAAGCTACAGGAAAAAGGCAAGCAGTGCGATTAGCAGGATTGCTCTTGTAGGGAATCAGTACAGGGGAATCAGGGATTCTATGTGGGGGGAGAAAAGTATAGACAGGACAGGCTGAATGGCCTCATTCTGTGCTATAAACATTCTTTGATGTTATGCTGTATACACCTGTGTGCTTCACAATTCAATATAATTAGATTAGCATATTGGCTTTGGAAAATACATTAACTTATGTCTTGGATTAATTTATGAAAAGAAAGGTTATATTGTGTCAAAAAGTAAATTCTTTGAAAGTAAACGACTAAACTTAACAGACATTCTATGATATACCAGTTTAAAAAAACATTCTGTCTACTTATTAGGGAAACGAGAAAAGAAAGGAACACTCATTTAAGTAGAGCCTTTCACAGCCAATTCAAAGTTGTTTATAGTCAATGAGGTAGAACTGAGATAGAATTACAGTTGTAATGCAGGAAGTACTAAGAAATTTATGGGATCAGGGCAGTGGGAGGTGAGGAAGGGTTAAGTTGGGAAGAAAAAGCAGCAAACCATATGGAATACATAATCAAACATTTTGACTGAATTTCAATCACATCGTCAAATGATGTACTTTCATCAGGGCCAGAAACAGCAGTAAGGAAAATAATAATGGAAGTCGACCTCACTCATATAAACAAGGAGAACAAGGCTCTTCTGAAATAAAATCTCAGCAATTCAAGCCACTTCACTATTAGGTAAACCTTTTAAAAATCAAAAGAGACACCATTTAATATACTGTTATGAGTAGAGGGGTATGAAGTGACTGGGTCAAGCTGCTGCACCAGGAAGAGGTATTAAGTAAAAGGTATAAAAGAGAGAAAAGTAATGTGACCACAACAGCACAAAATATTTTCTTTTAAGAGATATCCAAGATATTTTAAATGAACTTATGTTACCTGTGAAGGCAAATCAAAGCATCACTTGAGTATAAATATCAAACTTGGATACGTAAATAATAACTGTGTTGTAGCCCAATTTTAATCCATAAGTTACATTGGTCAGAGCATATGAAAGTAACCCTGATGTGATGTGCCACTTCACTCTAAACCAACAGTCACAAATTTATTTCAATAGACAGCTTTGGGCCTCCCCACCAATCAGCAGTTATGGTAATAACTTGATTTCCCCAAACTGGAGGTTGCAAACCATCTAAAGGAAACAAAACACCATTAGTGCACATAAACCATCCACATGATAGGCAGGTATCAAATACTATTTTAAAAAGAAATCACCACTGTTACAGAAATTCAAAGAAAAAAATGGCCAGTTACTGCCTCAAGCCTGGAAATCCAAGTTTACAGCAACTAAGATTAAAAGTTATACATATAAACCCCACGGTTTACATCACAGAAAAAGGGTTCACACAATTATGGTCTATGCTGCTTTGCAATCAGATCAAAGGAGAATCACAGTCACAATGCACACAATATTCCCCACTCTCAGACAAACAGCTCCACTTGCACACACTGAGATTTAAGAACTAGATGGCAGAGGAAAAGAGAAGAAAAGGAATGTGATGAGGTATACCGAACAGAATCAGACAGGATGGTGAATCTGAACTCGCAGCGCTTCAGCTTAGAGTCCAATCTTCTGCTGCTAGAAATTACCTGTTGCGTTTATTTTCTCTCCATTTTGGTTGCACAAAATTATAAGCCAGGCTGTTCAGAATCACTCTGGGGTACAAGAAGCTTCATCAGTGCTATAAAACACTCATGTTCACAGTTGAATTTCTTTATTTTTATTGAAAACAGCCATTGGGGAATTGCATTAATGCACGCAAGTGCTACATGGGTGACACTGCCTATGCCACATCTTGTTGCATTCTCGCATTCTACCAATCATTATTTATTCATTGAAAATGCTGAAAGCCACACTGCTCAATCATTCCCCACCTCCCCCAGCACCTGCCCGATGAAACAGTAATGTGGACCTCGTGGCACAGCCAAGAATATCAGAGATATTTTTAGCTGGTGGATGAACTGAAAGCAAGGCTAATAGGTCACCAAAAATAAGACACTGACTGAAACGTACAAAAATGCACTCTTGTTGATAATTCTAGGGTACACTCAAGTATTGCAATTCCTAACTGCTTTTATTTTTGAGCATATATATGAAATACATGCATAGTACGGAAGTTTACTGTTTAATGATCACTAATTTAAGTGTTTATTCTGCACTTACAAACCAAGATGAGCACACCATGTTAAATTGAATAAATAGCAAAATATCATTCTCAAGTTATTAACTAACTAAATAACTACATCAGTAATATTAAACCATTTCTCTACCTTAGAGGTGGTTATCATTTCTAATTGAAATGCCACAAATGAAATATAACAAAAATAATTCTAATCCAACTAAGAGATAGTAGGAACTGCCGATGCTGGAGAATCTGAGATATCTCTATCTACATCTATATCTATATCTATATCTAAGTTAGCTTAGGTCACTTCTTTAGACAAAGGATATGGGTGAGGTGCTTTCTCCAAACAGAGAATAAACAAGAGAATTTAACAAATAAAATCTCTAAGCAAGAAAACCAGTTCATTTATTCAATCAAGCAAGCTTTGGCTCAAATGGATTGACATTACATCAGGGTATCAACATCTTGAAACAGAACAGAATACTGGAAGGTATCCAAACCTACAAAATCAAATTTATCAGATTTTGCAGTCTAGAGAGGGATGGTGCCTTCCAAAACAGAACACAAGATTGAAGGAAGTAGTAGGAACTGCTGATGTTGGAGTCTGAGATAACAAGGTGTAGAACTGGATGAACACAGCAGGCCAGGCAGCATCAGAGGAGCAGGAAAGCTGACATTTTGGGTCTGGACCCTTCTTCTGAAATTCTTCATGTCTGAAGAAGGCCAGCTTTCCTGCTCCTCTGATGCTGCCTGGCCTGCTGTGTTCATCCAGCTCTACACCTTGTTATCTTACACAAGATTGAAGGCCTTTTTTATTTGACTGCTGAAGTGTTCCTAGACAGGGAAGGAACATTCCTATCTGGAGATTGTTGCATGGTGTCCATGCATCCATACTGTCTGCATGGTTTCACCAATATACCATGCCTCAGGGCATCCTTGCCTGTAGTGTATGAGATAGACAACATTAGCAGAGTCTCCAATATCTGCCTCGAATGTGGTATTCCCATGTCTGCTACAGATGACCCCAGCACATTGTTCTGTATCTGTAAAATCTTCCTTACTTTCCTGTTTTGACAGCATCACTTGATAAATTGTTACGATCTCTCTACCTTAATTAGTTTGAATTACTTATTACACTCTCTCTTCCTCAGGTGCGCACACACACACACAAACACACACACCACCCCGTGGAGTGAATTATTTCGTACAAGATGTGTCTGCAAATAAACAAACATTCTATTTTGTTCAAAAAGACACAATTTGTAGTCACAGTCAGACAGTGTGGCATCTTACAAATTCCAGTTTTCAGAATAAAACCAGCCTGATTCCTGGTTAAAACTCAGACAGATTCTGAACAAAGCCTCACACCTACAATTCAATGTCTGAACTGACATGTCACCTTTTGTATATTCCTATAGCTCTGCCCGATTGTCATGACAGCACAGCACTGACAGTGATTTTATAAACACTTTACACACTGCCAAACACTCTTGATCACCTGCAGAGGCTTATCATCTGACATTCCACTCACACCAGTTGTACGATCTTTTGAGCTCTCTGCCTACAAACTCGGTGTCTTTGTGCCCTGCACCTGACGGAGGGGGTGCGCTCTGAAAGCTTGTGAGATTCCAAATGAACCTGTTGGACTATAATCTAGTGTCATGTGATTTCTGACTCCTTCTATATATTAAATCAGGGACAGGAGCAGCACTAGCTACATCAGCTTTGATTGCTCCTGTCTCCACTGCCCTCGTGAAGGTGGTGTGGTAAAATGCCTTCTGGAATTGCTGCAGTCTACACGGTGCAGGTACACTCACTTTTCTACCGGATTTGGAATTCCAAGACCTTGGCCAGTGACAGTGACTAGACTGATAATATATTTTCAAACATTGTTCAATAAGGTGTCAGACAAAACACTATTTAATATAAGACAAGGGTCCATGGTGCTGGGGGCAGTTTTTCGGAATGGATAGAAAACTGGCATACAGAAGAGAGAGATGGGATTAGGAGGTCATTTTCAAGCTGGCGACCTATGACTAGTGGAATGCCACAGCGATTAGTGTTCAGGACCACTGCTATTTATAGTATGTATTAATGACTCAAATGAGGGAAGTGAACACACTGCTAAGTTTGCAGATGACAAATAAATGGGAACACAAGTAGTGACGATGTCACGAAGAGTCTGCAGAGGGATATAGAAAGGTTAATGAGTAGGCAAAAACTTGACAGATAGAATATGATGTGGGAAAATGTGAGTTCATGGACTGTGGCAGGTGGAATAGAGGAGCTGAATACTTTTTAAGTAGGAAAGAATGGTAGAAAGCTGAAGCACAGAGGGATTTGGGAATTCTAATGTACAAATCCCAAAAAACTAGCATCCAGTTCAGCAGATATTAAGGAAGGCAAATGGAATGCTGGCCTTAATATTAAAAAGTATTGAGTAGAAAAATAAGAAAGTCTTGCTAAGGCTAGACAAAGCACCAGTCAGACCACACTTGGAACAGTGAACAGTTTTGGTATCCTTATCCAAGGAAAGCGTTACTGGCATTGAAAGCAGCCCAGAAAGGCTTCACAAGGTTGATCACAGGTGTAGAAGGATTACCTTATGATGAGAGGTTGAGTAGGCTTGACCAGTTCTCATTGAAGTTGAGAAGAGTGACTGGTGACCTCATTGAAACATAGAATTTTTTTTGGGGGGAGGGGTGTTGGAAAGCAAAGAACTGTAAATGGTGGAAATTTGAAACAAGAACAGAAGTTGCTGGAGAAACTCAGCAACCATGGAAAGAATGCAGACTGAACATTTTGGATCCAGTCACCCTTTTTCAGAACTCAAAGAAGGCCTGAAGAAGGGTCACTGGACTCAAAGCATTAACTCTGTCTTCTCTCTCAGATGCTGCCAGACCTGCTGAGTCTCTAACAGGATTCTTAGACAGCTTGACAGGGTAAATGCTGAAAGGTTGTTTCACCTTATGGGACAGTCTAGGGCTGGAGGGCATAATCTCATTTAAGATAGAGATGAGGAGGAATTTCTTTGAGGATGGTGAATCTGTAGAGGCTGTTGTCAAGTACATTCAAGGCTGAAATAAACAAATTTTTAATCAATATAGGAATCAATGAATACTGCCACGGATAATTACATTCAAAGCAGATAGATCACAGCATTGTTACAGTGCAGGAGGCCACTTAGCCTGTTGTGCCTGTACTGGTTCTATTATCTAATACCAATCTTCTGCCTCCTATCCCTGCACACCACTTCTAACAAAATAATCACCAATGCCCTCTTAGATGCTTCAAATGAATCTGCCTCTACCACATTTCTAGGCACTGCATACTGTATCCTAATTATTTACTGTGATAAAAAGTTCACATCATCTTTGCTTTGTTTGCACATTACCTTAAATCTATGCACCCTCATTCCTTTTTTCCATTCATGAGTGTGAATAGCTTCTCCCTAGCTACTTTATCCAGTTTTTGAAAGCCTCCATCAAATTTCCTCTCAGTTGTCTCCACTCTGCGGACTTCCTCAGCCTATCCTTATAACTGAAATCTACCATTCCTGGAACCATTATTGTAAATGGTTTCTCTCCTTTCTCCATGGTATTCACATCTTTCCTCATACATGGTACCCACAACCATACATGATACAAGATTGGGGAGGTCAAGGCTAAATGGGTTTTCCACTTGTGGCATTTCTATTACCATCTGTTGAGTTGGCTGAGTCTGACTGAGTCCAGTGATCTCAGACAGTGACACTGTCATTCCCAATAGACATTAAAGACACCTAGAGTACATTTAATGTCCATACAATCCTCAGAGCATCTTCCAAATGGTGTTTAACATAGAGGAGTACTGATTCAGCAACTGCCAAAGGCACCAGGTGATAAATCAACAAATGTTTGCCTTACCGATCTTTGACCTGATGCATGGGACTTCATGGGGACTGAAATTAATGCCAGCAGGTCCTTGCACCACTCTCTTCAGCATGTACACCACTGTCCTGGAAGTAGTGACTGTAGCCTACTGAAGGATGATAACTAAATAGTCTGGGAATGTCTGATGGACAGGATATGGTCAGACATGTCGGGTCAGGATAATGCTGGACGAGGCTGTGGGACAGTTCTTCCAACTTTTGCACTACTGTGCTGGGTCCAGGTGAAAATTTCGATGTCAGGTCCATGTTTTTTCACTTTAGATTATGGCATAGTGATTTGATACAATTCACTATTTTGGTAGACCATTTTGAACATATCATCTGCACGTATAAAGATCAAATAAGTAAGGATGATAGATTTCATTCCCTAAAGGGTATTAGCAAGTCTAACTGGAATTTTTTTTACAACAATGGAGTAGTTTCTTGATCACCATTACTGACATGAGCTTTATCACCCTAGATTTATTTAAAGTACTGAAATTAGGTCTCCCTTGCTGCCATGTTGGATTTTCAATAGGTTTTGGATCATCAGTCCATTTCTCTCAATTCGTACTCCATCAAAATGCCCACTATTTTACTGCATCTAATACCTACCCTACCTGATACAGTGAATGCACAGTTTAGCACTTTGTTCAAACTGTTTTCCACTGTCACATTTCAAATAGACAGAATAAAAATCTAAGTTCCAAATTTAAAAAATTAAAATAATGATTGCACTTAGTGAGGAAATTAGCCTTGCATCTTTTAATGGTTCAAAGTTTTTACTTCAATGCTTTAGCCTCTGCTGAAGTCTGTAATGGACCTTGAAATTTTTGATTTGAGTTCAAAGTTAAAGTTGAAAGGATTGCTGCTATATATATCATAGGCTGCATCAGTCTGGTTTCTTTAGTTCAATGGAATACTTTCCTTCAGGTTTCACGTAAGAGCCTCATTCCACCATGACCTTATCTGCAGTAACACAAGGCATGGGCAAAAATGGATAACAAGGTGTACAGCTGGAGGAGCACAGCAAGCCAAGCAGCATCCTAGGTGCAGGAAAGCTGGTGTTTCAGGCCTAGACCCAAAAACAGATAGTTTGATACCTGTTACCTGATGAGTTGGAATCGATCAAGAGTTCTGAAGTCTTGTCCCAAGCCCGTTAACACTATACCCAAGTATTAAAATGGCTGCGAGCAACTAGATTTGTCGAGGATGGGTTCCTGACCAACCTTTCAGCCAGGGGAGTGGGAAACACAGCCCCTTGTAAAACCCAATGGGTCTCTGCACTGCAGCATATTATTTCTTCAACAGGCTTTCGAGCATCAGGTCAGATCACTTGATTATTGCTCCATCAGAACTACTATATTACTTAAAACATTTAAGAAATGTGAGAGGTCATATTGCATAGCTTTACTCAGGTAAAGCCCCTCATTGACATATTTTATTCATTGAGCTACAGAAAACACAAACTGATATGCGGTGGAAAGTCAATTACCGGTCAAATTGTATTATTACAGAGTAACATTACATAATGGTATAGTAGGATAAGTTAACTAAATGCTTTCACAATCTCATTTGCAACCTTTTCCCACATTTCTTTAAATTTAACAAAATTATTAATTTCGCATCCACATGTTATAGAACAATATAGTTTTGCACACTCCCGTTATAAAGCGGAGGATGACCTCCCTCTGATAACCAAGATCAAAGCACCTAACTTTATAATCTGTTAAAAGAGCATGTGAAAAATGGTGTAACCTGTTTCTCGGCAGCTTCTAGTGGTTAAATAAACAAGTCCCTGACGCTGACTTTAGAATCAACAAATAACAATTTATCTCTCTAACTGTAACAATGAACAAATTAGCTAAACTATCAACAAATCGAATTCTAATTACGAACTATTCCTGAAGAAGACAAGATTCTAATAGTACGCTGTTCCAATAAACACAAGTCCTAGCTATATAAAATAAAAAAGACAAGATTTTAGTCTCTAGAAGTTACAGGTAGATTACCCGTCTTCCGGAATGCTCTGTGCCTTCTCTGTCAAATGTTCTGTCAGGAACACCTTCTCCATCGAATTCTTCTGTCAGGAATATTAACTAGTTGTGTCGTAGGTACCTTTGATTTAGACGATGCTCTCTCTAAAACTTACAGAAGACTGCGAGAGCCAGTGATTCTCTTTAAAGAGCTGACAGTTGTTAATGCTGGCAAATGGCAGTTAATTCTCCTTATTTCCCAACTGCCATCTCCCTTTTACCCTTGATGACATCTCAATTTCTTACAACAGGATTGGTCCTATGTTGTCAAAACCATCAGCTTTAAATTTAATTGGTTTTTGGACTCTAAGTGATTCAAATTGATTGGATAAAATCAAAACTTGTCTTAATAACAAAACTAAACTGCTGCTTAGCCTGCTAACTGTACAGCTTTTCTGATACAAATGCTTCAGTTCGAGGGCTCTCTGTGCATCTGTTAACCCACGGGTTGCTGCCCACACACATTTTGTTTAAATCTCTAAGCATAGAAAAAGTGCATCTTTTAAAGGGAATACAAACTGCTTCCCCCCTCAGCATTTTACAAACACCAATTTTTTAGAAACACCAAATTCTAACATCCTGCCTCTAAGCCCACAAATACTTTACCCAACTTCACAACAACCCTCTCCAAGATATTAACTCTATGCTTTCTCCTGAATTTTCAACGGTTTCATCTTTATTCAATTGTTTTTCATATGGGACTTTTACGTAACTCTTATACAGTCCACATAAACCATATTTCACGAACACTAAACTGATGTATATTGCAGACATTATCAGACTCAATCTATTTGCACTCATACGTTCAGCTATTAATTTTTTTCCAGGTTGAATATTACAGGCCTGAAACTTTGACAAGTTGATTCACAATTATGGCAGGTAAAATCTCGCATCCGCAAACAGTAGTGCTGATTTTAAAGCTGTGCACTCCTCTGTGCCAGCAAATATCAAAGAGGGGAAACCAGGGCAATCAGACTAGAAGCAGATGAAACTGCTGGCAACAGTGTGCCAGCCCTGAAACTGTCACTACAGGAGAATACAACAAGGCCTGGAAGAATTTGAAGCTGAATTCAGAGAGAAGAGTTTGGTAAGGCTCCTCATATATAGTGATCATACTTCAAATTGCTGCTTAGAATAGTTATTTCCCTGAAGAAATAATGTTCTTTGTTATTCAGCATTTTGTCTTGTTTCTGGTCCTGAGGTCATTTCCATTGTTGAATCTCTCCGATGGTTATTGATTATCTTGTGAACACAGTAGAACATGTGTAAATATACAACGTGCACTCAAGGTTTCAGAATTTTTTTTTACACTACAATGTAATCATAGTCACTATGCAAAAGAACAAGTTCCTGTTAGAATTTCAATAAAATGAACGTCTTACAACAAATAAAATAATGTCAGAATCTGAAGATTGCATGTGACAATATGACAGCTGGGTTAATGCACTTGGATTCAACTCAAAATAGGAAATTAAAGATAAAACAATTGACATCCGTTATCATTCAGGAAGTAAATACACTAACAATCAGAACCTTTCCATCCGAACACACAGACACTACTCCAATCACATGCACTTCAATATGTCCACACATACTGCTCTCTGATCACCCAAACACCCTGCCACACAATCTCTCACGCAGATTCTCTCTTTCCTTCAACCTCCCAAGCACTCACTTCTCCATCAATATTTTTCTCCATACAGACACCCTGCAACCTCCACCCTCTCACATGCCTAACCCAACCTGCACCTTCCCCAGCCTCCATCCTCTCATGCACCCTTTCCAAGCCCGCACTCTCACGTGCACCCTCCAAACTCGCACTCTCTCACACATGCCCCCTTCAGTACCCCTCACACACACATGCACGCAATGCTGCACCTACCAGCATCTCATACACATGGCCCCTTCCCCATCCAGCTACTCACACACATAAGGGCCCGCCAAGTACCTCACACTAGTGAGCTCCTTTACTTTCCAAACCCTCAGATGCACATGCTCCTCCCCCTCCAACCCCTTAGAGACACATGCCCATTCCCCTCAAATCCCTTACTCACATGGCTCTTCTAGCTCCTCACACACATATAGACCACCCAGCCATACAATGGAATAGTCATGTTTTGAGGCGATGAAGACATGAATGTTTGCTTCAGCAGCACATAAACTAAATCAATTTATGTTCCAGAGATAGAAGGTGGCAGACTTAAATGATGATGATGCAAATAATGGCCCAAAACCCAACTCGAGAGTCAAACATGGCACAAAAGTTATGAACATACTCATTTAATCCTGAACTTCGTCAGGGAGAGGGATAGATCAGATGTTGAGAAATTAAATTTGGAAGGAGTGCACGTGGATGAGAGATTGGTGGTGAAAATGAAAGATCCTTTGACACAGCAGATATAACATGGTGACAGCAGGAAGAGGAGCTGTTCAGATTAGATAAATACTATAGGAATTAAGTGAGAGAAGACTCATCAAACATGATAACAGTGGAGACATATGCAAGAGGATGGTTTGGAAAACTGTCAAAATTTGTCAACAAGTCAAGAAGTATGAGGAAGAATAGTTCTCCTTTGTCTCAGTCAAATAGGATGTCATTCGTGATGCTAATAAAAGCTGTTTCAGATCTGAGACAGGAGTGGAAACCTGATTAGAAGCTTCAATAATCAAGTTCTGGGTAGGATGGAACAGATTTAGGTGGTGACAACATGGTGACACTGTGGCACTACTCACTACACCTCTCTCTATTCCTGCAATATTGCTAATTATCAGAGCCCTTATCCCACATATTGTACAAAATGAGCAAAAGCATTGTCCAGTTCAATATTCGAAGGACTGGAAGTGACAGTGAATACAGAAACTTAAGACAATAAGTAGGTTGAAAGGGGACAGTAGTCTACAAGAGTTAAGGGCTGTTTATCTTTGAAGATGGGTGATGATGTCAGTTTTAAAGGTGAGCAAGACAAGAGAGAGGGAACTGTTTACATCATCAGCTAGTTTGCGGACAAAGAAGGGAAGTGCCCAGCACTTCAGTCAGAACTGCATTGAGAGAGTGGGGCTACAATTTTATAGACTCGCCTGAATGGATTGGGAGATATAGAGGCAAGCCATCATGAAATGAGTGATGTCAGCAGCATCACACCCAGCCTCTACCTGCCCAACTGCAAGGTATCAGAGGGCTCATCCATTCAAAGTCTAGATAAGGCCATAAAGCCCACCTAATAGCAACAGTACAGTAACTGTTAAGAAGGTTCTGACGAAAAATATTTAACCTCTTCATGGAGAGACAAGGAGATCACATCTGACAGGTCTGACTGAGTATCTTGAGGCAGTGTGCCAAATAGCAAGGAAGAACGCCTTGAACTACATGATTACTGGCTGATGGGCTGACCGGTGGTAAATTAAATTTCATCCTGAAAAGTGTGAGGTGATGCATTTTGGGAGGACTAACAAGTGAATAGAGCAGACATTGAATGATAGAACCCTAGTTAGTACAAAGGATCAGAGGGACTTTGGTGTGTGTCCCCCCAGGTCCTTGAAAGCAAGAGGAGAGATAGATAACAGGGTTAAGGCATCTTATAGGATACTTGTCTTCATGAGCCAAGGCTTTGTGTACAACAGCAAGGAAAGTTATGACGGAGCTGTATAAAATTTTACTTTGGCCAAAGCCTAAGTACTGTGTGCATTTCAGATCACTACAGCATAGGAAGAATGCGACTGCACCCGAGAGGGTGCAAACGAGATTCACCAGGAGACCTTTCAAACTCTGACGTCTGGGGTCTCAAAGGAGTATGCACCTTCAAGCACCCCTCCAAGCTCAATACAATCCTGACTACAAACTATCATGCTGTTCCTCCACTACCACTGGGTTAAGATCAGTTACATCAGTACTGTTGGCAATTTTACACTCTAAAGGCTGCATCGTTTCAAGAAGGCAGCTCACCACTGCCTTCTCCAAGGCAAACAGGAAATTCGAGTTAAGCAATAAATACTAGCCCACCCAATGACCCCTAAATCCTGTGAACAAATAAGGATGGGCATCAGATGTTTACTATTTGGAACGTTTGGACAATGCAGTACTTCAGGATTCTTAATATGCCTTAGGGGATTATACGCAGAGGTCATGTCTCCAGTTGCTTCAGCTTAAGTTCAGGAAAAAATAATCAGGAGGAAGAAAAAAATCAAGAGGCCCTTCAAGAAGTTTGAGCTTAATAAGAATTGCCAGCACAGATTTGTAAAAGGCAGATCGTGCTTCACTAATCTAACTGAATTTTTTGATGAAGTAACAGATGATGAAGGGAATGCGGTGCATATCATCTCTACGGATTTAAAAAAAAACTTTGACAAAATACTAAATAAGAGGCTTGTAAACAAATTGAGGCTCATGGAATACAAGGGTCGAGGTTCAATTTGATTTTAAAACTGGCACAATTACAGAAAGTGGGAACTTTTCGATTGGTGAACAGTCGACAGGCAGGGTCCCCACGGGTCAGTGCTAGGACCGCTGCTTATTTGACATATATAAATGATTTGAATTTTGGAACATGGAGCAGAATTTCAAAATTTGAAGGAATACCGGGGGACTGGCAATAGTGAGGATCTTGTAAATTACCTGCAACATTTCAGAAACAGAATCAGAACAGGCAGCCAAGTGGCAGATGGAAGATAATGCAAAGAAGGATGAGGTGATACATTTTGGCAGAAAAGATTAGGGAATGGCAAGATTTCTAAAGTGTGCAGAGAAAAAGAAACCTGGAGGGCTACTTGTATTGATCTTTCAAGGCGGCAGACATAGTAAGAGAGAGGTTAGCAAAGCAAATGGAATCATTGGCGTCATAAGTAGAAGCATTGAAGAGAAAAGCAGAGAAGCCAAGATTATCCTTTAAAAATCTCTGGTTAGACGCAACTTAGGTACTGCGTTCAGTTGTGAACGCTACATGTTTGTAAAAATATGAGGGTCCTTTAGAAGATGCAGAAGAGATTTACTATGATGTTTCTGGAGATGGAACATTTTAGTTACAAAGTTCAGTTAGAAAAGCTGGGATGGAGGCAAAAGAAATAAGGACAGATGGTGATAGCACTGCACAAGTTTATAATAGATTCAGACAAGATAGACAAGGGAAAAACATTTCACTACTCACTAGCTGATATTACAAGCATAAAAGGTACATTGATTTTTGGGAACGTGCAGCAGAGGAACAAGGGAAGGAATTTCATTACACTGTGAATAATGTGGTAGAAACTGAAACAATCATTGACTTGAAAAGGAAATGCACCGGCTCCTGAAGGTAATAAACCTGCAATGCTACAGTGATTGAGTGGGGGAGCAAAACACACTGAATTTGTTTTGTTGAGTGTCAAGATGGAATTAGTGGACAAAATAGCTTCTTTCTAAGTTGTAAATGACGACAGCAAAGTTAGTTCAAAGGGGGCAGGATGAGAGATAAGAGATATGGGGAGGCGATGGCCTAGTGGCATTATTGCTGGACTGATAATCCAGAGACCCACATAATGCTCTGGGGACCTTGGTTCAAATCCCACCATGGCAAATGGTGGAATTTGAATTCAACAAAATGTCTGGAATTAAGAATCCAATGATGACCATGAATCCGCTGTCGGTAGTCAGAAAAAAACCATCTGGTTCACGAATGCCCTTTCAGGAAGGAAACTGCCATCCGTACCTGGTCTGGCCTACATGTGACTCCAGACCCACAGCAATGTGGGTGACTTTTAACTGCCCTCTCGGCAATTAGGGATGGGCAATAAATGCTGCCTAGCCAGTGATGTCCTCATCCCGTGAATGAATACAGAAATAAAAGTTGGAGAAAGATGACGGTTCAGCCGAGAACGATGAGAGGTTTAGAGAAACTTTGGCCTGTTGGACTGCTGGGAGGGAGAGCTTAACAGCTGATCAGATGATTGCGATAAAGTCATGAAGTCCATGAGCACCTCACATTTAATATGTGGAAGCACAGGCACTGGGAACACAGGAGAAGAGTTTACGGCATTTGTATTCCAAAAGGATCCTGGAATCGTGAGAGGTTTTAGTAGACAAGAACAGGAGCTGGTGATATTTTGTTGAGCCATAGAGTCATGCAACATGGAAACAGACTCTTCTCTCTTATTCATCCATGCTGTCCATGTTCCCAGACTAAACTAGTCCCACACGACTTTGTTTGGCCCATATTCCTCCAAACCTTTCCTATTCACGTACTTATCCATACACCTTTTAAACATTGTAACTGTACCTGCATCCACCACTTCTTCTGGCAGTTCATTCCACACACTAATCACTTTTGGTGTAAATAGGTTGCCCCTCATGTCCTGTTTAAATCTTTCTCCGCTCACCTTAAAAATACACTGGCTAGTTTTGAACTCCCCACTCGGGGAAAATACCTTGGCTATTCACCTTATCTATGCCCCTCATAATGTTATAAACCTCTATAAGGTCACCCCTCAAATTCCTCTGCTCCAGGGAATAAAGTCCCAGCCTTTCCAGCCTATTTTTATAAATCAAACGCTCCATTCCTAGCAACAACCTGGTAAATCTTTTCCGAACCCTCTCCAAAATAATTATATCTTTCCTACAAAAGGGAACCCAGAACTGCACTCAGTAGTCTAGATGAGGCCTCACCAACATTCTGTATAACCTCAACATGATGTCCCAACTCCAATACTCAAAGGTCTAAGCATTCATACTAAACACCTTCTGAGCCACCCTGTCTGCATGTAAACAAATTTTAAAGAAATACGTAACTGAATCCTAGGCCTCTGTTCTACAACAGTCCCCATGGCCCTACATTAATTATTTGAGCCCTGTCTTTGTTTGTTATACCAAAACGCAATGCCTCACATTTATCTAAATTAAGCTCCATCTGCCACTCCGCAACCCATTGACCTAACTGATTAAGATCTCTTTATAATCTTAGATGATCTTCACTCTCCACTATACTACCAATTTTGGTGTCATCCGTAAGCTTACTAACTCTGCCTCCAATGTTCTCAAACAAATAATTTATATAAATGACAAACAAAAGTGGGCCCAGTACTAATCCCTATGGCACACCACTGGTCACAGGCTTCACAATGCTCCTTCAACACCCTTTGTTCCTACTGTGAAGCCAATTTTGTATCCAATTGGTAAGGTCACCCCGAATTCCATCTGATCTGGTCCATCCAGGTCAGCACTGAATAGTTAATCCAGTTGTCTACCAAAGACGATCAAAATTTGCATTCCTTACAAGAGGAGTTGTTTGTACTTAAGAGAGCGGGAATGAGAGCCATATAAAGAGGAAACAGCCACAATGGAAAACACTAATCGGTTAACTTGGAGACTAAGGCATCAAAGAATAAGGAATATCATTGCAAAAAATTACATAATTACCAGTCCATCCACCCTCACTGCTTTGTAAATATTGGGCAATGGGCAAAAAAAAGGTAACACACAACTAAGATAATAAAATGTGAGGCTGGATGAACACAGCAGGCCAAGCAGCATCTCAGGAGCACAAAAGCTGACGTTTCGGGCCTAGACCCTTCATCAGAGAGGGGGATGGGGGGAGGGAACTGGAATAAATAGGGAGAGAGGGGGAGGCGGACCGAAGATGGAGAGTAAAGAAGATAGGTGGAGAGGGTGTAGGTGGGGAGGTAGGGAGGGGATAGGTCAGTCCAGGGAAGACGGACAGGTCAAGGAGGTGGGGTGAGGTTAGTAGGTAGCTGGGGGTGCGGCTTGGGGTGGGAGGAAGGGATGGGTGAGAGGAAGAACCGGTTAGGGAGGCAGAGACAGGTTGGACTGGTTTTGGGATGCAGTGGGTGGGGGGGAAGAGCTGGGCTGGTTGTGTGGTGCAGTGGGGGGAGGGGACGAACTGGGCTGGTTTAGGGATGCAGTGGGGGAAGGGGAGATTTTGAAACTGGTGAAGTCCACATTGATACCATATGGCTGCAGGGTTCCCAGGCGGAATATGAGTTGCTGTTCCTGCAACCTTCGGGTGGCATCATTGTGGCAGTGCAGGAGGCCCATGATGGACATGTCATCAAGAGAATGGGAGGGGGAGTGGAAATGGTTTGCGACTGGGAGGTGCAGTTGTTTGTTGCGAACTGAGCGGAGGTGTTCTGCAACTCCGTGACTCCCTTGTTCGCTCCACACTGCCCTCCAACCCCACCATACCCGGCACCTTCCCCTGCAACCGCAGGAAATGCTACACTTGTCCCCACACCTCCTCCCTCACCCCCATCCCAGGCCCCAAGATGACATTCCACATTAAGCAGAGGTTCACCTGCACATCTGCCAATGTGGTATACTGCATCCACTGTACCCGGTGCGGCTTCCTCTACATTGGGGAAACCAAGCGGAGGCTTGGGGACCGCTTTGCAGAACACCTCCGCTCAGTTCGTAACAAACAACTGCACCTCCCAGTCGCAAACCATTTCCACTCCCGCTCCCATTCTCTTGATGACATGTCCATCATGGGCCTCCTGCACTGCCACAATGATGCCACCCGAAGGTTGCAGGAACAGCAACTCATATTCCGCCTGGGAACCCTGCAGCCATATGGTATCAATGTGGACTTCACCAGTTTCAAAATCTCCCCTTCCCCCACTGCATCCCTAAACCAGCCCAGTTCATCCCCTCCCCCCACTGCACCACACAACCAGCCCAGCTCTTCCCCCCCACCCACTGCATCCCAAAACCAGTCCAACCTGTCTCTGCCTCCCTAACCGGTTCTTCCTCTCACCCATCCCTTCCTCCCACCCCAAGCCGCACCCCCAGCTACCTACTAACCTCATCCCACCTCCTTGACCTGTCCGTCTTCCCTGGACTGACCTATCCCCTCCCTACCTCCCCACCTACACCCTCTCCACCTATCTTCTTTACTCTCCATCTTCGGTCCGCCTCCCCCTCTCTCCCTATTTATTCCAGTTCCCTCCCCCCATCCCCCTCTCTGATGAAGGGTCTAGGCCCGAAACGTCAGCTTTTGTGCTCCTGAGATGCTGCTTGGCCTGCTGTGTTCATCCAGCCTCACATTTTATTATCTTGGAATCTCCAGCATCTGCAGTTCCCATTATCTCTAACACACAACTAACTTTGATTTGCGATAAGTGACAATGGGAACTGCAGACACTGGAGAATCCAAGATAACCTCCCAGTCGCAAACCATTTTAACTCCCCTCTCCCATTCCTCAGATGACATGTCCATCATGGGCCTCCTGCGGTGCCACAATGATGCCACCCGAAGGTTGCAGGAACAGCAACTCATATTCCGCTTGGGAACCCTGCAGCCCAATGGGATCAATGTGGACTTTCACAAGCTTCAAAATCTCCCCTCCCCCCACTGCATCCCAAAACCAGCTCAGCTCGTCCCCTCCCCCCACTGCATCACACAACCAGCCCAGCCTGTCTCTGCCTCCCTAACCTGTTCTTCCTCTCACCCATCCCTTCCTCCCACCTCAAACTGCACCTCCATTTCCTGCCTACTAACCTCATCTCGCCTCCTTGACCTGTCTGTCTTCCTTGGACTGACCTATCCACTCCCTACCTCCCCACCTATACTCTCCTCTCCACCTATCTTCTTTTCTTCAGCCTTGAAACTGCTCAACCATGTCCAGAAGCAAACCAGGTACCACAGTCACATCACCTTCCTCAGCACCTGCCAACGGAACTGTATCCCCAATGGACTACAGTCCACATTCAAGCCTTCCCAATTTAGCCCCAACCATGACCACCTCTACACCCAGAACATTCACACTCTTCAGAAGCATTTCTCCCTGCGAGTCCTGAAAAAGACACTTGCAGCCATGCGCCGGCATCTCCAAGCACTGCAATCCAGCCTGCCCCAGCTCAGAGCCTCCCTCTCCCAGACCTGCAAAGGACCTCTCCTGTTTTTTATCCTCCGCAGGATCCGCAGACTGAACACCCAGTTCTACTCAGCTTTATTGGACACCAAAAATCGTTAATTACAACCAATTCACTGACTCCTGCCACCTTAAAAAGGATTCCTGCACCTCCCAAATCCCAAGCCTTTCCCTGCTCCTCCCCCACCATGCACCCGCCGCCACTGACCATGAGGACACGGCCGGCGAACCCACCGATGACGTCACATCCGCCACCGCCAGGCACACCACTTCCAGGACCGCGAACGCAACCGCTGCTGCAGTCACCGCCTCCACTTCCAGAACCAACACAACACACATCACCCTCACCGCTGCTGCTGCCACCCACCCCGCTCCTCCCACTGCCGACGGAACCCCACCCACCACTGGTGCCGATGGAACCCTGCCCACAGCTGACGCCAACGGAACCCTGCCTACAGCCGACAACCTCCTCGCTCCGCCCACAACCTCCACAGCCAGCAACCCCAGAGGAGACAGCCACACTGAGCCCTGTGAATCTTCACCATTCCCCCAGACCTTCCACTGACTGAGAATGAACGGTCAGTCCTAAGCAAGGGGCTCACGTTTGTCCCCCTCCACCCACACATCAACGAATACCAGTCATGTTTGGACATTGAGCAGTTTTTCCGCGGCCTTCGCCTCCACGTTTACTTCTTTAACCGGGAGCCTAACCCTCCCTCCACTGACCCCTTCACCCTCCTCCAACACAAGTCCTCTTCCTGGACACCACCCCCAGGCCTCCAACTCTCCCTCGACCTCTTCATCTCCAACTGCCGTCGAGACATTAACCGCCTCAACCTCTCCACCCATCTCACCCACTCCAACCTCTCCCCCGCAAAATGGGCAGCCCTCTGCTCCCTCCGCTCCAACCCCAACCTCACCATCAAACCCGCAGACAAGGGAGGCGCAGTGGTAGCATGGCGCACTGACCTCTACATCACCGAGGCCAAACGCCAACTCTCCGACACCTCCTCCTACCGCCTCCTTGATCGTGACCCTACCCCCGAGCACCAAACCATCATCTCCAATACCATCCATGACCTCATCACCTCAGGGGACCTCCCACCCACAGCCTCCAACCTCATTGTTCCCCAACCCCACATGGCCCATTTCTATCTCCTTCCCAAAATCCACAAACCTGCCTGACCTGGTCGACCCATTGTCTCAGCCTGCTCCTGCCCCACCGAACTCATCTCCACCTATCTGGGCTCCATTTTCTCCCCTTTGGTCCAGGAACTCCCTACCCACATCCGTTACACCACCCACACCCTCCACCTCCTCCAGATCTTCCAATTCCCTGGCCCCCAACACCTCATTCTCACCGTGGACGTCCAGTTCCTACACAACTGTATTCCTCATGCAGATGGCCTCAAGGCGCTCCGCTTCTTCCTGTTCTGCAGGCCCGACCAATCCCCCTCCACCGACACCCTCATCCGCCTAGCCGAACTCGTCTTCACTCTCAACAACCTCTCTTTCGATTCCTCCCACTTCCTACAGACAAAAGGGGTGGCCATGGGTACCCGCATGGCCCCAAGCTATGCCTGCCTCTTTGCAGGTTACGTGGAACAGTCCCTCTTCCGCACCTACACAGGCCCCAAACCCCACCTCTTCCTCCATTGATGACTGTATCGGCGCCACCTCTTGCTCCCCAGAGGAGCTCGAACAGTTCATCCACTTCACCAACACCTTCCACCCCTGCCTCAAGTTCACCTGGGCCATCTTCAACACATCCCTCACCTTCCTGGACCTCTCAATCTCCATCTCAGGTAACCAGCTAGAAACCGATGTCCATTTCAAGCCCACTGACTCCCACAGCTACCTAGAGTACACCTCCTCCCACCCACCCTCCTGCAAAAATTCCATCCCCTATTCCCAATTCCTCCACCTCCGCCACATCTGCTCCCAAGATGAGGCATTCCACTCCCGCACATCCCAGATGTCCACGTTCTTCAAGGACCACAACTTTCCCCCCGCAGTGGTCAAGAGCGTCCTTGACCGCATCTCCCGCATTTCCCACAACACGTCCCTCACACCCCGCCCCCGCCACAACCGCCCCAAGGGGATCCTCCTCGTTCTCATACACCACCCCACCAACCTCTGGATTAAACGCATCATCCTCCGACACTTGTCTGCCTTCCGGAGAGACTACTCTCTCCGTGACTACCTTGTTCACTCCACGCTCCCCTCCAACCCCACCACACCCGGTACCTTCCCCTGCAACCGCAGGAAATGCTACACTTGCCCCCACACCTCCTCCCTCACCCCCATCCCAGGCCCCAAGATGACTCTCCATATTAAGCAGAGGTTCACCTGCACATCTGCCAATGTGGTTTATTGTATCCACTGTACCCGGTGTGGCTTCCTCTACATTGGGGAAACCAAGCGGAGACTTGGGGACCGCTTTGCAGAACACCTCCGCTCGGTTCGCAATAAACAACTGCACCTCCCAGTCGCGAACCATTTTAACTCCCCCTCCCATTCCTCAGACGACATGTCCATCATGGGCCTCCTGCAGTGCCACAATGATGCCACCCCAAAGGTTGCAGGAACAGCAACTCATATTCCGCTTGGGAACCTTGCAGCCCAATGGTATCAATGTGGACTTCACAAGCTTCAAAATCTCCCTTTCCACCACTGCATCCCTAAACCAGCCCAGTTTGTCCCCTCCCCCCACTGCATCACAAAACCAGCCCAGCTCGTCCCCTTCCCCCACTGCATCACAAAACCAGCCCAGCCTGTCTCTGCCTCCCTAAACTGTTCTTCCTCTCACCCTTCCCTTCCTCCCACCTCAAGCCGCACCTCCATTTCCTACCTACTAACCTCATCCCGCCTCCTTGACCTGTCCATCTTCCTTGGAGTGACCTATCCCCTCCCTACCTCCCCACCTGTACTCTCCTCTCCACCTATCTTCTTTTCTCTCCATCTTCAGTCCGCCTCCCCCTCTCTCCCTATTTATTCCAGAACCCTCACCCCATGCCCCTCTCTGATGAAGGGTCTAGGCCCGAAACGTCAATTTTTGTGCTCCTGAGATGCTGCTTGGCCTGCTGTGTTCATCCAGCTTCACACTTTGTTAACTGTGATTTGCTCTCAGTTTCACATCTTGCATAACCCTCACCAGCAGAATTCCTCTGGTATGTACCATACACATTGTTCAGCATCTCCTTTTGTCGAATACAGGCTGTCAAACTAGTACTTACAGTTGATTCTCACAATTTTGAAACATGATTTGCAAATGTATTACCCTGACCTGAGCGAGTACAGGAGGGTGGCATAGATAAGCAGCAGTGACAACAGAATGATGCATGACTTCCATACGCTTACAGGAAACAAACCATGCAACATAATCAGAGCCACAACACCAAGCTCCCTCTCTATACTTCACTGCACATTGCAAGTACAAAGTAGCCCGCATAAACCCAGAACGTTATCCTACTACTAAAAAGAATTGTTTCCTTTGATGTATTGAATTACAGCTCAGAATAAGGGTCCACGAAAGTACCCAAGTCAAGTAGCAAAGTCTACAATATTCAAATAAAGTTTGTTCTATTCTTTCTTATACCCTACACCCAACTGATCAGCTTTCTGAGGCAAGCTATCTTCTGGAACTTCAATTTTTTTCAGCATTCATACCCTACCCTCATTCATACTACGCCAGTTCTAAAATATTGACTATAACCAATTGCAGCGATACGCTATTGACCCTCAGGTTCTGACACTACGTACCCTGTGATGGCATTGTGTTTCCCAAAGTAGTTCAATAGTTCAAACTCTTGTGTGGTTAATATTTGCAAGTTCATGCTGAAAATGTTAATCTTATTATCAGTGTTCATGATATGTACAGGAAGGGCATGCATTAAGTACATTGAACATAAGCAATGAAAGACTGCTTAATTATAGGCTTGCTGCTTGGGACAAGGCAAACATTTATAATGCTGAGCTCTGTAAATTTTGTTTTCATGCAATGGAGGTGAAGCAGGCAGGGCCAGCATTTATTGCCTATTCCTAGCTATCATTGCGAATTTAACAATGAGCTGCTTTCTTGAACCACTGTAGTATATTTCCTGTCGACAGACCGACAACACTGTGAGAGAAAGAATTCCAGGATTTTGACCCAGCAACAAATCAGGACAGTGAGTCAGTTGGAGGGGGTGTAAATCTGATTATAAGCAAAAACAACAGCATCACATCAAAATCTTCAGTCAGAATGAATTCAAATAGTAGCAGAGATCAGTTGACCAAAGGTGAAAGCTGGTAACTTTTTTCCCCACACCACACACTGTACAGGAATTACTTTTGTGAAGAAGGGCTGAAAGCAAGTGTAAATTGTCAGGGTATAATTACCCACTATTTATCCAAACTTTGCGATCAATTGTGAAAATGGATGTGTGGACGTAGGTCATTTTGTTACTGAAGAGAGTAGCAAGGCATGGCCTTGAGGGTGTTACTTCCTTAAGATTTTTGCCTAAGTGTCTGTTACATCGAGATTTTTTTGTAAGGTTTCTCACAAGATCACTCACTGTACCTTACCAAATCTGCCTTATTAATTGGCACCCCTCTCACCTGATTCTATCCTCTTCTTACCATATGCCATTCCTGGAGACACTCACCACACACCAGACATCACTCACTGATTCATTTAACTACACTGTGCTTTTTGTGGTTACACATCAATAACGTGTGCACCAGACTGGTTGGAGTGCAATTTAGTTTCACTTTGTAGTAAGGGTAAAAATCGCTCCACAGTTTACAATCTTTAGTTGAAAGATCAGGATATATGAAAATTCGACCTATTTAAGGTTTGGGGATGAAAAGCAATTGACGTCATTGAAGAGAATAGTGATTCTGTGCAAAATTACTGAAGTAAGTCACTTTATGCACAGAGATAGTCTTTCACTGAGCAAGCTTCGATGAGAAAAAGCACAATTGAAACTGGATAATGGAACATGATAAAACTTTCATTTTTCGAAAGCCAGTAGATTTGCAGCTTATCATAAGGGCAGTATTGCATCCCTTTATCATTCTTATTGGAAATAACAAATCTTGTTGCAAAAGTGTTAATGGCATTAGGTAATAAGAAATTGAAAGGAAAAAGTCAAACTGTCTTAAAGTTACACAAGCAGTTTATTTATCCCTGCTCATCCTTCTTGTCACAGATCCCTTAATCCTATTAAAGGATGCAAGTTTGGTTGATAATGAGCACACAAGCTTCAAAGAGATAAGTGAAAAATGTGTTATCTAAAAGGTTTTGAAGAATGCCACCATGGCCTATTGCCAGTCTCCCATCGACATGAGACTTCAATAAAGTTGAATGGATTTGAAAGAGTGCAAGAAGGAGAAACACATTTTCCTTTCTATGGAGCAGACACAATCTTCCAACAGTATTAGACGGTAAGGACAAAAGGGTGATTGAATATAAAATCATGATAAAACAGATAGGGACCCCTGGGTAAATTTCTGACTGTACTGGGGAGAATTTGAGAAGATTGAATTTGAAGAATGTGGGAAAAAATGAATCTTATGGTCGGAAACACTACAGCTTTCAGCAAAAGAATTAATTAAATATTCCACCAGATCTTGGCCAATCAACTGAACTACAAGCTGCTAACTGTAGCCAGTCCAATCAACAAATTAGTTGTGAGTGAGTGAGTGAGTGAGTGGGTGAGTGGGTGTGAGCGGGTGAGTGGATGAATAATTTTATTGTTACGTCTTTTTTACACTGAGAAAAACAGCAAAATACAGCGAAAAGCTTGCCCACTGTCACCACAATCCAGTGCCATTTTGAATAGTTTTAAGAATTAGAAAAAAAACATAGAAGGACATAACTGAACAAGAGTCTATCAGTCCCGAGCTAGCTCATCATCAGTGACGGCTGCGCCACCATCCCCCCTCCTCTGCCTCGCTGCGACCTACGCTGGACCCACCAGTGTCAGAGTTGCATCTCTCACCACTGGGCCCACTCCATCGATATTGCTGTGATGCATTTCCGGCACTGCTTTGTCACCACCAGCGCTGGACCCAACCAACGATGAATGCGCCAATCCTCAGGCGCCATTTTTTGCCACTGGGCCTACCTCTCGATGTTGCCCTCACTAATGTGGCAGCAGCAGATGTCAATGCCAAGTCCCATGCTCACCCCAGAAAAGTAGGGGCTCACTCCCTGCTGCCAACGCTGTCCAAGCTCAGAACAAGAATTAAGTGAAGGAAAGAAGAAAAAAAACACATGAAAAGGGAAAAAAAATAAGAAGAATGATCGAAGCAGGGAAGCCCCAGTTCAGGAGCCCTATTCCTGAGTAGGAACAGATCTTATCAATTGGTCTATTGGAGTAATCCTAAAATATCTTTGATGCCATTTAACAACCACCTGCCATTAGCACAGACAGAAGTTAGTTCATCTCTTTCTGTAAGCTTGCCTAATCTACAAGCAGGAAGAAAGGCCTTCATTTGTACAGAAGCCTCAGAGGAAATTCTAAGTGCTCCACAGTATCACAATAAGATCATCAGAGACGAATTTTAACCCTAGTGATTTTGTATAATCTCAAAGAGAAGGCCAGAAAGAGCGAAAAGGTTCAAACCAGATTAACAGGACGTAAAAGCAAGCATTATGACCAAGACAGTCAATCACTCCACAGTTTACAATCTTTAATTAAACATTTTTCTCAGTTATGACTGAAGCCAATTATACAGTCTATCGCTATCAGATTTCATTAATAAACAACAAATTTCTGATATTATTAGACATTTTTAACAAAAGCACAAGGCTAATTAATGCATAATTTGAAAAGTATAATAAATATTGACCCCTATAAATCACAATAAACAAAAGTTAACAAACAAACAAGGAAATCTCCCCTGCAGAGATCAAGTTTGGGAGGAAGAAAATCTTAGGCCAAATAGCTGCTATTCTCGGAGGGCCTTTATTGGTCAATGCATTGAGTATAGGAGTTGGAACTTCATGTTACAGCTGTACAGGGCATTGGTTCAGCCACTTTTGGAATATTGCATTCAATTCTGTTCCCTCTGCTATAGTATGGATGTTGTGAAACTTGAAAGGTGCATAAATGATTTACAAGGTATTGCCAGAGTTGGAGCTTTAGGAAGTGGCTAAATAGGTTGGGGTTATTTTCCCTGGAGTGTCACTAGTTGACGACTGACCTTACCGAGGTTTATAAAATAAAGTGGGCATGGATAGGGTGAATAGCCAAGGTCGTCTTCCCTGCATTTGAGGAGTCCAAAACTACAGTACACAGGTTTAAGGTGAGATGGGAACAATTTATACGGGATCCAAGGGCCAACTTTTTCCACAAAGAGTGTGGTGCGAGTATGGTACCAGCTGCCAGAGGAAGGGTTTAGAAGGAAATGGGTCAAAAGCTGACAAATGGGACTAGATTTATTTAGGATATCTGGTCGGCACGGACGAGTTAGATCGAAGGGCCTGTTTCCATGCTCTACAGCTCTATGACAACAGATGAAATGTTCCAGATTCCTTTTCAGTCGAGCATCCCTATACACACCTAATTGTCACAAGGTACATGCAATTGTCCCTCCTTTTCAAACACAGTTCACTCAGGATGCCAAGAGGAAAGTTTCTAGAAATTCTTTCAAGGTTAAAAGCTATTTTGTATTTTCAGCTCCCACAACTGAAACTCAAGAGGCCTCTTAGAAAGCCAGTAAAAGGGTGAGCTAGGATTGCATCTTTTCATATTATACACCCCAACTAAACTCCAAAACGATATCAAACAGCTCCACTCTGACAGCCACAAGCTTAGAGGTGGGTTTCTGTGGCTAGGCCAGCATTTGTAATCCGTTCCTAATTGCTGAAGAAAATGATGGTGAGCTGCCTTCTTGAGTTGCTGCAGTCCATGTGCTGCAGATAGACTGGCAATGACACTGCGGGGCGGGGGGGTCCTATAATTTTGGCCCAACAGCACCAAAAATGACATATTTCTAAGTCAGAGTGGTGAAATATTTGGAGGGGAGCTTGCAGGGGTGGTGTTCCCATACATCTGCTGCCCTTGTCCTTCTCGATGGAAGTGATTGTGGGTGTATATATTGCTGCGACTGAGCGTAGAGTGGTAGAGGGAGTGGATGCTTGTGGATGTGGGCCTTTCTCTGTGCCAGAGATGTCTATGGCTCCAGCTGAGTTTCTGGTCAATGCTAACCCTCAGGACATTGACAGTGGGGTAACACCACTGAATGTCAAAAAGCAATGGTTAGAGTCTCTTTTATCGGAGATATTCATTGACCGGTGTTTGTGTAATGCGAGTAATTCCAAGTGGAATACCAATTTGAAGGTGAAATAGACCCAGGAGACTTCTGGATGACCGGTCCCTTTTTTGAAGGCTGCCTGGTAGTCCGCCCATTCCCCTTCTCCCTGTACACTTCTATTTGTTATTAGTTCTGTATCAGATTCTAACTTTTCCTCAATAATTAAAGTTGCAAAAGATTTATCAGTTGTATTCCCACTTTGACTCAAATTCATGCTTTTTGCTAATTTGATGCTGTGTCAGTACAGGGAATCAAGCAGATACTGGCTGTTTTATAAAGGTGCAAAAGAGTTTTTAAAAGACACCCCATGACAATGTGAGTGAAAACATTCCTCCAGCAAATGAATGAAGTACTGAGATGCTTTCAAGCTTAAAATCATAACAATTGTTAACTTGTCAAATAATTGCATTCCAGTAAGAGTATTTGGTATTAAGTTAAAAAAAACAACACTGCTGTGGGAATGGAAGGAGGAAAAATCGTCCTGAAGAAGACAAGCTGCTGCTTCCACTGTCACTGCTCTGACCTAGAGAAGCATGTAACAGAATGAGTCCTTGAAAAGGACAGAGATTTACAGGGTCAATAGAAATGTAATTGATATACACTTAATTCTGAATTCAGCAAAGGTTTTAAAACAAAAGCTTTAGCATTGATTTGTTAATTGATGGAATAAACAGTCTAATTTTGTAACAGAAAACTGAGATTGCTCAGGGATGACTAAGATATCACCATTCAAAATTACCAGCTTTCAGCTAGTAATCATCGGACAACAGTTTAAACATAAGTCTCCATTAAGTCACATCAGCAACACAAATGAAGTGCCATTGAATTTGAATTGCCCAGCAGCCAAAGCTTGAAGTGGCTTGAAAACAGTGTTAGCAAGAAAGACAGCGCATGAGAATACAAGATCCACAGTGGCATGAGTCTACGTGGCCAATGGAACAAAATTTTCGTATTTTTCAAGCAAAATCATGATGAATATTAGATTTAGCTAAAGTTGAATAAAATTGGATAACAAATCTGAACAAAAGCAAACAAGCATAAACGAGGAAGTTGAAAAACAAATGAGTCTGTCTTTTATGGAAATATTGCAAAAGTACTGGATAACAATACAACAGTAGCATAAAAATTACAAGGTACTGGTTAAACAAGGTAACTTGAAAAAATTTAACTTTGTAAAATCCCCACCTGCTGTGGAGAAAATGGTCTTCTGCATGCCCAATCACATGTTGGTTAAAAGTTACTTGCTACAACTTTTTAACCAATAAATTTCAGAACTTTATGTCTTATTTTTGAATGAGGCATTTTTACACTCAAAACCCTTACAGCTGACAAGCACTGTACTTACAACAAATTGTTTTCATTCTATTCTGCTTGCAAGAATGAAGTTTCTTGGTTTTGCATTTTATTCGCTGCAGAACAGAGAAACACAGAAGGCAGGAGACAGAGACAGCTATTCAGACCCTCCAGGCTGCTCCACCATTTAATATGATCATGACTGATCATTGAGCTTAATACTCTAATCCTGTTCTCCCTTCAGCCACAAGAACTACATCTACCACCTTCTTGAAAACACAATGTTTTGACCTCAACCACTTTGTGGGTGAAGAAATTTCTCCTCATCTCAGTCCTAAAAGGTTTACCAGTTATTCTGAAACCATGACCCCTGGTTCTGGATTTTCCCACCTTCGGGACCATCCTTCCTGAATCTAACCTGTCTAGTCCTTTTATAATTTTATGAGTTTCTATGAGATTGCCTCCTCATTCTTCTAAACTCCAGTGATTACAATCCTAACTGACTCAAGCACTCCTCATATGTCAGTCCTGCCACCCCAGGAGTCAAGTGGCCCTGTGACTGTAATTACTTCATTTGACCAACTGCTACTTTGTATTCAGTGGGGCTGTAGGGACTGAACTGTGCATTGCAGCAGGTAACATTTTAAAACAGAGGTTGCAATAGAGGAACTTACCATAAAGACATTTACTTATCTTGGCACACACAACTTTTCCAAAAAGGGGATCTTCTGCATGCAGACTTAAAGAAAAAGAAAATCTCTATAAACACAAAGGATGTTATTGTGGCTGAAAGGAGTGCTTCACGTTTCAGGTACACACCATCAACATTAAATACTCCAATGGTCAAGTACATTGTTGTTAAATAACATGAAACTTCTCTTAACCTGGCGGATTGGTAGCACAGCAGTTAGCAGGGCTGCCTCACAGCACCAGGGACCCAGGTTCGATTCCAGTCTCGGGTGTCTGTATGGAGTTTACGCATTGTCCCCGTGTCTGCATGGGTTTCCTCTGCGAGCTCTGGTTTCCTCCCACAGTCCAAAAATGAGCAGGTTAGGTGGATTGGGCATGCTAAATTGCTTGTGGTGTTCAGGGATGAGTAGCTTAGGTGGGTTATAGGAGGCTGGCTCTGGGTGGGACACACTGAGGTTCGGTGTGGACTTGTTGGGCTGAAGGACCTGTTTCCACACTGTAGGGATTCTATGATTAACTGGTTCATCCTTTATCTGTCAGCATTAGCCTTCTTTTGACTAGTGTTACGTATTAAATAAGAGACAATTTCATACAAAAAGATGCTGCCTACTTAAAATAAAGTTGAATAAAATTGGTAAAATAAATGAAAAACAAATCTAATTTGAACACTCTCCTTTAGAGCAAAGTGAAGTAATTAAAATAAGCAAAATTCTTCTCAGGCCTACCAAGTCTTCCGTAAAATCCCAAAGCAGTCCTAGTTAAAATTACAACTTTACTATAATTGTCCACTTCACTTATATTTCATTCCTGATACAAGAAATAATTTCATCTCCCATTATCTAATTAATGCCCCAGCATGTTTTAATGCAGTTGTTTTCCTTCCCGGAACTAGAATTGGCCATTCAAAGAAGAACATCTTATTTTCCCCACATTTCTTTTAAAGAAACTGCATAAAAAAACCTCTCTGATAAAGTGGCCTTAAAGCTGTTGGATCAAATCTGATGTGACAAGTCAAAACTTAGTATCAAGTCAAACACATCACCTACAAATCCGTGCAAACCAGGACACTCAGACACGTCAAAGATCCAAGCAGAAGTCTATAGCTATTACAACACATTGGGCTGCATCTTTTGTTCAAAAGCATAACAAACCAAGTTGAAACAAAAACCAAAGAAGTATAAAGGATGGCAAAGGATAGTCAGTACCTTTAGCATTTTTGAAAATATGACAATGATGACTGTGCTGTAAAGATGTCCACTCATCTTTATATAATGGCTGGAAGAAACTTTGTCAACAATTTGTTTTAATTAATAAAGATCAACTTCCAAGTACAGTTAGGAAGCCTGGTCATAACTGAGGGGCAGAGAGAAAGTCAGGCCTTCCACTTCTAGATTTATCATGTCCAAAGAAACAGATAAGAGATCCCATTGTGAACAGCATACCCAGACTGTTGGGCATTAAGGAACGAGGAGATAAACGGCAGGTGCTGCATCTCCTGTGTGGGGTTGTTGCTCAGGCTGGAGGCCTGTGACCAGCGATGTGCGACAAGGTTTGGTGTTGGGTCCACTGTTGTCCACAATTTATCTAAACAATTTGGATGAAAATGTAGGATGTGTCGTTAGTAAGTTTACAAATGACACCAAAATTGGTGGTATAGTGAACAGGGAAGAAGATTATCTAAAAGTGCAATGGGAACTCGAGCAACTAGGCCAATGGACCGAAAAATGGCAGATTAAGTTTAATTTCGTTAAATTTGAGGTAAGACAAACCAAGTCAGGAATAAAACAGTTAATGGTTGGGTATTCAGGAGTGCTGTTGAACAGAGACTCAAGGGTGGAGGTACATAGTTCCTTAAAGTGGCATCACAGGCAGACAGGGTGGTGAAGACGACATTCGACACGCTGGCCTTCATCTGTCAAAGCGTTGCACAAGGAGTTGGGGCGTCATGTCGCAGTTGTACATGACATTGGTAAAGCCACATCTGGGGCACTGCATGCAATTCCGGTTGCCTTGCTAAAGGAAGGATGTTATTAACCTGGAAAGGATTCAAAAAGATTTACAAGGAGGTTACCGAGACGACAGGTTTTGAGTTATAAAGAGAGGCTGCCCAGGCTGGTGCTTTCTTCCTAGAGCACTGGAAGCTGAGGGGCAACCTTACAGAGGTTTATAAAGTCATGAGGAGCATTGCCAAGGTGAATAGCCAAGATCCTTTCCCCTGGGTAGGGGAGTCTAAATCAAGAGAGTAGAGATTTAAGGAGCGAGGGAAAAGATTTAAAAGGGATCTGAGGGACAACTTTTACACATTGTGGGTGCTGCATATATGGAACAAGCTACAAGAGAAATTGGTCGAAGCAGATTCATTTACAACATTTAAAAGAATTTGGACAGGTAAATGGATAGGAAACGTTTAGAAGGATATGGGCCAAAGGCAGCCAAATGGGACCAGTTCAGTTTAGGAAACCTGGTTGGAATGGATAAGTTGGGCTGAAGGGTCTGTTTCTATGTCTGATTCTATGAAAGCTGTCATGGGAAGAATAGGCAGTGTTGGGAATGGCAGAGGAGCATAGCAGAGTATCGCAGCGAGAACAGTCCCTCTGCAATGGTGAAGCAAAAGGGAAGGGAAGGCATACTTGCCGGAGCACCACACTGGGGATGCTGTCGCCTTCATTGTCTGGGATGATGATTTCTTTCAAAGACTGTGGTAAAAATTCTAGCATTCCACTCTTTATTTATTTCCAAATTTAACATAACTAAGAATTACAAAGTGAGATTTTGCATCTCTAGAAGGCATAAACAACACCTGTTAATTTGAGAGTAGACATTACCAGACAAACTCAAGCATCCATGTAATTAACAACAAAAGGCAAATTCAACAGGTAAAACATTTAATATTCAAGAATACAGAAACTTCATGCATTATCGAATATGTCTTTCTATGTGGTCTCGTAATGAAGTCAATTTAGATACTGCACCAAACTTATTCACTGAGAAAGTGTGGCAGTTTCATCACACTCTTCAAGCGACTTTAAGTGACAACCTGAATGTATAGTTCTTGGTATATTTTGTTATTTGCACCAACTTAGGATGGTAATAAATATAAATTCAGGATTTAATTAGGAAGCATACCATCCTATAAACAAAACCTTGAGATAAATAAGCTCTTTTACTCTTTCTTTCAGTAGAATTGAGAGCAACTCCCTAGCCATCAAGGCAGCATCTGGCCAATGGTGACCTCAAGGAGTCCGAGCAAAATTGAACTCACTGGGAATAAGGAGGAATACTTTCACAGCTTGGAGTTTTACCTAGCACAAAAGAAATGGCTAAAGTTGTTGAAGGCTAATCATCACTGTACAAGTCCCTCGGGCCTAGCTTGCACACGAGCCTAAATACTTCAAGCTGCCCTCATCGATAGCCTTCTCTCTATCTCAAAACCGGAAGTACAGGTATTCATTGATGATTACATCTTGCTCAGCACTACTCACAACTTCTCAGATACTTGGGCAGTCAGCAAGACTTGGATGATATTCATGCTGAGTTGACTAAGTAGCAAGCGACAACCGCACCATTTAGTTCCAGTTTCTCAAGGACAATAAGAAATGGGCAACCAGTGGTGGCCTTGGATGTAATGATTACAAAAAAAAACTTATGATGCTTTCTTTTAAAAACTGAAGCTGGGTGCTACACTGACAGAGCTGTCAGTTTACATGTAAAGAATTCAGGAAAAAAAAGTGCCACTTTTAATGCCAGGATTTAAAAGCAACATTGACCCTTCCAAGCTTAAAAAAGGCACACGCATGTAGAGTCACTAACTGGTAAAGTGAAGCTGTTGTTTTTACAAAGGCTAAGTATTTTACAATGTGATAACTTGTCTAGATAACTAAAATCGACATCACTCTTTTATTCACCTTATGCCTGTGAATCAAGTAGTAAGAAAGAGAGAAGTTGCTGAAAAACACACTACAAAAACAGTTCAATCAAGCAGAATGTAGAGGAAATCATCTTCCTGAGTGAATCAAAAAATGTTAGTTAGTGCTGTACTTGCACGATGAGAGCTATTATGCAAAAATCAAATAGGTTGAACCAACTGAATCTGATCATAGGTGCAGGGAATAGCTGGGTTGTGAGTGGGATGCATTCTGGAGTCTGTTTGCAAGTAGATTTGTGCACAAGTGTGAACACAATGCAGGACAATTCAACAGAGTCAGCTGCCAGTACAAGAAACTTTCTTATGTTGGGTCTTTAAAATTACGAATGTGATTTCGGCAGAAGTGCAAGTACAAACCTTCATGAGTCAAAATCTATCGGTTTTTTTTGTACCTTCGTGGATTAATGACTCAAATAAGCTTTGCCTCTTCTAGTTCTAATCCTGTCTACCAGAGTTATTCAATAGCATTCTGTTTGGGTCGCGAATTTTCATGCTCTGGACTACAGCCAGAACTGAACAAATGGGCTCATATTATCCAACGGCCAGATAATTCCTTCCTAAATGTGAATGAGAGTTATGTGTGGGGACACTGCAGAATCTGCATTGTAGCAGACTCTGAAGGAATTTCCCAGAAAAGATCTCAAAATACGATATCATTGCCATTGAGGCAGTGCAACGAAGGTTGTCCCTGGGACGACTGTCCTATGAACAGACATTTGAGAAAATTGGCCTATATTCGCTAGTATTTCAAAGAACAAGACGAGATCTCATTTAAACATATAAATATTTTCAAGGGATAAACAAGGTAAATGCAGTAAGATGCTTCCTGTGGTTGCAGAGACTAAAACCAGGGGGCACAATTTAAAAATAAGGAAATGCCACGAGGTCTGAGATGAGAATTGGAAAATTCCATCGGGTGATTTTGTTATGCTTGGGGCCTTCCAAAAGTATCCATTTAAATTAGAGAATTCAGAGGATGCAATGAAGCTAAACAGTCTATCTCCTGAGAAACCATCAAACTGAACCATCAGCTTACTTCAGACATCTCCAACTACAATCCTCTCCTCCCCCCCACTCCAGGCTCAACACCAGCCATTCCTGAGACTTGACCACCATACAGCACCCCCACCTCTACTCTTCTCCTTGGCACCCTACCCCTATGGCTGCCGATCCCCGTCCACTCGGCATGCTAACCACAGCTCATAAAGTGGCTATTTTGATGTTGTACCTATGAATAATAGAACATGACAACTGACTGTTGTAATAAAAAGGGGCATGGTTTGCATAGCCTCAACTGTGGTATGCTGTAAGGGACTTGGCAGATTGGAAGTATGTTCATTTCATCAAAAAGGAATTGAGTTGTAATCCACACAAGGTTGCCACACCTTGAAAAATCAAGTCATGAATTCCATCACTACTGCCTCCAGCCCCATCTTCCAGTTTCAGTGGGAGGACAGCTACAAAAATCTTCACAACCCTTCTTGGAATTCAAGTCCACTAGCATTCAAGGAAAACACCCACACAATGAACCTCAATGGACTAGTTTCTATGCCCACATGGTTAAAAATGGTCTCCTCCACCAGGTCCTGTTATCTCAACTCCCAAATGGTCCATGTCCTAGAGAATGGCACAAAAATGTTTCAAAGACAATCTGAAGTGTTCCTTGAAGTGCAGCAGCATTGATCTTTAAGAATTCATGCTGTCAATTGCTCAGGTGGAGGAGGGACCAGTGACAGAGGGAAAAGTAAACAAATTCTGGATTACATCTGACATTACCTCAGAGGTCAGATCCTCCACGCCACCACATCCAAAGACTTGCACGTCAAACATCAGCCTGTGCTAGTCTATCAATGGTAGAACCACATGAGCCTTTGTTGGCATCACGCTTGAATTGCTGAACAACTTATGACAACAACCTCAGTTCTCATGCTTGTACAAGCAATTTTTTTTATGGGATGTTGGTATTGCTGACTAGACCAACATCTATTGCCCAACCCTAAATCAGATGGTGGTGATGGTGAGCTGCGTTCCCGAACTGCTACAATCCATGTGCTTTGAGAACTCTTATAGAGCTGGTAGGAGGCAAAAACACTGGGCGGGATGAATCAATGAATAGAACATTTAGATGGTCAGACTAATTAAGGAGTGACACCTTTAAACCTGTGAAAGCATCAGATCCGTACACATAATATGGAGAAACACTCCATATGTTCTATGTCCTAAAATTCTGATAGTCATTTCCTAAAACAAATTAACAAAGTTAACAGAAAGGGAAATGTTTCCTAGAAGTTTTCACTATATAGAGGTAGACATCCTAATTTATTGTTGATAGCAAAGCAGTGCTATAAAAATTAGAAGAATATCTCAGCTGGGTCTTGTTTTCCTAATCAAATCAGCAGTACTTTGATTTGATCAAAAACAACCAGTTTGGTCCATTGTGAAGATTTTTTACAGTTGGCAGAGATATGCTGAACTTTCAAACTGTAACAGATGGAAGTCTTTCATGCTTAAATATTAAATTGATAATATTAGATATAGATGGTCAATGAGTTTTGTTTACTGCAACAGATGGAAGGTTAAATATGCATGTATTCACCCAATAATCCCATGTGCTTTCATATTCATCAATCAAGGCATTCATTTGATGCTTGCACAGTATCAAATACAATTTAAGTTAAAGGACATGTTAAGGTATAAAATTGGGTTTGGGATTTCAATCTGGGTGAAGTTCAGAAACTCATCGCTGCAATCCTTGTGCTAAGCTTCAGAGGAAACAATGAAGTATATTTCAGTCAGCAGAGTGCAATGAGGTGAAGGCTGCAGATTCTACAATGGTTAGATGTTATCTCATGCATAAATTTAAAGTTATAGAGTTGGATTCTGATTTATTTCTACTCAGAAGCTTAATTAAGCATATTATTGTTATATGTCCAAAGAGACAAGTTAAACAGATTGCAAATGGAATATTTATACAATCCTGTTTCTAAATCCTCTTAATCTTTGTCAGCCATGTTATAGGTGATCAGAAAGATATTTAATCCACGTTTTACTTCTGCATGCATTTTTATCAATTGATGAGAGATTGAAATTGCAGTATGATATTTTTAACATAAGAAATGGGAGGAGTAGACCATTTGGCCTATTGAGCCTGACCAGCATTCAACAAAGATCATGGTTGATCTAATTGTGGCCTTTAACTACAATTGAGCTGCTCTCTGATAAGCCTAGCCTCCTCCATTGATCATAAACAACTCTACGCAGTGTGGCACACACTAAATGACCCAGCCTTCAGTGTTTACTGGAGAATTACAAAAATTAAGGACCTCCAGAGAGGTTTATCTTTGTCACTGTAATAAATTTAAAATTATGGGTGTCTCATTCATGTTCCCTCATTCTAGATTCCCCAAACCTAAAATTTCTACAGCCCTCTCAGAGATCATTATGTTCCAACAGGGCACCCCTCAGTCAACTAAGCTCCAGTTTTGGCCTAATTTACTCCACTCATTTTGTAAGTCAATCTGTTCATCCCAAGAATGTTCTCTCAACTGCTTCAACACAAAAATAAGGAGATGAGACTGAACACAGTTCTCTGTGTGATGTCTCAACAATGCCTGTACAATTGCAACAACACCTCACCTTTCTTTTTATATCATTTGCTGTTCAATAAGGGCCAATACACCAATTATTTTTCTAATTAATTGCTGTACCTACATGCTAACAATTTGATCAATTTACAAGGATGCTCAGAATTTTGTCATGGAATACATTCTGCAGGTTGAGCCTGCTCCTCCATTTAATATGATTAAAGGTGATCTTCTATCTCAATGATTTTATCCCCGCTTTCTGCCCACACCCTTGACGCCTTTAAAATCTAAACATTTACTGATCTCTTTCTTGAACATATTCAGTGACTTGCCCTCCACAGCCAAAATGATTGTTTTTATAGTCTTCAATGTGAAGAGTAGCATTATATTCCAGATTATATTATTTCAATTTTAATTCTACCAGCAGTCATGATGGGATTTAAACCCATTTCTTCAGACCTTTACCCTGTATCTCTGCATTACTAGCCCAGTAAAACTATCACTACACCACCATCTCCCATTGCCTTTGACAATAAAAATACTATTTTGCTTTTCTGTTCTTCCTGCCCTTGCTGAAGTGGACAGCTTTACATTTTCCCAACTTCTACCCCATCTGTAAAGTGTTTTTAATACACTTAAGCAAAAGATATCCCCTTGCATATTCATCACATCCTCCCCACAACTTGCCTTCTTACCATTCTACCAACACTGAACACAGATGCCATCACCTTCTGTCCCCCAAGATCACTCCCCACCAGCCCCAGCCCTTGCTGTGTTTTCACCATGCCTCCTAACCTTCCTGCTCCGAGGCTGAACATGTTGTTTTTGGTAAAGGACTCAGCTTCGTACCGTTATGCCTCCACTGTAATGAATTTCTGGCTCGCCATGACATTGAACTGTTTTCCCACCACCTCACTTCTTCAAGCAGGAATCCTCCATGCCCCTCATTCCGCTGATTGCTTCGGTATTCCTCCAGTATTCAGCCTCCACTTGGCCCCCTTCCCTTGGCCTCTTACCTGCCCTCGATCTCTTTATTGAAAACTACCAGTTTGACATTGGCTGCCTCAATCTCTCTGCTCCTCTCATCCACTCGAACCTGCCCCTTTCTGATACTGCCGCATTTCACTCTTTCAAGTCCATCTCTAACTTTGTTACGAAACCCATTGACAAAGGTTGTAGTAGTCTGGCACACTGATCTTTACCTTGCTGACTGTCAATGCCAACTCTCAGACATTTCTTCCTGGCAACCCCTGGACCATGATCAAACATTTGACCATCAAGCCATTGTTGCCAGGACTGTCAACAGCCTCATTACCTCCGCAGATCTTATCCCAATGCCTCCAACCTTATAGTCTTCCCACGTCAGACAGCCGTTTCTGCTTCCTTCCCAAAATCCACAACTAGACCGTGCTGCTCGGCCCATCATATCAGCCTGTTCCTGCCACACCAACCACATTTCCTCCAAACATGACTCCATCCTCTCTCCACTTGTCCAGACCTTGCCCACCTACATCCATGATTTCTCTGATGCCCTCCACCATGTTGACAATTTCCAATTCCCTAGCCTTAATTGCCTCCTTTTCACCAATCCCTTTATACATCCATTCCCTATGAGGACAGTTTGTGAGCTCTCAGCTTCTTCCTCAACTAAAGCCATTCAGCACCACTGACCTCTGCATGGCTCAACTTGTTCTCTCCCTGAACAACTTCTCCTTTAATTCCTCTCACCTCTGCCAAGTCAAAGGAGTGGCTATGGGCACCTGCATGGGTCCCAGTTATGCCTGCCTCTTTATGGGGTACGTGGAACAATCCTTGTTCTAGTCCTCACAGGCCCCCTCCCATGCCTGTTTTCTTGATGCATCAATGAATAATGGGAACTGCAGATGCTGGAGAATCCAAGAAAACAATGTGTGGAGCTGGATGAACACAGCAGGCCAAGCAGCATCCTAGGATCAAAAAACGCTGACGATTTGGGCCTAGGCCCTTCATCAAAAATGTCAGCTTTTGTGCTCCTCGGATGCTGCTTGGCCAGCTGTGTTCATCCAGTTCCACACTTTGTATTCTTGATACATCAATGACTGCTTCAGTGTCATTTCATGCTCTGCCACGACCTTGAAAAATTTATTCATTTTGCATCCAATTTTCACCCTCTCTATAACTTTCACAGCATCCATTTATGACACTTCCACTCCTTTCCTTGGCGACCCTGTCTCCATTTTGGGGAATGAACTGTTCACTGCCCTTCATTACAATACTACTGATTTCCATAGCTACCTTCACTGCAGCTCTTCACACCCCATGTGCTGCAAGGACTCTACCTCATTCTCCCAGTTCCTTCATCTACGTCGCATCTGTTTTGATGATGCCATCTTGTAAAACCAAGCTGTTGGAAAGGCTTGCTTCTTCCACAACCATGGTTTCCCGCCCACTACGGTTGACAGGTCAGATGAGCTTGAGTGCCCCATTTCCCATGCTTTTGCTCTTGCCCCTTTCCATCACTGGCAAGTGTAATCGGGTTGCCTGGTCATCACTTTACATCCCACCAGCCTACACATCCAAAGAATTATTCTCTGTTATTTCAGACAATGCCAGCAGCATTCACCAATCATATCTTTGCCTCATTCCCATCTGCATTTCACAGGGATTGCTCCCTCTGGGACACCCTAATCCATTCATTGACGAACAATATCACCAGACCTTCCCACAGCACTTTCCCATGCAACCACAGAAGGTGCAACACCAGCTCCTTCACTTCCTCCCTGCTCACCATCCCAGGGTCTAAACAGATTTTCCACATGAAGCAGCATTTCACCTGTACCTCCTCCAATCTTGTGTACTGTATTCCCTGCACTCAGTGTGACCTTCTCTACACTGGAGAAACCAAATGCAAACCGGGTGCCCATTTTGCAGAATGTCTGCGATCTGTGTGTAAGCACGTTCCGAACCTTCCCGTAGCCAGTCCTTTTAACACATCTATCCTCAGAATGCTGCCTTCAAATTGTGAATAAACTCCTATTTCTTCCCTTTCTTTTAGCTTTACTTGTTATATTGCCCGTCACCATGTCCTCTCTCCCCTCTCCCCACCCCAATGGGACTGTCTAGTCTTTCAAGTCCGGCAACTCGACATACCATTGTTCTGCCATTGTCACTTAATCTGAACTATCGACATCTTTTCTTCCCAGCACTCTGCACCCCATCACCCCAACATCCCCCTCAACTATAGTATAAATGTTGCACCCTGCACACCTCACTTCAGCTCTAATGAAAAGTCACCTAGACTCGAAACATTAGCTAGCTCTCTTAGCTTGGATGCTGCCTGACCTGCTGTGATCGCCAGCATCTGTTGTTTTCAGTACTGAGGTACATGTTTGATGCATAAGTAGCTTCCATTAGACAAATGGGACATAAGTACTGAACATACAACTTTAAAATGGGATGAGTTACATTAAGAAATGTGTCCCAAAAAGAACAGAATTTTGAATTACCTATCAACTAGTCTGCAAAGGACAAAATCTATGAATAGGAACTGCAACATTTACGAGCTCCAGGCTCAAGGGAGGTGCCAGAAGACTGGAAAATTACAAACGTTACAGGCTTGCTCAAGAAAGGTTGTAAGGAACAACCCAGCAATTACAGACCAGTTAGCTTAACCTCAGTGGGAAAAAATTAGTAGCTACATGGAAAAAGGTGAGCTATTGAGGCAGAGTCAGTGTATGATTTCTAATGGGGCAGTCATGTTTAACTAACTTTCTGAAGTTTTTATTTGAAAAGGTAACAGAAAGGCTTGATGAAGCTGACATTGTTGACGTGCGTGCATGGATTTTCAGAAGGTTTGAATGAAGTTATAGATCATGGAATGAAAGAGTCGGTAGCAACATGGATTCAAAATTGGCTGAGTTATAAGGAACAGACAGTAATGGTCAATGAATATTTTTTGGACTGAAAGAAAGTTTGCCGTGGAGTTCCCCAGGAATCAGAATTGGAACCTTTGCTTTTCCTGATATTTATATCTTGGTGGGCAGGGGGCAATTTCAGGTTTGCTGATGACACGAAACTTGAAAGATTTGTAAACTGCAAGGAGGAGAGTGTAGAAGTTCAGAAAGGTATAGGCACATTGGTAAAATGGGCAGATAGGTGGCACACAAGTTTCAATGCAGGGAAATGTGAGTTGATGCATTCTGCTTGGAAGAACGTTGAAAGACAATGTAAAATAGGAAGCACAATTCTAATGGGGTGCAGAAGCAGAGAGACCTGGGTGATTATATGCACAGATCATTAAGAAGTACTAGAACAGGAAGGGTGGTAGGCAAAACATACAGTATCCTTTATTAATAGCAGCAGAGAGTACCAGAGAAAGGAGGTGACATTAAACTTGTACAGATACTTGTTAGCTCTTAACTGGAGTATTGTATACAGTTATGCGTACCACATTACAGGAAAGGTGTGAATTCATTCAACAAAGTGCAGAAAGAGTTTCCAAGAATATTTCCAGAAATGTGGAACCTCAGTTTTAAGAATAAGGTTGAAGAAGTTGGTACTGTGCCCCTTGAAGGGAATATGGCTAAGATCTAATAGGGGTTTTCAAAATCATGAGTGGGCTGGTTGAAGTAAGGGAGGAATTGGTCCTACTTATAAATGTATAAGAGTAAGAAGGCATTGTTTTAATCTGATTTGCAAAAGAAGCAACCACATGAGATTCAGGCAGAGCACTGCATACAAAGTTAGCTTGATGGTAGGAGGCAGAGGGTGGTGGTGGACAGTTGTTTCTAGACTGGAGGCTTACGACCAGTGGTGTTCCACAGGATCGGTGCTGCATCTACTGTTGGTCATCATTTATATAAACAATTTGGATGAGAATTTAGGAAACATGGTTAGTAATTCTGCAGATGACACCAAAATTGATGGTATAGTGGACAGTGAAGAAAGTTTTTCAGATTACACAGGGATCTTGATTAATTGACCAATGGGCTGAGGAGTGGCAGTTGGAGTTTAATTTGGATAAATGAGAAGGGCTGCATTTTGGTATGACGAACAAGGACAGGATTTATACAGTTAATGTTCGTGTCCTGCGGATGTTATGTTGTGGTTGTACAAGAAGTTAGTAAGGCCACTTTTGGAGTACTGGGTACAGTTCTGGTCGCCCAGCTATAGGTGCACTGTAACCATGGTTCTATGATGGTGACAAAGAAACACGGAAAACCCTTGAAGGGATCTTTATCCTTACAACATTACTGGAACTTTCCTACACAATCAAGTAATTGACTTTAATCACAACAATTGTTCAATTCTATCGGATTGAAGTTTGGCCAACATCAAATATTTTGCTTGCCTGCTTCTGCCACCTCACTGACAGATCTCAATTTGAATCTGCTTTGTCATTTAGATAGATATCCTCCATGCTACAAAACCATTATTAAACACGACTTTCACACCAACTATAATCTTTATTTTTTGAGCTCAACAATTAAACCAATGCCCATTGCTAAGTCTGTCTACTAATGCTCAGTACCAGAAAGGCTACATGTTGTCTTTTCTTCTTTTGGATGAACTGACACAGCAAACTCTTCCCTTGATGTAGGTTTGAAAAAAAAGGATATTGCCTCAACAGTTGTTGACATTAAATCAATAGGCCTCACATCATGAGCTATCGCAAATCTATTGCTTTTCATTCATAAGTTCAAATGGGAGATTTTCTAAATGTTTACAAATATGAACATTTATCCATGGACAATGCAATATCATTAAAAAAGCAGACATTCTGCAATATATTTCCCAAAATTTCTGTGATTGCCAGGGTCAAGGATTGAACTGATAGAAGATCATTCCGTACTTATCTTCTATGAAAGGTACTGAGAGAGTCAAATGCAAGATAAATGAAGGGTCATGCTGGATAAGGAGCCTGACCTTCTCCTGGGAAATAAGGCAGGGCTAGTGACTGAAGTGTTGGTGGGGATGCACTTTGGGACCAGTGATCACAACTAAATTAGCTTAAAAAAAGAGTTATGAAAAAAGATAGGTCTTGGATAAAAATTAAAGCTCTTAATTGGAGTAAAGCCAATTTTGACGATATGAGACAGTTACTTTCAAAATTTGACTGGGCTGGGTCTGTGCTCAAGCAAAGGGGCAAGTGGAACGCTTTCAACAGTGAGATAACAAGAGCTCAGAAGCAGTATGTTCCTGTTAGAGTCTAGATTAAGGCTGGTAGAAGTAAGGAACAATGGATGAATAAAGATATTAGGATTTGCTCAAGAACAGGAAGGAGGCATGTGTCAGATATAGACAACTGGAATCAAGTGAATCCCTTGAAGAATATATAAGGGGAGGAGGAACATTATTAAGAGGGAACTCAGGAGAGCAAAAATGGGATATGAGATAGCCTGGAAGATAAGGTGAAGGATCATTCAAACAGATTCTACAAGACATTAAGACCAAAAGAGCAACTACAGAGACATTACGGCCCCTTAAAGGTCAACAAGGCCATCTATGTGTTGGATCATAAGAGATGACAGATACTGTTCGAACATTTATTGAAACTATTTACAGTAGACAAAATCATGGAGGCTGGGGAAATAAATATTGGTGTCTTAAAAGCAGTCAACATTACAGAAGAGGTGTTGCTGGAACTCTTAGAAAAACAAAGATGGATAAATCACTGGGACATGATCAGGTGTATCTCAGGACTTTCTGGGAAGCGAAGGAGGAAATTGTGGGAGCCATACACTAGATATTTGTATCATTTACAGCTACAGATGAGGTGCCAGAGGATGCGTAACATTGTATCTTTAATTAAGAAAGGCTGCAAGAAGAAGTTTGAGAACCATAGACTGGTGAATCTGACATCAGTGGTGGGGAAGTTGTTCGAGGAGATTTTGAGAGAGAGAATTTGCAGAAGTAAAGGCTGATTAGGAATTGGGGGAAGTCGTATCTCACAAAGTTGTCTGAGTTTTTTGAGGGCTTGATCAAGAACATAGAGGAGGGCAGAGTGGTAGACATTTCCCACATGGACTTTAATAAACTCTATGACAAGGTTCTACATGGTAGATTGTTTAGTAAAGTTAGGTCACATGAGGTTCAGGGAGAGCCTGCCAATTTGGATACAAAATTAGCTTGATGGTAGGAGACAGATGGTGGTAGTGGAGAGTTGTTTCATGGACTGGAGGCCCATTATCAACAATGTCCCACCAGGATTGTTGCTGGCCGCACTGTTATTTGTCATTTATGTTAACAATTTAGATGAGAATTTAAGAACAATGGTCTGTAATTTTGTGGAGGACACCAAAACTGGTTGCATAGGGGACAGTGAAGAAGGTAGTCTAAGATTACAAAGGGTTCTTGATCAATTGGACCAATGGGCTGAGGATTAGCAGATGGAATTTAATTTGGACAAATGCGAGCTGTTGCATTTTGGTAACATGAACAAGTTCAGGGCTTGCACATTTAATGATAGGGCACTGAGGAGTGTTGTCAAACAGAGATCTAGGGGTTCAAGTATATAGTTCTTTGATAATTGTGTTACAGATAGATAGGTTGGTTAAGAATACGTTTAACACACTTGCCGTTCACACCCTTGAGTATAGGAATTGGGACACTGGTGTTGTTGTACAGGACATTGATGAGGTCACTTTTGGAGAACCGTGCACAGGTCTGATCGCACTGCTACAAGAAGATTATGATTAAATTCGACAGGCTGCAGAAAAGATTTACAAGGGTGTTCTTCGGACTAGACAGCTCGAGTTATAGGGAGAGGCTGGATAGACTGGGACTTTTTTCACAGAGTTGACCTTACAGAGGTTTATAAAATCACGCACATAAATAAGGTGCATTGCAAAGGTCTTTCTCCTAGGGTGGGAGAGTTCAAAACTAAAGGGCATATTTAAAGGTGAGAGGACAAAGATTTAAAAAGGAACATGAGGGGCAACTTTTTCACACAGAAGGTGGTTCGTATGTAGAATGAACTGATTCAGGAAGTGGTAGATGCAGGTGCAGTTAGAACATTCAGAAGACATTTGGACAGGTAGAATAATAGGAAAGGTTTTTAGGGATACAGGCCAACTGCAGGCAAGTGAGGTTGGGGAAACTTGGTTGGCATGGACAAATTGGATTGAAGGGTCTGTTTCTAAGCTGTATGAGTCTATGAACCTAAAAGATTCTAATTTCGAGAAATACATTAAAACCTTAAATAAAAGCAGAAAGTGCTGGAAATACTCGGGCTGAATCTGTGGAGAGATGCTGTGCTGCCTACAAAATTTCTACTATACACAGTATTTTTCTTTTGTGTTTCAAAACCTTTCTTGCTGTGAGGAAGAAAACAATATGAAATAAGAAAATAAGCTGAAATACCAAATGCATCATACAAATTCTCAGACAACAAGGTGTAGAGCTGGATGGACTTAGCAGGCCAAGCAGCATCAGAGGTGTAGGAAAGCTGATGTTTTGGGCCCAGACCCTTCTTCAGAAATCTCACACTACATAGCAAAGAAACGTGCATTCAAAAAGCACCAAATTCCCATATAAGTCAGAGCCATTGAATTATTTCAGAAGCGTCGTCTCTATCATTGCAGGAAAAATAGGAAAACTAATAGGCATACTGTCGCAACATGTTCAACAATGTAGTACCCCTCAGTACTGCACCAAACTTCAATTGACACAATGTGGCCAGTTTCTGGAGTGAGACTTGAACTAAGTTTTTAAAGTAGGAGCATAAGAACGAGAGAAACTGACATCAAAATATCTGCAAATATGTAAACAGATTCCGCAGTCAGTGGTCTTCATAATACAGCATGCAGGCACAATGTGAAATTCTACCCTCGAGCTGCATTTGATTTAGTTGGCAGGTCACATTTATGGGATAGTATATATGCATTCAAGGCAGGACAGTACAAAAGGCTTCAGGTCAGAAAACAAAATAATGAGAAATTGCTTTCTTCTAAATATGCATTTCACACTTGTGATTCACGATGTTGTCAGAGTGACTCACAGCTTCAGTATACATGGATGTTTTACAGTAAACTGGTACAATTAGTTGGGAAATCAAAGCAAAATTTAGCTGCAGTAAATGGCATAACACTATATGTTTTCCTTCTAAAAATAAGGAAGTAATTAATTTAAAATCTCAGAACAGGATGATGGAATTGGATCACAGAACATTACAACTCAAAAAGAAATTCTTTATGCCATCGGGCCTTTGGTATCTCTCTGATAAAGCAATTCAATTCATCTCCATAGCACTGAATTTCTTTTCCTGCAAGAATTTATCCAATTTCCTCTTTAAAGTTTGCATTAAATCTGCATCCACCGTTCTTTATGGAAGTACATTCCAGATCATAACATGTTGCATAAAAAAAATGTTTCCAGCTTAGTTGGAATAATGTGATTCACTATTTTTCTCTTCCAGTGAATGATTTCAACTACTTCCTGAGTAGATTGAACCTACTTTATAACCACAAGTGAGTACTTCCCACTAATGACACCAAAGTGATTCCTCCAGCTATCTTTGAATCAATAGATGACTGCTCATGATGCAATCGTGAACCCAACCAAAATCTCAAATGCCTGTACCTGAAGGGTGTGTCGCTCCAGTTTCATTTCCAAATCCTTGTTTGCTTTGTCAAGGCGGCTTCTCTCGGCCTCCAGCTCTTCAATCTTCTGTCTGCAACAAAGCAGTGGACATTTGACCATCAGTGGGGCTTTCTGCTCTTCTTTCAAAGTTAACATTTTCACTACTAACAGTTCAGCAAGTCTGGCAGCATCTGTGGGGGGTCACCAGACCCGAAACATTAACTGACGTTTTTTGTCCCCCACAGTTGCTGCCAGACCTGCTGAGCTTTTCCAGCAATTTTGTTTTTGTTCCTGATTTACAGCATTCGCAGTTCTTTCCGTTTTTATATTCACTGATAAGTTGCATTACAATCATGAAAATATAGACTTGGTTTTTGTAATGTCAGAAATCTAACTGAGGAGGAAAATGCAAAGCGATTCAGTGAAATGTAAACTCACCTTTAAAAATGTATTTTGTTGCTACATATATCTCATACAAAACAGACAACAAATGGAAAAGCAACATTAAACAAGAAGGATGCAAACCAAAGTCTAACCCTGCTCTGAAGCGTGTAAGAGAAACTGTAATATTCAGCCAGAGGAACGGAAACTTCAAATGAGGAAGTAATAAGCAAGATTGATCAAGTAATATCAGTAAACGCCAACGCTGTTGGATATCCAAAAGTCACTCAATAAAGTGCCAACAGAAAAGATTATCATGCAGATTGGAGCTTACAGTGTTTAGGTTTAATATATTAGCATGGATTAGCTAACTTAGCAAAGAGGAATATATCATTTTCAGGTTGGCAAACTGTAACCAGTGGATAGCCGCAGGCATAGTACCGGGCCCTCAACTACACTTACAAAGTCTGCATCTCCCATCCCAAAAGTCAATTCCAGTCTGTTATTTCATTTGGAGGAACAAGTGAATCCCCAACTAATGCCCACTATTTGCATACAATTAGCAGATTCCCTTATTCATCATTAAGTAAATAAAACATTTATACGTACCACAAAAGCTTCACAACTTAAATCAATGACTTTTATGTTCTGTACATATTTTTAAAGTAGCTTCTCCTCGAGGACTCTCAAGAATGAACTTCTTCATACATGCATCTTGTTTTATGAACACATTCAAAAGTTAACAACTTGCATTTATTTGTGATTTCCTTTCTCAATAATTATTTGTTCCAAGCCAGCAAATTCAACCCATAATCTGTTCGCATTTGTTCTCTGCAAAAGCGTACATGACAACATACTTTAACAGACATACCATTTGTCAAGCATACTATCTTTTGATTGTTCATTGCAAAGAATGCCTCTTAAAATATTTGAAAAAACAGAATTCCACATTCACAAAAGGAAATATTTCAGCTGCCAAAGTACTTCTAATGAACATTCCAACAAATCAAATTCGTTGGTTTCTAAAGTGGGCCACATTTCACACCCTATGTTCAGAAATATTATGAAACCAGCTGCACCAGAGTATTCATTGAGACTAGCATCTGTAATACCACTAACGTTGGATAGTTTCAAATTCTTAGGTTCCCATCCATAGGCAGCTAAATTGCACATTTATTCACATCCAATTTTCTTACTGTTTTATTCGACCCTTTAAAATATTGTCTATCTTGAAGTGTTTTGCTGCGGAACTTAATGTCAAAGCATCAAAACTGGCAAGCTGTCCAGTGTAACTGCACAATCAGTTCAACAGACTAATCGAGTTTTACTGTTTTTCTCTGTCTTTGATATTACATCATACTGCAGTAATGGCCTCATGTGATTAAGCAGGATGGCAGCAACAATTTCTAAATAGGATTGTTGGTATGTAATTAATGAAGATCTACCTTGCTTAATATTTAACTAAACACAAATCTGATTCAGAGATAGTAGCAACTGCAGATGCTGGAGAGTCTGAAATAACAAGGTGTAGAGCTGGATGAACACAGCAGACCAAGCAGCATCATAGGAGCAGGAAAGCTGACGTTTCGGGTCTAGACCCTTCTTCAGAAATCTGAATTTCCTGCTCGGCCTGCTGTGTTCATCCAGCTCTACATATAAATCTGAATCCCTATTTTAACTTATGTATTGCCTTGTTAATAACACATCTCTAATTTCATGGTACCACCCCATAAAAACACATCAACTTGAATTACGAAGATGGCTGTAACTTTACCTTCATGCATTTCCAGCATTAAGGGAGCTATTTTTCATTGAGCACAACCTAGTTTCTTCAAAAAAACAGATCTTTCCCATACCCCAGAGATATCATGCAGGTCATACACTGGAGTATAAGACGTGAGAACAGGATTAGGTCATTCAACCATTCAAGCCTGCTGCATCATTCAATAAGATTATGGAATTTTCATTGTGGTATCACCACCACTTTCTTTTCTGCACCCTATAAAGGGCTCAATTCCTTTTTTTAAAAAAAGCGTAATTCATACTTAAATAAATTTGTGAGTCACCTTCCACTCCTCTTTGTAGAAGAGAATTCCACTGACTAACAAGCTTCAGGGAGAAAAGAAATTCTTTTACTTCATCTTAAAAGGGGGACCTTTTGTTTTTAAATTATAATGCTAGTTCTAATCTCCTCCACAACAGACAACATCCTCACAGTACCTGCCTGATCAAATCCCCCAGCATTCTATACACATTGCAACAGAGATGGGAGGAGTGCACTGTCTTTCTCTTGTCCTACGACTCCACAGGTCACAACATAAATATAACAATATTTTGCCCAAGTCCCAGAGTATGCTTTCGCGGTATTGGGCTTAGAATGAAAAGATCAAACAGATTTGCTTAGTAAACACAAAATTATCAATTTATCATAAAACAAAAACCCCATCCAGCAGAGATGCAGACTTTGTAACATGAAAATATAACTGTTATAACTTTCTAAATAAAGTAAGACATGCAGAAACACTTTGGGTAAAAGGAAAATGTATCTTCTCTCTGTAAAGATTCATTTAAAAAGAAAACTCAACAAAGAATATCCAGGGTAGTTACTCTCCAAAGTGCAAGGGAAAGGTGTGGAATGTTCTAAAATCTGTCAATTTGGTGGTCACAACTTGTTCAGGAAATAGAACGTTGAAAAGTTCTTTCATTCACTATCGTCTAAAAGAATAATCAGGTCTTGCAAGGAACGCACTTCTTCAGAAACAACAGATATGAGCTAAGCAGCTTGTTCAGCAGAATCATAGAGATGTACAGCATGGAAACAGACCCTTCGATTCAACTTGTCCATGCCGACAAGATATCATAAATCAATCTAGTCTCATTTGCCAGCAGTAGGCTTTTTCCAACTTAATTTCAAAACAGAAGCTCCGAGGCTACAAATACTCCTCAAACAAGATAGTCATAAAACCCAGGTTTTCTGATCTATGTTCAAGCAATCAAGAGTAGTGATCTTCTTCATTTGTATATGGAATATGTGCTTCACTGGTTGGGCCAACATTTAGTGCACATCCCTGGATGTTTCTTGAACTGATTGCCCTTTGAACTGACCCTAGCAAGTCAGTTGAAAGTCAACCTCTTCCTGTAAGTCTGGAGTCATATGGCAGTTTTCTTCAAGGTATTAGTTAAACAGATGACAGTTTTCAACAATTAACAATAGTTACAAGGTTGCTATTCGATGAGGATTTGTTCCAGATTTTCATTGATTGATATTTTATCTTCTGTCATGGTGGGATTCAAACTCATGCCTCCAGAGCATTAGCCTGGGTCTCTGGATTATTAGTTCACTGACAATATCACTACATTACAAATGTCCCATACTTATCACAAGTCACATAATTTCCAAAAGCCTTGTTTAAAAAGTTTTCCAAAAAATCGAAACATTTTGACAATCCTTCAAACTCAAGTGCTCAAAAAATATTAAACATGAAACAACTTCATAACACATTTCAAAAAGATCAGCTCTTGCTCTTTTAAACTCCAGTGGATATAAGCCCTACCTATCCAGCCTTTCTTCATAAACAAAGCCTTTCATCACGAGAATCAGACAAGAGAATATTCTAGGAACTGCTTCCAGGAATATACATATATTTTTTGAAGACTTTCCACCTCATTTTCTCAACTTACTTTCCTAGCTGTCTTCACATAATCAGCAAATTCAGTCCCTTCAACAACATCATTGATATTTTACAGATTGTAAATAGTTGAGGGCCCAGCACCAATTCCTATGGCGCTCCACTGGTCACAGCATGCCCACCCGAAAAAAGTACACTCTCTTCTTCCTGCTAGCTAAACAATCCTTTCTCCATGCTAATAAAATATGCACTATGACATGAGCTCTTATCTTATGCAGAAACATCTGACTGGCACTTTATCAAATCTTGAAAATCCAGGTAGTACACCATAAGTACGAGTTCCCCTTTAGCCACACTGCATGCTACTGCTTCAAAAAAATTCCAGCAAACTGAATATTCTTTCCTTTTCACAAGTCTACCTTCTAGTAAACTTCTTAATAACGGATTCTAGCAACTTCCCTTTAATAAATGTTAGTTTAAGTGGCCTATAATTCGCTGTTTCTGTTTTTCTCCTTTTTTAATTATTAATGTTACATTTGATATGTTCCAATCCATTGCCACCCACCCAGACAGAAAGGAATTTTGGAAAATTATATCCAATGTCTATAAATGAATCTATTCAGTTTCCACGGCTCTCTTTCTGTATCTGCTGCATCTTTGAAGAGATCAAAAACTGCTTATGAAAATTAATTTCAGAAATGTACTTCTTATTCCAATTGGCCTGCAGTTCCACAGAAAATGTGTTGAAAGATCTCTGTGGAATGACACTTCTCGGAAAGAAGTGTGTGTGAATCATATTGCTCTACAGAAATAAGACTTTTAGGCTGAGAGAACTACACTCCTATTATCTGAGCCAAAAGAGCAAATAGATTTTTAAGATTACCTTTCAAGCATTGCAAGAATCCCTCTAGCATCTATGTTACTTAAGTCATTCATCAAAAGCCATTGCAACCAACCTTATCTTAACAAGCCTTACAGGATTTGCCTTATAATTCCAATCTACATGGACATTATCAATGCAAATTTACCTAAATTAAAAAGCTCATTGTCCCTTATCTGGTACCTCAGAATGAACTACAAACACTTTGCTTTGCTTCTTATGTGGTCATCGTCAGCTATTGGCTGTCCCAAAATCTCATCATAAGTACTTTTATTTCTAGTTCTGTCATAAAACTATTCTGTGATTTTATTTCACTGTTCAACTATTCAACCTTCAACCACCACTTTCACCTATGCATCTGCTGGGACCCATTGTAATCTGCTATTTGCACTAACGGAGGCACTTTCTGATTACACAATTGTTTTCTGACACAACTGTCACCATGAGTATTTGCTTCTTTGCAATCCAATCCTGCCAGTCCATCAACCTTTTAGCCATCATCCTAAATGTTCAAACAATATGCAAACATGTAGGAAAATGTACTGACTTATCCTGCAATTGTCATATCCCTGCATTCACTAGTCCCTGTATTTTACATATCATACCAACTCCAGACAGCAGGCTAGAGGATATGACAGTTCTACCACATGAGTTTTAAATTTCACACTCAGGACTTTCAAAACAAAACTCAAGCATTTCAGGCACAAGTTGTATTATTTACTTCAATCGGTCGTTCAGGCTCTAAGGGTTCTGTAACTATTTCTGACTGACCATGCTGAATGAATCTTAATCATCCAGAGTCCATTGGCTAGAAGGACTCAAACAGGTGACCAACATTGTATAAACTACCAGCCCCTGAGAATGGTATGTTGACAAGTGCTCAAAGTGAGAGGGCAGTCATCAGAAGGCAGTGCTCACTAAGTAGTTGTTTTCCTCAGATGGAAGATGGGTGAAAAAAGGGAGAGGAAGCAGTGTGCTTACTTCACAACTTTTATGAAATTGATGTGCTCGGTCAACCACTGTTCATCTCCAGGTTATCAGTAAACCATCCTCAATCATCACAGGTAGCATACTTTTTTGATGTATTATATCTAATCAAAACTAATTAACAATCTGAAAACACCTTATGATTGATTGACTGCCTGTATTATGTCTCTGTGGTCTCCAAAATCAAAATCTTATACCACAACTTTTCCTCTCGCTGTGACCAGCTCTTTTATATTGTGTTAAGTTGCTTGAATGAAACCATGTCATGTGGTACTTTAATTACACCTCAGTCTCTCCAAATTTGCTCTGAAATCAGTCCACTTGTATGTCAAACATTCAAATGTACAGAAAATGTAGTGTGTTCCCACAGAGGAGAATCTAACACACAGATAGAAAAATTATCTTAAAAAAACCAAAGAAAACAGCAGATGCTGGAAATCAGAAACAAAAACAGAAATTGCTGGAAAATCTCAGCAAGTCTGGCAACATCTGTGCATAGAAAGCAGAGTTAATGTTTCAAGTTCAGTGACCTTTCTTCAGAATGATACATTATTTCTACCTTTTGCTAGAAACCTCGCTGATTTTTTAATCATTTTTATTTGTATTCTTTTATCAGTTTTGATTTGGAGCTGTGGACTGGGAATTGTGAGCTGAAAATGACTTGTGGACTTTAAAACAGCTTGTGGCAAAAGGAAAAGAACAGACCAAACAAGGTTGTGTTTGAGAGGCCAAGCTTGCCGATAAATAGCAGACTGCTTCTTGATTGAAAGGGTTTTTGCAAACACAGCAACTCTAGGAAGGGCACTCTCTAAACAAACAGAAGTTGGCTATTCATGAGGTCAGTACGTAGCAAATGTGAAACAGACCACATGTTTAAGCAGATGTTGATGAGTAATTAAGGCTTTAGGAAAAGACTGTCAATCTTTCAGAATAGGGCCAGAGGCTGGAGTTTCTCTGAACTACATTTCCTGATGGATGGCTTTGGCTGCTGCTGAGAGGGGGTGAACATTGGAAAACTCCTGACCTAAACTCCCACACCAGCTTCCAGAAGCCCAAAGAATAAAAAGACGTGTGAACTGAAAAGGTGACCCTGCTTGACATTTCCAGAAAACAATCAGGGAGTCCACGTCTATGCCTGCACTGGAAACTATTCAAGTTATTTGGTCTGTTTTGTTAGTTCCTTTTATTTACCTCAACTAATTTTGATAGTCTGTCTTTTGTGTGAGTGAGGCTGAAAAGAAATGTTTTGGGTTTAAACCATTGTCATTAATTAGGTTACCTCATAATTTAATTTTTCTTTTTTAAGTTATAGCACATTTAATAAATCATTAAGTCTTTGTTTAAGACATAAAACCAAAAAGTATTGAGTTCATTATTTACAAGGTCAATTACCACTGAAGTTAGGAAATATTCAAATAGCTATTGAGGGTCTTTGACAGTTTTAATTTTATTGTGCTGCAAACACAGAGGTGGAAAGGCTAATTTAATTTGGCTGTCTGTCTCCTTGTCATAATACTTTACATCATCAAACCTTTGATCAAATCACTCCATAACTTCTAAATTCCAAGGAATGCAACCAAAGTATGCTCATTCACTTAATCTGTCAATGACTCTTTGTAATTTTATGCTTCTATCCACATTGCTCACAATGCTGTGTCATTAGTAAACCCAGACGCAATATTCTCTCATCCATCCCCCAAGTCATTAATAAATATGGACAATGGTCAAGGCCTGAACAAAAGTAACTGGCATGTATTAGTCAAATGGCTCCTGCTAACTGTCCCTGTACACTGTGTCATGCATCTCAGCTGATTTCCTAACCAAGTATATAACTCCCCTCAGATACATGAGCTTCAACTTTAGCTTTGAGCAATGTGTTCTGTGAAGTACATACAAATAGCATCTCGCTACAGTCATTTTAGCCAGCTACAGTCATTTTAGTCAATTTGCTGGCCACTACAGCAGTCATTATAGATTAGCAATTTATCAGGAACCGATGTTAGGCTAAGTTTATGCATAAAGTTTTTTTTTCTTCCACCTTTCTCACATGCCAGACTAATCGAACATAGAACATTACAGCACAGTACAGGCCCTTCAGCCCTCGATGTTGTACCGACCTGTCATACCGATCTCAAGCCCATCTAACCTACACTATTCCATGTACGTCCATATGCTTGTCCAATGACGACTTAAATGTACCTGAAGTTGGTGAATCTACTACCGTTGCAGGCAAAGCGTTCCATTCCCTTACTACTCTGAGTAAAGAAACTACCTCTGACATCTGTCCTATATCTTTCACCCCTCAATTTAAAGCGATGCCCCCTCGTGCTCGCCGTCACCATCCTAGGAAAAAGGCTCTCCCTATCCACCCTATCTAACCCTCTGATTATTTTATATGTTTCAATTAAGTCACCTCTCAACCTTCTTCTCTCTAACGAAGACAGCCTCAAGTCCCTCAGCCTTTCCTCGTAAGACCTTCCCTCCATACCAGGCAACATCCTAGTAAATCTCCTCTGCACCCTTTCCAAAGCTTCCACATCCTTCTTATAATGCAGTGACCAGAACTGTACACAATACTCCAAGTGTGGCCACACCAGAGTTTTGTACAGCTTCACCATAACCTCTTGGTTCCGGAACTCGATCCCTCTTTTAATAAAAGCTAAAACACTGTATGCCTTCTTAACAGCCCTGTCAACCTGGGTGGCAACTTTCAAGGATCTGTGTACATGGACACCGAGATCTCTCTGCTCATCTACACTGCTAAGAATCTTACCATTAGCCCTGTACTTTGCCTTCCGGTTACTCCTACCAAAGTGCATCACCTCACACTTGTCTGCATTAAACTCCATGTGCCACCTCTCAGCCCAGCTCTGCAGCTTATCTATGTCTCTCTGCAACCTACAGCATCCTTTGTCACTATCCACAACTCCACCAACCTTAGTGTCGTCTGCAAAATGTGTATGATTTTCCATTTAAGAAACAGTGCAAAATTGACAGAATTCAGAAAGATCATAGTTAGGGCAGCTGTAATGTTTTTCACATGCTTCCATTAAAATCCTGTGAAAATCAGTTGATCCTGATAATTTATCAGCTTTTAGTGCCACTACGTTCTTCATACTGTAGTCATATTTCTTACGTAAAATCTGGTGAGATCACAATTCAATATTAGTTTCTTTTCAAGATGTCCATTATGCTGTCCTCTTCTTGTGCTATAGGTATTGGTACCAAATACCCTTCTTCAGAAGGGTCTAGGCCCGAAGTCAGCTTTCCTGCTCCTCTGATGCTGTTTGGCCTGCTGTGTTCATCCAGTTCTAGACCTTGTTATCTCAAATACTCCAACATCTATAGTTCTTACTATCTCTGAACTTCATAACCCTGACCGATTTTAACAGCATCAACCTCAACCTAACAACATGTTTCATCAACACAGAATCACAAAAGAATGATCGATAGTGTATATATTTAACCTCAGAATTGCTCATAAGAGGCAAGTCAAAGAAGCTGCTCTGAAACTGCCAAGTCATTCAATTACTGCCATGTTAAATTCCAGCTGTCGGAGATTAGATGAGCCCCTGAATGTGGCAAACTGAAATGATTTAGCTCTCCAGCTAAATCAACATCACTCAGTTCTCTGTCACCATTATGAATTTGGCACTTAATCCTCATTAACAATCTTCCTAAACATTGGTACAGCTTACAGCCAAGGAGCAACATCTCAACCAATAGTTGCACTGTTGAAGGGCAGTATCACACTGAAGCGGTAGCACTAAGGGAGAGTTGTAATAAGAATTGCAGTATTACACAACACCTTCACCACGCAACTTAAGCAGTTCACAGATCTACTTCAAAACCATTTTCTCAATACCTATTAGGTATGAGCTATAACTGTTGCTCTTCCAGAGAAGCTGACATCCCAGTAGTGAACATGTTCTTGTAAAGCTGGTCGCTAAAATTATTTTTTTAATTCATCTACAAAAATATGAATGTATAGTGAACATTAAAATTGGGTGCAAACATGCTGCGCTTCATTTCATTTTGAACTTGGAGAATTTTTCAAACAGTGACATCACAGGCATAATACCCCACTATACTAATGCATTCTGTACTCCAAACTGATGTGATTCAACTACAGTAAGACGTCCTAATGAAAATGGCAGTCCTGAATCTAACAAAAACAAAGTTGCTGGAAAAACTCAGCAGTTTTGGCAGCATCTGTGAAGGCAAAAACAGAGTTAATGTTTCGGGTCCAGTTTTGATGCTGCCAGACCTGCTGAACTTTTATAGCAACTTTGTTTTTGCTCCTGATCTACAGCACCCACAGTTCTTTCCGTTTTTAGTCCTGAATCTAAATTTGATCTTAGCCAGGAGATTTTGAGCACAGAATTCTTCATTTTGCTGAAGGCATCTTGATGGAGCTGCTAAGGAGCATGCCCAGAACACAAATCCAAATTCTACAATTACCAAATTTCCAGTGAAACTGACATGTCTTTGGGTGATCAAGAGCAAGTCTGCTTGCATGCATATATACAGGGGCTTCTGCTATAAAACATGTTCCAGCAACACAAATTGGCTATACTGTGGCTGACTAATAAGGCAACGCCACTTCTAAAACGTGAACTTATGTTGGCTATAACACAATTCCATCAGCGCACAGAGGAGTATGCGGGAGCATCACATGATTGTTTTGTGGGCTTTGTCCAGTGTTCTTCCAATTTGGAAGAGATTTAACATAAGAATGCAATTGGCATTATCGTAGAGGATGGGGAGAGATCGCTAAGGATTTAGCAGAAGCTTCTCCCATAATTTCTTTCAAGATTTTAAAGAAAGCTTTGATCCATCAAAGGAGCTCCCAAGAATCAAAGTGCATTATCTTGCAGAACAAGTTGGATTTGAAGAAGTGGAGAGTGAGGACGCTAAAGAGCCGCTTAAGTCCCACTGTGAAGACCTCTCTACATCTGGTCTACAACCACTTCACACCAAGGAGCATGTGAAAACTGGAGATGAAGAAATAGTATTCCATGTAACAGCATGAGAGCTTTCTGTCTGTTTTGTCGTCTACCGTGAGAGAAATTGAGGTGCAGTGCCAGCTCTTAGAGAACAGCGATCACAATGCAGAATGCAACAGGTTGGTAATTCATGGAATTGGCACCCAATGAACAGCTTCTTTATGAAAGAAGTAGAAGGGCAAAACAGCAAAAACTGGAGGCCTTTTTTAAGTCAACCCCCAAGAAACAGTCAGAAGACAACAAACCACAGCCATCCACTTCTGGATTAATTAGTTTTTGCCCGAACCATGTAACCACAACTGCATCTGAAGGTGATGGTGATGGTGATGATGACCCTTAGCTCTTGCAGTAACAACAGAGCAAACCTCAAAACCTCCTCTCCCATCAAGTCATCTTGACACTTTTTCAAGATTAGGGGTTCAATTTATTTTTATTTCATCATTACCTATGAATTGCGCTATCCTTTGTGTTTGGCTTTTCAGTGACTCGAGTGATTTTTTTGGTGGTCTGCCCCAACCCCGCTTTTCCCATAGGCCCCTTTATTTCTACCGCATGATCTTTTATATCGCAATGTTGCGCAGGAATGCTACTATCGCGTTATAACAGAACTTCCTGTAATAAATCAGTAAAAGTCAGACTCTTGAATTTTGAAAAATTGTTTATAAAACTATATCCATTTTTCAGTGAAATGATTATGTTACATAAACATCCCTGTTTAGGGAGTAACACATAGCTGGGACAAAACACTGAATAGCATCTGAGTTAACAAATTTGAGTAACATCATTGATCATGGCAGTGAAGTGTAAACAATTTATAACTGACATCTGAATCCCAGAATAAATTATTACACAGAATGAAAGAACCCTAGCACTTTTTTAAAATATGCATTTAGTGAGACATGTGAAGTGGTTTGATTTGTTTTGAGCACTACTCTTGACTGCATAATCTATCAAGGCACAATGATGCTCACATAAAAGGATTGATAATTCTTTGTAAATTGATTACAAAAAAATACAGTTTACAGCTGATTACTACAAAACATGACCTCTTTTATCACCACCTACAATATCCAAGTCAGGAGTATCTCTGCATCTCCTGCAGCTCTGGCAACACTCAAGAAGCTGGACACCATTTAGGCCAAAGCCACCAGATAGTTCAGTTCCTCATCCAAAACACCTAAAACACTTACTCCCTCCACGGCCCAAGCAAGCTGGTTATAATGTGTACCCTCTACAATTCATTATGACTTCTGTAACTGCACTTCCCAAATCTGTGACCTCCAATTTAGGAAGAGGAGAGAAGAATGTACATTGGGAGACCATCAGACTTCAGTTCTACGTAAAACCAAAACTATTCCCTGTAACAAGTGAACACATACTCTGCCATTGCTGAAGAATCCAAGAGCCGTCTTCCCCATAATAGTTAAACATCACACATCTATCCAGAGCTGTTTGCACCTTCCAAATCCTTCCTCTTTATACGCTAGGTTTATATGGGTCAAAGTTGGGTTTTTTTTAAAACTAGTAACAAGAAGTTCCTTGGTGAAGTAACACTATAAATTCAGCACATCGTGGGGTGAAGGGCCTGTACTGTACAATGTTCTATAATCTACAGTTTAAAGGGAAATAGTCAGAGGTGCTTAATTGGATCACAAAACATTTTGAAAATACATATTCATTTTCCATAAATCAGTGGCTATTTCGAACTTGCAGCACAGTAACAGGGTGTCTGACACAACTCTGGGGCTTTGCCAATGCATATTTTCACAAGAGGTTCTTCCCATCCCTCTTTATTTAGCCATCTTGCCCCTTCTCCCTAATGCATGTACCAGGCTTTGGCTTATATGTACCCTTGCTATTCACTTTCAGCAAATGCCACATTCTATTCACTATCTGGGTCAAGGAGTTTCTCCTGAATGGCCCCTAGTGACTCTGATAATGGATTGTATATTACAAAGTATAAGAACCTCATTATAAAACAGTACACCCTTTTACTTGCCAGTAGCACTTGCATAGAGGATGGACTAGCTTGCTCTAGATTGGTATGATATAAAAATTATTTCACAGTGTTAAATTATAAATTATTAGGGTACACAGCCAAAGCAATTAAATCACAATTAATTCAACGTACGTCACATATAAAAAACACACCATAGTGGTAGAAAACAGAGCAAAGAATATCACCTCAATGAACTCCACTGAATTCATCTGAATGATTAAAATGTAATACTATCAGTGCTCACAAGACACTATAAAGCATGAGGGATTTTCATGTAGCTTAATGCCATTTGAAACCAAAAAATGAGATTACAAATTTATAGTCACTGTCCATTACTTTTTATCTCTACGATATTGGGCTAATAACCTTTGAAATTTGATGTTATGACTTTAATAGACTGCACAGAATGGTGCTGCAAAATGATTCACTTCTATTTAATTTTCTTGAATTTATGAGAGAAATGTGTTAGTTCAAAGGATAAAACACAAAGAAAAGTTTTTATGAGTTCATTTTTTTAAAAAATGTTATTAAACAATGCTTACGCAGAATCCAAGAAAACTAAAGGCTCACAGTTTTCAATTCACTTAAGCCCTTCAGTGCAATAGAAGCCACTTGCAAATACAGATGGAGACTTAAAATAAGATTCAACATTAATATTGTTTTTCTTTAGACTTGAAGTACAGTGACTTCCTTCCTAGTGCATTACCAATCTCTACTTCCTAGCATCAATAGGAAACAAAATCTTCAGCATTGCAACGTTGTCACACTCATTTCATTATTGTTGCACCAAAAAAAATGCACCGTAGAAATTCACCAAAAATCTTTTGACAGCATCTTCCAAATCTACGACCACTTCCATCTAGAAGGACAGCTGAAACATGGGAACACTACCACCTGCAAGTTCCCCTCCAAGCCACTCACCACCATTACTTTGAAATATATCACCGTTCCTTCCCTGTCACTGAGTCAAAATCCTGGAATTCCCTCCCGAATGGCATTGTGGGTGAACCCACAGCAGGTGGACTGCAGCAGTTCAAGAAGGCAGCTCACCACAATCTTTTCAACGTGAACTAAGGACAAGCAATAAACGAGTTTAAAATTTAGAAAGAGCTTGTTACGGTAGATACTAAATGTGCAGAAGAGGAAAGGCTATTTATTCTAACTGGTCCATACTAATGTTTATGCTCAACAAGAGTGGTCTCCCACTCTGCTTGTGCAACTTTACTGGCATATCCTAACTCTTTTGAGATCTCAGGCTCTCATAAAGCCATTAAAACCTAATTAAATATACTTTTTAAGCATTATTGCTGTTGTGGGTAGGATACACATAAAACCATAAAAGTGATATACAGAGATAATAGGAACTGCAGATGCTGGAGAATCCAAGATAATAAAGTGTGGAGCTGGATGAACACAGCAGGCCAAGCAGCATCTTAGGAGCACAAAACTGACGTTTCAGGTCAGGGTCTAGGCCTGAAACGTCAGCTTTTGTGCTCCTAAGATGCTGCTTGGCCTGTTGTTTTCATCCAGCTCCACACTTTGTTAAGTGATATACAGAGATGTCACGGCAAATTGCAACTTTTTAATTTCTTTATTCATTGACAGGATGTGGGCATCACTGGCAAGGCAACTTTCATTTCCTATCCCTAACTGCCCAGCAGGTAGTTAAGAGTCAACTAATTGCTGTAGAGTCATATTGTCTGGAGTCACATGTAGGCAAGACCAGGTAAGGATGGCAGTTTACTTCCCTAAAGAGCATTAGTGACCCAGATAGTTTCTTTCTGGCTATCGACAATGGATTCAAGGTCCTCATTAAATTCTTAATTCCAGATATTTATTGAATTCAAACTCAGTCCAACACTGGCACCTCCACGTCATCTACAAAACACAAGTCAGAAACGTGATGGAATACTCCTCACTTGTCCGGATGGGTGTAGCTCTAACAACTCTCAAGAAGCTTGGCACCATTTAGGACAAAACAGCCAAAACAAAACAAAACAGTTATCTGGATCTCTGGATTAATAGTCCAGCGATAATCCCACTAGGTCATCACCCCCGTAATGTGGTCATTATTATTTTAAATTCCCAACTCATCAGCAAAAGTTTGATATTGTGCAAAATTTTAAAGACGCTCAGGTTCTAAAACACAATAGATATTGACAATACCTGCAATGTTCTTATAGCCAAATCAAGTTATCTTCCTGCACTGCAACTCGTGAGTATTACTGGTCAGATTCTGCCAAATGTATCCACAAAGGACTTGCTTGAGTTGAAAAAGAAATCTAATTCATATAATGTGATAAATAATGCAAGATGGTGCATATCAAAGTACAATTGCTGAAAATTCAATAATAAAATGATACTGTAAACTAAGAATTTAAACATTCATCACTGACCTGTATTGAGAAAGGTTCCCAGTACCATGGGGACTACATTGTCATTGTAAATACTTTTGCTCAGAGACACTGCAAATCTCTAACAGAGGATCTGTTGCAAAAACAGCAGTCTTGGTTACTGATATCTCAGAGGGATGAACAAATTCTCTTCTTTCCAGACATGAGACCAAAATGCTGGTTGTGTTACGAATGTAATATCACTGTACGCCAATTTCAAAGAGGACTGTTCCTTTTAACTGCTTAAAGCATGTGGTTTTTCAAATGCTTCAAATCTGAATCCATGTGAATAGCAAGAGTCTTTTCCCTAGGGTAGGGAAGGTCAAACTAGGGGTCTTATTTTTAAGGTGGGAGGAGAAAGTTTTAAAAAGGACAAAAGCCACAATATTTTACACAGAGGGTGGTTCATATGTAAAATGAACTGCCAGAGGAGGTGGTAGATGCACGTACAGTTATGACATTTACAATAGATTTGGATGATGTATAGGAAAGGGTTGGAGAAATGTGGACTAAATGCAGGCAAGTGGGATTAGTTTAGTTTGGGTAAGAAATCGATGTGGACTATCTGGTCTCCAAAACCCAGTTGTATGTTTCAACCTGCACCAGGTGCATGTCTTGAAACACCAGATGTAACCATTTACAAAATTGCAGAAGCGTTTTCGAACCTCAGTAGTGTATCCTCTCAGGATGTCACTACTGATAACATTATCAGTGCAGGCATCTTGAAGCAGCTTAGTACTCAGCTGAAGAGTAAAATCAAACTCAACGACCCATTTTCCTCACTACCCTGGGTAGATAAACAGGAGGCTGGAAGAACACAGCCAAGCCATCCAGCATCTGGAGGAAAGGAGCAGTCGTTTTGGGTATAACCCTTCTTCAGGACTGAATGTAGGGGTAGGGGGTGCTGCAGATAAAGAGAGGGGGAAGGAGTAGGGACAGGTGGTTGGTGATGGGTGGACACTGGTAGCACATGCTGTATAATAACATTCAAGGGGTTCTGTGAAAAGTGTTCACCACAAGTTGAGACAGGACAGAAAGAAGACATTCACGAGAACAACGCCATTTCTATAGTACCTTTGAATCAGGCAAATATTCTTATGGTGCTCCCTAGGATGGTATCAAAACTCTAATATCAAGAAACAGAAGCAGATCATAAGACATATTAAAAAAATACATGGTCAAAGAGGTGACTTTTAAAGAACCAGCTCAAAGTTGCTAAGGTAATGCATACGAAGAAGTTAATCTGAATGGAGCTGAATTTTCATCTACACTTCACATAATACAAAACTTGGTGAGAATGTGAAATAAAATCTGCAAATGCTGGAGAAATTCAGCAGGTCAGGCCGCATCTGTGGAGAGGGTGTTTATGTTATGTGTCCAATTGTTGTGATTTGCTATTATTTCATATTTCTAGCATCCACAATATTTTGGCTTTTATTTGGAATAAGAATTGTGAGAAAGATCCAAAGAGATTTCAAGAGGGTTCAAACAGGTTGAAAGAGTTGGCAAGAGCATGGCACATGGAATATAATGTTGATAAATGTGATAAGAGGAACAAAGGTGCAGAGCATTTCATTTCTTGACAGAGATTTGAAAATGTTGAAATCCAGAAAAAAAGCTTAGGCATCCTTCTTTATCAGTCACAAAGTCCGAGCATGCAGTGACATCAAGCAATTCAGATGGTAAATAGTGCATTAGCCTTTATCACAAGAAGATTTGAGTACAGGGACAGGAAAGTCTTGTTTCAACTGTACAGAACAATGTTGAAGCTTGGAGTACTGTGTTTAGTTCTGGTTCCTTTGCCTGAGAAAGAATATACTTGCCACAGGAGTTTAGCGGAGGTTCACTAGGCTGATTCCTGGGATGGTGACACTGATTTACGAGAGATTGAGAAAACTAGGTCTGTGTTCTCTAGCGCTTAAAAAAATGACAGGCAATCTCCAAGAAACTTACAAAATTCTTAAAGAGATGGATGGAGGAAACACAGACGAGATGGTTCCATTGGCTGTAAGATCTCAGAATAATAAGCAAGCCATTTCAAACTGAAATAAGGAGCATTATCTTTACTCAGAGGTAGTGAATCTCTGAAAATTTCTACTCCAGAGGGCTACAGAAGTTCAGTCATAAAGTTCCAAGACAGAGATTGATAGGTTTCTAGATACTAATAACATCAAGGGATATAAGCATAGTGTGGGAATAGGGTGTTGAAGTAGATGATCAGTAATAAGCTAAAATGGCACAGTAGAATATAGAAAAATCGAAAAGGAAAGCTGCAGAGAAATTCGACAAAATAAAGTGAGTTACGTTAAAAGCATTGCTTTTTAAAAAAACAACTCAGCAAGTCAGCTGACAACTGGAAACATTTGAACAACTGCAGCTAGCATAGGGTCATGGAAGCTGTAACAGCAAGCAGCTGCAGTCCAAGACCAGAAGGCAGCTGCAATTCAGCGGTGAAAGTACAGAACAGGCCATTTTGGACTATAGGCAGCCAAACTTATGAAGTAATGGAGCCCATCTGCATGAGATTTCAGCTGATGTACAAACTAACGTAAAGTAGACCAGTAGACAGAAAAACTTGAGTAAACTACACAGAAAAAGTCATTAATTCTAAAGTCAAGCCATGGGAACTGTTTTAAAAGAAACCATCACGGTTACAGAAATAATCACAAGTTAATTATTAACTTCAGACGTACAGAAAACCCACATCACTAACACAAAAAGCAAACTTACGACTGTCATTAAAATATAATCACATATCTTACATCACAATCGAAATGAGGCAAAAAGGAAAAAGAAAGATTACACAATCCTAAAAGCCTAACAAACCAAGTGAGAAAAATATACCAGCCAGAATTCCATCATCTTGGATACATTTGGGAAGGTTTTCTCGACCAATTGTTATCTCTCTCCTGATGGTGAGATTAACCCCTTCTCCAAATGTTCTGTTCCAGGATGGACCACTAAAAGAAAACATACCCTGCTCCCACCAACGTTGAGTCACCAGGGAAGCTACCGTTACACTGCACCAACTAAGTTCGCTGGCTATTAATTTCTGAACATTGTCAAAATCTGGTCTCCAAAACCCAGTTGTATGTTTCAACCTGCACCAGGTTTGAAACACCAGATGTAACCATTTACAAAATTGCAGAAGCGTTTTCAAACCTCAGTAGTGCGTCCTTTCAGGATGTCACTATTGATAAAATTATCAGTGCAGGCATCTTGAAGCAGCTTAGTATTCAGCTGAAGAGTAAAATCAAATTCAACGACCCATTTTCCTCACTACCCTGGGTAGATAAACAGGAGGCTGGAAGAACACAGCCAAGCCATCCAGCATCTGGAGGAAAGGAGCAGTCAACGTTTTGGGTACAATCCTTCTTCAGGACTGGATGTAGGGGTAGGTGGTGCTGCTGATAAAGAGAGGGGGAAGGGGTAGGAGCAGAACATTGGTGATAGGTGGACGCTAGTAGTAGATGTGACCTGGTTGGTCAATGGGACAGTGGCTGGAATGGAGGGTCAGAAGATGGAATGGAAGGGAGGTGGTGCGGCTGGAAGGGGAACCAGGGGATGGGTGGCAAGATTATTTGAAATTGGAGAACTCAGTGTTAAGTCCACTGGGCCGTAGATTAGGTGTTGTTCTTCAAATGTGCAATGCAAGTTGCTGCAACTTTGGAGGAAACCGAGGATGGACATGTTGGAGGGGGAGGGGGACGGGGAATTGAAACGGGCAGTGACCAGGAGGTTAGGTTGGCCGTTACGGGCCAGATGAAGATGTTCAGCCAAACAGCCACCTAGTCGACATTTGGTCTCACCAATGCAGAGAAGACCACATTGAAAGCACCAGATGTAGTAGACTAGGTGTGGTTCTGTCTCACTTGGAAGGACTGTTTACAGCCTTGGACGGAGGCGAGGGAGGTGGTGTGTGGGCAAGTGATGCACCTTTTATGGTTACGGGGAAGGTGCTGGTCAGGTTGGAGCTGTTGGTGGGGAATGTGGCATCAACTAAGGAGTGGTGAAGGGAATGGTCCTTGCAGAAGACAGAGAGGGATGAGCAGTAGAAGGTGTTCCAGGTGGTGGTGCCTAAATGGAGTTGGTGGATGTGTTTGAGGATGATACATTGGATGCAGAGGCTGGTGGGGTGGAAAGTGAGAACAAGGGAGAACCCTATCTTTATTATGTTTGGAAGGCTGAGGGTGGTTAAAAGCTATGGAGCAGGGAATAGAGGCGGCATGGCGGAGGGCAGTCTGGACGTCAGAGGGAGGAACAGAGCATTGTTTGAAAAAGGAAGATATCTGGGATGCTTCGGAGTGGAAAGTCTCCACGTCAGAGCAGATTCGACGGAGACAGAGGGATTGGGAAAACGGGACGCAGTTTTTTTTGCAGGATACAGGGTGGGAGATGGTGTAGTCAAGGTAACTATAGAACCTTTGTTGCTTACTACCCTGCTGGGTGGCAAAGAATGCTTGCTCTGCTATAGGGACCACTTCAATGTTATGGAACATTTCCACCAAAGATACCCAAAGTTTATCATGAGAATTCAGTGGTGGCACAACATCACCATCAAGGTCCTGTATCACACGTGGATTAACAGCACGGAGACCACCATCCAGGAAATTCAACATCGATCAGTGGGTCACTGATCCCATGTGGATGAATGAAGAATCCCCAAGCAGATATTCTTGGAGGAATTGTAACAGGATAAATTATGTGACAAGTAGTCACTGCAAACAATGCAAAGGTAACCTAACAAATAAACCTGTGCATTGTAGATGTCCCTTCCTTAGTTTGGCATCGTGCAGCTGCAGGAACTTCCCCATGTCCCAATAATGTGAGAAATGCCAATTGTGGATATGCATCCCAATTTCATATCGCGCTCTTCAGTCATCAGAAGACACACAGGAGACAATGAAGTCACTTACAATTCAGACATTCTTGAGTAAAAAGGAATCTAACACCCTCATTTTGGACCTTCCATTTGTGAACAATAATGGTCCTTGAACAACAACGAGTTCAAAACACCACCTTTCAAAATGTTTATACCATAAAATCTTACAGAACATCTTTCACATTTCCAACTCCAAGTTTTCTTTTTCAAATCCAATTATTTCTGAACATGTAGTTTTTCACAAATTTAACTGGGGATAGATTTTTACCTAGTCTAGGTGCAACTATGTATAAAGAGGAAATTCTTAGAGAAATTCTGCCCTAACTGGAGGATTAACATTCTCATCAGGCTGTGGCTAACAAAGTAAAAGAGTAAAAGCATTAGAAATGTATGGACATAATAATTATGGGAAATTTAATGATACGAGGAACATTAGGAAGAGTAATTTGAAATAAACGTCAGAAATTTGAAATAAATAAATGTCAGCAGTTTGGTTGGGTGAGAGGATACAGAGGATGCATGGCTGTGTAATCTTTTTGAGAGGGCGGTACAACAAATAGAATGTTACGAGGTCCAAGTTATAGAATCAGGGCTTCTTAATATTAGAAATGACTTGTAAGAAGATACCAGTAAAAGTATAACACTACAATGGAAATGCTGGTAATGGCAAGATAAACAGTTGTGATTACAATGAGAACATATGCCGAAGGATAAATTTCCCTCCCCACCTTTACCTGCCTTCCCACCCCACCTTATTTCACGCTGTCTGTGATTCCCTTGTCCACTCCACACTCCCCACCAGCCCCAGCACACCCGGTACCTTTCCCTGCAACCGCAAGAGGTGCTACACCAACCCCTATACCTCCACCCTCACATCCATCCCAGGCCACAAAAAGCATTCCACATCAAACAGATGTTCACCTACACATCCGCAAATGTGGTCTATTGTATCCGCTGTTCCTGATGTGGCTTCCTCTACATCAGGAGGCCAAGCGGAGGCTCGGAGGCCACTTTGTGGAGCACCTACGTTTGGTTTACGATGAACGACAGCACTTCCCAGTCGCGAACCACTTCAACTCCCCCTCCCACTTCCTGGGCGACATGTCCATCCTGGGCCTCATCCAGTGTCACAACGATGCCACCCGGAAGCTGGAGGAACAGCATCTCATATTGCACCTACAACCCAATGGTCTCAATGTGGACTTTACTAGTTTCAAAATCTCCCCACCCCCGACCTCATCCCAAGACTAGCCCCATCTCATCCCCGCCTCCTTGACCTGTCCGCCTTCTCTCCCACCTATCCGTTCCACCATCTACCTGTTATAAATGTGCCCCCCCCCACTATGTATTTCAGAGCCCCTTCCCCTTCCCCATTTCTGAAGAAGGGTCCCAACCTAAAACGTCAGCTTTCCTGCTCCTCTGATGCTGCCTGACCCACTGTGTTCCTCCAGCTCCACACTGCGTTATCTGGGCGTCACTTTAGATGCTTTAAACCAGAGACTTGCCTTCAACCTCTGCTGGCTACCTTTAGAAATCCAAAGATGACACCAAAGTTATCCATGCTGGCTCCTAGTGATGTCACCGTCCCAAAGGTGTCAGATGGGCTAGCAACTTCTAGAAGGTATATCCTCATCCCAGATCAACAGGTCATTAGATGTGGCCAGCTGGGCAGAGATCACACTGAGTCTGTGTCACTGGTACCTACCAAAGGAATGAAAAACAGTGCAGGCAAGAAGGTGACAATCTTCCACGCTCCACATATGTTAGCAGCATAATCTTCTCTCTGCTATTTCATACTTACAGGAGTTTACTTCTGCAACGGCACAGGCAACTTCAAGCAGCTCAGGCCAAGAAAAGCAAGTCAGTAACTGGGTCCAAAGCCCACAGGAATGCACACCAAAGGCTGAGAAAGACAGAAAATAGATACAGCAGTAGGCCATTTGGCCCTTCAAGCCTGCACCACCATTCAATATTATCATGGCTGATCATGCAATTTCAGTATCCCATTCCCACTTTCTCTCCATACCTCTTGATCTCGAAAGCCACAAGGGCCATGTCTAGCTCCCTCTTGAATATATCTAACAAACTGGCCCCTTCTGTGGGAGGGAGAGTTTCACAGGTTCACAAGAAATTCTTCCTCTTCTCAGTTCTGAATGGCTTACGCCTTCAAAGTCACTACAGTACACCATTCAGAAGGCTTCCTCCATGCTTGCTGTGGAAATCCAGCCTGCTCCCAGACTTTGTGGGAGGAAGATGAAAAACAAAAATTTTAAAGGAAATATCAATGTCATAGGTGTTCTTGTACAGAATAAGTGCTTTTGTAAACTTGTCTTCACTTGCACAAGATAATAAAATGTGAGGCTGGATGAACACAGCAGGCCAAGCAGCATCTCAGGAGACAAAAGCTGACGTTTCGGGCCTAGACCCTTCATCAGAGAGGGGGATGGGGAGAGGGAACTGGAATAAATAGGGAGAGAGGGGGAGGCGGACCGAAGATGGAGAGAAAAGAAGATAGGTGGAGAGAGTATAGGTGGGGAGGTAGGGAGGGGATAGGTCAGTCCAGGGAAGACGGACAGGTCAAGAAGGTGGGATGAGGTTAGTAGGTAGATGGGGGTGCGGCTTGGGGTGGGAGGAAGGGATGGGTGAGAGGAAGAACCGGTTAGGGAGGCAGAGACAGATTGGACTGGTTTTGGGATGCAGTGGGTGGGGGGGAAGAGCTGGGCTGGTTGTGTGGTGCAGTGTGGGGAGGGGACGAACTGGGCTGGTTTAGGGATGCAGTAGGGGAAGGGGAGATTTTGAAACTGGTGAAGTCCACATTGATATCATTAGGCTGCAGGGTTCCCAGGCGGAATACGAGTTGCTGTTCCTGCAACCTTCGGGTGGCATCATTGTGGCACTGCAGGAGGCCCATGACAGACATGTCATCGAGAGAATGGGAGGGGGAGTGGAAATGGTTTGCGACTGGGAGGTGCAGTTGTTTGTTGCGAACTGAGCGGAGGTGTTCTGCAAAGCGGTCTCCAAGCCTCCGCTTGGTTTCCTTCACTTCCATCACTTGCACAACCCCTGTTATAGGTATATCATTCCAATAGATCTGATAAGGTTCATTGTGGTCAATTATCAACCAGCAAAAGATCATGCTGCATTTCAATTGCCAATCCCCTTTGTTCCACTCTCTCATTAGACAAAATGGGTATCTGGAGATCACCTCAGTCATTAAAGAACTTCACAACTAAAAATTGGAGGATAGCAGACATAGCACTACAGATCAATTGAGCAAACATCGTAAATAACAATAAAGTTTATCAGATGAAATTGGGCCTGGATTGTTCAATTATTAGATCTGTCGATGCAGCTTATGGGTGCAATGGCAAGATCTGCCACATTTCTACAAGCTCCAGGAGAGAAAAGTCCATAATTTGTCTGAGGTTCTCAGAACCACCTACAACATTTCAGGATTTGTGGTGGGAAATAAAAAACTAAAACGTGAACTCACTGTTATTGCAGAGGTGAACAGAGAGAACAATTCATAGCCCACAGTGTTCAACAGGGAGTGGACAGTCTGATACAACAGATTTTGAGATAGACATATTTCAAATCATTAAAGGAATGAACGGTTACAGGAATAAGGCAGGAGAGGTGATGATTACCTGATCAGTGTGATTTCATTCAGTGTCACAAAAAAAGTGTCACAGCAGACCCAAAAGGCTGAATGGCCTACTTCTGTCCCTATACCTAATGGTCAAAAAGCCCTGCTTCTCCATGCTAGCTTTTGTCCTGCTACTTCTCTCTGTAGGCTGTACAAAAGCTGATGGCTGCTATTTTTGTGGATGCAGCAAATTGGGTTGTCTTTGCAATAATAGGGCTGCAAGAAGAACGACTTGACAGGCCACAACAGCACTCTCTTGAGTTGGAGCAGCTAAGTAAGATCACAGTCTGAGCAAAATGACACCTCACCCAAATTCCTTCCCCATTATGTACCAGCATTAGCCCGCACAGAAGGTAGTGTCACACTTGGGCCCACATTGCTGTTTGTTGAGAGGATAACTTATTGTCAGCAACCTCTCAGGATAACCTTCAAACCTAACAGTACGCCTTCCCAAGCACATTAGCAATCCTGACCATATACAAAATAGCCCAATAAACAATCCATGTGGCATTGGAATGAAGCATTTGCTTGGAGAACCCTGCCACATCCACCCTCCCAAACTTAACCTGTCACAGCAGTCTACATCCTGCATGAAGTCATGGCAGCTACAATATCAATGGCATGGTGTCCAATAAACTGTGCACATTCGTCAGCAGGGAAGCCAAGGTAGTGAACTAATATGCCTTGCTCCATTGACTCTTGTTGAACTCAAAGGCCACAAGATGTTAATCTGGGTGCAAGGTACTCTGAAATCATGTGAGAAGGTCACGGCTGGATAATGTGAGGAAAAAGCAGAAGAACATTTTTAAATGACACATTCAGACATGTAATATCGACATTGTGCTTAACTGTGAATTTATTGTAGATCTACAGCATTGTGTAACCATTGGACGCGTGAATATTGGAGATAGCTACTTGAGGAAGCCTCATGTTTCAGCCCTTGTTGCTCAATTGCGTGAAGCAATGGTCCACGACATGCTTTACTTTTTTCAAGCTGGGCATTTCAACATAAAGATCCTAAATAGTCTTGACAAGGTGGATATTGGAAGAGACATATACTCTTGAGGACAAGTCTAGAAAGAGGGGACACAGAAATGAGGGCTTTCACCCAATGCCCCCCCTCTCCGAGGGCTATGCAACTTTGGAATTCCAGCTCAGAAAGCCCTGGAGGCTATAATGACATTTTGTTTTTAAGGCAGGAAGAGAGTAGATTCTTGTTGAGCAACAGAATTAAAGGTTATCAGGGATAGCTTAAATTGTATAATTCAGAATGCAAACCTATCATTGATGATCTTACTGAATGACATGCAGGCCTCAAGGACCAAATAGCCCACTTTTGTTCCTAATTTGTATGTTCACATATTGCTAGGTACAAGCTTGGTTAATGCAGTCACGTTTCTATCAAGTATTTCAATTGGACAGAAGTTAATTGGGAAAGGGAAGTTAATTGCGTTGAGGACAGCAATTGATGAAATGCAAAAGCCTGTATCTCGGATTCTTGTCACCATTTAGCAAGAAGGCAACCTTGCCATCCAAGGAGGGAGGATTTAATTGCAAAAGTTTATCTCGATGGTGAAAATCTGATGTTTGAACTCTTGCCAGCTGAAGTTCTCCTGCTCACCATTATTCTCATCACCTCAGGTAGAGGGAAATTGCAACCAAGATTTAGAAAGAAGCAGAAGAGAAACAACTTTACAGAGCCTTTGGAATTCATTTCCAAGGTTAGTGATTAAGGCAGAAACAGTGTCAATGTTCAATAGCTGATTGAAGAGGCAAAAAAGAAAGATTATGATGCCAGGCAAGTGAGTGTGATGATTGTTAGTGCTAAATTTAGAGCCTGACCAATCAGAATGAAGTTAGGAGACACTTCTACACACAGGAGATGGTAAGGAAAGAAGGTGAAATTAGGCTGTATAAATGTTTTTTAGGCCTGGATATATACAACGCGAAACAAAGGTTCAATCAGGCACGTTAAATCTGAAATGAACATATTCTTGATAGCCAAAGTATATTGAGCCCATTTACAAAACAGAATAACCATGTTTTTCATGGAATAGTGGCTCAAGATAAAGAGGGTGCATGGACTGCTTCTGATCCAGAACCATAAAACCAAACAAAGGTAGAGATTATTCTTGACAATATTATGTGGGCAATTAATGCGAATATTTCTGCCATTAGTTGTACAGCGATATTAATCCATTTAAAATACTGAATTAATGCATTTATTAAAATGACAGAGAAATTTGGCACAAGTACATTAATTTGTCCAACAGCTCCTGCATTAATTTACACGTCGTACAATTTAACTTTATACAATGGTATTCAACTTCAGAAAATGGATAACTAAGAGTGCACAGGGTTGTCCAATGTTGTAAATCTTCACATCTCACTTGTCTATCATTCCTCCTTTCACCTACAGTATGCTTTTCCACAATTCCTTATTATGGCTATCTTGAAAAAAAAGTCAAAATATAAGATGACACTTTTTAAAAATGGAGCTATTCAACATGGTTGATAAAGAATTATCTGCTAGTATAATGCAGTAATTAAATCTCAGAGCTGTGATTACATTCATAGCCACTTGAGATTCATTCTTCTTTAAGATGTCATCATAGCTATTCAACTGAATTACTGCAGTGCAATTCACAGCAAGGTACCTATTATCTGCTGAGGCACAGTATCCTTGTAAAAAAAAGTTTCTATTCTTTGTTGCTTTTGGAAAGCTACTATAGTCTTTAAAAAGTTTAAAAATCAAATTCATTAATCTTTTCCTTCCCAGCTTTAACATGACCTATCTATTCTTTTGATAATTGCAGTGGTTTCTTTTTTAACTGATCACAATTCTAAATTCCATAACAAATTATCCCATCATATGCATGCAAATCACTGCTCATGCAAAGAACATTGAGAGCGTAAGCTATTTTCAAATCTTTCTACAAGATACATCACTACTAACTCTCCCTATACCTTCAAGGTGAACAAATAACAAAACGTTAAAGCATAGATCAGCGCATTTAAGGCAGTAGAATTGAAAGCGATGAAATACAACGATGTTAAAACCCCATTTTGTTTATATTGCATTTAAGGTACTGATATTGATAGTAAGGCCAGATTCACTGAATGAAACTTAAAGACAATCAAACTGGAAAAGGGGTTACTTGATCACGCATCTTTGCAAACAATCTTCATAAATAACCATGGATAGGAGGGAGACTGGAATGCAAAGATTATTTGCCCTGCTGAGACTCACCACTTTGATGGTACATCACCCTCTGCATCAACACATTTAGTTCAGTAAATGAAAGAATTTCAGAAATATTTTAGAGAATTGCTCTCTGGCCCCTTATTGCAATCAGGCAACTTTTAAGAGAGATTAATTACTCACGGCATTCACAGGTCTAGAAAAGGTGGAAATGGAAATTCTACAAGGATAATTAATTGGTAATTAGTAACATTCAGTTTTTGGCAACGTTTCTGCTTTTTGCTTAAAACCCATTTTCATCTGTGGGCCCCGTTATGGTGCTTATGGGTTCTTAACTGCATTTCATCCCCACAACAGAATTAACAGGGAAGCCAGTGAGTGCAGTGTTCATCACATTCCTGATTCCCTCTGATCTCCTCACTCAGCTGCTCCGTGCCCATTCTCCTTGCAGGGGCTAAATGAAGCGCATGAGGTTTCATTCTTCGTTTGCACTCGGGGAGACATGAGACCAGCAATAACTAGTAACCAATCACAAATACCCTGTAGCCCATGCAGCGCCCCTGGCAGCAGGCTTCACTGCATAGATCTCCCCATGCCCTCAAACTCCCTTCTCCCTCCGAAACTGCCCCACCTTTCTCACACACACACACGTGCAGGACCAGTCTTACTCACCTCAGCAAGCCCAAACTAAGTTAGTTTCATTCCAGTTCCTCTTTATGGTTGGTGGTATAGGTTGGCTCAGCATCAGCAGTAGCCATTGCTGCCAGCTGTTAGCCCTGATTGGTCAGCAGTTCTTGGAGGCAGGATCTCTGCCCTGGCAAACGGGCATTTAATTGTTTCAGGTTTCCTGCAAATAGCCATGGCAGGGTTGCCCCCAGTTTTCTGGGAAAAGGGTGAAATCACTGTCAACACCACTGCCACTAAATTCAGCCCATTATGTGGGCATAAAGACATTTTATACTCTCCGTGCTTTAAAGATTCAGCACTTATCTAATGTTTAACTTACATCATCATAATTTTTCTATAGAATACTCTAATTGACACTCCCCAAGAGATATTTTACATAGATTGTAACTGCATATGCGCATTCTAGAAAGTTAAATCCATGTTATTCAAGACCACAATGAAAGATTAATAAATTACATCCACTCAGTTAATCCTCATCTGCAGTATTACTACACTGGGCTGAATGACAGATACAATTTATCTAATTCTATCCTGGGGGGATTTTGAGTTGGTATGTAACATTCAAACGACTCAAGCGTCATTGGAATGACAATATGCAGAAAAAGCGTTGAAGCCATCTTGCCCATCCCACGTTCACAAGCAAGTCCATTTCTAAATTTCCCACAATCAGTAACTAAGGGATCACCTTCGAACTGAAATGTAACAGGGCCAGCCATACAAATTCTGTAAGTCTAAGAGCAGGTCAGGCATTGGACATTCTCTGGTGATTAATTCACTCTCCTGTCTCCTCAAGACCATCCGCCATCCACAAAGCACACAAATCAGGGGACTCAGATGGACACTTTCCACTTACCTAGAAGACTGCTGCTCCAACAACACTCAAGAATTTCAACACCATCAAGGACAAAGCAGCCTGCTTGATTAGCACTTTATCCACCAAAGTAAACATTCACCTTCTCTTTTAGATGTACTGTGCCTGAAGTTTATACCATCTCCAAGATACACTGTAGCAATGTGTCAGGACTTCAACAGCACATGCCAAGCTCATGAACTCTGCTGCGTTTCAAGTTTTGTTATGCAAACTGATCAGATACACAGGATTGGGAAACTAAAAGCATGTTCAATTTATTTGAAGACTACAATGAATATATATAGGATAACTCAACAAATATGTATTTTCGACGAAGTCAGCTACCACCATTGCTCTCAGCAACAACTGCAGCTACAGCTGCACTCTGCTGATAGACTGTCAGTCACATAATTGCTTTACATCCTGGTTCTGAATATGATTTACACATTCTAAAAGACAGGGTCCCTTCCCCAACACCCACCCGATAATATTCCATTAATGGAGAAAAAAAACATACACTGTGGGTTGATTCCAAAAACTATTTTCAGTAAAAACAGATCTGTTTAAGAGTCCATGTAACACCTGGATGGCTTACTAGCCTCCCGAATGTCATGGCAGTATAACTTTCCTGAGATCTAGGCTTATCATTCCAATGATCCTGACCTGGAATTGCACTGCCAATCTATGTATCATTGAAGTGCAGACTGTCTTCATAGTGGCCTTACACAATTTCTTTCATGGTGCTCTATAGTGTGCTAGGTATTAGACAGCCGTACAATTCCTTTAAGCTGATTTTAATGTGGTGTACTGCATCCGCTGTACATGGTGTGGCTTCCTCTACACTGGGGAAACCAAGTAGAGGCTTGGGGACCGCTTTGCAGAACACATACGCTCAGTTCACAGTAAACAACTGCACCTCCCAGTCATGAACCATATCAACTCCCCCTCCCACTCCTTAGATGACATGTCCATTTTGGGTCTCCTGCAGTGCCATGATGATGCCACCCGAAGGTTGCAGGAACAGCAACTCATATTCCACTTGGGAAATCTGCAGCCCAATGGCATCAATGTGGATTTCACCAGCTTCAAAATCTCCCCTCCCCACACTAGATCCCAAAACCAGCCCAGCTCGTCCCCGCCTGCCTAACCTGTTCTTCCTCTCACCTATCCCCTCCTCCCACCTCAAGCCGCACCTCCATTTCCTACCTACTAACCTCATCCCGCCCCCTTGACCTGTCCGTCCTCCCCAGACTGACCTATCCCCTCCATACCTCCTCACCTCTACTGGCTCCATCCCAACCTCTTTACCTTGTCTGACTCCTGTCCACCTATCTTCTTCTCTATCCATCTTCAATCTGCCTCCCCTCTCTCCTTACTTATTCCAGAACCCTCTCCCCATCCCCCTCTCTGATGAAGGGTCTAGGCCCGAAACATCAGCTTTTGTGCTCCTGAGATGCTGCTTGGCCTGCTGTGTTCATCCAGCTGCACACTTTGTTATCTTGGATTCTCCAGCATCTGCAGTTCCCATTTTCACTGATACAATGTTCTGGGTACCTGGCTTTAAATCCCACCATGGCAGATGGTGGAAACTAATTCCATACAAATCTGGAAATACGAGTTTAATGATGACCGTGAAACCATTGTCGAATGTCAAGGAAAAGCCCTTGTGGTTCACTAATGTTCAGTAGGGAAGAAAATTCGCCATCCTTACACTCGATATGACTCCAGATCCACAACAATGTGGTAACTGCCCTCTGCACAATTAGAGATAGCCAATAAATGCTGGTCCAGTCAGTGAAACCCATATCCAATCAATGAATTTTTAAAAAGCAGGCTCAAAGGGCCAAATGTCCTACTCCTGCTCCTATTTTTTACATGCCTATCTTTCTACACTGTGGGTTTAGAGTTACAAAACAACAAACTAAATTCTTTCACGAGTGCTAAAATGGGATATTACAATATATCATGGAGGCGGGCTGAACTAAGGAAAGGTTAAAACATATGAGCAATGTTAATGACAAGAGCCAAACTGTGATTCCACTGGCTACTCATCCCTTCTCACCTATACTCCCACACCCTCTCATTTTATTCTATTTAATATTCTTTTATCATACATGCTGTTTTATTCCAATTCAAAACTGCACCTCATTCATAATGATCTCTCTCCATAAAATATTAACTGAATATATTTAAATGTATTTGTAGTCAATTCTTTCTTGTTGTGCATTAAGATTGGCAGGGCTCCCTTCATCAAAATGTCACCCAGACTTGCTGCTATTGCTGCGTTACAGCATGCTAAATAAAGTACACTAATACAAAAGCAAAACACAGTGGATTGTGAAAATATCAAAGAAGAACATAAAATGTTGGAAATATATAGCAGGTCGAGCAGAACTGATGAGATTAACACAAGAGATTAACAAATTTAAGCAAGTAGGAAGGCAGGGAAAAGGGTGAGATGAGTCAAGCAATAGGTGAAAGTAAACGTATCTGAAAGGGAGGGGAGTTGAAATAATACAAAAAAGTGGTGGTGCAAGTTAACAGAAGATGGCATTAGCAAAGAAAAACAAGATGGTTCCAGAGGACATGCAAATGGGAATAGCAAATTTATCCCCAACAGATGTCACCCAAAACAATGGAAATGAAGATTATGTTGTGGAACTGTTAAACTCAATTCTTGAATCCAGATGGCTGTGAAGTGCCTAATCAAAAGATGTGGTTTCTTTCCTCAAATATACGTTGAGAATTTGGTAATGGATTCACGGCCATCAATAGTCTCAATTCCAGATTTTTATTGAATTCAAAGTTCCACCATCTGCTATGGTAGGATTCAAACTTAGGTCCCCAGAACATTACCCGAGTCCCTGGGTTAACCTCCCTGGCAGCTTTTGTATAAGCGTACTTTATGTAGCACACTCTAACACAGGTGTTTTTCAAGAATAACAGCATGTCCTAGTGACACACTGATGAAAGAAACAAACTAGCAGAGGTTCAAGGCAAGTCACCACCACTTTCGCAGGGGCAACTAGGGATGGGCGATAAATGCTGGCCGGTCAGTGATGTCCATATCCCATGAGTGAATAAATTTAAAAATTCACATTTCGAACCCATAAATTGCCCAGAAGAATTAATGCGCCTCTCAAAAGTTGTTATTTTGAGTACAATAGAATGAAATGTTGAGGGGCTCCTCCTCCACTCTCAAGTTGGCTCTCAGTCCTTGTTTCTGAATGGCTCGAAAGGTTGAGGGTGGGAGGGCCAGGGGTGCAGGCAAAGAGAAGGTGGGTAGCAACTACCATTTTGTCAACACCAAGAGGGGTAACCAAAAGCTTTCTCATCAAGGCAGCGCTCTGCTGAGTTCAGGAACCAAGGGCCATCAGTGGAGACAGAGAGGACGCAAGAGAGAAGTCAGGAGACAGATACGCTGCATCTGGGCTTGGGCAGCTAAGTAGGATTAAGCAAAACCTGAAAGTTCTAAGGTGAGAAGTTTTTTGTAAATTGAAATTGAATCTCTAACTTAAGGCTACAATTGTTCAGGAGCTACTGCATGCCGGCAAATGTGATTATAAGGAGCCTTATATGTCAATTGTAGGTCAATCATAATTAACACTGAAGTCTGAAATGCATCAAAAAGTGCGGTAAGTATTGGGTTAATTTATTCCAGTTGCTAGTTATTGGTTAAACCTCACCAATCTGCCACGTTCGTTCAAGTTGACTTTCTGACCCCAATGTAGATGTGTCTTGGCAGCGTGGAGGAACAGAGGGATCTTGGTGTGCAGATACATAGATCCCTTAAAATGGCCACCCAAGTGGACAGGGTTGTTAAGAAAGCATATGGTGTTTTGGCTTTCATTAACAGGGGGATTGAGTTTAAGAGTCGTGAGATCTTGTTGCAGCTCTATAAAACTTTGGTTAGACCGCACTTGGAATACTGCGTCCAGTTCTGGGCGCCCTATTATAGGAAAGATGTGGATGCTTTGGAGAGGGTTCAGAGGAGGTTTACCAGGATGCTGCCTGGACTGGAGGGCTTATCTTATGAAGAGAGGTTGACTGAGCTCGGTCTCTTTTCATTGGAGAAAAGGAGGAGGAGAGGGGACCTAATTGAGGTATACAAGATAATGAGAGGCATAGATAGAGTCGATAGCCAGAGACTATTTCCCAGGGCAGAAATGGCTAGCACGAGGGGTCATAGTTTTAAGCTGGTTGGTGGAAAGTATAGAGGGGATGTCAGAGGCAGGTTCTTTACGCAGAGAGTTGTGAGAGCATGGAATGCGTTGCCAGCAGCAGTTGTGGAAGCAAGGTCATTGGGGTCATTTAAGAGACTGCTGGACATGCATATGGTCACAGAAATTTGAGGGTGCATCCATGAGGATCAATGGTCGGCACAACATTGTGGGCTGAAGGGCCTGTTCTGTGCTGTACTGTTCTATGTTCTATGTTCTATATTTTGTTGTTACCTTACACCTCTGGCCTTTGCCAGTTGTAACAGCTCTCTAGGAATTTAAGACTATCCTCAGATTTTGTGGCTGTAGATTTAATAAAGGTCATTTGATACATTGAGCTCGACCACCAGCCAGAAAGAGATGACAATGCACATCATCTCACCCATCAAAAAAAAGGGGAAAAGAAAATAACACATGGAAATTTCAATGGTAAGTAAGAAAGCTTACTGTAAAACTTGATTATAAATAATGGATGTGTTAAGGAACCAAGCATGAGATAACACAAAGTCATATCAGTTGACAGTCACCACCACAAACAGAGAGAACAGAAACTGATCACATACCATCTAAACCAATTAAAAACTAGCCACGTGCCATGAGACTATCAGGGCTTAGTAGCATCACTGATTGTGAACATGCGTGGCAGCTTGGCTTGTTGTGGCCAGAGCAACTTGAATTTGAAACTGAACACAAGACAACACTGGAAGTGGAAACACTACAAACTGACAGTCAAAGAGAAAATGTTGTCCTCCATATTAGCCTCAAACAGGAAGCAAGAACCATGTTAAGCCAGCAAAATCACTGCCTAACATTATGAAGTATACCTGGGTGTTACTTAATATATTTCCTGACTTACATTGCTCGATTGTTTCCCATTGCCTGATGGTCACAAAGTTTCATCAGTTTCAGTTATGAAGGGATGGAGTGGCCAGTGAATAAACATTCATGGGAGGAAAGTTTTACATGGAGTGAACAAACGTTCAAAGCAGGGCAAACATGTCCACATAAATTTAGAACAACCCCTAATAAACTGAACTGGCAAAATCAGGAGTAAATTCTTTATCTATTGAGTGGTTAGAATAGGAAATTTACATCTGGAATGGTTCAGATAAACAGCATAAATACATTTAAAGGAAAGCAAGATCATGACATAATAACTTAATCATTTCTTCCTTATGGCGGTAAGGTTAGACAAAGCAGCATGGGAAAACACTCATCCAGAGCATAAATAGTGGCACAAATGAGGGGTTTAAATACAATTAGGATTGAAATTCATAGACTTGAAAAGCCAGAAACCCAGGACCAGTCAGGCTGAAATGCACACTCATTCGTCATAAATTCTAGATTACACTGTCGAGTTTGAAATAAACCAAGATTGGTGTAGTATCCAAATTGTATCGAAATTTATGGCTTTGACAGGGGGCAAAATAGAGAAATCTAACAGCAGCACATCTTAAAGCAGCAAACTGCTTGCCTGCAGACAGCATCTAATACAAAAGCACAAGATCTTCATTAACACTGCCCATTCAAGAACAGAACTTCTATTTTTAGAGATCTGGAAGTTAGTGAACGTGAGTTAGACATCATCCTTCTAACCAATGGTTTTTTTTCCCCCAAAAGCCATTCTGATTATGGACTACAGAGTTATTTTTAACCTTTAAAAAAATATCCTTTTGATTTCAAGGGAAAGTAGATACAACATCATGACTGGCCAGTTTTTGAAAGAATGGGAAGGTTACAAGGCACGATGAGGCATGAGAGTCAGTTTCTGAGTATATAATCAAGTAAGTGTAGTGACAAAAATTGTATTCTATTAAAATATTTCCAACATCCCAGGTCTGATGATGGTTCATTAACCTGTGTCCACAGTTGTCAGACCCACAGAGTATTTCCAGAAACTTCAGTATATACTTCAGATTTCCAGCAACTTCAATATTTTTCTTTCAAGCTTATTGAAATAACACAAACATATTTTATATGCAGGTCTCATAGAACATAGAACATAGAACATTACAGCACAGTACAGGCCCTTCGGCCCTCGATGTTGTGCCGACCTGTCATACCGATCTCAAGCCCATCTAACCTACACTATTCCATGTACGTCCATATGCTTATACAATGACGACTTAAATGTACCTAAAGTTGGCGAATCTACTACCGTTGCAGGCAAAGCGTTCCATTCCGTTACTACTCTCTGAGTAAAGAAACTACCTCTGACATCTGTCCTATATCTTTCACTCCTCAATTCAAAGCGATGCCCCCTCGTGCTCGCCGTCACCATTCTAGGAAAAAGGGTGGATAGGGAGAGCCTATCTAACTCTCTGATTATTTTATGTTTCAATTTGGTCACCTCTCAACCTTCTTCTCTCTAATGAAAACAGCCTCAAGTCCCTCAGCCTTTCCTCGTAAGACCTTCCCTCCATACCAGGCAACATCCTAGTAAATCTCCTCTGCACCCTTTCCAAAGCTTCCACATCCTTCTTATTATGCGGTGACCAGAACTGTACACAATACTCCAAGTGTGGCCGCACCAGAGTTTTGTACAGCTTCACCATAACCTCTTGGTTCCAGAACTCGATTCCTCTATTAATAAAAGCTAAAACACTGTATGCCTTCTTAACAGCCCTGTCAACCTGGGTGGCAACTTTCAAGGATCTGTGTACAAGGACACCGAGATCTCTCTGCACATCTACACTACTAAGAATCTTACCATTAGCCCAGTACTTTGCCTCCAGTTACTCCTACCAAAGTGCATCACCTCACACTTGTCTGCATTAAACTCCATTTGCCACCTCTCAGCCCAGCTCTGCAGCTTATCTATGTCTCTCTGCAACCTATAGCATCCTTAGTCACTATCCACACCTCCACCGACCTTAGTGTCGTGTGCAAATTTACTAACCCATCCTTCTACACACTCATCCAGGTCATTTATAAAAATGACAAACAGCAGTGGACCCAACACCGACCCTTGCGCTCCACCACTAGTAACTGGTCTCCAGGATGAACATTTCCCATCAACTACCACCCTCTGTCTTCTTTCAGCAAGCCAATTTCCGATCCAAACTGCTATATCTCCCACAATTCCATTCCTCCGCATTTTGTACAATAGCCTATTGTGGGGAACCTTATCGAACGCCTTGCTGAAATCCATATACACCACATCAACCGGTTTACTCTCATCTACCTGTTTGGTCACCTTCTGAAAGAACTCTAAGGTTTGTGAGGCACGACCTTCATCTGGGTTATTTTAAAAGACGCAATTCAGAGGGGATTTTATAAGTAAGAGTTAGTTTGTACCATGGCAACAAAAATAGGCCATGCAGCCCTTCAAATCTGTTCCATGATTCAATGAGATTAAGGCCGATTTCTGATCTAACTTAATACCCAGTAACTTGAAAATTCCTCAATCTCAGATTAAAAATTAATAATTAGCCTCACACCAATGAGATGGTAGAAAAATTGCAATCTTCTCCTACCATTTGCACGAGGATCTGTCTCCTAACTTCAACCTTGCAAAATCTGGCTTCAATTTATACCTCAGGCCCTTGATCCCAGATTTGCAAATAGTGAAAACAGTTTATCTCTACCTACATCACGCTTTTTAAAAGATTCTTTAACGGGATGTAGGTGTCACAGACAAGGCCACGTATTGTCTATCTTCAGTGCACTTGAGGAGGTGGTGATGAGTTGTCTTTTTCAATCTCCACAGCCCAGTTCCTGCAGGTACACCCATGTTGATGTTAAGGAAGGCGCATCACAATTTGAAACCAAAGATGCTGAAGGAACAGCAGTATATTTTGAAGTCACGATGGTGAGTGACTTGGAGGGTAACTTGCAAGTGATAGAGCTCCCCCATATGCCTGGTGCTGCTTATTTTCAAAGACTGTTTAAGGGTCTAGAAGGTGCTATTTAAGGAGTTGTGGTGAATTTCTGCAATGTTTCTCACAAATGGTATACAATGCTGCTTCTAAATCCCAGTGGAGGAGGGAGTGGATGTTTGTGGGTGTGGTGCCAATCAAGTGGACTCCTTAGTCCTGGATGGTGTCAAGCTTCTTGAGCATCAACCGAGCTGCAATCATCCAGGTAAGTGAGGAATACTCAATCACACTCCTGACATATAGTAGATAATGGACAAGACAGGGAGGAGTCAAGGTTTGGGTTACATGCTGCAGGATTCCTAGCCTCTGATCTGCCCTTGTAGCCACAAAATTTATATGAGTAATTCAGTTCAGTTTCACCATCCACAAGTCCTCATATACCAAAACATTCCATGTCGAAATGCTGCAAGAGCTGGACAATATCCCCCTGGACACGCTCCAGGGCTAGTATGTCCTTCCTGAGGTGTGGGGCCCAAAATTGGACACAGTATTCTAAATGGGGCCTAACTAGCGCTTTATAAAGCCTCAGAAGCAGATCGCTGCTTTTATATTCCAACCCTCTTGAGATAAACGACAACATTACATTCGCTTTCTTAATTACGGACTCTACCTGCAAGTTAACCTTTACAGAATCCTGGACCAACACTTCCAGATCCCTTTGCACTTCTGCTTTGCGAATTTTCTCACCGTTTAGAAAATAGTCCATGCCTGTATTCTTTTTTCCAAAGCGCAAAACCTCACATTTACTCACATTGAATTTCATCAGCCACTTCCTGGACCACTCTCCCAAACTGTCTAAATCTTTCTGCAGCTTCCGCACCTCTTCAGTACTACCTGCCTGTCCACCTATCTTTGTATCATCGGCAAACATCGCCAGAATGCCTCCAGTCCCTTCATCCAGATCATTAATATACAAGGTGAACAGCTGTGGCCCCAACACTGAACCCTGTGGGACACACTCGTCACCAGTTGCCATTCCAAAAAAAAGCCTTTCATCCCAACTCCCTGCCTTCTGTCAGACAGCCAATTCTCAATCCAAGTCAGTAGCTCACCTCAAACACCAATGGACCCTCACCTTGCTCAGCACCCTCCCGTGAGGCACCGTATCAAAGGCCTTTTGGAAGTCTAGATAGATAACATCTACTGGGTTTCCCTGGTCTAACATACTTGTTACATCTTCAAAGAATTCTAACAGGTTTGTCAGGCACAACCTCCCCTTACTAAATCCGTACTGACTTGTTCTAATCTGACCCTACACTTCCAGGAATTTAGAAATCTCATCCTTGACAATGGATTCTAGAATTTTACCAACTACCAAGGTTAGGCTAATCGGCCTATAATTTTCCATCTTTTGCCTTGATCCTTCTTAAACAAGGAGGTTACAACAGCAATTTTCCAATCGTCTGGGACTTTCCCTGTCTCCAGTGACTTTCAAAAGATCACGACCCAAGCCTCCGCTACTTCCTCAGCCACCTCCCTCAGAACTCTCGGATGTAGCCCATCAGGGCCAGGAGATTTATCAATTTTTAGACCCTTCAGCTTTTCGAGCACTTTCTCTTTTGTAATGCCTACCATGCTCAACTCTGCCCCCTGGCTCTCCCTAATTGTTGGCATACTACTCATGTCTTCCACTGTGAAGACTGACGCAAAGTACTTATTAAGTTCTTCAGCTATTTCCTTATCTCCCATCACTAGCCTTCCAGCATCAATTTGGAGCGGCCCAATATCTACTTTTGCTTCTTGTTTGTTTCTTATGTATTGAAAGAAGCTTTTACTATCATTTCTAATAGTACTAGCTAGCCTACCTTCATATTTGATCCTAACCTTCCTTATTTTTCTCTTTGTTATCCTCTGTTTGTTTTTGTAGCCTTCCCAATCTTCTGATTTCCCAGTGCTCTTGGCCACTTTATAGGCTGTCTCTTTTTCTTTGATATTTTTCCTGACTTCCTCTGTCAGCCATGGCTGTCTAATCCCACCCCGGATAATCTTTCTTTTCTTTGGGATGAACCTTTGTACTGTGTCCTCAATTACACCCAGAAACTCCTGTTATTGTTGGTCTACTGTCTTCCCTGCTAGGCTCTGCTTCCAGTCGATTTTCGTCAATTCCTCTCTCATGCCCCTGTAATTACCTTTATTTAACTGTAACACCATTACATCTGATTTTGCCTTCTCTCTTTCAAACTGCAGACTGAACTCTACCATATTATGATCGCTGCCTCCTAAGAGTTCCCTTACTTTAAGGTCTTTTATAAAGTCTGGATCATTACATAACACTAAGTCCAGAATAGCCTGCTCCCTTGTGGGCTCCATCACAAGCTGTTACAAAAAGCCATCCTGCAAACATTCCATGAATTCCTTTTCTTTGGATCCACCGACAACATTATTCACCCAATCCACCTGCATATTGAAGTCCCCCATGATCACCGTGACCTTGCCTTTCTGACATGCCCTATCTATTTCCCAGTGCATCTTGCGCCCCTGATCACTGTTAGGAGGACTGTACATAACTCCCATTATAGGTTTTTGCCTTTGTGGTTCCTCAATTCGACCCACACAGACTCCACATCTTCTGACCCTATGTCATTCAGTGCCATAGATTTAATTTCATTCTTAACTAACAAGGCAACCCCACGCCCTCTGCCCACCTCCCTGCCTTTTCGATATGTTGTGAATCCTTGGTCATTCTGTTTCTTAGCATCTCCACTGTGATAGTTCATTTTTAGGTATTCCTCATGCTGCCCCTGGCATGCCCTCTGCACAATTCTTCAAACCAAGACAGATCATCTGATTTGATGCTAATTATAGAATAGGATACATGCTGGGCCTTGAGGTTGCAGACTGTTTTGGAGAATAATTCCATGCTGCTGATGGCCTGCAGCATGTCAGGGATGCCCAGTCTTCAATTGCTGGACCTATTGAAAGTCTATCGCATTTAGCGTCATGATAGCATCACAGAACACAATGCAGTGTATTCTCAATATGAAAATCGGAATTTGGAGTCAAAGTGAACATGTGGTTGTCACTTTTAACAATACAGTCATGAACTGGTGCATCTGCAGCAAGCAGATTGGTGAGAATGACACCAACCATGTTTTTTCCATCTCGTTAGCTCCTTCACCACATCACCTCATCATCCAACACAGATCCAGTCTAGCAGCAATGTTCTTTAGGATTGCACCAGCTCAATCAGTAGTAGTGCTGCTGAGCCACCTTTGGTAATGGACATTGAAGTTAACCCGTCCCAGAGGACATTCTGTGACCTTGCTATCCTGAGTCCAAGTGCTTTTCAACATGGGCGAGTCTTCATTAACTCAAGACTCCAATCAGCAAGAGGTTTCTTTGACGACAATCTGGAATCATTTTTGGTCAGATCAGAAAATGAAAGTAGTTTCTTTTTCTTTAGGACATTAGTGAACCAGATTTATATTTTGCAACAATGAGGTCATCATTTGACTTCTGAATCTAGATTTCTATTGAATTAAACTTCAACTGTCTGCTATGGTGTGATTTGAACCTTAGTCTCAAGAGCAGTATCTGGATCACTAGTCCAAAGATAATGGCACAAGGTTATCACATTTTCTCAATACCTTGAAAGCTTTGAACAAATCACCCCAAAACATCTAGGGAATTCAATATTCATTCTCCTCATAATTTAACACGTGGTGTCGTTCTGGTAAATCCACATTGCACTCCTTCAAAAAAATCAATATCTTTGTTAAAGTCTGGTGCCCAGACCTGAACACGAACGTTCAAGTCTCTTAGGACACATAACGCATTATTCCAGCACTAAGGCACAGCTGTATGTATTTAGTGTGTGCCGTTAAAGCCACAGCTCTAACTTTAATAGCTTCTGCTGCTAATTAGAAGTCGACTAACTGCAATGAAATCAACAGTGGAATTTTTGCATTGAATGGGAAGCATTGCTCTGAAATGGAATAGACAAGGTAAGTGTCTGTAAGTCACATTCTGATAAAGCACTGTATGCATAACATGAACCATCTGAACATAAACTATACACTGCAATTCAATGAAGTTTTTATTACTCTTGTGTGCTCCCTTGTTCTCATACCTCAGTGCATTTCCCTCTTCTTTGGTGATGCTCTGGTCAGTCATAGCAGCCTGCTTCTGAAGAACACTCAATTCTGCTTCAAGCTGTGAAAATAAAAATAAATATGTCAACTTCATTTTCAGGAGAAATTATGCATCTTGCCCAAACCAAAAGGCCATCTCTGTCCATCTGTTTGCCAAGCAGAGAAATAGAGAATCAAGAATCCAGCATTGTCTCACTCTCCATTCTGTTCAAAGCACTCAGGAAGTAAGTGAAACAACACTGAATTCTGCAGTATTTCCACATTGGTTGCAAGTAAACATTGCAAGTAAATATGATTATTCAAAATAAAAGCTGTCATGAAATTGTGCTCAGATGTACATAAATATATAGCTTTCTAGATTTTAATATGATGGAAAAGTATAGGAATGAACACAGTTAAATACTAAGATAACAAAATGTGGAGCTAGATGAACACAGCAGGCCAAGCAGCATCTCAAGAGCACAAAAGCTGACGTTTCGGGCCTAGACCCTTCATCAGAAAAGGGGAATGGGGAGAGGATTCTGAAATAAATAGGGAGAGAGGGGGAGGTGGACCGAAGATGGATGGAGGAGAAGATAGGTGGAGAGGAGAGTATGGGTGGGGAGGTGGGGAGAGGATAGGTCAGTCCGGGGTGGACGGACAGGTCAAAGGGACGGGATGAGGTTAGTAGGTAGAAAATGGGGGTGCGGCTTGAGGTGGGAGGAGGGGATAGGTGAGACAAAGAACAGATTAGAGAGGCAGGGACGAGCTGGGCTGGTTTTGGGATGCAGTAGGGGGAGGGGAGATTTTTAAGCTGGTGAAATCCACATTGATACCATTGGCTGCAGGGTTCCCAAGCGGAACATGAGTTGCTGTTCCTGCAACCTTCCAGTGGCATCATTATGGCACTGGAGGAGGCCCAGGATAGACATGTCATCTAAGGAATAGGAGGGGGAGTTGAAATGAAGCGCGACTGGGACGTGTAGTTGTTTATTGCGAACCGAGCGTAGGTGTTTTGCAAAGCGGTCCCCAAGTCTCCGCTTGGTTTCCCCAATGTAGAGGAAGCCACACCGGGTACAGCGGATGCAGTATACCACATTGGCAGATGTGCAGATGAACATCTGCTTAATATGGAAAGTCATCTTAGGGCCTGGGATGGGGCTGAGGGCAAGTGTAGCACTTCCTGCGGTTGCAGGGGAAGGTGCCGGGTGTGGTGGGGTTGGAGGGGAGTGTGGAGCGGACAAGGGAGTCGCGGAGAGAGTGGCCTCTCTGGAAGGCAGACAAGGGTGGGGATGGAAAAATGTCTTTGGTGGTGGGGTCGGACTGTAGATGGCAGAAGTGTCAGAGAATGATACATTGTATCCGGAAGTTGGTTAAATGCTAATTAGCAGAAAACAAAGCAGGACACAACAAATCTTTCAAAGAATTACTCAACAACTATCATTCATAATTCTTTAATCCCATTACAATCCGCTCTGTTTAGGCTGCCATGTAATTCAGGAAATTCCATTCCCAAGTAAAGCTACAAGCACAGAATTGTCTGTATGTACAATACAGGCAAAGTATGTTTTCTATGTTCTGTACATAGAACTTGTTGGGTTTTTAAGGCAAGTAACAACTCTTAAGTAAGTGAATAATTTCTAACTTTTTTGGGTATTTTGAATTTGCTCTGAGCAAGGAATGAGTTTGGGTTCTAACATCCAAAATTACTGATACCTATTTATCGTGGTTGTAAATGTGTTTATTTGACAGGATGAGAACCTTTCAAAAGATTCAAAAATCAGAAAAACGAAATGATATATCTCTCCAAGCAGAGTATACTGAAGTGGAATAGCTTTGTGTCATGAAACCAGTTCCAAATGATTTCTTATTCTTGAACAGATAGAAAATTCAACGAATTGGCAATGCAGATGGTGCCATCTAGTTCTTGCTTAGGAATGTTGCCAGCTGGAAAATTTCAGTGCTTCTCATATAAAGCAGCTGTGTTTACTGAAAGCATAAAAATAGTCAAAATACATGAAATAATGTATTGATTTCCAACACAATTTTGTGCCACACGGCTTTCTGTAAAAACCCATTATAAAATTAGCTGAGTGGTCAGAACAAATCAGGACTTCCAGTACAAAATGCCTTCAACTAGTTTCACAGCTCCAATATATTGAAGTGCAGTTTTCTGATCATTTACGACTGATTTTCTAAAAATAATCAAACTTGATTTTAATTCAGAAATGTTAGAGAAAGCATATTGAGTTTGAAAACATTTCAAGTATGTTACAAAATTCAGATGCATTTATTCAATCTTTACCTTGTCATTGGCAGCAATTTCAATCTTAAACTGTCAGCAAGATAATATTCCAATGCTTGATCGCCAGTGAGGCGCAGAAATTCTGATTATTGCTAGTATTGGCATATTTTGTCACTTCTAGCATCATCCTACTGAATACACACACTTCAATCTTAGGTTGTCAGCAAGTATGATACACAGAATCCAATAGTGCATTGTTATCCCTCGTGTCACTAAACCCTGCCATCAAAATAGTCATGGTTTATGCTCTTCACTGATCTCAAAATGCGTATGTATCACTTTCACAAATAAATGGAATGAACTGATAAGGGAGCTCTAATTGCATGGTAGTGTGCTCATTTCACCCAGCTATTCAAATGGAGAAATTGCACATTTCAACAGCGTCAAATTGATCAGCTGCCTGAAAGAAAGTCTGTCTCTTCCTCTTTCCATGGAGGGGATGACTTTTAATATTCATTCACAGAATCAAAGCATTGCTGGCTAGGCCAGCTAATTCACTAGAGGGCAGTTAAGAGTCAACCGCATTTCTGTGGAACTGGAGACACATGTAGGCCAGACCAGGTAAGGATGATAGTTTCCTTCCCTCAAGGACATTAGTGAACCAGATGGATTTTTCTGATAATTAACCATAGATTCAGGGTCATCATAAGACTCTTAAATTTTCATTGAATTCAAATTCCATCATCTGCCATGGCAAGATTCAAACCTGGGTCTCTGGATTAACAGACCAATGTAAAAACCATTAGGGCATCGCCTCCTCTGCTAAGTGATAAAGTCCATCAAATGAATCAAACAAGATAAAGACCTGATCTCGATGACATTCCAACAGAACCTTGAAGTGTAATTGTATAGAGTGGACTAAGAAGTCTTCAAGAGTATGTGGCATGAGGAAAAATTTGTACATGGCCTCAAGGATGCAACGAAGTCAGCATCTGGAAGCAGGAAGGAATAAAAACCCTATGTGACGAGCACCAAGCAACAATCTCTCAAATGTAAGATCCTTACTTGAATCTTATTAACACATTCATTAGACAATTTGGTAGATCAAATGCTGCTGGAATTAATGTAGTTTAGGACCAACTGTGGAACAGCAATATGGTGCTTGCAGGCAGACAATTTCAAGAAAAGTGCAGACAGCAACACCAGAATCTGAATATGCTCTTCATAGAACTAATAGAGACATAAGCTAAAGCTTTTGACAGCATGAATTTATTTGGTTTATGGTACCATATCTCCAAGCTAAATTATCCAAACAAATTTGTCAAAATCCACATGATTCGAGGTGCTTATGCCCCCAAAAAAGACGTTAAATATCTTTAAAATAACCAATGATCCAAAGGTGCCTTGTAACTCCCCAACTCTTCACTTTAGTCTGCCACAATGCTTAAAATCTCACTGGACAGCCCTGCAGTTTGAGATGGGTGACTGCTATTGTGGGAAGATCTGCATGCAACATCAGGAGTGGAAGACAATGGGGTTTGGATGGAGGCGGGTACAATGCCCGAATTAGAATGACTGTGAGACAGCACACCGAAGATGTCAGCACTTACTCTTGCAGAGTATGCAAGGTCATACAGCTTCTCCTTGCACTGCTAGGCATTCCTCCAAACCGGGCTACTTCAGGGCAGGTTTGCAGCCTATGAAACGGTGTGCAACTAGGGTTTAAATATGGATGCAATGAAGCATCAGACATAATCATTGTTGGCAGTAATTTCAAGGTTGTAAATTAATTCTCATAATTTTGCAGTGTACTCTGTCAGAATGTTGCAAAGGAGATACCAGTGAACACTTCCAAAAAGCAAGTTCAGCCTACAACCTACACACATGATCTTGCATGAAAGCAGCAGAGGAACACAGAAAATAGAAGTATGAGTAGGCCATTCAGCCATCCAAGCCTTCTCCACCATACATTTTGATCATGGCTGATTATCCAATCCAACAGCTTGTTCCTGCTTTCCCTCCATATGTCTTTAGTTCCAAGTGCTCTATCCAATTCCTCCTTTAAATCAAACAATGTTTTGGCCTCAACTGCTTTCTGTGGTAGTGAATTCTGCAGGATCGCCACTCTCTGGTCAAAGAAATTTCTCCTCATTTCAGTCCTAAGTGATTGACCCCCATAGTCTGAGACTCCCCCAACATCAAAAGCATTATTCCTGCAGATGTCATGTCTAGTTTTGTTAGAATTTTATGGATTTCTATGAGAATCCTCACTCATTGTTTTAAACACCAGTGAATATAATCCTAACCAAATTCAATCTCTCTTCTTGGGTTGGTTTGACTGATCAGTGGCTCTGTTTAATTGCAGCAAGATATCCCTGCTCCAATACTTGAATACCATTTTCCTTTACCCCAACATACTTTAAATGACAGTTGATTGAGGACACACAGATAGCATTGCATATTTCCCTCTCTCATGCCATAGCCACAAATAATAATTGACCTTCTGGTTTTTGCTACCAAAGTTGATAACCTCATAATTTATCCACATTATACCCCACTTCCGTGTGTTTTCCCACTCACTCAATTTGTCCAAATCACAATGAAGCATCTCTACAACCTCTTAATAGCTCACATTCCCACCTTGCTTTGTGTCATTTGCATATTTGGAGATATTGCATTTAATCCTCTCAGCTAAATAATTCCCATAGATTGAGAGTTGCTGGAATTCTAACATGATCCCTCTCGTCTCTTCTTACCATATCAAAAAAATATGTTTATTCCTATTCTTTGTTTCCTAACTGCTAGCCAGTTTTCTACCTATTTCAATGTACGACCCCCAATCCATGTGCTTTAGTGTTACACACTAATCTCTTCCATGGGTCTTTCTCGAAAACCTTATAAGAATCCAAGTAAACAACATACACTAACACCCTTTCATCAAGTCCACTAGTTACCTCCCCCTTGTAGAACTCTACTGGATTTGTCAAGCATGATTTCTCTTTCGCAAATCCATGTTCACACTGTCTAACCCTGCCACAGTTTTCCAAGTGCTCTGCTATAAAACCTTTTAAACCTTTTGTAATGGACTCAGCATGGCATTGAGCTGAAAATTAAAATCAAACTCAAAAAGGTAACATCTTTATCATCCCTGCTTTATGGCAGTGAATCCTAGATCTATCAGCACCATATCAAAGCTCTGGAAAGCTTTGATCAAAGCTTTCCAAAGTCCATTGTGAAAACTCGATCAAAGAAAAAAAACTCCCAATGAGGCCCTTCATCATCTGAGCTCAACAGCACAAAGGCCGCACTTCAGAAAATTAAACTTGATCAGCAGGCCATTTTTGTCAAATGGATGACTACAGAATTCCCAAACAAATCTTCTATAGGGGTCTGACTCATGATCAAATTATAGGAAATGTAGTTGATACAAAAGATAGAAGGACACCTCCCCAAAAAAAAACTGCAATCTCTGCATTGCAGACCATCCATCTTGGAAAATGCATTAGCTGATTGATTTATGTGAAAGCAAGCAGTGAAATTTGGCTCAACATATTTCAAGGATCATCTGTTCCAAACTCTCAACATTCCACATGCCCTGGGGAAGGTCAGAGGTCGCACAATGTTAGAAGATCCCCAAAGCATCAACGACAACATGAATTGCTAGTTTCATTAATGTACAAGCCAACCCTGTGTCAAATTCTACAGATATGAGAAAGGACCCAAAGAAAAAGACAAAGTTATTAACAGTTTGGGCACATTCAAATAACAAGGAGCCTTCCACTGAGAAGCTACAAATTGATTCTATTATTGATGCACTCAGTCTTTTTCTCTTTGGAACTCAATTTCCAATTAAGTCCAAATTAAATACTGAAGCTCTTCAACAGCAGCTAAGTTTTGTCCAGGATTTTTGATGCAGAGGGAGAAAAAAAAATAATTCACACTTGCTGGGATAAAATGCCAGCAGTAGAAACCTGCTTCTAGGTACTTCTTCAGGTATTCTGTAACACCAACTGTACAGGTAGAGCAAAAGACGACACAGAAGGTAAATATAATCACAATACAGGAGGTTGGTTAGTTCATTTGGCTGAACACCTGGTTTGCAAAATTAAGTAATGCCAACAGTGTGGGTTCAATTTCCATATAGGCTGACCGTACCATGAAGGTTGCACCTTCTCACTTTGTTCCTCCCTGAGGTGTGGTGGCTCTCAGGTTAAGCCACTATCGGTTGTGTATGTCTTTCTCTCTCGAATGGGAACAATCCTATGGTCCATTACTACGGCAATTTTACCTTTATATCCCTGTATAAAAGTTATATAGCTTTGTGACAAATCCATCCACACTGACACTTAAAGCCAAATTTGTAATAATGTTGACATTGCAATAGCCAAATTAAATATGGAATTTCTGTATGATATATGGAAAGAATATAATTTATATCTTGTGATACTCGCAAACGGACGGTCATATGTATGTTGTAAATACTTTGGCCCAAAACATTTTCCTTCTGTTTACAAAAACACTGTCAAATATGCAGACTTAAACTATAGATCATTTTGAGCTGATTCAAGCCTTGAGAACTTGGTAACTACGCTATGCACCAAGGCTTGACACAATCTTACCATTATCTGAACTAGGGAGTTCAACAAATGTATCTCACTGCTAGTTACAAGTTGCTCCATTTATAATAAAGTAAAATCGACACACATATCTTTTATCTATGGCACGCACTTGCTGCCTGAAAGCTTGCATTCCAAGCCATGATTTGGAGACTAATTTTACTATGCCAACATTTCACTTTGAAGATACATATGCAAACATTTGTAATTACAATATTTCATATGGAACAATTTTAACTATCATCTAATTAGGAAAAGCATTAGTTAAGAGTGTGATATTTGAGGGAGATGAAAGAAAGAAGAGCTCCAGAGTGAGGGGAACTGGAGAGATAATTGGAAGAGAAAGAGGACAAGAAAGGAATGACTAATAATTTTTTTTAAAAATTGTATACTTTCAGTAACAAAAAATCCAATAAACCTTAGTGATCGCTGCAATATACACAAAGCACATCAATCCCTCTTTAACTCAATAAAATAAAAGATCACATACAGTACTATTTCTCAAAAGCTGAGTTTCTGTCCTTGTATATTACTGCATCACTCATACACAAATATATTGAATTGTTTCTACAATGATTACTACTGCTTGAGTTTGTTAAGACATGATTAATCCATCAATTTAGCTTTGGTTTCAAAGTATACAAGTCCACACGAAGCATTTGATGTGTTATAACAAATATTAAACTCTATTATTTGTGCATCATAAGCATTCCACAAATTTAATGAAAAGTGCACTGCATGACCTGGCAATGCACTATGTAAACTTGATGCAAATAAGTCAAATGCTAGTTTATTTAATATCAACTGATCTTAGGTAGAGCAGCTAATGAGACACTACTGTGTACATCAGCATGCTTGCATAAAAATGCACATTGTTTTGCGAAGAAAAAAAATTTAGCATGAACTTCTGCTTCAAATTGTTCCCCAGTAACATCTCCTGCAAACACATCTGGTCATTAAGGGTCTAGGCCCAAAACGTCAGTTTTCCTGCTCCTAAGATGCTGCTTGGCCTGCTGTGCTTATCCAGCTCCACACTTGGTTATCTCTGGTCATTGGATTAAGATGGACTTAAGATTTACTCTGATTCTGGTCTACTCTGTTACATAGAGAACCAGAAATGAAAAATGGAGACCAAGCAAGACATAAAAGGAGTGACATTGTTTCTTTAGAGATCTATGAGCAATGAGTACCTTCAGTTGTGGAAGAGAAGTGGCAAAGAAAATAAATTGAATAAGTAGAGAACCCTTACATAATGGCATGGTTTAAATAAGAAAACCCATTCATTGCATCCTAACATTTATACCTTACAGTACCATTAATATAACGACAAGTATTCTATTGCACTGTAGAGACCAGCTGGCCCAACAGGTCCGCACCAATGTTGTTCCGCACAAGTCTCCACTCCACCCTATCATCTAACCCTATCTGCACATTCTTCTCATCATTTTATGTCCACGTATTTATCTAGATTCCCCTTAAAAGCATCAAATTACTTGGATTTATTACAGACTATTTTATCTTATGGACCCCAATTTCTGATCTCTCAAACAATCATCTCTGTGCTTTATCAAATCAGTGAAGAATCACAAAGGTTCCATAAGGTCATTCTTAGCCTTAACTCACTATCAATGCTGAGTAAATTACATATCCACTTCTGTCAGAGGGACTCACTTGTGTCAACAAGTAGACACACAAAAATTAATGTAGGCATAAATTCAAATCGGTATACTACAACGCTGTCACAATATCAATGTGCACTTTAAAGAACAAATCTACAGCTTGCACTTGGTTAAAAGTTTCCTTGGTCTTTGATTTTTCTTTTAATAAAACTGCAAAGATTTGTGGGAACTGCTTTGCGCAGCTTCCCATCAGTCGAGGATGTTCTTTCAGGCTGTTTGTGTTACATTTGGCAACCATGGTCAGACAGACTGTTCTAAAAAAGGCTCAGGCATAAGATGAAACAAAGTGCTAGCCCAGTTCCCAGTGGTGCACATGATTCTGTATCAAATATTGTGGAAGACAGTTACTTCAAAGACAGAGGATGTCTTTCATCAAGATGAGTTGACAAGCTTTAATTCGCAAGAGTTGAGGGAGCCAATTTAAATGTTCTTACACCAGGATAAGATTTAATTTGCATTTTTCACTTTCAAGTCAATCAATAGCACACAGAAAATATGCCTCAAACAGAACTCCCTTACTTTTGGAAAGAAAGTCTAGGGACTTTATAAAAAATGACCACCATACTCAAACTAAAAATACATCGTGTGTATCTACTGTAATCTGAGCAATAAGTATACTTCATATGGAAAAGGATGCCGTGGTTCAATACCAAATATGTGCTATATTAGCTAATGAGATGTCACAATTTGCATCAGTACACATAGATATTGCTGCTCAGATGAAGGATCTAGGCCCGAAACGTCAGCTTTTGTGCTCCCGAGATGCTGCTTGGCCTGCTGTGTTCATCCAGCTTCACACTTTATTATACTGTAAAGAATGAAGCCAGTTTTTTCAGGCCCTATTCTAAACTTTCTTGGTCAGGTACTAATGCCATCTCCCTCTTCTGGGCAATGTGTAAACATAAGCAGGTCTGTTCACAACCACTGGAGTCACATTTGATCCCCCACTACCGTTCCTGCCACCTGCTGCCTCCCCCAAAAAACTGAAGTTCCAACTATATATTGGCACAGCATTCTCACCCAGGTCACGTGAACTGTGGCACTTCATTAGCTAAATTAACATACATTAGCTCACCTCCTGGAAAAATCCTTATTGTTGTCTTCATAACCTGCAATTCTGATGATTTCAATGCATTCCATACTGGTCTTCCACATTTTACCCTCCAGAAACTTGAGGTCATCCAAAATATTCCCACCTGTTCCAACACACACCAAGTCCTGTACACTGAGCACCCCACTATACTCACGGACCTACAGTGGTTCCCAGTCAAGAAACTTATTTATTTTAAAATTCTCATCTTCATTTTAAAATCACCACAGGCCTTACCCTCTGTATTTTTGCAGTCGTCTTCAGCCCTAAACCATCAAAAATTACTGCACTCTTTTATTTATGGCCTATCCTTGCTTTTCCACCATTGCCGGTAACATCTTCAGTTGCCTAAGCCTTATGCTGTGGAATGCCGTCCCTAAGCTAACTATCCCACCAACTCATTTTTCTACTGTAAAACATCACTTAAGCTCTATCTCGTTCACCAAATTTTTAGTAATCTGATATAGTATTTGGTTTTGTTTAACGCTGCATCAGAGAAGCATCTTAGGAATTTTGTGTTAGGTACCAGACGAATTGTAATTGTTCTCAGCCTAGATTCCATTTTTGTTAAATCCCTGCCAACTAATCAGAACCAGCAGCATTGTGTCAAAATGTGTCTCTTATAAGTTTTTCAGATGGTTTGACTCAGTTGCTAGCACACACACCTCAGATCCAGGAGGGGAGTTTAAATTAAACCCCAGGGAATTGACAACCAACTTCAGACTGAAACTCTAATGCAGTCCTGAGATGATGCTGCTTAGTCGGACACAGCATCATTTAACTCACACATTAAACCATGGCTCTATCTGATATCATAAAAGATGATATGACATTTATGCAAGGAGTAATAGGTGAATTTTACCTGAAGAGCTGCCCAATATTCATCCATCAACCAACATTAAAGAAATGCCTTGTCATCTCATTATGACTTGACACACCATACTCTAAGCAAATTAGATGCAGGTACCCTTCAATACAAGCAATGGGTATACTTTAAACATATTTTATTAGTTATAAAGCACTTTAGAACATCCTTAAGATCATGAAAGATGCTGCATAAACACAACTATATTATTCAGTCTCTTTGAAATACAGTATTTTTTCCACTTTCTGCTGATCTAACATTTTGCCAACTGCTGCCCACATAGATAAGATACTATAGCTTTGTATAATCTTTGACGCGCACACACACACAATGATTGATGGAGGAAAAATATTCCATCAACACAGGCTTCTGTAAATAGGATGAAGAAGCAATTTTAAAAACAAAGTAAGCTATTTTTCCCCTCCAAGTATTTGGGTTGTCACTGGAGCTGGATTCATATGGATGCGTTTCTAAGAAATTACCATATTCCCATTGGTTTCTTGCCCACAACCTCTCATCCCTTACATGATCTACTGATTTACCTGATAAAAACACCCTGCACTATTTTTGGTCCAAATGTGTCCAAGCAAAACAGCCAATACATCAATCTCCCTGCTCTCAAGTTCAAGAAATTACCTGGCCCTCGAACTAGATTAGATAATTTTGTTGAGAAATGAAAGAAAAACACTAAACAGCTAAGAGTTGGACTATACCAAAAGACAATAAATTATGCACAATGACCTCTACAACCAAGAGCAACTCTCCATCTCTGATCAAACGTATTATGGTCATCCTTCCTATTTATTATACGCAGTGTTCTTAATCTGAAAGGAGAAATTCAATTTTAGCCTTAACCACCTGCCCCCATCTCCAATTTGCTTGTTCTTCCTCCTAATAACAACATACTTCTGGATTATATGTACAGACCTAAGATGCTACAGGGAACGTTAATATTGCATTGAAAACCCGTGTTGCAATTCTAGCTTTGTGAAAGCTTCTCCAGAGCTCCACTGACAACAGAAGATGAATTGGTTGCAGCTCAAAGGCCCTCTGGGCCACTAGCATATTGTCTAACCAGAAATTCATACTCTCAGCTTAATCTCCACTTTCACACAGCAATTTTCAAATCTATTGCAAATGTCTGTCTTTTTTCTAAAAAATGCAATGTCATATAAACAAACATATAAAATTTCTATGGCTCCTAAAGTAAAAATAGCTACTTAGACAAAAGATTAAGCCCAGGTGAGACAGGTTTTTCCACAGTCAGTTACAGACTGGCACAAAGGACTGGTGATTATGAAAGTAGTCTTCCACATGAAATATTTGTGCAGTGCTTTGCCATTCCCTCCGATTCCCAGGGTACTATGTACAGCAAGAGTGCCAGTGAAGTCAGAGGCAGCCAGTATCTTTCCGAAATATAGGGTTTATTAAAGCTCACCAATTGCTTTTGGCAATGAATCAGCGGCAATAGACAAGATAGCAAAATGATTTTTTGATGATCCACATATTTTAATGACCTCCCAAATCACAGAGGATTGCTGGAGCGTTTGGCTAGACAGCCTGACACAGGGATTAAAACATGTATCGGATAGGAGCAGCTGAAACAAAGTACATTCAGGACTTATTTCTGTTGGAACTCGTTAAACATCTTACACCTGCATTTAAGACTACTACATCAAATCTTTTGTAAATGTCAAAGAATACTAATCATAGAAACAAAATAAGCTCCCACTCACTCAACTACAAGAGGATATTCTTTTTCACAAGTTTCAATATCACATACAAAAACTAGTACCAACTTCCACTTTACATAATTACGACTAAGTGACCCATGCCTAAGGTCAAACAGTATTCGGCTCCTAAGCTTTGCTTTCTCAGTTTTATCACAAGCCATTCATTGTAACTATAACTCCTGCTATTTGCTCTGCTCCATTGGTCCTAAAGGCTTCGTACATAGCTTTATGAGATAGCAAAGAGAATCAAGACTTGCTAAAAAGGAATTACACATCCTACGTTTTCCGATAACTTGGTAGGTAATGGCTTAGGGATTTGTTAGTGATGGAGTCCTATAGTCATATGCATTTTAGTTCATTATGCTAATGGGGTTAGATAAACGAGAATGGGAAGAGTCTTGTATGTGTGAAGTATGAATAACAGCTTAGGTCAGTTGGGTCAAATAGACTGACCAGAGTTGTTGATTTTTCATATTGTTTTTCGAAACAGCATCATTATTCAAAGTAGATTACAATCCCTTGTAATCTTTCAATTCCTTTCACAGATCATTCACTCCTCAGGGCATTCCACTATTTGTGCTTTAGACCAAAAATGAAATATATTCTTTGGTGGCCTGATACAAGGTATTGATCTTCAGTCTACACTGAACTACTACAAAACAGAATATTGAGTACCACCGTGGAAGTCAATACTATTTCTCAAGTTGGCCAACAATGGTTTGGGTGGGTAGTCTCTAGTAGAATATCATGCACGCACTCTCGAAGTGGCAAGCTTGAGCTACAGAATGGCCCTCACTCACTTGGGTTCCATGTGGTTGATGTTCAATCTCATCATTTCACCAATTCGTACTCTCCCTCATACAAGTGTAGATGTTTTTATCTCTACTTTGGTACTTGGTGCAAATTATCCTGATAAGTACAAGTCAAAATGTGTCTTTTGCAGCAATACACAAGTTCTGTGCTATTCAAATGTCCTCAGTTCAGTACCTACAAAGTTTAATTACTACTGAATTTTGTATGTTGATGCAAGAATGTTATCCAATTACAACTGTAAATTCTGAAATGAGCTACTCAAAATTCTTCCACCTAAAATAGTGTTGCACAATGAACTGTGGAAGAGGGAATTACCTGAGAAAAGGATATGTTGACCTTTTATCTGCTATCTATCTTTTAAATCCTAATACGTTTAGTCCTTGTTATAACCTTATGGTTTCTCATATCCCAGAAATAAATAAATCTGATTATTAATTTAGCCAAAATATCTTGGTGTAATGGCTTGATATTCACACAGATTACAGCAGAGGAAAAGGTCACTTGGCCCAAACAGCTGGTGCTAATGCTCCACACACCTCTCCTTGCACAACTTCTTCTCACTCTTTCAGTGAAATGTTCTATTCCTGTCTTGTATTTACCTCACACAAAATGCTCCCAAACTATGTACAGGAGCAGCATTTGTTACTGGCAGCAGAAGAGGGCTGTGCATAGGTGATGATGGAGATGAGGCTGATTACTAAGAGAGGGGGACTGGGTCTGGGGAGAGGAGTTTCACTGTTTCTTCCGTCACTAGACAACATGGAGACTCAAGTAAAATCTACTTGCACATATTATAGTATCTCATGAAAGGCTTTCAAAAGTGCAAATTTTCATATCTACATCATGTATTTTTGTTGGCTCCTGAGTTACCTCTATCCCAAATGTTATAATGAGGTCATTTTGGAAGGTAGTTTTGGAAGCAATGATCTAGATTCTTCTTGAAAGCATTAATGATAAATGTATCCTTCTGACAGCAAGTTCCATACTCCAATCACTCTTTGGCAAATAGGTTTTCTACCACCTTTTGAAGAATACTGTAAAACATGGCAGGTTAGTGAATGACCGCTGTATAACTGCCAGTATTGCATACTGCAGCTGAGTCCTCTGTATAACTAACTGCTTCCAGCATCCATACTAAGGCTTTATGGGTCATTAAATTCAGTTCCCCTCCTTTGAGCAGAAGGAGGTCCGACTGGCAACTTTATATAGAATTAGTTAAAACTTTACCCCTGCAGGAATATTTACACTCAATGGTACATTTTATTTCGAGGATTCAATTACATATCCTGAACAAAAGCATCAAAATTGGAATATCTCCACCAAGGAATTCCAAATCTGAAAACAGAAGAAATCTGGAATATTTTCACAGGCTCTGCAACAGCTGTTGGCTTAAAGGATCAATGCTGTCAAACAGCATCCGGTGAATGGGAAGCCCACAGTGCTAATCAAGCTTTGAAAACACATCTAGGGGGTCGGGATGTTTGTGTGCAGGTTGAGGCAGGCAAATGTAACTCAGTTCACTGTCTAGAACATGTTCAAGGTGCCAGAGAAATAAAATGAGAGACCAAGCGGGTAAGATTGGAAGATGAGTGGCAGCTTCAAACTTCGCCATGTTCCTGCTTTCCTCTGCCTATTATACAGGTTTCTTACAGACACTGATACCCAGACCAAGCACAAAGGAAAGGAGTTGGTGGCTGCGCATTTGCAAGTGTGGGTTGGTGAAGATGCGAAAAACTGACACAGACTCTACACGTGTCACAAAACATTGAAATAATTGCAATTGTCTTTAAGTGCGCAATGAATGCACTGAGAGTCACAAGCCTCAAAAGAACGTACATAAATGAACGTAACAAAAGCAGAGATAACAAGGTGTAGAGCTGGATAAACACAGCAGGTCAGGCAGCATCAGAGGAGCAGGAAAGCTGACGTTACGGGCCTAGGCCCTTCTTCAGAAATGGAGGAGGGGAAGGGGGTTCTGAAATAAATAGGGAGAGAAGGGGAGGCGGATCGAAGATGGATAGAGGAGAAGATAGGTGGAGAGGAGATAGGCAGGTCAAAGAGGCAGGGATGGAGCCAGTAAAGGTGAGTGTAGGTGCGGAGTTAGGGAGGACGTTGGTCAGTGCAGGGAAGACAGGCAAGGGGGTGGGATGAGGTTAGTAGGTAGGAGATGGGGGTGGGGCGCGAGAAGGAGCGGGGGATAGATGGGAGATGGGGACAAGCTGGGCTGGTTTTGGAGTGCGGTAGGGGGAAACCGTCAGATTGTCCAGCATCCGCAGTTCCTATGATCTCCATAACAAAAGCAGAAACTGCTAGAAAATCTCAGGAGATCTGTCAGCATCTATGGAGAGAAAGCAGAATTAACGGCTTGGTCCCAGTAATCTTTCCTCAGAACTGGCGGCAGTTAGGAAAAGTTTGGTATTTTTGCAGAAGATGGAGTGGAAGGTTGGGGCAGGATTTTATTTGATTTATTTATTGCCACGTGTACCCAATACAATGAAAATCTTTGTTTACAAGCAGTACAGGCAGATCATGGTTAGCCAGGATGCACAGATCAGAGAGTAAAGAAAAACTTAGAAGTATACAAGTTACGACACACAGGGCATGTGCCAGGCAAGATCAGCATTGGCAGGATTACATTTTTTTGAAGTTAGAGATTCTATTCATCAATGTAATGACAGCCAGCAAGAAGCCGTTCCTGAACCTGCTGGTGCGTGTGTTCAAGCTTCTGTATCTTCTGCTTGATGGAAGCAGTTGTAGGAGAGCATTACTGAGGTGTGATTGGATATTGATTGGCTGCTTTTCTGTAGCAGTGAGCCACGTAAATGGAGTCCATGGACGGAAGGTTGGCTTCCATGATGGTCTGGGCTGTGTACACAACCTTCTGCAGTTTCTTAGCAGTGTGCAGAGCAGTGCCATACCAGGCCATTAGGCACCCGGACAGTATGCTTTCAATGGTGTCTTTATGGACATACTAAATTTCCTGAGCCGCCTGAGGAAGAGGCAATGTTGTGCCAAAATGATAGTTGCATTTATGTGTTAAGTCCAGGATGGGTTGTCAGTTATCATCACGCCTAGGAACTTAACACTCTCCATCCTCCCAATCTCATTTCCAGTGATGTAGATGACAGCATGTTCTCCACCTTTCTTTCTGAAGTAAACAATAGGAGGAGATGGAGGTCAAAGAGGGAGAAAAACAGTTGGATGGACAAAGGAATTGAAAAATTATTCCCTATTCAGCCCTGTGTTGCAGGACATTCTCACTGAATGCGAGAAGTCAGCTTTCTTGTAAACCAGGCAATAAAGAAGCAATCCAACAAAAGGACACTCACCCTGAATGCTGGAATTCAATCATGATCAAAATTGATCACAACAACAGAATCTCAAGCAAGGTCCAAGTCGTAAAATTGACTGTTAACTCTTCATGTCAATGCTACTGGTATGTTCCACCACAATTCAGCTATCCGCCCTTCACAACCAAATCAGAAACTGATCTGTATAACGATAATGTTTTAATTTTCGTCTTTCTTATCTCTTATTTCTGGTCTGGTCTGCATGTGTTGCTTTATTAATTCTTCTCGTATTTATTAATTAATAAACACACTTCTTGTTAATTAAAGAAAGCTTATTATTTGGTCCACAATAAACTCAAATTTTGTTAAGTAAATAAGCCTACTTAAGTTGGCTCCTTTGAAATCACTTAGATAATGTATGTTGAAGGAAGATATCCAGAAGGGAAGGGATCTATTTTTAAAATAGCCCTATTGTGGGCAACCAAGGGGGTGGATGAATAAAGAAGGGGAATCAGCTCATCTCGCCTCACCAGAGGGCTTAACAGTTTGGGGTATCCCATCTGGAACCAAAATAAATTTGGGAGCGTCACCAAGGGTCTGGACATAACATCCAGAAGTAAACTAAATTAGGAGTTCAAATAATAGCATTTGCCACATAAAACCTTAGATTGCAATGCCGCCAAGTTGCAGTTATATAAATAGAAACAAGCTATTTCGGGAGTCTATAGTGATTTTGAAATCACTCAAACATGTCAATGTTTCTCTTCTACAGGTATGAGTTATTCAACATTTGATCAATTTTTATGGAAGCACTGTTCATCAGTGTGCGTTTCATCAGTTTGTGCCCTCTAGATCCTTAATGAATAATAACAGTCATCGAACAGCATCAAGTATTTTGATGCCATTATCACAAATTGATCTCGATAGGTAGTCAGCAGCTGATTTATACGAAAACATCCAATATATTTTAGCACTCTCTATTTTTGGCAATCTGTCTTTAAATGACAAGAACAGTGCATCTCAAATATAAATGGACAGTGCATGAATTTTATAACCTGATTTCATGGTACAACAGAAAAAAAAAGACTTGCTCAATGCATCTTGCAGCTGGTGAATTTTACAATTGTTTTGCATTTCACCAAGCAAAATTGCTAATGTGTTTTGGACCATCTTCTAAATTAAACGATAAGTAGGGAACCTGTCGGAACATTTACATGAGCAAAAAAAGACCCTATGTAGCTATTTTGAGAACAGAAGTGTGGGATGCACATTGCTGTCCTGTCCAATATATACTTGCTATCTGAAAATTGATTGCTGTTTGTAAAATCAAACTGAGCACAAACTTGCTGATATGTTTGCAATGTTAAAATTATAACTTCACTTCTAAAAGTATTTCTTTGACTCCGAAATACGTTGAAACATCTTGAGACTTGCTACAGAAATACATGACCCTGCTTTCTTCATTTTAAAGACAAAGAAAATCAAACAATCCCAAAAGCTTGTAACAGCTTTCCAGGAGAGTTATGTTAAACATTATGACAGTCCTACCAACAAAACCTGCAACAGCTTTTACATCAAATCACAAAACAAAATAGCTGTCTGACAACAAAGAAAAGCAATTCAAAATGAAAGCCTATGTACGCAGCTACCTTAAAAACTCAATTATTTCACAAGGTTACCAGCTACAGTCACTTTCTCCAAACCTACAAAAAAAAACTGCCTCTCAAAAACTGCACAGTGCATCTTGGGTTGGGGAATGGGGTTAAGACAAAGGCAGTTGTCCCAACAGCTGCCAGTCCATGATAACAAAGTGTGGAGCTGGATGAACACAGCAGGCCAAGCAGCATCTTAAGGAGCACAAAAGCTGACGTTTCAGGCTGAGACCCTTCATCAGAAAAGAGGAAGGGCGCAAGGGTTCTGAAATAAACAGGGAGAGAGGGGGAGGCTGATCAAAGATGGATAGAGGAGAAGATAGGTGGACAGAAGACAAACAAGTTAAAGGGGCGGGGATGGTGCCAGTAGAGGTGACTGTAGGTGGGGAGGTAGGGAGCAGATAGGTCAGTCCAGGGAGAACGGACAGGTCAAGGGGGCGGGATGAGGTTAGTCGATAGGAAATGGGGGTGCGGCTTGAGGTGGGAGGAGGGGATAAGTGAGAGGAAGAACAGGGAGGCGAGGACGAGCTGGGCTGGTTTTGGGATGCAGTGGGGGGAGGGGAGATTTGAAGCTTGTGAAATCCACATTGGGCTGCAGGGTTCCCAGGTGCTGTTCCTGCAACCTTCGAGTGGCATCCTTGTGGCACTGCAGGAGGCCCAGGATGGAAATGTCGTCTACGGAATGGGAGGGGGAGTTGAAATGGTTCGCGACTGGGAGGTGCAGTTGTTTATTGCGAACTAAGCATAGGTATGCTGCAAAGAGGTCCCCAAGCCTCTGCTTGGTTTCCCCAATGTAGAGGAGGCCACAATGGGTACAGCGGATGCAGTGTACCACATTGGCAGATGTGCAGGTGAACATCTGCTTGGTGTGGAAAGTCATCTTGGGGCCTGGGATGGGAGTGAGGGAGGAGGTATGGGGGTAAGTGTAGGACTTCCAGCGGTTGCAGGGGAAAGTGCCGGGTGTGGTGCGGTTGGAGGGGAGTGTGGAGCAGACAAGGGAGTCACCGAGAGTGGTCCCTCTGGAGAGCAGACAAGGGTGGGGATGGAAAAATGCCTTCCGTGGTGGGGTTGGATTGCAAATGGCAGAATTGTCCGAGGATGATGCGTTGGATCTGGAGGTTGGTGGGGTGGTATGTGAGGATGAGGAGGATTCTCTTTTGGTGGTCATTGTGGGGATGGGGTGTGAGGGATGAGTTGCGGGAAATGCCAGTCCATCTCAGGAAGTTACTGTGACACGAGCAATTGTGGATAATTCTACTTGCCTAGACGATCCTGTCTAGTGCTCCAAAAATGAACATGCACAGGTAAAACTGTAAAAAAAACTTATTCTTGACCAATCAAGGGGCAATCTCAGCCCACTTATTCAAATTACTGACTGTTATGCAAATTAAACATCAATGTTCTAAAAGCAAACTAGCTTTAGGTGTTTCCATGTATGTCCAATCCATAATATTTAGACAAGGTATTCATGGAAGGTTCACACTGGTGCTAGTAATGCAATATAATGATTAATTACACAATGAACATAGGGATCGCAAAGCATCAGAGTCTGTAAATTACTCCAGCATATTGTAACAGCACCAAAGCCATCTGTCGTGGGAATTGAAATTACAGCAGCAGGTGCAGGATTCAAGCATTTGCAGAACCCGCCTGCCTTCTTCCCCAAAATCAAGTGTTGATTTTGGAGAGTTTTTATTAACAGTCATCCAAAAATTATACATGTATTTTTAACAATGGGAGAGGAAGACTCCCCCTTAACTGGAAAATATAAGTAATAAACAAAAAAAATCAAGATATTGAAATGAGACCATTGATTAAGATTGATATATAAGGAACATCATAGCTCATAACGACAAATTTAGCTGAATTATTTCTTGAAGTACGAGAGAAAATGTAGCCATTACTGTGGGAATGACGAGATAGGTTTCAGTCATGTGGGAACCTGGCTAAGAATGCAAACTGTAACAATTATCCATTGTGACACACATCATAGAAATAATGGAAAACCGAAGGTTAAGTTGCCAGAGAAACAGCAGACCCAAGGCTGAGATTGAGATAAGAGAGGGATCCTGCAGAGTTGAGAACTTTCAATTGTGCTGAAACCTTTCTACTTCTGGAGAAGCTTCCCCGGGAAACAGATAAAAGGTGCCCCCAGCAAATTCTTGAATTAAATCTGTAATAACAATAAAACTCAAAAGTAGCTGTTTAAAAATCCCTACAACACCATACTCAAAAAATGATAAAATGTTTATTGTTTAGTTAATTGACTCAATAAAATCTAACCAGTATATTGAGATGAAGGTGGAGGTGTGAAGAACATGTTCTAAGCTGTAATGCAAGGTATGTAATTTATTTATACTAAAATTTATTTTAGATTTTTGAATTTTGAACTAGTGATATGTGGGATTTGTATGTGCCTGAAAGCATTAAATTATTAATACATTAAGTATTTCGTGATTTCTTTTAAAACACAGGATCAAACAGAGACTCCCTGGAGAGTAATGGGGTTTTGTTTACATTTAGAGAGTTTATAAATGAATGAAACATTGTAGTGTGCTAGTGTGTTAGTGTGTTATCATGGACTGGCAGCTGTTGGGACAACTGCCTTTGTCGACAACGCATCATCCTCCGACACTTCCGCCATTTACAATCCGACCCCACCACCCAAGACATTTTTCCATCCCCTCCCCTGTCTGCTTTCCGGAGAGACCACTCTCTCCGTGACTCCCTTGTTCGCTCCACACTGCCCTCCAACCCCACCACACCCGGCACCTTCCCCTGCAACCGCAGGAAATGCTACACTTGTCCCCACACCTCCTCCCTCACCCCCATCCCAGGCCCCAAGATGACATTCCACATTAAGCAGAGGTTCACCTGCACATCTGCCAATGTGGTATACTGCATCCACTGTACCCGGTGCGGCTTCCTCTACATTGGGGAAACCAAGCGGAGGCTTGGGGACCGCTTTGCAGAACACCTCCGCTCAGTTCGCAAAAAACAACTGCACCTCCCAGTCGCAAACCATTTCCACTCCCCCTCCCATTCTCTTGATGACATGTCCATCATGGGCCTCCTGCACTGCCACAATGATACCACCCGAAGGTTGCAGGAACAGCAACTCATATTCCGCCTGGGAACCCTGCAGCCATATGGCATCAATGTGGACTTCACCAGTTTCAAAATCTCCCCTTCCCCTAATGCATCCCTCAACCAGCCCAGTTCGTCCCCTCCCCCCACTGCACCACACAACCAGCCCAGCTCTTCCCCCCCACCCACTGCATCCCAAAACCAGTCCAACCTGTCTCTGCCTCCCTAACCGGTTCTTCCTCTCACCCATCCCTTCCTCCCACCCCAAGCCGCACCCCCCGCTACCTACTAACCTCATCCCACCTCCTTGACCTGTCCGTCTTCCCTGGACTGACCTATCCCCTCCCTACCTCCCCACCTACACTCTCTCCACCTATCTTCTTTACTCTCCATCTTCGGTCCGCCTCCCCCTCTCTCCCTATTTATTCCAGTTCCCTCCCCCCATCCCCCTCTCTGATGAAGGGTCTAGGCCCGAAACGTCAGCTTTTGTGCTCCTGAGATGCTGCTTGGCCTGCTGTGTTCATCCAGCCTCACATTTTATTGCCTTTGTCTTAATCCCATTCCCCAACCCAAGACGCACTGTGCAGTTTTTGTGAGGCAGTTTTTTTTTGTAGGTTTGGAGAAAGTGACTGTAGCTGGTATGGAAGATATGGAATAACTTTAATGAGCTTAGGGTAAACATCCATAGGTTGGAAGAAGGATTTTGAGTTTTAGTTTGGGTTATCTGGCGAAAGTTTTAGCTGAAGCTAAATGTGTAAAACAGTTGCTGCTGAGAAAGGGAGATAGTTTAGTACAGTTAAGAAAGGACTCAACATAAAAGATTTAATTTAGAAATTCCAGACCAGAACTGTTTGGTTATAATTCTGAAAGTGTTACAAGAAGATAAGAAAGTCTAAGCTCAGTTAATATGACAAAACAAAGAAAAGGCTATTAGATTCTCATGTTCGGATCTAAAGGAAGGAATTCTCCCTGGCTTTCAAATACAGTAATCAGATCCTGTTGGGATTAATGAGTCTGTATTTTCACCATGTTTATCCTAATCTTTAAACGTGTTATATGTAAATAGCTTGCTTTATTCCATTTTATCTTCATATCCTTTGCATAGTTAACTTCTGATTCATTGTTAAACCAAAATCTGCAGTATTGCATGCTTGTGTTTCAGTGAAATATCTCTTCACTAAAATGAAAAAACTAACAAAATATGATCTATCGAGCTAGATTCAGTGTGGGACCTGACTATGTTCAGCAAAAATGTCAACTACAATCTCAACAGAAGCAAATTCCAAATACAGTTGCAATATAAAAAAAATCTAAAAATGCTATTATGCATGATCGCCAACTAAAATGCCAATCCTTTGGTACCATGTTTTATTTGAGCAAAGGCTATGTTTATTTGATTTCTTGATTACAGTGCTCACAGTGAGGAAATTCCTCTTGTTGTGTATAGTACTCTGTACCCAGACCTCCATCACAATTCTATAATCTCTGTTAGTTTGGCCCCAAATTCAGTATAGCTTTTCATGTAAGACTTATTCCCAAACCAAAATACTGAGAGGCCTAGGTAGAGTAAATGTGGAAAAGATGTTTCCACTAAAAGGAAAGACTAGGACTCGAGGGCACAACCTCTTAGTGAAGGAACAACCCTTTAAAATTGAGGGGAGGATGAAATTATTCAGATAGAGATTGGTGAATCTGTGGAACACTGCCGCATTAAGGCTGTGGAGGCCAGATCATTGATTACCTTTAAGACAGACAGAGATCAGGTCTCGATTAGGCAGCGGATCAAAGGTTAAGGGAAGATGGTAGGAGAACGTGGTTGAGAAACATATCAGCCACAATCAAATGATGATGTAAACTTGATGGACCTAATAGCCTAATTCTGCTCTTCTATTTTGTGGTCCTATAGCAGAACAGTTTGAGATCGTTCAGATCATTCCACCTAAGAGTTTTACAAGTTGAATTTGGTCTGCCTCGACTGAATTTGTACTGCAATCTCAAAGTGAAAGCCTAGTGTTTTTAAAGCATTACACCACTCAGCTCCCATCAGAATTACATTTCTATTTCAGATTGTCAATATTGAGATTTTTGAAATTCCTTTTACAACAGCTATAATTTTGAGCAATACAATGACAGGGTGGATGTACTCAAAGGAACAGAAAATAATAAATTCTCTGCATGACAATAAATTGGTCATTCTAATTACATGAAGACACAAACTTAATGCAAAGGTCATTTAAAACAAATCCTTCTTCAAAATTTGGAGCAAAGAGTAATTTATTAAACTCAAATAGACATGCCTGTTAACTGTGACTTTAACGAAGGCAATCAGTGTCTTGAAAAATACCATGTAATTTGGTTTCTCCACTGGTAGACTTATTCCATTCAACTGCAAAGTCAAAAACATTCATCTGAGAAGAAGAAAGACAGAGTCAAAGGGAATTTAGTTAGTTAATTTGCCAGCCTATTAATAATAAAGTTTTCAAAAAAAGATCATTGTGTAATGTTTCCGAGACATGACAAATAGCTAAGTATTACAACCCTTCAGTTTTATAAACTCGAAGTCTAGCGCAGTTCTTTCATTGCTGTAGAGACTTTAAGAAGGGTCTCATCACAGTGAATGAAACATCTCTTGCAAGGCAGTGCTCACTAAATGAAAACAGACACTAATTTAGACAATGTAACTATTGTGTTGTGTCTCATGGTGAGTATATCTTTAAAAGGCATGCCCATGTTATTATAACTGCATCGTAGCACCTGACCTGAACATATAAAGGTCGTTCCTCTTTTGTAACTGGCAGTTCGATATGAACTCAGATAGTTGAGAGTCTGCAGAATACAATGTGCATACATGTCAGACTGAAGAATCCAACAGACATTATCCTTACCCAGTCGCTTATATAATAAGGGTAAACAAATGTTGACACATTATGTAAAGCACCCTGGTTGAGGCAAATTCACACCATGACAGCAGTTAGTCACACCAACAAAAACCAATCCAACATTTCTCGGTATCTACAAAGCCAGCATCAATGGACATTCAGCACATACATGCAGGAAATCTGGTTCCAAACACAAAGTCAGCTCTCAGGCCAAAACACAGGTACGACCAACAATACAGCACAACACCACATCACAGTAATCAACAAGTATTAAGAAAGGATATACATGCAAACACAGTGGAGGTTCTGAGTCAACCACTGAAAGGCAAATTTTAGAAGATAATCAAACCTTCCTTATTGTTAACCTGTCAAAGCATATCAATAGTATGTGATGATCAGAAACTTGTCCAACAATTAATATTTTATGCATTGATGAAGCAGGACAGCATACACACCACAAGTTAAACACAACACAGACAGCTAGTCCTAACATATTATCATTACACATTAAGCAACAATCAGTAAAAAGCATTCCATGATGCAGCCTACAGGAGACTATCCATCTCCTAACTTATAACTGTGGCAATACTATGGCTTTAATTGGCATACTTTGTCCTTTTTTTAAATGAAGAAAGGTTGAGACAGAAGTGACAAGCAGTTGGCTCAAAGCCATTAAAGTTAATAGCTTGTGAGGCACTGTTTTTTTTAAAATTTGAAACAAAAGAAGTAGCCTGAATGGGTGGGGTCAAGTTCCAACAAAACCACGATTTTTAGTTTTAACTTTCAACACTTGCTAGGATTTGAAGCAGGATGTGGAAGCTCTTATTCCAGTCTCTGTTACAGTTGAAAGCGGGGTTCTCCTGCTGCTGCTAGAATTGCATGACAGACAGTCTATTTTACTGAATTTGCCTTTGGCTCAGGTGTGTTTACATTGTGTTGCTAAATTGGAACAATTAATTAGTTGTAATTGATATGTATTGTTTTGTTAAGCATTTTAATAGTTATAGTTAAGCCAATTCTTATTTCTATTTTGACTATATTTTAACTGTAGTGTAAAAATAAAACGTGTTCTGCTTAAAGTTGGCAAGTTTAACTAATCAAATTGCACATGGAACTCAACACTTTATACTTACATTTAAAATAAGGAAAAGCTAGGATCCAGGCTATCATCTTAATATATTTTAAGGTTGTTTGGTCTGGTCCATGACATAACAGATCGTCAATTCCAGGCATTGACATTATCACACTGCAGTGCCAGTGTAGATGCACATCTTAGCTTCCAGAAACCCTGTATCTGGTACAAACCAATAATCTGGCAGTAGCAGAATTACCAGTGTGCCCAGAACTAAGTAAATCATTAATCATGAGAATCAAATCACATCCACTGTGGAAAACAGTCTACACATAATGCAAGTGAACCAGTCAAAATTTGTAAAGGACATAACTTTGAAGTGAGGTACAAGGCACATACATCAGCTGAACTTCTATGTAAGCTAGCTTTTTCTAATATTCCCCCTAATTTTCTTACTGGCTGCATGGGCTTCCAAGGCCTGTGCAACTTCCAGAACTGTAAATCAATGCTACAAGCAGCATACTGACACCAGTAACCAAAGAATAATGGAGTAGTACGTGCACATGCAGCCATACAGGTCAGAGAGAAAAAGGGCTGTTTCCAGACACAGATACATTCATAGGCTTTCCTTTTGGAATTGGAACAGACTTATGAGAGTATGTAGATGTAGGAGGCTCAGTGCCAATGAAATAATGTCCTTATCGGGTGAGCCTGAAAAACAAACTCCGGCTAAAACAGTAAATCAACACATGCAAGAAAATCACTCTATTGAGTCCAACAAAAGCAGCTGGAACTCACCAGTGGTGGTTCCTAAGCCGGATGAAATCTGGTGAAGGGTCTAGGCCCAAAATGTCAGCTTTTCTGCTCCTAAGATGCTGCTTGGCCTGCTGTGTTCATCCAGCTCTATACTTTGTTATCTCTCATTGTTCACATGGTGTTTACTGGTACAACCATTCAATCTAAAAATTGTTCATATTGTTGGTAAAGATGAGGCAGTGCGCACATTGTCCAGAATGTAAAATGATATCTCCTGAATTATTATTTGACCTTGAGCAATATTTTCTCATTCTGACTTTTTTGTACTCCCTTTTGCTATTCTATGATCCTTATTTCTTATCCTTCCTCTCATCTTGACATCAAAATCAAAGAACATGAAATGTAATAACTGTACTAAGGTATTTTAAATGTTAAAAGTTTAACCAATTATAATCTAAACTGAACTCCTGAAATACACTTACCTTCTATACTCATTAAAGTTACATCAAAACTCAAGACAGATATTTATCAAAGATTGGTGAAATGTTTTCAAGTGCAAGGTATGTTTGGCTCTCCGCTTACTTCATGCAGAGTTGTCCCTTAAAATCTCAGTCAAAATTACCTTCAAATTGTTCTCAGCTGCAAAAATTTCACTCAAGGCAGACATCTTAAGTGCAGCTACATTAGGTCAGCACTCTCCAGCATCTAATATTCAATAACTCTGAAGTTGTGCATCTAAAACTCTCAATTTAGTCATAAAAGTTCAGCTCATTGTAGGGAGTACTTCAGTTAACAGGAGTTTTACTCACTTACAGCCAATACAAAATACTCAACACTGACAGCAATTTGAGATGTCTGAGATAATTTCTCTTCTGCATGCGTCTTGGTATAAAACTCAAAACTATACTGCTTTATCACAATCGTTCACTATAATTAATATCATAGAATCATAGAATCCCTACAGTGCAGAAACAGGCCCTTTGGCCCAACAAGTCCATACCGAGCCTCAGAGCATCCCCCTATAATCCACCTAATCTACACATCCCTGAACATTATGGGCAATTTAGCACGGCCAATCCACCTAGCCTGCACATCTTTGGACTGTGGGAGGAAATCCGGAGCACTTGGAGGAAACCCACACAGACACGGGGAGAATGTGCAAACTCCACACAGACAGTTGCCCGAGAGTGCAATCAAACCTCGGTCCTTGGCGCTGTGAGGCACCAGTGCTAACCACTAAGCCACTGTGCCACACCCTCATTTTGTTTTTCTGTTTATCGCATCGACACCCGATCACAGGATAATTTACAGGAAGGAGTTTTACCATGAATTCCCTTTCAGAGAAACCATTTCTTCAAGAGAACGTCAATAGACAGTCACCAAGAACACATAGGGAAGAGTTTCAAGAATCCTGAAATTCTAAGATTCCATAAAAATCAAACTTATTTTTCTAATGGAACAGATCCAAACTTGAGACCATCAACATAAAATAGCCACTAACATGTTCAATAGGAAATTCAAGAGAATCATCTTTAGCCAGAACAATATGTTTGCTTCTACAACGAGCTCTAAGGCAACCTGAATGCATATAGTTAAGAAGTTGAATAAATACATAAGTGAGAAAGGGAAAGAGAGATAGTTTGCTTGGGTAGTTGAAGAGGGGTTGGACTGTGTATCACAGATCCCCAGCATGAATCAGTTGGACCAAATGATCTGTTTGCGCTGGAGATACTATTTTTGCAAGAGCACATCTTATACTTTCCTCCTGGCAATTTTTACTCTTTATAAACTATAAGATTTCACATCCACCAATAACTTGTAATAATAACTTGGTACAACACAAATATTGGTTCTTTCTTCACCCACAGCAGCTCTTGTTTTCACTTATTTTTAAAAAAGAAAAGTAGCATTACAGATGGAAGCCAAGTGGAAAATTTCTATGTTAAACACAATATATCATTTAGTTATTTGGCCCATTTACAAATGGGGTGAAACATCATCTATTGATTTCACACCTTGAACAACTATAGATGATTTCGGGTAAATTTCACAAAAAGATTTAGCAAAGTATTATCAGGAAAATATAAATAAGCACGAGACAAATAATCAAAGCAGATGTATGCAAACAGGGTCCATCATGTTGTCAGAAAGAACATTCAACATCTGTGCCTCATATTTGGAAGAATCACACAATGTCAATGCTTAAGTTGGTCAGCACGTGTGTTGAATGTGGGATTTTATTAGCACAGCCTGCCAAAGATCGGCAGTACTGTGTTAACAATTATTCGTAAATAAATGTGTGTTACCCATGCGTATGCCCATGGTTCTATTCCAGCTGTAGTGAACTCAACTTCTGCAGATATAAATGCTTCAAGGAAATTATTATTTCATTTATTTCAAATGGCTTTCTACAGAAGCTCTTAGTTCTGAGAGTCATAAACTAAACATACAAGGGTCAATATGATTTTACATATCTATAGTCATTTAAATGGCCAAGAGAAAGATTGGAATTTTAATGCAGGTACAAGTTTGATCTGACACAATTGAGAAGTCTTTGCATTTATCACTGTTGATATTCCTAGTTAAGGAAGAATTTACTAATGAGCCTCTTTTATAACCTTTCATTGCTTGAAGAAACTGTGGTCAGAATAACTTATTGGGATAGTTTGATTTCACAAGTTGGAAAAACAATGTCCATCAAGTCTAATTGTTCTAATTAATGCCTTGGTGACAGCACACTTTTGTCATTTGTCATTGATCTTATTAGCATTTTTAAAAGTTAAAATTACACAGTAACTGTTAACTTCTTCCTCCCCAATGTTATCAAAGATAGTCTCCACTTCAGCTTTTAGAGTGAAGTGATGACAAAAGGAAATGAATAAAATTTCATCATTAAGAGAGAAAAGCGACATCCATTCGAGTAAATTAGTCCCTGCAGTGAATCAATTTTCTTTTCAACATCTTCCTCAAGAGGGCAATACTTAGGCAGTATATGAGTGAACTTTGATATTACTTGAATCAGACAGAAAAAGACATACATTTTTGCAATAGTGCAAATTAGATATTAAATTATATAAATTAAAATGCAGATTAATTAAAAGTAAATATTATCAAGGGGTCTGCATTGAGTTGGGTCTTAAGAGGAGTTGAGGCCTGGAACAGATCAGCCCAGACAGATTGTCAGACAATGGAATCAAAGGCTATTTGGTAGACTGGAATGTCAAATTCAAAACAAACAGATCAGCTATGACCTTATTGAATGGCGGAGCAGGCTTGAGGAGCTAATTGGTACAATTCTGCTCTGATTTTGTATGTTCACATGTGTGATAATTCTGCAGGATTAAACATTTGAAAGAGATGGTTACAGAGACAAATCAAAGAGAAAAGACATGGTTGGCTCCAAATTGTCCTGTAAAGTCTGAATTGTGGCACTTTCTCAGTTCCTTAATATTGGACATCTGGCAAGAGAATGAGGCAGAATGATATTACCAAGAAATTTAGACTGCATGTACTTGTGACAAAATGGCATTTCTGCAACTTACAGCATTCCACACGTTGGCACAGTTAGGTTTTCCTTTTGTGTTCTGTGTTTCTAGAAATCTCCATCTAAGTTCCAAATGTATTCAGGCAAAAGTTACTTCTGCAGACTAAACTACCACATCAGTTGAAACAGGAATTAAGAAAACCATTTAAGACAGACAAAAGTCTGCCGGATCTTTTATTCATGAAATGCTGATAGGAACTCGGGAATCAACTGCATGGAATGAACACAGGATTTCAGAGATATTTGTCAATCCATTTAAATTTGTATTACATAATAAAACAGAAAGTTGTAATTTGCCCACAGATTATTGAGAGGAAGCAAATGGAATACATGATTCTAAATACTGAAAAGCATGTTATAAAAAGTATTGAGAATCTCTTGGGACTATATCAAAGAATACAAATTCTATATTGTGACAGAGATAATGGGAACTGCAGATGCTGGAGAATCCGAATAACAAAGTGTGGAGCAGGATGAACACAGCAGGCCAAGCAGCATCTTAGGAGCACAAAAGCTAGACCCTTCATCAGAAATCTGATGAACAAAGTATAATTTTGACAAAATTCTAGCCTAAGTAGTAGTAGCCATGAAACTTAACTTGTCCATTCATATTCTTCACAGAGGATCTTGCCTGGTCTGACACATGCATGACTTCAGGCCATGGCAAGAGGACTGACTTTTAATTGCCCTCTAAAGCAGGCTACCAAACCATGCAGTTGGATCAAACTACCACAGCAAAATCAAAGTGAGGATACAACAGGATAGGCCATATGGAGTAGGATATGACACAGCCAAGCTCCCCTTCAAGGCAAACACTATCCTGACTTGGAAAACATTGCCAATCCTGCGCTGTCAATGGGTTAAAGAATTGTCACACCTTCCCCCAGACACCTGGAATGCAATGTGTAAAAGTTGCCTTTATACTTTTTATGGTCTGGAATGAGAAAGAAATGTTTTAAAACCAGCGTCACAAAAGATTACTTGCTTATCAAAAATTAATAGCAAACTGACACCCATGGCAAACATATTTTTTCAAGTCATGGGATGACTGTATCACTGGCTGGCCAACATTTGTTGAGAGTCCCAGTTGCCCTTGAAAAGGCGGTAGTGAGCACCTTTTGAACTTCTGCAGTCCACTTGCTTTGGGTTGACTCACAAGGCCCATAGGAAGGGAATTCTAGGATTTTGACCCAGGGAACAGTGATACATTTCCAAGTCAGGATGATGAGTGGCTTGGAGAGGAACTTACAAGTGGTGGTGTTCCCATGTATCTGCTGTCCTTGTTCTTCGAGATGGAAGATGGGTTTGGGAGATGCAGTTTGAGGATCTTCAATTAATTCCTGCAACACATATTTGTCGATAGTACATACTGCTGCTACTTGCGATGGAGGGAGGGAGTGGATGTTTGTGGACGTGGTGCTAATCAAGCGGGCTGCTTTGTCCTGAATGATGGCAAGCTTCTTGTGTGTGGGTGGAGCTGCATGCATCCAGGCAGGTGTGGAATATTTCATCACACTCCTGGCTTGTGCCTTGTAGATGATGAGCACACTTTGAGGAGTCAGGAGGTAAGTTACTTGCCACAGCTTTCCTTGATAAGTAGTCAAGGATGTTAGTGGGGGATTCAAGGATGGTAACACCATTCAATTTCAAGGGGTGGTGGTTAGATAGTTTCTTAATGGTGATGGTCATACTGCTTGAAGAAACAGTAATCGAAGCTTGGATCACAACTAAATTAAAGCCAAGGAGTTGTGTACAGATGTAACTCTGGTTGGCAACAAGAAGTTGGTTGTCAGTAGACTAATGACCAGTTATCAATGACAACACCCTTTTGCCTGCTAACAGCTGTGTGACTGGGACTTTAATATGACCATCTTGAGGCTAGGAACAAAATTCAGACAGCAGTGATTTAAGCTCCACCAGCTGAGGAGCTCTGCGTTCTCTGCAGTCAAAACTCACTTTTAAACCTTAATAAAACCGGTTTATCTTTCCTTCACCAGTTGTAGCAAGCTGTGACTCTTAAGTGATAGATCTGAGACCTTTAATAAGTGATCCAGCCACCTTGTGTCTCCTGCAAACCAGTGAAAGCACCTGCAGAAAGACAACTGAAAAGTAAGGTTCCTAAGAATCATAAAGATTAACACAAAAAAAGAGTGGGAGAGAGGGTATGTGTATGTGCACGCACATATGAGAGGAGTTTATAAATAGCTGTGTTTTAATCTGTAGCGTTATCTATCGATCGTTTCTAACAGTTTACCAGTCAGTACAGTTTAATCACCTGTAATAAACAGTTATTCCCGTTACACAGAAACCCAGTTCATGTATTCTATCAGCCTGGGTCTGAAAATCAAGAAACCAGGGTATTTTGGGAACTTATTTTAATTTCTTTAACTTCTGCAATGTCTCTGGGAATAGTGGGGCTGATTTTTACCACAATACTCCAGTGAACTGTGACAAGTTATTCAAGAAGACAGCTTGCAATCACATTCTCATGCGATAATAAGAAATAAGAACAGGAGTAAGACTTTTCATCCATCAAGTCTATCACACCATTCCAAAAGATAATGAGTAATCTAATACTGACCTTCAGCCCCACTTTCCTGCCTGCCCCAATAACCCTCTATTCCCTTGATGGTCATAAACCTGTGTAACAGTCTTGTTACACTCAGCAACTGCGCCCTCTGTTGCTCTCTATGGAAACGAATTTGAAAAGAATGCAATGTTAGAATAAATTCCTTCTCATCTTTGGTTTAATGGGAAACCATTCATGTTTAAACTCTGCTTCCCCTCTCACCATAGAAATGTTTTGAAGAGGAGACACTGGAGCCAAAGCGTTAACCTCTGATTTCTCTCCACAGATGCTGCCAAGCCCACTGAGATTTTCCAGCAATTTCTGCTTTTGGCTCTTTACATCAACTTTGTATTTATAATTAAATGTACATCTGCCCAACATTAAAACAGCATCAAATGTCACAGACTGGTCACACAATTTTACGCAGTTGTGCTAAACTAATTTAAGTATAAGGGTGGCATGGTGGCTCAGTGGTTAGCACTGGTGCCTCACCCGCACCAGGACGCAGGTTCAATTCCAGCCTCAGGCGACTGCCTGTGTGCAATCTGCACATTTTCCCCATGTCTGCATAGGTTTCCTCCCACAATCCAAAGATGAGCAGGTTTGGTGGGTTGGCCATAATAAATTGCCCATAGTGTCCTGGCATGTGAAGGCTCAGTGGATTAGCCGTGGGAAAAACGCAGGATTACAGGGACAGGGTAGGGGTCTGGGTAGGATGCTCTTCAGAGGGGTGGTGTGGATTTGATGGGCCAAATGGCTTGCTTCTATTATATAACTCTAAGAAATACCTATCAGTGACAGAATAATATGAAGTACTATCTTTCTCCTGGATTGACAGATTCAAGAGGAAGAAAAAAGCCAATCACATTTGATATTTTTGAAGATGCTTAGCCACTCGAAGTAATGCTACCTATTGCAGATCACAACACAGCCTTATTATTATGATGAGATGTTCAAGTGTATATGCCCCTGACATTATAATGTCTGACACTGTTTTCTCTAACCATTTGACTGGTTTTGCTGTATCAGACTACACTAGATCTGATCACAGTCAACAGGCTGCTATTCCACCTGAGTGAGAGCCACTGTTAAACTACTGTTTAGTTTAATCAAGAAAAAAGCTGATCTTGAAATATTTCTCGTCTAGCCCCTCCAAGCCCAGTATATTTATTTATATAGTCGCCAGCACTGTCCTTCAAACGTTATCACAAAAAATTAACTCATTTGTTAAATCAAAATTTGAGAAGAAAATTATGTACAGTTCTCATTAAAACACTCCTTAGCACACATTCAAAGTGCAAACCAGCGTATTCAGACACTGTAATAACTGACTGAGTGATATATATACAATAGCTTTACATAAATAAATAGGGTAATCTTTACTCACCCATTCAGTTTTATGATGGGCAAATAATCACAGCTTTACGTTGCACACTCTGCTTAGGATTCAATGCTGATGCTTGAGGATATTCCTGATTACATCCTTTCCTCCTCTTCCCAGTCCTGTTTACCCAAGTACTCTCGCACCCCCTCAATATTATCTACATCGTTCATCTTAGATGGCCAAGTCTAGTCACTCTTCTACAAAATCGTTATTTGACTGAATGAACAGGCTTTGTCTCAGGCTAACCTGAAGGAGGAGCAAGACCCTAAAAGCTTGTTTTTTCAAATAAACCTGTTGGACTACAACCCTCTGTCCTGTGATTTCTGACCTTGTCCATACCAGTCCAACACTGGGACCTCTATACTTTGTCTCAAGAGGCAGATGGCATGGTACTGCGACTAGGCAGCCAATAGTTCCTTTCTGAGAAATGAAAATGATAAGGGTTCCCAAGATCCTTTGAATCAGTACTGGATCTGTAGTCCAAGAAACCATTTCAATCAAATGAAAGTTACAAGGGATCTCGAATAGTAATTACAAAGCTAACAGTCTGGTCCCTCACTCACTGATAATCATTTGCAACCTGTGGGATTTGAAGGACCTACAACAGCCTTCTCCTTATTGATACAAGCCAAAATTAATGGTCTAATGTTGTCCAAAGGAACCCACTGCTTAAAATGTAAAGGCTCATTAAAGCCAAATTTCTGCAGCCTACATGTACACAGGAATTGCTATAACTGGAATGGCTGTCAAGTGGGCCTTACATTGTTTGATGTAGAGGGGAAGAACAAGACCAAAATACTTGCATTACAGCAGAAGTTGCATGTGAGAAAACTGTCTACACATTCAACATATTCATTCTGCATAGTTGTTTCTAAACTACACTTGCACTCTCATCAGGTACAAAACCGCACATTCATTAACAGGGATCACACCCTGCAGGCCTGATTGACACCACTCATTTCATTCTACACATCTATTGTACGGTATATATCTGATATCAAAATCTAACAGCCAGATAACACTTTAAAATACTGTATCAACCAGTTCCTGTTACAAACTGAAAATGTGCAGCATCTCAAGGAGAAAAGACAAAATAATATTTTAGGAGATGTCCTTGATCTAATGAAGGTCTATAGCCAAAACAATAACTCATCTTTCCCCAGTCAGATGCTAACAGGACTTGTATACTTAGATCATAGATCATAGAACAGTACAGCACAGAACAGGCCCTTCAGCCCACGATGTTGTGCCGACCTTCTTTAGTTTTTATTAGATTTTCAGTATCCCCAAATTTGTTTATTAAATTTTATCCTTAGCCACAATGCCAAGTCTCTTTTCCACATCACATACTGGAAGTGCTGAATATTACAAGTGAGAAATTTAAATTCAGTGTTCAAGAGCATTAAAACAGAACCTGAGTTTCATTTGATGAAGTCTAGACGATCTCAGTTAATAGTTCGGTCACATCTCAACCATGCCATTCTAATTTGAAATAGAAAGCATTTCATCTATTTACAAGAAGTAACTTAGTAAACAATCTACCTGTCCGGTTATTTCAGACATCTGCTGTAGCCACTTGCTTAAATCATGCTAGACAGTTATTTTGTACTGAAATTGTTATTGTATTTGGCTAAAGCAGTAGCTTCAACAAGTATCTTGCACCCTCCAGAGGCCAGCTTTCAATTCTGGTCAAAATTAGGAAGGAAATGGATTTTCTTTCACAGACATGCTGCCGCAAATCACAAGTGAATTAGAATCTGGCTTCTTCAGCCTGGTCTACGCTGGGTTTGCATCCTTGATTGAAAACATAATTTCTATTTGAAGCATCCTGTAATCAGAGCATTGTTCATCAGTTTGTTTACCGTTGCAATTTCATTAACATACCAACAGAATCCCAGGGGATTTGATTTTTTAAAGGGTATCAAAAAATTCCTAAAATAGACATGATCGCATAATCTTGAGCTTCTTGAACAAACTTCACGAAAAGCAATCAAGGACAATTGGTTGTGAATTGTTCAGTTACTGTAATTTGGAAGTCCAGAAACTTTTCAGATAGCTAACCATATTTATTGTGTGGCTGAGCCACTAAAAACAAGCACCTTTAATAGAAAAACACTTCAAGGTGATTTGTAACAACATACAAAATGGACACTGTCATATCAAAGGCATATCATATGAGAGATGAACAAAAGTTTAGATTGAGGCTACCTTTAAGGAGAAGGCAGAAGAACCAAGAAAAATGTGTAAGGGAGTTTAGGAAGACAATTCCCAGTTGCCGGATGGTTGAAGGCATATGGAATTCTGAAGAGATCCATTCAAAAGCTCATACTCAGTTTGAATAGTTAATGAGATTACAACAGTCTAGTTCAGTCTCAGGCAGTGATAAGGAAAGGAAATGAATCAATCATAGATTTTACCATTATAAAAGACAAACTATTTGTCAAATAATTTGGCAGCACCACAAAGAATCAAAAAGAGAAGTGTTCAATATGAACAGAATACATGTGGAAGATGACTGCATATATGAGAACAATGCTGCGAAGAAGAAATGTTTAACTAAGAGTAGGCAGCAAAGAGCAAATCTGCAGCAGATTCAAACAATAACCATAAGAGGTGTGGAAAGAGCTTCTTTTCCAGAGATGCTCTCTGATTGGACAGTTAAGAGTAGACCCAAAGGACAAGTAAAGCAAATTGAACAACAAAGAGAAGTGCTAGACAAGGACTGTGACCAATCACATCATGTTACAGCACAGGAGACCAAATAGAGACTAGGACCGAAGAGCACAGCCACTGAGTGAAGAGACAACCCTTTAGAACTGAGATGAGAAGGAATTTCTTCAGCCAGATGGTGATAAATCTACAGAATCCGCTGCTGCAAAAGATTGTGGAGGTCAAGTCATTCAGTGAAATTCTGAAGAGACTGAGATAGATAAGTTCTCGATTAGGAAGGGGATTTTTCGTTAAGGGGAGAAGGCAGATCAACGGAGTTGAGAAACATACCTGTCATGATCAAATAGCGGAGCACACTCAATGGGCCGAATGGCCTAATTCTGCTCCTTTACCTTATGGGCTGTGGAGTTGCTCCAGACCTCTACTCAGCTAGCCCCACTCACCAGCTTTTTCGCCAGTGGTCCTGCAGACTTTTTTTCTTCAATTATTCAAATATCTTTCAAAAATCATGATTGAATTTATCTTCTCCACAAGGGCATTTTCGGTCCTAGCCATTCAGTCCTTGAACAGATTTTCCTCATGATATTGTTACTCTTTTCAACAATTGCCTTAAATTAACGTGCTGTAGTTCCTAATCTGTCTCCATCAACAGAAATAGTTTCTCCCGTTCTACTCGGTCCAGACCCTCATGATTTTTAACATATCTATAAAATCTCTTCTCAACCTTCTCTTCTCTAAGAACAACAATATTTTGTAGTTCAAGCTTCTCAGCCCCACAATCATTATCATTAATCATTTTTTGTCACCTGGCCAAAGCTTTCACACATCCTGTCTAAGACTGGTGCTCAGGATTGCATACAATACTCCAGTTGAGCTGAACAAGTGTGTTACAAAGCTGCACCATAACATCTTCACTTTCATAGTCTGTGCTTCTACTTTTAAAGCGTAGGATGACAACAGCCTTATTAACTGATTTGTCAATGTGCCCTGCCACTATCAATGATTTGTACAGTTAAAATCCTGAGTTTTTCTATTCCCATGCCCTCTTTAGAATTGTATATTTTAGATTTTATTGCCCAACCTCATGCTTCCTACTCAAATCTATTACTTCAGGCTTCTCTGCATAAAATTTCATCTGTCATGCATCCATACATTCCATCAATGTATCCATGTTCTCATGAAATCTACCAACATCCTCCTCAAAGTTCACAATCTTACCAAATTCAGAGTCAGCTGGATATTTTTAAATTACGCTCCTTTATCTCAATCCAACACACTGATCCTAGAGAAAAGCTTTGAGGAGAAGCCTTGGGTCTACAGATCATTGGTGGATAAGTTGTTGGAGGGAGTCTGAGAGACAGAATTTCTATTTATATAGATAGTCAGCATGGCAATGTGTGTGGGAAATCACGTCCTACAAACTCGATTGAGTTTTTTGAGACTGTAACCAAAAAGATTGATGAGGGCAGAGCAACAGACATTGTCTACATGGACTTTAGTAAAGTGTTTGACAAGGTTCCACATGGTAAACTGATTAGTACAGTTAAATCACATGGGATTCAGGGAGAGCTTGTCATTTGGATATAAAAGTGGTTTAACGGTAGGAGTCAGAGGGTTGGGGGTGGAGAGTTGTTTTTCAGATTGGACACCATGATCAGCATTGTTCTGCAGGGATCATGCTGGCTCCACTATTGTTTGTTATTTATGTAAAAGATTTGAAGGAGAATTTAGGAGGCATGGTCAGTAAGTTTGCAGATTATACTAAAATTGTTGAAATAGTCATCAGTGAAGAAGGTTATTTAAGATTACAAAGGGATCTTGGTCGATGGGGTGAGGACTGCCAGATGGAGTTTAATTTGGATAAATGTGAGGTATTGTATTTTGGTAAAACAAACAAGGACAGGACATATACAGTTAATGGTAGGTCCTTGGGTAGTGTTGTCGAACAGAGGCCTAGGCATTCAGGTACATGGCTCTTTGAAAGGTAGGTCACAGGCAGACAAGGTCATTAAGACGTTTAGTACACTTGCCATCGTTATTCAAACCACTGAATACAGGAGCTGGGACATCACATTGAGGTTGTACAGGATGTTGATGAGGCCACTTATGGAGTAGTGTGTACTGTTCTGGTCTGTAGGAAGGATATTATTAAATTGGAGAGGGTGAATGAAAGATTTACCAGGGTATTGCCAGGACTGGAGGGTTTGAGTTATAAGGACAGGCTGGATAGGCTGGGACTTTTTCCACAGGAGCATGGGAGGTTGAGGGGTGACCTGATAGAGGTTTATAAAATCATGAGGGGCAAGGAAAGAGTGAATAGCCAAAGTCTCTTCCCTAGTGTGGAGGTGGAGGGTTCAAAACTGGGGGGACATAGGTTTAAGGTGAGATGGGAAAGTAATTTAGAAAGGGCCTAAGGGACAACCTTTTCACACAAGGGGCGATTCATATGTGGAATGAAGTGCCAGAGAAAGTGCTGGAAGCAGGTACAGTTACAATATTTAAAAGATGTTCGTACAGATACAAGAATAGGAAAGGTTTAGAGGGATATGGGGAAAATCCAGGAAAGTGGGGCTAGTTTACTTTGGGAAACTTGGTCAGAATGGGCAAATTGAACTGAAGAGTCTGTTTCCATGCTGTACGACTTGTAACTGATTCTATAAAAGCGGTAATCAACCCTAAGGAATCCCCACTACATGCCTTATGACAGTCTGTTAAATAACCATTTACCGCTGATCCCCAATTCCTGTAACTTGGAATCCATTCTGCCACTGTGCCTTTTATTCCAGGGATTTCACCTCTGCGGAAAAATAGTTAAGCGGCTTTTTATCAAATTACTTTTGGAAATCTGTATATACCAGCAAAGGCTGCAGAGCGGTTGAGAAACTGGCGAAGGAATACCTTGCTACATTCACTGCACAGAGAACGCAACTCGACAGTTTGTTTCAGCACTACAGCAGAGGCAGAAATCCAAGTACGGATCTACAGGCCACAGTGTTTCAAGGCTTGACATCTGCTGAGCTTTCATATGACTTAACTGGGTTGCTGTGGGGCACTACCATTGGTCCCAGAATTCCTGAATTAGGGTAGAGAATTTCATCCAGAATTACTGATCACAATTACCATCTCATGTGTCTCCAAATCCAGGGGAAGGGATACATAAAAGTTGGAATGCTCACGAGTGAACTCCCACTGAAACTTATTGTTCCTGCCCAGACAGAAATGATAACCAATTGTCAAGTACTGAAACCCAACCAATCTAGAAATTGATGTTTAGCAAGAAGACTAGGTCGTTAGAAGAAGAAATCTTGTTTTTCTAAGAAATCTGCTTTTAAAAAATATGGATTGGATCATCTGGCAAAGTTGATTAAAACACTTCTATAACTTTTTATTGGCAGTAATTGTACTGTTTGTATTTCACAACTCAAGTATTCTTGTGACTGAAAGGAAAGCCAGATGCAAAATTATTTCGCTTTGCTAAAGGAGAAATAAAACCAAAAGAGCCAATTTTATAAGTTTCAAGATGAAGAAATGTAGAGATTGCAATTTAATATTCTAATGGCCCCATATCTCACAAAACAAACAACCAGTTGCTTTTAGGCTGAATTAGAAATCTCCAGACCAGCCTCTTCAGTTTCAGAATTCAATGTCGGCTACTACCCCCTACAGGGGAATTCAGACATTCACTGTGATTTTAAAAACATGCTTACTGTCTGTGCTTTTAGCTTGTGGTTGCCAGCATCCTCCAGGGCCTGCGACAGCTGACGCTGAAAAAAAAGGGGAAAAAACATTAACATCAATAGACCAATTAAAGTGAAAGACACAAAGAACCCAAGTATCAGCTAAGTCTTAGATTTTGTTATTTGTTCCTGGCATGCAACCTTCATTAAGAAGGATGGCATGCATTGCCCATCAAAACTGTCCTTAAGAAAGTAATAGTGTCTATAAAATAAAAGATTTACCATTGTGCTATTAGGGACTGAGTTCTGGATCTTATTCCAGTGACAATGAACAAATGTCAATACAGTTCCAAGTCAGGGTGGTGTACAACTTGGCAAGAAATTTGCAGTTGTCGGTGTTTCCAAATGTCTGCTACCTTTGTTCACGGAGATGGTAGAGGTCACCGGTCTGAAAAATGCTACTTTTCAGCCTCAAACTTTCACAACTGTATTACAAAATAATATGAGATTTTAACATAACACAAAACAATCCAGTCTCAGTGGAGTTTTGCTCTCTTTTAATATTGTTTCATGCCATCATTGAATACTCCAGTTAGCATACATTATCTGGATAGAAGTTGACATAAAATCTCTACAAGCTGGCTAGTTTTAGGCATTTCTTTGGCTGAAAACTATCAGCCAAACTTAGTTGATAGCAATCAGACAATCCAAGTCAGGTAGCCATGGATTCAAATCGCATATCAAGACTTGAGGAGACAAATCAAGACTGACATTCCTGTGAATTTCTGAGGGAGTGCTGCGCTGGTGGAAGTGCTATTTTTCAACTGAGACACTGACATCCCACATGCCTTCTCCAGTAGCGAAACATGATCTTATGGTATTATTTCAAACATAAGGGATTATACCCAGTGTCCTGCCCAAGATTTATCCCTCAATCAGCATCACAAAAGCAGACTCTCTGTACAACAACGCGTACAATGAATACCTGACTTATTTCCTCCAATTAATATCACCTAAATACACAAAATAAAAGCAAGAATGGATGACTGCCAATGACATGAATCTGTCAGTAGCATTTGAAATGAGTGTCACTAACAGTCATAGAGCAGAGAGATCTGCCCCACAAATAAAGGCCCTTCAGCCCATTGAGGCTACACCAATCAAAAACAAGCACCTAACTCATCTCAGTCCATTTTCCAGTACTTGACACACATCTTGGTATGCCTTGAAATCGCAAGTTCACATCTTAACACTTCTTAGGCATTATAAGTGCTTGTCTCTACCACCCTTACAGGCAGTGAGTTCCAGATTCCCATCATCTTCTAGGTAAAAACAGCGATATTCACATCATCTCTAAGCCTTTGTTGCAAAGTTAGATAGAGTACTTGTGGTTTGGGAGGCAGGAAGTTAGAATTTGGTGTTTGTAAAGTGCTAGGGGGGAAGCGTGGCATGATCCCTTTAAAATATGATGTGCTTTTTGCATGCTTAGAGATGTAGAGAAAAAAGTCTGCGAGCAGTAGCTTGAAAGTTTAGAAGTACGGACAGAGTACTCAAATTGGAACATTCGTATCAAAAGTCTGTACAGTTAGCAGGCCAAGCAGCAATTTTTACCAAGACAACAAGTTTTGAATTTAGCCAATCATTTTGAACCAGGCACTGAGATGCCAAAAAGCAATTAAATATAAATATGATGGTTTTGACAACATATGTCATCAAGGGTATAAAAGAAGGGGCAGTTGGACAAAGACAGGAGAGCTAACTGCCACCTGCCAGGGTTAACAGCCCCCAACTCTCAGGAGAGAATTGTTGCCTCTCACAGGCTCCTCTAAGACTTAGAAGATGCAGCATGTAAAGAACAAAGGTAGCCACAATACAACTGGTTAACATTTCCTGACAGAAGAATCAACAGAGAAGGCACAGAGCATTCTAGAACACATGTAACCTGGCTGTAATTTCTAAGGCTAAATTCTATTATTTTAAATTTTATGTAAGTGAGATTTGTACTATTAGAACAGCATACAACTAGAATCATCTTTTATTCAGGAATGGTTAGTAACTAGAAGGGAGTTAATTGATTTGTTAATAGCAGTTAATTTGTTCACTGTTAGAGTTAGGTAAGTGAATCATTACTGGTTGATTGTAAGGTGAGTGCCAGGGGTTTATTTTGTTTAACCACTAGAAGTTGCTGGAAGTCAGCTTACACCACTTTTCATACTCCTCTTACAGACTGTAGGGCAAGGTGCTCCTCTTTGGGCGTTTCGGTTTTAGTTTTCGGGGGAGGGGGTCAACCTCTGCTTTATAACATCTTCTGCCCCTTACCTTAAATTTATGTCCCTGGTAATTGGTTCCTTCATAGAGGAGGAAAGTTCCTGCTTCTCCAAACTTTTGTAATGTCATACATCTCAATCACATTCCCTCCTTAGTCTCCTCTGCTCCAAGGAAAATAATCACAGAATCATAGAATCCCTACAGTATGGAAACAGGCCCTTCGGCCCAACAAGTCTACACCAACCCTCAGAGCATCCCACCCAGACCCATCCCCCTGTAATCCACCTAATCTACACATCCCTGAACACTACAGGCAATTTAGCATGGCCAATCCACCTGGCCTGCATATCTTTGGATTTTGGGAGGAAACCGGAGCACCCAGGACCAGGGAGAATATCCAAACTCCAGCCAGACAGTCGCCCAAGGGTGGAATCGAACCCAGTTCCCTGGCGCTGTGAGGGAGGGGTGCTAATCACTAAGCCACCGTGCCAACCAAATGTATATCACGATGACAATTTTCCACAAGATCTTTTACCTTGGGATTACTAGTTTTTGGTCTCATTGCAGAATACTAGGTCCAAAATAGCATTATCCATAGTTGGTTCTGAAATAACTGTACACAGGCTGGTATCCCATCACCAACTTACACTTTATTTACATATGCAAAGCACTGGCCACAGGTCTGACTTCCTCAGAGCCAGCTCTCAGAGTAAACACAGTACCTCCAATGCACCTGTTTATATCTGTCAACCAGGGCTCCTTGATGTATCCAATTTGTTTTCACATCTAAAACTCTTCAGCACAGGCAAAGTCCTTGCAACTCTCTTCTGCACCCTCCCCAGGGTAATCATATTCCCCTTGTAATGTGAATTCCAGAACTGCAAGTCAAACCATAGCCGTGGCCAACCCAACATTTTATACAGTACCAGCCTGACTTCCCTGCTCTTAAACTCTATGACTCAGCTAATACAGACAAATATCCAAAAATATCTTAAGTACATTATTTACCTATCCTACACTATTTCAGGGACCAGCTCACATGCACACCAAGATCCTTCTGATCCTGAGTCCTTCTGGGGGTCCTGCTCTTCATCGTGTATTCCCGTACCTTGTTTGTCCTACCCAAGTCCATGAACACGCATGTCCAGATTAAATTCTATTTGCCACTGATCAGCCCATCTGACCATTCCATCGAGATCCACCTATAATCTAAGGCTGCCCTCCTCACAATTTACCACCCCACTAATATTCGTATCATTCATGAACTTGCTCCTACAATCAGGTTTAAATCGTTCACATGTATTACAAACAGCAACAGACCAAATACTGATTCCTATGGAAACAAAGAAAAACTAAAGAGGTGCAGGTGCTGGAAATGAGAAACAAAATGAGAAATTGCTTGAAAAACTCAGCATGTCAGGTAGCATCATATAACAACCTTTTCCTAGCTACTATAAGTTCTGGAGAAGGGACACTGGTCTTGAAATGTTAATACTGCTTTCTCGCAACGGATGTTGCCTTATGTGCTGAGTTTTTCCACCAATTTCTGATTTTGTTACTGGTTCCTGGGAAACGCCACCAAACACAGGCTCCTATAACATCCTTACTTTTATGTTAAATTCCTCTTTCAAAAAAGAATACTTAGCATTAGCCTTCTTAATTATGTGCTGTACCCATATACAAACTTTGTGATTCATGCATCAGAACACCGAAATCGCTCTGCACCTCAAAATTGTCCAGTCATTCATATTTAACAATTGATTTTTTTTTTCATTCTTCCCGCCAAAGTGAACAATGTCACACTTTCTCACATTATGTTTCATCTAGCAGATTATTGTCTACTCGCTCATCTCATCTGTCTGCAACTAATATCTACTTCACAACATAGTTTCCTACCAATCTTTGTCTGGAATGTCATTTTTGCAACCATGACTTCACTCCCCTCATTTAAATTATTGATGCAAATTATAAAAAGTTGACAGCCCACCACAGACCTCTGTAGGATTCCACTCATCGCATTCGACAAATCAAAGTCCTATCTGTGCATACACTATTGTCTGCTAACCTTCTATAGCGACGAAGAAGCAAAATACTTACTTCCTTGTTATCTAATTTTAACTATTAATATGAGGTTAACAAGATCAACACTCCTCTAATTTCTCTTTTACTTTTTAAATACTTGTAGAAACTCTTGCAGTTTAGTTTTACATTACTCGCTAGATCCTTACATTCCCAAATTTCTTCTGCCCAATTAACCTTTAAGGCATTTTCTGTCATTCTTTAGCTTTCTGATCAACAATTTGATCTGCCACTAATCTCTGATTTTATTTAAACTTGAATTTGATGTTTTCCCTAACATCTTTATTTAACCTTAGAAGGTAGGTCCTCTCTTTAGATTGTGTTCTTTATAGTCAGAAACAGACTGGCTTACTTATATCCTGAAAATAGAAAACAGACAGGTGACCAAAGGAGATCTTTCGAATTCTAAAAGGCTTTGATCCAGCAGATACAAAATGAATAATTTCTCTTGTGGGAACGAGCATAACTAGAGAACATCCATATAAGATAGTCACTAAAATTGATAAGATCCAAATAGCTTGTTTGTGTATAGTATATCACGTCGTCATGCCTCACTTGATAACCCATTGAGAATGAAGCCCTGGTATTCTGAAGTCATCGCAAAAACTAAAGATTTTAAAAATACATAGCATTCCCCAATTTATATGTCTTTTAGACCTACGTTGATAGAAAATACATATCAGTTTATATGCACAGCAAGCACTACCATTTACTACAAATAAACAGACTGTAGTTCCAGGAAAGAGCTATGAACTGTAAACATATAACTCAACTAGTTAAAACTTTAATCCCTTTATAAATCCAATGCCCACTCCCTATTTAGACACACATACAGACAGAAAAAAGGGTGTTATGGGCAGAGAAAAACACTAGGAAGGCAGCTCAGTGCTCCTTGTTAACACAATTTCCTGAGATGATTCTTGAACTGATCAGAATACTGTTTCTTCACCTTCCCTTGCCAGATGCTTTCACTTGTCTACAGAAGGCACATGGTGGCTGCTCACACGGATAGTGGTCTTGGACTTAACTAAAAATCACAGCTTACAACAACTACAAGAAAAATAAACTGGCTTTCTTCAGTCTTATAGTGTTCTTTCTTTGCAAAGGACAGAGATAGCTCCTGGCTTTGTCGAGATCTAATGGCTTCTTGCTGCCTTGTTCACAGCACCAAGCTGTTCAGCTACTTGGGAGCCAATCGCAGTTATTACCAGGAAGAAGGTCTTTGTCACTGATATGTGGAATAGTGACCGGATGTCAGTGCTGCTGGTTGAATCTCCCTTTCGAGACAGTCCTTGGCTCCAGCTCATCTGCAAACCTCCCTTTACTAATTGAACCAGCAGCTGGGTAAACAGCGTTTACAATGATGTCAAGTTTCTTGCTTTCAATGTGGCAAGCCTTTCCCCTATCCTTCATTTTTAAAACAGTTCTTTTCTCATTTCAGCCCACAACTAAAAATACAGAAGAATAAAAACAAACAAACAGTCTTTAACAATGTGTTAGAAAACAGAGAAACAAAACTTTTAGAACAGTCATCTTTTCAACACAGACCACCCTGGCATCAAGCTTTCAGTTCCTGCTGGGTCTCAACTCTTGACCATTTCCCAGTCATGTGAGCAGGGCTAATATTTAAACCCTCAGTGCTAGAATTTACCAGGTTCTTTCTTTCCTTCGCCCTCAACCAATTCTTGTACCCAATTTCTTAAAAAAAAAGCAAGGGCATCTTAAAATTCAGAGAGCTCCTATTGCTGCGGTTGATTCCTAGGCTGGCATGGTGGGCGTCTCAGCCCTGTATGGCAGTGTCTCAGTCAACACGGAGGCCTTTCAGCAGTACGCAGCAGTCTCTTGACCCAGCATGTTCATCTTTCAGCCCACGTGGCATCCCAGTCTCGAGGTGATTCCAGAACAGTGTCCCAGTCTTCAGAACTTTGAGGTGAAGCCTGGCACAGTCTGGAGTCAAGACCTGGCATGGACTATAAGCTAGGTGGCAGCGTGGACTGTTTTGAAAGGATCACTGTTCTGAAATTGTTATTTCTCCATTTTCTAATATTTTCCTACAACCTGCAATGCCCAACTTTTTATTTCTTTATTTTTCTAAATCTTCTTCCTAAGAATTTGCACTGAAAAGTCAGCACCAAGATAACATTGTGTCTTAGATGACACCGTAAGTGGCCATTTGTAAAGTTTTCAGTGTACTCATTTGACTAAACATGACAATAAAGCCAGTTCAATCATTCAACTCAAAATTCAATTCACACCAATGCTAATATCTTAATTAAACATTATTGAAACTAACAAAACAAATTATATGAAGCAAATTGAGGTGGGAGAAAATCTCTCTGCAGTTGACAGAAATGTAAGAGGTAGACACCAGAGAAATTAATCAAACAAACTAGAAGCTGTTAAAAGTACAGTAATCCCAGTCCCATGAATCAAAATCAAAACATGAAATTAACTGGGAAATGATTTTTCTCACTCACTACAAAAGCAGCTGGTCTGTTCAGTTATTTAAAAGTTTACAGCCAACTGCATAGGGACATGGAAAATAGAAATTACTTTTTTGTTAGAAGTTTTATTGCAGTTCGCAGTTTAGCTTATTCAAAGCATGTGATGATGTATCACAAAGTGTAACTGAACATGATAGAAACTATTTTAATGCACAAACTTAAAGTTCGCCTGTTATTAATTCAATTTTGACAATGATCACATTCTGAACCTAGAACCATTTCAGACATCTATCTCATGACTTGAGAATAACTTCTACTGAGGAGCATGTGTCCCTGCTTGGGTCTTCACATGACTGAACAAGCTGATTCTCTTTGAACACACAGGACAAGGCATCTCATAAACATAAAATATTTCAAACTTAAGGTCTTGCATTCCAACCAAATCTTAAAACATATTACAACTGAAATTCAAGAGTAAAACTGCAATTAAAAAATGTTGTTTGAAGTTTTACAAACAAAAAACGGAAATACAAAGAATGAAAATCTATAGTTATATAATATGGAAAGTTGGGTGGAATTTCTCTACAACCTAAGCACATCTGTATACTTCAGGCATTTCATCATAATTATTAACAGCATGATTTTCAAAAGCAATTAAACACGGCAGCCAACTTGAACAAACCATTTCACAAATAATTAGTCCACTGCAAGATACCAGCATGTTCTGCCAGAAGACAAAAAAGTGCCCCTGAGGCCAGAAATATGCAACATCTATCCACATGACAGCACTCATGAAAAAAATCCCTACAGTTTTCCCAAAGAAAGATAAACAGATTTGTTCAATATAAAGTAATTACTGAAAACATTGACAAAACAATTTTACTTTTATTTGGAGCAAGGCTCGAAGAAAAAAAAGAATGGAAGGTAACAATTTGGGCACAGTAAATATTTTCAAACCGCTTCTACTGTAATAACTCATTTATTCTCAAATTTCAGGCAGGTATTTGTCAACTTCAAGCATTCATACACTTCGAGAATAAGAAGTTTAAAAATAAGTCCCACCTGTCACGTGCTTCCTTCTATAATTCTGATTTGGAGTTCTAATTTGGATACGTTCCTATGAACATGTACACTTAATTCAACCATTTCCACTTCTTTCCTCATCATCTCTCCCTCTCGTGGTCTTTTCAAAGGTGCATTCAGTTGAGCTATTCACAACAATTTGAACCCACCAATGCCAATGTCAATGACATTGTCAATAATGGTAAGGGAAGGTATTTAAAGTGACATTAAATCGTAATTTTTAAATTTCAAATTTATGTTAACAACAGCACATAATTAACCTTTTAATTTGAAATGTCTCTATCCAAATAAACTAACTCATCTTTTTAACACTATATCACAGAAACAGATCCTTCAATCCAACTCATCTATGCCAACCAGATATTCTAAATAAATGTAGTCCTATATGCTTTCATGTGGTCCATATCCCTCTAAAACTTTTCTATTTATATACCCATCCAAATGCCTTTTAAATGTCATAATTGTACCAGTCTAACTCCAAATTTTGTTACACAGATTGCTCTTTCCAAATAATTTGCAAATTCAAATATATTTAGCACAAAAAATGAACTTGACTTGTTAATTGGCTTTATGCACTCAATTCATATCAATTGTAGGATATGATACAATACTCAGTTATTGGCAAATCCTTAGAAATCGCTTTTAGTCACCAAACTTGCACTTCTAAAAGAACTAACTTGTACTGAATTGTGGAAGCAGAGCTTTCAACAAAAGCTGCACTCAAATAATATGCGACTCGTTTCAAAATCCCTTGTACTAAATTCTTCACAAAATCCAGCAACTACAAAGCACAGCAGTCATCCCTGACCCATAACAACTCAAAACAGTAAAATGTGTACTTTCATCATCAGGAGCTGACTAATCATGTGAATGGCACCAAGATCAATTCAAACAAAATCAACACTTTCCCACAGCCGGTCTGCAAGAACACATGACCTGAAAAGGCATCTAAAGTTTCATATTTTTCAAATAATTGAGTTCCAATATTTCTGAATCCTGTTTAATAACTACCTTGCATAATAAACAATGCTCCCACAAAAGTAATTTAGCATTTTACTACTTATTACAGAAGCCTGAAGCATAACATCAGGGGTTCTAATGTAATCTCTAAGTACTGATATTTCCTGTGGAGCACAAGACTGTGCTGCATCCTCCATTACAAATAGGTTTAACTATGACAGCAATTACCAGTCCAATAAGCTCTTTTACTAATGGTCCCCAAGGATGGTGGGTGTGTAAATAAAAACTTCACTCATAGTAAACAGTGCGAAAGTGTATGTCTGTACTGTGATTTGAAAACAACTGGAAACTACTGGCGCAAACAGGGTAGGCACGCACTCCCCACCACATGCTGCTTTAGACTGAATACTGAAGCTGTTCTGAAGGTATAAATTGGTAAATCTGCTTCCATCACATAACTGCTTATGAAAGACAATTATCAAAGCAATGAAAATGCATCTAATATCATGTGTTTATTTTAAAATTAATTTGCAGAATGTGTACATCTCCTGGCAAATTCTGTTACTGCCCACACAACTGAGTAGCTTAATGTCACTTCACAGGGTAGATAGTAGCTGAACACATTTGGCAGACCAAGTAACAGCAACAGTAACCTAAATAAGCAGCCCAAAGCCCATCACTCATGTTTTATGAGCAAAGATTGGCCCCAAGTAATACAATAAGATGCAGGAACAAGTGACAAAAGGTTGGTCAGAGTAATTGTTTAGGAATTTTTAAACAGTTTAAACTACTACACGTGTAGTGTCTCCCACCCGCCCTCCTCCTCTAACTAAAAAAAAGACTCGGTGGTGTGTAGATAAGGTAAGGATTTTTCTATTTCATGTTTCTTTATATATATAATGTGCTTGCCAAAAAATTTTTGGTTCCTTTTTCATTTATCTAAGTTAAGTTTAATAATGTCAGGAGATCTCACACCCGTGTTGTGCTCCTCTTGTTCAATGTGGGAGCTCAGGGACAGGGCTGATGTCCCTGACTCCTTCACGTGCAGGAAGTGTGTCCAGCTGCAGCTCTTGTTAGACCACATGACTGCTCCGGAGCTGCGGATGGACTCACTTTCGAGCATACGCGATGCTGAGGGGGTCGTGGATAGCACGTTTAGCAAGTTGGTCATACCGCAGATTAGAATTGCTGAGGGAGAAAGCGAATGGGTGACCAAAAGGCAGAGGAAGAGCAGGAAGGCAGTGCAGGTGTCCCCTGCGGTCATCTCCCTCCAAAACAGGTATTCCATTTTGGATACTGCTGGGGGAGATGGCTCACCAGGGGAAGGCAGCAGTAGCCAGGTTCATGGCACGGTGGCTGGCTCTGCTGTACAGAAAGGCAGGAAAAAGAGGGGAAGGGCGATAGCCATTGGGGATTCAATTGTAAGGGGAGTAGATAGGCGGTTCTGCAGTCAAAAATGAGACTCCCGAATGGTATGTTGCCTCCCTGGTGCACGGGTCAGGGATGTCTCCGATCGGCTGCAGAACATTCTGAAGGGGGACGGTGAACAGCCAGTTGTCGTGGTGCATATAGGCACCAACGATATAGGCAGAAAACAGGATGAGGTCCTACAAGCAGCATTTAGGGAGTTAGGAGCCAAGTTAAAAAGTAGGACCTCAAAGGTAGTAATCTCAGGATTGCTACCAGTGCCACGTGCTAGTCAGTGCAGAAATTAAAGAATAGCCAGGATGAATGCATGGCTTGACAGATGGTGTAGGAGGGAGGGGTTCAGATTTTTGGGACATTGGAACCGGTCCTGGGAAGGTGGGACTATTACAAATTGGACGGTCTACGCCTGAGCCGGACTGGAACCAATGTCCTTGGGGGTGCTTTTGCTAATGCTGTGGGGGAAGGTTTAAACTAATGTGGCAGGGGGATGGGAACCAAACATTGGACAGAAAAGAGGTGGTAACGAAAGCCTGTAGGGAACTAGATAATGGAGTCAGTGTGACTAAAGGGAATAGTAGTCAGGGAGCAGATGATGAACACAAAGGGACAGGTGGTCTGAGGTGCATTTGTTTTAATGCGAGAAGTGTAGTAGATAAGGCAGATGAGCTTAGGGCTTGGATTGGTACCTGGGAGGTATGATGTTATTGCTATTACTGAGACTCGCTTGAGGGAAGGGCATGATTGGCAACTAGTTGTTTCAGGATATCGATGCTTCAGGCGGGATAGAGAGGGAGGTAAAAGGGGTGGAGGAGTTGCAATACTGGTCAAAGACGATATCACAGCCGTACTGAAGGAGGGCCCCATGGAGGACTCAAGCAGTGAGGCAATATGGGTAGAACTCAGAAATAGGAAGGATGCAGTAACAATGCTGGGGCTGTACTACAGGCCTCCCAACAGCAAGCGTGAGATAGAGGTACAAATATGGAAACAGATAATGGAAAGGTGTAGGAGAAACAAGGTGGTGGTGATGGGAGATTTTAATTTTCCCAACATTGACTGGGATTCACTCAGTGTTAGGGGCCAAGATGGAGCAGAATTTGTAAGGTGTGTCCAGGAGGGTTTTCTAGAGCAGTATGTATGTAGTCCAACTCGGGGAGGGGACATACTGGACCTGGTGTTGGGGAATGAACCCAGCCAGGTGGTTGATATTACAGTAGGGGACTACTTTGGAAATAGCAACCACAATTCCATAAGCTTTACAATACTCATGGACAAGGATGGGAGTGGTCTGAAAGGAAGAGTACTAAACGGGGGGAAGGCCAACTATACCAAGATTCGGCAGGATCTGGGGAATGTAGATTGGGAGAAACTGTTTGAAGGTAAATCCACATTTGATATGTGGGAGGCTTTTAAAGAGAGGTTGATTAGCATGCAGGAGAGACATGTTCCTGTGAAAATGAGGAATAGAAAAGGCAAGATTAGGGAGTCATGGATGACAGGTGAAATTGTGAGACTAGCCAAGAGGAAAAAGGAAGCATACATGAGGTCTAGGTGACTGAAGACAGACAAAGCTTTGCAAGAATATCGGGAATGTAGAGCGAATCTGAAACAAGGCATTAAGAGGGCTAAGAGAGGATGTGAGATATTGCTGGCAAACATGGTTAAGGAAAATCCCAAAGCCTTATATTCATATATAAAGAGCAAGAGGGTAACTAGAGAAAGGATTGGCCCACTTAAGAACAAAGAAGGAAAGTTATGCGCTGAGTCAGAGAAAATGGGTGACATTCTTAATGAGTACTTTGCATCAGTATTCACCAAGGAGAGGGATATGACGGATGTTAAGGTTAGGGACAGATGTTTGCTTACTCTAGGTCAAGTTGACATAAGAAAGGAGGAAGTGTTGGGTATCCTAAAAGACATTAAGGTGGACAAGTCCCTAGGTCCGGATGGGATCTATCCCAGGTTACTGAGGGAAGCGAGACAGGAAATAGCTGGGGCCTTAACAGATATCTTTGCAGCATCCTTAGACACGGGTGAGGTCCCGGAGGACTGGAGACTTGCTAATGTTGTCCCTTTGTTTAAGAAGGGTAGCAAGGATAATCCAGGTAATTATCGACCGGTGAGCCTGACATCAGTGGTAGGGAAGCTACTGGAGAAGATACTGAGGGATAGGGTCTATTCCCATTTGGAAGAAAATGGGCTTATCAGTGATAGGCAACACGGTTTTGTGCAGGGAAGGTCATGTCTTACCAACTTAATAGAACTCTTTGAGGACGTGACAAAGTTGATCGATGAGGGAAAGGCTGTAGATGTCATATACATGGACTTTAGTAAGACATTTGATAAGGTTCCCCATGGCAGGCTGATGGAGAAAGTGAAGTCACATGGGGTCCAGGGTGTGCTACCTAGATGGATAAAAAAACTGGCTGGGCAACAGGAGACAGAGAGTAGTAGTAGAAGGGAGTTTCTCAAATTGGAGACCTGTGACCAGTGGTGTTCCACAGGGATCTGTGCTGGGACCACTGTTGTTTGTGATATGTGTAAATGGTTTGGAGGAAGGTGTAGGTGATCTGATCAGCAAGTTTGCAGATGACACGAAGATTGGTGGAGTAGCAGATAGTGAAGGGACTATCAGAGATTACAGCAGAATATAGATCAGCTGGAGAGTTGGGCAGATAAATGGCAGATGGAGTTCAATCCGGGAAAATGTGAGGTGATGCATTTTGGAAGATCTAATTCAAGGGCAAACTATACAGTAAATAGAAAAGTCCTAGGGAAAATTGATGAACAGAGAGATCTGCGTGTTCAGGTCCATTGTTCCCTGAAGGTGGCAACACAGGTCAATAGGGTGGTCAAGAAGGCATATGGCATGCTTTCCTTCATCGGATGGGGTATTGAGTACAAGAGTTGGCAGGTCATGTTGCAGTTGTATAGGACTTTGGTTCAGCCACATTTGGAGTACTGTGTACAGTTCTGGTCACCACATTACCAAAAGGATGTGGATGCTTTGGAGAGGGTGCAGAGGAGGTTCACCAGGATGTTGCCTGGTATGGAGGGTGCTAGCTATGAAGAGAGGTTGAGTAGATTAGGATTATTTTCATTAGAAAGATGGAGATTGAGGGGGGACCTGATTGAGGTCCACAAAATCATGAGGGGTATAGACAGGGTGGACAGCAAGACGCTTTTTCCCCCCCAGAGTGGGGGACTCAATTACTAGGGGTCATGAGTTGAAAGTGAGAGGGGGAAAGTTTAAGGGAGATATGCGTGGAAAGTTCTTTACGCAGAGGGTGGTGGGTGCCTGGAACGCGTTGCCAGCGGAGGTGGTAGACGCAGACACGTTAGATATATTTGGACAGGTACATGGATGGGCAGGGAGCAAATGGACACAGACCCTTAGAAAACAGATGACAGGTAAGACAGAGGATCTCGATCGGCGCAGGCTTGGAGGGCCGAAGGGTCTGTTCCTGTGCTGTAATTTTCTTTTCTTAGTTGTCAAAATGCAAGGAGAGCGTCCAGAACAAGTTGCTCAATGCGGAGTGGCCTGAAGCATTCGCAATGAAATGAAATCTCTCAATAAAAGGATTTCTTTTTCCAGCTTTGTAATTGCACAGTTCCTACAAGGAATAAGGAAACGTCCAAAGGAAGAGCTGCATAATTGTTATAATGTTGAGTTGGTATAGGATGATATAGGTTTGCACTGAGTGCCCCGTCTTACCTTTGTGTCACATTATAATAAAGCAAGCCTTGGGTTTCACCTCCAAGGTGACCTAGTGCACAAAATATGCAGGATTAAGTTTAAGTCATGGATGAATAAGCACATTCTAATGCAAAATATTCTACTGACAAATCTGCATGTCTGAACCTCATCAGTCACATCTGATGTCTGAATGGAGTCAATAGTTAGCAAATATTGAATTCAGGCCTGGATTTATTCATAGAGTCATACAGCATGAAAACAGGCCCTTCGGTCCAACTAGTTCACACCAACCATAATCCCAGACTAGACTTGTCCCACCTGCCTGTGCTTGGCCCATATCCCTCTAAACATTTTGTATTCATGCACTTAGCTAAATGAAGTTTAGATGTTGTAACCATACCTGGATGCACCACTTCCTCTGGGAGTGCATTCCACACATGAACCATTCTCATCAAAAAAAATTTCTTTAAATCTTTCTCCTCTCACCTTAAAAATATGCCCCCTAGTCTTGAAACCCTCCATCCAAGGGAAAGGACATAGATCATTCACCTTGTCTATACCCCTCATTATTTTATAAACCTCTATTAGGTAACTTCTCAACCCCCTAGGGTCCAGTGAGAAAAGTCCCAGCCTAGCCAGCCTCTCCTTATAACTTAAAGCTTACATTTCCAGCAACATCCTGGTAAATTTCTCCTGAATCCTCTCCAGCTTAATAATACCTTTCCTGTAACAGGGAGACCAGAACTGGACACAGGACTCCATAAGAGGCCTCGCCAATGTCCTATACAACCTCAACATAATGTCCCAACTCCGATACTCGAAGGTCTGAGCAATGAAAGCAAGCGTACTAAATACCTTCTTAATCACCATGATGCAAATTTCAAAGAATTACGAACCTGCATCTCAATGTCTCTCTCTTCTACAACACTCTCAAGGACCTACTTTGAATTGTAGATGTCTTGTCTTTGTTTATTTTACCAAAATGTAATACCTCGCATTTATCCAAATTAAACTCCATCTGCCACTCTTCAGCCATTGACCCAATTGATCAAGATCGTTTTGTAATATTAAATAACCTTCTTCACTATCTACAGTGCCACCGATGTTGGTGCCATCCAGAAACTTACTCACCATACTTTCCATATTCTCATCTAACTCATTTTTCAATGATTCAACAAGAATGCAGATTTTTAGATATAAAACATGCAACATTTTGGGGGATAACCTATTCACTTATAGAACCACTGTTGGGTAGCGTGTAGAACAAACAGACTTAGGGAATCATGTATTATGTTTAAAACACATTTAGTTAAGTACAAGGAGGTCGAGAGACCTGCTGATGCTGGAGTCAGAGATAACACAGTGTGGGGTTGGAGGGGCACAGCAGGCCAGGCAGCATCAGAGGAGCACAAAAGTTGACATTTCAGGTCGAGACCCTTCTTCAGAAATGGGGGAGGGGGGGGAAGGGAGCTCTGAAATATAGAGAGGAAGGAGGGGTGGGACTGGGGAAGGCAGGTGAGATGGTGATAGCTGCGTGCAAGCAGGCATTGGTGGGGATTGATCAGTGAGGTGGGAAGAGCAGGCGGGTTGTGTCAGGTCAAGGAGGTGGGGGTGAGAGGGAGGGTTGGTCATAGGGTGGGGAATTTTGAAACCGGTAAAGTCCACATTGAGACCATTGGGTTGTAGGCTCTCAAGGCACAATATAAGGTGCTGCTCCTCCAGTTTCCAGTTGGCATCATTGAGAGACTGGAGGAGGCCCAGGTGGACATGTCGTCCAGGGAATGGCGGGGGGAGTTCATGGTTCATGACTAGAAGGAGTTATTGCTTGTTGCAAACAGAGCGCAGGTGCTCTACAAAATGGTCTCTGAGCCTCTGCTTCGTCTCGCCAACGTAGAGGCGGCCACATTGGGAGCAGCGGATGCAGTAGACCACATTGGCGGATGTGCAGGTGAATCTCTGTCTGAAAAGGTTTTTTGGTTCCTTGGATGGAGGTGAAGGGGGAGGTGTACGGGCAGGTGTACCACTTCCTGTGGTTGCAGGGAAAGTCACTGGAGGTGATGGGGTTAGTGAGTAATGTGGAGTGAATGAGGGAGTCACGGAGAGCGCTGTTCCGACAGAAGACAGATTGGGGTGGAGAGGGAAATATATCTTTGGTTGTGGGGTCAGCTTGCAGGTGGCTGAAGTGGTGGAAAATGATACGTTGAATCTGGAGGTTGGTTGGGTGATACGCATGGACAAGGGTGATTGTTTAAGACAGAGTCCCCCTTGTCCTCACGTATCACCCCACTAACCTGCTGAACTGTAAATCCAGAAACCCGGGTAACATTCTAGGCAGATAGTAGGAACTGCAGATGCTGGAGAATCTGAGATAACAAGGTGTAGAGCCGGATGAACACAGCAGGCCAAGCAGCATCAGAAGAGAGGAAGGCTGACATTTCGGGCTTATACGCTTCTTCAGAAATTTCTGAAGAAGGGTCTCAGCCGGAAACGTCAGCCTTCCTGCTCTTCTGATGTTGCTTGACCCGTTGTGTTCATCCAACTCTACACATTGTTATCTAACATTCTAGGGACTTGGGTTCAAATCCCACCACAGCAGATGGTGGAATATTAATGCAATAAAAATCTGTCTCAGACAGACAAAAATCTGTTTGTCTTAACAGATCAATATCATGTTCCTAAACAGATTGTTTAGCTTACAGTGTCTACAGTGTCTATTATTAGGTATTTTGTATTCTTTGGTGATGGATTTTTTTTTTCTGGTTGGAATACACGAACAAATGTTAATAGAAGTAAGCAGTTTTTCAACCAGTTCATAACAGTGTGGCAGAGAGTGATTACTGCTTCATCAAATTCCAATTTACAGAGATCGAACTAATCTTATCAAAACTGCATAACCTATGCATTTTGGAATTCAGAAATCATTGTTCATTATCAAAGCTGTCAATTCATAAATCAAAAAAAATGTCTTCAGCAGTACAGGTCCATTTCTAAAGATCTATAAAAACTCAACATTAATTGTTGAAAACTAACTTGCAATCAGATGTAAATAATTTAAGGACTCTCAAATACTTCACCAAAGCAGGAGAAAATAAAATTTCTTTTGCTCTCCATCTCACTTGCTAAACATAAGACATTGCACAGCAGGAGCGATGAGGCAAGTATTGCATTTTAATCTTTAAAAAAATGACCATAGTATTAGATGTTTGTATATTTGAGTAATACCCTCAAAATTCAATTTCACAAACTAACATGCGTTTTCAAAATGCTCTTCATTGCAGGAAAAGCAATTTCCAGAGTTCAACTTATGAGCTAGAATTGCAGCAATCTTGCATTTCTTCCTAAAGTAACTAGCCTCCTATAGTCCACCATCTGTAAACATGAGGCCATCCGTAGTTCTGCTGCTTATCCCTTTATTCAAACCTCAATCTTAGCTTTGCTGACTTATTATAGCTTCCAATAAACAATACCTTAAATTGAAAATTCTACCCTTTATTTGAAAATTGTTTCAATAGATATTAGATGTTGGCATTAACAAGGTCAGTACCTGGGAATTGGTTCCAGCAAATGTAGAAGAGACTCTGTGTCCCACCAAATGGCAGGTGTTGAATGGGAATGCGGTCAGTCTGACAGGGAGAGGCTAGAGATTTGGAAAGTCTCTTACGGGCTTTGTTTTCTGAGAGGAGTTATTTCATGGTTAATGCAACAGCACGAAGATCTGAGAGCTTCCTGTCTTACTTTACATTATCAGCTATTGGAAGTTCAGAGAATAGAAATCAAACCGACTCCCTCTAAATGAGCGGAAAAGGTGGCCATGATAGAAAAGTCTTACAGACACTCAAATCTCAGTGCAGGGTCATTCTGTTTCCACTTTAAAGTTGCTGGTTCAATGGTTACAGCTGTGTTTTATTTCTTCCAGGCAAATATATGCACTCACTCAATGCCATCTAATTTTGTTAATGCCTCTTCTGAAGACCCTTAAACCAACTGTTAAAACACATCACTTACTGTTAAAATGTATTCCTTAAACTCATCCATTCAATAGCCTTATACAATGACTTCTTCCTTAACATTTTTTGTTACTGGAGCTTTCCTTTACTAATTTCTACACCATCTAGGACTACTTCATCACTGATTGTTCCAGAGATTCTCAACTGCACTGTAGCTCTTACAGGCCTGTTCTCCCTGAATAACTTGTTCCACTCCAAAAAATATCTCCCACTCAATGACATCTGGGCAGTTCTTTTTCTTAAGGATATTTTCTCTATCTCCCTCTGTCATAGAACATCTACAATTCATTTTTCCTCCCTCCTCTATTATAAGACCATAAGATATAGGAGTGGAAGTAAGGCCATTCGGCCCATCGAGTCCACTCCACCATTTAATCATGGCTGATGGGCATTTCAACTCCACTCTCCTGCACTCTCCCCGTAGCTCTTGATTCCTTGTGAGATCAAGAATTTATTGATCTCTGCCTTGAAGACATTTAACATCCGGCCTCCACTGTGCTCCACAAGCCCACCACCCTCTGGCTGAAGAAATGTCTCCTCATTCCTGTTTCAAATTTACCCCCTCTAATTCTGAGGCTGGCCCACAGGTCCTAGTCTCCCCGCTTAACGGAAACTTCCCAGCATCCACCCTTTCTTTGATTGAAGAATTTTATTTACCTCAAGGATTTTATTGCGCCTCAATTCAATGTATGTAAACAACCTTCCAAACAACCCAGTACCAGTCAGAGCTCCAAACTAAAATTCCCCTTCTTAATACACACAATGTAATTTTTGTTTTAAATGCTTAAAGCTGCACATAGTTCTGCAAATACTGGAACTCACATTTGCAATTAGTAACATTATGTCACGAGCCTTCCTCACAAGACTTGAACTGATAAAATAAGAAACATTCAACCTTGGTCAGTTAATACATATCCTTTTGTGCCTCAGCGAAGTGGCTAAAATTAGTGCTGTTCCCTTTCCCTTCAAATTTACCTGTTTAATAGCAATAAAACCAACAAGGCTCTAGAAATTTTAAATCAAAACTGCCTCAAGAAATCAATCTTCAACATTAATCTGATGGAATGAGCATGTGAAAAGCAAGTTCTGCATTTTTTTTGTTCTTCCCACATAATCCTGAGATGGGCAAAAAAGTGAGCTAAGCAACACTAAAATTCCTCCCTGATCCCAAAAGGTAGGAGACCACAGTGACTCTTCAACTCGTCCCGCAGTAGCTAATTATTTCCTATTTACAGTTATGCCAGCTATTCTCAGGAATTCATTCAGTTACTGTATGTACATAGCAGGTGGGCACACAGCTTCTAACAATTTGTTCCAGAGGTCCACCATTCTCCCTTACAATAACTTACCTCTGCATATGTGTGATTTGCTATCATGTTCCCTATAGACAATAGGTGCTGGAGTAGGCCATTCAGCCCTTCGAGCCAGCACTACCAATCATTATGATCATGGCTGATCATCCACAATCAGTATCCTGTTCCTGCCTTATCCCCATAACCTTTGATTCCACTATCTCTAAGAGCTCTATCCATCTCTTTCTTAATAATCTTATCTGTCTCAATCAGATCCTCTCTCATCCTTCCAAACTCAAGTGTATACAAGACCAGTTGCTCCAATCTTTCAACATATGATAGCCCCGCCATTCCGGGAATTGACCTCGTGAACCTACGCTGCACCCCCTCAATAGCAAGAATGTCCTTCCTCAAATCTGGAGACCAAAACTGCACACAATACTCCAGATGTTCACCAGGGCCCTGTACAGCTGGAGGAGGACCACTTTGCTCCTATACTCAATTCCTCTTGTTATGAAGGCCAGCATGCTATTAGCTTTCTTCACTGCCTGCTGTACCTGCATGCTTGCTTTCATTGATTGATGTACAAGAACACCTAGATCTCGTTGTGCTTCCCCTTTACCTAACTTGACTCCATTTCAATAGTAATCTGCCTTCCTGTTCTTGCCACCAAAGTGGATAACCACACATTTATCCAAATTAAACTGCATCTGCCATGCATCCGTCCACTCACCTAGCCTGTCCAAGTCACACTGTATTCTCATAACATCCTCCTCACATTTCACACTGCCACCTAGCTTTGTGTCATCAGCAAATTTGCTAATATTACTTTTAATGCCTTCATCTATATCATTAATGTATATTGTAAACAGCTGCAGTCCCAGCACCGAACCTTGTGGTACCCCACTGGTCACCGCCTGCTGTTCCAAAAGGGACCTGTTTATCACTACTCTTTGCTTCCTGTCAGCCAGCCAATTTTCAATCCAAGCCAGTATTCTGTCCCCAATACCATGTGCCCTAATCTTGCTCACCAATCTCCTGTGTGGGACTTCATCAAAGGCTTTCTGAAAGTCCAGGTACACAACATCCACTGGTTCTCCCTTATCCATCTTCATAGATACATCCTCAAAAAATTCCAAAAGATTAGTCAAGCACAATTTCCCCTTCGTAAATCCATGCTGACTCTGACCTATCCGGTTACTGCTACCCAAATGAGTCGTAATTTCATGTTTTATCATTGATTCCAGCATCTTTCCCACCACTGACGTCAGGCTAACTGCCTATAATTTCCTATTTTCTCTCTCCCTCCTTTCTTGAAAAGTGGGACAACATTAGCCACCCTCTAATCTGCAGGAACTGATCCACATACTTATGAAAGCTTTTATTATCCTCTTTTATATTTTTGGCCAGTTTTCCTTCATACCTCATTTTTTCTCTGTGTATTGCCTTTTTAGTTATCTTCTGTTGCTCTTTAAAAGCTTCCCAGTCCTCCGGCTTCCCACTCATCTTTGCTATGTTATACTTCTCTTTTATCTTTATACAGTCCTTAACTTCCCTTGTCAGCCACGGCCGCCCCTGCCTCTCCTTCGGATCTTTCTTCCTCTTTGGAATGAACTGATCCTGCACCTTCTGCATTATATCCAGAATTACCTGCCATTCCTGCTAGGGTACTGTACCATTGAACTTTGACCAGCTCCTTCCTCATACTCCATAGTTCCCTTTGTTCAACTGCAATACTGACACTTCCACTTCTTCCTTCTCCCTCTCAAGCTGCAGATTAAAACTTATCATATTATGGTCACTACCTCCTAATGGCTCCTTTACTTTGAGGTCCCTGATCAAATCCGGTTCATTGCACAACACCAGATCCAGAATTGCCTCCTCCCTGGTAGGCTCCAGTACAAGCTGTTCTAAGAATCCATCTTGGAGGCACTCCACAAAATCCCTTTCTTGGGGTCCAGTACCATCCTGATTCTCCTAGTCTACCTGCATGCTGGAATCTCCCATAACAACTGTAGTGATCCCTTTGCAACAGGCCAATTTCAACTCCTGATTCAACTTGCACCCTACATCCTGACTACTGGTTGAGAGCCTGTAGATAACTCCCATTAGGGTGTTTCTATCCTTAGAATCAGGAGATGTAGAGTCAGTATGGATAGAGCTGAGAAATTCTATGTCCCCCTCGCAAGGGACTGAATATCATTCCTCACCAACAGGGCCACCCCACCCCCTCTGCCCATCAGTCTGTCCTTTCGATAGCACGTATAGCCTTGAATATTCATTTCCCAGGCCCTACCCACTTGAAGCCACGTCTCAGTTATCCCCACAACATCGTACTTGCCAATTTCCAACTGAGCCTCAAGCTCATGCACCTTATTTCTTATGTTTCGTGCATTCATATATAATATTTTTAACTTGTTACTCCCCTCACCCTTCCTATCAATCCTTATTTCACTTGGCCATACTGTACAATCCCTTCTTGAGTGTTCTGCTCCGTTGATTCTGTTGTCTTTCTTAACTTCTCTGATTCTCACTTTCCCTTTAACTTCATTCTTAAATTTCCAGTGCGGTCCCTCCTCCCCACTACTTAGTTTAAACACACTCTTCATTTTAAATGCCTCAATCCAATTTCCTTGAAGTGATTGCTTTATTGTGGGGTAAAAGCTTTAACTTCCCGAAACCTATCACAGTAAATGAAAGTCTAAAAACTAAAACTGGTGATCCCATTGGGGACCTTTCTTTGTAACCCACTACGTGAGGGACCAAATTCAAATGAAGCTTCATGTGAATGCAAACATTTTGTTCACATAATAACAAGTAATCTTCAGCCACATGTAGTTGTTTCAAGCCCACTGATGCACATGGTTTACTTTGTGGTAAGCTGAGGACAAAACGATAGGTTTCCTCCACTGCTTACAAATATCTCTTCGCTAGTAGAATCTTGCGCAAACTTATAAGAACATAAGAACAAGGAACAGGATTAGGCCATCCGGCCCCTCGAGCCTGCCCTGCCATTTAATAAGATCACGGCTGATCTTTTTGAGACTCAGCTCCACTTACCCGTCCAAGACGACAAAGTATGGAGCTGTATGAACACAGCAGGCCAAGCAGCATCTTCGGATCACAAAAGCTGATGTTTCGGGTCTAGACCCTTCATCATTTTTCTGATGATGGGTCTAGGCCCAAAACATCAGCTTTTGTGCTCCTAGGATGCTGCTTGGCCTGCTGTGTTCATCCAGCTCCACACTTTGTTGTCTCGGATTCTCCAGGATCTGCAGTTCCCATTATCTCTCCACTTTCCCGCCCACTCACCACAACCCTTAATTCCTTTACTGTTCAAAAATTTATCTAGCCTTGCCTTAAAAACATTCAGTGAGGTAGCTTCAACCACTTCACTGGGCAGGGAATTCCACAGATTCACAACCCTTTGGGTGAAGAAGTTCCTCCTGACCTCAATCCTACATCTGCTGCCCTTTATTTTGAGGCGATGCCCTCTAGTCCTAGTTTCACCTGCTAGTGGAAACAACCTCCCTGCCTCCCTTCAGAATCTTCTATGTTTCTATAAGATCCCCCCTCATTCTTCTGAATTCCAATGAGTATAATCCCAGTCTACTTAGTCTCTCCTCATAATCCAACCCTCTCAATTCTGGAATCAACCAAGTGAATCTCCTTCGCACCCCCTCCAGTGCTAGTATATCTCTTCTCAAGTAAGGAAACCAAAACTGCACACAATACTCCAGGTGTGGCCTCATCGGGACCCTACACAGCTGCAGCATAGCCTGCTTGTTTTTAAACTCCATCCCTCTAGCAATGGCAGACAAAATTCCATTTGCCTTTTTAATTACCTGCTGCGATTCATGCACAAGGACACCCAAGTCCCTCTGCACAGCAGAGTGCTGCAATTTTATTAACCATTAAAAATATAGTCCATTCTGTTGTTATTCCTACCAAAATGGATAACCTCACATTTATCAACATTGTGCTCCATCTGCCAGACCTTTGTCAAATCACTTGGACTATCGATATCCCTCTGCATACTTTCAGTGTCTTCTGCACAGTTTGCTCTATCACTCACCCTAGTATCATCTGCAAATTTTGACACAACACACTTAGTCCCCAACTCCAAATTATCTATGTAAATAGTAAACAATCTAGGTCCCAACACTGATCCCAGAGACACACCTCTAGCCACCGTCCGCCAACCAGAAAAACACCTATTTACCCATACTCCTTGCTTTCTACGAGTCAACCAATCCCCTATCCATTCCAATACATTACCTGTAATACTGTGCAACTGTATCTTATATAGCAGCCTTTGGTGTGGCACCTTGTCAAATGCCTTCTGCAAATCCAGATACACCACATCCACAGGCTCCCCATTGTCCACCATGCAAGTAATGTCCTCAAAGAAATCCAAATTAGTTAAACATGACCTATCCTTCATGAGCCCATGCTGGGTATTCCCAATGGGACAATTTATATCCAGATGTCTTGTTGTTTCTTGCTTCATGATAGATTCAAGCATTTTCCCCAGTACCGAAGTTAAGCTAACTGGGCTATAGTTACCTGCTTTTTGTCTACTTCCTTTTTTAAACAGTGGAGTCACAGTGGCTGTTTTCCAATCTATGGGAACCACCCCAGAGTCCAGTGAATTTTGGTAAATAATTACTAGTGCATTTGCTATTTCCCCCATCACCTCTTTTAATACCCCGGGATGCATTTCATCAGGGCCAGGACAGTTGTCTGCCTTGAGTCCCATTAGCTTGCCCAGCACTGCCTCCTTAGTGATAATGATAGTTTCTAGGTCCTCACCTGCTATAACCTTCTTGCCATTAGTTTTTGGCATGTTATTTGTGTCTTCCACTGTGAAAACCGACACAAAATATTGTTTAATGTCTCAGCTATTTCCTCAATCCCAGTTATTAAATTGGCCTTCTCATCCTCTAAAGGACCAATGTTTACTATTGCCACTCTTTTATGATTTACATATTTATAGAAACTTTTGCTGCCTGTTTTTATATTCTGAGCTAGTTTACTCTCATAATCTATCTTACTTGTCTTTGTAACTTTTTTTATGGCTTTCTGTTAGCCTTTAAAGATTTCCCAGTCTACTTGTTTCCCACTAGTTGTTGCATGTGTTTTTTTTCAATCTGATACTTTCCTTTATTTCCTTAGGCATCTATGACTGGCTCTCTCTTTTCCTACAGTTCTTTCTTATCATTGGAATATATTTCCACTGAGCACTGTGAAAAATCGTTTTGAAAGTCCTTAATGGCCAAGAATTCATAAGGAAATAAATTAGACAGGAAAGATCCAATTTTCAAACTGATCCGTACAATGGCATTCTTTGCCAGGGAATCAAAGAGATCTGCCCAGTTGATATGGAAAAAAATGACCAAATAAGAAAATTGAAAATGCATAATGACACAGAAGTAATTCCACTGGGGTTGGGGTTGGTATTAGAGCATACTATTAGGACAGAAAGTGTGGAGATTTAGCCCTAGATTGAATTCATTATCCATGCATGAACTGCTGATATCTAACTTGGATGTCAAATTTAACAATTAGGGAAGCCTATCACCTAGTTGCAAAATAAAAATTGAGCCCACAAAGATGCAGAGCATGTAAAATCCAGTAACACACATGGCAGGACTCGACTGTGCTAATATGATGTGTAGTATGGTGTGATACAGGTGTTAAATACTTTTAACACATTTAAGACAAGGGTACTGAACACTTTTAAAAATCTGAATACTTGAATCACACTCAACCATTACTATGTTCATGCTCACATTCCAGGTCAGGCTTAGAAATAAAAGTCCTACTCACAAAGTTTTTTTTAAGTCCAACATGGCAGCCAAAGGCAAAGAAAGAATCAAAATAAATGGTGGAACATCCCAACATAACTTATTTACAATAGCAAGTAATGTTTGTTTGCCATCTCTCGCAAGTACCTTTTAATAGCAATGGATATTTCAACAAGATACCCAGAAGTAACTTGCAAAGGTGACTACAGAGATATAAATTGATTTGTGAAAATATTCAAAAAGGCACCTTTAACAATACATTGTGCCATTGTAGAGGAGGCATTACCTACATAACAATATCCTTACAGACTCAATCTATAGAAATTAACTGAAGTGAGGAAGGAAATTAAGTTAATGTCATTATTGAACTGAATCATACTGACTGGAGCTCACCTACCATAACAGTGCCAAAACTGAAAAGACACAAAGATTCTGTATTCATTATCACAAAGCCAACATGGAGCCAAAAGTAAATTCACATCCTGTTCCAAGATTGACAGACTGCATTCAAGGGATTGGAAAAATTTTATGATCCCAGTTGATGTTGTTCCTGGTCAATCCAGATGTCACACTGAAATCTGGATTGACAGATCATGTGTCCCTTTTAATTAAAAAAAATTGGGCTTTCACTGAAACGCCACGCTGTAAGTCTGGTTTAAACAACAAAACAGAGGTTCATTACGCAAAAGAAAACATGATAATATTGAACAAACCAAAATTATTTACATGTAACACTGTTTCAAAATCTTTTAAACTGAGTATACAAAGTACAATATTCAATCTATTCCAACAATATCCTTTTACATGACCAGAGTACAGAGTATTCCTCTCCCAATCACATATGCAGGTTTGACTCAACTGTTACTTTCATTTCTCAGTCTCAACAGATAGTCTCTTCCTTGAGCATTCACACAATTGAGTTGAAAGCTTCTCAGCTTCCAATTACAACTTCAGGGTTCTAACCAAAGACTTCTGTGGTGAAACTTTCAAACTAAAATCTTTACACTGAAGTGACCGATTTCAAACTTTTCTATCTAACTCCTTGTTACAGGAGAATGGTTTCATACATCCACCTTCAATCAAGACATTGACAAAATTAAACCAAAACGTTTCCAACTTTTTGGATATTTCCCCAAAGCAAGAAGAATCAATCCCTGATCCTTCTGACTAACTGTAGTCCAATACTCATCCATGCTTATTCTGTCTGTTTGCAAAACTCTCTCAATGCAAATAAATTCTTACTAGTACTCCAGCAAGTTCCTAGTTTCAAAATACCAGGACTCTAGAAATAATGACAAGATAATCATTAAATCCCCTCATATCCAGCCCAAAACTGTCATGCCAAAAGTTCAAACTTCATACTAAGTCCAAAGATGTGCAGGCTAGTTGGATTGGCTATCCTAAATTGCCCATAGTGTTCAGGGGTGAGTGGGTTATAGGGGGATGGGTCTGGGTGGGATTCTTCAAGGGGCGGTGTGGATTTGTTGGGCCAAAGGGCCTGTTTCCACACTGCAGAGAATCTAATCTAATCTCGTCTAACAGAAATGATAATCAAATACATATCAATCACGCACACGACATCGCCCCAGAGAAGAAGGAAAATGCATCTTCAAGACGGCAGTTGCATTACTTATCAAAAAGTATTTTCAACGTACTTTAAAGTCACATCAACAGGTGTAACATATGGATATTAAACATATAACTGCATCACACAGCAACCATTTGTTACATAGGTTCACAACACCTCAGCAATATATCCATCATTTCTTCTCTTGATAAAACATCATATTAGCATTTGCTCTCAGTTAGATGAATAATTTTCAAATGATACAGTTGGACAATAAGAAACTACACTAAGTTCTTGTCCCAGATTTTTGAAGAAAATCAAATGTTTGTGATCTGTACAAAGAACAGTTAATTTCATATTGTTACTAACATAAACTTCAAAATGACGTGGAGTCAACATAAGACTCATTCACTCTTTCTCAACTCTTGAATATTTTCCTTATCAGTTTTTTGAAAAGAATACTTGACAGGCCTTTCATCCCTATCTCATCATCATGCAGTACTACAGTTCCGACACCAATATCATGGCGTCAACAGAGAATAACTTGCTCTCCAAGCTGGTTTGTTTTCGTTCAGACGTTTCGTCACCATGCCAGGTAACATCATCCTTGAGGCCTCCGATGAAGCGATGTTGTTCTACTCCGCTTGGAATTTATACTGTCCGGTCTGTCATGGTGAGTAGTGTCATTTCTAGTTTTGTTCTTTATGGATTTGTATATGGGGTCCAATTCTGTACGTTTGTTGATCGAAGTATGGGTGGAGAACCATGGCTGTAGGGAACATGTCTATATTTGACTCGGGCTACAATGATTACTTTGTCCTATTAGACTGATGTTCTTCATCGTCCGAGTGTACTGATATTAGGGAAAGTTCATTGTCATTTTGCTGCTAACTGATGTTCTTGTATTCTGATGCCAAGTTTCTTCCTGTCTGTCCGACGTAATGTTTGTGGCAGTCGTTGCTTGGTATTTTGTTAACTATGTTGGTTCTGTATGTTATGGATATGGGGTTTTTAATCCTTGAGAGCATTCGTTGTATTGTAGCTGTGGGCCTGTGTGCTACCATGATTCCTAATGGTCTTAGGAGTCTCATTGTCAGTTCTGATATATTGTTGATGTAGGGCAGTGTGACCAATGTGTTAGGGCATACTGTGTCCTCTTGGTGTTGCCTACTCAGAAGGCACCTGCGGATGAAGTTGTGGTGATATCTGTTCATAGCAAAGATTTTTGGATAGGTGCTCTTCCTTGTTCCTGTCTAGCTCTTGTATGTTGTAGTGGGTGGTGGGCCTTTTAAATAGTGTCCTAACACAGCTTTGTTTGTGGATTTTGGGGTGATGCTGTGAAATTTGAGGATTTGGTCAGTGTGGGTTGCTTTCCTGTATACTGAGGTTCGGAATTTTGGGGAGTTCCAAACTGCGGTATACAAGAAAGAAGAGCATCTATACAAAATCTTCACAAATCTTCAAAATGTCTGAATAAAAACAAGCCAGCTTGGCAAGCAAGTCAACAACCTCACCCACAACCCAAGCTACAAATCTTTGCAAAAACCTTAAAAAGCCAAGTTGAATGTCTTCTTATACTTTGCTGCCAGTACAGCTTTCAAGTTTCTAAAGGATTCTTAACACTCAAGTCCATCCAAATTTTATGCATTTATTCAACAAATTTGTTAAAAGCCTTAACTACAGTGATGTTCAAAATACCATGCAATAAAGTCCACTCATAAAATTTCATAACTTATTCTCAACACAGAAAAATCCAAAAAGCCCTTACCTTCACTTCTGTAGGTGTTACTTGGCCATGGGCCAAAATGGGCCAAATAAGTCATTTTTGCATTGGGAAATCCACTCTTAGCCAGATTTATAATCATACCAGCTTTCTGTAGCCAAACAGTTCATTGATAAATTAATTAGAAAATTGTTTATTCATTTTTCAGTCCAAACAGCACAACTTACATTGATATACCTTACATTGTCTGGATGTACCCATCCAGAGTTAGAAAAGCTGATATCTACTCAGCTGTATTGATCATCTTAAATTGTCAATATCCTTTTAGCAAGACAAATTTTTAACAAATCACAACCAATTTGTTCAGTCTTACAGTAGGAAATGAATCCACTTGTCAGCAAGCTGTCTTTGCAATAATCAGGAAAGAATAACCCACCTGATTTCTGCAACATCATGACAGGTGAACTCTACCATAACTCGTCAATGATGTCATCCTCCATCATCATCCTAATTTCTTCCTTTATTTGAGCTAATACGTCTGGATTTAGTTTGTAAGAGTGTTGTTTTATAATGTAAAGAATTTCCTACATTAGCATCAAAAATGTACAGCAAAAACTGTTTATTCTGACCTATTCCCACAAATTGATTTAAGATTTTGCAATTGCCTTCATAAGTTACTTAGATAGTTTTCTGTAAGATAATACATGATGCTAACTTTGTAAGCATCTCTGAGTTTATCCAATTTGATTGTTAGAGGGTAAACTTCTAAATTTTCAAATTCTGTTCCATCCTCTAATTATTCTGATATTTCTAGTTCACTTCCAATTCTTTCATTACTCCATCACAATATCTCCTTTAACATGTTAATAGTATGCACTCATTAATTTTCTTTCCTATTGGGAGTGCGCACTAAATAATTTACATCATTGAGTGTTTTTTCCCCTGATTTTCTGATGTCCGGTGAACCTTACTTTCATTGACTCACCATAGAGTTTATAGAATTCCAGAGACAGGTATCGACACTAGTAGATGGTCTCCAGCAACACAATTTCAAAATTTGGCTTTTTATTTAAAAATCTGTTCTAGGTTTCACTATTTGTTAAGCACTCTTCAATTTTTTTTAGCTGAATCAGATACATGGGTCAATATTATTTTCTAAATTTCAAAATATAAGCCAAATGATATATTTTCTGAGCTTTGGTTTTACCCAATTTTTCTTTAATCAATTCCAGTAGTTATTGCATATTAATTCAAATGAACTAAATACAATGGATTAACTAGGAACAGCTCTAGTGCCAAAATAGTAACAAGGGAATTCCCTGACCACTATCAATAGCACCCTCCGCTGGTCATCTAGTAAGCTCTAATCATGGCCTCAAACTTGGATGCCATCTTTCCAACCTGCCTTGAGACAGTGAATAATAAGCAGAAGATGCAAATTGTTTTATTCACAAATGAGTCAACTTTTAAAATATGAGCAACATAAAATCAGGACCTTGACACGGTCACATTACATTGCGTCATCTATGTCTCATTTAAAAAAATTCTACAAATTTTTCCACGACTATTTTTGCGTTAATTTTTCCAGAAAGTACTTCTAGCAGCTTCCTGGCTGCTAAAACATTGGCCAAAGAGCAAGGGATGTTGGGTTCATTGGTCAAGTAAACTCTGAAGTCACAAAACTCACACAACCAGGTGCTAATGACATTTGCACAACATAAAAAAACTACAGTTATCCTAGGCAGACATATCCCCAACAACTTATCCACCAAATAAAGGAGAGTCCAGACAGAAAGACACCAGGGTCCTGCTACACAAAGAAACAAGCAGTTGCATGCTATCTAAATGATTGACCCTGTTTCAAACTATTAAATGAACCTCCTTGATTGGCCAGAAGTATAGAAAGTTCTGGAATACCATCTAAAAGGTATTAGAATTGAGTTCACCTGCAGAACACTCTCTTGGATTTTCTCTGACTTTCTGAGGAGACCAGGATCAGCTCTATATTTTATGAACTGCCTTTCTTCTTGTCTAATTCTAAGGACTTGAGATCTAGTCACAACACGGTCAGGAAGTAATCCAGGATGTTCTGCCTGTAACATTTTAATTTTGTTTGCATTCACCGATTGTTCGACATCCTTAGTGAAGTCAACATTCTCCAACCTGCAGGTCATTTCCCAACTCAAAATTTGTCCTTTCAAAATTTGATTTGTTATTCCCACTACAATCTCTCCGATTACTAAGTCACTCTGTAATCCAATATGTATCAGGGGATATGAAACCTCAATGTACTTTCTCCTTCATTAATCCCTTTGAAAGAGAAATTGTATCAGCCAGTACCAGATACTGACTTGTTCCAGTATCTCTCAATATCTTTATTGGTTTACTTCCTTGATTGGAAGCATGTGGAAAGAGCTTACCTTTAAAAATAAAATTACTCAAAAACATCAATTTGTCTGATTCTCCTCATCAACGTTTGAAACACAATTTCCTGATTGTACTGAGCCATGTCCCCCTTCTTATAGGTTCTTAAGAAACATGTTCCTTTTGTACTACTACAACTACAGTTTTAAGATCTATTTTTCTGAAGATATCTTAGATATGTCTGTTATCAGTCTCCCATTGAACTTTCATCTATTGGTTTGGCTATATCCACTCTTATTGGAACGGAAGCATGCCAAGTTGTGTATAGCACCTTTTTAGTACTACTATTTCTTTTTTACTGTTTTGGCATCCCTCTACCTGTTATCTGAAACCACTACCTCTGCTCCTCTGATGCTGCTTGACCGGCTGTGTTCATCCAGGTCCACACCTTGTTACCTCTCCCAATCCTCTTTGATCCAAGCTGTTTCATGGCCATGCTCATGACCTTTAATTTCCCATCTCATTGAAGGTAGATTATTTAATTCCACATCGCTCTGCTTCTCTCTTGCTTTTAACTCGTCGTTTCATATCACTTTTTCTCTCTCTAAATTATAGCTTTTCATTTCTAACTGCATCTTAGATAACTGCAGCTATGACACCCAACTTTCAGATTTCCTTTCTTCTGATTCTAAATATTGGGTAATCACTTGAAGAATTTTATCCTTATTATTTCCTGCTTTTAATTCTAACTTCAATTTGTGTGTGAACACGCCCAGTTTACTTTTAGTCAAAGATTTCAAATAATCCAGTTATATCTTGCATTTATAGAAAATTCCTGGCAAGTCAAAGCTATTGTCCAATCCAGAGCAATACCTTTCACCACCACACAACCATCTAGTGTCCAGAACACACTACCCAACCATTATTTTAAAACGAAAAGACACATACATCTCTTAAATCCAGTGAATTCAAATCCCTCGAGAGCCCAAAATATTGTTATCCTGGCCAATGTTATTACTGCACAAAGTCGGATCAAACCTGAAATGTGGCTTCATAGATCATATGTTGTTTATTTTTAAACGAATAAGGTAATCTTTCATTGAAACACAAGCACACAGTGCCACAGATCTGGCTTAGCACCAAGACATAATTGTATTACTCAAAACAACAAGAGAAAAACATCAAATAAACCAATCCGTTTACAGATAACACAATTCCAAATATTTCAAGCACAGTTAAAAACCAACATTCTACCGAACCCACCAACATCCTTTTACATTCATCAGAGTGAATTCCCTCCTCTATCACATCTACAGGTTTGACTTGACTGTTGTTTTCAATCAATCTGAAAAGTAGCAAATAGAACGAAACTATTCAAGAAAGGAGTAAGGCACAAAGCAGGAAACTATAGGTAAGTCAGCTTTACACCTGTCCCAGGGAAGGAGTTACAATTGCTCATTAAAGATCTTGTGGTTGCAAACTTAGAAAATGAAAGGCAATTAGAAAGAATCCGGACGGTTCTGTGAAGGAGAAATGACATTTAACTAATTTATTAGACTTCTCTGAAAGAGTTACGTGTAGTGTGGATAAACTGCAGATGGTAGACAGGGAGTATTTGGATTTCCAGAAGACATCTTATACAGCAGCTTCTCAAAGGTTATTACAGGAAAAGCACTCGGCATAGAGCACAATATATCAGCATGGAAAGAATATCGGTTCACTGATAGAAACCAAAGTAAACATAAATGAGTCTCTGTCTGATTAACAGCATGTGACCAACAGATTAGTCCGACAGGGATCTGTGTTCTGGTCTCAGATTTTCTTTAAATGAAGACAGTGAAGGCATGGTGACTAAATCTGCACAAAGATAGGTATTAAAGTATGGTGTGAAGAAGACACAAGGAGTTTGCAGAAGACCATAGACAGGTTGAATGAATGAATGGGCAAAAACTTTCAGGTGGAGCAATCTATGGGAAAATTTAAAATTGTTCATTTTGGTAGGAAGAACCAAAAAAAACCCGAAGTTTCACTTAAACAGAGAATGAGTCTAGAAATCCAAGACGCAGATGCATCGAGGTATTCTGTTACATGAGTCACAAGAGATTAGTATGCAAGTGCAGTATGCAATCAAGAAGACTAATAGAACATTATCCTGTTATGAATGACATTGAACATAAAAGTAAAGGCATCATATTTTAATTATACAAGGCTTGGATAAGACCATACCTTGAATATTGTTAACATTTTTAAACTTTTTTAAAGAATTGTTGCAAATGCGTTGGATTTACCTGATTACTTCTCTTGCAGATGAGTCGAGAACTTCGACCATTGATGGAAAACTGGGAATCGTCGTTTAGACTGAGATACATCTTATTTTTTTCTCTCAGCAAACAACTTCAGAACTCCCTGCCCCAGAAAGTGGAGGAGGCAGGGTCATTGAACATCTAAAGACGGAGGTAGTTAGAGGCAAATTGTGCCAGAAAATCAAAAGTCCTCAGGACAGATAGAAGTGTGGAATTCAAAATACAAAGTCAGCCATATTGAATAAAGCAGTTGGCTAGAGCGGACAAATGGTCTACTTTTACTCATATTTCACTGTTGCTGTTTGTGGAAGCCTATTGTATTCAAACTGCCGACTACATTTCCCAAAATTATAAGAGTGACTTTGTTTCAAAAGTACTAATAAGCTGAAAAGCACTTTGGGACATTCAACAACTCCGAAAAGCACTATATAAATCATTGCCTTGCTTTAATATATGGCATTAAAGCTTACAATGGTATAGTCAGTGAAAAAAAAATCTTTTTTGAATGACCATATCATAGGAACCAGTGTGACAAGAATGAGTATGCTAAATTTAAAGAATGAAACTTCCATTTTTACAACATCAAATATACAATATTCTGTCTCTACTGAATGAAGTGATTTTCAACTAATGTGGAACCTCACTGAAACTTCACATTCACGCTGTGTTTTAATGCTATAATCAGCCTGTCTCATCGCAACTAAACTCATGCAATTAAAGCTCTGAAGTAGCCCCAAGCCATAAATTCATCCTCATTTACTCCACACTTATTATTTATCACACTGCACCACATTAGCCTGGGAGAAGTAGAATTCCAATATGCAGCCCTTTGTTTTTGACTGACATCATGATTCTAAGAGGGTAAAAAGAACATTGTGGAATTTACTGATCTAACTTAAATTCTTTGCTGTTGAAAACCAATTAGCATTTTCTATTTTGATCACTTCATGCTTAAGCTCACGCAAAAACATAAATTGGACTTTCAACCCAGTCCACCATTCAAGAGAATTATAATAATTTTCAATGTCAAATCTATCTTTCAGCACTGTCCCCATATCCGTTAGATTTTTCTTGAGTACATAAGGAATTATCACCAATGCCATGTCTGGTTATCAACAGTTCTCCAGTCCAGAGAATTACAAAGATTCATAAATGAAAAAGGTTCTCCTCGTTGTAATCCTAAATGGCCAGCATCCTATTCTGAAACAGTCATCATGTGATTCAGATTCCCAAGGAAATGGTTTTACAACATCCACCCTGTCAAGTCCCTCAGAACTTGCATATTCCAATTAAATCAGTCTCATTTTGCTAAACTCCAGGGTAGGTAATCCAGTCTACTCAATTTCTCCTCAGATCTTTTCATTAATAAACCTTTCATTCCAGCAGTTAGTTAAGTGAAGCTCCAATGCACTTCCTCTCATGCAAGAATGTATTTCCTGAGGTGATCATTATTATATAAATTATGAACTATTGCTATTTGAATTCCATCAGCTGATTTAACACCTGGGACTTTCATACCTGGAACCATCATGGATTACATCAATGCAGTCTGAAATTGCAATATTCACCCCAAGGCCAATGAAATCTGTCAGCTAGTCATATTCCATGGGAACTGTGAAAAGATCCCCATCTCCTATTTGATTACATCATTATGAGAATCTTCACACACTGGAGGTAAAATCTTTGTAGCTATGAAGCTAAAAACAATAAGTTCTGCAGATGTAGAATATAGAAACAGTTTCTACATGAGGCACATTTTTAGCAGGCCAAGAGAGATGGAAACAATACAGAACTGAGCACAGGTTGAGAAAATTTTCACTCATTAAATCTCCCTCGCACCTTCAACCCCAAGAGATTTTCCTCCAACGGACTGCAGATTTGCTGTGCCACCTCTTACTCCTTTGATTGAAAAGAACCAACTAAGAATCATTGTGGAGCCCAAATGGATTCACAGGTCAATGTGCAAACAGCTGTTGATCAATTTATCTTTGCTGAGCTTCTAGTTGGACTTCATTGAAATGGTAAGTAGGATCTACGGGAAGCCCACAGATTCCAGGCTCACGTATGCCCTGTTCTGTGCTGAGGAAATGCTTTCCAGCAGATCTGGGCTGCCAGTGCTGGTCTGGGCTCATGACTCCCTTGGCTTGCTTCCCCTTAGAGCTGTTATTGCTTCAACTATTCCATATTCAGCAAGTTCTACATTCTCAGCACTTTTCTACTGAATAAGTTTGCCTGAGTTCATTACTTACTCCAAATGGTTTTGGTTCCTCTATAAATAAAAACATTTTCAATACAATTATCCAATGTAATTTTAACGACTGCCAAAACATGCACAGTTGCAATTTCAGCACGTCTTGGATGAGTTCAGCAATGATGCCCTGTTCTGCTGCTGAATAAGTTTGTAAGTATTCATTATAGCATACATGTGAGTAGCCACTCGGGCCAGGTAGCTCAGGTGCGCCTAGCAGCTTCATCCTCAGAGAAAAGTGGAGAAAATCATCTAATTTATCAAAGGAAAAAATGAGATGCTAGAGCTATGAAATTTGGTTACTGACAGAATGTTAGATCGCTTTGAACTAATCTTAGCATCAGCATTATTTCATCGTGGTTTGTCTCCTCTCAGCTTGTTGGCACACAACCTCCCACAACATTTCTCAGCTGGTGAGAAGGTTAATGTGAAAATTTGTGCTGAAGTGATTTATGTCTCAATGATGCCATATGTATACCCAATCAATTAATTGGAACGTTGACAAAGTTGGCACATCAAACGCCATATGTTCAGCCACCAGCTGCAAAAACAATTTCTGACCCCAGAAATATACTTTATGTCTGGTAGTCTGAAATAGATATAATACTGATAGTCTTCTTTTCATAATTCAAAGGTCACAATTTGAAATTATAGCTCTGTCTGGCATTCTGTTCTGTCAACCTCAATTACGAGTACTTCTAGCAAAGCACGTTAGTGCAACACCTTTCACTATAAAAAAGAGAAAAAGCAAATCCTGTATTCATGGGCAGAGTACAGAAAGGTTTATGTCTCTGGTCAACAACTTTCAGCAGAACTATACTCAATCAATACAATGCACCATAAAAGAAGGGTCAAGATGGCACAGCATATCAGAGTAACCAGCCCTTGGCATCATCCAGTTTCGCCCTCCCTACTTGGCTAGCTGCCAATCCAGCTGTGGTGTATTGAGGAAGCTCCAAGTAAGCAGAGGAATAAGCACAAGGGACTGTCATCAGTCCACTTTGTACGCATTTAACTGACAAGCGAACAATTATTGTCAAAATCTCAATGCAAGTCACTTGCCCACTTGATCTCAAGTGACTTGTGGAATAATAGGTTTTGTGGATAAAGAACAAAATGTGACAATGATAAATGATACACATTTTCACTCTGAAAAATGATAACATTCAGACCATTGATCTCTCATCATTTAGATGCAAGATCATTCTTCAGTTCATTCTTGAGCTGTGGATGTAACTGAGGATTTACTGGCCATTTCCCATGGCCCTGGGGTATTACTGTAAGAGCACTTGTAGCACTACAATGTGATTTTTTAATTATTCAAATATGTGATGTATGAGTCACTTGCAAAGTCAGCACTTTTTGCTCATCCCTTTCTTTCCTCCAGCTGGGGAAGCAGTTACAGTCTAATATTGAGATTAACAATCCAATTCAAGTTTCTTTAGCTGTCACAGCATGAAGGGTGACAATGTGGCCAGGAACACACCTCTCTGGAAGATGTTCACTGTGTAATGTCTGACAATTTCTGTTCCTCATTTTTCATATGGACAGTAAGTGACTACATCTTCCCTGACCCATCATCAAGAGGTTGACGATAATCCAGATTTTCCAAGAAAGAGAGAGACTTAGGACTCCACCATCCAGACCAGCTAGCAGGCTACAGCTGCTGACGCTGACAATGAACTACTAAATGTGCTATCAAGGAAGATGACTAGGAAATATACAGACTTTCAGTAGGGCTTACAAGATTTCAGATGAGTATGAGAAATCATTTGAGGACCTCTGTCAGTGGGAGTGTATCATTACCCTTTGGCTGGTAGTGCTCCCTGAGGAGGATGTGGACTCGAGAAGCCAATTCAGTTGCATTAGTCTCAATATTTAATTTACTTCACTCATAGGATGAGGGCGTCACTCACTGGGCCAGCATTCCTTGCCCATTCCATTCCACAATATTTGCATGTCCTCCCCAAAGCAGATGTTTACCATGTGAAGCAGCTTCCTTAGCAGCAGTACTCTGCTGTTGGATATACCAAGGTGAGTAATGTATTATGTCCTGGGTTGGTTTTGTCATCTGAGGTGGTACCTGCCATTTTAGCCTTGGCTCTAACATTCTGGTGGTAGGTCACTATACAGATGTCTGTGACATCAAGGTACTTTGATGTGGATCACAGATTAGTACAGAACCACAGAACTGGACATGAAGCTCTTCCCTAATTCAGGTAAAAAGCAAAACACCACAAACTGCAAACTTGGGTTTCCAAAGAACATACATCATTAAATCAACCTATCAAGGTGGATTGTCTGCTAAAGCAAGCTTTCCAAAACAACAGTCAAACTAAAGCTACCAAACCGGTCACCAATTTCCAGTCCAATCTGTATAAACTCACTGCCCATCCTGAATTTTATCTTTCGGACATTACAAGATGTGGCATCACTGGTTACACAGGAATTTACTTCCTATCCGTAATTGTCCATGAAAGGAGGGAGGGTGTATGAGATGCTCTACGGAACTAGAGAAATCCACTGAGGCTAAGTACTCGTGCGGAGTTGTTAGGGAATGACATCCAGAATCAATGAAACAGAGAAGAAACGACAATATAGTTCCAAGTCAAGATAGTGTGTGGCTTGGACGGGGAACCTGCAAGTGGTGGGTTATTCTACATCTACTGGCCTCATTGTTCAAGGTGGAAGTGCTTCAGGCTTGGAACATGCTATTGAAGTAGCCTTGGTGGGTTGCTGTATTGCACCTTGTACATGGTACATGCTGTTGTCACTACAGGTCACAGACGGAGGGAATGAAGGGAGCTGGATCACTGGTCAGAAAATGGCCACTAATGTTTATTCCAACTTGTGTTTCAGGATTCTTGTCAAAATTGATATCAGTTATAAATTCATAAATTAATTCCTGAAGTAGTAAACAGTGGTCTGGTTAAATACCTATTTTAGATTTTGACATGGAGAGCATAAAACTGGTGGTGAATATTGTGATTTAATTTACACAATTACTTCAATTTATAGATAGTCTCACAATATAAACAGCAAAAGCGAAGAATTAGCCCAACACAAGTATTCAATAATTAAACTTTTAAGAATTTTGGAGATGAAGGTGAAGGAGAGAGAATGCAGCTGAGTGCACATCAATGACATAACTTTGCTGCGTCAAAATGTTTTGCTGCAAGCTTATCAAGTACATTGTAGGAGCAAATAAGTTTTATAGTGGAATGTTAATTAAGCAACATGTGCCAAACAATTGAAAACCAAAATGCTTACAACAGTCCAAGTTCAGTTATAAAATATGGAAAGATCATTATAAATTTTACTCTGTCAGTCATTGTATCAGAATTAATTGATTCTGGATTCAGTACAAAAACTATCATCTCAATTCATCATTCAATGCCTTGGCTGAGCACATCACATGCATACACATAATTGCACAGACTTCTGCAAAGATAGCTTTGACAAACACACTTATTATGCAGGCATTGTAAAGCACTTTCAAATGGTTTTGACCATCAGTTTTGAAAGAACTAAACAACTAATAAAAGACACCAAAAATATAAGAAAGGTGTATAATAAAATAATTTAGAGCTATTAAATAAAATAGGTGAACCAGCATGACTCTAGAAAACAAAAGAAGTGATAGAGGTTTGCTGGAAATGTCCAGGTATTTCCTTCAGTAAAATTTTGATTTCAGAAAACTAAGCAGACTTTTCCTTAATTGGTACTGTTTAGAAAATACTTCTGTAGCAAAGCATAATTCAAATTGTAATTATGTAAACATATCTCACCAACACAAAATGCAAAATTTGTCAACAGTTTGCTGTAATGTAGTTTAATCAAATCGTATCAAAATACAAGACAGAGTTGGATGGAGCAAGTCTTCAGCCCAACTGATCTCACCTTTAAGAAGTACAATGCCCATTACTTCTCCATAGTAAGGTGCCATCTCAACTACTCTACTTGTTGATTGCTGATATTGAAAGGTTATATCTCTTGAAACTCAACACAAAAAAAATCCAAAAATCAAAACAAAGGCTCATTATTCCATCAATGCCACAATATTTTAAGGCATTATTGACTTGAAAAACATTTGACAAACCTATACAAAGGAAAAAAGTCATCAACTTTTTTTCCCCACAGCACAGCCAATTCAAATAATTTATTACATGGAATTTTACAACTTGGAAATAAGTCTGTCAGCCCAGCTGGTCTGTGCAAGTGCTATGCACCACATAAGCCTCCCTTCACCTTATTTCATCTCACCCAATCAACACTGCTTTCCATAAGATGCATCTACCTGATCACTTCAAATTCTCTGCACGGTTAAATGTGACTTGTATATTTCCATTGTAAAGTAAATAAGCTTCTTCTGATTTCTCCCTAGGTTCATTAATGAATACTAACATTATGTATGCATACAACTTACACTCTGTACAAGTTCCTCAGATCTCTACTTTGATGGCCATGTTTCTTTTTTGGGGGGCAGCTGCAATGCAATTAATGATGCTATTGTAATGTAATCTCTAAGTAATTTTAATGCAGACATATATTTAGGAATACACTTCACAAAGACTGTGATCCAATCATTAAATTCCAAAAAGCCAGAAATGCATCCATTTCATCGGGTTATCCAATTTGGAACAAATGAACTCAGTAGCAGCTTACGTCCAGCTCTGAAATATGGGTATGTAGACCCTGCACCATATCCTCTGCTTCACGGACCCTTCGATTTAGCTGTGGTGAATAATTGCTGGCCAACTCATTGTCATAAGAATCCAAAATACCTTTCATCCCATCACGAGCCTGCAACACAAAAATGAAGGTTTCTTCATTATTCTTGCAACTAAAGAAAGAACTGTTGCATTTTATATATTGCTCTTCATAAGCACAGGGTAAACATTGAGTTAAATTGATTCAGAGAAAATCTATAATGCTGCGAGGTACCACATTAGATTTAATTCATAACTTGTTCTGTTTCCATGGGCAACAAGCTCTAAAGTCTAAGAGAATAAGAGGTCACACAAATGACTAGAATTCCAACAATGAAACAATAAGAGACAGCTCGAGATTCAAAACCTGCATTTCAACCATTTGCTGTCTGGGTGCAGTCTCACATGTTAAGAAGAAAGAAAATATGAAAAGCCGGATGACTTTCAGTTGCCCTCACCTATCACAGATAGCCAACTGCAGGGTACAGGGACTTCTAGCACAGATTTTCTAAGTGACATAAGGTGTAATTGCTTATCCTTCAACTAAGATCATTAAAACAAATTATTCAGTCATCACAATGCTGTTCGTTGGATCTTGTTCTTAAGAAAACCTGCAACTGTACTGCCTACTTAACACCAATGACTATACTACAAAAATATTTTGTTGGGTCACCCTGAGAATTCACAAGGAATCACATAAATGAATGACTGCCTCTATTTTCACAAAATGGCAAAACATAATGACAGAAAAGGAATGAAAAATAATTTTTTAATTAAACATTTAAGAATTAAAAGTTATCAAATTAATCTTAACTAAAATCAATTTTTTCGGTTCTTTCCTTCTTCAGACATCCATCACCAAAATTCCACTTTAATACTAAGCACCGCAAGTTTTCATTAAACTTCCACAATCACCTTGGGTTATGATCACATAATTTTTCACTAATTAGATACATGAACGATAATCCATGAAACAAGGTGAATGAAGAATAATGTGATAACCTACAGGTCTTCACAAAGCTGTAATTTTGTCAAGGGATAACAAAGCGTGGAGCTGGATGAACACAGCAGGCCAAGCAGAATCTTAGGAGCACAAAAGCTGACGTTTCGGGCCTAGACCCTTCATCAGATTTTTCTGTGCTTCATCAGCTTTTGTGCTCCAAAGATGCTGCTTGACCTGCTGTGTTCATCCAGCTTCACACTTAGTTATCTCGGATTCTTCGGCATCTGCAGTTCCCATTATCTCTGATCACAATTTTGTCAAGGGCTTCAGTGACTGTGGGACTTCATAACTTGTTAGTAAAATCATTCCTATTACTTCTGCTTATTTTAGTTAATTTAAGAAAAACCTCCAATGCCAAAAATAATTCTGAATCACTCCGAGGTTCAGACTGAAACAATTGTTTACTACCAAGTTTTAAAATTAGAGATTAACTACTACCTATTATAACTCTGAATTACCAAAAGAAACTTGTAAATTTTAATCTGACTCTACACAAACCAAAAGCAAAACATGCAGTAGGCATACCATAAGGAAAATTGCAAAAATAGCATCACAGGATGAAAACTTATAAATCCAAAGATATTATACTGCAACCTAAATCAAATTTGAATTTATGTTTGTGACAGAGCAATGGTGGCCCACAGAGAATCACCCAGGATTACAAATTTAACTGAAATGAAGATCAATGATAACACAACATGCAGAAGATGGAGGGGTGATCTGATCAAAGTCTTCAAGATATTAATATCTTGAAGACTTTGAAACAAAGTAGATAAATTATTCCCACTGGTTGGGAATTCTAGAAGCAGAGGCACAAACTGAGAACCAAACTGTTCACAAGAGATGTTAGGAGCACTTCGACACACAAAGGGTGGTAGATGTCCAGAACACACTTCCACAAATCATACCAGATGCTAGATCAGATGTTAATTTAAAATCTGAAATGGATTTTTTAAAAATTGATAAAGAGATATGGGCCGAAAGGCAGGCAGAATCTTTAGCATCTCCACAGTGTGGAAACAGGTCATTTGGCCCAAAATATCCACACCAATCCTCTGATGAGCATCCCATCCACCTGCATCCCCTTATCCTGTATCCCTGTATCTGCGCATTTCCCATGGCTAATGCACCTAACCTACACATCCCTGTACACTACAGGCAATTTGGCTTGGCCAATCCACCTAATTTGCACATTTTTGGACCATGGGAGGAAACTGCAGCACTCGACAGAAATCCACTCAAACACAGTGAGAATACGCAAATCCAACACGGTCGCCCAAGGGTAGGCTAGAACCCGGTTCCCTGGTGCTGTGAAGCAGCAGTACAAACCAGTGAGCCACCATAGCACCCTGAATGGCATGTGGAGTTAGGCCACAGAACAGCCATGATCTCACTGATTGGTGGCACAAGCTTGAGAGGCTGAATGGCCCATTCCTGTTTCTATGCTATAATCTTATCCTATAATCCATATATTAAACAATGTTACAATTAAGAAAAAGAACTGCCTAATTTACCTTTAATTATCCAATCATATTTTTCCACCAGCCTTTTGAACTGCCACCAAATCTAACAGGTTGGCCTCTGCTCGGTGGTAGCCAGAGACCAGCACAAGTGCAAAAAACATGGTACAACAGTGAAATACTGCTCCTAAATCAGGAACTCAATCAAATCAGCAGCTTCACGTCATGGCACAAGATCACATCTGCAATGTAACGTGGTAATGAGAACCAAAGACAGAGCTGTAAATCAAGATTCTAGATATCATGGACCACCTAGAGAGGAGAATCATTAAGTTCTATTTCCCTGAAGCGAACATCAATAGACACAGTCATTACTGTAACATTCAAGGCCATGAAAATATATTTTTATCGGAGGATGAATTAACTCAGTTAGTATCAGACAATATCAGCCTTGATGGGACCAAACAATAAGCTTCCAACGCTTCCCTGCTGTATAAAAAAAATTCTGCTCAAAATATACACCTGTAATTCTCTGCGCACTTAATCTAATGCACAGGTTCAAAGCATAGGATGCCAGTACTGGGGATGTAAAGACTTTTCTACTTTTATAATTTAGACAGCCATTTGGCTGTTCAGATTTTGCATATTGCTGAAAAGATAGATATATTGACAAAGCTCTTTGCCAATGCACTCAAAAGAACATGGGAGCATCAAATTGCAAACAACAGGGACAGGTTAGAGCTGATGAGAAAAGAATTGTGATTGGTTGGCAAGTTGGGTCCATCTGACTGGCGTGTTCCTGCAGGGAAAGTTAGAGAGAACTGTAGACCAAAAATAGAGCAGGACTTGAATATATTTCTTATGTTTCGACAGTGAGTTCCTCTTTGTCAATAGAAGTTGTTTCTCGCAAGACTAAAAGAGCCACTTTACAAAGTCAACTACTTTACTCAAGTTGTCTGTCAGCATAACAATTAGTATATTCAGAACTGTTTCATCAAGTTCTACCCTGTGAGATCAAGGCAAACAGTTGTGTTTTGTTTAGGGTTTAACAACCACTGGCTGGTTGAGTGTGGCACACTCTGCCAATCACAAAAACAGGAACATAAGAATTGGAAGCAGAAGTTAAACATTAACTTTTTCAGTCTTCTCCAGCATTCAATTAGATTGTCAGCAATGTGACCATGGCCACAACTCCATTTTCCTGCCTGCACCCCGTAACCCTCGATTCCTTTTTCTATAAAAGTTCATTCTGCATTGAATGAATTAAATGTCACAGCCTTCACTACTTTCTAAAGGCGACAATTCCACGGTATAAAGGCTGTGTCATTTTTATTTTTGTGCTTTTTGTAATTATAGACTGAAATGAGAAAGAAGTATTTTAAAACCAATATTTTGTAAGAGTTTTTAACATATTTTGAAAAACAGTTGAGATGGCATTCACAGCAAGCATTGCTTAAACAGCTGTTTGAACAAGTGGTAATTAAAGATTTGGTTGTACAAAAACTGGAACCAAGACATTCTGTATTCAGATGGAATAGTAGTTGATGGGTCTATGAACTAGTGGCAAAAGCCATTTGCCTGCTGAACCAACATAGCAGGCCAAGCAGCATCAGAGGATCAGGAAAGTTTGACGTTTCTGGTCGAGACGCTTCTTCTGAAGATTTTCTGAAGAAGGGTCTCGATCCGAAATGTCAAACTTTCCTGCTCCTCTGATGCCGCTTGGCCTGCTGTGTTCATCCAGCTTCACACCGTGTTATCTCAGATTGTCCAGCACCGGCAGTTCTGACTGACTGCTGAACCAAACAGCTTGGGCTGGGAACATGATATAGAGACAAGTGATCAGATCTTTATCAGCTCAGGAGCTCTCTCTTTCTCTCTAAGTTCTCATCAGTAAACCAGTTGAAACATGAAGATAAACAGTTAATTGTTCTTTCAGCAGTTGATGTAAGCAATGACTTTTAACTGATAAGTCAGACACATTTTGTAAGTGAACTGTGCCTCTTGCAAACTGGTAGATCTCAGGAAAGGAACGGCGAGACAAAATACTTCTGATCATCATGAAACAACTCAATAGATCTTGTTAACAAAGACTGCTGAACTGTTTTCCTTGACTTACGTGTACGCACAAGTGTACGAGAGACAGAGGTTGTATGTGCAAGGAGAAGTTTATAACGGAGTTAAGAGTTTTAAGTAATAGGGTTAAATGCCAATGGCTTAAGTATTAACCTGCAGCTAGATTCTTATCATTTGTAATAAACAGTAATTCTTAATTATAGAAATCAGTACATGATTTCTCTCAAACTGGGTCTGAAAATCAGATAAATTGGGGAATCTTCACACACTTTTTCTAATATATTTAACTTTTGCGAAAATTCTGGGAATAGCAGGGCTTGATTTCTAGCCTGCTACTCCAGTGAATTGCGACAACGGATTAATGGACTTTAAGTGGAAAAAAAATGTTCTCATTCCAGTCTTAAAAGGGTTCGCTCTTAAACTTACGTACAGCCTCCCTCACAAGAGTAAATATTTTCCGGGAGACACATTATTAAATCCTTTTAGGACTTTGTATATTTTGTACAATCACCTCTCTCATTCCAAAGAATATATGTTTAACCTGTTCGGCCTTTCTGTACAAGAGGATCTCTTCATTCCAATAGTGTCAAGGTCACCTTAGCCGAACTGCTTTTAACATAATAAGAATTGTTTTTTTCAAATGAAGACATCAAAACTACACGCAAAGTTCCAGATAAAGTCTCATCAATAACCTGTACAGCAGCAGTAAAACTGCCTCCTTTTAAATTTCAGTTCCTTGCAATCAATGATACCATGCCAACTGCTTTCCTCATCACTTGCCATATCAGCATACAAATGTTGCGTACAACAGGATAGTCCAGTACCACTGTATCACCAAATTCTGTAATCTCTAGGTCTTTAAAGAATATGCTTTTCTATTCTTCCTGCCAAAGTACAAAAGTTCAAGTTTTCTATCAACTGTTTGCTTGTCTATATCCTTTTGCAGATTCTCTTACCTCCGCTTGACAAATTGCTTTCCCACCTATCTTAAAACCCTCTGCAAATTTAAATACCACGCAACTTGGATGAACAGTCCAAGTGTTGATATAGATTGTGAATAGTTGAGGCCCTGGCACAGGTCCAAACAGCATTCTACTAATCATAGCTTGCCAGTTTGAAAAAGACCCACTTTCCCCTACTTTCACTTCCGCATTTACTCACCCGGCCGTTTATCCATGCAAATGTTACTCCCTACACCATGTGCTTTTAACTTGTGCAGTAACTTTGAAGTGGCACCTTATCAACTGCCTTTTGGCAATCCAAACACACTAGATCTAAAAGGTTCCTCTTTCTCCAGATTGCTCCTTATTTCCACAAAAATAAATCCCATAAAATAAAAAATTTCCCTTTCACGCATCCATGCTAACTCTACCAGATCCTATTACATCTTGATAAGTATCCTACTTTAACATCCACTTTCCCCATGAGGGACATTAGGCAAACTCTCACACAGTTTTCCGTTTGCTGTATCTCTCCTTTCTTGCTTAAAGGTGTTACAGTCAAATTATTTTCAAACTATTTTCTATTCTGCTGGGACTCTTCAGAATTCAGGGGATTTTGGAGGATTTTAACCAGTGTATCTACTATCTATGCTGCCACTTCTGTTAAAATGCTAGTGCACAGGCCTTCTCTGGACAGTCAACAGAGTCTTTATGAAGAACCAACATAAGCGTTAGTTAATTTTTTCTGTTCAAATATTTCTTAAAAACTCTTACTTTTTAACATGTTATTAGCTAGCTTTCTCTCATACTCTATCTTCTTTTCAGCCATTCCTCGCTGGCTCTTAAAATCTGACCGATATTCCAATGTTGCAGATTTGTGCAGCACGTCTTTCAATTTGATGCTATCCTTAAATTCCTTAGTGAGTCACAGTCAATACACCCTTCTCAAAGAATCTTTATTTTTCAATTGGATTAATATTTCTTAGAGTTATTAAATATTCCTTTTAAAGTCATCCATTATCTGTTCTGACCTTTTAACCTAGTTTTTTTGTTTCACTTTAGCTGCCTCTACCTTCATACCCAAATAATAACCATCATCATTCAGGTTTAAAACAGTGAACTTTGACCCATACTTCTCCCCTTCATACACAATGTGAATTTCTATTATATTATAAATCACTTACTTAACAGGCTCCTTTGCCACAAGTCTGATGATTGATCCTGTCTCATTGCTCATGAGCAGTTCAGGAACAGTCTGCTCCCTGGTTGGCTTTTGAATGTACACTCTCAAGAAATTATCCCACACATATTTAATTAACTAATCTTACTGACTACTTTGGCTAATCTGATGTTCCCAATTTACGTGATTAAAGTTAATCATGATTGTTGCAGTCCCTTACTTGTACATCCCATTTATCCCCTCCTGTTTAAACTGTCCTACAGTGTAACTGCAATTACAGGTGCTACAGACTCCCGTAAATAAGAGAAGTAATCTGTTACGTTTCCGACTAATTATTTTAACTCAAAATAATCCTGTAGTTTGCTGTTTCAAGATAAGGTAATTCATCACTGCTCTGCTAATGATGTCCAGAATTAACGCACAGCTAGATAATAATTTTTGGATTAGCAAGCTAAGCAGAAGTTATTACTTTTTCAGGTTCTGCTTTTTAAGTTAACTGGTTGCTGACAAACATGGAAGAGAACCTCTTTCCTAGTCCTTTCAATATGGTTGGTACACACAACAAATACATCCATCCTCTCAGTTGCAAGCCACTCTCCAGTCCAGAGCAGATATCCCTGAACACAGCACCAGGTCAGCAACACAGCCTTCTGGACTCAGCCTCTCACCTGAAGAGAACTGTGACTAAAATCTTGACTATACTGACCCTGACTACCATAACATTCTTATTTAATGCACTAATTAATTTACTTCCTCTACTACAGTGCCAAGGTCAGTTCATCCGTCTACCTTACAGCTCTTACTCCAATCAATACAAATGTCCAGCAACTCAAACCCATTGGACAACTGTGAGGGCTGAGGCTTCTCGACTTCCATGTTCTTGGTCCACTGTCTAAACTGCAATCATACCATCCAATCCCTGACCAATTACCAAATCAGCCATCCCAAAACTATGGGATGTGACTACCTTCGAAGACAAAGTGCCCAGATAGCTTTTCATGCTCCCTTATGCATCTCAGTGTCTGTGGCTTAGTCTCCAGATCATTGTTGGATCACACTGAAGTCTAACAGTTTCAACATACTGCAGCAACATCAACAATCCTGTCATCTGCGCATCTTGATTAATATTTGGATGCAATTACTTCTGTCTTGACTTTTACACTGAAGTACTGGGCTCCACCAGTGAGAATGAGGATATTAGTGAAGACGTCACCTCATGTTCATTATTAAATTCTCACAACAATTCAGACTGCATGTGGCAAGATTACAGAGTTTCAATCTGATCAGTTGGTCATGGAATTGCTTAGCTGTTTTTGAGAGGTTGTCAGATATGCTTGGTTATGCTCCAGGCAGGCGTTCCTGCACTCTTTTTTTAACCCTGGGTTTGATCATTCACAATAGAAACAGAAACTACTGGAGGAAAGGAACTCAAAGTGGCATTCAACATGAAAGACCACTGATTCATCGCCTGGTGAGAGGGTTGGGGGTTGGGGCAGTATTTGGTAATCAACAGGGCATTTACTTGTCCATGTTTGGCCTAATGCCGTGAAACTTCATGGGGTCTTTTTTTTTCGATATTGTAGACTCCCAAGGTAACTCTTTTTTTAAAATGGAAACCCTTCTGATTTGATTTCTAGTGCGCGTGTCTCACTAGTGGACAGGCATATGCAAGGATGGTGATGGTAGGACATACCCATACTCGTGGAATTATACCTTATAAATGTCCGAGGACACTTATGCAGGTGCTCCTCAAGGTATCTTCCTGGGTCCAACTGTCTTCAGCTGTTTCATTAATACCCTTCATCCCAACACAAGATCTGGAGTCGGAATGTTTGTTAATAACTGCACAACCTTCAACTGCATTCATGATTCCTCACATATAATCAATGCTATAAAGATCTGGTTTGGGCTGCTAACAGGCTGATAACATTCACACTATACAACGTGCCAGGTGATGACAATCTCCAACAGAGAATCTAATCATCTCTTTGATATGTTCAATGGCATTACCATCACTAGAACTTGCACGATTAACATTCAGGGGATCACTGAGGAATAGAGACTGAGCTGAACCAGCCACAGAAATACTGTATCTGCAAGACCAGGTATGAAGCTAGGAATTCCAAAGCAAGGAACTCAATAATTGATTAACAAAAGACTGTCAACCATCTAGAAGACCAGTCTCAGGAGCCTCATGGAATACTCTCCACTTCCCTGAAAGAGAGTAGCCCCAATGACACTTGAGAAGCTTGACAAAGCAGTCCCCAACAATGGCACAACAACTACCAGGCAGTAGTGACAGCAGTGTACACTTAGGCGCCTTACAGCCAACAGCACAGAAAATCCTTTTAGCCCATCAATTCTGCGGCAATCAAATATAACTGTTTCTGTTAGTGAAGGCAAGCCTAGTGGATGTGGGAATGCTGGATGACCAGGAAAATCAAGCTCTCGTCAAGAAAATGAAGGAAGCAAATGTCAGGTACAGGCAACTAGGATCAAATGAATCCCTGGAGGAGTACCAGGGTAGTAGGAGTGCAAGGCTAGTAGGTGGAGAAACGGGACCTTGATCAGATGAGATAATGGGCCAAGGAGTGGTGATGGAGTTTAATTTAGACAAATACGAAACCGGGCATTTTGGTAAGGCAAATGAAGGCAGGACTTATATAAGTAATGGAAGTGGCCTGGGGGTGGTGTTGCTGAACAAAGAGACCTTGGGGAGCATATTCATATTTCTTGAAAGTGGAGTTAAAGGTAGATAGGATGGTGAAGGTAGCATTTGGCATACCGGCCTTCTTTGATCAGAGTATTGAGTTTAGGAGTTAGGACATCTAGCTGCAGCTGTACAGGATATTGGTGAGGCCATTTTTGGAATAGTGCATACAATTCTGGTTTCCCTGCTATCAGCAGGAGATTATGAAACTAGAAAGGGTTCAGGAAAGAGGTCGTTAAACATGAAATGGTTCAGAAAATATCTTCAATGATGTTGCCAGGATTTGAGTTACAGGGAAAGGTTCAATAGGCTGGGAGCATTTGTTCTCTGGAGCATAAGAGGCTGAGGGATGATCTTATAGAGGTTTATAAAATCATGAAAGGCATGGATAGGGTAAACACTCAATATCCTTCTTCCCAGGGTAGGGGAGTCCAAAACTAGAGGGCATAGGTTTAAGATGAGAAGGTAAGGATTTAAAAGGGGCCTGTGGGGCAACTTTTTCCACACAGAGGGTGGTGTGTGAATGGACTGAGCTGCCACAGGAAGTGGAGGAGGCTGGTACAATTACAACATTTAGAAGACATCAGGATGGGTATGTGAATAGTAAGGATTTGGAAAGACACAGAACAAATGCTGGCATACTGGACTAGGTCAGATTGGGATGTCTGGTCGGCGTGGATGACTTGCATGGAAGGGTCTGTTTCTGTACTAATTAGCTCTCTGACTCTACAATGGTTCTAATCACATCATCTGACAATTGGCCAACAGCCTTGGACACCATAGCATCACAATGACACATCTAAATACAGAAGCATCCTTCAAAAGCATCTTCCAAACCCGTGTCCTCTGCCACTTGTGACAGCCAGCAAATGAATTAATACGTTTCACCAGCTACAAATTCCCCTCCAACCGAGCAAACCATGGGCTAATCTCCTGGAACTTCATTCCTTTTAGCATTATGGGTGTATATACCCTGTCATGGACAAAAGCAGTGCAAGAGGTTAGCTGACTACTACCTTTTCAAGTGCAGTTAGGGTTGAGCAATAAATAACAGCAGAGACATCAAAGCCCATACACGAAGAAAGACTTTTTAAAAAAATCACTGGAAAATGCAACAGATAGTAGGAACTGCCGATGCTGGAGAATCTGAGATAACACGGTGTGAAGCTGGATGAACACAGCAGGCCAAGAAGGGTCTCAACTGAAACGTCAAACTTTCCTGCTCAGCCTGCTGTGTTCATCCAGCTTTACACCGTGTTACCAATGGAAAATGGAAGACTGCTTCGAATTGCTGCAACGCATGTTTAGTACCACATGATAAATGGATTACAATTAAGTTTAGGCAAGTGGGACCTGCAAATTAAAAGAAACAAAAATACACATTTATGAGTTTATTGTGCAAAATCTTTCTTTGAGAGATTCACATTAAATCAATGTAACCAAATTACAATTACTTAAACAGATGGACAAGACCTGTACCTCTTCACACCTCTAATATTATTGAAGCAATAGATCTCATTTTCTTTCATTGTAAAAAATGTAACCATTATACATGAACTGCAGTTGATGTACATTAAGAGAAGGATATTGTGGAAGGACAAAGCAGTCAGAAATTATGGAGAAAAATATTGTTTAATATCAATAAGTCATTAATACAGTAGAGTGGTAATTCTTGAAACTGCATGCTGCTTGCTGAGTCAACTGTATCAATTTCACAAGGTTGTCATAGTTCATCTTAAAGGTGCTTCCATTCAAACAATTTATAGATGACAAAATCTGGACCAATCCTTTATTCCTAAATTTCATTGAGATAAAATACTTGAAGACGATGTAAAGACTTCACGGGAGAAATGTCAGAGCAGAGTTGGGGAATGGGATTCTTAAAATTTCAAAGAAAAAATAACTAACTATCTCATGCATGCAATCACCAAAGAACAGAAGTTAAGCAGAAAACAGGTATTAAATGTGGATACATCTGACTATGTTCACCCAGCAGTTTTAAAATGAAGTTAGCTGAACTTTGGCACTTAAAAGATACTTTCAAAAACTGTTTTCAACGTTCCGGATTTGAGATCTCAAGGAGTTCAGCAGAACAAAAGAGGTGTTAGATTGCTTTTGTGTTAATTAAACAGCTGATGAATAATTTGGATGGTGAGGACTCCTAGACTTCAAAGTAAAAAGTAAGGTCTTAAGTTTGTGCTCTGGATTTTTTTATTCTCTTTTTCTCCTTACGAACAGCCTGTCAGGTATAACATTGCTACTGGTGTAAAAGAATGGAAAAAATACAATAAAGTATGACGTGTGGGCTTCTTTCTGTAAAAAGTGGGAATACTAGCAACAGTTCTAACTTAAAACAAATATGATACAGGTGATAAATGGTGGGATGTTTTGCAGCTGCAAAATGTGGGAGCTCCTAGAAACCAAGGTGATCCACAGTTAATACATCTGTAGTGGGTATGTGCAATTGAACCACATTCCAGCTGAGTTAAGAAACTATAGAGTCCAAGCTGCAAACGTTGCACGTTAGGGAGTGGGGAAAATCACAGAACACTCCACCAGGAGTGTGAGATCAAACACTGGAAATTTGATTGCAACTATGGCAGAGATCGATAAGTCTCTATCCCTACCTCACAGGTACAAGGTTCTTCTAAGCTCTATACATGATAGCAGGGAATGCAGGGAGGATGAGGGAATTGGCCATGGCACTGTGGTACAGGGAGTCTTTCAAGCAAAGAAAATAGGAATTTGGCAGTGGTCGAGGTCCATATAATTAGGCGGATAATTACCGGTCTCTGCCGCCATGAATGAGACACTCAGGTTTTGCCTGCCTGGTGCCAGAGCTAAGGACACTTGCTCAGGGCTGAAGAGGAAGTTGGAGAAGGAAGGGAGGGATCAAATCACCAGTTCTGAACTCAGGGTCATTGGACTCAAAATGTTAACTCGGCTTTCTCTCCACACATGCTGTGTTTTACCAGCCATTTCTGGTTTTATTTCTGAGTTGTCATAAATGTCATTGTGATGACTAGGGATAAGCAATAAATGCCAGCCCAGCCAGCAATGTCTATATCCCCCATGAATGATTTTTTAAAAATATATATCTGTTCCATGAGCGGCTTCAAATACTTGACATGTCATTTTGGTGGGACGGGAGGGAAGGGCAGAAAATTGGTCAAATACAGCCACCAATCCTTTAGACCCTGGTGGTGGAGAAACCTCAGTTGAGGAAAAAGGTGGACACTTCTGAGACCTTCCCCAACCAACGAGGCATCAATAGAATAGATGCGACAGAGACAAAGGAACAGGGAGAATGGAATGGAGTCTTTACAGGAAACAGGGTGTGAAGATGTATGTTTAAGGTAACAGTGGAAGTTGGTGGTTTGTAATAGACATCAGTGACCAGTTTATCCCCAGAAATGGAGACAAAAAAAGGGAGGAGACAGAGATGGACCAAATGAAAGAGAGAACAGGGTGGAAACTTGAAGCAAAATTCAAGATGAGAGAAAGCTGCAGCACTGATTATGTCATCAATGCACCAGAGAAAGAGTTGGTGGGGACAGGGGTCATGTAGGGCAGGAACAAAAAACATTCAATGCAACTCACTAACAGATAGCTAACTGGAGCCCATGGCCACATCTTGGACCTGAAGAAAGTGAGAGAAGTTAAAAGGTAAAGTGAGGACGAGCTCAGCCATGCAGAAGCGGATCATTTGGGACCGGAAGGAAGATAAATACCCGAAATGTTGACAGCTCCATTCCTCCAGATGCTGCCTGGCCTGCTGTATTCTTTCAGCCTCCTGTTTGTCTGCCTTGGATTCCTGCATCTACAGTCTTTTTGTCTCGAGAAAAGGATGATGGTGCATGTGGACAATTCTGGCCTTCTCTCAAGCAATCCAAGGACGCTGAAGTGAAAGCGGAAAATGTTGAGGGCTGACTATAATTTTTCAGGCTGCCTTATACTCATGGATAATGGCAGAGAATGGGTGAATTCCACGCAGTATATCATTGTTCCAAAAAAATTGTAAAGATAAATGCAGCAATGACATGGTTGTCAGTATACCATTGGCTGTAGAAATACTTCTCAAAGCAATAATTCATAGTACTAGCATGGAGCAATTTGGATTGATTCATGAACACCAACATGGATTTATTTAATTAAAATATTATTGAACCAAGATGGAGTTTTTTTTGTTCTTAAGGCGGACCACTGGACCCGAAACATAAACTCTGTTTTCTCCTCCACAGATGCTGCCAAACTCACTGAGCTTTTCCAGCAACTTATGTTTTTGCTCCTGATTTACAGCTTCCGCAGTTCTTTCAGTTTTTATTGGAATTATTTTAAATGGGTAACAGAGGGGATTGATAAGGGCAACGCTGTCGACACGATGTGCATGGACTGTCAAAAAAACACTTGATATAAGTACTGTACAGTAGACCTGTGAGCAAAGTTATAGCTCATGGAACAAAAAGGTCTGTAACAACATGGATCCAAACTGGCTGAATGATTAGAAACACAACAGGAAATGTTGTTTTCAGACTAGAGTAAGGTTTGTAGTGGAGTTCCCCAGTGTTCAATGTTGGGATCCCTGTTCTTCGCAGTATATATTAATGACTTACAGTCTGTTTTACAGTATGCTATTTCAAAATTTGCAGATTACATGAAACTTGGAAGCATTGTAAATCTTAAGAAGGATTCTGTAGAATGCAAAAGGATATAATAAGTTAGCTGAGTGGACAATCAGGTGGCAGAAGACGTTCAGTGCAGAGAAATGTAGGCAATTCATTTTGATAGAAAGAACACGGATAGACAAAATAAACAGGATATTCCAAATGGAGTGAATGAGCAGAGGGACCTAGTTGCAGATGTTCATAAATGAAAAGTAGTAGAAGAAGTGGTTGAGACATTGCTTTGTAAAGCAAATTGCATCCTAGGCTTTATTAATAGGGGCATACGGAAAAGAAGTTACATTGAACTTGTACACGTGCACTGCAACCTTATCTGGAGCAGTGCATCCAGTTCCCGAGACCAAACTTTAGGAAGGACGCAAAATCTTGAGTACATGTAAAATAGATTTGCAACAATAGTTCTCAGGGATAAGGAAATTCAGCTATCAAAACAGACGAGAGGGTTGCAAGCTGTTGTCATTAGAGAAGACTGAGAGGTGATCTGACAGAGGTATTCAAAGCTATGAGAGACAGAGTCAGGAAAAACTGCCCCCAGACATTAAAGGACCAAGAAAAAGAGGACGCGGAATTAATTAACTGGCAAAAGAAACAAAAATAAAATCAGAAAATACTTTTTCACATAGCCAATGATTAGATATAGATATTATCAAAAAGTTGTGTTAAGGTAGGTTCAGTTGACGTGCTCAAAAGTAAAAACACTTGTATTTCGAAAGGAACAATACACTGTTACTGGATGATGTTTGAGAATGGGAAAATGTGAAATGCTCATTCATAGAACCAGTGCAGACACAATGGACTAATGAGCCATCTTGAGCTCTGTAATAATTGTTAAAGACATTCAATAAAAACTTACGATAAATAGCACTTTTCTCCATTAATCAGAAAGCAAAGCAGCAATACTTTTGTTACCTTGGTGCAGAAATCCGATTTCACTCCTCAAATGAAGAAGCAAAAAACCTTTGCAAAGCTAACAGACGCAAAGAAGATAAATGCCTGTTGACAGTAGCTTTAAGCTTATTATAGGTTGATCAATGTGTGCACTGCAAAGCATTCTCCAAAACATTCACAGCCAGCAATTTTGATCTAATATGAATCAGCTTCATAATGAATGGGAAGGTGATGGCCTAGTGGTATTATCGCTGGACTATTAATTCAGAGACCCAGATAGTGTTCTAGAGATCCAGGTTCGAATCCTGCCACAACAGATGGTAGAATTTTAATTCAATAAAATATCTGGAAGTAAGAATTTAATGATGACCATGAAACCATTGTCGATTGTCAGGAAAAAAAAACATCTGGTTGATTAATGCCCTTGAGGGAAGCAAACTGCCATCCTTACCTGGTCTGGCCTACATGTGACTCCAGACCCACAGAAATGTGGTTGACTCTCAACTGCCCTCTGGACAATTAGGGATGAGCAATAAATGCTATCCAGCCAGTGACGCCCTCATCCTGTGAATGACTATATTAAAAAAAAAACTTTCATATTGCAGGTGAGTCCGGACAATCAAGACTAGAAGCCAGCAGTGATTATGGCTTGGCAGCACTGAGACTGGATCATACAACAGGGCAGCAAAAAGATTGGCTACATTGCAAAAAACAAATAGGACATCCCTGAAAAGGCAGATAAAAGACTGAAAATATTATCTAAAAACACAACCACCTTCCTCAACTAAAATAAGCAGAATATTCGCAGCAAAACTGGCTTTGCTACTGACTTTCCAAATTTGTGTTGCACTCTGGCCTGTTGTGTTCAAAAACAGAGCATGAACGTTGGAAGATAATGATGGCATTCATTCCAAATATGCTTCCAATATTTTGCCGGACCAGTGCAGCTCCATTTTCCTTCACCTTACTCATCATTTATTAATGTTTCAAGGGCTTGGAAATTTGAAAAGTATGTTATCAACACATCTCTTCCTACACTACAACAGTGACTACACTTGAAAAGGTGTGTGTCCCAAAGCTATACAAATGCAGGTTCTCTCTCTTAATGCAGTAGCCACGTGAGGGAAAACATTTTATGCTCTAATAACGTTCTCTGTGAAACTAAATCTAGCATCTACTATCACCTTTTTGGTGAAAATTCAGATTCCATAGCCTTCTTGTGTGCAATCTTCCTGGACACATTTCATTTCAATGAGGTTGAAAATCCTGAATCCAATTGCAACTTAAGCTTAACTGTTCCAGCATTTAAAAAAAAACAGATTTTTGAGCCTTGTGTGATAACGATAACTTTTCATTCCAGGTTTTATTTCAGTATCTATTCAGTGCATCCTTCCCATGGCTTGAATACCCTCTCTCCTATGAGCTGCCTAGAAAAGAAGGCACTATGCATAAATAAATCCCTTGAACATCATGACTTCTCACTCCAACTCAATGCACCTTCTATAAAACCCGTAATCTAGTTTGCCAACAAGTATTTTAACCTGCTCTTCCATCTTTTCAAATCTATTTCAGCATTCCTAGATTGTTCTATTTCTCTACTCAGTAAGTATCCTTATTGCTTAGGATATTTAATCACTTGCTGCAATGCAATATTCTAATATGAACCACTTAATGCAACAACTATATTTTGTGACGACAGTGTCATGACCCAGGATTTGGCTGCCCACATTCTTCAATTAACTGCTTAATGCTCATTAGCTCTTTGGATGTTCCTGCATTAGTGGATAACTAGTTAACAGTCTCTGGGTCTCAGTGCAAGGGACAGCCTTCAATTAACTAATATACACCAGCATGACACCATCTCAAGTACAGCAAGTGTTGTGGCACGTTCATTGTAAGCAACAATCCAAAAAAGCGAGACTTTTAAAATAAGCAGTTAGAAGATCTGTACTAGTTACACTTTTAAAGTGAGTTAGTCCCTAAGGAAATACAGTATACAAAGAAAACTGCTGTGCTTCAACAGATTGACTTTCCTATATACAAACTGCAAAGCATTTGAAACTTACATTGTTTGAAGTCGTTAAATAAGGAGCAGATCATACTTGGCAGTTCTATCAACAAACATTCAACAACGATCAGACTTCAACCATAGTTTGCAACATTCAACTGATCCCAGGATTAGATTATTGCCTTCTAAGCAAATCTCAGTTGCACATCAGAGATTCAGTGGGTACAACAAAACCATTGTAATAACAACATTTCTAGCAATTAGAATGTTCAGTTCAAATCTGGATAGTAAATCAGGCTAACACCGTGAAGGATCAAAGATGCCAGATTGTCAAAAAAATCTATTTGTTCATTAATGGGCAGAGAGAAAAAAAACTTGTCTCCTACACCACATAGTCAGAGTATGCTGCAGTATGTCCATTTATGCTTGGTTCTTAACTCTCACTGAAGTTTCCCAAATCTAAAACAACCATTTTAGAGTCATGCAGCATGGAAACAGATCCTTTGGTTCATGTCTACCAGTTTCCCTAAATTGAACTAGTCCCATTTTCCTGTGTTTGGCCCGATATCCCTTGAAATCTTTCCTATTCAGCGATTAGCACCGCTGCATCATAGCACCAGGGACCTGAATTTGACTGCACCCTTGGGCAGCTGTCTGTATGGAGTGTGCACATTCCCCCAGCGTTTGCATGAGTTTGCTTCGGGTGCACCAGATTCCTCCCACAGTCCAAAGATACAGAGGGTAGATGGATTAACCATGCTAAATTGCCCACATATCCAGGGATATGCAGACTAGGTAGATTAGCCATGGGAAATGCATGGCTACGGAGATGGGATGGGGGGGGGGGGTGCGCTGAGGGTTCTGGTTGGGATGCTTTTCAGAGGGTTGGTGTGGACTTGACGGCCAAGTGGCCTGCTTCCACGCTGTAGGGGTTCTGTGATTCGACAAAATTGAACTCCATCTGCCATTCCTCAGCCCACGAGCCCAGTTGATCAAAATCCTATTGTACTCTGAGCTAACATTCTCCATGCTCCACAATACCTCCAATTCTGCTGTCATCCACAAATTTACTAACTATACATCCTATGTTCTCATCTAAATCGTTCATATAAATGATCAATAATTGTGGGCCCAGCACTAATTCTGGCAGCACACTGCTGGTCACAGGCTTCCAGTCTGAACAACAACCCTCCACCACCACCCTCTGTCTCCAATTCGCAGAAACTTCTCGAAGGCTTTGCTAAAGTCCAAGACGACAATGTCTACCGCTCTGCCTTCATCTATCTTTTTGATCACCTCTTTAAAAAACTCAATCAAGTTTATGAGACACAATTTCCCACCACAAAGCCATGATGACTATCCTTAATCAGTCCTTGCCTTTCCAAATACATGTTGATCCTGTCTCTCAGAATCCTCTCAAACAACTTTCCTACCACTGACATTAGGCTCACCAGTCTGTAGTTCTATCAGTGGGCTGAAGCACAAAACAAAAGCACACTCCAGTTCATGCATTTTCCTCAAGAAAAATTGATTGCGAATGGGAGTTGTTGACTAGGCCAGCACTCACTTCCCATTTTGAATGAGCATCTTCTACTCAGTGACATCTGGGAACTAGTGTCCAAACCAAACTGTCCAACAGGCTGACTCAATAATTACGCTTCTTGGCCAGAGTCTTTACAGCACAGAAAGAGACTTTTTATCCTGTTGGTTCAATGCAAACAATGCAATCTTCCCACTAACCAAACTATCACCGCACCTCTATCTTCTCCTCTTCTACCAGCATTATGGGCAGCAAGCTTCATCCAAGTCGATGCGACTGACTGAAAAAGGGCGGCTCCTGAAATCCTAGAATGTCTCTATATCTCTTGCCCAAAACTGTGCATCCTCTCGTCCTTTAGCCAGAAGCTAATGAAAACAGCTTTTCCTTGTTTCCTTCAGAGAAACCTGTTATCTTGTACCCTTTCATCAAATCTCTCAAGCCTCTAATCTCCAATCCCAGCTTCTCCACTCTAACCACAAAGCTAAAATTCCTTCTCATGAGACATACATGCATTTGAAACTCATTGATTTTGAAGATAATAAAATGTGAGGCTGGATGAACACAGCAGGCCCAGCAACATCTCAGGAGCACAAAAGCTGACGTTTCAAGCCTAGACCCTTCATCAGATGAAGGGTCTAGGCCCGAAACGTCAGCTTTTGTGCTCCTGAGATGCTGCTGGGCCTGCTGTGTTCATCCAGCCTCACATTTTATTATCTTGGATTCTCCAGCATCTGCAGTTCCCATTATCATTGATTTTGAAGTTTGGATTTTGACCCAGTGGCATGCAGAACAGATGTGTGTATATTAAGGGATTTAATGGTTAACAAGCAAGATTTTTCATAGATTTTTATTTTAAAAAAGTTTTGGAGTTAAACGTCTAAAAGATCATTGGGGTTTGTTTACATTGGCTGAGTTTTACAAATGAACAGACTAAATGGTTGGGCATTAGGTTTCAGTTAGTAGATTCCATAAATTGTGTTTATTTGCCTTAGGGGAAATACCCATGGATCAGAAAGCTTTTCAGTTTCAGTTTGCAGACATTTTGGTTGAAATTAGATGTGGAAAACAGTTGCTGCTAAAGAATCCCACATAATTCAGAAGGGTTTCTCTTTCTCTAGGGTGTTTATTTGGGGTGGCACTGTGGCCCAGTGGTTAGCACTGCTGCCTCTCAGCGCCAGGGTTTGATTCCTGCCTCAGGTGACCATCTGTATGGAGTATGCACGTTCTCCCTGTGTCTATGTGGATTCCCTCCGAGTGCTCCAGATTTCTCCCACAACCCGAAGATGTGCAGGGTAGGCGGAGTGGCCATGCTAAATTGCCCATAGTGCCCAGGGATGTTTAGGTTTGTTGGGCTAGACATAGGAAATACAGGAGTAGGAGAATGGGTCTGGCAGGGATGCTCTTTGGAGGTGCTGTGTGGGCTTGTTGGGCCAAATGGCCTGTTTCCACACTATAGGGATTCCATGAACTTTATTACTGATGGGAAATACGGTACATCAGTGTAAGGGGGCTAGGTTCAGAATTTTTATAAAAGATTATTTGGAGCTGAGAAATTCAAAGCTCAGCTGTATGAAGATTCAAGAAACAGGTGATGAAATAGTCAAGACTGGGGAAACTGAATCCCCAGTTAAGTCAAACCTTGTGCACAAAAGTGAAGGAAATACCCTTCTCTGGTGGTTAGGTACTGTAAAAGGCACTGTAGATATTAAGGGGATTGTACTTAACCATGTGTTTTTAATTATTTAAACCGGAGTTTGATGTAGATAGTTCACATCATCCTATTTTTTGCTTTTTTTGTGTAAGAAACTTCTGCTTTATTTTTAAAACATATCTGTACCATTGCACATGGTTATTTCAGTAAAATAACATTTCAATGAAACCAAAAGAAATAAAAAAAACCAAGGTTTTGGGTCTATCAAGCCAGATTTCAGTCTGGGATCGAACTTGTTCAATAACGTCAGCTGGGATCAATAATGGCATTATTCTGGTAAATCCCCACTGTACCCTCAGAGCCTTCCGAAAGTATTATGACCAAAGCTGACACAATACTTTTGTTGTGACCCCATCAAAAAATTTTATACAGGAACAGCACAACTTCCCTGCTTTTGTAATTAACCGATCCATTTAGGAAGCCCTAGACCCTATGTTCTTTTGTCAAAGAGTCATACAGTAGAGAAACAGGCCCTACAGTGCACTACATCTACGCGGATAAACAAACACCAAACTAGCTAATGCCAATTACCTGCACTTGGTCATAACCTACTATGCCCTGGCATTTTAAGTGCTCACCCACTCTTCCAATACTTCCTGTAGAATGGCCAAGATGTGAGGAGTACATGCGTTTCTCTAGTTCCATTACTCCAGGAGTCAAAACTAAACATTCAATGTTTCATATGTTTTTGATATAGCTAATTATGTACTTTATAACTATTGAGACTTTCATGATTTTATTTCTCATGTTTGATTTGGAGCTATGACTGAGAGCTGAAAGGTACATTTGGACTGTGAATCTCAGTTATAAGAATTAAACGAACATTGCTTGGAGTCTACTGGAAGCTATCTGTGTGCATCAATGTCATTAGAAACCACGCATGATATAACCCTGTATGTCAGCAATGTTATGGATCACGGCGGCTGCTTAAGTGGACTGGCCAGTTACATCTTATTTATTTGTCTCTCTCTTGGTTTATCCCTAACTTTGTCTGCTTGTCTGTCCATCTGCCTTTGAGAGAGAGTTAGGGCTAGAATAAAAGAATCTTAATTAGATTGGCTTACTGTTTAATCTGGCTCTGCTAAAGTTACTACATTGTTAACAAATTGTCAAGTCTTTTGTTTGTAAACCCTGTACATCTAGTATTAATTATTCACAAAGTAGTTATACAAGAAGTCTAGTTAGGAACCACTGGGGTCAATTTTTAGGGTCCTCAAAGCTTTTAAATTTACTGTACCACAAATACAGAGGTAGGGAGGCTGATTTGATTTGGCAGTCTTTCTCTCTGTTGTAATATAACCATTCTAGGTTCAGAATAAAATGATCCATCAACTCTCTCACAAAAACAAAACAGAAAGTTAAGGGATAAATCAAATGGGACAAATAAATAAGACATGACTGACCAGTTCACTTAAGCAGCCTCCACGATTCATCATATCACTGACGTATGAGATTACATCTTGCTTGGTTTCTGATGACATCAATGCATACAAATAGCTTCCAGTAGGCTCCAAAGAATATTCATTTAATTCTTACAACTGACAGTCTATTATCCTAACTTTCATAAATTGACAATGAGAGTACAAGGGAGCAAACTTCCATCCTGTAGCTTTCACAAGCAACAATCCTTCTGACCCAAACACTGTCCAAAAGTCAGTTGCAGCTCTGGCTTATCTTTGTTAGACTGGCCACCTTGCTACTGGGGTCTAGCACTATTCAACATCTGTGATCTGTTTGAGCATATCTCTCTGGAGTTGAATAATCTTAACCAAGAAGTAACTGGCAAATAATTTTCAGGTTGAGCCTCAAATACATATAGCAACCTATTTGTTCTTTTTCTCAACACAAGCTGTTGCCTGAGTTCACAGTTCATAGTCTTGAACCAAATATGAGAAAAAAAATTGCGAAGGTCTCGACAGTTAAGGCACGTAACTGGCTATATCAATAACCTGTGAAACATTCAGTACTTTGTTTAAATAAAAAGATTAAGCCAGGTTTCCTTCATGAACAAAATAATTCATTTTTAGTGATGAGGCTTATTCAGCAAAATTATAAAGCTAATATTTTGAACTACATAAGTATAAAATATGGTATCTTCTGTATGCCCCAACACACCTACCCAGCCAGCAAAAGACATCAAGAAATAAAAAGACTTCTACTTCTCTGCAGAGACTCACTTTGAAACAGTTTTGGCCAATAACTGTTAATGCTTGAAGGCAATACACTAATTGTGGAATGCTCAGATGTTGGAATGTCAGTGTGGCACTCGAGCACAGGTCCACTAGATGTACAGCTGTCTCGAGGATTGTTGCATACACAGTTGCTCAGGACATTAAGGAAAACATCCCCAAAAGCTTCTCTCAGAAGTGATTTGATCCTTGTTCCAGCTAGCAGACTGGACATACAACAAGGACAGCTGAGCTGGGAAGCTTCTTACCTTCAGTTTGATGGATACCAATGCCAGAGACTGGTCAAACAGAAACTTTGGCAGACATAAAATCCAGGCAAGTGACCTCCAACAAATAAGTTCATCTGTTCGTCAAAACCACGTTATTTCCAGAAGTTATCAGGTTTTTTTTAAAAAATAGTTTCAACATCCAAAAAAATGACCTTTCAGTGACCACTTAAGCAAGCCAATCCAAGAGTCATAACTTGAAAGACATCACTTTTACACAGTTCCCTCCAAAGGCTCATCCATAAAAGAATGTATTATGGAAATCTTCATAATAGCTGCCAGCTTCAACAAAGCAAGTGCATGAAGTGTCAAGTCTGTCATTCCAGCACACTTTTTATAACTATGTCATTAAATCTACACTCCCTCCCCCAATCCCTTCTGCCAAAACATTTCATCTGACACCTCTCTCCATTAAGGAACACTTTACCCGCCCATTCTGTTGGCCTTATGTACTGCTGCAGTCAATTGTATTATTCCCACTATTTACTATTCCTCTATTTTTAAAATACCTTTTCAAAATTTTATTCTGTATTTTCACACCCATATCACGTGTACATCAAAAAAAAAATATCCTGAGCACTAAAACATGGACAGCATAACAATCTACCCTCCAATCTGAAAAAAAGCACCTTTGCCACCACTCCCTGTTTCTTTAACCCGAGCTGATATTGACCTCCTATTCCTTAAGCCTCAATTTTCAAAACAAGTCTACTCGCTTACTTGTATTCAGCCATCATCACATATTCTTCCAACACCAGCCTGGGCACATCAAGTCCCACCATTTGCAACAATGATAGAAAGTTGGTCTGTATTGCTCTAGGAAATCCTTAAAATTGATTCCAAACACAGAGAAAGAAAACTCAAGCCAAATACCATCTTATCTTTCTCCTTTCCCACATTTCCAGACCAACCAAATCAATAATTCTTCACGTATTACAGCCAGAAAAGGCTCCAAACAATGCAAGATGATGGAACATATGCAGAGCTCCAAATGCAGTCACAAAACCTGGCTCAAAGGGATCACCCGGCTACAAATCCAAGAAGGCCACAGCACCAGGGTAGGTTCAAGTGATGGTTAGAAGAATCAACATGTGACAAATTGCTTGATCTCATCCTCAACAATTTACCCCACACCATCATTATAAAAGAGTGAAATCAACATAGTCTTGTCTCCAAGGCATTCATCGGCATCTATAATGTGAAACCGCAACCCTGTTAAGTGGGGTAGATTTAGCAGCTGCAATAAGGTAATACCATTGCCCTCTTAACTCCTTGTTGGAGCTGCATGGGCAGACAGAAGTAAGCCAATGTCTGATAATAACCCTCCAGTCCCTAGGTAAAAGTGTACTGTCGGCATGAGGAAAGCATCAATTTGAATTCAAATGCCTCTCTAAAATAGGCAGCTGCTATTAAATCATTTAGATTTCCTTGAGTAAGGCAACAGAATACACTTAGTAATATGGATTACATTCCATCATAAACTGACTTCTAGACGTGGAGGATAAAAAGGGGGAGGTTAAACGAAAATCCATTAGTGTTGGAGTTCCTTTTCCCCCCTCTGTTTACCAAGTGTATAGATGACCTACAGGTCCAAAACACCAAAACGGGAATCATGGTGGTCTGACTTTCACAACCATTATTCACCCTCTATATAACTGGGGAGAACTCTATGATTGATTCATTTATTGTCATCTGTACGGACGAACAATGAAAAGCTTTGTTTATGAGCAATACAGACAGATCATAGTAAGCCAGAATGCACAGATCAAAATAACTTAAAGAGAGGTACAGGTTACATTGCATAGGGCACACTCCAGGTGAGATCACGTTATTTGAGGCTAGAGAATCCATTTATCAATCTAATAACGGCCAGGAAGGAGCTTTTCCTGAACCTGCTCGTGCATGTGTTTAGGCTTCTGTATCATTTGCGTGACGAAAGAGGCTGTAGGAGAATATTACTGGGATGTGATGGGTCATTAATGATGTCGGCAGCCTTTTTGTGGCAGCAAACCATGTAAATGGAATCCATGTGGATGGAAGGTTGGCTTCTGTGATAGTGTGGGCCGTGCACACCACCTTCTGTAGTTTCTTACTGTTCTGGGCACAGCAGTTGCCATACCAAGCCATTACGCACCCAGACAGTATGTTTTCAATGGCACACCTGTAAAAGTTGTTGAGGGGCCTTATAGGCATGCCAAATTTCCTGAGGTGCATGAAGGGGAGGCATTGTTGTGCCTTCTTGAATGTTGAATCCATACGGGCAATCCAGGACAGATTGTTGGTTATTGTCACTTTGAGGAACTTTCCATCCTCTCAACCTCAGTTCCACTTATGTAGATGGGGGCGTGTTCTCCTTTCTTTCTGAAGTCAATGATCAGTCCTTTAATTTTACCGACATTGAGAGGTTGTTTTCATTGCATCACGTCACCAAGCTCTCTATCTCTCGTGTATTTTGACTCATCATTGTCAGATATCTGTGTCACTAGTGGTGTTGTCAGCGAACTTGTAGATGGCGTTCATTTCGAATTTGACAACACGGCTTGAGGTGTACAGAGAGTACAGTACAGGGGTGAGGATGCATGGTGGGGGGGGCCTCCAGTGTTGAGTGTTATTGTGGAGGAGATGCAGTTACCTATCTTCACTGATTCCAGTCTACAGGTCAGAAAGTTGAAGATCCAGCTGCAGAGGGCAGAGCTGAGACCAAGGTCATGTAGTTTGAGATCAGTCTGGAAAGGATACTGATGTTGAAGGCAAAGCTGGAGTCAATCAGCAGGAGTCTGGCATAGGTGTCTTCCTCTTCTAGATGCTCTGCGGATGAGTGCCAGAGCTAGGGATATGGCATCCAATGTAGACCTATATCAGTAGGCAAATTTTAAAGTATCAATAAGACCATTAGTCATAAGAACAGAAATCAGGCCATTCGGGCCATCAAGTCTGGTCCGCCATTCAATCATAATAAGTTCCTCAGCCCCATTTTCCTGCTTTCTCCCCGTAACCCCTGATCCCCTTGACAATCAAGAACCTACCTATCTCGGTCTTAAAGGTACTCAATGACCTGGCCTCACCAGCCTTCTGTGGCAGTGAATTCCATAGATTCACCACCCTCTGGCTGAAGAAATTTCTCCTTATCTCCATTCTAAAAGGTCTTCCCTTTACTCTAAGGCTGGGCCCTCGGGTCCTGGACTCTCCGACCAATGGAAGCATCTTCCCAATATCCAGTCTGTCCAGGCCATTCAGTATTCTGTAAGTTTCAATTAGATTCACCCTTCATCCTTCTAAACTCCAATGTGTACAGCCCAAGAGTCCTCAAACGCTCCTTATATATTAAATTTTCCATTCCTGGGATCAAGGCAGACTGGAAGACTGGAATCAATTAAGACCATGACCAGCCTCTCAAAGCATTTCACGATGGTTGAGGTCAGAGTCACTGGGCAGTAGCAGTTAACGAACATCACACATGCTTCTTAGGTACAGCGATAATGGTGGTCTTCTTGAAGCAGGTGGGGGCATCAGCTCGTAGGAGGGAGATGGTGAAAATGTCGGTGAATGCATCTGCCAGTTAGTCTGCATAGGATCTGAGTGCTAGACCGGGGACACCATACTCTTCTACGGATCAGCCCTATTCCCAGGTAAATGTGTTTTCTATTTAATTTCAGCTATTCTTAAGCATGTCTGAAACATACCTAAACCCACACTTAAAAGCTCAATTTGCAAAATCAGCACCTGAAATGGCTTATTGAGAATTATATTCACCATCTAAACAAGCTTATCTTAAAAAAAAAACTGATTCATATTTACAGCCATTGCCAAAAAAATCTCAATTAAGGAACGTCAGCTCAATGAAACCTATCAAGTTGTGGCTGTACACCTGTGTATAAAACTGCTATTATCATTGCAGGAATAGTGAACAGACAATAGGAAATGGATTTCCAACAACAGTCACAGATTCTTACTTCCACAAAGTTCCATTTCAGAAAGGGATCTAAGTATTGTAATACATGGTTACCACACTACTTCAGACAGCCATCAAGATTCAAGTTTATTGGTCAAAATAAAGATTTGACATTAAAAGACTGTACCTTTCCACAAGCCAGATAAAAGTAATTCATGTCTCCTTGGTGGCAGTTGCTTTATCATTTTACAAGCTCAACAGAAATTGTAAAACATACATAATATTTACCAGTTCAACATTTACGCTGCTATTCTGTACCACCAAAGGGCCCTGTTCAGACAAACTTCAACGTGTTTTTCTAAAATTCTTTAATTCTTATTTCATGTTTTCTTTTCCCACTGTATGCAAAGGCAGTTCACTAGAGTAAACAAGTGTTAGCTTTTCATACAGTTTTTATCATAATTATTAATTTTCACAGCAGCTTCCCACAGTCAAGCTTACCCAAATGCCATCATGACACATGTCTCTCTGCTGCAAAGAAGTTCCATTTTCTTGGTTCGCTTTCTAAATCAATAAATCTGGGTGGCAAAGATTCCAGTTCAATTCTTTCTCGAATTCCTTTTAATCTTAACTTATCAAATGTGAGTTTGAAGAGATCAATATCCAGCCCGAATCATAAAAATGTACCTCAGTCACAAAGCCAGAAGATTTCTTCATAAAGTTAAACAGAAAACATTTATTTTTAGTTCCTTGTGAAAACAAATGGTAAAAGATCTACCATACAGTACATTAAACAATAAAATGCAGGAAAATCAAATTTAATTAAGAATGGATTTAAAAATGCCATTGCTACAAAAAAAATCTAAACCGATGAATGACCAGAACCTGAAGGTGCACATACTTTTTGTTGAAAGCAAGCTTCTTTAACATTGCAAGAATTAGGGCATGGATGATGCACAATAGGCCACCCAACGCATGAATATTCAAAAACCACAAAATATTTAAAATCTCAGACCCATTCACAAATTTCACTATTTAGCTGACGTTTAAAACTGAGATCAGATTGACGTAATCTCCGTGTGACATCAAGAAATAATTGAAGGCAATAAACACTCTATGATCTGTATGTCCTTATATGCTAAGATCTGTTTGTATTGCTTGCAAATACTTTTCACTGTACTTTGGTACATGTGATAACAATAAATCAAATCAAATTCTGAAAAGAAATCAAATCAATGATACTGAGAGGACTAAGGAAACATTCAAGCAATAGTCAAGGTGCTCTAGCACAGCTGCAACATTTACATTTAGTAGCTGTGTTGAAAATCACCCAGGTATGTCTTGTGCACTAAAAGCAGGACACATTCATGTCAGTCAATTACTGCCCTAGTCAAGTCTAGATCATTAGCAAATGATCAAAGGCATGGCTAATAGCGTTATCATTGAAAATAAAATAACCTCAAAGATGCCCACTTTCGTGCATCTCTTTCTCACAGCTCCAGGCCTCATGAAAGCTGGGATAACAGAGCTGAACTCTACAGCTGAGACGAGAGAGACTGCCTTTGAATCAATGTTGCATTTGAACAAATGTGGGATGAAGAAGGACTTGTGAAACTGGAATCAATGGGAATCAAGGGGATAGTTTTCCATTGGTTGGAGGATATCTTACACAAAAGAAGATAGTTAGACCATAAGACAGAGGAGAAGTGGGGGCCATTCAACCCATCAAGCCCATTCTGTCATTCAATAAGGCTCATGGCTCAACTGATAATCCTCAACGCCACCTTTGCACCTTTTCCCTATAACCAATTCCACTCAATACACCTACGTTCCTCTGCAGATCTTTTGAATCAGACTCACACCTTGCCTTCCCACCTATTTTTGTGTCAACTGAAAACTTGGCTATAATGCTTTGAAGTCCTTCATTCAAGTCATCAATATATATTGTAAATTAGTATGGCTCCAGCACTGACACCTGCAGCACTCCATTAGTTACAGAGTGTCATTGTGAAAACTGTCCCCTTATACCAACCCTGTGTCTTGCAATCAATCAATCCCATTATCCATTTTAATATAATATGTTCTTCACCAAGGGCTCTTACCTTGTTAATTAGTGTAATGTGTGATATCTTATTAAATCTCTTCTGGAAATCCAAATATATTACATCAACTCGCTCCTCTTTATCCATCTTTGTTACCTCCTCAAAGAAAGAACTCTAATTTGTCAAGCATGATTTCACCTTCATTAGACCAGTTAAAATTTTGTGTAGCCTCTCTTCTTGTTTTACTCCACTTCTACCATTTTCATACTGTTCAAGGCTTTCTACTGTATTAAGTTTCATTAGGACTGTCATCAGCTTTCTTTTCCTGCTTTCTGGATTTAAGCGCATCACCTTTTTCTTTGTGGAACACATCCACATTGTGTTCACAGAATTTTTTTTCCTTGGATTTATCACTTATTTTCCTTCTCGTAACCAATCCACTTTTATCTGAACACATCTCAGTTTTTGTAAAATTTATCTTCCTTCAATTGAAAAATTTTATTCCAGTTTAGTGAATGTCCTTTTCCATAAAGATGTCCTCCTGCACAATCTCTAATGTGTATCATTTGTCTGGTACAATAAATATCTCATGCCCAAGAGAATAGGAAAGTAAAGACAGGTCATGCACAGTTTAGTAAATCCATTTACATAGTGGTTGGTTGGCTGGTCAGGATATGTCAAATGCCCTGCCTGGATAAACAAATGGAAATTTTAAAATCCAGGTTTATCATACGTACCCTCCTACATTCTTATGGTCAAGTCTAAGAGATGATACCAGCAGGATGTTATCAGAATGCCGAGATGGCAGAACTGGAAACAATTACTCACAGGTATGCACAACACTTTATTTTAAGGTGTGTTTTTATTGAGCACTCAGTTTAGATCTCCAAAACATTGCTTAGTGAGAACTCTTGCCTTTCAGCTGGTGGCACTTGACATTGCTGAAATAGTCTCTCTCAGCTTCACAGAGTTAGTATTTAAAGAAAAAGGCACCCATTAGGTTTTAAACAGATAACAAGAGGCTTAAAATAATGTGCCGGTACCTGGATGGACTAAACAGGAAATGAACTATACAGGTATTTTAACAATGCATATTAATAAAGGGAAATGCTACCAGATGGTGAAGGAAGAACCATTGGTGTTTCCATTGGCAACTAATAGACACACAGAATAAATCACTACAGTTTGTCCCTTGACACATGCCAAAGCGATGCAGCTTGCAAATCAGTCAGGGAAAAGAGGTAATGTTTGTTTTCTCTTCATCTCGTTGTTGTTCACAGGATGATTACACATCGTCTGTCAAAACTAGCAGTATACACATCTTGTCATCTGCACCACCATTGCACACAGTTTGAGAGACAGCAGAGCTCACAATAAGTGCCAGCAACTTGCGTATTTGATTTGTCTTTTTTTTAATTTCCACAGGGATGAATTTTCCTAACCAGAAGTGAAACCATCCAAGAAACAATGGCTAAAACACCTCACATATTGAAATCACCTCCAGACCCACTATTACACTGCATTATACATAAATATATGATTTCAATTTTCTATTCGTAATCATTTATTTACTGATAGACCAGAGTAAAAACATTGTCAGGAAAACATGAGCAGTTATTTTCTATCAAATTGAAATAATTAATAAGTACATGCCAAAAACATGGTGGTTTAAAAAGGCACAGATTTTACAGTCAGAATAACATTGAATCTAGAATAAGGGGTTACTCTGTAATATGCAACTGGCACAGTATACATAATCACAGGAAGTAATGCAATGTGGCATGGCATGAACCTGCCTTCTTACAGCCTCATTGCAAGTTGAGACCTCTGTTAGATATTGTTGGTATTAAATGAAAGTAATTGTTTTCAACTGTGTCCCAACGATCAACTCAGTGCCTCAACGGGAACATAAGATCAAGAGTTGCCAAAAGCAGCAACAATTGGCAATAGTACAAACAGTGCTTATATTTTTTCTGAAGTAACAGTGACAATAACTGCAGTGTCCGTATTAACAAAATTGAACAAGAAAACTGAAATCTAATTTTTCTCCACTTCCATAAGGTTTCCTAAACTGAGATCTCACCAAGGATCTCCCATATGATACAGGAGCAAAAGTCGGTCATTTGGCCCATCAAGTCTGCTCGGCCATTCAATGAGACTATGGCTCATCTCAATCCTCCACTCCACTTTGCTGCCTTTTCTCAATATTCCTGGATTAAAAATCTATCTCAGCCTTTATTATACTTAACAACACCATCGCTACAGCCCTGTGCGAAAGATTTCTCCAGATTCACTGTCCTCTGAGAAGGAATTCCTCCTCATCACTGTTTTAAAATGGACAGCTCTTTAATGTGAGATTATGTCCCAGACTCTCCTTCAAGAGGAAACCACCTGTCAGCATCTACCCTGTCAAATTCCTAAGAATCTTCTACAATGCAACAGGGTCACCTCTATTTTCTAAACTCCAATGGGCTCCCTCTTCTTCTCCTCGTGAGAAATCCATCCAATTCAGCACCAACCTAGTAAACCTTCCCTGGACTGCCTTTAATGCCAGTATTTTTCCTTAAACAAAGGGACTAAACTTGTTCATAGTATTCTAAGCTTGGTCTAACTAGTTAGTGTCAAGCCTACCAAGGTTTTACCTATTCACTTCATCCTTCTGCAGACTGGGTCATCTTCAACACTCATCTTTCCATCTATATTTGAATCATCCACAAATTTGGCAATAATATACTAATTTTCATTACCCAAGTCATTGTAAATACATTGTAAATAATAGCAGCACCAGCATTCATACCTGTGGCACTCCACATATTACAGTTTGCTATCCTGAATATGTCCCTCACCCGCCCCCCCCACTTCTGTCTTCTATTAATCAGTCAATCCACTACCCTTGCTGACATACTATCCTCAACACCGTGGTTCTAATATAATGAATAAAGTTCATGTGTGGTTCCTTACTGAAATACTGTGTGATTTTATATTGTGCATGCTGGATTACTTATTCAAACTAGCAGGTTCTGCATGCCTCAGTAAGGATTCTTTAACCTGATTAGTTTATGAAACAAATAACAACTTTACTGAGGAAAAAGAAACATTTACTTATTTAGTCAAAAAAAGCTAAACAAATTATCAAAATAACAAGGGAGGTTCTTACATAGAAAGAGAGAAAATTGGACTACAAGACATTTTTCTACACTTTTCTCAGAAATGCTGCTGTTTTAAATGCAAAAGCAGTAAGACATGAAATATAGTGTTTCCCTGATTCTGTCATGCTTTTGCAGAAGCTTCACTGATCTCACAAGGTTATCCAGTAGAATGTAATGCTGGTTCCAAATATTTTCCTTGCGAAGCCATTTTCGTCAGTTGTATAGGAATAGAGCAGGACCTTTGCTTCTCTAGAGCTGACTTGGCCATAGCCCTGAAATCAGTTAAGAATGCACACAGACATTTTAAACCTGACTCACGTGCATACACATACACATACACACACACACACACGCACACACACAGATTTTTAAATCTTCCACTGACATTCAATTTTCTTGTCACAGCTCATTGCTTCATTTGTAATCTTTACTCTTGGCTTTGTCTTGGACTCAATATTCAACTCTACTTCTTTCTTGGTCCCTAATTCCAGACTCAGCTTCTTCCAGCTCTTCAAACTTTACTACAATTGCTTTTTCTTCTTGTAAATAAATTACACATTATCTACTAGTGCATACAAGGTTCAAATGCAATTTTAGAAAATATCTAGAATAATTCATTTTCTTTTAAAAATACATACTTTTGTATTGTAAAAGAAAGTCTTTATGAAGTAATTACAGCAAAACTTCATTTCCAGATACAAATTAATAGGATATATATCATCTCATGATTTCCATGCCACATCATAAAAGAGAAAATGAGATCAAGTTCTTCAGGCTTTTATCACTCTGATACCAAGTTTATCTGCCAAATACAAGACAACTACTTCCTAAAAATCTCTGAACCATATTCCCACACACACCCAGCCAAAACAAAAAATAGAATGTGTGCATCACACCTATACTCTCTGTATTTTATCTAAGCTATTGTATGGATTCTGTAGTAAAACAACACAATCTGCAATCTTTTTCCCATAATCAATGATCTGCTCAAAAGTCTCAACAAAAAAAATTAACTGTATTTGCAAGCAAGATGCCCTATATAACGACTACAATAAATTCATGAGGATAAGGATCAGACTACAAGAAACACACATGCACCAATCAATATAGGCAAAACATTTTCATGTTGCTCGCAGTGCACTGTTTGACAAATGATATTTACTGCTCAGAAGTAGTTATTTATTGCCACCTCTAGAAATGCATTAGATGGTGCTCATGAGTGTCTGTAAGATCATACACAAAAAGGCCCGTTACAAAATTCAAACATATGTTTTAACAGAGATTAAAGCGTAGTAGAGACTGATAGAAATTTGGTGTAGAGGCAGGAAAGAAAGGGTTGCAGCTGTGCATTGTCACATGATTTTCAAACTCTAACACCAAATAAAAAAAACCTTTCCTCTTTCCTTCCAAGTGTGAACAGCAAGTTATGACCAGAAACAAACAAAACAGAACTTGCTGGAGGATGTCGGTAGGTTGGGCATCATCTGTGGACAGAAAACAGAGTTCACGTTTCAAATCCAGTGACCCTTCTTCAGAGCTGCAGCAAGTTATGACCACTTGCCTCACAGCTTTTTGATTTTGGACCTATATAATTTTGACATCACTAAGCAGTTACCATAAACTGCGACATTTGACTCAACCTCATGTTTTTGATCCTGTGTTGCTTTCATAAGATTTATATTTTAAATTGCTTGGAGGATTCCAGTTTTTAAAGTGGTGTAGACAACATATTTAGTTTGGAAATATCTGGAGTGGAGTGGGTTCATCTGGAGATGTCATTGAAATTTCACCATGAACACTGGATTTTGATTTTAAGAAACTAAATTTCCTGTCAATCTCATGACTCACGAAAACTACTGGCGTGGCAGTAGACTCCTGCACAGCCTGTTTTGAAAAGTGACTGACTTGGAGGGATAATAAAATGTGAGGCTGGATGAACACAGCAGGCCCTTCGGAGATGAAGGGTCCAGGCCCGAAACGTCAGCTTTTGTGCTCCTGAGATGCTGCTGGGCCTGCTGTGTTCATCCAGCCTCACATTTTATTATCTTGGATTCTCCAGCATCTGCAGTTCCCATTATCACTGACTTGGAGGGGCATGTCATTTATCTGGTTCCACTGCGCAGGAGGAAGCCGCTTGTAAAAAAAAATCTGAGTTGGAGGAAAATCAGCTGAGAATAAACTTGAGTTGAAAGGAAATTTGCAAAGAACAAGTTAAGTTAGAAGAAAGCTTGCCAGGAACAAACTGCCCAGCTGATGTCTCTCTGAAGAAAAGCCTTCCTGTCAGGATGAAATCTATTAATTCTTGTGAAAGCGATTGAAGAAATGTCAAAGATAACGGGAACTGCAGATGCTGGAGAATCCGAGACAAAGTGTGGAGCTGGATGAACACAGCAGGCGAAGCAGCATTTTAGGGGCACAAAAGCTGACGATTCAGGATTTATTTCCTGAACGAGCTATGCGTGCAAAACTACAGAAAGAACAGTGAGAGATAATCACTGACTTGACTACACCAGACCGAACATTAGAGTAACAGACTTTGGAAGATGCTAAATTTTGTCCTTTTGTTTTCGAGAATAGCCCTTTGGCAAAAGTGACTTTTTCAGAAAGCCAAAATTTCCACACAGATTGTTCTCCCCTCTTTTCCTGAAGTGTGTGTTGCTTGTGTATTTTGGCGATATTTATAAGGATGAGCATTTTACTTCGAGATGTCTGTATATATTAATTAATTATTACATCTTTATTGAAACAATTTGGTTTGATAATAAACCAATCATTGTATTTTTTTAAGAAATATGATTTATAGACCTTGTTTTTTAAAACCTGATATAGATTAGGCATCTGTCATCTTAAAATAAGAATATTTTCTCCATTTCTATGTTTTTAATCAGTGGAGTACAAGAACTAGAGTGACAATACAGTCCTCCAGCCTCCAGTACAGGCAATATACTCTTAAGGTAAGTTGAGCCTCCTTTTCAGCCACAACATGATAAACTCACATTAATAGTCTGATTTTTTTTGGCCACAAATGCACATTTTATTTTTAAGTAGGTGCAAGAGATCAAACAGGCATATTCAGTGGTGTTCTGCAGATGCTCAAGTTTAAAACATGTCCAATTAGCAGTCCTGCAAACAAACAATAAAGCGAAAGGCACCTTCCCAAATTAAGTTTGAAGCTGCTTCAATCTAAACATTTTCTAACTTTTCAAATAACTCGGCAGCAGCAAGGGAGCTCAGCACTGTTGAGAAAAGAAACAGTTCAAGAACAGGAGAAGGAATACACCCTGAAGAACAAACTGCAAACAGAGACCTGTCCTGATCTGGACAAACATGAAAGGGTTGAGGGCAACGAGGATGTTTGAAAATTTGTTGCGACAAAAGATTGTGTACACATTTTAAAGCAGAGTGGCAAATATACTGCAGCGCTAGACATTGGAAAATCATGGCATGTTCTGAGATGAAAATGCTTCTCGGCCACTTCACATAGATAGAAATGTGAAGTACCGTTAAATGAATGTAGTGACATTTACTTTTGTGCTTCAAGTCTAACAGCCACTTAGCCTGAGCTGGCCAGAATGCTTACTTGCCAGTTATCTCATTAATAAATTTCATATTTTTATCCTTTATAATGTAATATTGACATCAAAAGGGGGGGGCAGGACAGAAGTGGGTAGAAAGAGAGAGAAACAGCAAACGAGTCAGAATTTTGTGGAGTCACAATGATTCAGTGGCCCTTTAAAGATGACAGGTGGAACCCTGACCAGGCTCTCTGAATTTCACTTTTTTTTTGAACAAGTGTACAGGCTGGTTCACGAGCCTGTAACCTGACATTTTGCCAAGCTGACTGTATCGAAATGTTGGGCATGGCTACTTCTCCACAATCATCATGGAGTCAGGCCAGGTTTTCAATGTTGTGGGTCATGGCACTGCCTAGGGATCGTGAATCAAAGTTAAATTCAAACGGTCTTCCTTATGTTCCACGTATCAAGGCATGTCTCAAAAAACACCCGTGTAGCATTTGCCCTGAATGCCACCGTTGGTCTCACGTGGTAGCACAAACTTTGCCAGAATACGATAGAGGGCAAACATTGTGTGAAATAGCACGCGGCAACTAACTGACCTTGGATTAACCTGTGTTTGGAGTCTATTTCATCATTAAAAGTAGAGGATAAACAAAAGTCCAAACAAAAGAGGCATTTGTCTTCTTTAACAAAATGTTTTATTCCATGACATCAATACACAGATCTAAATTGCTAATCAGGTAGCATTACAGAAGACTCTCAGGTGCTGTAGAGAATGCAATTCTACCCTGCAAGAGTGTGTAGAACTCTCAGTCTCACCCACAAGACTGTGTGGCCTCACCAAGGACAGGTGGAACTCATGCATTAGAGATAATGGGAACTGCAGATGCTGGAGAATTGATGAAGGGTCTCTGATGAAGGGTCTAGGCCCGAAACGTCAGCTTTTGTGCTCCTGAGATGCTGCTTGGCCTGCTGTGTTCATCCAGCCTCACATTTTATTATCTTGGAACTCATGCATTACTTCTTTTGGAAGTACTACCCCAGACCACACCCCCTCCAAGGCCAATCCAGCCCTCATGCCAAGTTAGGCCTGTCTCCAAAATCCCATCGTCTATCACTGTCCCCTACCAAGATTTGGCACTCCCAATCCCAAATACTTGCTACATACTCTATAAAACCAATAAACTCACAACTGTCAGTTGGATATGTAGGAAAAACATTTTCAATCATAACTTTTCATTATTTATTCAAAATAGTTGCTGGACCTTCTCTTGCTCTCTCTCTCTCAAAAAGAAGAACATTGTACATGCACATCCCTCATCTTTCCTTTGCTGAAATCTCAGCATCCTTGCTACAGAAGCTCCTCTGATTATGCACTCCCTTTATCAATTGCTTCTCCATTCAGACTCCATCTCTGGAACAGCAACATGATCAGGAGCGGGGGTACATATGATTGGACGAGCTAAAGCAGCTAGTGTAGGAGAGCGCGCACTGGTGACTGGAGGAGTATTAGCAACTCAACCAGTTCAGAATTCTGCAATGATTTCCTGCTGTCACTGACTGCAAAGCAAATAAAGTTTTAAGCCCCAGACAGAAGGTTGGAAGAAGCACTTAATACAGTAGATTTCCAAGACATAGAGGTTAGAAATCAAAGAAAAGATAGGAAATTTCTCATCTGCAATGTATCTATACAGGGCTTCAAAAATTGTCAGAACGGTTTCATAGTCACCAGAAATGCAATAAACATATACACATTTAAGCAGTTCAAAACAAACCCCAAGTCCAGAAAAGATTTCTGAGCAACATCTAGCTGCTTAATGGGACAAAAAATGTGTTGTGTTGTGTTGTGGCAGAAGACCTAGATCATTCAAAAGCTACCAAAAGACCACACTGCAAAATGACCAGCTTCCAGTGATTCATCATTGGACAGGAAAAGTATCCATGTCACATTGGTCAGATGGATGAAGTGCCCATCAATTTCAATATTCCCAGTACAGAATGGTGGTTAGCACTACTGCCTCAGCACCACGAATCCGGGTTCAATTCCACCCGCGGACAACCGTCTGTATGCAGTTTGCACATTCTCCCCACATCTACATTGGGTTCCTCCAGTCACTCTGGTTTCCTCCCACAGCCCAAAGATACGCAGGTTAGGTAAACTGGTCATGCTAAATTGCCCAGTTGCCAGAGATGTGCAAGCTAGGTGGATTAGCCATAGAAAATGCAGAGTTAAAGGGATGGGGGAGTCTGAGTGGGACACTCTTCGGAGGATTACCATTGGTTCAATGGCCTGCTTCCAAACTGTAGGGAATCTCTGACTTTGTTTTCAAATCTTTCAGCTACTTTCTAGAAATTGAGAATGAAAAAATTCAGAGTGATATGATGATGATGATGATAAATGAAAGTCAATGGCAATGTTGAACCATAAAAGCAATAGAAAAGCAAGTGCCCTGCAGGAGCTTCTGTCATGTTCATGGCAATGATCTGATGGATGTGGATGGAATCAAGCTGATAGATCAATAATGTAATACAGGCATCTACAGGTACCCAAGTAAAGAATACAGTTTCTTTGTTTAGAACATGGTCAGATCCCATATAATTGATGAGATCAAGGGGTGCCTGCAAAGAAAGAACAACATTGCCAGTACACCATGTGGTCTAACATTCATGGTTCAACCTTAGGATGTCTCAACAAGTTATTTGAAAATAATGATTATGTAAAATGGAATAGGTATATAAATAAAGGAGAAAATACCTTCACAAAGAATGGAAACATGTGTAGTGCATGGCTTAATGCTTGGTGCGACATTTGCATCAAATCGTGGAAAGCCATTAAAGCATAAAGTGGCATTAGACAATTCAAACAAAAAGCAGATTATTCAAATCAATGGATCGAGATAGAAAGATGATTTTTTAAGGAGAGTTTTTTTTAAAAACAAAAATGTCACATCCCTTGTGTAAGATCCTAACCCACTGGCATTACACAACGAGACACAGCCAAAGTAACTTGGAATAAATTTGAAAATCTTCCAATTAGATGCCAAAGATAATTAAATTTGACAAGCTTTAAAATGCTTTCAATTATGGTCAAGCTGTCTTTATACAATTATTTTATTATATAAACTTTGCCAAATTACTTTCAATGAATTCTTGTCATTTCTTTTACATTTTTAAAATGATGACGTCCTCACCAGTGGCTCACATTTTATACTTGGAATGATTTTTGGATGCTTCAAAGGTCAAATTATACTTCAACATTTTTTCTTCTCGAGTAGGTACAAGGATAGCTTAGTCACTGCAGAGGAAAAGAGTGGAGGGCAGACTAAGTTTTTTTTTAAAATTCCCACACAAGGGAGGAAAAGTCCAGTCAGTATCTATCTGTTAAGCCCTCTAAGAAACTTCCGTTTCAATAAGATCACCTCTCATTCTTCCAAACTCCAATGAGTACAGGCCCAACCTAATCAGCCTATCGTCAGAAGAAAATCTTTCTATACCAGTGATCAATCTGATGAACCTTCTCTGGATTACACCCAATGCCAGTATATGTACTGCACATAAAGTGGACTGAAATGTTCACAGCATTTTAGTACCTTGTACAGTTTTAGCAAAATTTCCCTACTTTTATACTCAACCTGCTTTGAAATAAAGATCAACATTCTATTTGCCTTCCCTATTACCTGCTGAACTTGTATTCTCAGTTTTGTCATTTATGCATGCAGATTTACAAATCTGACAGGTAGCTTCTCAGTTTAACGTTTCATCTAAAAGACAGAAGTGCTCCTTCAGTACAGCACTCAATGTCAATTCAGCCTTTGTGTTCAAGTCTCTGCATTGAGGTTTAAATTCATAATCTTCTGACTTAAAGGCAAGAGCACTATCAGTCAGCCAGAGTTGATTCCTTGAAAATCAGGAGCACTTCAGGAGTAAGTATCTTAAAACTGGTACATTTAGCATTTGTTTTGCCCCACTGTCCATGAGCAAGACGATCACGGAGACGATAGGGAAGCTGGAAGCCAGAGTCTACAGATGAGAGGCTGGAAAAGCACAGCAGGTCAGACAGCACCTGAAAAGCAGGAAAGTCAATGTTTCGGGCCGAAAGCCTTCATCCGAGTTAACATTTCAGGTTGAGTGACTCTTTGTTAGGAGTTCTGAGGAACGTCAACACTGGTTTCTCTCCACAGATGCTGCTAGCCACACCGAACTTTTCCAGCAGTTTCTATGTTTTTCTCTAAAGATCCAAGGCACTAGAAGGAGCAATAGAAGATGAAATGACACTGAGCCAGCCACATAGAGACAGATATGGAGTGACTTAAAGGAGGTAACATGATAGAGAGAGGCCAAGATGGAGAGGTATTCCAAAACTTAGGTTGCTTAGAACGGTGGTGGCAGAGTGATTAACATCAGGGAGATGTAAGAGGCCAGAATTAGATAATTGCAGAGGGTTGCAATGCTGGAGGAGGATACGGAAATATAGTGTAGTAGTATTGAAAGCCTTGGAGACATTGAAAACAAGAACAAAAATTTTAAAATCAAAACATTGCTTGGTCAGGCAATAATATAGATCAGTAATCAAGACACAATAGGTTTATGGGACTTAATACAAATTCAGATTCAAAACAACACAGTTTTAGATGACAATGAATTTACAATGTGGAATATAGTAGGCAAGCCAGAAGTGCATTAGAATAGCCAAGTCTAGAGGTAAATGCAGACTGAGGGCTTCAACAACAGTTGAGCAGCATCAGGGACAAAGTCAGCCAATGCTAGGGATGTGTAAAAAGGCAGCCTTAGATTTCAGCTCCTGGTCAAAAATGACATCAAGATTACAAAAGACTGATTTAGTTTCAGACAGTTACCATAGGAATACAGCATCAGCAGCTACAGAAATAAGTTTATACATCTATCAGATAAACTTAAAATTCAATTACTGCTTTGTGATACAGAATTTCAACACTGTCAAAAGATGACATCAGAATCAAAGCTTTTCATCTTCCACTCATCAGGCCAAGAACACAAGCAACCAGACTTGGAAAGCTATCAATTTATAGAACATGAGAGCTCATGCCAATTGGACGGACCATCATAGGAATGGAAATGCACCAGGAACAATTAGCTCTCATCTTAGTTCTCAACCAGGCAGGTAGTCTAATTGATCTAAGTGTTGTTATACGTTGCCAGACAGCCTGTCCCCTTGATGTGTGAAAATCAAAGACTGAATCGTAAGGAGAAACGAAAACACAATGAAATTCATGAACTAAGAGTACAAACTGGAATACTGACTGCATATCAGAGAAAGGCTTCAGTCAAGCCTGCCAAGACCATAGCCCAGCATAAGCTTGTAGAATAAAGTCTGTAATAGATGAACTCAAGACACCCAAGGATTCTCAGCACATTGACGAATGACACCAGATCAGACGCTGATATCAAATGGACAGGTGACCATGTTTATTTTGCCAGAGGTCAGCATCTGAAACAGGTGGTTAATGAGCTGATTCAAGGATCTGAACCAGAGAACTGGTATTCTTAAGGAAACATATTTTATTGTAACAGCATTTGGTTATCAGAAGCCATAGCAGTGTCCATTCCCAAAGACTGCGCCACACAGATAAAAGAACCCAAAGATGTTGTTACCACAAACAAATTAGAAACAACCTACAAGGTAAATCATCAAAAGTCAATTTACATCATCAAAGACCTTCAGTTCACTGGGTAGGCAGAGCAGAAGTTTAATCAGCTGATTGGTGACCAGAAAAATTGTACAGCTCCTCGAATAAGAAGATACAAGAACATCAAGAAACAAATTACATTTTATTGATATGGATTCGGTTCTAATTACATGGCAAATCTACAACAATATATGAAAATGCTTTCTGGACGGTCAGTGTTTGCAACTTGTGGCCTGAGGGACAAAATATGCACTACTAACCACATATCTGCAGGAAGAGTGGCTAGTAAATGGGTTAACTCTAGATACTGGCTTGAGATGTAATTGGTAAGCGAACTGGACATGGAGAAAATTCAATTTGGAACCATGCCAAAAGATACACAGAGAGCCAAACGCCCATAGTTTGATCAATCCAGAATCAGGAAAGAGGGATAATAAAATGTGAGGCTGGATGAACACAGCAGGCCAAGCAGCATCTCAGGAGCACAAAAGCTGACGTTTCGGGCCTAGACCCTTCATCAGAGAGGGGGATGGGGGGACGGAACTGGAATAAATAGGGAGAGAGGGGGAGGCGGACCGAAGATGGAGAGAAAAGAAGATAGGTGGAGAGGGTGTAGGTGGGGAGGTAGGGAGGGGATAGGTCAGTCCAGGGAAGACGGACAGGTCAAGGAGGTGGGATGAGGTTAGTAGGTAGTGGGGGGTGCGGCTAGGGGTGGGAGGAAGGGATGGGTGAGAGGAAGAACCGATTAGGGAGGCAGAGACAGGTTGGACTGGTTTTGGGATGCAGTGGGTGGGGGGGAAGAGCTGGGCTGGTTGTGTGGTGCAGTGGGGGGAGGGGACGAACTGGGCTGGTTGAGGGATGCAGTAGGGGAAGGGGAGATTTTGAAACTGGTGAAGTCCACATTGATACCATATGGCTGCAGGGTTCCCAGGCGGAATATGAGTTGCTGTTCCTGCAACCTTCGGGTGGCATCATTGTGGCAGTGCAGGAGGCCCATGATGGACATGTCATCAAGAGAATGGGAGGGGGAGTGGAAATGGTTTGCGACTGGGAGGTGCAGTTGTTTTTTGCGAACTGAGCGGAGGTGTTCTGCAAAGCGGTCCCCAAGCCTCCGCTTGGTTTCCCCAATGTAGAGGAAGCCGCACCGGGTACAGTGGATGCAGTATACCACATTGGCAGATGTGCAGGTGAACCTCTGCTTGATGTGGAATGTCATCTTGGGGTCTGGGATGGGGGTGAGGGAGGAGGTGTGGGGACAAGTGTAGCATTTCCTGCGGTTGCAGGGGAAGGTGCCGGGTGTGGTGGGGTTGGAGGGCAGTGTGGAGCGAACAAGGGAGTCACGGAGAGAGTGGTCTCTCCGGAAAGCAGACAGGGGAGGGGATGGAAAAATGTCTTGGGTGGTGGGGTCGGATTGTAAATGGCGGAAGGGTCGGAGGATAATGCGTTGTATCCGGAGGTTGGTATTCCTCACCTTCCTGGACCTCTCAGTCTCCATCTCAGGCAACCAGCTTGTAACTGATGTCCATTTCAAGCCCACCGACTCCCACAGCTACCTAGAATACACCTCCTCCCACCCACCCTCCTGCAAAAATTCCATCCCCTATTCCCAATTCCTCCGCCTCCGCCGCATCTGCTCCCACGACAAGACATTCCACTCCCGCACATCCCAGATGTCCAAGTTCTTTAAGGACCGCAACTTTCCCCCCACGGTGATCGAGAACGCCCTTGACCGCGTCTCCCGCATTTCCCGTGACACATCTCTCACACCTCGCCCCCGCCACAACCGCCCCAAGAGGATCCCCCTCGTTCTCACACACCACCCTACCAACCTCCGGATACAACGCATTATCCTCCGACACTTCCGCCATTTACAATCCGACCCCACCACCCAAGACATTTTTCCATCCCCTCCCCTGTCTGCTTTCCGGAGAGACCACTCTCTCCGTGACTCCCTTGTTCGCTCCACACTGCCCTCCAACCCCACCACACCCGGCACCTTCCCCTGCAACCGCAGGAAATGCTACACTTGTCCCCACACCTCCTCCCTCACCCCCATCCCAGGCCCCAAGATGACATTCCACATCAAGCAGAGGTTCACCTGCACATCTGCCAATGTGGTATACTGCATCCACTGTACCCGGTGCGGCTTCCTCTACATTGGGGAAACCAAGCGGAGGCTTGGGGACCGCTTTGCAGAACACCTCCGCTCAGTTCGCAAAAAACAACTGCACCTCCCAGTCGCAAACCATTTCCACTCCCCCTCCCATTCTCTTGATGACATGTCCATCATGGGCCTCCTGCACTGCCACAATGATGCCACCCGAAGGTTGCAGGAACAGCAACTCATATTCCGCCTGGGAACCCTGCAGCCATATGGTATCAATGTGGACTTCACCAGTTTCAAAATCTCCCCTTCCCCTACTGCATCCCTCAACCAGCCCAGTTCGTCCCCTCCCCCCACTGCACCACACAACCAGCCAAGCTCTTCCCCCCCACCCACTGCATCCCAAAACCAGTCCAACCTGTCTCTGCCTCCCTAATCGGTTCTTCCTCTCACCCATCCCTTCCTCCCACCCCTAGCCGCACCCCCCACTACCTACTAACCTCATCCCACCTCCTTGACCTGTCCGTCTTCCCTGGACTGACCTATCCCCTCCCTACCTCCCCACCTACACTCTCTCCATCTATCTTCTTTACTCTCCATCTTCGGTCCGCCTCCCCCTCTCTCCCTATTTATTCCAGTTCCGTCCCCCCATCCCCCTCTCTGATGAAGGGTCTAGGCCCGAAACGTCAGCTTTTGTGCTCCTGAGATGCTGCTTGGCCTGCTGTGTTCATCCAGCCTCACATTTTATTATCTTGGAATCTCCAGCATCTGCAGTTCCCATTATCTCAGGAAAGAGGGAACTGTTTTTAACTCACTCAATTCAGGGAAATTATTCAGGTACAGCCAAATAGGTTATAAATTTGGTTCCTAGGTCATGTTAGCATTAATGCTACCATATATGCAATATTACCAAGGATTCAACCCGGCACTATTAAGTTGAAAATATTGGAATAGTTAAAAGGCCTATACTACTATATGCAGTCCCAGAAGTAGACAGTTTAATATGAACTAAATTGGAGGAATATGGCACCCAAAAAGGTATAGTAGTGAGTCAGCTGCGTGAGAACCCAGCTAAGAATATAAGTTGTAACATTTAGCAGAATTCACAAGACTGAGTAGCAACCATAAGACGATTAGGAAGCAGACAGAAGATGGATGCTAGATCCACAATGTCAAAGTTTCCCAGGGTCAATGGCAGCATAATACAGAACATTAGCAGAGAATGTACTGCTCTATTCATTGACTAAGGATATGCAATGTGTATGAAATCAATGACTGTATGCTGTCACAAGAAAGAAAAACATTATAATGATATGCATGAATTAAGACTACAAATTAACATGTTAACTGTCACATCTTTATCAAGTCTGCCAAGAATGTCTCCAAGCATTTGGTTATAAAACAAAAATGGTAATAAATGAACCCAAGCCTCAAAGTGGCTGTTCAAACCGTAACAGCAGAAATGCAGCACTCAAATCCTAAGAGCAGACAAGTGTTTCTAACAACCTAATCAGAAACTGAATTAGAAATATCAGAATGTTATAGCTTAAAAAACAAAGTGTAAATTAGAAAATAGTGAACACCTCAAATACCAGCCAATGAGAAATGGGCAACAGTTCATCAGGTAGTGGTCCCATCTAGATCAAAGAATTTCACAGGTGACTCTCAAAATTAGCATTATGGATCATTTTAGTGCTAGAAAAACGCAGGCAAGATTTCAACCTTGACCTGATTTTGTGTTATAAATATTCAAACAAATAACAAATAATCTGGGAATAAAGCAATTTACATATTTACCTTAACCACAATCACAAGATGTGGAAGGTGGCATCAATTTCAAATACTATCACAGCAAGCTATTATCAGGCAAGTCCTAATGGTTGGGATAAGGGAATTTCCTCATTACTGTTTGCTGTTAGGAATGGCCTTTTTCAGTCTATATTCAGTCCATCTGAACTGTGAACAGACATGAGATGAGAGGGTCCCTTGAATTTAAGAAAAAAAATTGAAAAACCAAAACCCAGAGATTTCACTTCCGAGTTATGAATCAACTTTTCAGCAAAAATTTACCAAAGCTTGCCAGTTGGCCAAAAACAGTTCAAAATTCCTCAGCAAACAATGGAATTAATTACAGCAAATAAAAATGCCAAAGCTTTAACTGATGTCACTATAGAATTAGGATTTCTACCTGCCTCCGCAGACCTATTGAAAGCAAGGCTCAATGGACCATATCAAATGAAAAAGAAATTCAATGATGTGAATTATATGGTGAGTATTCCGGATGGGAGGAAGAATCCGCGAGTGTGTCACGTTAACATTTTAAAGTTATACTGTGAAAGGGAGTACAGTTAACAGAGATGTATGCTTATTGTGGTGAAAGGAGGAGTGGAAATAAAAATCTCCAAGAAATTTGAGAATGAACCAGAAATTGAAAATGGAAAATTCAAACGTCAACACTCCTGTCATCAGACTAGATAATAGAGAAATGCTTAAAAAGGTTACCCTCCCAGAAACCATACAGGTAACTTAGCATAGTTATTACTGACTCAAAGATCAATTGTGCAAGAGGGCCAGAGAAAACATCTTCAACTACATACTATGTTAATGTAGGGCACACATCTCCAAAAACAATATTCTTACAGGCTCAATCCAAAGGAGCTAACTCAAGTGAGGGAAGAGTTTATCAACTTCATGATACAAAATAACATTACTCAACTAAGTCACAATAGCTGAAGCTCACCTCTTCCGATGCAACTGAAATCAGATACATCACAATTACGAACAGATTATAGCAAAGTCAATGAAGCATCAAAGGCAGATGCATACTGATTTTCATAATTAGAAGAATGCACTTAGCGATTTGGATAAACTAGTTTTGTTATCAAAATCGACTTATTAAAGGAATGTTAGCAGGTTCCATTGAATAACACAGCCAAAGAAATAACAGCTTTTGTAATTCCTGGCTGGACTTTATCAGTGTAAAGATACACCATTGGGAATGAAAAATATCCCAGAAACTTTTCAAAGATTATCCATCAAGGTTCTGGAAGAAAAGCCAAATTATTGCAGATGCTGGAAATCTGAAATAAAAACAGAAAATCTGGAGCAACTCAGCAAATGTGACAGCATCAGTGAAGACAGAAACAGAGTTAATGATGTTTTGAGTCTGATATGACACTTTTTCAGAACCAGTAATTGAAAACTCTTTGAAAGATTACACAGCTGTGTTGTATATATTGATGATTTGATTGCAAAATCTGGAACAACACCTACAACATATGAATAAACTGTTTGATAGGCTGCAAACAGCAAAAAAAACTTTGCCAAAGCAAATACCAGGACACCATAGGAGCAAAATCAACGACTATCTTTGATGTACAATGCCTAAAATAAAAGGAGAAGTTTGGCAATATATAGGCCTGAGTAGATTCAATCAGAAAAGTGTTCCAAATTTCAGCACTGTTATGGTCCTCTGCCAAGCTTGTTTAAAAAAAAACAAGAAATTTATAATGGACAAGTGTCAGAGTACATATGACAGCTGGAAAACTGTGTTATCCGCTGAATTGATTTTAGCAACACAGAATTATGCTAAGCTTTTTAAACAGTTGATACTAAATACATAGTTGTTGTTCTAGCTTTATTACATGATGACAACATAAAGATTGAACAGCTGTTAAATACTTGCTTCAAAAGTCGAATTCTTGCCAAAAGAAATAATCATTTGTGGTAAAAGACTCTAAATTTGGTCTTAGCTTTGCAAAATTTCCAAGTTTATATATCTAACAACTATGTAGAGATTGGTATATTTTCCAAGCCATAATCCTTACTAATAAAATCTCATACGAATCGTCTTTTATTGGAGTTGAATACTACAACCAAACAATTTGAAAATCATTCATTTAGCAGAAAAGAGATCAAAACAGTTGCTTTGTCAAGAACAAATATGGAGGAACAGAAATGCTGAGGCCAAACTGGACATGTGTCAAATGCGATTTTTATATAAAATCCATGTGTCTTTGATGTGAGTTTGTCATCGCTCAAATACAATTCGCATAAAATTGCACCAATAATGAGAAGGAATCTGTAACAGAAAGTTAAAATTACTTTTTTAAAGATATCTTTACATTTTCCTCTGCAAGATGGTGTTAGGATCAATGTACAACTTAAATTCAATTTTTTATTTTGCATGTTACACATTTCTCCATGCAGGAAACATGGTTTTAATTCCTATTTTTTCAGAAAAATAGTTTTGTTTTGAGTTTGCTACCCAGAAGTCTCGCTACTTACATTTTTTATGAGATTTTACAATGCTTGTTAATAGATGGTGCATTTTAAAAAGTAGCAAAACTATGCTACTGCTTAATTTCAGGGGCCCATGGCCACACATCTTTCCTTCCTTTGAAGACGAGAGGTAAGAATGAAAGTAAAACTTTAGAAATAATTGCTCCTGATTGTCTTTGCCTCACAACGTACAAGGCCAGACGTGGATATTTTAAAGTTTCCCTTTTCTTCTTTACTTTCCAACACGGCTTAACGATCATAGTATATACACACAAACATACAATTTCTCACTTTTACGAAAAACATATTCCTATCCAGTGTAGTTTGACCCATGAGATGTAAAAGCAGAAGGAATATTTGACAGCTTTTCTGCTCTCTCACTCTCAGAGTGAAGAGAGAAACAGTCATGTTCAGTAGCTGGCTCACCAGCTAAGCCTCTGTATGACAAGTTTCACTAGCCAAGCTCCAATATGTAAGTTTATTTTGAAGAGAGGTATGAATGTTGTTATGGAACAATTTTTTATAAGTTTTATTATTTTTTATGATTTTTCTTGATGTTGGTTTCACATAATGTTATACTCAAAACTAAATCAAATGGCAACTTGCTAAGTGCTTGCATGGCCAAACAAGACAAAACCACTTGCAAAGAATGTCAACATCATCCAAGGGCAAATACTGTATTGAAAGATACTCTTGAAGAATAAGCTATAAGATTTAGTGCAAATACATAATTGTGCTTCTATTATCACAAATGAGAAAGTAAATAAATTCAATTAATTAATTCAGCAAGGAATAAAACAGTTCATCCTAACCTATCAATGACTGTAATGGCTTGGTTTAGGAAGGGAGAAAAGAGCAAGAGTTCATATTCCTTTCTTAAATGGCAGAGATGGAACAGTGGCTAGGAGCACTGCCATGGGCTTCAGTGAACTGTAGCTGCAGGAAAAGGTACTCAAGAGTTATCACTATTGTTTGTGGGGTGTTTTGGACCAGACAATATAATCCCAAGATATGAGGTCACCTATTTAAAACAGTAAGCAAGAGGAAATTCATCCATCGAAGGGTAGTGAATCTGTGGATTTTTTTTTTACCGTAAAGAACTACCAAGGCTAAGAACACTCTAGGTTGAGATAGATTTTTAATCAGCAAAGGAATGGAGAAAAAGCAGGAAAGTAGAGTTCAGGGTCACCAGATGAGCTATGAACTCACTAAAAGGTGGAGCAGATTTGATGGGCTGAATGCTTATTTTGTTCCTACATCTTACAGTCCTATTATCCCTTAGCCCACACTAGAAAGCAAAGGTGCAGCATTGCATAAAATGCAATGGAGAATCATCTGCGTGTCACTGCTTATCTCTGCTCTATTTTATATGTTGTTTCTCTATTTCTCCTCCTACACTTTGTTTTTGCTTCCCTGTCTTTTCATTTCCTAAATAAGGTAGTTGGCACATGACATGGCAGGGAAGAAACTGCCATCACCCACTACCTATGAGTTAGTAATTTCAGGTATGACATGGTTCACATTTGGTTCCTAGCTTGAGCCCAAACTATTCTTCAAATTCACTCAATTCTTTGCTGTAATCTAACTCCTACATCTTCATCTACCCACCATCGTGTCTGCTTCCTACGTATTTCCTACACACTCCCATCGGTGCCCTTATCTCCATTTTCCGACACAGATAACGCTTTTATCCTCGTCTCCCACTTGTTTATCATTGATATCACACAAACTTCAAGTAGGTCCTCCTAATTTCATTCACGCGTGACAAATGCCAATGCCCCTTCATCTTCAATAAATTTACAATCTCTCTTACTTTCCATCCATTCACCATTTCAAAATAGTGTTTATAAATACAAAAATAAAATCCATTCAGAATGAGAAAAATACACCCCCTTTCAATTCATGTGTCTGTTTCAGAGGTCCTAATTATTACATAAGTTCTGTGAAAATGATAAATGCATGATCCTGGTTTGTTGGCATCAGAAGTCAATACAGGTTTCTGATTAAGTTAAAGAATGCATGAATACTCTCTTCTCCCGCTCACCTCTACCACTTTCTCAAGCTGTGGTTCCATCTCTTTTGCTCACTTGCAAATGATTATGGACACAAAAGAAATCCGGCAACAGGGATGTAATCTTATGTGTTTTTCCTCTCACATGGAGTCTAATTAATATAACCATCACTAATCTTCAAGAAAGTTTTTAAAATGTATTTTTGGCTTTTTTAAAATAACAACTTTTAAACAAAAAAAACTACTAGAAGTTAAAGAATACATATTAGTGAAAAAAGACACAATAATGCTAATTGAACAGTACTGATACAAGTGGGAAATGAGCTATACTATTCATGGTCAAACTACTCAAAAATTTAATTCATACTTGTACGTAAAAGTATAATTCCTAAAACAAGAAGTTTTGTGACACTATTAGATTTTCGTGTAAAAAGACATTGACTATTTTATACATTTACTTTAACATCACTTTTAGAAGTGTTTGGGAATTAAATGACTGCAAGTATTCACAGAGTACCCCCAATCAAATAAAAGGATTAACGACGCTCCAGTTAAACATCCTGAAACAATAAAGTTCCAACTAAGATCCAAGGTCTCCTGTGTCTTTCAAAATTGTACATCAATCATCTAAATGCTTATAGATGAAACAGGTAAAATGAAATGTGACACTTTAAAAATTGGTTCATGCATTCATTACAAATTCTGACATAGAATCACTTTAGGTTGAGGTGAGGTCTTCTACCCAGTTTAATGAACAAGACGTAGTTCCAATCTCCACATGCGGCTGAATAAGCTGTCAATCAACTAGAAAAACAATGGAATCATGTTCCATCAATACAGTACCATCTCTACAGGAACCCCATAGAACAACACTTCAGATTTTTTGCTCAATGCATACAAGGCCTTTAGCACATGTCACTTATGGAAAACAAGGGCAGCAAGTTGTTGCCGTTATTTTAAACTAAATACATGAACTGCAGGTACAGTAAGTTTCAAGGAGAAACAAAGAAAATGTTGATAGGAGATTCCGATGGAAAGGATGGCCTATATTAAATTAATGACCAAGACCATTGATCATTGATCATTTCAACAATTACTACATATGAATAAATCACACTGAAGCAATGGAGAGAAGCATGACCTGCATGGAGTGTCAAGCAATGTAGCCTCAGTTGTCAGATTAATTCTACGAAAGCTGTCACAACTGTCAGCCTATTTCTAGTGTGAACAGTGAACTTTAGATTAACATAGCCCCATTTTCATTGTGTGACTCAAACTAAAGTAGACCAATAATCAAGCTTTTAATTTAAACAGGATAAAAGTTTATTATAAGTCAACTCTGAAGGTACCCTAGGAATAAAGAGATAGAATTATTTGCAAGAAATTATCAGTATCAAGTTTAAAACCAATGCAGGTAAAATAATGGGAATAATTAGATAAACGTCTGCTCTGAAGGTTTATAAATCTATTATTGGAGAATCTGGATTATAAATTGGAGGAAACATGGATTTTAATTTCTCAGTTCTCCATGGATCTGACCTTTTCTTCCCTAAATAAAATGCTCAGAAAGTAACTTTGAATATTGCTGAAAGAAAACAAATTATAGCCATGCCAGTTGAGCATGATGATTCAATATGGAGATAGTGGTGGCTTTACGCTGAGGTTTGAGGCCCATCCCTCACATTGGTTGTTGCTGAAGAGTTGTGGGCAAGTGGGGATGGGAAATAATATGCTGCTCATTCCCTGCCTTCGCTTCTTAACCCTGCACATCATTTATATTTTAAATAATTATCCAATTACATTTTGAATCACTCAAGTGAACATGTCTCAGCCATATTTCAAGGCAGGGCATTCGGAGTCCTAACTATTTGCTTTCTGGAAAGGTAATTTCTCACCTCACAGTTACTTCTTTTGCAAATCTGTGCCTGCTGGTTCCGAACCCGTTTATTATTCGGAACAGTTTCTCCCCCTCCAACCTGTTCCAACCCCTCATTATTTTCAAACTTTCTAGAAAATCTTGTATTAGCTACTCCTCTCCAAGGAAAACAGTCCCATCGCTCTTCAATGTTTCTTAATAACTAATGTGTCTCATCCCTGGAACCATTCTCAAAAGCCTCTTTTTCAGTCTCTCAAAGCATTCAAATCCCTCAGATAGGTGTGACGCCCAGAAATGTAAACAATATTCCAGGTGATATTCAACCAGTGTCATCTCTAAGTTCATCAATAACCTCACTACATTTGTACTCTATGACCCTGCTTATGAAGCTTAGAACACTTTATTAACTGGTCTCTCCACCTGCCCTGCCACCTTCATGATTTATGCAGATATACAACCAGGTCTCTCTGCTCCTGTACACTCTTTATGTGAGTACATTTTTATTTAAAATTGTGTCTCCCCACGCTTTGTACCAAAATGCATCAGCTCACACTTCTCTATATTGAACTTTATCAGTCAAATATCCACTCATACCACCAACGTGTCAATGTTTTCTTGAAGTTCTATACTGTTCTCTTCATAGTTTACAATTCTCCCAAATTTTGTGTCATCCAAATTGGCCCCCGCACACCAAGACCACTTGTTCAATATCAGGAAATTGACCCTTGCACATTGAAATCATTAACACATCAGGAAAAATAAGGGACCCAACACTAACTCCTGAGGAACTTGACTGTAAACCTTGTTCTAACCTGAAAAATACCCATTAACCATTCTGTTCCCTATCCCTAGGGGTGTGTACACGCACAGTGCATAAGAGGGTTTTTGTAAGGAGATTACAGTTTTAGTTAGCAGAGTTTTGTGCTGATAGTTCCTAACTGATTATCTGTAACTTGAGTCTAATTGCCTGTAACAAATAGTCATTTCTTGTTAAGTACAGAAACATGGTCTCTGTTTTCTGTTAACCTTGGTCTGAAAGCCAGATAGATTAGGGAATCTTTTGTATACTTTTTTAAATCTTTAACTTTTGTGATGACTCCAGGTATAGAGGGCTATGATTTCCAGCATATTATTCAAAGTGAGGTACAACAAGTGAGGCTACTAATTGTGGATGGCTACAATTTTGCTGCTGATGATCCACAGCATTTAATGGATATCCAGGTTTAAGCCATTACATCTGTACCAGATCTATTCTCTTTAGCATGGTGGTAGCGTCACAAAGCAGAATGCAGAGTGTAAAGGACTGTGAAATGGTTATTTCCATCAATACAGCGATGCTAGGGAGAGGTCAAACAGGTTTTTGAAATCTATTGGTAGTTCTCTCACTGGCTACTGAAGACCCGTTATGGCAGAAACATCCTTTGTATTTGAACAGTCAATACAGTGTGGAGCAAGAGGAATACAGTAGGTTAGGCACCATCAGTAGAGCAGGAAAGTCAATGTTTCAGGTTGGCACCCTTCGTCGGGACTGGGGAGGGGGAAGGGAGTTGGGAAATAAATAGAGTGAGGAGGAGTGGAGCTGGGGGAAGCTAGGTGTGATAGTGATACGTGGATGCAGGTAGGGATAATGGGGATGTGTCAGCGGGAAGGGTGGGGCAGATAGGTGGGAAAGAAGTTGGACAGGTTGGGTGAGGTCAAGGAGGCAGAGACGAGACAGAAGGTTGGACATGGGATGAGGCTGGAGGTGGGGAGATTTTGAAACTGGTGAATTCTACATTCAGGTCATCGGGTTGTAGGCTCCCATGGTGGAATATGAGATCTCTTTGCTCCAGTTTGCACATGGAGTCATTGTGGCACTGGAGGAAGCCCAGGATCAACATGTCATCGAGGGAATGGGAGGGGACAGTTAAAACGGTTGGCAATCGGAAGGTGGTGTTGATTATAGCGTACAGAGCTCAGGCGCTCTTCAAATCGGTCACTAGCATTTCATCTCACCGACATACAAGGGGCCACATCGGGAGCAATGGATACAGAAGGCCAGGTTGCAGGATGTACGGGAAAACCCCTATTGGATATGGACGGTTTATCTTGGGCATTGGATGGAGGTGAGGAAAGGGGTGTAGGGGCAGGTGTGGTACCTCCTGTAGTTGCAGGGAAAGGTGCTACGTGTAGCGGGGTTGGTGGGGCATGTGGACGAGGGAGTTATAGAATGAGCTGTCTCTACAAAAGGCAGATAGGGTGGGGGAGGGAAATATCTCTTTGGTGGTCAGATTGCAGGTAGCGGAAGAGACGGAGGATGACGTGCTGGTCATGAAGTTTGGTGGGATGGTATCTTAATACCAGAGGAACTCTGTCCTTATTTTTGTTGAGGGGGAAGCAGTTTGAGGGCAGAAGTGTTGAAAATGCAAGAGATGCAGTTCAGAGCATTGTAGATCAACACAGAAGTCGGAGGACATGTGGGATGTCCAGGAGTAGAACACTGCATCTTGGGAGCAGATGTGGCAAAGGCGGAGGATTTAGGAATAAGGGTTGGCATATTGCAAGAGGGTGGGTGAGAAGAGTAGTTAAGGTGGCTTTGGGAGTTAGTGGGTTTGAAATAAATGTCGGTGCTGAGAATGTTACTGGAGATGGATATAGAGACTGAGGTGGAAATGAAGAGGTCCAGGAAGGAGAGGGAGAATTTGATGTTCGGATGAAACGTGTTGGTAAAGTTCATGAACTGTTGGTCAGTATTCGCTCCCTCAATGCTACCATTTATTTATCCAACAGCTTGCAACTTCTCTGAGCAAAGGCTGAACCTATTAGCAAGGAGCAAAACAACCTTTAATTGGAGAAGCAACTCCTTCCCAATTCTAGCTACTCTTCTTACACTGGCAACTTTTCTCTGATCAGTCATCCCCATGATTGAATTTTTCTGGGCATTTTGTCAACTCAAACGCAATTTTACCCAATATTCCAATACACTATCAGCTTTGAACGGTGGACTATCAGGATGAGCTAACAAATAACAGGTGCAATTTAACAGAAAAATGTGAAGGAATACACAGAGAAATTAAGGAATAATACTCTATTCAATTAAATTAAAACAATTTAAGGTAAGAAGGGACATTTGATATATGGCCACACAGATTAAAATCTAACAAGTCATGCTGCTAAGAGCACCCTAAAAGGCAAACTGAATGTTCAGTTTTGTAACTACAGGCATAGAACACTAAGTGATCGCATGCAATCTGCAATATACATACTTTGATGAGTAAAATATTGCGCTTCTCCAACCGTCGAGCATTTGCTTCCTGTAGCTCACGTTTCTTCTGCTCAGAAAGAAGCTGTGTCCGCAAGTTTAAAGTATCATCCTGAAGCTGCTGTCGAGTCTTTTCCAACATTCGAGCACTGCAACAGACAATAACCAACTGGATTAGAAAAACAAAGAGAAGGTGACTTATTTCCTCCAATGATACAAAAAACTAGCAGGACTTGATGGACAGGGAGGTTCAGACTGTGAAACCTCTGCAATGCTCCCAGGACTTTCCTTAATTTATCAAGTTGAGAACTTCACTCAATGATTCATCAGCCACTAATGGGCCTCAAATTAATAATGTACCATTCCATAGAACAGCAAAAGGGACATTGCAATGAATTTCCCCAACATGGTCAATGTCTCACTTCAACCAAGGTGTCAAGCAGAAAGAAGTAAATTCAACTAGGCAGCAAGTCAATTGATTTCTGTAGCGATTTATTTGCAGATTGCTCCTAAATAAAATCATAAGAGACCTTACCTGAATTCCCTTTCAGTTTGAAAGAGGGGCATGGAAGATCCATGAACACAGAAAAGTTACAAAACTACAAGGAAATGAACTCATTTTCACAGACCCAGACACGGAGATCTTTATACCTACCAACTCTCAACAGTGATGCTTTAAATTTCAATTGTGTGAACACAACCCAGGGGTCAGGGCAGACGAAAGTGGGTGACGGAACTCCAATCTGGGTACTGAGCTAAAATTGCGTGGCTGCGAGACAGCAATGGCTGCTCTGGAGCTTAGGTCAAGTCTCAAGAACCATGCTCCCACTCTGACAGGTTTTCACTCCACTGCTCACTGATTCGTTGCAACAAGTTTCAAGCATCAAAATAGTATCACAGTAGGCAGTAGTTTGGGAACCAGAACCCAATCATTGCTTATACTGTTGTCAGGGTCTTTTGCAAGAGTGAAAAAGCAATGCAAGTCAGTCAATGATTATACACGCTCTTTACTAAGTCAGTAGAATCTCATCTGTGCACTGCCGATTAGAATTAACATCAGTATAGACTATCCTATGATCATTTAGACGCGTCCAATATATATGCATCCAAATTATCAGAAAAAGCAAACAACATGAAATGTAACTGAAATGCAACTTTTTTTCACATTCCATTAGCACCTTGTTAAAAGATTTGGCATGAGTAGAATTTATGAAATTTAGTTTAAAAATAAAGCTTATTTTGCTTTTTTAGTATCCAGCATGAATTAGTCATGCCTCTTCTCATTATTTCAGCCAACAAATTAACCAAGATCGGTTAGTGACCTCAGAAAAAACTGTTTTAGAACACAAATCTCTCAATTATTCTGACATTCACAATCAATTAGGTTGCCTTCCCACCTCCACCACATGCGAGGCTCTGTTCTAAAACACATCTTTAGGCTCACTGGTTGAAGGAGTTGGCAGATTCTCCGAGGAACAGTGAATACAACTTTAAATAAACTTAGAACTTAAAATGTTCCAATCACTAAGCCAAGAAAACTGGCAAGGTGCCACCCAACATGTAAAACTGGTAATCTAAATTTTCAGAGATAGTAGGAACTGCAGATGCTGGAGAATCTGAGATAACAAAGTATAGAGCTGGATGAACACAGCAGGCTAAGCAGCACGAGCAGGAAAGCTGAAATTTCGGGCCTTCTTTTCTGAAGAAGGGTCTCAGCCTTGTAGTCTAAATTTTCCCTCAGTTTATGATCTGCACATATTATTCAGATTAAGGAGCTCAGAAACTGAATCGTGAAGATTTGAAAATGTTAATGTTCGGGCCTATTAAAGCATTCTATTACAAAAGTTTGCGGTTCCCACTCAGAATACTTTCTTCTGTACACCATTTTGTGTAAGGCAAAGAAAACAGATTTGGATAAATTGCAGATCTGTTAAAAGTGCTTAGAGGCAGTCACCCACTTGAGCAGTGAAGTATGATCATTCTGCAGTGACATCCTGAAGTATGTAATTTTCGGGATCAAGGTCTTCCTATGACCAATGCTCAAACTTAATAATCATACATCTGATATGTTATACATATTCCAAATAATAGGGAACAAATAAATTCCCATCATAAAATTCTACAGCTATAGCCTGGGCAGCAGTGTTAAATGAAGGAATCCCCAGATTAGAAACAATTACCAATAATAAACATATTGTCAAGTTCTCCAGGACAACAGAACTAAAATTACACTCCACTCAAGATCAAAAATCACATAACACCAGGTTATAATCCAACAGGGTTATTTGAAAACACAAGCTTTCATAGCCTCACTCCTCAGGTGTTAGTGAGAGAGACAGTATTAAAACACAGAATTTATAAGTATAAGATAAATGGGTCACACCACTGATTGGGGATGTATTAAACAAACCTAAGATGCTGCTAAATCTTCAATCAATTAGAATGTTTTCACTGATTAATATGTATAGGTAAAGCCCCAAATTCCGTTCAAGTAACTGTCCTGAGAGAACTAAAGGTTTTATCAGTGTAAAAAACAGGTGACATTTTAGATCAGACAAGGCAGGTTATAAAATAGAGTAGAAGTTCTGAAGAATTTGAATTGTCTCTCATCAAGTTACAAAGTCAAAATCATTGTGCAGAAATGATTAAACTGAGTTTGAAAGGCTGAGGTAAGAAAAACAAAGCAGCAAAGGATGGGATGAACAAAATGAGGATTATGAGTGGAAAAGAAATTAGTAAACCAATCTAGATAAAAATAAAAAGTTATAAAAATACTAAATAATTAAACTAATTAGCTTGGAAGAGTGGAATGGATGCGGACATAATAAGTGGAGGGTAGAAATAAATGAGTTGGACTGATCCCAATGAAAAGTATATATGAGCCCAAGTGGAAAACAAATAAATAATGAACAACAAAACTGGAAAATAAGTGAGTGAGTGAGAAGGAACAAAGCCAGCTATAGTGAAGAGGATGGAACGTACTTCAAAGAAATAAGTGAAAGAATATTAAGAGCCTGGCTGCAAATAAGTTCCTTCAACTGAACAAAAATGTAGCTGTGATCAAATGGATATGGAAAATGTTTGGTAGCACAGAGGAAAAAGGGATAAAGTCAGCATAGTAAGGTGTGTAACTTTAATCAGCAAGAAACGGCACTAAAAAGGTTCAAGGGACAAAAGGCCAACTTGAACATTCATCTCTAAATGCTACAAAATAATGCAATTGGAGGTAATGGTAAATATAAGCAACAGTATCAGAATCGCAGTGGTACCTAACCCAAAGTAATAGATGAAGAAACAGCTTACTAAAATCACAGCCTTAAGTATGGGGAAAGTTTCATAAACAATAATTGGCAGGGGAAAAGTAAACAGGCACTTGAAGAGAATTAAGTTTTTGAGGAGACCTGGTCTGATTTGTGAAAGGCAGATCGTACTTGACTATTCCAAGTGAAATTTGTTGGAAATAGTAGAAAAATTGAAGAGGAAACGCAATGGATAAATGGATTTGAGTAGGCATTTGACAAAGCATAGCATAAAAGGCTAGTTAATTGTCACTCACAGACAGGAGGTTCAGTACCAACTTAGAGGAAAAGCCTGACTTAAGAACAGAAGACAGCAGGTCATGTTACACCGAGTCCGTGATTCGTGAACATTTGCATTTACAAATATGCTCACTTACATGGCTTTAATTTTGAAGACCCAACAGATAAACATTTACTGTACGTATGCCTGGCTGCTTTACATTGTCCTGCATTGTGTTCCAACTTACCTACAAATTGACTTGCGGATTGATTCCAGAATGGATCCTGTTTACAATCCAGGGAATACCTGTAAATGAGCTAACAAGGTGTAGCGTTGGATGAACACAGCAGGCCAAGCAGCATCAGAGGAGCAGGAAGGTTGACATTTCAGGCCGAGACCCTCCTGCAGAAATGGGGGAGGGGAAGGGTGGCTCTGAAATAAATAGGGAGAGAAGGGGAGGCGGATAGAAGATGGGCACAGGAGAAGATAGGTGGAGAGGAAACAGGCAGATCAACGAGGCGGGGACGGAGCCAGTAAAGGTGCGTGTAGGTGGGGAGTTAGGGAGGAGATAGGTCAGTCCAGGGAGGGCGGGGTGAGGTTAGTAGGTAGGAGATGTGTGTGGGGCTTGAGGTGGGAAGAGGGGGTCGGTGGGAGGAAGGACAGGTTAGGGAGGTAGGAACAAGCTGGGCTGGTTTTGGGTCGCGCTAGGGGGAGGGGAGATTTTGAAGCTTGTGAAGTCCACATTGATACTATTGGGCTGCAGGGTTCCCAAGCGGAATGAGTTGCTGTTCCTGCAACCTTCGGATAGCATCGTTGTGGCACTGCAGAATGCCCAGGATGGACGTGTTGTCTGAGGAAATGGGAGGGGGATTTGAAATGGCTCACGACTGGGAGGTGCAGTTATTTAGTGTGAACCAAGTGTAGGTGTTCTGCAAAGAGGTCCCCAAGCACCACATGTTCCGTTTGGGAACCCTGCAGCCCAATGGTATCAATGTGGATTGCACAAGCTTCAAAATCTCCCCAACCCCGAGCGCAACCCAAAACCAGCCCAACTTGTGCCTACCTCCCCAACCTGTCCTTCCTCCCACCGATCCCCTCCTCCTACCTCAAGCCCCACACCCATCTCCTACCTACTAACCTCATCCCACTCTCCTGACCTCCCTGGACTACCTCCTCCCTAACTCCCCACCTACACACACCTTTACTGGCTCCACCCCCACCTCGTTGACCTGTCTGTTTCGTCTCCACCTACCTTCTCCACTATCCATCTTCTATCCGCCTCCCCTTCTCTCCTTATTTATTTCAGAAACCCCTTCCCCTCCCCTATTTCTGAAGGAGGGTCTCGGCCTGAAACGTCAGCCTTCCTGCTCCTCTGATGCTGCTTGGCCTGCTGTGTTCATTCAGCTCTACGCTTTGTTATTTCAGATTCTCCAGCATCTGCAATTCCTCCTACCACCGGTACCTGTAACTGGTTCTTTTTCAAACTAGCGGATGATATACAGTGATGTTCCTCCAAAGGGCAGTGTTACGATTACTCTCTTTTCATGTAAGTAATGACTTGAATATCAGAAAGCAGATTAAAATTTCATCATTTGCTGATTTTACCAAATTTAAGCTAGTGGGAACCAGTGAGGATGATTCTGAACTACTGCAGAAGCACAGAAATATGGTACCAGGTGTGATGATGCTGTGTTTTTAACAGGTTATTTTGTCCTGTTTCTTTTTTGAACAAGAGGTTATAAGGCAGTGGTACCAAGCAGTCAGCCAAACTATTAGAGAAAACAACTTGTAAAAATAAAATCCCAGAGCCTCACAATTTGGAACAATAGAAGCAGCCTGGATCGGTGTGGCCAGCTCTCACAGACCAGGATTTGTGGGGTTTGTTTGTTTTTAGATTTAGCTTCAAGCAATTGCTGTTGTGGGCTTGAAGAAGTTGGAGCTATTTTTCCCTCTCTCAATTACAGCCTAAAGCTGGGAGCTCTCTTCCTAGGCTGATAGATTGTTCATGAGACAAAATCTGTTTTTCTAAATTTGCCTTTAATCCGAAGAGTGTGTTTAATGTATGTTACCATATTGGAACAGTTAATTAGTAATAGTTACTTCAGCTGTTACTGCTAATGCTACTGGAAAACTGAAGTTATTCTAAATTCCTTTTCTTTTGTTGTATTTTAACTATTTAATAAAAAAAATCGTACTTTGCTTAACATCCAGTAATTTGACCGGTCGCACTGCATCTGGAACAGGGCACTTTGTATTTCCCTTAAAAAAGGAAACAATTGGTTCTTAAAATATTTACAGTGTGTTGGGTCTGGTCCATAGCACAGGCTAAACAGACAAGAAGCAGATGGAATTTAATACAGAAAAGAGTGAGGTGATACATTGTGACAGAAGGGATAGTCAGAAACAGCAGAAGCAGTGACACCGTCTGAAATAGGGCATATGGACAGAGGCATTGGGGTTGCACGTACACTTGTCTTTGAAGGACAATAAGACATAATGATAAAGTGGACATGGAATTGTGTGCTCCATAAATAGATACATTGAGTAAACTAAACCTACAAGTAGATACATGGCAACATTAATGTGTCTAGTTAGTCATAACATAATTATTGCACTGAGTTTCATATTAAAAGAACATTAAACGAACGTTTATAACACAATTATAAATATGGTTATCAGATCTAAATTTTGTGTTATTATTTAACTAACAAGACAAAAACAGAAACGAAATTTATTTACTGCTCCAAGTCAGAAAAATAATTATGAGAATTATCAAATTATCAATCTTATCTGATCATAATACTTTCAATTTCAAAAGCTATTGTCTCCATGAAATGCCTTTTAGTTTCAATCCTACGGGGAAATAATAATTGTCTTTATTTTCCATGCAGAATTGGAGACAAATGATTAAATAAGCAGCAATAAATTCACTAAAATACTGAAAACAAGGCCAGGTTATAATTACAAAAAGGTCAGAAATGAATAAATTTCAATTGGATTCATACAAAATACAGGAGCCTACAAGCAACCTTCAAATGAGTTGGATCAAAAGTAACACCTCAACAAATTACAATGCTAATTTATTTTTTCTTTGACAATTTTAGATCTGAATTAATAAAAAAAGAAATAAACAATAGCTCACTTAATCCACTATCAGACCAAAGCAGCTGTGTCCGTTAAAATTGACATTTCAAACCTGCAAGGACACAAGGCTGGGCGCAACGATACAATCAGCCTCAACCAGGGCAGCCAAATAAAGTATGTGGGTGTTAGGAGATGGGGAAGGACCCAGTGCATCAAAATCCCACACTGTAGAAATGAACATGAACTCATTAGGTTAGTGAATCATCATTCCAAACAAAATGTAATGAAGAGAAGGGAAAGGAGTACAGCAAAAGCAGCAAATAAGATTAATTTGCCAATGTAGCTGTGGCACCCAGTGAAATCACAAAGCCCTTTCAGAAAATGCAGAATTCAGGGTAGCTGTTCTCAAAGCAAAGGTTGAGATAACCTGATGGAGTCATTTAAAGTCATAATCATATTGGCTAGACGTACACGGGATGTTTTGACTTGCAGAACACCCAAAGTTAGAGATTAAACATAAAAGATATACTCAACGACAAATTCAGAAAAAATCTGTTGCAAAAACAGCTAGCATGTGGAATACACTGCCATAAATTTTAAAGTGTGGGTGTGGTGGGATGGAGTAGATATGGTAGAGAAGGCTATAAAAGAAATGTGAAGGGAGGAGACCACAGGAAAGATTGTGGGTACAAAGGAGGTGACAAGAAGAGAATGGAGAGCAAGGAGGTGGCTGCAAGGGGTATAAGGAGGGAGAAAGAACCTGTTTGACAGGCAGAGTCGAATCAGGGCTGCAGGACTTGACTCTGGAGACTCTGGCTCAGACAGAAGGGACCATTCATTCATCCACTATCCCCAAGTTTCACTGCCTATATATTACTCTTTCATCCAACAAGATGCTACCAAAAACTGACCTCTTTTTTGGTGAGTTCATACATTTCATTACATGGTTACCAAAGGTATCAGATATTATACTATAATTATTTTTTGAAGCACCTTCATACATGTTAGGACATTAAAGGCATGATACAAATACTGTTTGCAGACACCTTTAAGAAGCTGGATTTGTAAATGAAGGAGAACATAACAAAAGAATATGTATATATTGTAGATGAAGCAACGTGAGAAGGATCATGTAAAACATAACACCAGCATAAAGCAGTTGAGCTAAATGGCCTATTTCTGTCTTATAAATTCTACTTAAATCCATATAACCAAGTGGATTGATAACCTATGCCAGCAGACCTCTCACAATCAAAAACAACGCTGGACAAGTCTTACTGGACAGGTCTTTCAGAGTTACCACGCACATGATAGATAGATTGGATCCCTACTGCACCATTCTTTGAAGTTAACCCCATTAACAGAGGGTCAAAACCAAATGAATGCTACTACACACATAATTTGGAAAACTAGAAGACCTACTCTCACACGTAAATATTGAATTTATTTAAGCAGTAGACAAGGATGAGTAGTGTGTTTTGCTACAGATTCCTGAATACCACAAGGAATGAGGTCAGCATGGTGACTAGGTTACAAAACAAATAGTGCTGAACAAACAAGGACATCTATGCACCCCAACAGAAACTTTAAATTTAACAGTGGAAATCAAGCAAGAGAATCAGAAGTTTTAAAGTTGCTGTAAAATTGCTTCAAACTACATGCCATGGACTTAACTAGAAAAAAGATCTACATTGGTATTGGATTCTGGTCAGTAACATAGAAGATCTGGAACCATATTGTAATTATACTCCAGATTTTTCAAAAATCACCAGAAGTAATGAACAGGACAAAAACACGTGATTTTAAAAATGCATAATTACAATGAAATACTGAATAATCAAAAGAAATTATTTGGGAAATATATTAAAATAAATTTCAGATGTGAACGAAAGTAAAGGACGACAGCATTCACTTCATGTTCTCAACATTAAATCTGAATTAAGGCTGAATTACCAAAAGTCTAAAATCAAGGTATCCTGTGAAAATGAACAAACTATCACAATGTTTTCTGCAATCCATTAAATTCCTCAGGGTCATTGAACCAAATGAATCAAATCTTATTTGGGGGGGAAACTGTTTGTAACAGGGATAACATGGATTTCAACAGAATTGATGCTTTAAATCAGGTGACTATTTTTTCCAATTTTGATTTTGCCCTTATACAATGCAGCAAATGACTGAAACACAGTAACATAAAATCAAATATCAACTGAATTGCAGTTGTTTTTAAACTACAAAGTCCTTCATTTTTCCCCATTGATATGAAGAGTTAACTAAAATACAGACGATCCAACAGCGCATCAAAATTTGGCACATTCTCTGACTGAACAGAAAAGAACTATTGTTTGCTAAATAACATTTAGCATACACACCCTTCTCAGGTGTCAGCCAATGTCAATACAGTGATAACTTGCACAGTCGGTAATATTTCCATTCCATGAAGCCTTCTGTCTTTACATGGCAATGTTACTTTCTTTTAAAAAAAAGTGAATTCATCAGTAAGGTCCCTGGCTAATATGTACTGTTAAAATACCGCTTTCATTGCAGTGTACTCATCTACCTCAGAGCTTTGACTGAAATCGCACATAGAAATCGAAGAACTGGAAAACAATTACCAAGGAATGGTTTCTCTTGCTCCTGTTTTCGGGCTCACAAACCATACACAAATGATTTAAATTACACAAACTTGTGATAAATCATGCTTGCACAACTGGTCGTGGATACCTATATCACGTTATCTTGGTGGCACTGTGGATTAGTACATTGTTTTTTTATTGAGGGGCAAGTTCAATTAGCCCACATAGACTTCCATTTAAATCACTCATCCGTTGTTTCCGTATGGCCTGAACGAAATCAGTCTGCAAGTTCCTTGTAAGCACTAGCCACAGAAAATGTTTAATCTTAGTTAAAATCAAAAAAGCCCTAAACTTTGAACCATACTCTACTGTCATAGGATGACTGATGTGGTAAATGTATACAACAGTCCAGTACAACATACTTATTTCACACACAAGCGTCAATGGATACTTGCTCCAAACTCAAAAGCCCTTCATAGCACTCATAACTATAGCAGTCATAATATACAGATGCATTGTTTCAAACATCTTTCCTTTCATAAAAATATTGCATACACTTTCTTTTGCAGTTACAAGTTATCCAGCATGCATGCTCAATAAAGAAAATTATCACTCACAGAAAGAAAACAAATTTGCTCATTCCACTCTGTCCTAGTTTTGTCTATGCTTGCACATCCATTTCATGTATAATTGTTTAAGACTTTCTTAAGATATTTTTATGGCACACAGAGCAGATTATCCACAACAGCTTCTACTTTAAAAAGGTTACTGGCTATCTCATGCTGTCTGCAATATCTAGTGTCAAACACTACCACCTGTATTTCCCATAGATGATTCATGATGTCATTAGAAAATTGCGACTTTCATCAACCTTGTTTGTCGGAATCCATGCTTTCCATTTAGGGCAGTTTGGACATGTGCCTTACAGAATTGCAGCAATTTTTTTTAATGAGACCATTCAAAAACTTTATTGATATTATTTGAGACTGTTCACACATTAAACTTCTAGGTTTTATCACTACTACCACATTGTCATCCAGCTAGTCTGAGGGGTCACTTTCCTGATCACAGTCTTTTCTAGCTCCTCTTTGTCGTCTTTCAGGCTGGTCTGGAGGGTTGCTAGCTCTCCTTAGCAGATGCCAAGAAAAACATTATTGCAGCTTTAAAGGTTCGATTTGGCAGTCAGTGACCTGGTGCCCTGTTAAACATTCCAAATCTCTTTTGATATATGCAGGATTACCAGTACAAGAGTTAAACTTGTTTCAGCTAAGATAAGTGAACTTTGCTCACCGTCTACCATCTATAACTACAAACCTTCCCTCTTCACAGTCTCTTGGGATGCACAATGTTCCAACATCAAGACATTCATAGAGTGAACATTTGGGAACATGGTGTGTTCTGAACAAGAGTAATATCAGACTTAAACCATTAACTGTTTTTCTCTCCATAGATGCTGTCAGACCTGCTGAGTTTCTCCGGCATTGTGTTTGTTTCAGAATTCCAGTATGTGCAGTATTTTACCTTTAATCTCAGGCATTGTTGGAGCTGCAATCACCCAGAAAAGTGGGGAGTATTTCATCATTCTGCTGATATATGCCTTGTAAACGGTGGACAGGCTTTAGGGAGTCAGGAGCTGAGTTAATTGCTACAAAATTCCCAGTCTCTGACCTGCTCTTGTAGCCACTGTATTTATATAAACTAGTTAAAGTGAGTTTTTGGTCAATAGAAGCCTCCAGGATGTTAATAATGGGGGATTCAACGATAGCAATGCTATTCAATGTTATGGGGCAATGGCTAGATTTTCTTTTGATGCAGGTGATTATTGCATTGCATGTGTATGATACTAATAGTGTTACTTCCCACTTGTCTGCCAAAATGTGCGCAATGTCCACAACATGGCCTGCTTCAATATCTTCGAAATCTGAACATTGCACAATTGTCAGTCAATGTTCCCACTGTTGACCATATGATTGAGGGAAGGTCATTGATGAAGCAGCTGAAGATGGTTGTGACTAGCACATCACAGTGAGAAACTCCTGCACACAGTGCTGGAGCTGAAGTGACTGGCCTCCAATAGCCACAACTTCATCTTTTGAACTAGGACTGACCCTAACCAGCAGAATGTTTCCCTCTGATTCCCAGTGACCTCAGTTTTACCAAGTTTCCTTGATGCCACACACAGTCAAAATGCAGCCTTGATATTAAGTGCTCACATCCCCTCTGAAATTTAGCTCTTTTGTCCATGTTTGGATAGGGCTTTACTGAAGTCAGCAGCTCAGTCACCAAGGTGGAATCTAAACTAACATCAGTGAGCAGGTTCTGCATGATAACACCATTCATGACCCCTTCCATCATTTTCCTTTTGTCTTGGAGTAGACTGAAGGGTTGATAGCTGGCTAGGTTAATTTGCTCTGCTTTTTACGTACAAGACATAACTGGGCGCGGTTTTCCACATTGTCGATGAGATACCATTGTAGCAGTTCTACTGGAACAGCTTGTCTACAGATACAGCAAGTGAACCACTGTCTTCAGTGCTATTACCAGAACATTGTCAGCATCCATAATCCTTGCAGAATCCTGTTTCTCCAGCCTTGATATCACATTTGAGTAAATTTAATTGGTTAAACACCGACATTTGTGATGCTGTTGACCGCTGAAGGAGGTCAAGATAAATAATTAACTTTGCACTTTTGAAGATTGTTATGAAGACTTCAGAATACCTCAGACTCATCTGTTGCACTGATGTGCTGCAATTCTCCTTTATTCTCGGTTTCTTATAGGGGCTGATTCCCTTGATCTACAATTTCATCCACCCACCTCTATGAACATCTGCAAGGTTTAATGGCTTCTTTCTCTTAACAGAAGCCATCTCCAAAGGTCATACACCTATATCAAGTCTGAGTGTACCGATGCATCTCCTCAAACAACACTTTGAGTCTGAACATATTAATGGGATTGAGTTGAAGAGCCTTCACTCTACAAGTTTGGGATAATTCACCAACACTGGGTCTCACATCTCCAAAGGCACCATCCTTGATAACAAGATTATTTTTGTTTTCCAAAGAGGTATATCAAATCAGTGGCCCACAAAAACAAACTGAATTAGAGATCTGGGTTCAATACAATTACACTGCAGCCTCACAGCACCAGGGACCCAGGTTCGATTCCACCCTCGGGCGACTGTCTGTGCGGAGTTTGCACATTCTCCCCGTGTCTGCGTGAGTTTCCTCTGGGCGCTCCGGTTTCCTCCCACAGCCCAAAGATGTGCAGGTTAAGTGGATCGGCCATGCTAAATTGTCCAAAGTGTTCAGGGGTATGTGCATTATAGGGGAATGAGTCTGGGTGGGATGCTTCAAGGGGCAGTGTGGACTCGTTAGGCCAAAGGGCCTGTTTCCACACTGTAGGGAATCTAATAAACAATTAGCTTGAATTCCTAGTCTGTTTCACCTCACATCAAAAAGGTTGGGGAGGAGCCCCAAAGGAATATCATACCGAAGGGCCCAAGTGACAGTCTGCTGAAATTTCCAAAATTCCACCTCAAAGGTGAAGGCAAAGGCAAAGTAACATTCATCAAACCACTGAAAAGTTAACAAGCTTATTCTTCCAAAAGCAATGTGTAGCCTATGTAAAGCCATTGATTGGCTATGGTATCTAATATCTAACCTCCCCACTGCCTGCCACAGAGAAATGAGAAAGTTGATGGATTGTCATGTATGGTCTGAGAGAACAGAAACATACAAAACCAAGAAGGAGATTATACTCAAAATCATCAGCGCTGACCAAATTTCTTCCCAATGAGCATTTCTGTGCAGAAGGCACAGACACAGACATGCAGTACATACCCTGAGGTGCCTTCTGCAGTTGCTGTCCTAAATCCATACTAGCATATAAATTAACCAAGAGATGCTACTGCAAATCAACTTATGTATTGAAATAGAATTCTCAAGATCATACCGTAATTTGAAAAACATCGGAAAAAAGATACAAAAAAACCTTCTTGGAGCTAGTTAATCTCAAGTATACCATAATTATTTGAAATACTGTCCAAGAAATTGTTCCAAATTTAACTGGATAGCTTACTTTCCTTTAAAGGGTAGTGGGGTTTCAACTGGGAAGATTTCTCAGGTGTTGACATTAACTGCAATCTTCTCCTCATTTCCTTCGAAAAAATATGTTCAATCTCAAAGATTAATCTGAATACCAGTTAAAACTACAGTCCAAGTCGTTTCTAAAAAAAATTCAGAACAGAAGTTGTTGCAGCAGATGGAGTGAAATCCAAACCAGCTTGTATCAATATAATTTTCCATAAATCAAGCATTTTGCTAGTTCTTCAAATTAAATTCAAAAATTATGTTTAAATCCACCTGTTTGGACATCTTATGATCACCTATTGTTGCAGGTGAAACTTGGGATTCAGACTCAAAAGTCAGGATATTACCATTGCACCACAAGACCACTTTTTCTCACATTCACCATGGCTCTACTTATCGCACCACGAGGAAAATAACCTTGGCACTTCCCACCACACCTTCATGGTAGGTTATAGCTATGGGAGAAGAAGGGAACAAACAACTGAAGAGAAAGGCATTCAGTCCCTTGAACTGATTCCCTGATCACAAAGTGAGAGGAGGGCATAGTGGTAAAATCACTGGACTGGAAATCCAGACCCAGGTTAGTCCTCTTCAACAGCCATTCAAATCCTACCAGTCGGTGGTGAAATTTAAATTTAATTAATAAATATGTATCTACAGCATAAAACTATCAGTTGTTTTAAAAATTCATCAGGACCATCCATCACTTCTGCCCTTTTGGCAAGGAAATTTGGAATACTTCTCCAGTCTAACCTATAAGTGACTCCAAACACACAGCAATGTGGTTGATTCTCAACTGTCTTTGAAAATGACCAAGAAAACCATGCAATTCAAGACCAATTGGAGATAAATAACTGATGCTGGCCTCATCAGCAATGCCCAAAACCCAAAATGAAAAATACAGAAGAAAAATCTTCGCAATCTTACTCCCTCCATTGTTCCATATTCATTAGTGTTCTTATCCAACCATATACTTACATAAATAATAATCAGCCAAGAAGGCAAGAATAGTTTCTTTCCCCCAAATTCATTGGTCAATCGAAACACAAAGCACAAGATTATGCATTTCTCTAATGTAAATATACTTACCTATTTTTATACTAAGTAAAATGAAGACAAATGCAAAATCCTGTTGAGTTAAACAGAGGACAAGTTAAGCTTGTTAAGCCAGAGAAAATAATAAAAATGCGATCAAGCATATTGCCTTTATCTGAAGCCCACAAGCTTACACAGACCCAAAGTCAAAAGACATTATGCCAAAGATAACAGGAGAATAAAGGGGATATACAGTGCAGAGTTCTTTGGCAGTTCCTGAAGCATAAGATTCTATCCTCAGCCCATGTTAGATAGTTGACTTCTTGCATCATAAGAATTAACAAATTACCTTTTAGGTTCTCTATTGCACTGTTCCTTAATGCTTCCTTCTACTTAGTGCTGGTGTAGAATACTTTCTTCAAATAATAGAGAGAAAGGCAGATTTTTAGCACGGATTCAGTTCTGCAGTGTATTGTCCAACGTTTCAAGCTTGATAACTGTAGGTGATGTTTCACCTTGCAACATGTGAAGATCCTCATAATGGTGTAATGGTTATGGGTTTTGTTGCCCTTTCAATTTGAACGGTCTTCTGTTTAATTCACGTCTGTTTCATGAAGCCTGGCCAACCCAATCGGTCAGGTGATCCCAGTGACTCTCAAGTTTTTCGGTCACTTTTTAAAAATCAGTGTAGGAGAGAGGAGAAAGAGAGTTGGAGGGGTGCAGCAGAATTATTTACACCTTGTTATGTCATACCTATTAAAGCTGTTGATTTCACAATGTTTTGGAATGAATAGGGAAGATGGATGTTTGCATTTTGTTGTAACTGTGAGCAACACACCCTTTCTCTATAAAGGGATCTTACAGAAAAAGAAAACAAACCAAACATAATGGAAAATCAGGAAAAAAAGGGGACATCAATATGCAGTACTTGCAGATTATACGACACTGCAACAAATGGGCAATTACATGTGTCAACTTTAATTCTTTAGTATGTTATCACTATTAGTACATAATACTCAAATCATTTAATCGTGACATATATATGCTGTAAAAAAAAACTCAGCGACCTTGGAAGGTGACAGAAATTGCTCTCAGCAAGTTCAATTCAAGTTATAACAATGAAGAGTCAATGAAATTCACATGAAACTCATTTAGCTGTAGCCATCAACAACATTTGTATTTATAAGCTTTAAATAACCACTGCCTGGCTTATAAGTTAGTGCAAGATTTTGCAGTTTTGTGATTTTTCATACTCCTGACGGCACAGATGAAAGTAACCGGCACAGGTGAAAGACGAACAGCATAATAATAGCATCTTGCTGAATAACTATTGGTTGAAAATTTCCTTTCAAGCACTGAAAATTCAAAACGACAATTTTTTTTTCAAAAAATTCAAAGGTTATGGGCTTCACTGGCTGTGGCACCATTTATTACCCATCCCTAGTTGCCCATAGGTGGCGTTGGTGAGTCTCCTTTTTGAACTGCTGTTGTCCATTTTGTGTAGGTTCATTCACATGTTATAGAGTCAGAGTTCTAAAGCATGGAGACAGGCCATTAGGCCCAAATTGGTCCATGTCGACCAACATGTCCTTCCATGCTAACCCCCTTTCCCTCTCTTGGTCTATATCCTTCTAAGCCTTTCCTATCCACGTATTTGCCCAAATGCCTTTTAAAATGTTGTTAATGATTCCACTGCAACCACTTCCATTGGCAGCTCATTCTATATGCATGCCATCCTCTGTGTGAAAGAAAAAATTGTCCCTTAGATTCCCATATATTCTTTTCCCCTGACCTTAAACTGATGCTGTCTAGTCCTTGATTCCCCACCCTTCAAAAAGGCTGAGTGCAATCACCCTAAACATGCCTCTCAAGATCTTATACGCTTCTGTGAGATTCACCCCCCATCAAATTTCCTATGCTCTAAAGAAACAAGTCCTAACTTGTTCAACCTCTCCCTACAAACTCTGTCCTTTGATCCTGACAAGATCCTCGTAAATTTTGTCCGCACTTTTAACAATTTAAGAACATCCTTCCAGTAGCAAGGTGACCAAAGCTGAACACAATACACCAAGCGCAGCCTCACCAACATTCTGTACAACTGCAACATAACTTTCCAACTTCTATACTCAAGACCTTGGCTGATGAAGGCCAGTGTGCCAAATGCCTTCTTCACCACCCTGTCTACCTGCACCTCCACGTTCAGAGAACCATCCACCTGAACTCCAAGGTCCCCTTGTTCCACTACATTCCTTAAGGCTCTACCATTCACCAAGAAACTCTTCCCTGGATTTGACTTTCCAAAATGCAACACCTCACAATTATCTATATTAAAGTCCATTTGTCCTTACTCAGAGATAGCAAGAACTGCAAACGCTGCAGTCAGAGACAACACAATGTGGAGCTGGAGGAACACAGCAGGAAAATTGATGTTTCGGGTCAGGATCCTTCTTCAGAAAAAGAAGAATGGCCCCGACCCGAAACATAACTTTCCTGCTCCTTTGGTATTGCCTGGCCTGCTGTGTTCCTCCAGTTCCACACCATGTTGCCATTTCTCAGTCCACTTCCCCAGCTGATCAGGATCCTGCTGCAATTTCTGACAACCTTCTTCACTGTCCTACAATATCGCCCTATTTCAGCATCACCCACAACTCACCCAACTTACTAATCATGCCTTGTTTATTCTCCTCCAAATCATCGACATCGATAACAAACAGCAACGGGTCCATCACCAAACCCTGAGGCACACCACGAGTCATAGGCCTCCAGTCTGAAAAGCGCTGTTCCACTACTACTCTCTGCTTCCTATTATCAAGCCAATTGCGTGTCCAATTTGTCAGCTCTCCTTGGATTCTGCGCGATCTAACCTTCCAGAGCAGCCTTCCATATGGAATCTTATCAAAGGTGTTACTGAAATCCATACAGACTATGTCTACCACGCTGCCCTCAACCTTCCTGGTCACATCATCAAAGAACTCTAATAAATTTGTGAGGCATGATCTCCCATGCACAAAGCCACACCATCTACTCCTAATCAAACCCTGTCTTTCCAAATGTATGTATGTCTTTTCCCTCAGAATCTTCTCAAGTAATTTACCTACCACAGATGTTAGGATTACTGGTTTGTAGTTCGCAGGTTTTTCTTTATAGCCCTTCTTGAATAAGGGCACAGCATTCACTACTCTCCAGTCTTCCAGGACCTCACCCGTTGCTAGTGATGATGCAAATATATTAGCCAGGGCCCCTGCAATTTCTTCTCTAGTCTCCTGCAGGGTTCATGGGTATACCTTGTCAGGACTAGGAGATTTTTCCACCCTCATATACCTTTAAATATCTCCTCTACTGTGATCTGAAGGTGCACCCATCCAGACAAGTGAGGCATATTCCATCATGTACCTGGCACGTTGTTAGAGAGGCGGTTGCAGGATTTTGATCCACTGACAAGGGAGGAATGACGATATAGGTTCAAGTCAAGATCTGTGACAGAGAGGAACGTGCATGTAATGCTCCCACAATCTGTATTCCTTGTCCTTCTAGATGGTAGTATTCATAGTTTGAAAGGTGCTATGGTGAATTGCTGCAAGCAGCTTATAAGTGGCACACACTGCTATTACAGAGCATCAGCAATGGACAGAGTGAATGTTGGAGGATGTGGTGCCACTCATGCCGGCTGCTTTGCCCTGAATGGTCTCACATTTCTTGGTGGTGTTGGAGCTGCACCTATTCAGACAACTGAGGTATATTCAATGATATGGCGGCATGTGCCTTGGAGTTCGTAGGCAAACTTTGGGGAGTTGGGTGGAGGATTACCCTCTGCAGTATTCCTAGCCTCTGATGCTGCTCTGTTGCCACTATGTTTATACGGCAAGTCTAGTTCAGGTTCTGGCCAATGGCAACCCCCAGAATGTTGACAGTGGAGGATTCAATGATAGTAATGATATCAAATATCAATGAGCAATAGTGAGATGCTGTCTTGCTACAGATGGTCATTGCCTGGCACTTGCGTGGTACAAATATTACTTGACACTTGTCAGCTGAAATAAGCAAATTTTCCAGGTCTTGCTACTTTTGAAGATAGACTGCTTCAGTATCAGAGTCATTGTGAATGGTACAAACATCAGCTAACATTCCCATTGACTTGATGATGGAGGGAAGGTCACTGATGAAGCAGTTGAAGATGGGTGGGTCTAGCTCACTACCTCGAGAAACTATTGAAACTGATCTTCAACAACCACAACCATCTTCCTCTGCATCCTTAATGACTCCAACCAGCACAGAGTTTCCCTCGGATTCCCACTGACTGCAGTTTTGCTAAGTCTCTTTGATATTACAAAGAGACAAATATAAGCAAAATAAAATACTGAAACATCTGCAAGGGGTCTAACACCAGTCTATCACTTATTGCTTATGCTGTTTGCCACATAATTAGTCCTCCTTTAGCTATATCAGTGTGACACCTCATTTTTCTGTATGCCTGGTGCTGATACCAGCATGTCCTCTTTCACTAATCATTCAACTAGCTTAATGGTATTGGTGTTTATTGACACTGCAATTTAACACAGATGAATCATCAAACTATTGATTCACAATAATCATGAAAGTTTTAAGAGTGAGACAACACTAATGGAGATTCTAATTTCCCCACAGATTAACTCGTTTAGATGTGGCTGTAAACTCTGGAGCAGATCTCTCGCAGTGGAAGAACTGCAACCATTCTAATATACGACTCAGTTACTGGGGCACTCCATTTAACCTAAACGCTCATGCAAGCGAGTGAAGAAATCGCAAATTAGGGTAAAATTTTAAAAAATTCACCTTCTCACATTGAAACAGAGGGCTACTTCAAACAAAGTACTTTCGCGGACTATCTTCAGATATTAGTTCCTAACAGTGGTGCGACATGGCTGATCGACTGATCAGAGAAAAACAATGTATTTGCATGAAGCCAGTGCTCACCAACTTTAAAAGAATATGTGCTTTATATGCAAAGAACACACATTGTCATTACACAAAACCCTCATTTTTAAAAGCAGAATGATCGAAGTGTTTTCAAGATTCAATGTTGCAATACAACTCTATTTTTGTTAAACTCTTCAAATACAAAACTGATTCACGTTTCTCAAATTCAGTCAGAACTTGTACCTCCTTTCCACTGAAATTTCATGTAAACCAAACGAATGCACTTTCTACTTGCATAATGTGAGTGAAATCAAGTTCAGTGCAGCAGTCCTAAGTGTCTTTCCGAAGAGAGACTGTGAAACACCATGCTTGAATCCATCCTTTCAACAATTAGACATTTAGAAACAAGGTTTATTGCTGAATAATCACTGTTTGTAACAGGTCCTGTCGCTTCATCATAAAATAGAAAATAATTGTGTAGAAGATTGTTAGGAAACAGTAGTTTAAAACCAAATTCACCTATAGGTATTTGAAAACAGCAAACAAAATTGCACTTTTACTTCACATCAGTATGCCTCGCTGAAATACAAGGCTAAAACACAAATTCTTAAAAACTTGTTAGCTTAGTAGTACTCTAATAACTAATGGTACAGTGATTCAAATACAAATCAACCAAGTACTAAACCATCACTCACATGGATTTGGAATCAAAGTTCTCTATGTTGGAGACAGGAAGAGAACGAGAATGACAGAACAAGCTGTGCTATGTTGGAGACATAGAAGAGCAAATTTCAAACATTGAATCATTTCTCCCTACATTAACCCTACTTATTCTATACTATCCATCACAATTTCAGTACAGAATGATGTCTAGAAAAGCTAACACTAGCAAATTATTAAACCCAGATGTACTTTTCCTTTATGTAATGAAATGTATATATGTTTATGCATTGTTTTATAGTCTGAAGCAGGTCTTAGGAACAGCAGCAGTCAATTGTGTTGGGCTCTGCTCAACAAGGATTAATGATTTTGCGTGGGAGATGTCTGTCATAAAGTGGATTTTGGGCTCTTTAGCTGAAGAGATTATTATTATGCTTACCAGCAGAGTATTTTTTTAAACAAACGATTAAGAGTGTAAAACGATGCTTACTACAAAAATTTAAATAGCCAATTAACATCAAGTTCAAAGTGACAACAGTTGTATCAACAAATCAATAAACATCAATCATCTGGTTTGACAGAAATTGAATAATTTAATTAGTGAAAGCATATTTTGTAAAAAAGATGAGATTCTATGTTCAAGCACTTTGGAAGAACTTCAACTGTCAACCACCTCTAAAAATTTTATTTCAGGAAGTGCCGATCAGTAGAAAAGCTATGTGTGAGTGAAATCAATCTTCCTGACCAGGTGGACATGACTATATCGCATAGCATCATTCAAACATGAGTAGGAATCGCTATCAATGTTCTTGCCAACATTCCTCCCAAAGTCATCATACTCCAAAGAGTTATTTGTTTCATAGATAATGGGAACTGCAGATGTTGGAGAATCCAAGATAACAAAGTGTGGAGCTGGATGAACACAGCAGGCCAAGCAGGATCTTAGGAGCACAAACGCTGACATTTCAGATCTAGACCATCCAACAGAAAAGGGGGAGGGGAGGGGGAGAGGGAGAGGGTTCTGAAATAAATAGGGAGAGTGGGGGAGGCGGATAGAGGAGAACATAGGTGGAGAGGAGACAGACAAGTTAAAGAGGCGGGGATGGAGTCAGTAGAGGTGAGTGTAGGTGGGGACAGGATAGGTCAGTCCAGACAGGTTAAGGGGGCGGGATGAGGTTAGTAGGTAGGAGATGGAGGTGCAGCTTGAGGTGGGAGGATGGCATTGGTGAGAGGAAGAACAGGTTAGGGAGGTGGGGATGAGCTGGGCTGGTTTTGAGATACAGTGGGGGGAGGGGAGATTTTGAAGCTTGTGAAATGCACATTGATACCAATGGGCTGCTGGGTTCCCAAGCGGAACGAGTTGCAGTTCCTGGAACCTTCGGGTGGCATCGTTGTGGCATTGCAGGAGGCCCAGGATGGACATGTTGTCTAAGGAACGTGAGGGGGAGTTGAAACGGTTCGCAACTGGGAGGTGCAGTGGTTTATTGCAAACCGAGCGTAGGTGTTCTGCAAAACAGTCCCCAAGCCTTTGCTTCATTTCGCCGATGTAGAGAAGACATCGGCAAAACCAAGCGGCGGCTTGGGGACCGCTTTGCAGAACACCTACGCTCACTTTGCAGTAAACAACTGCACCTCCCAGTCTCGAACCATTTCAACTCCCCCGCACATTGCTTAGACATGTCCAACCTGGGCCTCCTGCAATGCCACAATGATGCCACCCGAAGGTTGCAGGAACTGCAACTCATGTTCTGCTTGGGAACCCTGCAGCCCAATGATATCAATGTGGACTTCACCAGCTTCAAAATCTCCCCTTCCCCCACTGCAACCCAAAACCAGCCCAGCTCATCACCACCTCCCTAACCTGTTCTTCCTCTCACTTATCCCCTCCTCCCACGTCAAGCCACACCTCCATCTCCTACCTACTAACATCATCCCGCCCCCTTGACCTGTTCATCCTCCCAGGACTGGCCTATCCCCTCCCTACCTCCCCACCTACACTCACCTCTACTGGCTCCATCCCCACTGTCTGACTCCTGTCCACCTATCTTCTCCTCTATCTATCTTTGATCTGCCTCCCCCTCTCTCCTTATTTATTTCAGAACCCTCTCCCCCTCCCCCTTTTCTGATGAAGGGTCTAGGCCCAAAACATCAGCTTTTGTGCTCCTGAGATCCTGCTTGGACTGCTGTGTTCATCCAGCTCCACACTTTGTTATTTGTTTCATGGCTGTTTATGGAGTAGCTGACATATTTTCTTGAACAGACATTGTATTATAAAGCAAAACAATTCTTTCTTGAACTACAAAACACTGATAAGGCATTATGTAAAATTAAGTTCAAGAACCAACTCTTTTGTTTTTTTTACAAACATCTAAAACATGTCTGATATCTCTTCTGCTTATGTACTAATACTGGGTTGGCAGTTTTGAAATTCTAGTTTATGAATGGTTTGTACATGATATTTCTCAGTCAGACGCAAGCCAAATTTCCCTCCCAGTAGTAGTTATGACAAGTATACTTTGGCAGATCTACAGTTTATAAAGCTTCATCTTAAGGTTCAAACAAAACTTTGACTGCGTGTTACCAAAGCATAAATGGCCAGAAATGTGTGTAACATACAACAAACATGAATATTTTAAGGTACTGAAGTCATTTTAGAGTATTTTGATACTGTGTTGACATTAACATTATTAAAACTATCTTGACATAGAAAATAGCAGCTTCAATAAATACCATGATTTGTCGTTTATTTCGAGTCTGTAACTAAACATTGTCAAAATGAATCAAAATATCTTGTAATACATTTTGAATACAGATTTTATTAAAATCACCTCCTGCTTGATTGAACAAAACACTCAGTTTCATTACATTCCAGAGTGGTAGGAGAAATCATGTTCACTTGTTTTTCACCATGCATACTTCTGAAAAGCAAAATTCTAAACTTACATGCTAAAACAAGTTACATCATCAGTTGCAACCCACAATTATAAGAACATGACTCAGCATGCAAGCAGCAATTGGACAGGGTATAGAGATCTTTGCTGCAAAATTTGCTATACTAAATAACAAAATGGATTAAAATACTTTTGCTTGTTGCAAAACACAATATGCATGTAATATTAGTGCAGCGCACTTCACTGTAAATTATTGTCGCCTACTGTTCAATAAAATGTCATATTCAAATGATGCTTCACTAGAAAATAAAAATATGAAAGATGCATGCATTCAAATTGTATCCAATTATACAAGTCTTTAGAGTACAAGATATGCAGCCACACATCTTGAAATTAACCTCATTTATCAGTGCAACACAAAACAAACTTTATAGTTTTAAAATACCTTTTGTAACTAAGTCAATACACAACTGCTGATCAAAAATACACATTACCAACTAGCAAGACAGATTATAATGATACATGGGTTGCAAGAAATGAACATTTATTTTCTTGCAAACAGAAAATAGCCTTGCACACAGTTAAATTATCCCTGCCTTCAACAATTACTGCAGTTAATAAACAGGTGGGAACAGAGTCCAAGTTATAAGCTCCACAAACTGATAATGAACTGAATATAGCATTACTGAGGTTTGGTGGTTTATTTGCCAAAGAACAAGCAGCTACTACACATTTCATCAAAACAACAGAATGTATGACAGTACACAGACTGAAATAGTAACAGCTTATCAACCCAGATAAATAGGTCTGTAACTAGACACAGACCAACTCAGTCTAAGCATTAATCACAATTACCCAAACTCATTTCATCCGTGAGCAGTGACAGGTGGCAATACTCAATTTCCAGCTTCTCAGATCCAGAACAACACAATATACCCGACTAAGGATCCCTGCGTACACTTTCTTTTCCCTCACCTTTCCAAAGCAATCAAGTTAATTTGTTTCTCAACATCAAACTATAACCTTGCCTTCGTGTGACACCCACATCAACCCTGCAGCACTGGCAAATGCTGCAGCTGGTCATTTTATATTTTGCTGGAAAAAACCGGAATGATGTAATTTCAGCTTTGAAACAGAATTTCATACCTTCATAAAGCCATTATCTGCTCAAAAGTATGAAAAATAATTCAACATGCCAAAGTTACAAGTTGGATCTCTCTTTTTAATTATGATTAAATTGTAGTACTATACATACACCACCATTTGGATTGGATTAGATTAGATTAGATTCCCTACCGAACCGGCCCTTTGGCCCAACAAGTCCACACCGCCCCTTGAAACATCCCACCCAGACCCATTCCCCCTATAAACCACACACCCCTAAACACTACAGGCAATTTAGCATGGCCAATCCACCTTGCCTGCACATCTTTGGACTGTAGGAAGAAACCGGAACACCCGGCGGAAACCCACACAGACACGGGGAGAACATGCAAACTCCGCACAGACAGTTGCCCGAGGCTGGAATCGAACCCAGGTCCCTGGTGCTGTGAAGCTGCAGTGCTAACCACTGAGCCAACACACTGCCCTTTTGAGTCAGCGCATACACAGACATCACTGAACAACAACCTTTTTAAATATTTCTGGTACGCTCATCAAGTTTGTTTTTTTGTGAACTTGATTCTTCATTAGAGGATGTAAATGAACCAGATGGGTTTTAACATCAATGATAGCTTAATAGTCACTATTACTGCAACTACTTTTCAATCCCAGAATGATCAATTAATTTTTGTGAACTAATTGAATTCAAATTCCACTAGCTGTATTAGAAGGATTTGAACCTGCATCTCCAGAACTTTCACCTGTGCTTCTGGGTGACTAGTTTAGCAACATAAGTAATGTGTCTCTACCTCCTAACTGGAGAAGAAAGACAATTGCTCCATTCATTCACAAATGTGACAATAACTAAATTGAAATCTCATTCACTTTCTTTTGAATGAGACCTTATATCAAGATCTTATCTGCCTTCTCAAAAGCATACAAAACATCCAGACATTCAGAGAAGGGGAGCTCTCCCGCAAACATCCCTGGCAACATCTACCCTCAACTAAGAGCACTAACTAGAATATCTGGTCATGATCTCATGACTGCTGGAGGAGCTTTCTATGCACAAATTGGCTTCCTTACTTCCTGCCTTATGAAGAGTCATTTCACATCAAAAGTACTTCACTACCTGTAAAGAGTTTTGGGATGTTCTGAGACCACATAGTCACGAAATAAATGCAGGCTTTTTCTTTAATATGAAGTAAATTATACCATCATCAACAAAACACTGCACTTGAACAGCCTCAATTTGCTAAACACTGGTTTGTCCTCAATTTGGAAGTAAATTTATGATAGTGCTCATGTCCAGTGGGACATAAAATGAGACAAGACGAATATGTTCTGGCATTTTTGCATATCAAGTGTTACAATTTTACATTTTCTTTTTTTATCCTCTGAGGACTTGTTAAAACGTATTCTTCTTTCGCACTAGCATACAGTACTTCCTTGCCCCCGTGTTGCATGCTAATTGCTACAAGAGCAGCAACTGAATTCACTTGTCAGGAATAAGCCAAAATCAACTACTTATTTCGGAAATCTAAAATTCGTAGCGCATAAGCGACAGGCATGTATCCCTCTATGTTGGTCAATTTCACAGCATCATAAACACAAGAGGATGGGTGCTGCCAGAAGTGGCCTGTGGGGATTGTGGAACGTCACCACAAGCAAATATCAATGTATAATAGGTAACGTTTCTTTGAATTCCAATCCAGAAAAAAGTTCTAAGGTTTGTCTTTTATTTGACTCAAAATCCAATGTGGTATAAAACTAAATGAAAGAACAAGTTTGCTAAAAGAGGTCTGTCTTAAATTTGTGATCAGAGATAATGGGAGCTGCAGATTCTGGAGAATCCAAGATAACAAAGTGTGAAGCTGGATGAACACAGCAGGCCAAACAGCATCTCAGGAGCACAAAAGCTGACATTTCGGGCCTAGACTCTTCATCAGAGAACTTTTTGGAAGCTTTTAGCATAATACAACTGAAATCACAACAGAAAAAGATTAAAAAAAAGGATAGAACGTTTGTGTTTTTCAAATGAGCAAGTATGCAAAATTACACTGCATCCCTTATTGCCTCACAACAGCACTTATCAAAAGCCAGACACAGGCTGGCCATTATTTGGCTCAAACTCACTTCTTTACAAGTTGGAAGTTCACTTGATCAGTGTATAAATCTATGCCCAACCACCACACAAGGTGCAGTGGAAAAGAAAAGAAATATACGCGACTGATCTTTTTACTGGAAAAGAATTGTCATGCAATATTAAAGTAGTACAGTATGTACAATATGAAGCAGAACAGATAAAGTGTCAAATAGTACAATGATTTCAGGAGAAAGTAAACAAAAATAATTAATGAGACAGGGTTTACTATATAAAAATCCAACTTTAAAACCTTTTTGTGATGTGCTGAGAATGTTAATTTCATACTTAATGACTGCAAGATCAAACCCTGGATTGCATCTACAGTCTAACATTTTTCCTGTTACACTAGAACTTCAAAACCAGTAAAAAAGAGCACTTAGCACAACTAGTAACACCAACATCAGCTGGAAGTCTGAATTACATTGATTAGTGGTCAGCAGAGCTATCCAAGCACTTTTTTTCCCCAAATCAAGGCTAGCACCAATGAAGCTATACTCCATGCATTGTCAACAAACAAAGAAACAGAAGTAGACCATTCAGCCACTTGAAACTGATCAGTAAATTAATGTGATCATCGCTGTCATGGATCTCAACCCCCATCATTCTATCCTGCCTCATATTCTTCATTGTCCTTAGCCAGCAAAAAAATATCATTATTGCATTTTAAATTATTAAAGCAAAATAACATGCTCTCTTTTGTGGGAGATAGTTCCAAGCTACTACAGCCTTTTGCATAAAGAGTTACCTAAATTCTCCCAAAATTGTCCCCTTGTCATAAACTACCACACTATGAAAAATGTTTCTCTGAATCAGTTATCAATTTCTTGAAAATCCTAAAGATGTCAACATAATGGACTCATTACATTAGTCCAAGGAATAAGGCCCTGGCTAAGTGACCTTTTTCAGTTCAATTCTGAAGCAGTGATAAAATTATGGTGAATCTAAACTAGAGGCAAATATAACCTGAGACATGATGTCCAGAATTGTATACACGATTAAATGATGAAATCTAAATAGCACTTCATTCACCTGTAATAAAACTTCTTGCCCTTCACATTATAGTTGCCTAGCTTATATAGATTAATATTGCATTAACTTTTTCTAAGTCCAAATGACTGCCCATATTCAAATCGATAGTCAAATATGAATCAAACTCATTCTATTTATTTGTACTGCAAATCCTCAACTAAAGTCATTCAGCTGAATACAGCTCTACTTTAACATAAGACAGCAATGATCTTGAACTCTAGCCCATGTTCTCACCTTAATGCTGAGGCTCAGCTGCTGACTATATTCCCAAACTCTCATTAACATCCTGGGCTCCATCTTGCAGCAGAAGAGTACGAGTACGAGTTTTGGCAGTCCAGCAGCTCCCTGCACTGATCAACTTTGCCACAAGATGGAGCCTGGTCAATCAAACAGTGCAATACACTGATAGCTCGTGCAGTGAGAAGGTCATAGAGTTATAGAGATATACAACACAGAAACTGATCCTTCAGTCCAACTTGTCCATACCGACCAGATATCCTAGATAAATCTAGTCTCATTTTGCAACATTTGGCCGTATCCCTCTAAACCTTTCCTGTTCATAACCCATCCAGATGCATTAAAATGTTGTAATCACACCAGCCTCCACCAATTCCCCTGGCAGCTCATTCCATACACACACCACCCTCTGCATAAAACATTTTCCCCTTGGGTCCCTTGAATATCTTTCTCAACTCACCTTAAGCCTATGCTTCTAGTTTTGGACTCTCCACCTTGGGGAAAGGACCTTGCCTATTTACCCTATCCATGCCCCTCATGATTTTATAAACTTCTATAATATCACCCCTCAGCCTCTGACACTTCAGGAAAATAGCGCCAGTCCTTTCAGCCTCTTCCTATAGCTCAAACCCTTCAACCCTGGCAACATCCTCGTAAATCTTTACTGAGCCCTTTCTGGTTTCACAACATCCTTCCTATAGGTAGTTATTTTTAAAAATATTGCATTTCTTTTATACTGCGTCATGCATCTTATTTTTCAGGTAATTTCATCTTGGAACAAAGTGTTGCATATACAGAACACTTTCAACTTTTACATTGTACATCTTTTGCACAGAAAAACAACATTCTGGCTTTTAATATCCATTCCTATGGTAAAGCAGGAGTCACACAAAGCTCTTAATGGCACAATTTTCAGGAAGGTAACCACAACTTTGAGGGCTTACAGTCCCTGACTTATCTTAGTTACAAGCTCCTTTACTTCTTTTGTTTGCCCCATCATTCTGACAGTTCTACCCAATATAAAATGCTGCAGCAGCACCCAACCTAGGGTCTTCCTGGGTTTCTAAGCTGTCTTAATCAGTGAGAGTCAGGGGCATCCCATGTGGACACTTCCCCAGTCACGTTTTACTTGCTCATCATTTTCAAACACCAAATTCAAAAAGCAACCAATAACTTCCAACTAGATTATCACACAATGTGACATACATGTTAATACTAAATCTTTATTGCCAGGTTGCATGCAATACTTGGTACAAACTTAGTTGGTATCCTGGTGTGGATAGATGGAAGGATTTGGAGGCAGAGTCAGTACAGTGAAGTGATATGGGAATGAGAGGAGTAGATTGTGGAAGGTAGTGTTGGGAGAAAACAGATAAGATTCTAGCATGGCAAGTGATGAGGACAGCATTCAAAAGTCACTGGAATGGGGCTACTGGGTGTTAGTATGTCTGGGAGATAGTTGTCATGATACCAAGATTGCACGCCTTGCACTAACCCCGCAATAAATCTCTATTACCATGTACTTGTCAATAGCACCTAACTTTTTCCATTGCTTGATCTTTCAGAATTTCCTTCTACAGTGTAAATCGACTTTCCAATTTTCCCAATACACAACATTACCATCCTCATGTCATTGCCAAAAACATCCTCCCAGAATAAACATCTCTACTCACAGCACTCTTGGCCCTAAATCACATTGATTAACTCTTTTGCAATACTAAATAAATCTCAAAAATATCCCATTACAATAAAACACTAGTACGCCATTCCAGTTGCCCACAGTGTTTCCACGTATTACAAGCCCCACTCTCTCATCTCTCCGATCCTACAGCACTCCAGCCCTGTAATATCAAGCTCCCAGCGCTCAGAGGCAGCAGCACCATTCTCCCTTATCAACCCACATGTTCTCCCTTCCAGAAAAAGATACAACGTCCTACAAGAACAGGGCTGTTGCAATATGAAGTACGACATATTATTATGTCAGTGATTTGCAGTACATTAACAAACTTAGACATGTTAATTATGTTTCAGATTGGAATTGAATTGGATAATTTTATGCCTTCATATTTATATTTGAGCAGCGAACCCAGACAATAAGCAACAGCGTGAAGGAGTTACTCAAACACACATGAATGAGATGAATTAGAGCATTCAGTTGAAAAAACTGAATCATTGAAGCATGCTGGACTAATCACGTCTACCAATGTTAACTCAACTTCCTTACACCCAGGCTCCAAAACAACTCCTAATTAATTTCTGAAAGTAGATAATTTTGCATTCAAATCTAAAAGACTTAGAAAATACGTTAACGAGTCACAGTTCTTTGTATTGCCTTCATAAACTCTTTGGATGACAGATCCTCAAAGAAGCTGCAATTTTTTGAAACTGGCAGTCGTAATAAACATAGCTTGAGGTAAAATAAATTGCTTTCAAATCTTTTCAATGTGTATTGCCAACCATTTAAGGAGCATGGCCAGCAGCAGTTCAAATAATATTCCCAATTAGGAGACTATCTTCCTGTATCACCAGGGTAAAAGCCTAAAGTGATATTCATCAAATCAGAACAGCAAACAGCAAGGGATAAATTAATTTAAAACTACAAAGAAAATACGGGGTACAAACCTTACTGCAAATTTTTTGATCAATTCTCTACAATCAAGACTTAGCCTTAAAATGGACTAAAGGAAAAGCCTGAAAAAGTTGGAAGCATATGAACATCTTAGGTAACTATAAGGAGTTTCAATATATTAAAAGTGGAATAACTCTCCAGTGCAGCGTTTAGTGTAATATTTGAAACAGCATTATATCCATTTATAGGCGTTCATACAGATGCAATATTTATGTAGATACATATATATTACTTAGGATATCCATTCAAAGCAGTTTTCTGAGCAGCTAGGGTAACAAGAAATTAAGTTATATTGTATTATATTATTATATTAGTTATATTACATAAGGGAAAGGAAGGTGTCCAGAGAACATCCTGGGAAGGTGAGTGAGGGAAGACCCTACCTCTGGTATTCGCAGTGTTAAGCATGGATACTTTTCTTAAACAGCTTAATTGGGAATAGAAATGTCAGTTAGTGGAGTTAAGTGCTGCACTTATGAGATGTGGGAAATCCACGACACTTCCAGCTTCTGGGATGGCTACATCTGCAGAAGTGCATCAAATTACAGCTTCTCACAGATCACCTGGATAGACTGGAGTGGAAATTGGATGCACTTAGGAGGATAAGGATGGCAGAGAGTTCATAGACAGTAGTTTTAGACATGTTATGATACCCAAGGAGCAGGCAGATAGATGGGTGACCACGAGAAGGGGCAGGCAGCCAGTACAGGAATCCCCCGTGGTCATCCCTCTCTCTAACAAGTATGTCACTTTGGATACTGTTGTGGGGGGTTGACCAATCAGGGGATAACAGCGGTAGCAGCCAGACTGGTGGCTCAACAGCTGGCTCTGATCTTAGGAAGGAAAGGACAAAGAACACTACTGCAGTAGGTTATAGGGGACTCTATAGTTAGGGGTACAAATAGGTGCTTCTATGGACGTACAAGAGACTCCAAGATGGTATGTTGCCTCTCTGGTGCCAGGGTCCAGGATGTCTTTGAACAGACAGACAGCATTCTGAAGGAAGAGAGAGAACAGCCAGAGTTTGTGGTACATATTGGTACTAATGACATAGGTAGGACGAGTGACGAGGTCCAGCAGCAGCAGTTCACAGAGTTTGGCAGAAAGTTAAAGAGCAGGACCTCCAAGGTTGTAATTTCGGTTGTACATTGTGTGCCACGTGCCAGTGAGGCTAGAAATAGGCAGGTAGTGCAGCTCAACATGTGGCTAAACAGATGGTGTAGAAGGGAGGGTTTCAGATATCTGGACCATTGGATTCTGCTCCAGAGTAGGCGGGACCTGTATAAGGAGGACGGGTTGCATCTAAAATGGAAGACCACAAATATTCTGGCTGGGAGGTTTGCGGGCGTCACTCGGGAAGTTTAAACTAGCTTGGCAGGGGGTTGGGAACCAATGCAAAGGTGAATGGACTGAAAAGGAACTAAAGAATAGACAACAGACAATAGGTGCTGGAGTAGGCCGTTCGGCCCTTCGAGCCAGCACCACCATTCATTATGATCGTGGCTGATCATCCACAATCAATATCCTGTTCCTGCCTTATCCCCATAACCCTTGATTTCACTATCTTTAAGAGCTCTATCTCTTTCTTGAAAGTATCCAGAGAGTTGGCCTCCACTGCCTTCTGGGGCAGAGCATTCCATTGGGCCAATAAGACTGAGAGGAAGAGCTGGCAGGGTATGGTTGCTGATCAAAGCGTGTCTGGTGGACTTAAGTGCATCTGTTTCAATGAGAGAAGAGTAACCGTTGAGGCAGGTGAGCTTAGAGCTTGGATTAGTACTTGGAACTATGATGTAGTTGCTATTACAGAGACTTGGTTATGGGAGGGACAGGATTGGCAGGATACAGATGTTTCGGGGGGAATAAAGGGGGTGTAAAAGGGTTAGGGGAATTGGGCTACTTGTTAAAGAGTTTTTCACAGCTGTACTGCAGAAAGATACCTTTAATGGTTCATACAGCGAGGCAATATGGGTAGAACTCAGGAACAGGAAGGGTGCAATCACAATGTTTGGGGTTTACTACAGGTCTCCCAACAGTCAATGGGAGATAGAAAAACAGATACATAGGCAGATTTTGACAAGATGTAAAAGTAACAGGGTTATTGTTGTGGGTGATTTTAACTTGCCATATTAACTGGAGCTCACTTAGTGCTTGGGGCGCAGATGGGACAGCGTTTGTCAGACACATTCAGGACAGCTTCTTGAAACAGTATGTAGATAGGCCAACTAGGAAAGGGGCCACACTGGACCTAGTGAAATGAGCCTAGCCAGGTGGTTGATGTTTCATAATTCCGTAAGTTTTAAGTTACTGATGGATAAAGAAAAGTGTAGCTGTCAGGTGAAGATGCTAAATTGGGGGAAGGCTAATTACAACAATATTAGGCAGAAACTGAAGAATGTAGATTGGAGGCAGATGTTTGAGGGCAAATCAACATCTGCTGCGTGAGAGGTTTTCAAGTGTAAGTTGCTGGGAACTCAGGACCAGCACCTTCCTGTTAGGATGAAGGGAAATGTATGGCAAGTCAAGGGAACCTTGGATAAAGAGAGGTATTGTGAGCCCAATCAAAAAGAAAAAGGAAGCATGTATCAAGGCTAGGTGGCTGGGGACACATGAAGCAAGGGTGGTATACAAGAAAAGTTGAAAGAAACTCAAGCATAGAGTCAAGAGGGCTAAAAGGGTCATGAAAAGTCATTGGCCAACAGTATTAATGAAAATCCTGAGGTGTTTTATACATATATAAAGAGCAAGAGGGTAACCAGGGAGACGGCTGGCCCACTCAAGGACAGGGGAGGGAAATTGTGTGTGGAACCAAGGAAATGGGCAAGGTACTGAATGAGTACTTTGCGTCAGTATTCACCATAGATAAATCTGAGGAAGGGTGTGTAGATAGTTTGGGTCATGTTGAGATCAAAAGGGAGGAGGTATTATGGGTCTTGAAAAACATTAAGAAGGAGAAGTCCCCAGGGCCTGACTGGATATACCTCTGAATACATAAACAGGCAAAGGAGGAAATTACTGGAGCCTTGAGAGAAATCTTTGTATCCTCACTGGCTGCAGGGGATTAGACAGTAGCCAATGCTTTTCCTTTGTTTAAAAAGGATGGCAGGGATAATCCAACTACTTGCAGGCCGTTAAGCCTTACATCAGTGGTCGGGAAATTATTAAAGAGGATTCTTCGAGACAGGATTTACTCCCACTTGGAAATAAATGGGCATATTAGCGAGAGGCAACTTGGTTTTCTGAAGGGCAGGTCGTGTCTCACTAACTTGATTATTTTTGAGGAAATGACAAAAATGATCGATGAAGACAGGGCAGAGGATGTTGTCTACATGGACTTCACTAAGGCCTTTGACAAGGTCCCTCACTGCAGACTTTTACAGAAGGTAAAGTCGCACAAGGCCAGAGGTGAGCTTGCAAGATGAATTTAAAGAAAAACAGCCACAGCCATAGAAGGCAGAGGGTAGCAGTGGAAGTGTGTGTTTCTGAATGGAGGGCTGTGGCATTCCTCAGGGATCAGTGTTGGGACCTTTGCTATTTGTTACATACAAACAAGTTGGAGGAAAATGTAACTGGTTTGATGAGTAAGTTTGCAGATGTGCCAAGGTTGGTGGAATTGCGGATAGCGATGAGGTCTATCAGGGGATACAGCAGGATGTAGATTGGTTGGTGACTTGGGCAGAGAGATGGCAGATGGAGTTTGATCCAGAAAACTGTGAGGTAATGCATTTCAGAAGGTCTAATCCGGATGGAAAATATACAGTAAATGACAGAACCCTCAAGAGTATCGACAGGCAGAGAGATCTGGGTGTACACATAGACAGGTCACTGAAAGCAGCAACATAGGTGGAAAAAGTAGTCAACAAGGCATATAGTATGCTTGCCTTCTTTGGCTGGGGCATTGAGTTTAAAGTTGGCAGGTAATATTGCAGCATTTTAGAACCTTAGTTAGGCCACAATTGGAATATTGTGTTCAATTCTGGTCACCACACTACCAGAAAGATGCAGAGACTTTGGGGAGGGTACAGAAAAGATTTACCAGGATGTTGCCCGTTATGGAGGGCATTAGCTATAAGGAGAGGTTGGAGAAACTTGGGTTGCTCTCACTGGAAAGATGGAGGTTGAGGGGGACCGACAAGATTATGAAGGGCATGGACCAAGTATAGAGTTAGAAGCTTCTTCCCAGGGTGGAAGAATCAGTTACTAGGGAGCATAGGTTTACGTTGTGAGGGGCAAGGTTTAAAGGTGATGTAAGTGACAAGTTTCTTTTTGTACGGAGAAGGTGGTGAGTGCTTGGAACTTGCTGCTGTGGGAGGTAGTGGAAGCAGATACAATTGTTACATTTAAAGGCTGTCTTGATAAATACAAGAATAGGACGGGAATAGGGGATACGGTTCCTGGAAGGATAGGGGGTATTAGTTGTGACGGGCAGCATGTTGGTGTAGCCTAGGAGAGGCAAAGGGCCTGTTCCTGTGCTGAAATTTTCTTTTTCTTTGTTATGTATCATTATTTCTGATTTAAACATATTTCTGAAAACAGAAACTATTCTTTAATGACCCTCAAGTTTGTATTTTGTTTACTAAAGGAGATCTTGTATTGAAATCAATAGACTGCATTATCTTTCTACTACTTGTACGGTTTAATTCAAGCAAAAATCCATTCAGTAACTTTGATCATGCACTGTTCGTGCACTCCAATATTGTATTAATTGAATTAATGTAACTGCAATGGAAATGTTAAAAATGAAATCCACAGCCAAGCTTCCCTTCAAGATTCTTGGCATAATGCAATTTTTAAATGAGTTCTTCAACAAACAATGGCCAAAATTCAAGCTTTGTCATGATTATGACATTTCATGATTTTATAGCACAGAAGAGCAGAACTGTGCCATTGAATAGCATAATTTAAATAATAATTAAGTCAGGAGGAAGGAAAAAGAATATTGCTGGAACCTGGTGGGATACAACTGCAGATTGTTAAAGCAGGTAAAAAGGCTGAATCATCATACGCACCTGCCCTCAGTTGATTTCTCTAGCTGTTGATCCACAAACTGATTTTCTTGTCAAAATTCCAAGTGCTTCACTTTTCAGTGTACACTTTTGCAGTGGAAATAACGGCATTGAAAATCCAGTATACAGGAATTCAGCATTTGGGCAGCACAGACTGTGGTCACATCAATCTTGTTAGATGATACTCAAAGTGAGCAAATAGAAACATAACTTTCCTAACTTTACTCACAATGGTCCCTGTAATTTTCAGAAAAAATTGTTCATAATAGAGGACTGCCTCATATTTATAGCCTGACTGCTAAATTAGTAACAATCAATAAACACTAATGATCAGCTGAATTTGTTGCAAACAGAAATTTATTGACTTTACAGCCCACATTTCAACAAACCTAATGTTGAAAAATTTTAATGATTCAGTTATCTCCAGATTTCTGAATTCAGCAATTAGTTTGGAGTTTGCAGCATGTGCAAAGATTGGTCTTGGACTTACAACGTGACTTATCAAATGGAAATATTAACTCCATCAATTCCCCCCTCAAATTATGAGTTAATGCACAAGAAATGAGCCATTCTAATCGATTTTAGATTTTCACCATAGTGAGTGCAATATTTGTACTACTAGGTAGGCTGAACTTTGATGTATTAATATATTCTAAGTTATGAAGTAGCTGAAAGAGATGGTTTCATTGCAAGACAGCCTAAAACTACAAGTCATAAATAAGAGATTCAGTATAATTCAAAGAGGAATGCAACAAAAACTTCTTTAGCCAAAGGGTCTTCAGAATATGGGACTCTACCACAAGAAGAGTGATTGAAGTGAATAGCATACTATTTAGGGCAAGCCAGATAAGTGCATTGTGGAGCAAGGAACAGAAGGAAATATTGATCGGGTTAGACAAAGTAGGGTGGGAGGAATCTCATGTGAAGCAAATACCCATTTCTATGCTGTACGTTTTGTAAGATTCCAGGCAAGGTAGACTCAGAGACAGATTGTGGCATACCAATTTGACTAAGACATGACAAGATCTCCAATTTTATTGAACACTGCAATGAAAGATAAAACATAACTGTATCTAGTCTGGCAGGTACAGAGATTGCCCAATGACTAAGAAATAAAAAAGAAACAGCTTATTTATGTCAGAAAGGAAACTGAAAATGTTGAAATAGTCAGTAATCAGTTAACAGCATAAATCTTTGAAAAGAAAGAGGTATCTTTAGTCATCTGCATCATTATCAGTCCTTTGACGGAAATGAACCATGATAATCTGGCATATTAGAAGAGATAACATAGATAGAAACACAATAGGTAACTGAAAGAAAAACCTAATGTGTTGAACAACTTATTAAAGTGCTAAATAACAGGAAAGTAACAACAGCAGTCATTTTAAAAACAGTAGAAATGGTGGAAGATGGTTGAAATTGCAGAGGCTAGCAGAACGCATGGAGGGGATCATGTGGATCAGGCATTACGAAGGCAGGAGGACGGCGGTGCAAAGAACTTCAAATCACTCGGTGGACAAAGTCAAGTGGGAAACCAATGTTGAGAAAAAAAACATGGGCTTTGCAGAAGTCCTTGTATAGAAGGTGGAGTTATCAGTGTAAATATTACACACAAAAGAACGAAGAGAAAGAGATGAAGTCATCACAGAAGATAAAGTGAGTAAAGTATCAGGAAAATGGTTCTCTAAGTCAGTAGCATTGCAACTGATGTCAGTGGAATACTTAACAATAGTGATGGCAAAGGAGACAAATATCCAAGAAGGTAGAGTGTGAATCAGTAATAAGTCACACGATGAACAGAAATTAATAGAAATTGTAATTATAGATGATGTTCTCCTGGTGAAAACAGCACAATTGTATTCATCAATGTAACCAAACTGTAAGCTAAGGGACCTACTCTCCATATCCTATAAAGATGTGGCTGGGACCCACAAAATATTTCCAGAACAGCATGTTTCATTTGTATGTGTGTGTTGTCTTATTACAAACTCAGAACTTAAATGTTTTACAACCATATTTTGAAATTTCATCACTGCAATCAGATGAGAGTCTTGGTTCATAACAGTACCCTCACCTGAATTAAGATGATCACAGAAATTCAAAATCTCTTTAGTCTAGGTCAATTTCAAATCTCAATTCATTAAACTTTGTTAAGCAACAGCTTTATGGGATACTAAACCAAGGTGAATAGAGAGGGTTTGATACTTACCAATTACCAGCCATGATATTATTAAATGGCCAGTTCCTTTGCTTATGTAACTACATGTCAGGTCTACACTAGAGTTTTGAGCACATAATCTAGGTGGATACTGCCATGGAATTTAGTAAAATATTGTCTTTGAAACTAGTAGTTCACTTCCTCAGGAAGATTAATATTTCCAAACAAAGATTTGTAACAACAGTTGCCATTATGGCCTTGACTGGAAATCTCATTTTCCAAGGTTTACATGCCCTATTTCACCTCATAAAAAAACCTCTCAGTACTTCACTTCAGTTACATTGATTCCATGACAAGCTGGAGTGAAAACCAGTGTTTCAGAAACTTAAAAATTAATGTTAACTCCACGTTTTCTGCAGTTTTATCTTTAGCAATTTTAAAAATTTCTGTTATATACCATACGCTCATACCTTAAAATTCCAATTTATGGTCCTAACTGTAAACATCCTGTTATTGTGCTCCTTTTCACTAGGGCTCAAATAGGGCTTGTGATAGGGCTGACCTCTATCATTAACATTCTAGAATTAAGGGAAAATAAACTAATTAGTTTTTCAACAATTTGCTGTTTCTTGTCCAGGGTGGTGAATTTGTGCCTACTCTGACCTCACTGGGATTATTTGTTTTTCTGTGTCTCCACTTCTCTGACCAGATCTCCTCTTCCGTTCTTCCACCCAACATTATCATGATCAAATAGGCAAATGTCTAAGTTTGAGGATGACACCAAGGTTGGTGGCATGGTGGACAATGAAGGAGGTTATCTAAAATTGCGAAAAGATCTTGGTCAATGGGCTAAAGAGTGGCAAATGGAGTTTAATTTGGATAAATGCAGGGTATTACACTTTGGTAAGACAAACAAAGACAAGATTTATACAATTAAAAGTAGGGCTTTGACAGTGTTGTGGAACAGAAATGCTGAGGAGTTCAGGTACATAATTCTTTGAAGTTTGTATTAGGTGGTTCAGAAGACAATGAGCACGTTTGACCTCAATGCTCAGACCTTTGAATATAGGGGTTGGGACATCATGTGGAGGTTTTACAGACATTGATGAGGCCTCTTCTGGAGTACTATGTGCAGTTCTGGTCGCTCTGTTATAGGAAGGAAATTATGGAGCTGGAGGAGGTTCAGAAGAGATTTACCAGGATGGTGCCATGAATGCAGGGTCTGAATGATAAAGGACAGGCAGGGTAGGCTACAACTTTTTTCACTGGAGCACAGAAGATGAGAGGTATAGTTAGGATGAATGGTAGGTGTCTTTTCCCTAGGGTGGGAATTTCAAGACTTGGGGGCATATGCTTAAGGTGAGGGGAGAAAGATTTATAAAAAGACATGAGAGTTTTTTTTTACAGAGAGAGATTTTTGTGTGGAATGAACTTACAGACGAAGTGATGGATGCAGCTACTGTTACAACATTTACAAGACAAGTACTTGAATAGGAAATGCTGGAGGGATATGGGCCAAGTGCAGGGAGATAGGATCAGTTTAATTTGGGAACGCAGTGGGCATGGACTGGTTGAACCGAAGGGTCTGCTCCTGTGCTATATCACACTTACGAACGTCTAAAAAAAATGTGGCTGTTTGAAATGAGATGCACGATACAATCTCATTTATTGTAACTCAAGGGTGTACTGCTGCAGGAACATTCAATCTATGTTTCTTTGCACCAAAAAAAAATCACTAAACAGTCACTATCCAAAATGACCTCTACCAGGTCCCAACTCAACCTTCACTGTATCAAGGAAAATAGCCCCTGCCTACTTAATCTTCTTTTATAAGTCAGACCTACCAACCCAGGCAGCATCCTGGTAAACCCTCTCTGTATGTTCTCCAATGTAATCACATGTTTCCTATGATGTGGTAACCATAAATGCATGCAGCCCTCCGGCTGCGGCCTTTTATACAGTTCCAGCATAATCTCCCTGCTCTTGCAATCTATGCCTTTGCTAATAAAGGTCAGCATCCCATATGATATTGTGACGACCTCAGGAGGCATGGGGCCCGAGAATTAGCACACCTTCCCAGTAAATCATCTTATCCACCAGTACTGCCACCTTCAAGGATCTGTAGACATATATTCCAAAGTCTTTCTGATCTTCAATACTTTCCAGGAACCTATGATTCAGAATGATCCCTTCTCTTGTCAGCCCTCCAAGGGCATTACCTCTCACTTTTCCAAGTGGATTTCCATTTGCCACTGTTCTGCCCCGAGCCATTTGTTGATATCTTCCTATTATCTTTATCACTACTCACCATTCTGCAAATTTGTTATCAAGCAGCATTCCAAACAGTATTACCTCGGTTTTTATTTTTGAAATAGTCTCTAACTGCTCTCATTCTCGCAGCAGTACCTCTAACTTGGCACTATCTAATTCCTCATACCTACATGGACACAATAATTGGACTTAACCTTCCGCAAGAAGTTATTCTCCAGCTGTGGGGATATATCCACAACACTGACACCAAGCAGGCAATACAGCCTTCAGAACTTCAACTCCAGCTACATAATGTCTGTCCCCTAACTTCTACAGTTCCAATTTAAACAGACCCCCACACCATACTGCTATATTTAGTTTGCTCAAAAATCCCCATCTCTTGCCCATACAGGTTACTGTAATGCAACCTGTTGGACAATTGTAAGGGGGAGATTCTTGCATTGCTACCATACCTACCTCTGAGAGAAACACCCTCTTGTATATGGTCTTAAAGCAAATCAGGGGAACCTAGTTTAAGCATGACTACTTCCTGGAACAAGCGTCCAGGTAAGTCCCCACGCCCCGCCCCCACCACCACCGTCCTTCTGCAGGACAATATCCAAACAATATCATCAACTCTAAGCTTAGATCCCTCAAGCTGCAGAAATTCACTGCAGATGTGATTGCTGTAGGTCACAGTGGAGTCCATCAGCTTCAACATGTCTTAGCTGCAATATGTTACCTACACTGCCAACTCTAAGTTTTTTTGATTAGCTAATTAAGTTCATGTTTAGAATATCACTCAACGATGACCTATGTTATCATATTCTGGTGTATAACTATTTCCGCTATCAATTTCTTTCATATATAATATATATACACCCTGTACTGGTTTAAACCACTGGTTAAGCAAGTGTGGATCAAAACAATAAAATGTGAGGCTGGATGAACACAGCAGGCCAAGCAGCATCTCAGGAGCACAAAAGCTGACGTTTCGGGCCTAGACCCTTCATCAGAGAGGGGGATGGGGGGAGGGAACTGGAATAAATAGGGAGAGAGGGGGAGGCGGACCGAAGATGGAGAGTAAAGAAGATAGGTGGAGAGAGTGTAGGTGGGGAGGTAGGGAGGGGATAGGTCAGTCCAGGGAAGACGGACAGGTCAAGGAGGTGGGATGAGGTTAGTAGGTAGCTGGGGGTGCGCCCTTGACCGCGTCTCCCGCATTTCCCGCGACACATCCCTCACACCCCGCCCCCGCCACAACCGTCCCAAGAGGATCCCCCTCGTTCTCACACACCACCCTACCAACCTCCAGATACAACGCATTATCCTCCGACACTTCCGCCATTTAAAATCCGACCCCACCACCCAAGACATTTTTCCATCCCCTCCCCTGTCTGCTTTCCGGAGAGACCACTCTCTCCGTGACTCCCTTGTTCGCTCCACACTGCCCTCCAACCCCACCACACCCGGCACCTTCCCCTGCAACCGCAGGAAATGCTACACTTGTCCCCACACCTCCTCCCTCACCCCCATCCCAGGCCCCAAGATGACATTCCACATTAAGCAGAGGTTCACCTGCACATCTGCCAATGTGGTATACTGCATCCACTGTACCCGGTGCGGCTTCCTCTACATTGGGGAAACCAAACGGAGGCTTGGGGACCGCTTTGCAGAACACCTCCGCTCAGTTCGCAACAAACAACTGCACCTCCCAGTCGCAAACCATTTCCACTCCCCCTCCCATTCTCTTGATGACATGTCCATCACGGGCCTCCTGCACTGCCACAATGATGCCACCCGAAGGTTGCAGGAACAGCAACTCATATTCCGCCTGGGAACCCTGCAGCCACATGGTATCAATGTGGACTTCACCAGTTTCAAAATCTCCCCTTCCCCTACTGCATCCCTAAACCAGCCCAGTTCATCCCCTCCCCCCACTGCACCACACAACCAGCCCAGCTCTTCCCCCCCACCCACTGCATCCCAAAACCAGTCCAACCTGTCTCTGCCTCCCTAACCGGTTCTTCCTCTCACCCATCCCTTCCTCCCACCCCAAGCCGCACCCCCAGCTACCTACTAACCTCATCCCACCTCCTTGACCTGTCCGTCTTCCCTGGACTGACCTATCCCCTCCCTACCTCCCCACCTACACTCTCTCCACCTATCTTCTTTACTCTCCATCTTCGGTCCACCTCCCCCTCTCTCCCTATTTATTCCAGTTCCCTCCCCCCATCCCTCTCTCTGATGAAGGGTCTAGGCCCGAAACGTCAGCTTTTGTGCTCCTGAGATGCTGCTTGGCCTCCTGTGTTCATCCAGCCTCACATTTTATTATCTTGGAATCTCCAGCATCTGCAGTTCCCATTATCTCGTGGATCAAAACATACAGAATTTTTCAATCATCTATTTGCACAACAAAACGTCTCAAGGCTTCATTTTTTTGCAGTTTCATGTTTTTTTTTCTTGGACCATTCATTTAGTTTTGGCCAAAACAGCATCTCCTTCCCCCCCAAAATTGCCACTTAGGAAATCCCTGAAATTAAGTACATGATCTTGCTGGATTCAGTCTCCACTGCCATCTTTGCAAGTGAGTTACCTAATTAACTGTCAGCAGATGTCTTGAGCCGTAAAACTGTTTGAGCTAACTACAGTAGGAACTATCAAACAGCATATTCTAGCAAGATGAAAGAAAAATGGCACATCTTTCATGAAAGGAAACATATTTACATTGAAAAAATCACTTCAACATGCTTGAATAACATTTGCGTAATAATCTCATGTTTATCAAAAACAGCATCTAAGTTCACACAATACCTCCACAAATATCCAAGAAATATGACTGGTTAAATACTGTGTTTATCTGGGCTATTGTTGACAAGGAGACATCTGATCACAACAACTTACGAGTCAAGTTTAGAGCAGCCTTTATTCGGACCAATGTATTTCATAAAAAAAGTGCTATTATCAAAATTTATGAAAATCGGTGGAAACAGAATAAAACTGAATTACTGTATAAAAGCTCCTTTTCAAAAACAGCATTACTAGAATAGCTGAAGAGATATTTTTCCAAAGCTTTTGGACGTGTATTCATCTGGACAGCCTCAAGTCCCTCAGCCTTTCCTCGTAAGACCTTCCCTCCATACCAGGCAACATCCTAGTAAATCTCCTCTGCACCCTTGCCAAAGCTTCTACATCCTTCTTATAATGCGGTGATCAGAACTGTACGCAATACTCCAAGTGCGGCTGCACCAGAGTTTTGTACAGCTGCAGCATAACCTCTTGGTTCCGGAACTCGATCCCTCTATTAATAAAAGCTAAAACACTGTATGCCGTCTTAACAGCCCTGTCAACCTGGGTGGCAACTTTCAAGGATCTGTATACATGGACACCGAGATCTCTCTGCTCATCTACACTACTAAGAATCTTACCATTAGCCCAAAAATGGTAACACCACCTTTCAAAAGCAAAATATAGAAATCTGACGAAAATAATGCTGCGACAAAGGTCAGACAGCATTAATAGAAAAAGAGAGCAGAGCTAACGTTTGGGATACGAGCACTTTTAGGATTTTCTAATTTTATGATTCAGCTACATAAATCTGTGCTCAGACCTAAAAGATTCGAAACATAAAGGTGTAGTTAGATTTGGATTGCCTCTATCATCATTGATTATGCAATGAAGCTTCATTTTTTTGATAACAATAAAAAATACATAAAATTATTGTAGCTTAACGAAAATTAAAATTTTACCAAAAAGTTAAGCAATGGTACTTATTGTATAGCCAAAAAAACTACTTGCTATAAATTAACAACAAATTGACTTCATATGAACTAGCATGACACAAAGGTGTCTTGAAAATAAGTCAATATTCAATATTCCCCGAGGACTCAACATCAAATTCAACTACGTTAGAGTCTGATTACATCCTTTCATGTTCCCACGTTACAGCTGCCTTTGTCCTTCTAGATGGGAGGACTAGGCCCGAAACGTCAGCTTTTGTGCTCCTGAGATGCTGCTGGGCCTGCTGTGTTTATCCAGCCTCACATTTTATTATCTTAGATGGGAGTGTTTGTTGGTTTGGAAGGTGTTGTCTGAAGATCTTTCGTGAATTTCTGCAATGCATCTTTTAGACAGCACACACTGCTGCTACTCAGCGTCAATGGCAGAGCAAATGGATTCTTGAGGATACAGTGCCGATCAAGTGGGCTGTTTTGTTCAGAATGGTGTCAAGCTTTTTGAGTGTTGTTGGGGCTGCACTCATCCAGGCAAACAGGGAGTTTTCCATCACACTCCTGACTTACGGCTTCTAAATGGTGGACAGTCTTTGAATCAGGATGTGAGTTACTTGCCACAATGTTCCTAGTCTCTGATATGCTCTTGTTGCCATTGCACTTATTTGGTGAGCTCACTTGAGTTTCTGATCAATGATAATTCCGAGGATTTCAATAGTGGGGATTCAGTGATGGTAACACTATTGAATAACAATGGGCAGGGATTAGATTGTCTCTTATTCATGATGGTCATAGCTTGGCATTTCTGTGGCGCAAATGTTACTTGCCACATGTCATCTCAAGTCTGGATGTTGTCCAGATCTTGCTGCATCTGGAGAGAGATTAGCTTCCGTACCTGAGGAATCGCGAATGGTGCTGAACATTGAGCAATCATCAATGAACGTCCCCACCCCTTACCTCATGATGGAGGGAAGATCACGAATGAAGCAGCTGAAGATGGTCGAACAGTACCCCAAGGAACTCCTGCAGAGAAGTCCTAGAGCTGAGATGATTGACCTCCCAAAACCACGGCCATCTTCCTACATGTCTGGTATGGCTCCAACCACTACAGAATTTGCCCCTTGATACCAGTTTTGCTACAGCTCCTTGGTGCCTCACTCAGTCAAAAGCAGCCTTGATGTCAAGGGCTTCACTCAGACCTCACCTCTGAAATTCCACTCTTTTGTCCAGGTTTGAACCAAGGCTGTAATAAGGTCAAGAACTGAGTGGCCTTGGTGGAACCCAAACTGGGTGTAGCTGAGCAGGTTATTGCTGAGCAGGGGCTGCTTGTTCGCTTTGTTGATGATAGCCTCCATCACTTTACTGATGAAGAGGAGTATACTGATGGGGCAGTAACTGGCCAGGTTGGATTTGTCCTGCTGTTTGTGTACAGGACATGCTTGGACAATTTTCCAAATTGTCAGGTAGGTGCCAGTGCTGTAACTGTACTAGAACAGTTTAGCTAGGGGTGAAGCAAGTTCCAGAGCATAAGTCTTCAGAACTATTGCTGGAATGTTGTCAGGGTCTGTAACCTTTGCAGTATCCAGTGCTTCTAGCTGTTTCTTGATATCACGTGGAGTGAATCAAATTGATTGGAGACTGGTATGTCTAATGCTGGGGACCACTGGAAGAGGCCAAGTTGGGTCATCTGCTCACCACTTCTGGCTGAAGATTGCTACAAAGCTTCAGCCTTATCTATTGCACTGATGTGCTGAGCTCTTCCATCATTGAGGATGGGGATATTTGTGGAACATCCCATTCCAATGGGCTGTTTAATTGTCCACCACAATTCATGACTGAACATGGCAGGACTGTAGAGCTTAGATCTGATCCGTTGGTTGTCAGATCGCTTAGCTCTGTCTATGGTGTCTGGCATGCAAACAGTCCTGCTTGATGGCTTCACCAGGTTGGCACCTTCAGGTTTGCCTGCTGCAGCTCCTGGAGTGCTCTCCTGCATTCCCTATTTAATGGCCATGGTTGAGTGGGCGATATACCGGGCCATGAGGTTACAGGTTGTGCTGGAGTTCAGTTCTGCTGCTGTTGATGGCCACAGCGTCTCACTCTTGAGTTGCTTGATCTGTGCAAAGTCTGTCCCATTTAATGTCACACATCACGAAGGAGGTTATTCTCAATGTGAAGGCAAGACTTCGTCTCCATACGGTGATCACTCTTACTGATAAAGACATGGACAAATGCAAGTGCAGCTGGCAGATTAGTAAGGATGAGGTTAAGTATGTTTTTTACTCTTGCTGATTCCCATACCACCTGCCACAGACTCACTCTAGCAGCTATGTATTTTAGGGCCTGACCAGCTCATTCAGTAGTACTGCTGCAGAGCCACTCTTGGTGGTGGACATTGAAATATCCCACCCAGTGTACATTTTGTGCTCTTGCCATCAGCAGTGCTTTCTCCAAGCGTTGCTCAACATGAACGAGTACTAATTCATCAGACAAGAGAGGATGATAAATGATAATCAGTAGTTTCCTTGTCATTGTTTAACTTGAAGCCATGAGACTTCATGGGATCCAGAGTCAATGTTGAGGACTCTCAGGGCAACGCCTCCTGACAACATACCACCGCGCCACCCCCGCTCTGCTGGGTCTGTCCTGCTGGTGAGACAAGACATATCCAGGGATGGTGGTGTCTTGGACATTGTCTGTAAGGTATGATTCCGTGAATATGTCTACATCAGGCTGTTGCTTGATTAGTCTGTGAGACAGTTCTCCCAATTTTAGCACTAGCCCACAGATATTAGTGAGGATGACTTTGCAGGGTCAACAGATCCGTTTCTGCCATTGTCTTTTCCGGTGCCTAGGTTGATGTCAGGTGATCTGTCTGGTTTCATTTCTTTGAGACTTTGTAGCGATTGGTACAACTGAATGGCTAGCTGAACAATTTCAGAGGGCAATGAAGAGTCAGCCACATTGCTGTGCGTCTGGAGTCACATGTCGGCCAGACCAGGTGAGGTTGGCAGATTTCTTTGCCTGAATAACATTAGCAAGCCAGATGGGTTTTTAGGGCAACTGACAATGATTTCATGGTCTTCAGTACAGTTTTTTTTTTAGCCCTCATTATCATTTATTCAGCTTCTCTAATGTTTCTGGCTTACCAATACCATGAATACCACTTTTGCCCAGCTGCTGTCAGTTCTGACTAACAGTCAGACCCAAAATATTAACTCTGCTTTCCTGCTGCTGGACCTGCTGCATCTCCCCAGCAATTTCTGTTTTTGTAACAAACTACTAGTTAAAGATAATTGGATTCTGAATCAAATGGCGATGAGGAGAAATCAGTTTATGTGGCATGTTATAAACTGGAAAGTAATGCTTGAAAAGATGTAGAAATAAATTCAAGCATAACTTTCAAATTTGCATGCATACTTGAAAATAAACATGTTTGCAGAGTTCTGGGTCAACAACAAAAATGTGAGACTAATTCGTACAGCTTTTTCAAAGAGTTAACACAGGTATAATGGGTGATTTGTATTTTTCTATTTTATATGATGCAGTAAGTACACATAACGTTACTTCCATTGACTATGTAAAAAGAACTTACATGTGCATAGGTGTAGAATAGTTAGATCAAAATATATTGATTAGATCACATACAAGACAGCTTTCAGCTAAGAGAAATTCGTCCAAAACTCAGTTAAAACCCTTACTACAATTCAAATCAATTTCATTCCATTAAATCAAATTTATTTAGGAATAACAAATATTATAAAAACTTCCAACGGCCATACACAAATGCATGGATGCACAGCAATCAAGGTGGTTATGTGCAAGATATCCAATTGAGCTGAATTGCTTCTGGGACCAGTTAAAAACTTTAATTGCACAGCAAATTTGAAGGAATAGATTGTGCTGAACAAAAATAAAGGGAACATCAGTGGTAATCTAATGTCAGCAGAGGCAGTGGCCATGACACACACAGATTACAGTGTGATTATATTTTGTACATTACAACACAGGTAGGACCAGTGATTTTGTAACTTCTTTTAGCTGTACAGAACAGCAACTAGCCAAACCTTAGTGTATAAATCTATCAAGTACCTGCACAGGACAACTGAAACCTCAAAAGCAACACATAAATTTGTCATAAAATCAAAATTCACACTTTTGGACTGGGGTTCCATGCACTATTTATGTGTTTCATTTGTCAGTAAAAAGACAATCTTTAGAAACTTTGCCCATCTCCTCTATTACCAGAGGGAGAGAAGCAGGAAGTTTAAGTTTGTGCTTAGTGATTGCGTGATGAGTCACTAAGTTTGTCCTTATATCTTTTGTCAAGGATGGGTGCAACATATGCAATTATCTAGTCTTCTGGGCCAGTGTGCCTTAATTCTGAATAACTCTCTGGCAAACTCAAGCCCTTTGTTTACTTTTGTTTTAAGAGCAAAGAACAAAGAAAATTACAGCAAAGGAACAGGCCCTTCGGCCCTCCAAGCCTGCGCCAATTGAGATCCTCTGTCTAAACCTGTCATCTATATTCTAACGGTCTGTGTCTATTTGCTCCCTGCCCATCCATGTACCTGTCCAAATATATCTTAAAAGACACCATCATGTCTGTGTCTACCACCTCCGCTGGCAACGCGTTCCAGGCACCCACCACCCTCTGTGTAAAGAACTTTCCACGCATACCTCCCTTAAACTTTCCCCCTCTCACTTTGAACTCATGACCTCTAGTAATTGCGTCCCCCACTCTGGGGGGAAAAAGCTTCTTGCTAGCCACCCTGTCTATATCTCTCACGATTTTGTAGACCTCAATCAGGTCTCCCCTCAACTTCTGTCTTTCTAATGAAAATAATCCTAATCTACTCAACCACTCTTCATAGCTAGCGCCCTCCATACCAGGCAACATCCTGGTGAACCTCCTCTGCACCCTCTCCAAAGCATCCACATCCTTTCGGTAATGTGGCAACCAGAACTGTATGCAGTACTCTAAATGTGGCTGAACCAAAGTCTTGTGCAACTGCAACATGACCTGCCAACTCTTGTACTCAATGCCCCACCCAATGAAGGAAAGCATGCCATATGCCTTTTTGACCACCCTATTGACCTGCGTTGTCACCTTCAGGGAACAATGGACCTGAACATGCAGATCTCTCTGTTCATCAATTTTCCCCAGGACTTTTCCATTTACTGTATAGTTCGCCCTTGAATGTGATCTTCCAAAATGCATCACCTCGCATTTGCCCGGATTGAACTCCATCTGCCATTTATCTGCCCAACTCTCCAGTCCATCTATATTCTGCTGTAATCTCTGACAGTCCCCTTCACTATCAGCTACTCCACCAATCTTTGTGTTATCTGCAAACTTGCTGATCAGACCACCTACACCTTCCTCCAAATCACTGACATATATTACAAACAACAGTGGTCCCAGCACAGATCCCTGTGGAACACTACTGGTCACAGGTCTCCAATTTGAGAAACCCCCTTCCACTACTACTCTCTGTCTCCTGTTACCCAGCCAGTTTTTTATCCATCTGGCTAGCACACCCTTCTAAAAGGCGTGCAATTCACAGAATCTACAGGCACAATATTTATGCTCCCGAAGAAAGTGAGAATAATGTGTTATGACTTAAATCAGACCAAAGTATAAAAATCATTGGGATAAATTTCAGCAAGTAAACCATTCCTCAAAGCAGAATCAACCTACTCTCCATCAGGTGGCGAGCACCAAACATGCACGTTTTTGCATCTCACTAATTGAACAATTCACTTACTAACTAATTTTGCCTTCCAAATTAACAAATGTCCAATGAAGGTACTCAATTCTTCAAGTATTTGCTATTTGGAGCTGGATACGTACCTGGCAACTTGGGTCTTCAGCCTCCAGTCTGGGTAATTTCTCTACCCCAAGCAAAACATTGTAAATGCCCATTGTCTTCACTTATTGCAGTAAGGCCTACAAATGGGCATATCCAAGGACACCAAGGAAGATTATTTTTCTGAAACATCTTAGAACTCAACCGGAGAATAGCCAAGCAACAGCTTATATTTCAGAGTGGCGACTTAGTGCAGAGGGTAAGGTAGCAATTTGTTACTATACAGCGAGGTGTGCATAGCCGTGTGCCAATATTAGAGGTGGTGCATGTGCATGAAATCTACACAGCAAACACAGCGCACAAACACAATATGGAAATATATGAACAAGGAAAAGGTGCTTGGTTAGTCAGGCAACGGCAGACTCCACTCAGTAAACTGTCACAGTCAGTCACCAGAGGCTGAGCCATTTCAAGTCTGGGAGCTCAGTACCCTTTCTGTCAGGAGATTGGCCACCATCAGTTGTGGACGTTGAGAAAAATCAGTCCATGCCTTGCTGCTCAAGAAGGGATGACTTGCATATTCAATGTGCCAATAGGTCATAGTCAGTTGGTGATGCCCTGTAAATTTTGTTTGGGGTCTTGGACAAGGTCAACAGGGGTTGTTGGGGATTATTTTCTGCTTCTTGGATGTCATTTCAATGGAGCATAGTTTGAGTGACAGGTTTCTGCTTGCTGTAGGTAAAATGGCATCACGCTGGCCATTAAATATGGTGCGAGAACCTGCAATCCCAAAAGGTCTAGCCAGAGGACGGAACTTCTGGCTTGTCCAACCTCTTTAATTACAAATCCTTCACAAAACATCTCACTTGCATAAATAGTGAGGTGACAGGAACATAGTCACGAGATCTCATGGCCCAGGCTACAGTGGAAATTATGATCTTGAACTCCAATCTAAAAATTCTTGCCCATACAGAACCTGGGTTAATCTTCATGTTGCAACATCTATCATGCTAGACACAATCAGAAATGTAATCTATGCTGTGGTACAATAATATCCATACTGCAAGATTAGTACACCAGTGTAAATATTTCAAATGAAAATCACTTTTAACATGTCTTAGAAGTAGCCCAAAAGTTGGCTTTTATTCTAAAATAACCTACTCAAAACACCAACCTACCTTAGCTGATCATCTGAAGGAGCTGCATGCAATTCTTTTTCACATATTCTACAGGTTTATACAGTACTTACATGCTTTTACCTAATTTTGTTTAGAACTGATTAATTTAACAAAAACATTGCAGATCTTTTAAAAAATGCATCCATCCATTGCAGGAAACAGCCATGTCAAGTAGTGCCGGTCTCTCCATTGTTCTTAATCAAATATTCGTTTTAGCATTTAAAAATATTCACTCTAAATTACTATTACAAGCTTCTTCTCTGTAAGCAATGATTGAGGTGTAATTTTGTTAAATAGCCCGCTTCAAAAAAATTAATTTCAACTCAGAGAATTAGTCCATTCCTAAGAGCTCAGATGTAGGATTACAAAACAGAGACAATAACAATTAAGCAAGTCTTTTTGCATGCCAAAAATCCTTAAAAAACTAACTTGCTTCAGCTGCAATTGCAGATTGAAGAAGAAATAAAAACAAATTGGACTCAACTGCTTTAACAAAGAAACAGGTGCATTTCTTAACAAGGTGCCAAACCCAAATTCTCATTATAAATGGGCTGATTTCTCCATTTGAATGGCACAAAATTACTGAGCTGAATAATTAAAATTCTGTGAAACTTATCAATTTGTATTGGAAAAATTGCTTTTCTATAAATTGTGAACAAGGATTTTTGTTCAGGTATCACTACTTGCTCCATATTAATGTTAGTTGTAAAAGTACATTTAACTACTTCATTTCTACACACATTAAAACTATTGAAGGGTGGCATCGTTTTCATTTGGGAAAAAAATAATAACATGGTAATATCAGATTCACATTCAATGGATCACAGGTCAAGATGACAAGGAAGCATTTACACCATGTCCTTAATGTATCAAATGTCCCAAAAGATAAATAACTAACTGAAGTTATAGTGGCATTGTGGGATGACAAAAAAAAATTAAGGGTGAGTATTTTTCATTAAACACACTGGGGAGTTAGTGACTATGTTTAGATCAGTGAGGATAAAGCTGCTAAACAAGCAGAGTAGACACTGGCAACCATGACTGAATCAAGTTTGAATATGCATTTCTGGACAAACTTTAAAGAAAGTGTATCGAGAGGTAACATGGATAAGAACTTGACAGCCATGGGCAACGTTGAAGAATCAGAAGTAAACAGCCAAATAACAGGTAGAAAATAATTAAACTCTGGATCAAATAGAGTACCAAAGTTTCACACTGTTCTTTACAGACTGAGCAAGTGGCAGCTCTAGGGTTAGTGGGTTTTATTTTAAACAGACGATCCAATCTTCGTAAAGTTCAAGTGAAGGAAATTGTAACTCATTTCAGAACTGCTGAGTCAAAGGTAATTAGGTCACAGTAATTAGGGAAGTGGTGAAATAAAGATCTGGATGTCAACATGTATTTTATACATGAAAGCTGGCCCCTGCACACAGATATCACCAAGAAATAACATAATAATGAAGTACTAAGAATGCATACTTAATATAAGATTTGAAGTTTTGATTCAAAGCTTATAAAATCATGCTACGTTTCCCAATAAGAACTGAAGAAATTAAGTTCTGGTCAATAAATTTGGATAATGGGTCATATCCAATCTGCATGGAAGTCAGGCATTCTTTTGCAGCAAGAATACATAAACCTTCAGTTAATCTCACAGATTTGGCACAGGACTGAAAATAGGTCCCTTGCCCCTTTCCAAGTTACAATTGTACACAGGAGACTGATTTTTTTGGTACTGAGCACTGAAAAATCCATTGGGAGACTGACACTGATAGTGGAACAAACTAGAAAAGCCTTGGATTGCAATGTGATTTACATTCTTTTGCACCTTGGCATCAGAACAGAAAGCAACTTATTGCAATGCAACTATGTAATATTAATTTTTCTTTCCATTAATATGTCCATTTTATATGTTTTCAAATGACTTTTGATTCAAACAGCTGGACCATGTTTCCCTTTACTCAAAAGTTAAATAGTTTAGATCTGCAAGCTATTGAAAATTATTCAAGTGCACGGCGTGCTTTTGTATTAATTACACAGCCACAAGACTGGAGAGATGTTACCAACAGCATGGCATAATTCAGTAACTCAGAAATACAGTACATTGATTAGCTTCAAGCAGCATAAACTGGAAACTAAAATTTAAAGTACACATTGCACGTCATTCAATTGATATAACAATTTTAGATGAGACACACCTCTACAGTTCTATAGCAAATAGTAATTGGATAAGAGGCCACACCCTAGCTGTCAATAAGAAACCACTCACTGTTGCAGAAAAGAAAATCAAAACCTTCAGCTGATGAAATACAAGATATAGCACTGGAATGAAAATAAACATTCAGCCTCTCCCAAACTGAGGAACATATGGCCATAAGGCATTGACACTGGAAGAATAAAAATAACCCTTTTCTAAGTGGAAAATCTGCTCAGACACACCTCTGGTGCACGTACGCCTCGAACTTGAGCCTTCTAATCCACAGGCAGGGACAGAGTCTCTGCACCACAACAGCACACTTTTTTTAGGAGATGACAAGATGTAGAGTTGGATGAACACAGCAGGCCAAGCAGCATCAGAGAAGCAGGAAAGCTGATGTTTCGGGTCTGGATCCTTCTTGGGTCCAGACCTGAAACGTCAGCTTTCCTGCTCCTCTGATGCTGCTTGGCCTGCTGTGTTCATCTACACAAGCTCTACACCTTGTTATCTCAGATTCTCCAGGATCAGCAGTTTCTACTATCTCTGACACATTTTTATGAGCCCTTGTGTACAAATCAAACATGCGTGGTAGGCAATAGAGAGAACACCATTGTTTTTTGGTATTCCAGTGCTCTGAAGAACTGTAAATTCATGTTACATTAAATCTTCTATAATCTGCCATAGTAGTATTCTTCAGATAGAAACTCTGAATAGCAGTCAGTCAGTCTGGTGCAGATGGTGGTGTCTTGGTAATGGCTCTGGACTAGCAATCCAGGACTACCATGGAGAACAGTGGGTTCAAATGCCAATAAGGTAGCTCATGATTTTCAACTCAGTTAATAAATCTGAAATATAAAGCTATTCCTACCATTCTGTTGTAATAAAACCAAACTGATGTGGTAAACTCTTTTAGGGAAAGAATTCTGCCATTTTGCCTGCAGTGATTCTAATAACTGAAGAGGTAACAAAGACAATCAATTAAATCAACAAGACAAAGCCCCAGGGCCCACACAAGACTCTAGCAGAGAGTAGGAAGTATATTAGTAAAGAGCTCATTAATGAGTCATCTTCAGGAGGATCCAGGGTCAGCAAAGAGCTCGCACACGAGTTCAAGGATACTAACATATTCTGCATCTGATTACACTCTTCATTGATCTAATTAAAGCTTTTGGCAGTGAGTTGACCTGATCTATGATGCTTGCTCTCTAAATTTGAGTGTTCAAACAAGGCTTATTAAAGTCTGCGCCAACAGCATAGTTGGATGTGTGCATCCTGTAAGAAAAGGCAGTAGCACCTTTCAAGTAATGAGTGGTATAACCTCAGGATGTCTGGTAACTCCCCATTTCGTCACCAGAGACAGGGTGCAGGTATCGATATGATCCGTTCAGGAAAAGTAAATTTCTCCAGGCTATTCATCTATCCAAAGTCACAGAGCTGCAATCCAAAAGTTTGTGTATGCACATGACTGAGCCAAAGTCTCAAATCCATCAAAACTGCTGGACTTCAAATGTCTGCCTACCAAGGCCAAAATTAGGTTTCAACCAACATAATGGATAATGCTATGAAGCACTATTCACAACCACTGATGGCACCCGCCTCAAGTTTAGTAAAATGTTCATATCTTGGCAGTGTGTTCTCTAAAATTTCCACTGTTAATGAAGATGTCAATGGTACAGATCAAGAAAGCAAGTCCTGTTTACAGCCAACTGCAGCTGATCTTGTAAGGAACCAATATGACATTGAGCTAAATATCTAAAATCAAACTCTACAAAATCACTGCCATATGCTGCAGCATTCTGGACCTGCTCTAGGTGCCTCAAAGCTCTGGAAAGCTTGCAAAGAAACTTGAGACTCACCTTTAGAACTTAATGATAGGACACAATCACAAAGAATGGGTTCCTTCATTGTACAGACTAAACAGCCTGGAACTCGGCATCAAAATAGTTCACATTCGATGGGTAGTCCACATCTCCTGCATGAAAGACTACTCCAGCATATCTACTTTAGGGAACTCTCAAGAAAAAACATCAAGTTGGTCAGCACAAACAAGACAAGGATACCATAAAAAAGCATAATGAATTTTATGCACTCTCGAGAAAGCACTGCAGACCAAAAAGGCCAATCACTGAAATTTTTCCCAGCATGCTTTCAGGATCATCTATGCCAAACCACAAAGGTCAACATGCTTAGAGGAAGGCCAAGACAGCGTTACTGCAGACATACCCCCAAGCACATGTGACAACATGAACAGCAAGTTTTGTAGAAGTCTATGTCAATCTTGCATCAAACTCTTCAGCAACAAGAGGACCCATAGAAGATGAAGTTACTTATAGTGGGACATGCTGAAATAACAAGAAGTTATGGGGAGCAATGGCCTAGTGGTATTATCACTGGATTGTAAATCCAGAGACCCAGGTAACAGTCTGGGGACTTGGGTTCAAATCCCACCATGGCAGATGGTAGAATATGAATTCAATAAATATCTGGAATTAAGAATCTAATGATGACCATGAATCCACTGTTGATTGTCAGAAAAAAACCCATCTGGTTCACTAACGTCCCTTAGGGAAGGAAACTGCCATCCTTACCTTGTGGGCCTGCATATGACTCCAGGCCCACAGCAATGTGGTTGACTCTGAACTGCCCTCTGGGCAATTAGGAATGGGCAATTAATGCTGCCCAGTCAGCGACACCCTCATCATGAATAAAGAGGAAAAAAATCTACCACTGATCTCACTATATTCTAAGTAGGCTTGTGTCAAAGCAGAGTAGGAGGAAACAGAAGTTCATTTCATTTAGGAATGTAACAAACAGTAACTTTTATTTGCAAAGTAACTTTAATGTAGTAAAATGTCCCATGAATAATTTTGCAATTTTATGACAAAATCTGACACCGAATCACACATGATTATTTTTAGGCAGATAACCAAAAGTGAGAGTTAAATCGGTGGATTTAAAGAGCACTGTAAAGGAGAAAGTGGGATACAGAGGCAGAGAGGTTCAAGAAGTGAATTCCAGATTTTAAAGCCTTGACACGTTGGGAGAACTAAAATCAGTAAGGTTCAAGAGACAGAACTGAATGACCAAAGGCACCTTACTGAATGGTGTAAGCAGAGAAAATAACTTTTCACCTCATCACTGAGCAGATTTAAGCTCAGTTTCAAGCTAACCCAATATGCCTCCCAATCCTAATTGCAGTATCCTCAGAAATATTGATTGTTTCAATCTCCATATTGTTAAAATCATGACAAATTAAATAAAACACATGAGAAGCGTTTACATTAGGTGCCTCTCCACAGCTATCTCGCAATGCATTCTGAAATGTCACAATTACGGCTCTCCAAGTAGCCTGTGGTGAGCTTGCTTCCAGCTTCACTGAACAAGAAAAAGTAATTTTCAAGCTGACAAGTAGTATCAGTTTACCTTTGGTTGCATGTTGTACCTCATCTTTTGTGACCCGTTAAGATTCTTCTGTTACTTAAGATTTACTACTTCCTCTTGCAATCTCAGGACACATTTTAGTGAACTACAATTAAGTTACAACTAAACAAAAGAATAAAGCGGCTACTAAGGCAGCATCCAAAGCTATGAAAACAGAAATAGTCAGTATTGAATTGGAGGGTTTATGACATATACTGCACATGTTTACAAAGCCCAAAGATATCGAAGATCCTCAGGCCAAGTGAAACAATCAAATCTCCAACACAAGAACGCATACAGCAACAGATACATCAGGTTCCCAAGAATTCTCTAAAATGAAACTGCACTATTTTTGGCAGAGAACAGAGGGAAGACATTTTAGATGTCCCTGAGACAAACTCTTTGTTGTACTTCACAATTCTATTTTATCCCCTAGCGAATGTCTGAGGATGAAATGCTGCAACCTTCGTGTCATATTTCACCAGACAAAAATTAACAACCACATATCCACAGCATCATGAAAACCATATTTTTGCCTCTAACATCTCCCAGTTCTGCTAGGACATTGGATTATCATCTGCTAAAACTTTTATTTATGAATCTGTTATCTCTAAACTTTTCTATTCCAATGTAGCCTTAGTCAGCCTGCCAGATTCTACCATTTGTAAGCCTGAGGTAATCCAAAACAGGTACCCATGTCCTAAGTTGTACAAAAGTCCTGTTCATTCATAACCCTAAGCCCCATGGCCTACACTGGTTAAGAAATTTTAAAACTCATTACCTTCACAGCATTAATGAGGGACGGGCAGTAAAAGTTGGCCTTGCCTGCATCCAATAAAATTATTGTTAAAAATTGAAGTGAATAGCAGTGCTGTTTTGCTTCAATTGCTTAATGTGAATTATTGAATCCTTTAAGTCGTAAAGTGAGAGTAGATCGCATTATCTGAACATGAAGCCAGAACCCAAGCTCATACCAGAGTTATTTACACAAAGTATGATCACTTTACTTCAGTACAAGTCCTTAAGTTGGTCAATAATTAAAATAATTTTAGGATTGCTGCAATTTTGCTAACACCAAGCATGTAATTCAGATGCGTTATTAGCACGTACCTTAGAATTCAATTACTGCACCTTTCCAGGAATCATTTCCACACTGTAAAACTGGAAGCACCTTAGACATTTCTTCGGATTGTTCTGAGTGAAATGACTTAGTTAGGTCACCGACGTTTTGAACTTCCATTTGCTAGTTTAAAGAATTTAACTCCAGCATCATACTGCTGATTATCATAACCTTCTGCTTTATTCCAAATCTGGACTCGTGGAACACTTTCAGTGCAGAAGTATACCTTTCAGCTTGCTGTGTCCTTACTGCCTCTCAGCAAAAGCAGTGAGCTACTCCCACTTCTCCAGTCCTTCCTATGGGCCTTCAATCTTCAGAAAATCATCAAATTTCCTTTTGAAATCCATGATTAAATCTGCCTTCACCACACACTCAGGCAGCGCATTCCAGATCCTAAGCACATGATTTGTGCTGCTGTTTCTCGTTAATCTATTCTTTCATTTATTAAGCCCAGAATCACATATCCCTTATTAAACGTTTTCTCAACTCTCAACGACTTGTGCACCTATATCTTTCATCGGTCCCACTTTAGAATTGTATCCTCTATTTTATATTGCTTATCTTCATTATTCCGACCAAAACATGACATTTCACTCTTCTATGCACTAAATTTCACTTGTTTTCTGTTCAGCCATTCCATGTGCCTGTCGAGAGCTTTTGAAGCCTGTCACTATCCTCTCAAAATCCACAATGTTTCCAAGTTTTGTTATATCGACAAATTTAGCAATAGTAGAATCCCAGCCTTTCAAATAGCTTCTCTACCAAGTTTAAGCCCATTCACGGAGTCAACTATGTTTCTCCTTTTTCACTAGGACTTTGGGCAGCACCTTTCTTCCCTGATGAAATAAAGGCAGATGAAATAAATGAATTAAATAATTCAGCATGTCCTCCATCTCCATGTGTCTCGTTATACCATCATTTCAGAACAGAACGCTGACCAAATTCCCCACAGGCTAATCTCGGCAATCTCATTTGCACCCTCTATCCCTGTAGCCCTGCAAGCTTACTTCTTCCAAGTGTTCATCCAAGCACCTTCTGAAATCATCGAAGGCATCCACCTTTACCATCTTCATGAGCAAAGAGTATCAGCTATTACTACTCTAGTTATAAGGATATGAACTGAAATAGATATGAGCAACGTTAACCCAGGAATGGAGTAGCTACAAGAGAGACAAATGTTTGTAATTCTCTTCCAGGCAAAATAGTAGGGACACCAGCATCATTCAAAATGTGGACGGTTCAGGGGGGTGGTCAATTATTTGTCCATAATCAAACCTACTCTTTAGGTAAGTAATTTAGATGGCTATTAAAGACTTTTGAAATACCTTTTATGTTAGCTGCCAATCTCTTTTCACGGTCTCTCGTTTTTCTTTTCATTTCCCACTGAATACATCATATTCAGCCTTGTATTATCAATGTGTCTTCTTTAATATTCACTCATTTACTGCTGCTCTTTTTTTTGTTAACTAAGGAGTACTTACCTTGTTGGTACTACCTTTCCCCTTCGTCAGCATGGATGTCAACAATATCAGGAACTCTCTCCTCAAAGTAGCTCATTGCTCCATTGCAGTTTTAACTGATAATTTACCAATCCAACCCTCAATTAAATTGACCCTGGCCAAATTAAGTACTTTTTTAGTCTGCACTTGCCTTTTTTCCCCCTTTTCCACAGCTACCCTAAATCTTATGACATTGTCATCAACGTCCCTCAAACATTTTCCTCGTGGCACATATACCACTTATCCCACAAAAATTCTTAGAACTAGATCCAACAATACCCTCATTAGGCCAGAAACATTCAACTCTACAAAATTATTCCAAACAATTCAGAAGCTCTTTGCATTCTGTGTGCTTCACATAATGTCAAACCCAGTCTACATTAGTCTACATAGATTCCGCCCCCACCCCCCCCCCCCCCATTTTAACTGCCCAATCCTTTTTGAATTTCTGCAAATTATCTGTATATTTTGTACTCTACATTTTTCCTTGTAGGAGAGACATTAGACAAATATTTTGCATTTATTTTCACAGTGGAAGACATTTTTCACAGCAGAAATAGACAGTGATCCAGGGGTTAAAAAGATTGGGAAAGTCAAACCTTAAGTAGGTTATAGGGGGATGGGTCTGGGTGGGATGCACCGAGGTTCGGTGTGGACTTGTTGGGCCAAAGGGCCTGTTTCCACACTGCAGGAATGCTATGAAAGAAACTGGTAACTGCAGATTGTCAGCACTTGCAGAACCCGTAATCTCTCTAATCTAGAAGAACAAGGGGCAAGATGTATAAGAACGCCACCACTTGCAAGTTCACCAAGTTACATATTATCCAAAGTTGTAATTATACCACCATTACTTCAGTCACTGCATCAAAATCCTGGAACGCCCTTCCTCACAGCATTGGGAGTATACCCGCCCTCCTATAGACTGCACAAGTTAAGAAGGCACGGGACCACAACAGTCACAGGGCATTTAGCAATGGATCTAAAAGTTATTCAATCAGAAATGGCTACATGCCATGAACAAGTTAAAAAAACATACTGGAGGAACCAAAGGACTAAAGTTGAACAAATCCCGAGGATTTGATAGCAAACACGATGGCATTCTAAAAGAGACAAAAACAATGTTTAGTACTACAGCAACAATTATTTATCACACATATTAATAACCTGGTTTGGGGGGAGGGGGTGTGGGGAGGCTGACTGAGGAATATAGTCAGGTTGAGTGACTGGGCAAAAGCTTGGCTGCTGGAATATAATGTGGGGAAGATTTGAGGTTGTGTACTTTGACAGGAAGAATAGAAGAGTTAAATATTTTTTAAATGGAGAAAGATTATAGAAAGCTGCAGCACAGAAGGATTACAGTCCTCATGTATGAATCACAAAAAGCTAACAGCCTTGTTCAGCAGTTAACAGGGAAGGCAAAGGGACTATTGACCTTTAAGGGAATGGACACTGAAATAGGGAGGTCTTACTAAAACAATACAAGACACTCATCATACCACAGCTGCAAAATTGTTTTGGGTCCGTTAACTCAGAAGACAGTCCAGAGAAGGTCCACAAGACCAACTCCAGTATGGAGGAATTTTTTAACAAGGAGAGACTGAATAAATTAAACTTGTATTCATTGGAGTTTGAAAGACTAAGAGGCAATGAAAATTCTGAGGGGTCTTGACAGGGCAAATGCAGAGTGGTTGCTTCCCCTTCTGACAGAGTCTAGGGCCAGAGCACATAACCCCAGAGCAAAAGTTGCTCATTTAAAACAAAGAGACTTTTTTCATTCAGAGTGAAGCAAATCTGTAGAATTCTTTACCCAGAGAGTTGTAGTAAAGACTGAGTCATGAAGTAAATTCAAAGTTAAGATTTATAAGCAAGGAAATCAAGGATTATGGTGAAATGGTAGGAAAGTGGAGTTGAGAACTATCAAATCAGCCATGATCTCATTGATATATGGAGCAGGCTTAACAGTCAAATGAACTACCTCTTTTCCTCTGTCCTATGTCTTAAGGGAAGCAGATTTCAAAGGAGTAAAATTCTTTTGCTCACCGAGCATCAACTGCAGCACTGCTTCCACAGAGCATGAGAAATATAAAGACAACAATTTGTATAAATGAAGAATAAGAAATGTTATTTTCAAACAACAAATTTCAAAGAAGACATTACACAATACCAACATGTTCAGTTTTTGCTCTGGAGCAACCAAAAATCACATCACCTCCATTTTTTTAAAGAAAGAAGAAAGGAAAGAAAATCTTCCGTGGTAATACATCAAAGCATATTTAGTATCTGACACAGAGCTTGCAGCATTCAATGTTCATTAACCACTCAAGTTATGCTCTCGCCATTTATTATATCAGAACTGCTCAACTGAATTACTGTTTGAATCTTGCCTCCAGATAACTATTATCCAACATCATAGACATAGTTTTGGGGGGTATTCAGAAAGCAGGACTGCTTTGAGGGTTAATAACATTGTTACACTAAATTTTTTCTTCTAATTTTCCACTCTCCTTCCCGAAAAGTACTTACACGTTCTTGTATTCAGTTTTCTTAAGAGACAATAGGCAAAGTACTCATATATACGGAGCTAGACAGACAAAGCACAACTGAGAGCGAGAGCAAGCAACAGACAGACAGAGACAGACAGACAGAGATTATATTTTATTAAGAGGAACGTGGAACTCACATACTCCTTAGAAAGTAAGTGCTTAAAATGGGTAAGGGAATGAACAGATCTGGGGTAATGATACAACTCATTAAAACTTTTTATATAGGTTCATAAAGCTGTTAAAGTACATAAACCAAATTCTGGAGTGCATTTCTAGAACATAATTGAAAAGTTGACCAGCTATGTTAAATCAGTGTTAAAACACATTTGGAGTACTGCGGATAAGTCAGATTTCCATATTATAAAGAGGACATTGAAACTCTTGCAAAAGTTATCAATAAAGCTGTGATGTTATACCCATCTGGAAATGATGAATAAATTAGAGCTATTTTCTCCAGAAAGAGTGACATATTGTAGTCCATTAATATTAGGGAACACAGAAAGCACAATACCAAGGATGCTGGAAATCTGAAATAAAGTGAAAAATGGTGGAGAAACTCAACGATCTGGCAGCATCTGTGGAGAAAAAGAGTTAGCATTTCAAGTGCAAAGTGCAGGTGCTGCTAGACAATGTTGAATTTTGCAAGGGCAACATTTGTTGGCTATCCCTCAGTGCTCTTAAACTAAGCAGCATGCTAGGCCATTTTAGAGGACAGTTAGAGGTAAGTTTATTCCGACCGATTTGGGTTCACATGTCAGCCAGACCAGATAAAGTTGCCAAACCGCCCACCCCCTCCTAAAGAATAGTAACAAGCTTTTATTTTGAAACTATGACCAACTATGGCCAGAGGAGATAAGCAGATATTTAATTAGTAATGGAGTGAAGGATTCTGGGAAGTGGGCAGGAAAGTGGGGTTCAGGCCAAGATGAAATCAGCCATGATTGCATTTGAGGGCAGAGCAGGTACAAAGGGCTGAACTGCCTACTCCTGCTCCTAGTTTTTATGTAATAAATAGTAGTTTCATGGACAGCATTACCAAGACCAGGAATACTGTAGTTTTATTAATTGTAATCAAAACCCACCATTTGCACTGATGAGATGTTAATCCTGTCCCATACGGCATTAGCCTAGGACTTCTAGCATACTACCATAGTTTTTATTCACATACTACCATCTCTGATTGAAAATTTTGTCTAAGGGTGTACAATTAGAATGATTAAAAGTGCAGAACAGATGTTGTTATTGAATTATTCCTTTTCCCAAGGGATGATGGACTTAATGTCAACTGTAAAGCATGATTAATCAACATCTGAATCAGAGTTCATCAAGCAAAAGTCAAAAATTAAAGATGAACAAACCATGCCATTAACCTGCACTTTCCTATTCCTATTCATGTTTCAGAAATCAGAAGAGAATGAGATAAAAGTGTCAAATGTGCTTGCGCTTAGGAAGCAAGTAATTGTTCAATAAATTTATATCGTCATCCAAATTTCAATGGATAAATTCTCCAACCATTGAGGTTGAGTCATACTGACTAGAATTGTCCAAGTTTCCAATCCTGGTTTGCACAAATAGCTGGTGACAATTAAGACCATAAGACATAGAAGTAGAAATTAAGCCATTCAGCCCAACTCCGCCATTCAACCCCATTCTCCTGCTTTCTCCCCGTAACCCCATGATCCCCTTGACAATCAAGAACTTAAACATCTCCATCTTAAATTACTCCATGACCATGCCTCCACGACGTTCTGTGGCAGTGAATTCCATAGATTCACCAAGCTCTGGCTGAAACAGTTTCTCTTTATCTTCATTCTAAAAGGTCTTCATTTTACTCTAAGACTGTGCCCTCGGGCTCTAGCCTCTCCGACCAATGGAAACATCTTCCCAATATCCAGTCTGTCCAGGCCATTCAGTATTGTGTAAGTTTCAATTAGATTCCCCCTTCATCCTTCTAAATTCCATTGAGTGTAGACCTAGAGTCCTCAAACATTCCTCATATGTTAAGCTTTTCATTCCTGGAGTAGGGTTCTAGTCAGTAGGGTCCCCGGTTCAAGTTCCTGCTTCAGCACAGCTTTTTGGGAACCCTCTGGTGCAACGATAGTCTCTCCACCCATGGATCAGGAGGCCTGGGTTCAAGTTCCACCTGCTTCACATGTGTGTAATAACATGTCTGAACAGGTTAATTATTTTTAAATAAAAACACGACATTCATTTGCACCTGTTTGCAGTTCAGACAGGGGTGGGGAACAGGCACATGTAGCATTCCAAATGATTTGCTGGTTACCCACACTGACAATGAATGGATACGAAGCAAAGACAGGGTCAGACATGGCTTTGTAAACAAGTCATCTAATTTACTCCCCTGATATAACTAACTTATGATCTATTTTACAAGGTTCCATACACTATGAAACCTATTGAAGAAAAGTAGTTTGCTTCATACAATTGGCTGGATGAGTGTAGTTGGGAGCGATTTTATTTGTCCAGCTTATGATTTACTAACAGTTTTTCAAAGAATATCAGGTAATCAAGACATTCCACTCCTCCCCATTGCACAGAATTGAAGGAATTTAGACGGAATTTCTTTACATACAGAGTAATAAGAATGTGAAGGAAATGGGGGAGAAAATTGAAGAATAGACTTTGAATAGAAGTTTTAAAATTCTCTCCTCTGAAAATCCCACAAGAATTTAGCTCAATTACTGCCCTTCAATATACAACTCTCTAGAATTAGCTCAGAATGCAAAGTTACCTTCTCCAATTTAAGAAATTAAGATGTAGAAGGACTGGCAGTATACTCAAAATTCAATTTCACAGCATATTTAACGATTTCTTATGTCACACGAAATAGCACCTATTATATTACTATTTGAAGCAGAGGAAGATTTAGAACTAGCATACAGGGGAGAAAGTAGGGGAACGATTTTTTGATCTTGCCACCAAAAAGCCAATGCATGGCACAAATTCTGAGCAAATGCCTTTGGGTCAATGGTTCCATAAAAGCAAAGAGAAGATTGGGACAAGTTTCTCCTCAGGCTTCCTCAACTGTCTAAATTCCACCCCACCAAAAGGCTTAAGAGTTCACTTTCACATTAGTCCTTCATTTCTATTTTTGTGTATTATATCCAGATAGTTAATGTACACAATGTGATGCTGTAAGGTAAAGTGCAAGTAAAAATGTTTTTTGTAAATTGACCAAAATCAATGGAATACTAGAGTTATCAAAATCTATACATCACTAAAGGAGGCCATTTGGACTCTCAAGTCCATACTGCTCTTTGAAGTGCTGTCCAAAACAAAACCTATTTCCCTGGATAATAGTGCTCTTTGGAACCTTCTTGAAACCACAATGCATATTGTCAAAAAGAATACACTTTTGCAAACTTCAGACTGAGCTTTGATTCATGCAGCCTTGGGACAAGCAGGAAATAATAAGAGTGAATACTAAAATGGAAAGATAGTATGAACATCTTGTACTACCATCTGCTATGACTAACGGTCTCACTAATAGATCAATACAAGTTCATTCTTCTGTGTTCTCAGCTTTCCTCTGTCCAGTAAATTACATCTCTTGATGCCACGTAGCTTGTGTGTCACAGAGAAGCTCAGCCCTTGAATTATACAGAATCTGCAGGCTAGAAAATGTCATTCAGCCCAACCTTCCATGCTAGTACTTATGCTCCATGTGAGCCTTCTAATTCAAATTTGTCCAACTTTAGCAATCCACCTTCCTATTCTTTTCTCCTTTATAAACTAATCCCGCTGCTTCAATACATGAGCACTATCAAGATGCAATTACTCCGTGCAACAGGACAATTGATATCTGTGAAGTAGGTTGCCTTCTCTCACTTTAGGTAACAGTTACATTATGCTATTTCAATGTAGATGCACAGATCTACCAAGAGGCAACTCTTTATCTAAAATCCTATGGAGTGAGTTCCCAAATTTAGCTCTCTATTAAAGGGGGCTACTAAGCTGCAGAGAAAGGCAAATATCCAAATCAAGACAGGCCAAGTACTACCATAGTCAGTAAAATTACCTGACAACTAGAAAATAGTTTACAGAAGGATAAAAATTTAAGAAAATCAGAAAACAATGCTATTGCAACTGCTAAACGAGGAAAATAGCCAGTTTTCCACAGGTTTTCAGTTTAAATGGAAAACCAAGTGAAATATTGAATTCAAGATTATTTAGAAAAAGCAAGGTGGTCAATGTCAAACAAGACAACAGCAAATGTAAGCAGAGATAATGGGAACTGCAGATGGTGGAGAATCCAAGATAGCAAAGGAGCTGGATGAAGCTTTTTCTGATGAAGGGTCTAGGCCCGAAACATCAGCTTTTGTGCTCCTAAGAAGCTGCTGGGCCAGCAAATGTAAGCATATGGTTTATCCGATGTTTCAGCCTAAATTTATGTTCCCTAATTCTGGCACATGCCCAAACCATAATAGTGAGATTTCAATAGCAAGAGACTGCAAGCACTGAACCAAGCTAACACATTAACTGCAATGCAATGCGGGACATCAAATATCTAGCACAAAAGGTACTGTCAGAATATCACATTGTTTATGTTACACAGAGTTTATTCTGAAACCGTGAACTGACATCCCTGCACGGGTTTATAAGCACTCTCCTACTGAGGTTTTAATTTTGGATAAGATGCTCAACCAGAACACTGTAGATTCAAGTACATGAATAATGTAAACCCTGTGTTACAAAATTGTAAGATCACTCCTCACTTTTCAGCACTCCAAGGAAAATAGCCAGTCTATTCAGCCTCTCCCTATAGCTCAAACCCACCAACTCTGGCAACATCCTTGTAAACCTTTTCAGAACTCTCAAATTTCATAACATCCTTTCGATACCAGGGAGACCACAACTGATCACAATATTCCAAAAGTGGCCTAACCAATGTCGTGTACAACCGCATATGACCTCCCAATTCCTATGCTCAATGTGCTGAACAAAAAAGACAAGTATACCAAACGCCTTCTTCACTATCCTATCCATGTGCAACTCTACTTTCAAGAAACTATGAACCTGAACTCCAAGGTCTCTTTGTTTGGCCACACTAAGGACCTGACCATTAAGTTTTTAAGTCCTGCCCTGACTTGCCATACAAGAATTGATTTCTTGTCATGCTTAACAAAATGCAAACTATAGGATGTCCTCAAAAAGCTATTCCAAATTTTTAATGGACTTAATTTTTAATTCTTTGAAAAAAAACATTTCACAGTTACAAATCACTTACCATACCAAAATCCTACACAGAATTGGGATATTGGAAAATTCTTCACCTATTATAGAATGTTTTGAAGTTCACTGCAACGTAATTTCTTTTAGAATTAGATTTTGTCACATGCACTCAAGTACAGGAATACATGTGTACAGTGAAAACTGTATAAAGTCACCATTATCTAGCACCATCTTGGTTATAAAGCCAGAATCTTCAAACTCCACTATGACTTAGAATTGCAATACTATATTCTTGACCAATGTTCCATATGGTCACTCACAATTAATTCTTAAATTTATCCAGTAAGCAAATAAGATTCAAGAGCCTAAAACAATGTTACTTACAGTTTGAATGGCAGAAACTGATAAGCAATGGGCGGTAAGAAGCCAAAGCATAGAAATCTCCCCTTGTTCATAAGCTGTCCTCTCCAGATGATGTAAGACTTTCCTGATTGGATGTCGTTGCTTCATTTTAGTTCTGAATGTTAAAGCTTAGGTTGCATATATAGTGTATATTAAGATTATTACATCAGAATCATTATTTTAGCTATGCAGAACGCCTATTTAATCACCATTTCTTGCTTATTTTATTCAATGTTTGTTCAAAATTCCATAGCACAACTTTTTTGGGGGCATTTGAATTCAACCTTGGAACCATGCCTCTTATTTTCTTATCTTTCACATATTACGATCGTTTTAAAAAATTATGGTCAATCAAACCAAATCATAACAAAGATCCAGAAGTGCAGTATTCTCATAAACAAGACTGTAACAGGTATCCAAAGATAATAAACATTTTTGAGTATCCAGAGTGGAAGTTAAAGGTACAGACAACAAGGTGATTTTTTCACCCCTACAAGCCTGTATAGGTACAGCCATCAGCAGTCTTGCGCACAGCAAAAAGACAAGACTACCCATTATGCTGGGCATCTTGGAAATGTCTAACTGTTTCAAGCTGATGAGAGAGACACACGAGCACATATTATGCATAAGAGAACCGCGCAGAGTTGGATGACGCAGAAGTGATTAGACAGATCTGCCGAGAACATGTGAATGTAACATAAAATTGTGCTATTTAAGTGGCTTATAGCTGGTCCCAATAATTCAGCACACATCACAACAAAGGATCCAATGGTGACGTTCCAGTCAGTGAAATCCATGGGACAGTTTGCAGATTTGAAGAACTGTTGCCAATAAAGCGGTGAGTTGCCTTAATGCATCTTGTAGATGGTTTACAATACAGCACACTAATAATTGCCATGAATGATTTTAGGTAGTAGATGGGGTGCCACCAAATAGTGTGCTTCAGCATTTTGAACCAGCACTTATTCAGGCAAGTATAAAGTGATTCATTACGCTTTTGACTTTTGCCTTGAAGCTGGTAGAATGTCGAGTAACAAGTAAGGCAGGCAAAAGACACTGTTTGACACAGGTACTGGGATGGAAAAACAAATTTCTGAAGATCTAAAGTCCAGGTCTCAGGAGTGGGTTAAACTGTCTCTCTCAATTCCTTCTGATTTCAGCAACAATGACACTGTTGTCTGTAAAGTGGTGCTCATTCTTCAATATTTGATCCAGTGGACTTTTCTTGGTAGAATTCTTTCTTTTAAGCTTTCTTCGTTTTATTATCTATTCACCCACATGAAGATACAAGGGAAGAGAATTCAGTTCACAGGCTCTAGATGTTTCTTGTTGCCCTACATTAACAGCTTTGTTACAAAGTGCAGCTCAATCAATTGAAGGACTGTCATCAGGCAGTTTACCCATAACTCACAGATTCATGGTGCCACTCTCAAAGTATACCCCTCACTGTTTCAAAAGGCAGCCTTGTCCTGCACAGCTAGAAATGAGTACCACAGGGATCCCCCAATTTATAAACATCTGACTTGTGATCACGATTCCATATTCAAGTATCCGACAGATGAATGTCTGTTCATACTAAAGGACAGATATTTTATGCTGTAGTATATTGTGTTCTGACTTGCATGCAAATTGATTTGTGAACATATTCAGTAATACAAAACATTCATAACCTCTGAACCCTCTGTATTTGATTTTTCTAAGTTGCAAAACTCTCCTAGTATTTTAGTCAAATAACAGTCAAATTTGGATTTCAGTTTATTGTCCATAAAGAAAAATATGGTTCCTTCCGATACAATGAACTGAGATACTGAGATACCAAAACAGTACGGAATACTTACTCCTCACTGCCATTATGAAGAGCTTCCCTGAATTCTTTATTCTCGATGTTTTGAAGCCATCTTTCAGCCCAACAGCTTCCTGACTTGCATTTTACCTGCCACAACCTTCATCTTGAAACATTTATTAACTTTATTCTTATCCTTATTTGATTCCATTCATTATCATATCCCTGAATGCAGGAATTCCACCACTAGGCAATAAGTCAATCCACAAGATCCAGGCCCAGTTAAGGCAGCTAAACACCAGTTTGCAATCTGTTCACTTGAGCAATTTTATTAAGCATGATCAGACTAGGATTCAGCCAATTTGAACAAGTTGAAATACTGACCAAAACACATCAAAGAGGTGGCAAAATGTCAAACTCAGTGAATCAACTACAATTAAGGATCAGCTAAAAGTATTATTATTTATAAGACACATTTTCATAAAATTTATTCATTTTGATGCAACCACTCCATTACAAAATCAAAAGGATTTGAATTGTAAATTAACAGCTAAACACCGCCTTTGTCAATTATTTGTTAGTTTTGCATATAATTTAATAAGATTGGCTAAATGTTATCTTTGGTTTAGTAATCCATCCAAAAATTGTTACATTCTCCATCTCAGTATGCTTTGTTGTTATCCTGCTATTTATTATCTCAGTGTTGCTGACGGCACATAATGTCCTGGATTAATTTTGATCACCCTTTGTTTAAAACAAAGGCAAGGATAGCACTACTTTGCACCAATCTCTTGGCTTTACTCCTTTGTCATTTGATAAATTGACAGCAAAAAAAACTATTGTTTTCATCTAGGTTCAGCGAACATTCATGGGTACAATCCATCAGAATCCAGGTTTTATTCTCTTGGTTTTTCCCATTGGCCTTTTTTTTCCCTGTCACTATATTACTCACAATAGCTTCTACCGTTGTCAGTTCATTTTTTTTGTCAGCCTCCATTTTCAATGAAGAGGTCAAGTGTTTTTATTTGTTCTTTCATGAAAGCAACACTTGTAAGGCCAGCACATATTGCCCATCCCTAACTGCCATTAACACAAGATGCAATAACTCGGAGATCCACGTGTTCCTCTGGAACCTCCCTACCCTACCCTCTGGCTGCTCTCCCAACCCCACCTCTTGTCGTGTTCTTACTATCCCTTCTGACTTTCTGCCCACTGATGCTGGCCATTCCGTACTCAGTACGGGTCTCAGTTTTGTCACTATGTTCTCACCTTAATGAATTTCAGGCACAAAAAAAATTCCAATTCAGAAGGATCACTGGACCCACAACATTAACTCCAATTTCTCTCCACAGAAGCTGCTAGGCATGAGATTTTCCAGCAATTTTTGTTTTTGTCCCCTATATATTAGCCAGAAATTTGGATCACTAGCCCACTGATATTACCGTTACACCACCATGTCCATGAATCAGTACGTCTCCCTGCCATTTTAATATCACATCCTGACAGTTGCCTAGTGGCTTGACCCTAGTTTATTTTTCATTTTATTAGTTGTCGCTGTAGAATCTCTTACTAATTTAAATATACTTTGACATCCTCATTTCATATTTCTGCCTTGATAGTCAGTCAAGAGGTTTCAAAGATGATCATGTTGCTTTTTGTTAAGCTTTCCTTTATTATGAAAGTACTTTTTTTTTTCTTTTCTGACTCAAACCTAGCATATCATCATTCCAGTTTACCCCCAGCTCTATACAATGCTTAATGCAATTCTGTCTCTTATTCTTTCTGGCCAATGAAAGCAATCTCACATATCTGCAAAATAAAAGTCCCACATAACCAAGCTCAAGGACATTAAAGTTCTTTCCTTTGACTTTTCCCTCACTTTTTTTTATTCTGAACATATATCTTGCAATGTGTTTTGAACAAAACAAGGCCTGGTTGAGTGATGCAAGTTTAATTGCAACTGGCCTGCTGCTGAGAGATGAATGAACAGCAGAATACATCTCTATATTACTTTCCTGAACAGTGTGTGCTCAAAATGTCTTAGCTTCTCTAATGTGATTTAAACAGTTCTACAATAACAAATACAGCCTGAATGAAGAAAAGGAATCAATGACTGACATTCTTCTTCCAGCCATTAAATACTTAACTTTTACATTTGGAAAGAATTTTTAAGCCTCACTCCACAAAATATAGTGGATGGCAGAGCCGTGTGTTTCTGAGGGATCCTCAGTGGCAAAGACATTTAAATAGCCAAGAAACCAGATGCCCACCACCTGATAAAGGGTCTAGGCCCGAAACGTCAGCTTCTGTGCTCCTGAGATGCTGCTTGGCCTGCTGTGTTCATCCAGCTCCACACTTTGTTATCTTGGATTCTCCAGCATCTGCAGTTCCCATGATCTCTGCCCACCACCTCTTGGGTAGTATTGTAGAACAGAGACGCCTAGCGGTTCAGGTACATAATTCTTCGAAGTTTGCATCATGTGTAGATAAGGTGGATGAGAAGGCATTCAGCATGTTGTGGTTGGTTGGCTTGCTGAGCTAGCTCATTGTTCTGTAGATGTTTCATTACCATGCTGGGTCACATCATCAGTGCAGCCTCCGATGAAGCGCTGTTATGCTTTCCTGCCTATTATTTAAACTCTAATTTCTGTTGAGCTGGATTACCTCAGTTCTGGTTTTCCTTCGCAATAGTGTATATATGGGGCCTTCATTGGAGGCTGCACTGATGATGTTAACCTGTAGGGTAACGAAATGTCTGCGGAACAACAAACCAGCTCGGCAAGCCAGCCAACCTCAGCATCCACAATCCAAGCCACAAATCTACTCTAAAACCTTGGAGGCATTTAGCATGTTTGCCTTCATTGCTCAGGCCTTTGAGTTTAGGACTTGGGATTGTATATTGAGGCTGTACAGGTGAGGCCTCTTGTGGAGTACTGTGTCCAATCCTGGTCATGCTGTTATAGGAAGGTTATTATTCGGCTGGAGAGGGCACAGAAGAGGTTTACCACGATGTTGTTAGGAATGAAGTGTTTGAGTTATGGGGAAAGGCAGGATAGGTTGGGACTTTATCTACTGGAATATAAGAGGTTGAGGGGTGACCTTAGAGGTTTATAAAATCATGAGGCCTAAAAATAAGGTAAATGGCAGGTGTATTTTCCCTAGGGTGGGGTATTTCAAGGGGCCATGTTTTTAAGCTGGCAGGAGAAAGGCTTAAAAATGATATGAGGGGCTTTTGTACCCCCCACATTCATATGCTGAATGAACTTCCAGAGGAAGTGATAGATGCAGGTACAGTTACAACATTCAATAAGACATTGAGGTAAGTGCATGAGTAGGAAATACTTGCAGGGTTACGGGTCAAGCGAGGGTAGGTAGACAATTTTAGTTTGGGTTTATGGTGAGCATGGACTGATTGGAAAGGTCTGTTTCCATGCTGTATGACTCTACAACTCTTCCCCATTTGCCCTAACTATCGTCACCTATTACCGTACAACTAACTAAACTTATATTGCAAGAACTTAAGGACTTTGCACATTTCCCCCGTCTACGTGGGTTCTCTTTAGGTGCTCCAGTTTCCCCCTCAGTCTAAAGATGTGCAGGTTATGCTAAAATGCCCAGGGATGTGCAGGCTAGGTGATTTAACCATGGGAAATGCAGGGTTGCAGGGACGGGGTGGGTCTTGGTGGGATGCTTGTCGGAGGGTCGGTGGGGATTCAATGGGCAAACAGGCCTGCTTTCATACTGTAGGGATCCTATGATTCTATGAGAAGCATGGATTCTTGGAAGGAAACAGTGTTGTTGTTATCTTTATTGTTATTCAGAACTTCCAAAGTATAGATAGTTACAGACAAATTTGGTTTAGTTAAAAAGGGTGGCATAACTGACACAGACACAGAATCTAGCTTCTTTGTGAATGTCTCTCCTCTAATTATTTGAATAACAGTTGGTATTGCAAAATACCTACTCATTTTAAACTGTGCTGCTAGGGCTTGCATAGAGACACTGCAACTCTAGCTATCTGGAAATATTCTAATCTGATTGCATGCATAACACATTGCTATTCCATCAGAAACCTTCCACCATGCTTATGTATTCCTTTAACAGAGAAATATTAACATAAAATGAGCTTTGCAGCTACAAAAACGCTTGTTGAAAAGATTCCATGTTTTAACACCATGTCTTGCACAGTAATTTGTAGACCGTCTGCAGAAAGTGGGCAAAAGTGCAAATACGAATTTCCTACAAGAAAACTGCACCAGAGCTAAAATAAAATACTCAAATACATCTAATTTTAAATGCATCCCTGTAAGTCAAAAGCCAAAGGCCAAAAGTCACATATCTTTCCCAATGTATATGCAAAAAAATTATATAAATTTTTAAATTTCACACTCTTTAACATTGTCAACTTCTGAGGCAAGGCAGAGGAACTGCTCCGAAACTAGCAATTTTCAATCTTTTGCCTCCAATTTCTGCCACAAGGAAATGGCAAGCAAGGTGAGCAGCTCAACCTAGGGAAATTAGGTGTGCTGACAGGATGTAAGCAGGAATGCGATGAGTATTTATTTTATGTGGGCCAATTAACCTGGAATTTCTAGAAAAAGATAATATAAGCAGATTCAAAATATCTTTCAAAAGGAAATTGGGCTTACACGTGCAAAAAGAAGCAGTTGCAAGTCTACAGGACGACATCAGGTGTTGGAACTAATTGAATAATGTGTTAAAAAGAATCAGCACATGCACAACGGGTCAATTGGCCCCTAGCTATGCTGTTTAATTTTGCTATTTGTGAAACCAGGAAAACCAGGAACTTTAGTACAATCTACTGAAAGGTAATCATATACAAGGCTAATGTTTCATGTACTAACCATGCAAGCAGACAACATACAAAAAGCAGCACACAATTTCTTCTGCCTCAGGTGGATGGAGCTGAAAGTTGCACCTGGAAAAGACCTGGCTAATCTCAACATTTTGTCTAATGAAAGTTGTACTGTCAATAGTATACTACATTGTTTTCCACTGAAAATCAGAGTATTTCTTCTTCGCGTATAGTAGATATTTGCAAATAAATTTACAAAACATATGCTACAATGCTACTTTTATCAGCTTTATGCCCTCTGTAGCACTTAGCTAAAATAAGATAATTAGATCTCAAGAAATCAGAGAAGTATACCATTCAGTCCATGATGTCTATTCCACCATTCAATAAAATCATGGACGATCTGATTGAGGCCTCAATGCCATTTTTTTTGCCTATTCCTTCACAAGTTAAAAGGCAACATTTACTTCCACTTCTCACAAGCATTATTAACCTATCAGACATTTGCATAAGAAGCATCACTTAAAAACAAGTAGTTACAGGTTTCGAGTATCTCTCAAAGATGGAAATTTCAAAACAAAGTGCTCTGTTTTAATTTTTTCAATGTTCTATTTGCCTGAATCTTACACTTTAGGATTTTCACATATGTACTCAACTCTCACACTTTAAATTTGGCATTGGACCTCATTTGAGTGCACAACCCATTCTGCTGTTCAATTAGACTTTTCAATTCTTCCATTTCAGTTTACAAAGATGTTGCATCCCTTTGTGAAACCCTACAAATAGCAATGGAGCTAACATTTTCCAAATAAGATTGCTGATGCAAAGTGACACTTGATCCATTCTGCTCAACTTCTAAACCAATGTACTTTTAAAAAACCTGAAAGTCATCCCTTATGATTCTATGAGAATATAGCAAGATCTGCTTTTAACTGAAAGCCACCTAATTTTAGTAAGGCAGGTCTTACTGACAAGTCCCAAATGCCAGAGGCATCATATGGCTGTAGACACATCTATTTAACTTCCCGAATGCTCCCATTGCATTTAGTTTCTCTTTTGGAGGGCAAAGAAACACCTCTTCTGACAATGTTCTTCCTGCAGAAATGTAGCTTTAACATCAATTGATCTACACTCCCAAGTATTTGATGTTAACAAAGGCAAAGGCAAAAACAAGACAAAAATAGCTCTCAATGCTGTCAGTGAATTTACCCTTCTAACTCCCCCAGTTTTTCTACAAACCTTATGCCACTCGACTTGCTTTAACCTTTTAAGTCTCATCAGGGGACACATTTTCAGTCCATGTCCACCTTTGTGGTAGAGCTGGTTGACTCTTTCTTGTATCTGTGTAGACCCCAAATTCTTTCCAGATTTCTAGTTCACGTCATTTGGTAGCTCTTATTAACTTGTCTTCTAGTTTGTTCATGGCCATGAAAGCTTCCCAATTACAAGGACTTCTGCTCAGAATGGTATTCCTGATTTGTTCAATATTTCTTGTCCTTGATAAACTAAATTGTCTCATGGCCTTCTATCGCTTTCTGGAATGAGAATGTTTGACCTCCTACCTCCTATTAAGAGGATTGCTTTCAATGATTTGAGATCACTTTCTAAGGGTACGATCACACTTGGGTCCACTGTTTAAACTTAGGCTGCATTTTCCCGCTTTTCACGTTCACAACCTATGGGCCTCACCTCTGACCCTAATCCTGTACATTCATCCAGCTTGTGTTTTCTCGCGGCCTTTCCTGGTCTACCAACAATAGTTGCACTTCTCAACTAACCAACCTCTTCTAGCAAATATTTGACTTTGTTTCTTATTTTGCTTCTGTATGGTAATAAAACTGCTAAAGCCATATATTCCTTGATTCCTCTTTAGTAAAGTAGTAGCCCAGGTCCTCATAGTAACGTCATAAGTTATAAGCCTCATTTGAAGAAGAGATAGATGGGTAATCATACTATTAAACTTTTTAATTCGACCACTAATTGTCAGCTTCCTACATCTATACAACCAATTCAAACACATTTAAACTCAATTAATATAACGCTCATCCATTCACATTCTATTTTGTCTAATGCATTCATACAGTCAAACAGCACACAAACTCCTTTACTCCAACTTGTCTGTGTTGCCCAGACCTCCTAATGTGACTTAGTCTTCTTCGCCAGCATTTGGCCCATATGCCTCTAAACATTTCCTATTCATATATCTATCCAGAGGCCTCTTAAAATGTTGTAACTGTATCAACCTCCAAAACTTTCTCTGGCAGTTTGTTCCAAGCACGTACCACTCTCCACATGAAAACGTTACCCATCAGGTCCTTTTTAAAATCTTTCTCCTCTCACCTTAAACACATGTCCTCTAGTTTGTACTCTATGACCCTAGGAAAAAAACTTTGGCTATTCACCCTTTCAATGCCCCTCATGCTTTTATAAATCTGTATAGAGGCCACCCCTCAACCTCCAATGCGCCAGGGAAGAAAGACCCAGCCTATTTAGCCTCTCCCTATAACTCATACTCTCCAGTCCTGGCAACATCCTTGTCAGTGTTTTCTGTACCCTTCTCAAGTTTAACAACATCCTTCCTTTAGAAGGGTGATCAGAATTGTATGCAATATTCTAAAAGTGGCCTCACCAATGACCTGTACAGCTGCAACATGATTTTCCAACTTCTACATGTTCTGACCAAACCATACTTGATGAGAACAGTTATGCCTGTGGCACTCCACTGTGTACAGTTTTGCCAATGTAAAACATGACCAATTTATCTCGACTCTGTTTCTTGTCAGTTAAAATTTTCTATTCATGGCTAACAACACTGCAAACACCATGATGCAACAGCTTATAAAATGACTTTCAGAAACAGAGATAAACAACATTTACTGGTCTTCCTTTATTCACCTAAACAGTTAAAGCCTTGAATGCTTAGCTTATATTCCTGATGGTTTATTGCCATAATCATTTTCAGGATCAACAGTCAAACTGAAACTGATCATCGAGCCCTATTTTCCAGACTTAAAAATCTATTTTTCTACCTGCAAGTAAGTTTTGTTTTGCATATTTCAAGCTGTTCATGAAAAATTGTGTCACAGATCACAGCTTTTGCCATTTTTATGCATTCGTCACACTTCCAGTTATTTCAAACTTACAGCCAACTAATTTGGTACTACAAGTATCACGTACAAGATATCTAGATTTAGACCTGCACTAATTGTCTCCAAAAACTACTGTTCATATAAAGTGAAAAGGGAACAGAATGCTCAGTCTTTCGACTGCAGAGTCAAAACTGTTCAAATTTTAATGCCACCATCCTGAGAGGGCATGCCTTTCTGAAGTCAGAATTGGTCAGGGTAACCTCAGGAAGGAATTTCGTAACAAGCAGAATAGTACAGCAGAACATTCTCACATGCACTTAAAATCCTTACCGTAAACAGTATTAACCCATATTCAAAACGACAGTATCTTTTATGGCTAAATGATAGGCAACAGTTAAGCAAATAGCATGTGGCCCAATTGTTTTCAGTGGAATCAGCCACTGGAGCAGTAGTATGAATTGCTGAAACATATAATTGTCCTCCAAGTATGTCAAGATACAATAAAAATGGAAATTAATAAGCTTCTTTTCAGTATAGTAAAGCAGTAATGCAGTATGACAGGGCATCAGATTTGTTGATCTTGCATAAAAATAGCACAAAATGATGATCCACTGGCTGTCACACATGCAGCTGCAACTCATTTATGTATACAGAGTTCAAATCATGCATATAGATATTCAAGAATAACTTGCATTAATAGAGAACCTTTAGTAATATATTGTCTCAAATTTCTTCGGGAAGTCATAAAACAAAATTTGACAGCAAGCCGCATAATTGACCATTACTTCAGGACAACAGAAGACATTTTGCAAGCCATAGGAAAATGGCAGAAGAGTGGGTTTAGCAGAACTGCTCACGCTGAAAGACAGCACAAACACAATGCCTTCTCCCTTGCTACAGCCATTGTATGAGTGTAAACTTTTTGCTGAAGACTAGATCTTAAGGAATACGTCTAAGAGGATGGAAGGCAGAGGCACAGAATTTTAGGAAGGCAATTACAGAATTTAGGACATTGGCAGTGAAAAGAAAGCAGCCAGTGGTGGAGAGATTAAAATCAGGCTTGCTGTTTCAATTTTATTTTGTCTTCCTGTAAACTATTGGTGAATTGAGATGTTAATCCATTCCTAAACTCTTGGTTAAATGAACAGCACCTGGACAAGACAAGAGGAGCTGAATTTGTGTAGCAGCATCAAATCAGGTGGTTGAAAAATAAAAGGCAGCTTCTGAAAATCTGTGTCCACCAAGTTTTAAAAAAAAGGAAATTTGTTCTTCCTGAAAAAAATCTTTGCCCCACTGCTACATATCAAATAGTTATGTAAAGCCTCAAAAGTTTAGAGTATGAGAATCACAAATGGAATAGAAGCAGTCCTACAGATTATGTAGAGAGGTTGTTTAAAAACAAATTAAATTGCTCCAAGAAAATTAAAACTTTAACTAAAGCTTTGAGCCAAGAGAATGCTGCATTGTTAGAGTTGCTTTATCTGTCTGTATTAGCCTTGGTTAATTGAAGCTTTATGAACTTAAGGCATTAGCCAACAATAATGAGGATCTACAGTGATCGGTTCAGATCCTGACATGCCAACAAAAAATAGACTAAAGATGATCATGGAACAAAGCGGGCACTCTTGAAAGCATCAAGAGAGTAAACTAGGATGTTCAATGCTCAAAAGAAAGAGAGTCAAGAGAGCTGAGACAGTGAGGGCCAATGGAACAGAGCTGAAATATCTTCAGCGGAGCACACACACAATTCATACCAAAGTTGGTCTTAAACATCTACTCTTCTCACAGTCTACTTTGTCTCATTCAATTGACATATTCTTTTCTTCGAGATACTTATCTAGCTTCCCCTTAAATGCACCATGCTTTTTGCTTCAACTACCTATGATGCTAAGGAGTTCCACCTTTAAGTTATTGTCTAGGTAAAAATATTTCTCCTGAATTCCTTATTCATTCATTAGTGGCTATCAAATGTATTACCTTGGCTAACATTGCTGACATGTTATAAAGCACCGGCTGTACCTTTTCTGGAGAAGTTGTTCAAGGACTGGAATAGAGTTCAAAAGGAACACAGTGAAACTAAGTGATGACAGATTAATTGGGGTAAAGGAGAGCTTTGGAAGGATTTGAGTTATTATAGAGGCAAGATCTAAACAAATGAGAAAGTTACAGCCCCAAGTAACTAAGAAAGGGAAAAAAGCTTACTTACAAAAGGATGAAAACCCTAGGACAGAAAGATGCCTGAAAGCACGCATATGTATTTGAGATTTCTTTCTTCTCTAAGCATTAATGGTTTTATGACTCCATAAAGCATTTAGTAAAATTAAACATTTTAAACATATTTACAAAAACCAAAATTATACATGAAGTCCACTGATCTTCCATTACTGAATGGCACAAATTGCTAAGTAGTAATCCATAATACATCTTCTGCATACTTTGCCACAATTTAAAATTCCATTGATAACCCTGCACCATTAAACAGCAAAAATTTGTATCACAATGGGCGAACAGCACCACCTACTGCATAAAGATACTAATTTCATTGCAAAGGTCATTCTGTTCATATTGGCGAATAGCATTACTAAATTAACCTTTTTTAAAAATTTGTCAGTAAATAAAATGAAGAATTCACTGCAGAAAGAGACATGTTAAAAAAAGTCACACATGCAAGTAGAACCCATAAATGACATTAGAAGATGATCATGTTTTAATAAGAGTGTGCACAGCTTGGACACTCAAAGTTTTAATCCTTAGTTCAACAGACAGGAATTAAAAAACTGGTTGTGCAGCCTTGGTAAACTTGTTAAATTCTGAAAACTAGTTGTGTTACTTGCACCAAACACTCTGTATCCTAACCATCCTTTGAATATGTTGTGTTACCAGAATGTAATGTGCAGATACAAAATCAATTTTTTATTTGTAACAGAAACAGAAATGTGGAGAATTTGATCAGAAGCAGAGTAAACTGGGTTAATGTTTCTTAAAATATAATCCAAGAACATCCTTCATAGTTTGTTGTTAGCTAGTAATAAATTTCCAGCATTTTCCTCTTTAGCTGTAGATTAATTCTCCGTCTGAAAAAAAGTCATTCTAAATGTTGTACAATTTCAGATTGGCACGTTAAAGGTATATAGGTGGCTATGTATTTATTAAATCCGAAATACTCTTTGCCAATATTTTTTAAATATTGTTAAATATCTAAATTATATTTCTCATTTGAGACTTTGAGTGAAGTTACATCAATCTCTCTTTGTAAGGTTTCATTCTATCTGCAACCAAGAATGGTTTCCCCTAAGGAAACAAGTACAGTGATGACTTATTAATTTTCAGGACAGATGACAGATTTTAATAGTTGCCAGTCTGAAGCATAAGAAACCTACCAAACATAATTCAGCAGTATGGCATTCTGATTTTATACAACAAAAAAAATCATTTGCTTATAATAGAGAGTGAGAGAGTGAGAGTGAGAGTGAGAGAGAGAGAGAGAGAGAGAGAGAAACAGTGACTGGTGTAGGCCCACACCTTAGGTGAGAGGAGGAGCTGAGAAGGAGATTTCTTCAGTCACCCAAGTCAGTGTGGAATTGAGCGCATATAATTGGCATCACTCTGCATCACAAACCAGCTGTCCCATCAACTAAGCTAAATGATCCCCTTGTATAATTATAAAAATATTTCCATAAAAATCTTTTTTCTTCTAAGCTTTAATGAAATGGGCAGAAGTAGAAGCTTCAAATGACACTATAACCAACCATCGAAATCTGCATTTATAGAGCACCTTCTACACAGGAAAACACTTTACAGAGACTCAAAGGGTGATTGGTGAGGATATTCGTACAGATATTAGTCCAAAAGGCAATATTAAGACAAATGAACAAAAATATTGTCAAACATATGGTTTTAAAGATTTTTCTGAAAGAATGGGAAGGTGGTTGAGAAAGAGAATCACAGAATGCAAAGTGTAGGCAGTTGAACTCATAAATCAAATCGAAAAGAAATTCCACCCACACAATTATTAAATTACACATGACACAATTGGTTCTGGAATTACAAGAACAAAAAGTTAAATAAACTGTTGAACTGACATTAGGGGAAACAAAGAATTCCAGTAGAATCTTCCTACTCCTCTGATGCTGCTTGGCCTGTTGTGTTCATCCAGCTCCACATGTGTATCTCAGAATCTGTGACGGTACTGTGTCTTTAAGAAATGTGTTTTGTCCTGTTTCTCTTGCAGAGAGGTGTTGTCACAGCTTTATTCAGATACTGAAGTTCTCGCTGGGTGTTTTTTTTAAAATTTGATTTAAGACAAAAGGACAGGTGAGGTCAGGTCTCACACAGATCCAGGAAGGCTTTCATTTTTGTTTTCAGCAAGTTGGGAAGGCTTCTGCTGGCTGCTGTTAGAATGAAGTCTTTGACAGTGAGGCTTCCTCTTAAAAACTGAAAAGGGCAGATTGTTTCTTTAGATATTGCTTTCTTCTGGACAGAGGGGAGACAGCATGCAAGAATCAAAACTGCTTTGCTGGATTGCATTTTTGCTGAAGGATATGTTTATGGGACGCTGCCTATATTGGAAGAGTTGATCATTAGTGGTTAAATAATACATCACCTTGTTAAGGTATTTCAATACAGTAAAGTTATGCCAATTCTTCTTTCTGTAGTATTTTAATCGTTGTACGAATAAAGTGTGCTTTGATTAAAGCTTATGGTGGACCAATCAAATCATATCTGGAACACAGCATCTTACACTTGCCTTTTAAAAAAATATAAAAGTTAGGGTATTGGCTATCTCCATTATGTACTTTGGAGGATCTAGTCTGGTCCATGACGAGTCCCTTTATAAGGTTTTGAAACTAATGTACAAGTTGGGCACTTTTTATCTGATGAAACAATCAGCAAAAATATACTGAAGTTATTCTCTATTAGTAGGCAACATCAGACTACAGCAATCACTTCCTTCAAATAAGTCTGCCATTTTCAATTAAGTTTTTCAGCAATAATTATTCAGCCCAAAATATAGAAGTGTGTACAAAAAGAAATACAACAGAGTATTTACAGTAATTCATCCCCTCAAATTTGTCACAATGAAAGATACTCAGCAGGCAGCATATTTTGACTCAGTCAGTTTCCCTTTATCGAAGATTGGGATTCAAGGCCCAGCCCAGAACTCCAACTGGGCTAACACTATGTCAGCAAGCATTGTGCGGTTTATATCATCTATCAGATGAGCTACTAAAATAAAGCTTGCTGTTTGAAGAAATTTGACTTTACATTGTCACCATGTGCATTTTAACATCACATTTCAGAAATCTCAGGGTTAACAGTTTGAAGAGCAGACAATTTCAATAAATCACGGCAACTAACACTTGCAAAAAATGAATATGAATGAGCACAGTAGCTTGCATTGCAACTTGTAGAAATTGATGGATACAAAAAACTAAGCTGTTTATGCAAGTAAAATTGCTCAACTCAATGGGTCAGGGCTTTCAGTAAATTTCCAAAGAAATGCAACATTCGATTTCACGTGCACACATGTAAATAAATTAAAATGAATTTCACTTGCATCACATGGTTTACTCAGCTATTAAAATATTCTGCTGGTAGATATTGTGCTATAAGTTTCCAATAAAAGTAATTTCAAAGCAGCACGACATAAAAATGCACCTTTATTGTAACAGGCTTGATCACAGGAACAGGAATAGGCTGTGCAACCTGTCAAGCCTGCTCCGCCATTCAATTTGATAGTGGCTGATTATAGACACCAGTGCTGGAAAGACATGCTACCTTCACATCCCCTGATGTCACTGGTATCCAATAATATATCAATATCTGTCTTGAACATGCTTATTGGGATACACAATTCCAAGATTCACCCTCTCTGAAGAAATTCTTCCTCATCTCAGTCTTAAATGGCAAAAATCTTTACATTGAGGTTCTGCCCTCTGGTTTTAAACTAACTACCTATCTACATTAACCTTATCACACCCGGTAAGAATTGTGTATGTTTTAATTAGATCACGCTTATCATACAAACCTCTAGTGAATACAGATCCAGTCTTCACAATCTCTCATCATAAGACAATTCTGCCCTCCCAGGGAATAATCTGATGATTAATCTCCAATGCACTCCCACTTAGATAATGGAACCAAAACTGCATATAGTATTCCAGGTTGAGATCTCACTGAGGCTCCAGATAACTGCAGCAAGACTTCTTCAATTTTCAACTCAAACTTCCTTGCACAAAGGCCAACATAGCATTTGTGTTCCTAATTTTTAACAGCTCATGAAACAAGGACACCCTGGTCCCTTTGGGCATCCCAACCTGTCACTGTTTAAGAAATATTCTGTCTCTCTGCTTTTTCTACACAAGTAAAAAAAATTCAAACTTATTCATGTTACATTCCATTTGCCATATTCTAGCCCATTCACATAGTCTGCCGAAGTCCTCCTGAAGCCTCCGGTCATCCTCTTCACAACTTACACTCCCAAAACGTCTGGCCTCATTACCATGGTACCCTACAAGTAACGACCTGTTTTCCTGGGGATGACCTGTTTATTTCTACTGTTTCATGCCTATTGACCTATCCTAAATCCATGCTCTTTAATTTTAATCACTAATCTTTTGGGTGGGACCTTATCAAAGGCTTCTGAAAATTAAACTCCATATTTCCACTGGTCTAACTTTAATGCTATAAGTAACAGTCTCAAAAAATTCCAACAAGTTTGTCATGTCCTTTCATAATTCCATGCTGACTCTGTCCAATTTTACCATTCTTCTCTAAAGTCCAGTCATCACAACCTTTTATAATTGATTCTAACTTTCTGCTTTTATTGACATGAAACTAACAGGTCTGTAGCTCTCCAGTCACCCTCTTCTTTCCTTCTTTTAAAAAAAAGGGTTACATTTGCAACATTACAGTTTCAAACCATTCTCCCCTTCCTGGCACCCCACAGCCTTGGTTTGTTTATTTTGTTTACTTTGCTCCAAATGGAAAGGACCCATCTTAACGGTCTTTAAGTTACACCCATTTTAGACCTCTTTTTCTCTTCCACCATCAACAACCTCCTTGCCTTTTGCAATGGGTCCTCACAATTTCTGTGCTCTTGTTGATCCTCCATCTCAGTCAAAAACATTTAAAAATTTCTAACATCATTATGTTTTGAAGAAGTCATATCAGATTCAAAACCTTAATTGTCTCTCTCTTCACATATACTGCCGGACCTGCTGAATTTCTGCAGCATTCTCTGTGCTTATTTCAGATTTCCAGTATCCGCAATATATTGCTTTTATTTAAGTGACTTTCCCTTGTTCGGTTCCAGATTGCTCCCAGTACTCAGGCTTACCACTTTTTCTGATATCCTCAAAAGACACTCCCTTTTATCTAATCAATCTTCTTTGATTAACCACTTGTCAACTGACTTGCTGCTTTTGCATTGGAGGAACATCCCCATGTTGTAGGTGATGTAAAATTTCTTTAAATATTAGCTACCATTTGTCAATTGTCAAATCAAGTGTATGTTTCCAAACCACCATATCCAAATTGCCCCTAATAACTTCATAACTTCCTCTCTTCAGATTTAAGACTCTAATTTCAGAATGAACTGTCATATTCAAACTTTACATATAATTTAGTATTACGATCACTATTTCCAGAAGATTCCTTTACACCAAAGTTAATAATTAGCCCTTTCGCACCACATTACAATATACTCAGTCAAAAATAGCTCAATCCTTAGTTAGCTCCACAACAAACTGTTCAAGAAATCCACTTCATACGCACACAATAAATTCATCCTCCATAGCCAAGTGTTGACTTGCTTATCCCAATCTGTGTGCAAATTGAAGTCACCTATTATTGCTGTATGACCATGCTACATACATTTGTAGTTTCCTAATTTATACCATGGCAATATTACCTCTATCACTTGCTGAATAATAATTCGAACAAAAGTTTGTTGTCCCTTGGCTCCTCTCAAACAAAGGTTACAACTTGTTGCTCCAATTTAATATCTGCTCTTACTTGTGCATAGATCTTGTCTTTGGCTTTTTTCACTACAACCCCACTTCCTGTTCTTTTTTTAAAATCGATCCCTCCTCAATGCCAAATATCCTTGCTCACCCTGTAACCATGGCTCCATTGTCATAATTAAATCATACCCATCTCCCTCAGAGTGCAAGGTGTGGAGCTGGATGAACACAGCAGGCCAAGCAGCATCAGAAGAGCAGGAAGGCTGACGTTTCAGGCCTAGGCCCTTCTTCAGACAAAGAAGGGTCTAGGCCCGAAACGTCAGCCTTCCTGCTCCTCTGATGCTGCTTGGCCTGCTGTGTTCGTCCAGCTCTACACCTTGTTATCTCAGATTCTCCAACATCTGTAGTTCCTATTATCTCCCTTACAGCACCTTTAATTTGGTCTTAAAATTAATCCTGATTCTGATCCTTATGACTACCTATGCTTCATCTCACTTCTATTTTCATTTTTTAGCTTTCTACTTCCTTTTACCAGCTTTGCATTATTTGAATCTGCGCCCCTTCTCAAGTTCCATCCCCACCAATCTTGCTTAAAATTTGTCCATTATCAGCAAATCTCCTTGCAAGGCTGTTTGTCACAGTTCTGCTAACATGTAAACTCTCCACCATGCACTGGTTAAACCTTCTTCAGAAATTGCATAAAAGCCTCAGAAATCTCATGCCCTCCCTCCTAAACCAGTTCACTGGTCACATGTTCATTCATTCAATTCTCCTACTTAGACTCTCAGCACAGAAAGCTTAATAGCAGTCGGAAGTGGGAGCAGTCATAAGATTATTATTGTAGAGGTCCTGCTTTTCAATCTCATCGCTCGGCCCCCAAATTCTGCTTTCAGGATGTTATCTCTCTTTCTACCCAAGTCTTTGATACAAAGATGTACCGGGTCCCTCACCTGCAGAAGAATATCCTACAGTTGCTCCAGTTACATAATCAATCCAGCTCAAGGGAGGCAACATGTTATCCTGGAATCATGTCTAAAGCCACAAAAACAAGTGTCTGTTCAATAAAATAAATGGATAAATGCTGCAAATCTCATTTCATTTGAACAAATATCTTCTCCCAGTAACACATAATATTGGTTTCATGTAGGATTAAGATGACAGGCCCAAGTTACGCTGTCCACGATACCGCTTCCATTCAGATACAGCAAGCACAGATCTTGCACAGCTAATTTGCTATTATGGAGCACGAATGGGAATTCATTGCTCTATCAAGATCAAATGTTGCAGTAGCAATTTTTAAAATTCCCAATATGAAATAAAGCACAACAATTTTTTCTCATTTCAGAAAAGTGGTTGCATACAGCCAGTAGTTGAACTGCACTTATTGCGAAGCCTAAGTGCTGTCAGCCTATCTACTTGAAATGGTTTCACATCATCTAACTTCAACACACTTGAAAATCAGATCAAAGGTTCACAATCACTTCTGCTTTGATGTTCATCAGAAATTACTTCACATCAAAATGAAAGCAGTGGCATCACGACAAACTTACCGTGATTGAATCCACACATGAATTTCTCATATTATCACTAAATTGATATGAAAACCTATTAAGCTCCCAGTCAGAATCAGCATGGAAACTGAATACATTTTCCCCTCTAAAATATATGCACTTAAACTAGTTAAAGAAATGCTAAACATTATGTAACTCCAGTAAAATAACCTTTCCAAGACTGGTATAATGCAATCTAAATGCTTCATTTTTAAAGGAAGCATTTTCACTGTAGGACTGTAATAAAAATGGATAATAATGTTACACCGTTAATTCCTGTTATGAGATGCTCAAAAGCCTACTCCTGATTATCTGAAAATTCAAACTGCAATCTTGGGAAAGTTCTCACCACTAAAAACACTTGGAATAGTTGCTGTTTATGTTTCAACTTCAGTTTCAAATTACATGATGATTCACATTTTCACTTCAAATGACTCCTAGCCAGGGAATCAGTTGCTCAATCAAGATATAAGTGACATAATCTAAACTGAGTGGTTCACCACTGTGCCCTCAAAACTTCTCCATTAAGACTTAAATACAAATGTGGTTGAACGTTCTCTGTTCAACTGGGTAGTTGCATTTGGAATAATATTTGAAATGTTCACCATGACCCAGGTGTGCGCAGTTCACTAGATTAGTGCCGCAATACAGGATTTAATATTCATCCCCTCCAGCAAAGGCACACTGACCACTGTATGTACAGTCTGCAAGATATAACAGCAGCACCGTGCCAAGATTATTGCAACAATACCTCCTTCTTCCACTATCAAAAAGAGCAAAAGCAATAATGATGAGGGAATACCATTGCCCTCCAAGTCACACACTTAATCCAGTGTTGAATGGTCAGTAAATTTATAGCATTCAGTGTCAGAAGAAAGAATGCTATCACTGAGCCATGCCAAAGACATCGAGATTTGGCAGTATTACAGGGAAGCAAAACAAAACAAAGCAAAAATCATACATTCATATGCTGTGGACGTTTTGAAGTTTTAGGCTAGCTCATTTTCCAAGGTAATCAATGTCACAGCAGAGATTAACAGCCACCTTGTCCTACATAGTTAATGCAAGATAACGTCCATGCTGCAGTGTTAAGAACTGGAGTGAAAGTGCTGAAAATGTATCAAGGCCACTTACTGATGATTAACTGGAATGGCTGGATGTCTTCTCAGCCTACAATTTCACACTTTCAACTTGAATGTTTCATTTATTCTGCAAAAATACTTCTCAGAAATGTCGTACAGTTTAAAATAACTTATTCATAAAAATTAACATGGAACTCAAACAATGATTCACATCCACGTTACAACCAAAAATAATCCTGTTTATTTTGATGGAAGGTAGTGGGAATAGAGAAAACCAAGTTGCCTTTTGAAATCAGTCGCCACAACCATGAGCAATCTTAAAACAGCAACAGACATGAAGCGAGACTGAATATATTTTGGCAAGATATTAAATTGAATTGGCCCAAAATTTCAACCAATGATTTTTTTTGATCTGAATGTAAAATTCAGCAATTACATCACATTGAATTTGTTCTTCAGAGTACAGATAGGAGGAAGTCCTTGGTCCAAACCTGCTCTTAGGAACCAACAAAGCAACCAACAAAGCAAAGATTTCCCAATAATATCACCTCCATCAGCTGCAGCCAGCAAACATTCTTGCAAATCCTCCAACTGTCCAAGCAAATCATTCCACAGCATCTGACAGGACCAACAAAATGAAATAAATGAAGACACCTTTGCATGTCTTCTCTCACCAACGTGGTTTGTATTTTAAATTTGGGTCGTTTTCTGTGAACCTAACAAGTTAAGCACAGTCTCCTCCTATAACTGTCCAGTAAGTTCTAAAGAAAAGTTGCTTAGTGCTTCTTCCTTTGGATCACCCCAGACTCATAAAACTTTTAAATTACATTTTTTCCACTTCAAATAGAATATTTTATCTTCAAGGTTGCTACCCAGACTTGTGCTTCCTCAGGTTATCACATTCAAATCACATCTGGAATGGTGCATGTGTCATGCAAATGTGAAACCGTCTGGGCAACAAAGATGACTACTTTGATCCAAAATAAACCTTCCTCTCGGAAACCAAACTCTATCAATCTGCTTGATTCCAGGGATGAGAGGTTTGTCTTATGAAGACAGACTGAACAGTTTAGGTTTATATTCCTCAGGGTTTAAAAGAATGAGTGCAGACCTAATTGAGGCAGACAAGTTGCAAAAGAGGATTGACAAAGTAGACACAAAGTTGGGTGGGATGGTGAACTGTGACAAGGATGCAGAGATATTTGTAATATGGGGAAGGAACAGCTGAGTGGTATTATCACTCTACTGTTAATCCAGAGACCAGATAATATTGCGGGCACCTGGGTTCGAATCCTGCCATGGCAAATAGTGAAATCTGAACTCAATAAATATCTGGGATTAACAATCTAATGATGACCATGAATCCATTGTCGATTGTTGGGAAAAACTCATCTGGTTCACTGACGTCCCTTCGGGAAGGAAACTGCCATCCTTACCTGGTCTTGCCCACATGTGACTCCAGACCCACAGCAATGCAGCTGACTCAAGTGCCCTCTGGGCAATTAAGGATGGGCAATAAATGCTGCCTGGCCAGTAATGCCCTCATCCTGTGAATGAATAAAAAAAACTTCAACATGGTCTGGACAGGTTGGCTGAGTGGGCAAATCAATGGCAGATGCAGTATAATTTGGATAAATGTGAAGTTATTCACTTTGGAAGCAAAAACAAGAAGGCAGATTACTACCTCAATGGCTGTACATTGGAAGAGGGATTGTGCAGTGGGACCTGGGTGTTCTTGTGCACCATTTGCTGAAGGTAAGCAGGCAAGTGGAGCAGGCGGTAAAGAAGGCAAATGATATGTTGGCCTTCATTGTGAGAGGTTGTGAGTACAGGAGCAGGAATGTGTTGAAGTTATAGGGGGCCTTGGTGAAGCCACACCTTGCTTATAACATGCAGTTTCACTCATTTTCTGAGGAAGAATGCTTTTGCTTTCTAGCAAGTCCAGCGAAGGCTTACCAGGCTGATTCCAGAGATGGCAGGACTGACATATGAGGTGAGATTGACCACATTAGGATTGTTTTCACTGGGGGTTCAGATGAATGGTGGGGGAGGGGGAATTATCTCAGAGACTTATAAAATTCGAACAGGACTGACAAGGGTGGGGATGCAGGCATGTTCCTGATGGTTAGTGCATCCAGAATCAAGAATCATAAGTCTGAGGATTCAGGGTAGACCATTTAGGACAATGATGAGGAGACATTACTTCGCCCAAAGAGTGGTGAGCCTGTGGAATACATTACCACAGGAAGTAGTTGATGCCATAACACCAAATGTACTCAAGAGGAGGCTACATATAGCAATTGGGACAAATGGGATCAAATGTTCTGGGGAGAAAGCAGTATTGAGTTGGATAAGCAACCATAATCGTGATGAATGGTGGAGCAAGCGAGAAGGGCCAAATGGTCTCCTCCTGCTCTAATCTTCTATGTTTCTGTGTTTCTAGATGTAGACAGGATGTTCTCCCATTTGGGACTACTTGAGATGTCACAGCTTTAGGATTTGGGGTACCAAATATAAAATAGAGATGAGGAAAAATTCTCTCTCTCCAAGGGTCATGAACCTGCTGAGTTCACGACCCCAGAATGTACTGATGCTGGGAAACTAAATAAATTTGGGGAGGAGACAGATTTTTTTATTTAGCAGCAGGTTGAAGGGTTATGGAAAGCAGGCAGGAAACTGAAGTTGACACTGAGATCAGATCAGCCATGACCATATCGTGACTGAATTACCTACTCCTGTTCGTCGTTCTCAAGTTCGTCTCAAAATTAAACAAAAAGTAAAAGGATGTGGAACATTGCTGTAAGCGGACATCTTGGCATTTGTGCCTACAGCATCAATCACCAGCAAATGTAACACATTTGCTGCCTGGCCAACGTCATTCCTAGCCACTGCACGAACTTGAATGATAGCCATATCAATTTGGACAGCTTATTCTTGCATAAGCATCTCAGCAAGACGACTAATGCATCTGGAACAATTACTACAAGGCAAACTTCTTACTGCATGTGTCCAGCTATTTCAAATCCTTCTCAGGTGATATTGGAATTTTTGTTTAAAAACCTACATTTAAACAACTACCATTAAAGCAACATAGAGCCATGTAAACATAAACCCACACTGCCCAAGTAGCCTGGGCACTACAAGACAAATGCCTCAAATATACTTACTATTTTTAAGTTTACATAGGCTGTACTGAGTGGAACTAGCACTGACACATACCAAAACAACTAACGTATTCTTGTTCATTACAACTTGTGCTTGCAGCTATTCCCACAACTGACAGGTAATACAGATTTAGGTATTTAAAATGAATGCATGCTGAATCAACATCTACCTTGCTCGAGATCTATCATTTTTTTTTCCCCCTGATGAGGAAGGCTTCCTACAGGCCTGATACTCTTTAGATGACAGCGGTGACTTACCTTGGTAAGCTCAACAGAAAACTTCGGCTTTTTTCCCCTCAGGCATTGCCAAAGGCAAGAACTTGGAAAATAAATAGCCATGGTTCAAATGGCACTGTGATGAGCCACGAACACATGAGAGCTCTCTACAAATGCAAAGATTACGGAACTGCATTAGTGCAGTCTTCAGCCAAACACAAAATTCCCTTTTACTTTAGTTAGGATAGATCAGATATTCCAATCGTCTAAAAGACAGAAAACACCACCTCAGAATGAGACGCTATATAGAGCACAAGAGAAAAATCATTTGATGAAAGGTAATTGTTACACATTAACCGTTTTCCTCCCCACAAATATTCCCTCAACAGTATTTCCACCATTTTTTGTTTCTAATTCAGATATCTAGCAACTATTATATTTTGACTTAGCTTTTGGGAATAATATTCTGTCATCCAAAGGACTTGTATTTATTTTAGAAAGGTCAATTTTATTTTTGGAATGACACCAATATAAAAACAAATTCAAACTTCCTTCCTTTAGTAGAATGGTCAGCCATGATCAATGGCTTGAAGGTCAATAGCCCACTCTTGCTCCAATTTGCTGTTTCTTACAAGTTGTCTGAGGTACGGTGGGACTGATGATGAACTAAAATGTATATCTATTAGTGGATGGAGATATTATCAGTAAGCTCTTTGCATCGGTTTACCAAGGAAGAGGACTTGGCCAAAGCCATGGTAAGAAAAGTTACCAATGTGGGATAAAAATAGATAATAAGGAGGCATTAAAACAGTTTGCATTGCTTAAATTGGTTTAAGCATCCTATCAGAATAAGGTACATTCACAGCTGCTGATGGGATGGGCAGTCTTTTAACGTCCTCTAGATGAAGACATTGGACCAGAACAATGGAGGAACAAACTTATTCAAAAAAAAAAGAGAGGATATACCTGGAAAATACAGACCTGCCAGATTAAAATCAATGGTGAATAAGTTTGTAAGAAATGATGTTCTTAAGGAATTTGTCAGTCATTTGGACAAGTGTGGTTTAACAAACGAGAACTAAGTAAGTTTTCTTAACAGCAACTCATATTTGTCAAACTTCAAATGGTTAGTCTGACAAGGCAACAGAGTGTGTTGATGAGAACTATGTTGTTAATTACGAGCATTCAAACATTATGATCTGGTATGATATAACAGGTATCTTGGAAAAACTGAAACTCATGCTGAGGAAGGATGTTCCAGCAACAGAAGTGCAACAAAGGTTTCTAAGACTGATCCTGGAGATGGTAGAACTGACATAAGAGGGAATCTGTTCACAGTCAGGGCTATATTCACTGTAGTTTAGAAGGTGGGTTGGGGGGGTGGAAATTACATTGAAGCCTATAAAATTCTAGCAAAACTAGACAGGGTAAATGTAAAGAGGATGTTCTCGATGACCAGGGAGTCCAGAACTGAGGCCACAGACTAAGGATAAGGGTAGGTCATTTAGGAGGGAGGAGGAGAAATTTCTTCACCCAGAGAGTGGCGAGTCTGTGAAATTCTCTGTTCCAGAAAGCAGGTGAAGGCAAAATAATGAATGCTTCCATCAAGGAATTAGATATATTCCTTAGGGCTAGAGGGGTCAATTAGTATGGGGAGAAAGCAGGAACAGAGTACTGAGTTGGTTGATCAGCCATGATCATACTGAATGGCAGACTTGAAATGCTGACTGGCTTATCCACACTCCTATTTTCTATGCCATTAAATAAGTTAAAATGCTTATTCTACAGAAAGTCCAGTCATATATTTTCCTAGCTAGTTGGATTTCTGGTTCACACACCCAAATTCCAACAAGATTGATTAGTTGTTCCCTATCTATTTAGTGATATTTACTTAATTAACCTGATTCTGAGATACTATTACAAACACCACTGGAGCAGCTGGGTCTCAAACCTCACCTTCATAGCTCTTCCTATGTTTATACACCCAGTTCGCACACAATTATTCACTAATGAGCATATCACCTGTGCACTTGTCCCAAAGGGTCTCAGGCATCCAGGGCCCTTGTGGTACAGTGGTAGTGTCCCTGCCTCTGAGCCAGGCATCCCTGGTTCAAGTCCCTCCTGCCACACAAGTGCGTGATAACATCAATGGACAGGATGATCACAAAACATCTCTGAAGCCCTTCTCTGGTTATAGAAGTTTTTTTGTGGATGCCTGAAGCACTACATTACCTGTACGTGTTTTTTTTTAAGAAAGGTTCAGTCTTAGGCAACCCTACCAGACTTTATTACATGATCTACAACTATTCCTCTTGCTGCATGGCTTATGTGGACAACATTAGCTGGGTGACACAAAACAGAGTTGTGATAAATAGCTGTTTTGCAAACTGGATGGAGGTATATACCATCATGTTCCCCAGGGTTCAGTACTAGAACCACCATGGCTTTTAGTGAACATCAATCGCTTTAGTTTGGGAGAACTGGGCACAACTTTGACATCTGCAAACAACAAAACATAGAATTGTAGTCAACGTTAAGCAACTAGTAATAGACTTCAAGATCTCAAAGACAGGTTGGTGGAATCGCCAGAAACATGACAGGTGAAATTCAATGTCAAAAAGCATGAGTTAATACATTTAAGAAGAATGACAAAGAAGATAAGGCCATAGGATACAGAAGCAGAATTAGGCTATTCAGGCCATCAAGTCTGGTCCACTATTTGAACAGGGCTGATGCATTTCTCAACCACATTCTCCTGCCTTCTCCCCTAACCCTTTATCATCTTGCCAATCAAGAACCTATCTCTGACTTAAAAATACTCAATGACTTAGTCTCCTCAGCACTCTGCAGCAATGATTTCCACAGATTAATCACCTTCTGACTGAAGAAATTCCTCGTCATTTCAGTTCTAAAAAGAGTCATCACCTTCAATCTGAGTCTGTGCCATCAGGTCCTAGTCTCTCTTACTAGTGGAAACATCATCTCTACTTCGACTCCATCCAGGCTTCTCAGAATTTTATAAATTTCAATGAGATCATATTTCACCCTTGTAAACTCCAAGTACAGACCCAGAGTCCTCACCCACTCCTCCTATCACAAACCCTTCATTCCTGGAATCATTATTGCCAACTTCCTCTGGACTCTCTCCAACGCCAGCACATCCTTCCTTAGATATGGGCTCAAAACGGTTCACATCATTCCAAATGCCTTTTCATCAAAATCTTCCGCAGCGTCAGCAATACATCTCTGGACTTGTGTTCTAGTTCTCTTGTAATGAATGCCAACAAAATCTTACCAACAACCAGGGTCAGGCTAACCAGCCTATAGTTCCCCATCTTCTACCTCTCTCCCTTCTTAAACTGGGGTATTACTTTACCATTTATCAGTCCACTGGCACCCTCCCTGACTCCAGTGATTCCTGTAAGATCACCACCAATGCCTCTACAAGCTCGTCACCAATGTCCTTCATCCTTCTGGGATGCAGCCCATCTGATCTGCATGGCTTATTCACCTTCAGACCTTTCAGCTTCACTGGAACCTTCTTCTTCATGCTGGCCACTACACACTCACCTCTGCCGCCTGACTGTCTTGAAGTTCTGGTATGCTGCTGGCGTCTTTTGCTGTGAAAACTGATGCAAAGTATCTATTCAGTATCCCTGCTATTTTTTTTCTGTTTCCCATTACTATTTCCCCAGCCTCACCGTCCTGCAGTCTTATATCCACTCATGCTTTTTAGATATCTTCAAAGAGAACTCTCGTAATCTTCTTGAATATTATTAGCTAATTTACCCTCATACTTTGTTTCCTCCCCCATTTCTGCCTTTTTAGTTACTGTTTGTTTTTTAAAAAGGCTTCCCATTTATCTTCACTATGTCACATGTGCTCTTTTTTTGCTTTTATACTATCCCAGACTTCCCTTTCAGCTATGTTTGCTCTGTCCTCCCCGTAAGATGTTTCTTCTCTGTTGGGACGAATTTCTGCTGTGCCTCACACATTACCCCCAGAAATTCCCGCCATTGTTGTTCCACAGTCTTTCCTGCTCGGCTGCCTTTCCAGCCAATTCTAGCCAACACTTCCTTCATATCTTTGTAGTTGCCTTTACTCAATTGTAATACCATTATATCCTCTCAAAATGCAGAGTGAATTCTATCACACTTTGGACCCTATGGGCTCCTTCACCTTAAACTCCCTAAACAGGTCTACTTCATTATACATCACCAAGTCCAGAATTACCTGTTCCCCAGTGGGCTATATCACAAGCTTCTCCAAAAAGAAAACATCTCAGAGACATTTCACAAATTCCTTTTCTTGAGATCTGCTACCAACCTGATTTTCCCAATTTACCTACACATTGAAGATCCCTATGATGACTGTAATAATGCCTTTTCTATTGCCTGAAATGTTTCCTTCACCATATCCTGACTACTGCTAGAAAGCCAATATATAACTTCCATCTGGGTCTTTTTCTCTTTGAAGTTTCTCAACTTTGTCCACACAGATTCCACACCTTCTGACTCAAATCCACTTCCTAATGATTTAATTTTCTTACTAACAAGGCAAGCTTTCTCCATCTGCCTGTCATTTCAATAGGATGTGTATCCTTGGATATTTTGTTCCCAGTCCTGTATTGACCAATTTCTAACTGTGCTACAAGCTCATTTACCTTGCTTCATATACTGTGTGCATTTAAACACAACATGCAGTCCAAAATTTACTGCCACCTTCTCACAGCTGTCTGTTTATCTGCTGTGTCTAAAGTTCGATTCCTGAGACTTTTCTAATCTCTGTCCTATTACTTATTCTGGAAACTTTAACTTCTGCTGAGACGTCCCCTGTCTTTAACTTTCTCCATAATTTTTCGATGCAACTGAATCCACCAGCCCCTACAATTTAGTTTACTATCGGCCTACTTATTTGATTCACCAGGTTTCTGGTTCCAGCATGATTCAGATGGAGAATGCGCCATTGGGACAGCTCTGTCCTTCCTCAGTACTGATGCCAATGCCCCATGAATTCTATCACACTAATCTGTGAGCCACATGTTTATAACTTTAATCTCATTGACCTGGCACCAATTTGCTTGTGGCTCAGGTAGTAATCCACAGTTTTTTTTTGTTTTTGTTAGCAGCCCTCGCTGCTCCTATTCTCTCAGTAGAACCTCTTTTCTCTTTCTACCTGGTTCGTTGGTATCTATATGGGCCATGACAACCAGATCTTTCCCCCTCTACCCCAAGTTCTCTGTGGCCTAGATGAGATATCCAGAATCCAGGCAGGTAACACAGCCTTCAGTACTCAATCCTGGCCACAGAGAATAGTGTCATTCCCCTGACTATACTATTCCCAATTACAACTCTTTTTTTCTCTTTTCTACATTCTCCCATCTTGAATGGCTCCCTGTACCTCTGTGCTATGGTCAGTTTGCTCATCCACCCTACAGCCCCTGCTCTCACCCAAACAGGGAGCAAGAATCTCAAAATTGTATACAAACTCAAGGACTGAGGTTCCTTCAGCACTACCTCCTGGATCCTTCTACCTGCCTCACTCATAGTCACAGCCTCCTGTCCTTGACCACTGACTGAATTTGAGAGAGTTAGTTAACCTAACACGCGTGAGCGCCTCCTGAAACACAGCATCTAGATAACTCTCCATCTCCCTGATAATATTGCAGTGTTCAAAGCTCAGGCTCAGTTCATCAACTCTGGGCTGGAATTCCTCAAGCAACCAGTTCTTGCGGCAGAGATGGTTACTAATGAACCACAGTTCTCACACCATGCACATACAACACATCATCCAGCCCTGCAATTCTATTTTGTTTACATAGTTCCTCGTTTGATTTTTAAAAGCTTCCTTCTGTCTTTTAGCTTGTAAACTATAAATATTTCCTGTTTTTACCTTCAACCTGAAAGTAAGCTATAATAGATAGTCAACTTAGTAGCAATCACTATTGAACTTACACTTTACTTAGATGTCCCCCTTTGCTGCTGATCCCTGCTCCTGGGCTACAAATTATCCCGTTTATAAAATCCTTACAAGCTAAGAGCCAAAAAAGTAAGCAAAAAGTGCATCTACTCCTCTGCACCAAATTCTAAACTATGTAATCATTCGGGCCATGTCTCTCCCTCTGTATGTGATCTCTTCCTGGCCGTGCAATATTTACTAATTTAAAATACTACAATTTTGAAAGGGTTTCAAAAGAAAAATCCAAGGGCTATTGCACACAAATTCCATGGTCACATCAGCAACGCAGTTGTTAAACAGTCAGAGTCATACAGCACAGCAACAGACCCTTTGGTCCAAGTTGTCAATGCCGATCAGGTTTCCCAAAACTAAACTAGTCCCACTTGCCTGTGTTTGGCCCATATCACTCTGAACTTTTCCTATCCATGGACCTGTCCAAATGTCTTATAAATTTCCTGAATATAACTGCACCTACCACTTCCTCTGGCAGTTCATTCAACATGCAAGTATACGGGACGCTGTGTTTTACAAGCTGGGAGCTTATGCTAAACATACAAAGAACAATAGTTCTATTCCAACTAGAGTATCATACCCAAATTTAGTCGCTGCACTTTGTAAGAAAGCTGTAATGGCTTTGGAAGAAATTCTCTAGAATTATTTACTAGATGAAAGGCTAGTTATGTGAATGAATTGGACAAGTTCTGGGTACTGTTTCAGAGACGGCTAAAAGATGTGATAGAGGTATTTAAACTCATGAAGGATCTAGACATAGTAATTAATGGAAGTCAATAACACATATTTAAGGTGATAGGTAAAAGAACTACAGATGGTGAGAGGAAAAACATTTCAGGCAGTGTAGTTCTGGAACGCATGGGCTAATAGATGATGGAAACAGATGTGTTCTCAAAATCTTTATTCTCAAAACAGTTGGATAGATATGCAGAGGACAACAGCAATAATATGGCCAAAGGGCCAAAGTCAATACTGAAGTATTCAATGATTTGATGAACCCTATTTGAATAAAGGTTGATGAAATATGAAAGTAAACAGTAATATTAATTTTGCTACAGTCCTTTTCTTTGTGTAACCAGCTAAAGCAAGCAGATGCAGACGTTAGCCATGATGGGCATCTTAAAGAAAAATTTCTTTTATTTTTGTCGAAGACACTCTGCTGCACACGAATTTCACACATAGTTTTTCGCAACTGTCTATCTTGGACCCTTTCTTCCAGTCTATGTTTTTATTTCTATTTATTTGCTATTTATTTATTTATGTTCTATTTATATTCCGCTTGGGAACCCTGCAGCCCAATGTATCAATGTGGACTTCACCAGCTTCAAAATCTCCCCTCCCCTCACTGCATCACAAAACCAGCCCAGCTCGTCCCCTCCCCCCACTGCATCCCAAAACCAGCCCAGCCTGTCTCCGCTTCCCTAACCTGTTCTTCCTTTCACCCATCCCTTCCTCCTACCTCAAGCCGCACCTCCATTTCCTACCTACCACCTCATCCCGCCTCCTTGACCTGTCCGTCTTCCCTGGACTGACCTATCCCCTCCCTACCTCCTCACCTATACTCTCCTCTCTACCTATCTTCTTTTCTCTCCATCTTTGGTCCGCCTCCCCCTCTCTCCCTATTTATTCCAGAACCCTCTCCCCATCCCCCTCTCTGATGAAGGGTCTAGGCCCGAAACATCAGCTTTTGTGCTCCTGAGATGCTGCTTGGCCTGCTGTGTTCATCCAGCCCCATACTTTGTTATCTTGGATTCTCCAGCATCTGCAGTTCCCATTATCACAGATATAGTCTCATTCTTGTCTTTCTCTGTACAGCCCATCATGTCTGCCAAACTGCAATGTTATTTTCCCAGCTGCAACAGCATCTTCATCGATCTCCCAAAAAAACTCAACTTAAGTCATCAGATATATAACATGAATACAAAGCAAACGTGATACCATTTAAGATACAGGGTTAAATTCTTCTTAATTCTATAAAAAAAAGTTATACTAACAAAAATACTTATTCAAAATGCCACATATTGCAATACAACTTTTTAAGGCGCAGTCTTTATTTCTGATGGCATAAACACAACATCACTCAATCTTCCCAACATGCCATAAGCAGTATGCTGACATTTTGAGCACAACAAATAAAGGAAAAAAATCACCCAGCTCACAACACAATTTCAAATACAACTTTTCTTGGTCATAAAAATTGCTCAATCTCAATGTATTTCAACTTTTCATTACACATACAAAGAATTTGGAAAGAAAAACAGAGTCCCTGAACATGTAGTGGCTTTTAATTTTAATACAGTTGCTGAAGCAATTTCGCCTTGGCAAAGAACTGAAAATAATTGGAATTAAAACATGGTTATGATGCACATGTGCTGGCTCTACTTGTAGATATACCTTCCTTCAACCTTTTACATTATGCAGTAACAGTTCTGCATCAAAATGAATAAAAACATATTTTAGAAATTTCCAATCTAATGATTTCAATACCTGTAAACATTGACTGGCTCAGCAATGTCATTTCATAATGGTATTCCCAAATATATTTTAACACTTTTGACTCTTATTTACTTCTTAAATATAAACATTTAAGTGGATTGCTACGAAAATATGCTAGAGGAACAATGATAGTGCTACTTGGTCCTGATCAGTCAATTGTTCCATCAAGGGCTCCCTAATTATTTTCTCTATTTCATTCTCCTCCAATTCTCTAATCTTGGTTCTTTCAAACACATGCTTCACTTGTTGAAATCCCAGGATATTTTCGCTTCACAGCAACAGCAGCATCAACAGTAATCTTCTCAAAATGGAAAAAGTATAATTGAACATGCTGAAGGAGAAATCTAAGCATGTTACAGAACTAAATATCTATGATATGAAGAATGGACAGTAACTATCCTATCTTCCTAACATAAGCATTAAGTCAACAGAGAACAAATAAGATACAGGAATAAAATAGAAAATAAGGAAATGTTTGGCAGGTTTTTCAGGCTCGAAAGGAGACAGTAAGTCAATTTGTCTTTCCTAACCTGTCTGAAAACAACTGCATATAAATTGATTAGCTCGACATTTCAGGTACTGAAACATGAAATTTTATTATTCCAAATAGCAGACCCGTTAAAGTTAAGCCTTGCATTTTAAAAGTTAGTCAGGTATCCGATGCAGCCTGACAGATTCAACATTTCCTCGTGAAAAATGTAAATATCATAATATCTGAGCCACCTACCACTATTATGTCTTTATTCAAATCTTGCACAGTTTGATGGTCCAAGCTACCCAAATTTCAGTCAAATATGGCAATAATTCAACAGCAGTGAAACACGGAGCAGGAGGCCATTTGGTACTCGAGACAGCTCTACCATACAATATGATCATGGCTGTCCCTCTATCTCAATGCCATATTCTCACTTCCTCTCCATACTCTTTCATGCCTTGAAATTCTAAATAAAAACCTCACTCTTGCCAATACACTCAGGACTTGGCCTCCAGAATGAAATGAGCACTATCAACAGAACATGACCTTGCTAGATTATGTACCTCGTAAGACAGAGAAGCTTCACTAAGGGGACAAAATATCAATACCCGTGAGCTATCACTCCACCTGAGAAACTGTCCATCACTTAAATTTGTCAGTTGTATCAATGATTTGGTTCAGAATACAGTAAGTTTGCAGATGACACCAAAATTGGTGGGACAGGGATGAAGGTTATGCAAGATTACAAAAAGACCTTGGACCAATTCGATCAACAGGCTGAAGAATGGCAGATGGAGTTTAATTTGGAAAAATCTGAGGTATTGCACTTTGGTAAAACAAACAAGTGTAGGACTAGTACAATTAATGGCAGGGCCCTGGACAATGTTGTAGGACAGAGGTACTTAGGGGTTCACATACAGAATTCTTTGAACTTTACCACTCTCGCTACCTGTGACACAAAGAAAGTGTTTAACATACTTGTCTTCATTGCTCAGACCTGCATATAAGAGTTGAGACATCATGTTGAAATTGTACAGGATGCTGGTGAGGCCTCTTCTGGACTACTGTGTGCAGTTCTGGGCACCCTGCTACCAGAAAGATGTTATTAAATTGGAAAGGTTTCAGAAAAGTTTTACCAGGATATTTCTGGCAATGGAGGGTTTGAGTTATGAGGAGAGGCTGGAATTTTTTTTCCACTGGAATGTGGGAGATTGAGGGATGACCTGACCGAGGTTTATAAATTCATGAGGTGCATAGATAACGTGAGTATGAAGGGTCTTTTCTCTACAGATAGGGGAATTCAAAACCAGGAGGCATATTTTTAAGGTGAGAGGAAAAAGGACAATGAGGGGCAACTATTTTTACATCCAAAATAATTCATGTATGGAACGAATCGCCAGACTAAATGGTGGATACAGGTACAGTACAACATTCAAAAGACATTTGGATAAGTACATGAATAGGAAAGGTTTAGAGAGATATGGGCGAAACGCAGGCAAGAGGGCCTGGTTTAGTTTGGGAACATGTTGGGATGGGCTAGTTGGAACAAAGAATCTATTTCCGCACTGTATGATTCTATGACTATATGACATATGACAAGTGATTCAGGTACATTCAAAACAGTGAACATGATAAGTTCAGGATGCAATGCTTCCCAAATTCCATGGTATTTCCTCACAATTTTGGATTCTAAATGCAATTCTCAATTTACAAACGAAAAAAAAACTTAAGATCAGATTTATCTCAAACACAAACTACTTGAGGCAACAAAACCAAAATCAGAAAAGCACAAGTAGCAGTTTAAGCAAGCCAACAACAGATCAAATGAATTTCTAGGAATTGTAATGGTGCCAGATGATTTTATTACTGGATAAATCAGATCCCAGTCTGAAATCTGGCTCAACAGGTCATAGTTTGACTTGTCTTGGATTTAATGAGGTGGTCCCTCACAAGTGTATGCAAAATGTTGCAGGTTTGTATTTGGCAATAAAACAGTAGTATTATTCACATGAGAAATGAAGATAAAGCAGTGTAAATACAAACCATTTGCACAGAATCTAAGTTGAGATTTTGAAACTCATACTAAAAGATAATCCCCAAAAAATGGCTCAAATGTTCTCCTCATATTGTACTCATACCAGAGAAGAATCCCTTTTGCTGAAACTTTGATAGGTTTAATTTAACTGTGACTTTACCTCTCAGTCTAGAAAATTCAGTCACTTTTTTCTCAATTTTTCATACACTGGAGTTTAAACATGCACACTTTGAAATAACATCTTCAGGGTTTTATTCAAACACTTCTATTTGGAATTATTACCAAACTCCTTATTCTATGGTAATCTATTTTTTACTATTTTGTCCCTTTATCAAGAGCACCGTGTTACACATCATTTTCATCCAACAGCTTCTGCAGAACTGCCACAAAATAAAACTAAAAAATCTCGAGTTTCAGTGGGTTTTGCTGTAAGCTTAAAAGAAACAAATCCAGAAATTTTTAACAGAAACCTTAATATACAATTGTTTGTCGTGCTCCATGACAAACATTAATGTTCACAAAAACCTATTAGTTCTGATAGTTATTACCTTTTTTTTTACAAATTTTTTTTTAAAGAAACCGCCATAATTACAGAAATACTTGTAAGCTGGTCCTTAATTCCCTCAGGCACACAGGAGTAGCCATATATCACTAATTCAAAATTACAACATCCAAACCTAAAACTGAACTATATTAAAATACATACACACATACATATTTCACATAGCTACATCACAATGTGTTTTTCAGTTCTCTTACCTGTCAGTGACACCCTGGCCACCACCAAACGTTTATAAAAGGCTATGTAATAGTCTCAAGTCAAGAAGTTTCCACATTCAAACATTTAGTTCAGCTGATCTGACTAAGAATCAACAATTCAAAGGTCATTTTGACACAACACTGAAAGATGAGTTTTTCACCCTTTCTTATACCTTTAAATATCCACAAGGCCAATCACAGTCCAAAGTTCAAATTGTTAAGCCGAAAGACAACTCTGTGTGGTGCCATGAGAAACCTGATTGGATGTCCATTCCCAAATTCAAAACAGAGCAGTTATTTCCATATCCCTGTACTGTAACTGGATAGTCCCTGGACTGCATATCAGTAACACAAAAAACAGCAATGCAGAAATTCCACTAGGAATGTCTTTGCCACATTTTCTGGTTTCAGCAGGACAATGATCAAACAAGGGTGGCACGGTGGCTCAGTGATGGGCACTGCAACCTCACAGCGTCAGGGACCCAGGTTCGATTCCAGCCTCGGGTATCTGTCGGTAGGGCATTTGCACATTCTCCCCGTGCCTGTGTGGGTTTTCTGCGGTGCTCCGGTTTCCTCCAACAATCCAAAGATGTGCAGGCTAGGTGGATTGGCCATGCTAAATTGCCCGTAGTGTTCAGGGGGGTGTGGGTTATAGGGAGATGGGTGCTGGTGCAATGGTCCAAGGGGCGGTGTGGACTTGTTGGGCCAAAGGGCCTGTTTCCACACTGTAAGGAATCTATTCTAATCTAAACAAACAGCATGTCCTTCTTGAAGGCAGCTACACAAGGATATAAACAAAACTCCTGCAAGCCAACCACAATGGTTTGAAAACTATGTACGGATGGCTGAAAAATGTCCCTTGTCAAGTTCTGTTCACTCAACTCTTCAATAGTCAACACCCCAGAGGTCAAAGAAAGTGCTGTAATGTTACTCTGAATCTCTCTTTGTTGCACAGCAACACCAACATTGATAGCTTGCTACAAATCATTCAAATGATGACACCTCGTACAGTCAGCTACACAAGGCTGTGTACAAATGCCTTCATGAGGTAGAATAATAACAGAAAAGGAAGCAAAACCCACGCCTCAAATCGAAAGATAGCCAAATTACTAAATTCAGTTCCAACATATTTGATCCTTCCATCACTGATGCAAGACTGTAAATACTTCAGAATCCAGAACCAATTCTTGCAGCACTCCAGTATTTAAAACAGTATGTCCACCCAAAAATATTGATTTATCACTACTAATTGCTCTTTGATAACCAACAAATCCTTCAACCTTGTTAATATGTTACCTGCTACAACGTATGCTCTTATCTTGCATCATAACCTTTGATATGGCATTTTCTCAAATGCTTTTTGGAAATCCAATCATCATAAAATCTTTATTGAGTTAGCTTGCGGCACTACTGTTCTTCCGTACAATTCGGATAACTCATGACACAACCAACAATGGTTGATTGAAAAATTGATCACACCATGCTGTTACTTAAGCCAATTTATAATTGGGCCAACAAGTCCAGCCATTTTCAGAAACAAAACATCCTGCATCCTTGAAACTATAAGAACCACATAAGTTGTTCAAAACATTTATCTTGCTTATTAAATCATATTCCATAACATAAAGGAACATTTTAAATTATTTCACTTGCCTAAAATTTGATTGCCTATAATTTAAGAATTGATGTTAATTGCTTGTCTCAGAGTTCTTCTCACCTGGTAGTCACAGAAGAGTTCTGTTGCTTGAGGAGAAGTTCACGCTGTTGTAATAGCACAATTTCTCGTGAAAGATCTTCAGGGCTCCTAAAAATTTAAGGACATAAAATAGTGAAATAAATAATGCTTAGCAATAGAATACCATTCTTTTAAACATTCAACTTTTTATGTTTCTGCATGAATAGCTACTTCAGCTCTTATCTATAGGTAACAAAAGTTAAGATTGGTTCATTTTTTTCAACAAGCTTAAGCTATATTTTTAAAAATTAAACTACTTCATCAGAAATGTAAGTAACATTTTCCACTGAAAAACCTGCAAAAATCCTTGTACCTCATAAAGCCAGTGTGATATTACAACATCACAGATCACAAGTTCAAGAAAACAATTACCAGCAAGTGGATTCACAATAAAGAACATATAAAATCTTCCAATTTAAAAGTACAGAATCCCTCAGGAAATCCCGAGCATTATAGCAAGTGTTAAATAAATAGTCTTTTCAACTGCACAAACATATACGCATGAATCTTTTCCCAGAAACACTAAAGTTAGTGGAAAAATTAGCCACTTCAGAGGTAACAAGCAAATAACTTCTTCAGTAACACTGCAACATTAAGCAAAAATTAATTTTCTTCAGTTACAGCAGAAATACTACACACAAGATCAGTAAAAAGCGGTCTCTCATGTTTGTAGTCTTCTGATCAAATATCACATTTATAACCCAAATACTTCAGGAATACACAAGCAAAATATTTAGAAAGGCAACACTGTTCAAGTTCACTAAACAATTACTGGCTAACTGATCAAACTTGCAACTAATTCAGAAAATTGAAAGCATTGTGATTAACATCCATTCAGTTGAATTGCTTCTCTGTGATACACAGAAAGAAATGGCTAAGTATAATTTTATGCTTATTAATAATTTTAGTAAAGCTGCTTAACCTTGATAGCTAAATGAGTACTCCAAATATAAATTTGCAGTCGAATTCAATCAATAGATAATTCCCTGAAATGATTGGTTTTAATGAATTGGCCAATTAGTTGACAAAACCAACCATTCAATGCGTACATACTGTATTGTGGGAATTTGCTCTATTGCAAAGTTTTCAATCTAACGGAGCAGATATACTTAAGTTTGAAGCTTTCCTTAATCACTCAACAGTCATCCGTTGCATATTAATTTTAGGTTGCACATAAATGTAAAATTATATTGATAGCAGCAAAACTAAACAAATTAAGTAGTAGAATTCCTTCCTGACTACCAAATGTTATCAAAAAATTAAATATACCTTTTATCTGTTCCTACCAGTTTCCAGTTAGCTGGCAATTAGCTTCCAATTCAGAAGCAATATTGTAGTGTAATACTTAGGACAAGAACTTCACTACTTTAGTTGGGTTTCTGTTCTAACACATACATTGATATCATAACATTTGTAGATAAGAGTAGCATACATAGTGCTTCCCCTATTAATACACATCTGTACTGAAAGCAAAGCTAGGAAGGGAGTTTTAAGTGGATTTAGACATTCTCAACATCTAAACTGGTTTCCTCCAAGTTGTTCTTAGATTTTTTTTTCTAAATTAACTATGCCCCCTCTAGTGTGAAATCTTGCATTTTTAAAACAAAAAGCTGCAACAATACAAATATGAACAATGAACTCTGTTCCTGTACTTGTAATCCTCTCACTATGAAGGCCAACACAGCATTAGCCTTCTTCAGTGCCTCATGTTCCTACACGCTTACTTTGAGTGACTGGTGTACAAGGACACAGAGGTCTTGTTGCACCTCCCCTCTTTCTAAATCTATCGCCATTCTGATAATAATTTGCCTTCCTGCCTTTGCTACTATGTGGATAACCTCAGTTATCCAATTTTGTAACTCACAATTATCCAGATTATACTTCGTCTGCCATGCATTTGCTCACTAATTCTTGGGGGAAACTGTGTCCCAAAAATTTGATTGTGTTTATTTGTGGAAGCAACCAAGAATTTTGAAGAAGGCAGAGCAGTAGACATTGTTTACTTAGACTTTAGCAAAGCCTTTGACAAAGTTCCTCATGGCAGACTAATTAGAAAAGTTAGATCACATGGGATTTGGCAAGGGTGGGGGTGTGCTTGTCAATTGGATAGAAAATTTGCTCACGTTGGCTTTCATTGCTCAGGCCTTCAACTATAGCAGTTGGGACATTATCTTGAGGTTGTACAGGGTTTTGGTGAGGACTCTTCTGGAGTACTATGTCCAGTTCTGATGACCCTGATATAGAAAAATTATTGTTAAGTTGAAGAGGGTTCAGAAAAGAATTACCAGGATGTTGCTGGGAAGGGAGGGTTTGAGCTATATAAACAGGCTGGGAACTTGTTCACTGGAATGTAGGAGGTTTATAAAATCATGAGAGGTAAAGATCAGGTGAATGGTAGGTGTCTTTTTCATGGGTGCGGGATTTCAAGACTAGGGGGTATACTTTAAATGAGATAGGAGAAAGATTTTAAAAAGACATGAGAGGTTATTTTTAAAAACAGAATGGTTCACATGTGGACTGAACTCCTAGACAAAGTGACATGTGGGTACAGTTACAACGTTTAAAAGGTACTTAGATAAGTGTATGAATAAGTAATGAAGAAATATTCATGTTTTCAACATCTTAACGGCAATGACAAGAACAGGTCAGAGGTTAAGAATCCTGCAGCCAGTACTTCACCTGACTCATCGGTTCAGCCTCCAGCTCAACCTATGAGCAAAAACTGTTTGAACTGCAAACCCTTGCACAGGCATGTATGCTCTGGGCCAAAGTGGAATCCAGGAATTCCCAAATGCTGCGGGTAGGACACATTACCTCTCCTACCATTCTTAGACTGTCCTAATTGGCTACATAATTACTTTATACAATTATCTACTTACAAAGGTTTTTTAGGTCTCAATGATCTTACCATCTTTAATACGTTGAAACTGAAGAATAGAATAGATCTTAGTCACTTACGATATTTGCATTAATATATATTAATGATTTAGTTGAGGGAAATGAAAGTAATTTCTTCAAGATTACAGACAGGGTTAGGTGGGAGAGTGAACTGTGAAAAGGATGCAGATGCTTCAGTGGCATTGGGACAAATTGAGCGAGTGAACAAAAGCATGGCAATGCAGTATAATGTGGATAAATGTCATGTTATCCACTTTGGCAGCCAAAACAGGAAGGCAGATCTGAAAAGGCAATACATTTGTAAAGGGCGAGTCACAACGAGACCTGGGTACCCTTGCACACAAGTCACTGAAAGTAAGCAGGCAAGTTCAGCAGGTGGAGAAGACAACAAATATTATTGTGGCCTTCAGAGTAGGGGGATTCTAGAATAGGGAATTAGTGAGAGCGCACCTGGAATATTGAATGCAGTTTTGGCTGCTTTATTGGAGGCTAAATATTCTGGCTTTGCAGCGAGTGCAACAACTGTTTAACAAACTGATTGCTAAAATGGCATACAAACTGGTTTTGGGGAGTGGTGTGGAGGAACAGTGAGAGAGAAAGAAGATTAAAAAAATCTCATAAAAAAACTATAAAATTCTAATTTCGCTGGACAGGGTAAACCCAGCAAAGGAAGGAGGTTGATATAGTTCTTAGGGCTGAAGGATTAAAGAATCCAGGGAGAAAGCAGGAACAGGGTACTGAGCGAGACAAGAGAGCAGAATTGATCGGCCAAGCGGCCTTCTCCTATTTTTTAACGCTTCTACATTAACCGAATAACTAGCGTTACAATCTCCCTCTCTAAATTTGGCCGTTCTCAAGCGCTCTGTCAATTGGCAAGTTGTATTTGCTCGTCGCACAAAAAGGCCTAGCTAATCCATGTAATGAGAAACCATTTAACTGCCATTGAAGGCCAAGGCTCTTCCACTGGAGGCTTGGAACTATATTACTTGAACTATAGACTGAAGTAAAGTGACAAGCTACAAAAACAAGTTAGATTTGTACAAAAATAAGTTACTTTATCCACCAATTGCAAGCACTCAGACCCTGACAACAGGCCTCAATAAATCACGTTATCATATCAAAATTTCTCAGAACATTCTGCATACTTACACGTGGGCCAAACGCATGCAGGTAGGCCGAGTTAGTTTGGGAACATGATCAGTGTGGACTAGTTAGACTCAAGGGTCTATTTCCATGCTGTATGACCAAGTGTCGGTCAAACAGTTGCAAATGCCACTTATCAGAGACAGGACAGCATGCCTGCCAAATATTCTACTCAAAAGCCTTAAATAGTATCGCCACACTGAAAGAGATTTTAAGCATATTAGGGGCAGGTAGTTCTCCAAATTAAACTGGCCACCATCTGCCAGTAACCAGAACCAATTGGTTCAAATACAGCAGTAAATCTCTGTCTATTCTCTCCAAACCAAGATTACACCTTATGAATAAAGTAATCTGAAATTTACAGCTAGATTTGATGCTCACAAAATCGAAGAAAGAATTCAAAAGGAGCTATTACATCAATTAAATCCGCATTAAAATTCAAAGCACACCAAAATTATTTTCCATTTGTTCCAAAATCTTTGCTTGCATTACAAACATTAAACTAACAAGACAGAAATACAACTTGCTCTCTGTGGATAAAATGAATAGGAACAGGAATGAGGCATGGCCCTTCCAGGCTGGTCCATCACTTCATAAGGTCATAGTTGATCTTCCTCTCATCCATCTGCAGAGCTGAAATAGTGGTGTGGGACGCTTCACATGTCACTGGCACTAGTACTGGCCATAAAAGGGATTGTTCCACTCTGAAGTGCTCCATTTAAACAAATTGGGTTCAGTGTCCAGGTGAATTGAAAAACTAGGACAGTAATTGTGGTTTTAGGCTCATAAGAGTGAGGAAGGGGCGTTGGTTCAAAGATTCAAAGATAAAATTCAAAAGTAACAAAAGGAATGTTAAGCTTTAAGAGTGGTACAAGAGTTTTTTGTAATAATGCATCAAGAGGAGTAAGAAAAGAGCTGGAGTGACAAAAGAATAAAAGGGCATTAGTGACTACATAATGTTAGGCAAAAAAATTTCCAAAACCCAGAACAAAAAGCACCATATGAATGCACAAAGCACAAAAACTGGGAACTAAATATTTTAGAGTAGGCAAAATTAAACAGTACAACAGTGGCCCTGATAACACAGGATGGGATAACAAAAAAAAAATCTCAAAGTCAAGAAGTAGAATCATTGTGGGCAACTGTAAAAAACAGCAAGAGACAGAACATTGGCAAGAGTTGCCTGCAGACTTCCTGACATCAGCTGTGTTGTTGGATGGAGTATAAAATCAACTAATTAGAGGACCATGTAATAAGGGTAATTAGTAATCATGGCCATCCTTAAACTGCATATGCACGCGGCAAAAGACACTCTTATGGAGCTGTGGTGTCATCCCTATCTCTGAAGCACCACTTCCAGAAGTGCATCATAACAGGTTGATTAAAAAATAACCATAGACTGGGCAATTGCAATAATGTTGTGGAGGGCAAATGCATGCAAAGTATACTAGTTTGCTAAAGAGGCATGTTGAGGATCCATTCAGTGATTAATACATCATTCACGAACAACATATATTACTTCAAGAAGCAAGGGCACAACTGGTTCAACTGTGGCTAACAACAGGAATTAAAAACAGAATGAGATCAAAGGATGAGGCTTACAATGCTGGTAAAAATAATAGTAAATCTGCAGACTAGGACCAAGATATTCTGGATCTGGTAACGTGCAATGAGACTGGTTTAATAAATGACGGCAGAGTAAAAGATATCCTCAGAAAACAGTGAACATAGCCTGGTTAAAATTTAGTGTTCAGCTTGAAGAGGAGGAACTTGGGTTAGAAACGATTGTACTAAGCTCAAATAAGGACAGTTACAAAGGAATGAGGGCAGAGCTGGCTGGAATGCACTGGGAAAGGAACTGAGCAGCATAGAGGTCAAGGTAGAGGTACAATAACAAACATTTAAGAAAACAGTTTGTGGCTCACAGCAAAGCTATGTCCCACTGAGGAAGAATTTGAGGAAGGGGACAAAACAGTCATGGTTAACCAGGGAAGTTAAGGATAGCTTCAAACTGAAAGAGGAAACATAATGTGGCAAACTTTTATGGTAAGGCTAAAGATTGGGAATAATTTAAAAACCAACAAAAGAACATCAAAGGTGATAAACATTAAAAGGGTAAATTTGTAAGTAATGTCAAGATAGAGAACAAGAGCTTCTTTAAATATATAAAAAAGGAAGACAGAAGCCGAAGTGAATATATGTCTCTTAGAAAACAAGGCTGGAGAAATAATAACGAAGAACCAGGAAATGGCAGAGCAGTTGAATAAATATTTTGCATCAGGCTTCACAGTTTAAAACACAAATATCATTCCAACATGACCAAGTAATCAAGGGGTAAAAGGAGAAGGCGTAATAAATATAATAACTGTCACAATAGAAAAGGTGTTAGGAAAATAATGGGGCTGAAAATTGATGTTGCCTGGACCTCATGGGATGCATTCTAGGATATTAAAGGAAGTAGCCATGGAGGTGATGGATGTACTGGTAGTAACCTTGCAAGAATTCTTTGATTCCGGAAACATCCTTGACAATGGGAAAATTGCCAATATAACACCTTCATTTCAACTGGGAATGGATTTTTTAAAAAAAGGTAATTACAGGCCAGTTGGCTTAATGTCTATTATTGGGAAAATGTTATAGTCTCTTATAAAGGATATAAAGCAGAACATTTAAAATGCATAATATGCATAAGCAATGTTAGCATGGCTTCACAAAGATGAAATCATGCCTGAAAATTATCCTAGAGTTCTCTGAAGGGGATAACAAGCAGGATAGGCAAAGGGGAAGCGACGGATGCAATATGTTTGGATTCTTTTAAAAGGTGTTTAAAGCACCACATATTAGGCTACCTAATAAATAAAGAGCCAATGCCAGTAGAACTAGTATATGTGCATGGATAAAGGATTGGCTAACTAAGAGAAGCCAAACAGTGAGGATTAGGTGCAAAAACAAAATTGCGGGCAAAGCTCAGCAGGTCTGGCAGCATCTGTGAAGGAGAAAACAAAGTTAACACTTCGGGTCTGGTGACCCTTCCTCAGGGAATTGGGGGGCGGGGGGGGGGGTGTTTCAGGATAGGGTATCTATTGGGGTATCACAGGGATCAGTGATGGGGCCACAATTATTTACTATATATAATGACTTTGAGGTAGAAAGTGATTGCACTATAGCCGAGTTTACAGCCAACACAGAAATAGGTGGAACGGGAAGCATTTAGAATGACACAAAGAGTCTGCAAAGGGATACAGACAGTTTAAGCAAGTGGGCAAAACTTCACACATAGAAAGTAACGTGAGTAAGTAAGGATATGTACTTTGGCTGGAAGAATAAGGAAGTTGAATATCATATAAATGGGGGAAGGTCTGCAGAAAGCTACACAACAGTGAAATTTAGGCGTCCTCATGCATGAATCACAAACAGCTAACCATCCAAGTTCAACATATCATAGGGAAGGCAAATGTCGGCCTTTATTTCAAGAGGCAATGGATAAAAAGGTAGAGAGGTTTTTCAAGAATTATACATGGCACTAGTCAGACTGAAATACTGTGAACAATTTTAGGCTCCTTATCTAAGGAAAGATACATGGACATTGGAGGCAGTGCAGAAAAGGTTCACGAGATTGATGGAGGTAATGTCTTTTATGAGGCAAGGTTGAGTAGTTTCGATCTGTCCTGATTGGAATAAAGAAGGATGAGAGGCAACATTATTGAAAATTACACGATTCTTAGGGAACTTGACAGGGTAGATGTGGAAAGACTGTTTTCGCCTTTTGGGAGAGTCTAGGACTAGAAAGCATAATCGCAAAATAACGGCCACACACTTAAGGCACTACTGAGGAAGAATTGCTTCTCTCAAAGGGTTGTGAATCTGCTGAATTTTGTTTTACTGCAGAGGCTGTCAAGGCTGGGTCATTATATTTATTCATGGCTGAGATGGAAGGATTTTTCATCAGTGAGTGAATCGAACATTATAAGGAAAAGGCAGGAAATGTGGTTGAAGATTATTAGATCAGCCAAGGGCCGAGCGGCCTCCTTCTGCTGCTGCGTCCTAACTGTGCTGTCCTCTTTTGGCCTACACTTACTGAATTGGATAGTCAGTGTTAAATTCTAATCCTTGCCCTGCTCGTTATCCCATTGTTGGTTGCTTTGCCATTCTCTATTTTTGACCTTCCTACTGACTCCATACCGTCCAATTAGGCCTCATTCATTGTTGACTGAGTCACCAGGTGCCTGGGTGCCGCATTCTGTAAGTTTACAGCCTTGTGACCTCTAAAATCCTCCTTAAAACTTACTTGTATTGACCCAGCTTTACGTCACTCTCTTCTAATGGTTCTTTATAGTTTGGAATCTATTTTTGTTTGTAGCTCTGTGCAACATTTTCGATATAAATAAAACAAATCCATTAAAATATTTCTACCTAAATAATAGCAATTTTAAAAATTATTATTGCACATTTTGTGCACCTGTTTTGCTTGCTGACTGCTATTTATAACTCACCTTTTTAAGCTTCAAGTCTGTTTCCTAGTTTTTGGAAACTTATTTAAAGCCATGTTTGTTTAGTTCACACTTGACTGTTGTGGTTTGTAGATTTATCAGTGCCTTGATTTTTTTATTACTACCCTGCAATTCAATTATTAAAACTCTTTTCTTATTTCATTGAAGTTGGCACTTTTAAAAATGCATGTCTGGTTGCTGGTTTGCAATGTTGATTCATTCAAGAAAATGTCAGATTTAATCATGTTACGATTTTGCTTTCCACAATTGCTATTACTTCCATTCCTAATGTGTTATTTGGGCAGCTTGTCACTACAACACCAAAATACAGTTTACCTTGTGGTGTCCCAAGAAACCAAAATGTTGTACACTTATTATGTCATATTTTAGAACACTTGAGCTTTTGATTAGTTGCTATCCTCTAGTTCATTGTTATTCAATTACATTCTCATTGGAAAGTATATACTTTACATTTACTCAGTTGGTCTACAGTAACACAACCCTGGTACAACATGACATTTTTCTTTTATGCCCCAGACTTTGTATGACTTTGGACAGTAAATTTTTGAGGGATGCAACAGCTATGAGCTAGGGATGGTGAGATTTAGCGTGGCAGAAAGTGTTAAAGCAAACTAAAACAAGGATGCACACTGTCAACTGTGTGCAACATTTACAAGGTACACTACAGCAATTCACTACCAGTGGGGCGACATGGGTACCAACAGTAATTTGCTTGTTGAAAACAGCTGAAGGGTATGCTGCTTGATACAGTCAGTCAGTCTTTGGGAGATACGTGCCTAGTATCACAGAAACATTGAAATTCATTTACAATGTTACACATTCCTGTGATAGGTACAACACCTTTTTGATTTGACAGCAGCACCCTATTAGTGGTGAGTACTACTCATGTTGCTGCTGCATAGTAGCAGCATAAAAAAGATAGCTTCACCTGTTCAAGCATGATAGATACTTTAACCTTCAGTGGTAATCAGAGGTAGACTACTTACTTTTCAGCCTAGCCTAGGGCAGTTCAAAAGTAGAGGACATATTTTTAAGTACAGTTACAACATTTAAAAGACATTTGGACAGGTATATGAATACCAAAGGTTCATACAGATATGAGCAAAATGCAGAAAAATGGGACAGTTTAGTTTAGGAAACTTGGTTAGCATGGATGAGTTAGACCAAAGGGTCTGCTTCCATGCTGCAAGACTCCAACTCTATCAGCGGCAGTCATATTCTTTCATGAAAAAGATCCCTTTGGCTATTCTCAACAAGCATGAAACTGACCATACCCAACCAGCATGTGCTTTCAAAACTCTCAGAATCCAACATTAAATTTGATTCCGCAACTGAGCAATATTTGTTGGATAACCCTCAAATGTGGGTAATTACGCTGACCATCCATTTATGATCATCAGCCAGGGTGTCAGTGTGGCGCACTTGAGTATAGTGAAAACTACAAATATTAATGCACAGAGGCCCCATTCTTGCAAAACGGATAGGTACACATAATGCACCTGTTTCGACTGATTAAATGGGAGACAGCCATTCTGATTTACTTCTCAGGGTAATACCCTGACCAATCAGAATCACTCTGCCAGGTTTAAAATTTAAACAAAGCCTGACAGTTACATTATTAATGGAGTCACACAGCATGGCAATGCCTTTAGCAATCAGAATCCACTTGACACCCAATCAGCAATTCCCTCTCCTCCAGGATAAGTGTTGATTTTCATCGTGAATTGGTTTTCTTGCATAATGTCCTGAACAGTGCAAGACAAAGAGCTTTGTGATTTCTCTTCCTCCAAAAGATGAAACCTCTAACGTGCAAAACTTCCTCAGCACTGCGCTAGAGTATCAGCTTTGATTTTTTTTTGTGTTCAATTCTTAGTGTGAAAGTCAAGTTCACATCACCTAGAGCATCTATCACACAGATCAGGGTTTCAACACTGAGGTCGAATATGACACCAAGGTCAAAAATAATCTCATTCAACTTCAGATAGTTGCCAGGTAGAGGGATCTAGTTGGTGGCTAAGGAATGGAGTTTGTCGTGGAAATCCAAGCTAATAGCCTTCTAAAATTTCGGTTCATTCATTATTGGATAAACAAGCTGACTACTTTAACAGTGGAAGAGACAAACGAGACACTGCCCTTGATCATATATAACCTAAGAGCTCTACCTTATCCAAACATGTTATAATCGTATAGACCTCCATCAATTCTCCATCAACTCCTTTGTTGCAAGACGACAATCCCAAATTTGCAAGCCTAATATTATAGTAAAGATTCCTCATCCCTGAAACCATTTTGGCAAGTTTTCTCTGCACCGTCAAAAGGACCATCACACTCTTCCACAAGTGTGATGTCCAGACTGGATCTAATACTGCAATTGTGATCTCACCAGAACATTATAACAATTTAGCAAAATGTCACTTTTTTGTACCTACTACACCATTTATGAAATTCAAAAGTCCAACTACTTTGCTAACCACTTTCTCAACATGCCCTGCTACCTTCAGAGTTCTATGCTCACGCACCTGTAACCCCACCATCACCACTTGCCAAGTGAATTGTCCCTGCACACTCCTTAAAACTATGCTACGAACCATACGCCACCTCTTCAGCCAAATGCATCACCTCACACTTGTGTATTGAATTCCACTTATCAGCTGTTCATTCCATTATTCCATCCACGCCCTGTTAAAGTCAATTTGTAACTTCTTCACTGCTTTCCTACTCTTCTAAGTTTAGAATCATAGAATATATAAAGAAAAATGGTGCTACCACTGACCAAGGAAAACCACTGTTTACCACCCTCCAGTCAGATGGGGTACAGCTGGAAAATAAATGCAGAACTGGCATGCACTTTCACCGTTTAACCCAATAATAGAACTAATTAATACAGCGCAATAAGAGTCTGATCTTCCAACCTGACATAGTAATTTCATAAATTTATTGCACCAAGTCTTCAAAGCTATTAGCTTCAAAACTAATTATAGAAAAGAAGAATCATTTGGATAGTTATGCGCTCAGAATATCCGAAAATGATTCAAAGAGTGATTCACAGGATTTAAGTTTTCATCACTTTTTAATATTTGCAACATGCAGTATACAACAACCAACACTGGCAATAAGTTAGTGTATGTATATGTTTGATGGAGGATTATATATTGGTGGAGGAAATATGCTGCCAAGAACAAAAAAACTCCCAAAATTCTTTTAAAAATAATTCTTATATGTCAAGTTGAATAGATCGTGCCTCTCTTTAATGTTTCAAACAAAAACAAAATCGAAGGTTGTCGCACACCCCCAAAGTTAACAGAAGGTATCAGTCTCAATCCGTCACTTGTGGAGTGGGGCTCCATTGCATATTGTTTGTCAGGGGCATGATCATTTTATCACGTGCTGCACACTGCACTGTTCAGTTATGTACAAACTATTTTTGTCACTTGTTTGTACAATTGTTTATTGGCACATACTGGTCCATTAGGGACTATTTCTATTTCTACACAGCCTGACTTCATAGGTATTCATAAATCCCTGGCTATTCTAATTATTTGAAAGGGTTTTAAATATATTTTGAAAATGTGCTTTGTGGAAAGGGAGGGGGGAGAAAAACAAACAGAAGTCAAACTATTGCAACCATCAACCTGCCCACCTTTTATTAAATTTACTTTAAAGTCTCAAAAGGTAAAAAAAAAGCCTACAGCAAATAAAATATTCCGTTTACCTACTATTTCAGTGAAGCACACAGGAAAATCACAGGGAACGGATCTGCGCCCAAGAAATTGTACCACAGTGATAAACACTGAAAGAGGACAAGAGGTTAACTCAAGGTATAGCATATACAGTACAGTTTAACAACATGGAAACTGTGGCGCTCTTCAGGTTGGCTGAAATTGATCTGCACCATAAGTAAGGTTACTGTGAAAGGCAGGATACTACAAGAGAGTGTATCACTGTTTCAAGGATGATTAAGTAATGAATGAATAATGTTTAGCTTATACCTTTAATCAACACAGTGGTACATATAATTGTAATGTTGCTAGTCCAGAAGTCCAGAGACCCAGGCTAATGGTCTGGGCTTACGTTTAAATTCAATGAACTAAAATTCAATTATTAAATCTAGAATACAAAGTTAACCTCGGTGACAGTGCTCACTAAACTTTGGTCATCTGATGTATCAAAATAAAAGGAAGGAAATCTGGCATCATTACCTGGTCTTGCCCTCTTAGGACCCTGGGCCCACAGCAACGTGATTGTCTCTCAGCTGCTCTACCAAATGGCATAGAAAACCACTCAGTTCAAGGGCAAGGGATGGGCCTTGACAGTGACTCCCACTCTCGTGAATGAGTGAGAGTAATTTTTCATGGCTACCTACTTGAGGGTTTTGGTTAGCTCAGTTGGCTTGATGGCTGATTTGCCACACAAAGCAATGCCATCAGCATGGATTCAATTCCTGCACCAGCTGAGGGTACCATGAAGGACTCTCCTTCTCAATCTTTCCCCTCGCCTTAGGTGTGGTAAAACACCACCAGTCATCTCTCTCTAGCAAGTGAGCAGTCCTATGTTCTAGTAAGACTACCTTTTACATTAACTACAGAAAACAGAGAACCAAATTATTTTAATCGTTGTCGTAGATTTGATCACAGCCTGTTGCTGTGCTGTAAATTCCATTTAGTTATTCACGTACCCACCATTCTCTCAGTTACTGCTTGGTTCAGGCAAAAAAAAAAATTTAAAAAGGAAAAGGAAAGCAGGCAAAGTGGATGTAAACTAAACACAGCACAAAATAAACAGAATTGGTTATCTAGATAATGCTTTCAACCGAGGAAATAACAGGATAGCTTTGCATGCAGGTGATGAATGAACAACTTCATTTATTACAGTTCTTTAATCTGCCAAACATAGTACCAGAGATAAAGACAAAGCATTTTCACTTAAAGTACCCAGGCTGAAGGAATACAAGTCCAGAGAGACACATTTCATCAGAGGAGGCTGTGTGCCTTGGAATTAAAAGATTGCTCCAAGAAGACAACTTGCAAGGACAGCAATTCTCTGCTCAGGAAATAGGTTACACTTTGCAGTAGGAGTACATGCTATAATTGCCACCAATGAAATCACATGAGGATAAGGACTGGTCCCTTCGTTAATTAAGATATCTGACTCAGTAGTTTAACAGATGGCCAAGACTAATCCAAAGGGTAAAGTTGGAAGTAGCAAACCAGACTTTGGAGACTGGATAGGAGGAAATCAGTTTAATTTAGACAGTTTAGCCCCAGAGAACAGTATTTTTATCTTCCTCAACTCACGCACTGCAGATTAAGTATTGGAGTATCAGTACACACTGACCAAAACTTCAAACCTTTTAAACAATTACTCCAGTTTAGAAAACAGAGAAGCGCTTTCTACCTCGTATTTTCACTGAATAAGATCACTTAATTCCAGCTCCCTAATACTATCCATCACCATCTATACACCCACAAAAAATGTGGTCACTTGTCCTAAAATGTCTTTCCATCCATGTGCCAAATTTTGTTTGTTAATGCTCTTGCCAAGAACCTTAGAATAATTAGATAACATTATACTATATAGAAAGGAAGCACATATTCAACTAGTCATTTACAAAGGTAATAAAAGATTGCTTCACCTGTACTCCAGTTTTCATTCAAAGCAAGCAAAAATTACATCTGACCAATTATAATATGATAAAGACAGAGCCTGGTCAAACTGAGCTGGAAATCTACATCACAACAATAGGAGCCCTTCAAAAAGCAAAGAGTGAAAGTGCAAGGTGAGGTGAAGTGTGGAACCAACAAGTCCAAAGAACCCTTGAAGCTGAGGAATGTAAAGGACTGAACAAGCAAAGAAAGAAAAGATTATGGTAGATACCAAGGGTTTAATGCATCAAAAGCCTCAGAGTGTACTGAAAGTGCATGGGGTTATTCATAAAGTAAATAAGATAGCAAACAGGGAACATTAAAAAAGAAAAATCCAAAGGTATTTTATAATCCTATTAGTGGCAAGATAATAACCAGGGAAATAGTAAGGACCATGAGAGGTCCATGTGGCAAAACGTGTGGGGCACCAGAACACCAGAAGACATAGGTGAGATTTAAATAAGTATTTTGCATCTGTATTTACTTTAGAGAAGGTTCATGGAGGTACAGATATCAGGGAAGATTGATTTAATTGAACAAATTACAATTGAGAAGAAGGCATTAGTAGATCCGGCAGTTTTAAAATTGCATAAATCCCCAAGCCCGGATGAGTTACATCCCATGCTTTTTCGAGAAGCAAGTATCACAAGGGCCCTGACAGTAATTTTAAAATCCTCTAAAGGCAAATCAGGTACCAGAATGTTGGAGGACAGCTCATGTTTCAACTCTCGTAGTTGTGAACTCGGAACTACAAGTTGAACATCAATGGTAGGTAAACCTTTGCAAAAATGAGTGGACAGAATTAAACTCCAAGTGGAGTGGCAGGGATTACTCAAGGATTTGTCAGAAAAGAGATCATGTCTGACAGTCTTGATCGAGTTTTTCAAGGTGGCAAACAATGGCGCAGATGAGGATAGTACAGTGGACATAGCCTACATTGGACTTGACTGAGACCTTTGACAAGGAGTCCGGTCAAGATGATATCAGCCCATGACTCAGGGCAATTTGGATCCAACATTCACTTAGTATCAGAGGCAGAGGATGACAGTCAGAGTGTTCTTTTGTGATGAAAAGTCTGAGTCTGGGGTGTACTTCAAGGTTGAGTGCTGGATCCCTTGCTGCTTGAAGTGTACATTAATGACCTACACTCACTGAAGGAGATTTGATCAATAGGTTCACAGATGGCATGAAAATTGGTGATGTGGTACATATTTTTGAAGAAAGCTTTATGTAGCTTTATTAAGCTTCATAACAACATAGGTGGGCTGGGCAGATGGGCAAAACATTAGCAAATGGAATTCAGTCCTGGAAAGGGAGAGGTGATGCATTTTGGGAGGATTAACAAGGCAAGGAAGCACACAATGAATGGTAGGATCCAACGGAATACACAGTATCAGTGAGACCTTGGTACACATTTGGACAAATCCTTGAAAGCAACAGGACAGGTGGATAAGGTGGTTAAGAAGGCATGTGGGATACTTCCCTTAATAGTCTTGAGGAAATGATGTAAAGTAAACAGTCAGCCAGAATTCCATGCCAAATTATTTGAAAATGCTCTGAATTTTCATTCTACGTGGAGGAAGTAAATTATTTAAATTATTTTATCCATATGGGCTACTTAAAGTGTTGTTGATTGCAACGGGAAAGGAATATAAAAGAAACATGTGTTGCCCCACCCCCCTCACACATACACAGTGGTAGAGGTGGGTTTATTGTATACTTCTACAGTAGAGATAGATAGATTGTTGACTAATAAGGAAGTCAATGGTTCTTGGAATGTCAGGAATGTAAATGTGGAACCTCAATCAGATGAGCCGTAATTTTCTTGAATGGTACAGTACACTAAAGGAGCTGAAAAGTCTATTCCTACTCCAAAATCATACAAATCTTCTTCTCAACATTAGCAGTCCACTGTAGTCTTCCCATAGGTCTCAAAGAATGGAAGTTCCAGCGAGCAGCTGATTTGGCAAAGACTGTTTGATTGTCAATCTTCTAGGAAATACATTGTGCCGAGGAATGAAAGGAAATCATGGCAATACTCCAAATATTTGGCAAGGTAGAAAGATAATAACACCCCTTCTAATTTATTTCAATGTCTTTTTAGGTCAGCAACTACTGAATTTTTTGATTAACTCACCTATTTCTAGCAGTAGCCAGCACAAGCTTGTGAATATACAATCATTCATATGTGAAACAGGAACGCATATCAAATTTTCTTGGATTTATGCAGAAATTATGCAAATCCATAAGTAATTACGTTTAGAATTTCCATTTACAGAGAATAATCTTCTGAAAAAAAGGGACATTTTAAAGTGCAGTACTATGCTTAGAATATTAAATCTGTTTCACTTCTGCAATATGCAGAAGAAGGAACTGTATTATCCGTGATTACTCAGGCTTGGGAAAGCAGTTTAATTAAATTAGTCATGATCAATTTTAACACAATGAAATTAAGTTCCCAATAACTACAAAAGGTGAGAATCAAAAACAGTAAACAGCTACAAAGAGAAAAATAACTATAATATCCACTTTTCTGTTCTAGTTAACACAAGGGCCAGCTTATTCAGCAGACCCTTACCCCAAAACCTGTTTCTTCTCCTCACTTAATATCAAATTGTTGCGAGACCAAAACAGTCCATATTAGTGCAGGTCTAGCAGAACACTTCAAACTAAAATTTCTAAAACATATCCCCGTAGCTTTCCTTAGTATTAAGTGACTCTCAGTTCTGAAGAGAAGTCAAGCTGGGCTTGAAACGTAAACTCTCTTTCCCTGAGTTTCTCAGCACTTTGTTTTTACTACAATTCCCACTTTTCTACTCCCATCTCAAACCACAGCATACAGTACTGGAAAATGTATATCCACTGTAATGTTTGGCAAGTTGCCAAAGTACCTGGCAAAAGCACTTCAAAGCTAGAGGGGAATGAATGTTTTCTCTAATAAATTTGATATTCAATTTTACTCTAAAGCTATAGTAATGCTGCACCCTGCAGTGATTAATAAGGTTCAGGCCATGATTTATGTGCAAATTTTAGTGCAGAAGTGGGAGTAAAGGAAAGGAGAGAAAGAAGTTTAATTTGGAAGAGAGATATTGATCAAATTCTGATCAATACAATGCCCAGGGATCACCACAGCATGGTTGCTCCTAAACAAAAATCAAAGAAACCTAACAGATTATTACGAGTCTATGTCACAGATAATTTATTAAAAAAGCCATTATTGAAGAAGAGTCTCAGTGGTTGTCGAAGACAATTAAGAATCAATGACACCAACAACTGGGAGAAGCAGTGAGGTTCAGTTTCCATCATCTGAATGATGGAAGTTAAGAACTTAAGAAAATTTACATTTACTAAGCAACCAAACACATTTTTAAAATGTTTCAAACCAATTACTTACATACAAACAAATGTGTTTAACAGAAAACAATCAAAATATCCACCTGCCTGTCCCATAAATTTGTGATGGCCCATATATCGTGATGGATCCATGTTCCAATCCACCTGGAGCTTTCTAAATGCCTGACAGAGCAAAAACCTCAGGCTGAGTATGGAAATATGGAAGAAGTTCCTCTCAAACCCCTACTAATTCAATCCCCAATTACTGCCCCATCAGCTTCCTCACAAGAGTCAAAGTGATGGGAATTGGGATCAACAATGCGATCAAGCAGCATTCACACAGCAATAATTTATAAAATACTGCCAGTTCCAGACACCTTGAACCAAAGATGGAAATAAAAAACGCTAAATTGCAATGGTATGAAGACAGCGACTGCTCTCAACATCGAGGCAACATTTGTCTGAGTCTGGCATCAAGACGTCAGAGCAACAGTGAAGTGAATGGGAATCAGTTGGAAAAGTCTCATTGATTTGAGTCTTAACTGGCACAAAGAAAGATGGTAATGATTGCTGCTTCAATGACCTTCCCAACATAATAAAATCAGAAGTGGGGAATTTAATTGGTGATTGCACAGTATTCAGTTTAATTTGTAATTCCTCTGATACCAAAGTAGTCCACGCCCATATGCAACAAAACCTGGGCAAATTCTAGGCTTGGGCTGCTGAGTAACATTCACATCAGGCAAGTGGTAGGAAATGACCAAGTACAGCAAGAGATAATGCAACCATCTCCCATTAACATTCAACTTCATTACTGTAATGAAGAATCTTCCAAACATCCTGGAAGTCTCCATTCGTCAGAAACTTAACTAGATCAAACGAATAAATATTTCAGCTGCAAGAAGAGGTCAAAAACGGGCAATTCAGTGGAGATTAATGAGATTAATTAATATTTGAAATCCTCAAAACCATCTCCAGGACACAAGTCAGGAATGTGGAATACGCTCCAGTTGTCTGAATAAGTCTGGTTCCAACAGCACTAAAACATTTAACACCAGGTTAAGTTCAGGTAAAGCGGTCCAACTAATCAGGATCTCATCAATCATCATTAACATTCAAACACTCCATCACCAACACAATGGCAGCAGAGTGCACAATGAACAACATCACTGTAGCAACTCACCACATATCCTCCAACGGCAACTCCCAAACATAGGAACATTGTCAATGATCGATGTCTGTAATTCGCCTTTCACCTATCACACTATCTTGATCTGAAACCACGTCATTAATGTTTCATAATGGTAATGAGTCATAATGATACGTAACACAGTGCAACACATCCATGCCGACCAGATATCCTAAATAAATCTGGTCCTATTTGCTCGAATTTGACCTATAACCCCTCTAAGCACTTCGGATTCATATACCCATCCAGATGCCTTCCAAATGTTGTAATTGCACCAATCTCCACCACTTCCTCTGCCAGCTCATTCCATAAACGCACCACCCTCTGCATGAAAAAGTTGCCCCTTAGATCCCTTTTAAATCTTTCCCCTGTCACCTTAGACCTATGCCCACTGGATTTAGACTCTCCCATCCCTGGGAAAAGACCTTGTCTATTTACCCTATCCATGCCCCTCATGATTTTATAAATCTCTGAGGTCACCCCTCAGCCTCCGATGCTCCAGGCAAAATAGCCCCAGTCTATTTAGATTCTCCCGATAGCTCAAACCCTCCAACCCTATCAACATCCTCATAAACCTTTTCTGAACCCTTTCAAGTTTCACAATATCCTTCCTTTTGAGGGAAACAAGAATTGCACATAGCATTCCAAAAGTGGCCTCACCAATGTCCTGTACAACCACAACATGACCTCCCACCTCCTATATTCAATGCACTGACCAATAAAGGCAAACATACCAAACAACTTCTTCATTATCTTGTCTACCTGCAATTCCACTTTCAAGAAACTATGAATCTGCACTCCAAGGTCTCTTTCCTCAGCAACACTCCCCAGGTCCTTATCATTAAGTGTATACGTCCTGTCCTGATTTGCATTTCCAAAAATGCAGCATCTCACATTTACCTAAATTAAACTCAACCTGCCACTCCTGGGCCCATTGATGCATCTGATCAAGATTGCATTGTATTCCAAGGTAACCCCATTCGATAACCACTATACCTCTAAGTTCGATATCATTTTCAAAATTACTAACCATACCTCCTACGTTCACATCCAAATCATTTATGTAAATACCAAAACACAATGGATCTAGCACTTACCCGTGTGTCACATCATGACTTTTCAGACGGGAAGCCTGTGATCAATCTCCATCACTATCCTCTTTCTTCTACCTTCGAACAAGTTCTCTATCCAAATAGCTAGCTCTCACTTGATTCGGTGTGACCTAAACTTGCTAACCAGTCTACTATGAGGAACCTTGTCGAATGTCTTACTGAAGTCCATATAGATCACATTCACTGCTCTGCCCTCATCGATCCTCTTCGTTATTTCTTCAAAAAAGTCTGACAAGTTACTGAGACATGATTTCCCACACACAAAGGCATGTTGACTATCCCTAATCAGTCCTTGCTGTTCCAAATACGTGCAATCCTGTCCCTCAGAATTCCCTTCAACAACTTGCCCACCACTGATGTCACGCTCACTGATCTATTATGCCCTGGCTTTTCCATACCATCCTTTCGTAAAGGGTGGTACCATGTCGCCAAACCTCCAGTCTTCCAGCACCTGGCTATTTACATGTGAAATCCCTCAAGTTGAACTTAAAGCCTCTCCACTTCAGGAGGCAGGTATGCTGAACAACTGAGCCAAGTTGACATTGAATAAATGCAAGATACGAATGTATCACAATATAGTATACTCATCTAAAGAAAATCAAACAGAAAATACACATTGACAGATGTAGAAAACCAAAGTGCCAAAGTGTATGATTCTTAATACTATCATGTGAACGCAAATTACCATGTCGAAAGGATTTTTTTTTGGAAAAGGCATTCTGAAGGATTATAAACTTGTCATGGCACAGTCGGTCCTAAGTTAAATTGCACAGACTAATTTGATTCAAAGAGGGAGTGTGTGTGAAACCCTGTAGTGCTTATCTAAATTATATAATTCTTGCACTGGGTGTCGAGTTTCATTTAAATGCTCTGTGCAACATTTGCACAGGAGGTTTATAATTGGTTTTGATAATCTATTTTGAAGCTGAAAAATAACTTGCAGTTTGAAGAATGTTAGATCTCTGCCAATTAAAAATCTTATAAGTGTCAAACAAAAAAAAAGTATTTTACATCATTGTTTCAAATTGCTTTGAAAATTCCTGCACCAGTTCTATCAATGGGAAAATCCATTTTGAAAGTGTGAACAGTCATCTGTAATACCTTCTATAACTGGGGTTTTCAGCGTTTATTTCTGATCTAACACTAGTGTTTCTACATGATCTATTATTCAATTTAGGATTCAGGACATGTGAGAAACTGCAGCAAGTTTTACAAGGATGTTGCCAAAGTTCAAAACTACCATCACTGAACAGGCTCTTTACCCTTGAAAATGTTGAAAAATGACCTGAATAAAGGACTTCAAAATTTTGAAAGTGTTTGATTAGGTAAATTTAAAGATGTTCCATGGTTTAGAAGTTTCAAGGAAGATCGGGGACAGTGAGAGAGACAGGGCCATTGCATTATTGTTAAAGGAAGCCATCACTGCAGTAACATGGGAGAACGTGATCGAAGGGTCTTCAAACTAGGTCATCTAGGTACAGTTCAGGAAGAAAAAGAGGTGACTACCTTGCAGGGATTATACTACAAGTCTCCTAAATCAGAGGGAGAAAGAGGAGCAGACATGTAGGCACATCACAAAGGTGCAAGAGAAACAGGGTCATAGCTCTAGGGAACTTCAACTTTCTTAACAATAACTGGGATTGCCTTGGTGTGAAATGATCAGATAGGGTAGAAATTTTAAAGTGCATCCAAAAGAGCTTTTTACACCAGTACATAGATAGTCCTACTAGAAATAGGTCAATGCTTGACCTAAACCTAAAAGAATGAAGCTAGTCAAGAGATCGAAATTTCAGTGGGCAAGCATTCTGGGGATAGCGACCATAACTCTTAAGTTTCAAAGTCATGAGAGAAAGGGATAAGAATAGTGCAGAAACTAAATTGGGTGAAGGCTGATTTCAATACCATTAGGCAAGATCTGGCAAACAAAGACTGGGAGCAAGCTACTTGCAGGCAAGTTTACTTGGAAAGTGGACATCTTGGAAGAGGGCAAAGTGAGGCCACAAAATATCTTTGGCAAATGAGATCAAGGAAAACTCCAAGACTTTTTTGTGAGTATATTATAGGAACAGGACTAGCAAGCAGAGGGTGGGACCCATTAGAAATCATAGAGATAGCCTGCACTTACAGCCAGTGGATGCAGGTGAGGTCTTAAAATGAATAATTCTCAAATGTTTTCATGCAGGAAAAAGACATTGTAACCAAGGATTTCGTTTCGAGAACTGTTAAGATTAATAAGGGCATATTAGATATTTTAGAGGGCGTACAGGTGCACAAACGCCCAAGACCTGATGATAAGTAACCCAGGCTGCAATAGGAGATAAGGGAGGAGATTTCTGGGGCCCTGGTAGAGATATTTAATACTGCACTGGCCACAGGTGAAGTGCCAGACAACTGGAGGATAACTAATGTGGTTCCTTTGCTCAAGAAGGGCAACAGGAATAGGCCAGGTCATTTCAGACCAGTTAGTTTGACGTCGGTAGTGGGAAATTGTTAGAAAAAATTCTGAAGGACAGGATTAATAAATACTTGAAAGGCAGGGATAGTCAGCACAGATTTGTTAAAGATAGATCCTGTCTGACTAACTTAATTGAATTTCTTTAAAAGGTGACTAAATATATTGATGACAATAGTACAATTGATGTAGTTTACACGGACTTCAATAAACCCTTTGACAAGATGCCATGTGAAAGGCTGGTCCAAAAGGCAAGAGCCCATGGGATCCAAGACAACTTGGCAAACCTGGCTTACAGGTAGGAGGTAAAGGGTGATAATGGAGAATTTTTTTTTAAATTGAATTGACCAGACGTGCACGAAAGGGTAGGAGCTAGCAGCCTTGCTGTTTAGAATGTATCTTAATGGCTTGGATGTGAATGTAGAAGCTACAAGTATTAAGTTTACAATGATTCAAAAATTGGTGGTATTGTTGATCGTGAGGAGGGTGTTCTCAGACTTCAAACTGATATTGCTCAGCTGGTCAATTAAGAACAGCAGTGGCAGATGGAATTTAATCCTGATATTCGCAAGGTGATACATTAGGGGAGGTCCAATAGGGAAGGAGATACACAATGAATGGTAGATTCCTAAGGAGCACTGACGAACAAAGAAACCTTAGGTGTATAAGTCGATAGATCCCTCAAGGCTTCAGCACAAGTAGACAGGGCAGTGAAGGCAGGATACAGGATGCTTGCTTTCATTAGCCAAGGCATAGAATATAGGAGCAAAGAAGACTTGCTACAACTTTATAAGTGGTTATGCCACAAATAAAATACTGCATGCAGTTCCGGTCGCCACACTATCATAAAGACTTGATTGCACTGAAGAGGGTGTGAGGAACCACCAGGATGTTGCCTGAGATGAGAGTCAGTTATGAGGAGTGACTGGGTTTGTTTTCATTGGAGCAGAGGAGGCTGAAGATGGAGGGATCTGATTGTAGATTGTGAGAATCTCTTCCCCACAGTAGTCATACCTAAGATCAGAGGACATGAGTTCAAGGTGAGGAGCAAGTGGTTTTGAAGAGATCAGAGGAAATGTTTTTTAAAAAGATAGCAGAATGCACTACCTGAGAGAGTGGTGGAGGCAGGTATTCTCACATTTAAGGAGCACCTGGACACGCACTTAAGATGCCACAGAGAAGTCGGCTATGGACCAAGTACAGGTAAATATGATTAGTGTAGTTTGGTGCTTTTGATCAGCATAGGCACGGTGGCTCAAAGGGTATTTTTTATGATTAAGGAAAGATTACACTAATTAAAACTTAATCTAATACCTGAGTAACTACAAAACTGACCTCAGCCAACACAATATAACTATGATTTCCCTCAATCTGACTATCCACCTTACCTATAATCTTATCCACTCAACCATTCACTATGGTAGTTAATGCCATGAAAATAGAGCACGTTTCATCATTATCCTAATCATACTCCAGCTTGACAGAGTCCCCAAATAGACACTCCACTTTATGTCAAAGTACGATTCAGAAAACACGAGAAATTGCACAGCAACAATGAATTTGCGAGCGCTGAAGTAATCCAACTAATATTGCCACTGCTGCAAAGTTTCGGGATGCAGATTTTATATTCTGTTATTAAGGACAGGATTGCAGAGGATTTGGAAGTGCATGATAAAATAGGGCTGAATCACAATGGCTTTGTCACAGGGAGGCAATGCCTGATAAATCTATTAGAATTCTTTGAGGTGGTAATAAGCTAGACCATGGACAGCCAGTGGACGTGATCTATTTGGATTTCCAGAAAGTCTTTGGCAAAGTACCGCTCAGGAAGCTGCTAAATAAGATAAGAGTCCATGGTATTAGGGGCTAGTTACTGGCATGGATACAGAATTGGTAGAAGGCAGACTGTAGGGATAAAGGGGTGTTTTCCAGGGTGGCATCCAGTGACTGGTGGAGCCGCTGCTGGGATCACAGCTATTCATATTATGTTAACAATCTGGACCAAGGAACTGAGGGCATTATTGCTAAGTTTGCAGATGACATAGTGATAGGCGAAGGGGCAGATACTGTGAGAAAGTAAGGAGGCTGCAAAAGGACATGGCCAGGCTGGGAGAGTAGGCAGAGAAGCGGCAGATGGAATACAAGGTAGCAAAGTTTGAGGTCATGCACTTTGATAGGAAGAATATAGGTGTATACTAAATGGTGAAAGGCTACAGAAATCTGAAGCACAAAGGGAAGTGGGAGTTCTAGTTCAGGATTTTCCTAAGGTTAATGTCCAGGTTTATCTGGCAGTTAGGAAGGCAAATTCAATGTTAGCATTTATTTCAAGAGGACTAGAATACAACAACAGAGACGTACTACTGAAGATGTAAGGCTGTGAAATATTGTGAGCAATTTTGCACCCCGTACCAAAGGGCATTTTCACACAAGGGGTGGTGCATGCATGGAACGAGCTGCCAGAGGAAGTGGTGGAGGCTGGTACAATTACAATGTTTCAAAAGGCATCTGGATGGGTATATGAATAGGAAGAATTTAGTAGGCTATGGACCAAATGCTAGCAAATGCGACCAGGTCAGATTGTTGCCGGGGGGTGGGGGGGGGGGGGGGTGTCTGGTCAGCATGGACAGGTGGACAAAAGGGTCTGTTTCCATGATGCTTGACTCTATGACTTCACAGAACACCATCGGTCTCCACCAACTAGCTTCAACCAGAAAACAAATGCGCTCAACCTGCAATTGACAGTGGCTGGCATGACCTTCTTCATGGCCACATTTCACTGGTACCCCCCACAAACTGAGTCATGTCCAAGTTTTAGCCCAACATGAAAGAAGCTTAATTATACTTTTCTTACAGTAACTATGGTGTAGTAGACTGCACTTCGCAGGTATTCTATGGCAAGATTCTAAAATCAAGTATATTAAAAAAAGGTTATACACGTCCTCTCAATTTAGAAGTATTTTCTTTCAGCAGCAACTACATTTAAAGTTAATACCAATTTCAGTCAAAGGTAATTACACTACAAATGTTTTCTATTAGAAGTTTTGTGGGAAGCAAACCAAAAACTGTTAATAATCTAAGAAGCTTCAGAAGCCACAGGCTGCAGCTATGCTGTGTCACAATGGCAACACTGCCCCCTGCTGTATCAGATCAACACTTCAGCAAATCTTGCTGAATTGCTACTAACCGGACATGTTAATTGAAATAGAATGAAGAAAAATAAGGCCATTTGCTAACCACGCATGGGTCTTATTTTTCACATTATATCCCAAATCTACGCATCCAAATGACCCACTCACACCAATACTGCTACAGAAATGCTCATCTGCACCTCAGTTGCCTCAAGGAATGAGTCTCTGAAGCCAAGGTTAAACCAAAATTTTGCAATTTGAGACTGTCTGCTCCACCATCACTGCGAATCCTTCGGGCAGTAGGTTTCAGCCCTTTGACATTCTCTTTCCCAAATATGACCTTAACAATTCTCTCTCTCCTCTGGTATTCCGTGGTAACTCTGTTTCCTAGTTAAAAGGCCATGCATTCAAGTTCCACTCCAGTGACTTGAGTATGAATGCAAATTAGCAAAAGTGCAGTACTGAGGTAGTCCCACTTTGACAGAGATGATCATTCAGTTGAGGCAACAACAAAAGGACCCACTGCTCTTTTGGTGGATGCAAAAGGCACCATGGCACTTCTGAAGAGAAGCAAAATGTTCTCTAGAGTTCTGACCAATATTTAGTCTTCCACCAACATCACAAAACAGATTACCCAACTGTTATCTTATTGTTACTTGTGGGATCTTACTACATGCAAATTCTCTGACCATTTCTTCCAAGGCACCAGTGACAATGCTTCAACAATACATTCCTGGCATTTTGGTACAGCCTGAAGTCTGCCTGCAGTCCTGAACACCAATATAATTGCAAGCCTCTACTTTTATTTTCTAAAGCTTTCCATTATTCTTTCAAATCACTCCTCCCAGAATCTTTCACACCATGCTTGGTGTCAATTTTTTAATGCACTTTTAACGTACTCTGATGCAGCTATTTACTCCATAAACTATGCTGGACAAATGTGAGTTACTGTTGGGTCTCAGAATATATATAAAATAAGCAACTTCTGAATTCAGGCGCCAACCAACCACACTCCTTGGAATAACTTATGCAATGGCAGATTGGAAAAAAAGTGTTATTTTGTCTGTTTTATGAAGGTATTTATTTTCTGATAAAATTCATAATAAAAAGCCATCATCTGCCACTGAAAGTAGAAGGTGCAAGACAGGAAACAGACGTAAATGAGCAACTTCCTTGAAAACACTAGTTAGTACTCATCATCAAATCTTCCTAAAAACATAGTGAAATCAAATTGGAAGGAAAGCCACACAATATCAGGACAAGAGATTACAAGTTTAGGCACAGAGGTAGCTTTTAAGAAATGGTTAGGAGGAGGACAAAAAGGTAGAGGGGGAAGACGCTTATGGAAAGAATTTTAGATCCTATGGCTCAGTCAGCTGAAGGCAATTCTGCCAATGATGAGGCAGTGAAAATCAGAAGTGACAAAAGGCTAGAAATGGAGGAAGCACATATCTGAAAATTTTAGGACTAGAGGAAGTAACAGAGACAGGACAGACAAGGCAACAGAAGAATTTGTGAACAAACATTAAAAATTTCAAAATTGAGGCATTGCTGGAGCAGGAGGCAGTGAGCATAAGGGTAAGAATCAAACAAGATTTGCTGCTAGTTAGGTGATAGGTAGCAGCATTTTGGATACGATCTACTTTACGGTACTGCAAAGATATAGAGAAGAACATATGTGGGGTTACGCAATTCCTCACATTCAGTTCGTGGCTGGAATGTGGACAAACGCTGAGCTTACTATCATCTCCCATTTAAAGAAGATCCAAAGTAGGCAAAAAATGTTATAGGAACTGACCTGATGATTCTTTTGAAGCTGTAAGTACCAAGTGATGCAGGGTCTTTGAGGAAGGTCTGGGAGCAAGTCTCATATTTTTACTCATCTGTGAAATTTTATATAACAGAGTGGACAGAATTCCCAAGTTATAACGGGGAAGTATTAGTCAGATTCCTGCTCCAAACTGCTATCTGTTGTCCCTGCCATGAAGTGACCATATGAGAACAGGATTTTCCAGATCCCTGGAATTGTATCCTGCTAGCAAAAAGGAGAGTTAAGAGCTCATTTTTGGAGAAGTTCAAGCAACTGTGTGCTCAAATCAAATAATCTGGCTACTGGTGATGACCTCATGAGCTCTTCGGGGGTATGTGAATTTATGCAGGCATGATCATTCATCATATAATTTAAGAGTTTGGCATTTAGAAAGTGCTAAACTCTAAGTGTCAATGTTCATGGTCAGACCTTGGAATAAAGCAGTCAATTCCAAGAGCAAAAAACCTGTTTTGTGCTAAATTATGGTAATTTACCAGTAGTATTCCTGAAAGAAATTCTGTAATATTAATGTGTTAATGGGTTGATGCACTTGAACAATGCTTTGAGATCAGAAAAGCTTTTTGTCACTTAAGGAACGGGCTGTGTTAGGACCACACAGAAGAATAGAATCCCTAGTGTGGAGCAAGCCATCTGGCCCATCAAGTCCACACTGACTCTCCAAAGTGTCCCTATCCCTGTAACCTCTCCATTTCCCACAGCTAGCCTGCACATCCCTGGCCACAGTGGGCAATTTCCCTTGGCCAATCCACATTACCACACATCTCTAGTCTCCGGGAGGAAACTGGAGCACCTGGAGGAAACAGGGAGAACATGTACACAAACAGTCAACCAAGACTGGAATCGAACTCGGGTTCCTCGCGCTGTGAGGCAGCAGGGCTAACTACTGAGCCACCATACCGTCCCATTCTAGTGACGAGAGGGATGCTGCACAGGGTTACATGAGTTAAATCACTTACTTTCCTCCGCCAACAATTGAGGCAGTAGAGAGGTTTTACAAACGGCTAATGGTAAATTATGCATTTTGCTTCAAATTCACCACAAACCAAACCATTTGTAGAGAAGAAGAAGTAAGAAAATGGAAGCTATATATATGAAAACTGATGATTAAAATCACCACTGAGTTTACAGACTCTTCAGTCACACCCCAAAAAGAGCAACTGGCTCCTTAACTGACATAAACCCAAGTCTTCCGGTGATTAAAGTTCAAAGCAGTCTGGTCTTCTTAAAACTTTCTCACTGAATTCACTGTTAAATCAAACTTATCATGCATTGCAAAACAATTACTATGCTCACATGGCACTTTACAAAATGTATTAAAAATGCTATTTCCATTCTGGGTGACACAATCTCTCTTCAACCCAGAATACAAATAACATGAATTAACCCCTTTCTCGTTGTTGCATTAATATTAGAGATTTTGGAGTTCTCTAATTTTCCCAGTGTCTGCCATATTCTTCACAGGAATGCCTAAGTTAGCGCAATAATTTTCTTGATATATCTAGCACTCCCTGCTACGTTTTACAACTTTTATGACATCTTGCACCTAATTGAAAATCATCCAGATATCAAACTTGAAAATGAACTAAAATGTTTCCCATAAACACAATCTACTAGAAGCATATTTTGAAAATTTCCATTTTGAGAGAAGAAGTGCCATAAACAAGAAATGAATTTGTAGATGGCTGACGGTTATCTTGAAACATATGAACATAATATGAAGAACAGCAAAATTCTATCTATGTACCACATGGCATCGCATACTCAAGAGTCAATCTACAGCACTGCAAATTGAATATCAGGTTAACACAGATCTAGCCTTCATGGAAAACTGTTGGTAAACATGATTAGAAGTTAAAAAGGAAAACAGGTGTTAAACAAGTTAAACTTGGAAGAGAAAACAAAACTTGGACTACAAAGCATGATGGTAGACTCTGCAACAACACTTGGTTTACCCAACGCATCAGATTTACATTGAACTGCTAGAAGATGCCACCAGAAATACAGCCTGTTACTTTTTCCCAAAGCTGACTGATCTGTTATATATTCCCAGCATTTTTCTGTCCTTATTTCAACGTGCTTTTCTGCTTACAGCATCACAAAGGATCACTTGAAAGTGATTAACATTGAGATACACCATAACTTGTATGAAGCAGTTTGTCCAGAAATTTTACATTAAACTTATCATGCTGCATTAGCATGATGCAAGTTGTCAAGTTTCAACTGAAGACATACAGTAGATGAAATAGACAGTGCATTATGGAGTGCAGTCAATCACTATAATAAAATGAAAAGCCCAGTGATGAATGTACATCTTGGAAAGGCACAATACTAGTTCACAGCAGACAAAGTAAAAGGAGGGAATAAACAAAAATATTATGAATGCAGATGGCTATTTTCTTTTGAAAAGAAAAAAATAAAGATATCATGCCACAGAATCCTACCGAATATTTAATCCTGAAGTTTGTTCCACATTCTCCCAACTTTGCAACTTGGACAATAATTTCTAAAATAGTAAAGAAAATATGGTAAAAATATGGAAATTCTTAACATCAGAAAATAACATAAATGATAGAACTATACAGTTCAGAGAAGGCCCATCACTGGTGAACCAACTTCATCGACTACCTCTGTAAAAGCAATGAGAAAATCTGTTTCATCACTATTTCAGATGAACCATTTTAATTATTAAAAATTCTTCAACCCTTTTCTCTTTTTCTTAAATGAACATCTTAAAAGGTAGTTGACTAGGCCAGCAAATCAGAAATTAGACAGTTAAGTATGTAATAAAAGACCTCAAATGTAGTCGCCTCCAAATTATTCCCAATCCCAAAGACACCGGCAGAAGTAGAATGATAAGGCAGATTGAATGTGTGGTTGGAAAGACAGTGCAGGAAAGAGGAGGTCTTTATTCCTGGGACACTGGAACTGGTTTCATGGAAGATGGCATCTGTGCAAGTCAGACGGGTTGCACCTGAACAGATCCAGGACTGAGCTCTGTGAAGTGCTGTTGAGACCAACGTGGCAGAGATGTGCAAACCACAACAGAGTAGCAGAATACCATAGTTTACAAAATATTTGGAGAGACAGACAGCATTAGTACGGAGAATAGGGAGTTAAGGGTGAACTCATGAAAAGGAGAAAGTAATGAAGTCTAAACCAGTATCACTGAATGTGTACATGAATGTATGGTGCAAGTAAATAAGATTTTCGGGAGTTACAAGTGCAGATTGCCATGTGAAAATAAGATGTTGTGCTAATAACAGAGGCCTGACTTGAGGAAGGGTGCGAATGGGTTTAAATATTCCTGGGTCCAGATAGGCGGAAAAGATAGAAAAGGAAAGGGAAGGCGAGGAAGAGGAGTGGCAATTCTTTTTAAGGAGTGCTTGAGAAAGAGAATACTTTGCAAGATTCGAGAACAGTATCAATTTGTTGAGACCATAGGCCATCAACTATCGAAGACATTCTTAAATCTCAACTGAAGTATCCTGTGCAATTCTGGTTGCGACAATATAATAAGGCCATTCAAGAAACCGCGGAAAAGGGTCACGGGAATGGTTCCATAGCTGAGAAAGTTCAGTTTAGGTGATAAATTGGAATAGTTAGGATTGTTCTCCTTGGACAGAAAGTAGATACAAAGGACATATAAAGAAGTTTACAGTCATGACAGGCTGGATAGATCAGATAGGGAGAAACTGCCCTGCTCATGAGAGGGCACAGATTTAAAATGATTTACTAAAGAACCAAATGTGATGTGAGAAACAAAAGCTTATTTCACAAGATTGATTCAGAAATGCAACATACTGCCTGAAGTATAGTGCATACAAGTTTAATTGAGTCATTCAAGGAGGTATTGGAAGATTATTGGAATCAAAACAATGTAAAAGGGTGTGGTGAAAAAGCAATCAGATAAGATGTTTATCTCAGGAGCCACTGTACACACAGTGAGCTAGATGGCCTGCTCCTGCATCATAACACTCGTGATTCAATATGGCCCCTTACTACCCATTTAAGGACCAACGTTCCAAACTATTACTCCAAGGTACTTCACAATTCTAAACCCTCTTTCAGTTCTCCATTTAATTTTCCTTTCTTTCCATTAAGAGAACAACACCTCTTTCTCCACTCTCTCTTCATAACTTAAAGCCTCTCAGTTCTGGTATCAGCAAATCCCTCCTATACTCTTTGCACATGAAATCCTTCCCATAGTGAGACACTGAAAATCATGTACAGCATTCTGTGGTTTGAGGAAACAAAATGTTTTGTTTTAGCTGCAAACTCAATGCAGATTGTGAATCTGTGGAGTTCACTGTCCAAGACAGTGGTAGATTTGGGACAGTGAGTAATTTGAGGAGATGGATATATTTTTGAATACTTAGAGTTAAAGGAGTGGGCAGGAAATTAATGTTAAACCAAGGTGAGTTTGGCCATGATCGTATCAAATGGCAAAGCAGGCTCGAGGGGCTACTTTGCCCACTCCCGCTCTTGTGTTCTAGTGGAAATATAGACTTAAATCCTTCAACAGGAAAGCTAACTGATCTTAAGATTGCAAGTCCCTCCACTCTTCTGAGAATGGGAAGGAGAAAAACATTTGATACATTTCACTTAATGATATCATGGCAATCATTATCCGGAAAGGGGGCAAAGAAGAAAACAAGCCGAAAGAAACAAACATGAACCTCATTCTCCAATTCCAGAGTAACCTTCTCTTCCTTTAACTTCTCAAGACGTTCAAGCTTTTTACGAAGACTTTCTATTTCTTCTTTCATCAGTGAATTGTTATCTTCCACTTCCCTGTTTGTAGAGGAAAGGATTAGGTTGGGATATAGTCATATTTTTCGTTCTTTACTCCATTCTCAGAACAAAAAGTTCTTTCAGCCTGCAATTTCAAACTCGAATACATGCAGAAAGGTTTAGAGCAAATTTCATGTTCTGACATAAATGTGAAGACTTGGTCAAGCAGCTTGCTGTCCCTTCACTGATGGGATCACAATCTAAATTTTAGCTCGAGAGGATGAAGGTGAGATAAAAGTTCATGGTATCTTCAATTCTTTCTAGTGGATGCAAACCCACACTGAAAATCTTCCCTATACTAAAATACAGAAGATGCCACAAATCAGATGGGAAAAGAGAATATTGGAGAAACTCAGCTGGTCTGGCAGCATCTGTGGATAGAGAACTTCTTCAGTTCTGAACAGTAATACCAGACTTGAAATGTTAATTCTGTTTCTCTCTCCACAAATGTTGCCAGGAGTTTCTCCAGCATTCTTTGTTTGTACCAAAAAAACTTACTTCATTTTGCAAAGTAGTTGGCAATCTCATTCAAAAATGGACAATAGCTCAAAAAATACAGACAGCATTTAACCATAGCAGATCTAAGTGTGACACTTCTGCAGGACTATCTGTGCAAGTGATCTTAAACTGAAATACATTGCAAACCGGCAACGTATACAGATTCAATGAGTCTACACCATATTCACAGACTAGTTTTTTATGATCAAAGAGGCTGATCTGAACTGGAGGGATATCTTTATTTCAGTTTATTACATGAAAATATTTCACGTTATAAGCAAGATGTTTCACCAGAGGGGATGAAAAATCCAAATGATCACAATTACTTACTTGCAATAGGCATTCTTCTCCTTCAGCTGCCGAAGCTCTTTCTCCAGTTCAGGGATTCGAGCTAGATCTGACCGCATGTTCTTGACAATCACTGAGTCTTGTTCTTGCTGAGTCATTTTATGCTCTAATTCCTGAATAATTAAGAAACTGAACATGAGCATCAGAAATCTTAAACTTAATTTTCTAATTCCCATTCTTCCTCATACTCTCCAGATAATGTTCCTGGCACATCATTTTGTGAAGCAGTCTCGTCACACTTTGTCCAACTGTTTTGTTTTACATTGTAATTAATCATTCAGCAGTAAATTATGGTGGATTACTCAAAAACAGGAACATTACTGCTAAATTCAATCTATTCTCACACCCAATTATTACACCAGTAGCCAATGGATAACAACTGGAAGCACAAACAGTGGATGACCTCTTTTCCTTCACACATTCCAAGTTCTCGAGGTTGACTATAGCAGGCTACTGGCATCCCCAGCTAAGTAAACCCCAAAGAGAACTGAAGCCTTGAGCTTTTAGTCCACATGGCTTAAGTACTTCAGCACCAATATTCGCAGTAGTCTTTATCACAAAATCCAACAGAATCCCCACCTTACCCAAGCCCTTCTTCAAGCACCTCATTTAGCAACAGCCATCACTCTGCAATGACAAAAACAACATGGTGTTTATTTTCCTGTGAACAGAGAGAAGGGTCAAAGTGTTGCTCACCTTCAATCTCTGCTCATTCTCAGCATTAACCACCTGAGCAGCTTCAAGTGTCTGAATCTTTTGCACAGCCTCTTGCCACTTCCTGTTTAGGGAAAGGAAACAAAGTTTAAAACAAGTTCAGTCCCAGTAAGTCTAGCTGAAATCACCAAGAACAAAACAGGTGAAGTAAGGAGTTTTGTTCCTTAATTTCAGGTTTATTTTTTCATGGGTAAACAAATCTCTACCACTCTCCTTTGCAAAATTTCTACAGTCTTTTCCCTATTCCAATGTCTTAGCCACACAAGTGAGGAAAATTCCAGTTCAATCTCCTTCTGAAGTGGACCTTAACTAGGGCAGTACTAAGATCTTACATTCGGTCGTGGTTTCCCTAAGTTGGGGCAGCCAACATCTACTTGGGTTCCATTCCTAAATGTTATACTTCTGCAGAAAATGATAAATGAAGTTCATCTGCAAAGCCCACTTGGATGATTGGTCTTTTGACACTTACCATCCTGACTCACTTATGAGTAATAGTCACGGGTGAGGTAGCAGAGGGCAACTGCACCCAGTAAATCTAATCCGAGTGATGAAGTCAATTTAGTTAAGGACAGAACATTGCAGATGTCAAGCCAGGCCAGGATAATGGAGTCAGCAGCCATTTCGAACTGTTCTGTTGCCCGATGACGCTGAATGAAGATAATGGCAGTATCTGGACTCTTATGGGACTAGGACAAGAAACTGAAGGGTTGCCAGTTTCATTGGAAACAAATTCCAAGATAACTCAACACTATCAAGTGACAATGGGAAGTAAAATGAGATTACAAAGAAATTCTTTTGTTTTAAGACTTTTATAAGTTTATAGACATTTAGCTTTCTTCCCAGGTTCAAGAACTCCGACTACATCAATAATGAAAAACAGAGATGGAGATTAAAAGCCCATATAGTTGTGCTTGATGGTGCATAAACTGGTTTATTTTTGGACTTACTTATGTTGCACTTCCACTTGCTCACGTAGCTCCTGGCACTCCGTGTTCAGTGCTGTCAGCTGGATTTCCTGAGTCATCTGTTGCTGCTGCTGTTCTGATATCTTAGCTTTCATGACATCAATCATCTGATTTATAACAGAGAAAAACACTATCATGAGAGGAAACATTCAAACAGTTGTGCCCAAAGTTCAACTTGTAAGATTATGTTAACTAACCTTGCATCTCTTTTATCAGTCAAATTTTGCATACTTTTAAAGGAACCAAATTGTATTGTAACTTACTGAAATTGAAACAAACTCTCCACCTGACAAATGATAAATGTTCCATAGCTAACAAAGTGTGGGGCTGGATGAACACAGCAGGCCAAGCAGCATCTTAGCAGCACAAAAGCTGATGTTTCGGGCCTAGACCCTTCATCAGAAAGAAAGGGTCTAGGCCCGAAACATCAGCTTTTGTGCTCCTAAGATGCTGCTTGGCCTGCTGCGTTCATCCAGCCCCACACTTCGTTATCTTGGATTCTCCAGCTTCTGCAGTACCCATTATCTCTGATCATAATGTTCCATGGCTGTTGCTATATCAAAGCAAATACAAAATAAGCACAGCACCTGCTCAAGGTCAGCAGTTATGTAACAAGGGGTGGATGGTCAGCTTAATAGGAGTCAAGCATTTTTATTGAAGAGCAAGATCCTTCCATAATCAAATATCCCATGACAGGAAATACAGGTAGTTCTGCTATAACACGTGTTTCGTCAACACAAATTGGCTGTAATGCGATTGATGAATAATGGGTGCTGCTTGGATAACACAAACTCTCTGCTATACGGGTATAGCAACTTTCTATAGTGATTTCCCTATGAAAATTTTCTACACCAATTTTCTCTAGCAGGATTTTCTATAGCACAAGGTCACACAAGAACACAACTATTGCACCATAGGAGAACTACCTGTCCATGAATGTGAAGCATCTTCCACGATCTAATTTGTTTTTAAGTAACAACTTAACATTCAAGCACAGAATTATTTTTTCCTTTGTTCATTCACGGGATGAGGGCATCGCTGGCCAGGCAGCATTTATTGCCCATACAGCAGTTCAGAATCAACCACATTGCTGTGGGTCTGGAGTCACACATAGGCCAGACCAGGTAAGGGTGGCAGTTTCCTTCCCCAAAGGACATTCGTGAACAGATGGGTTTTTCCAACAATCGACAATGGATTCACGGTCATCATTAGACTCTTAATTTCAGATATTTATTGAGTTCAAATTCCACCATCTGCCGTGGCAGGATTCGAATCCATGTCCCCAGAACATTACCTGGATCTCTGGATTAACAGTCCAGCGATAATACCATTAGGCCATCATCTCCCCCTTCTAAATAATCAATGCAGTGATGCAGACAAGGAAAATAAAGGATTTAGCAACTGTATTTTTCTATTAGTTTCAACTTTCTTGCATGGTGCTGCAATACTAGGCATCTACCGTAAGAGGTCCTCTACACTGAAAAAGACCAGAAGATATAGGGAGCATAATTAGGTCATTTGGCCCGTTGAATCTGGTCCGTCATTCAATCATGGCTGATATGCTTCTCAACCCCATTCTCTTATTTTCTTTCTGTAACCTTGAATCCCTTACTAACCAATAATCTATCTGTCTCAGTCTTAAAATATTCCCAATGACTTGGCTTCCACAGTGATCTGTGGCAATGAATGCCATAGATTAACTCCCTTTGGTTGAAGAAATTCCTCATCTCAGTCCTAAAGGGTCATCCATTCACTCTGAAGCTGTGCCCTCAGGTCCTAGTTTCCCCTACTTGTTGAAACATCTTCTCCAAATCCACTTTATCCTGGTGACTCAGTATTCTGCAAGTTTCAGTCAGACCCCACTTCCTCCTAAACTCCATCGAGTACAGATCCACAGTCCTCAACCACTCCTCATATGACAAGCCTTTCATTCCTAGGATCATGCTTGTAAACCACCTCTGGAATCCTTCCAATGTCAGCAGATCCTTCCTCTGATAGGGGGCTCAACACTGCTTACAATATTCTAAATGCGGTCTGACCAGTGTTTTTATACAGCAGTACATTTCTACTCTTTTATTCTAGTAGTATTGAAATTGTAATGGACCGGGCCAGACACTCAAAATATTTCAAGAAGGTAGCCTAGACCCTAACCTTTTTTTTATTTTTAAGGTAGATATGAAGTGTACGTTCCACGTGTGATGCAACTGGTCAAACCACTCAGCATTAAGAAAAACAGAATTTATTTAACCACTACAGTTGAAACACGAACAAAAGACAACAGAATTTAGAATAAATTAATTATTGAAAAACTTGACCCAACACAGCAAATTAACTAATTATCTGTTCCAATCATATGAACATCCCACAAATACACCCCTTGACAAAAAGGAAAATTCAAACACAGATTCTTACAGGCAGGCAGGAACAACATCCAGAGAGATTTCAGACAAAGTCAGTTAGGAATCTTTTACTGAAGCTTGCAACCCTTCTGGTATGCTAAACATTTTGTGACTGCTACAGCTGAAGGTAAATTATAAAACCCTAAGCTGGGAGAACTGGCCACTCCTCTTCTATTGTTAAACTGCTTTAGCTTTCTAGCATCCCTCGGCTCCATGGCACTCTGTCCTTACAACCACTCTTCAGAAAATCTCAGGACAAAATAACATTTCTGAAGTGTCAGCATCGTCACAAAATGAATGTTAACATTGCATTTGCCTTCCCCACTGCCAACTGAACCTCCATGTTGACTTTTGAGAATCCTGAGCTCAGACTCCCAAGTCTCTTTGTGCTTCAGATTGCCGAAGCCTTTCCCCGTAGAAAATCATCTACACCTCTACTCTTCCTACTAAAATGCATAACCTCACACTTTCCCACAGTATATTCATCTACCACTTCTTTGCCAACTCTGTTAGCCTGTCCAAGTCCTCCCGCAGCTTCTCAGCTTGTTCAACACTACCTGCCCCTCTATCTATCTTTCAGTGAATACAAACTTAGCAACAATTCCCTCAGTTCATTCATCCAGATCATTAATGTAGAAAACATGAATTGTTGTGGTCCCAACAATGACCCTTGACAAAGCTGTGTTAACTCAGTCCTGCTTTACCATGTACTTCCAAATATTCGCATCCTTAAATACAGACTCCAAAATCTTATCAATGCCCAAGGTCTGGCTAACCTGTCTATAGTTTTTAGTCTTCTACCTCCCTCTTAAACAGGGGTGTTACACTAGCCATTATCTGTCCTGTGGCACTCTCCCTGACTCCAGTGATTCCTGTAAGATCACCACCAAAGCCTCTATAATCTCCTCTATAATGTCCTTCTGAACTCTGGGATGCAATCCATCTGGCCTTGGTCAATTATCCACCTTCTTCTTAGTGATGGCGAATATACTCGTCTCTGCCCACTGACTCTTGAAGGTCTGGTATGCTGCTGGCATTTTCCACAATGAAAACAGATGCAAAGTACCTCTGCCATTTTTTTGGTCCCCATTACTACTTCTCCAAGCTCATTTTCCCATGGTCCAAGGTCTCCTCTTGCCTCTCTCACCTTAAAAGACCTTTTAGAAAAACTCTCAATCTTCTTTGTTACAAGCAACTTTCTCTCATATTTCATCTTCTCCCATCTTAATTCGTTTTTGATGATCTTCTCAAATTTTGTAAGAGCTTCCCAATCCTCTGCTTTCCTACTAATCTTCATCACACTACGATTTTTCTTTTGCTTCTGTTTTTATGCTGTCCCTGAGTTACTAAAAAAAAATTACAAATCCTCTTGTGGCATATCATTGGAGCTGTGGCAACAGTACACAGCTCCAAGCCAAGTTACAAATCCCACACAAATAAAATTTACATCAACTCTCCAGTGTAGGGGAGGTAACATGATTGGGTGAGTTGAAAAAAAAAATGCTCGCTGGTGTCAACCTGTACAAATATGTATTTTCTTAATTTATAACAGAAATCCAAAACTCTATCTGCATAAAATAGTGCAAGAGTTGTACAGCACAGAAACATGCTCCTCAGTCCATCTCAAACTGATAGTTATCCACTCCCATGAAAGTTTCCAGTGTGATGATTTATTCGTGCACAATAACAGGATGAACTTTGCAAAAAGTAAAGATTGTCACACAATATCTCAAAAGTGATCATACACTGTTCCCTAATGTCATTTTCTGAAAACAATTCAATCAATTTTGAACCTGAATAAATAAATACAAAACTGCTTCCTCATTTGCCATAGCGAGCCTGTTTTAAAGACTGCCCATATAATTTCTAAAATACTGTTTCTTCTGATTAGTTTTGAACTTACAACCCTCCCTGCGCTTCTTTCCAAGTACACATCCTACTTGTTGAGATAAAGGCAAAGCAGTGATCATGGTCAATCTGAAATAGTCTCTTTAGATTCCTGCAAACAATAATAATACCTGTAAAAAATTTCCATTGAAGAAAGAACAATTTGCATAAAAATTCCACATAATCCAACCTTTCCAAAATTCTAAACATCTACTTCTGTACACCTTCAATGACTTGCACATAATTCAATTTGTTATAGGTGTAGGTAATGGTAGCAAGACAAAAGGAGCATATCTTTCAATTATTAAAGGCAAATTTAAAACAGTAAACTTTCTTCCAATGAATATTAATCAACCTGTAGAAGGAATATCTGCATAGGTCCTAGGAGACACATTGCTTAACATCTTTTAACAAACCTATTTTCAAATTGTTCCACTGCCTCATCCTCCCCGATCGCTGTAATCCGCTCCAGCTCTACGATTGTCTAATAACTGCTCCTTCTTGTAATCTAACCAATGGTGAATTTCCTCCCTTTAAGTCATCACCTGCCTACCTGAGGCTACATTTTGGCCAGAAGTCATAGCTCTGTTACAAAATATTTCTCATACTGTTTCCATGAAACATCTTGGAATATTAAAGGCACTACACTTGGGTACAAAAACAGAAATTATTGGAAAATCTCAGCAAGTCTGGCATCTGTGCAAAGAAATCAAGAGTTAGGGTTTTGGGTCCAGTGACACTTCTTCAGAACGGGACCAAAAACATTAACACTGATTTCTCTCCACAGGTGCTGCCACGTCTGCTGAGATTTTCCAGCAATTTCTGTTTTTGTTTCTGATTTCCAGCATCCATGATTCTTTCATTTTTTTTTTGTTTAATACATAAAGGTAATTAGTGCCATCATGGGAAAGTAACCAGACAGAAGATGGGACTTTTCTTACAAGCTCAGAATATCAGACACTAGATTCCAAGGCAACTGTCTCAGGTTAACTGACAAGTGTCACTAAGGGTGGAGTCAATAAAGAATGCTAGAAGACAAGGAGAAAAATTAGGAGAATTAAGTACACTTGAAAATATTGTTATTTGGGATTTAGATTAACAGTTTACATTTTATGTTGACTACGTTATATCTGTTGCAGAGTCGATTCTTTACCTGATTAGCTTCAGCAAGCTTTTCTTCTTTTTCTTGGAGTTTCTTACTTTGAAGCCCAAGGTCCTCTTTCAATGACTTATTGATATCAATCTGATCCTTCAATTTTGTCTCAACATCTGCCTCCTTCTCCCGCAGTTGTTTCATCTGGGTTATTAGCTCTTGGTTTCGATCTGCCTCTCGCTACATTAGAAGAGAAAAATACAAAATAGAAAAATAGATACTTCAAATAAGAATAAATCATTCATGTAAAATATTAATAGTTCTGATTTGAAATCATAACTTAAATAAGAACACTATATAAATAAGGTTAGCTTTCAAGGTCAGTTTGTGATACAAAAATCAAAAGAACAACAGTTGCCGTAAATCAGACAAAAACAGAAATTGCTGGATAAGCTCAGGTCTGGCAGCAACTGTGGAGAGAAATCAGAGTTAATGTTTCAGGTCTGAGGAAGGGTCACCAGACCCAAAACGCTAACACTGATTTCTCTCCACAGGTGCTGCCACACCTCCTGGGCTTTTCCAGCAATTTCTGTTTCTGTCCTTGAGATAATCAAAATTAGTTTCTCAAGCTCAACTATTTCCGATGCATATAGAGGCAAAACAGGTTAATCACAGTCTGCTCGGTGTTTCAATGTTCTCAAACTTGTCATTTGAGAATAGTGAGGAAGTACCGAAGATTTACAAGCTGAGGAAGAACTGGCAAGCCATAAAGTCAATTCTTACTTTTCTCACTGTAAAGGTTATATTGTTGGACAGGTGATCTAAAGGCTAGACTAATAATCAAGAGGAATTGTGTTCCACCTCGGTGTCATGACACCTAATAACGCTGTGCACTGGCAAAACAGAGACAACAACTAAAACCAGAAGATTGCAAAATGTGAAGAGTTTTTGAAATCAGAACAATTTGAAGACGTTCCTACACAGCTGTCAGTACCTCATAGTTCCAGGAACTATTTTGCGCTGCTTTCTCCAGCTCAATCCTGGCCCGTTTATGACTGACCTCCATCTTCTGTTTCTCCCATTCCACCTCTAGAATGCGTGAATGCGAACGGACGTAGTCAGCCTGCTCTTCAGCCTGATAAACACGTGGCAAAAAAAAGTTAACACTCAACTTTTTGGGGAGTTGATGCACTGGCATGGAGGGAGTTAAGGGAGGTTGGAAGGAGAGATGTATGAACTGAATTGAAGACATTAAGAACATAAGAAATAGGCACAGAATGGGCCATATGGTCCTGCTCCACTATTCTTCAAGATCATGGTTGAATCTTTCGATCAACTCTACTTTATCTCCATTTCCCTTAATGCTATCGGACCTTGGTGTACTAAATCAAATCCTCGGAAATGTTCTCAATGACGTACATTCTGACTGTTTCTGCACCACCCCCATAATCCACATTTGCCCGCCGCAACTATCCATTGCCTCCTCTTGTTTCCCGAGAACATCCTTCAAGAACTCCACAGTATTCTTTATTTTGCAAACAGGAGAAGCCCAAATAGTTGATTGAGACTAGGGTCCTGAATCTAAATAATAAGGAAACTACAATAGTGTGGGGCACAAATTGATTCCATTACATTGGGTGACTCAAAAGGACAATAACGGATAGGCAATGGCAAATATTTAAAGAGTGCATGGAGAAACTACAACAACTGTTCATTCCTCTCAAAATAAAATGGCAAAGATAGTCTGACTATGGCTAACAAGGGAAACTAGGAATGGAATTAGATCCAAGGAATGGGAAGACAAATTAGCATAAAAAGGCACCAGGCTTGAATCAGTCATAGTCATATAGCATGGAAACAGACTATATGCTCCTCATGATTTCATATATCTCTCTCTCAGATCACTCGTCAACTTTCTTTGCTCCAGCCAAAATTGTCCCAGCCTATGCAGCCTCTCCTTATAACTCAAATCCTCCATTCCCGGTAACATTCTGGTAAATCTTTCATGAACCATCTCCAATTAAATCATATCCTTTCTTTTGCAGGGCAACCAGGACTGTACACAGTGCTCCAAAAGTGGCCTCACTGATGTCCTGAACAACCTCAACATGACATCCAACTCATATACTCAATGGTTTCCGCAATGAAGGCAAGTGTGCGAAATGCCTTCTTAACCACCCTGTCTACCTGTGATGCAAATTTCAAAGAATTATGTGCTTGAACTCCGAGGTGTCTCTGTTCTAAATCATGACCAAGGCCCCTACTATGAACCATATAAGTCCTGACCTTGTTTGTTTCACCAAAATACAATACCTCGCATTTACCCAAATTAAACTCCATCTGCCATTCACCCAATTAATCAAGACCTCTTTGTAATAGAACATAGAACAGTACAGCACAGAACAGGCCCTTTAGCCCACGATGTTGTGCCGACCATTGACCCTCATGTATGCACCCTCAAATTTCTGTGACCATATGCATGTCCAGCAGTCTCTTAAATGACCCCAATGACCTTGCTTCCACAACTGCTGCTGGCAACGCATTCCATGCTCTCACAACTCTCTGTGTAAAGAACCCGCCTCTGACATCCCCTCCATACTTTCCTCCAACCAGCTTAAAACTATGACCCCTCGTGTTAGCCTTTTCTGCCCTGGGAAATAGTCTCTGGCTATCAGCTCTATCTATGCCTCTCATTATCTGGTATACCTCAATTAGGTCCCCTCTCCTCCTCCTTTTCTCCAATGAAAAAAGTCCAAGCTCAGTCAACTACTCTTCATAAGATAAGCCCTCCAGTCCAGGCAGCATCCTGGTAAACCTCCTCTGAACCCTCTCCAAAGCATCCACATCTTTCCTATAATAGGGCGACCAGAACTGGACGCAGTATTCCAAGTGCGGTCTAACCAAAGTTTTATAGAGCTGCAACAAGATCTCACGACTCTTAAACTCAATCCCCCTGTTAATGAAAGCCAAAACACCATATGCTTTCTTAACAACCCTGCCCACTTGGGTGGCCATTTTAAGGGATCTATGTATCTGCACACCAAGATCCCTCTGTTCCTCCACACTGCCAAGAATCCTATCCTTAATCCTGTACTCAGCTTTCAAATTCGACCTTCCAAAATGCAGCACCTCACATTTATCTAGGTTGAACTCCATCTGCCACCTCTCAGCCCATCTCTGCATCCTGTCGATGTCCCGCTGCAGCCTACAACAGCCCTCTATACTGTCAACGACACCTCCGACCTTTGTGTCGTCTGCAAACTTGCTGACCCATCCTTCAATCCCCTCATCCAAGTCTTTAATAAAAATTACAAACAGTGGAGGCCCAAGGACAGAGCCCTGTGGAACACCACTCACCACTGACTTCCAGGCAGAATATTTTCCTTCTACTACCACTCGCTGTCTTCTGTTGGCCAGCCAATTCTGTATCCAAGCAGCTAAGTTCCCCTGTATCCCATTCCTCCTGACCTTCTGAATGAGCCTACCATGGGGAACCTTATCAAATGCCTTGCTGAAGTCCATATACACCATATCCACAGCTTGATCCTCATCAACTTTTCTAGTCACATCCTCAAAGAACTCGATAAGGTTTGTGAGGCATGACCTGCCCCTCACAAAGCCATGTTGACTGCATTTAATCAAGCCATGCTCTTCCAGATGGTCATAAATCCTATCCCTCAGAATCCTTTCTAACACCTTGCAAGCGACAAACGTGAGACCTACTGGTCTGTAATTGCCAGGGATTTCCCTATTTCCTTTCTTGAAGAGAGGAATTACATTTGCCTCTCTCCAGTCCTCAGGTACGACTCCAGTGGAGAGCGAGGATGCAAAGATCTTCACAAGTGGCGAAGCAATTGCATTTCTCGTTTCCCAAAGCAGCCGAGGACAAATCTGGTCCGGGCCTGGCGACTTGTCAATCTTAATGTTTGACAAAATTTTCAGCACATCAGCTTCCTCTATCTCTATCCATTCCAGCATGCACACCTGCTCTTCTAAGGTTTCATCCACTATAAAGTTTGTTTCTTTCATAAAGACAGAAGCAAAAAACTCATTTAGGACTTCCTCAGGCTCCACACACAAGTTCACTATGCTATCCCTGATCGTCCCTACTCTTTCTTTGACCATTCTCTTATTCCTCACGTAAGTGTAAAATGCCTTTGTGTTGTCCCTAATCCGTTCTGCCGAGCCTTTCTCGTGCCCCCTCCTGGCTCTCCTCAGACCATTTTTGAGCTCTTTCCTCACCTGCCTGTAATCCTCTAGAGCCGAGCTTGACCCTAGCTTCTTCCACCTTATGTAAGCTACCTTCTTCCTTTTGACGAGAAGCTCCACCGCTCTCGTCATCCAAGGTTCCTTTATCTTACCCCTTCTTGCCTGCCTCAGAGGGACATATTTATTCATCACTCGCAACAACTGTTCCTTAAACAGTCTCCACATGTCTATACTGCCTTTACCACGGAACAATTGCTCCCAGTCCATGCTTCCTAACTCATGTCTAATCGCATCATAGCTTCCTCTTCCCCAATTAAATATCCTCCCATTTTGCCTAATCCTCTCCTTCTCCATAGCTATGTAGAATGTGAGGCAGTTATGGTCACTATCACCAAAATGCTCTCCCACCACAAGATCTGATACCTGCCCCGGCTCGTTTCCGAGCACCAACTCTAGAATGGCCTCTCCCCTCGTCGGCCTGTCAACGTACTGAGTTAGGAAACCCTCCTGAACACACCTTACAAAAACAGCTCCATTCAAATCTTCTGCTCGAAGGAGGTTTCAATCAATATTGGGAAAGTTAAAGTCACCCATTACAAAAACCCTACTACGTCCACACTTTTCCAAAATCTGCCGACCTATGCTTTCTTCAATCTCCCTGCTACTATTGGGGGGCCTGTAGTAAACCCCTAATCTTAGACAACGTTCTTCGCTGTCGCTATACCACCAAATTATTGTCATCTGCAAATTTACTATGGATTAGGAGCAGTTTAGATTTAAGCAAAGGAGAATAAAGGCACTGAGTATGAGGTTATAAAAGCTTATCTAGGCAGATGAAGAGAAAATGATTAGTGAAGACAAGAGCAGGTCCCTTACGGTCAAAAACCGGAGAAAGATTATAATGAGGAACAAAGACACAGCAGACCAACTAAATACATATTTTCATTCTGTCTTCACAAAGGAAGACACTAGTAACATGTCAAAATTGCTGCAGAGCACAGTATCTTGCGACAGGGAGCAACTGAAGGATATCAGTACTAGTATGGAAATTGAATCGAGCAAATTAATTGGATAAATTGCCAATAAGTCCCCAAGGCATGATAATCTACATTCCAGTGTACTTAGGGAAGTGGCCCCAGAAATAGTGGCTATCTTTCATGATTCTAAAGACTCTGAAAACTTTACGATTGGCGTATCGCTAACATAAGCCCACTGTTTATGGGATTAGCATTGTTCCTCCCACAGTGCCAGGGCCCCCTCACCTGCAGAAGTCTGCCAATCCCATCACGTGCACTATAGGGATTCCACAGCTATTTTATAAAAAGAAGAAAACAGAAATATTGACCAGTTAGCCCGACACTGACAGCAGGGAAAATACTAGAGTCCATTGTAAAAGATTTAATATCACAGCACTTGGAAAATAGTAGATAACAAAGTGTGAGGCTGGATGAACACAGCAGGCCAAGCAGCATCTCAGGAGCACAAAAGCTGACGTTTCGGGCCTAGACCCTTCATCAGAGAGGGGGACGGGGAGAGGATTCTGAAATAAACAGGGAGAGAGGGGGAGGTGGACCAAAGATGGAGAGAAAAGAAGATAGGTGGAGAGGTAGGAAGGGGATAGGTCAGTCCAGGGAGGACGGACAGGTCAAGGAGGCAGGATGAGGAAAATAGTGACAGGATTACATAAGCACAGCATGGATTTATGTTTGACAAATTTACTAGAATTTTTCAAGGATTTAACTCAATGTTGATAAAGGGGAGCCGGTGGATGGGGCTTACTTCAACCTTCAGAAGGTCTTCAATAAGGTTCCACATAACAGATTAAACTCAAATCTTGTCATACTGACATGAATAAAGAACTAATTGGGAAACAGGAAACAAAGAGTAGGAATAAACAAATATTTCTTCATGCAGCAATCGATGATTAGTGGGGCAGCACAGGGATCAACTCATGAACCCCAACCATTCACAGGGGAGGTGATGGCCAAGTGGTGTCATCACTGGACTGTTAATCCAGAGGCCCAGACAACATTCTGGGACCGGGATTTGAATCCCACCATGGCAGATGGTGGAATTCAAATTCCATAAAATACCTGGAATTAACAATCTAATGATGACCATGAAATGATTGTTGATTATTGGGAAAAACCTATCTAGATCACAAACGTCCTTCAGAGAAGGCAACTGTCATCCTTACCTGGTCTGGCTACATATACAACTCCAGACCTGTAATATGGTTAACTCTAAACTGCCCTCTGGGCAATTAGGGATGGGCAATAAATGCTACCTGATCAGAGATGCCCTCATCCCATTAATGAAGTCTGAAAACAGTCACAACATACATTAATGTTTTACATGCAGGAACTAAATACAATATCTCCAAGTGTGCAGACAATGCTAAGTTGGGTGATAGGGTTAACAGTGAGAAGGATGCAGAGATTTGGCCAAGTGGAGTGGGCAAATTCATGGCAGATGAAGTATAATATGCATGTGAGGTTATCTACTTAGTAGCAAAAACAGAGGAAACAAGACCCGCATGTACTTGCACTCCAGTTGCTGAAAGCAAGCATGCAGGTGCAACAGGTGGTGAGGAAGGCAAACGGTATATATGCCTTCATTGTGAGAGGATTCAAGTACAGGAGCAAGGGTGTCTTACTGCAGTTGAACAGGGCCTTCGTGAGACCACATTGGAGTACTGTGTGCAGTTTTGGTCTCCTTATCGGAAGAAGTGCAGAAAGGGCTTATCAAAGTGATTCCTGGGATGGCAGAATTGATATAAGAAGAGAGACTTAAATGGTAAGGACAATATTCATTATAGTTTACAGCAAAGATGGTGCATTTCATAATAGCCTATAAAATTCCAACAGGGCTAGGCAAGGTAAATGCAGGATGTCAGCAATGATCAGGATGTCCAGAACCAGAGGGGTCACAGGATAAGGATACAGGGGAGGCTATTTGGGACTGAGAACAGGAGAAATGGTGAGCCTGTGGAATTCTCTGCCAAAGAAAGCCAAGGCCAAAACTTTGAATGCTTTCAAGAAGTTGTTATATTTAGTTCTTCGGGCTGAAGGGTTGAAAGGATATGGGGAGAAAGCAGGAACAGGGTACCAAGTTGGATTATCAGCCATAACCATATTGAATGGTCCAGCAAGTTCAAAGGGCCAAATTATGTACTCCTACATTGATTTTCTATGTTTCTGTGACAATGTACTAACCTGTATTCTCTGCTCGTACTGCAGCTGCAACATCCTAGAGACAGAGCTTGGCTCGCTAGTCCTGGGTAATGTAGCTGAACCTTCTGACAAAAAGTTGTTGAAGGAACGTAAAGTGGAGAAGACTGTGGTATTTTCACTTAGATCATCCATTCTGTCTCCTGCTTTGCAACTGCTAAAAAATACACGAAAACACATTGTTAGGGAAAATTCTTTTTCAAGAGATGAATATTACATAGCCACCATGATGTGGAGGTGGGCAAAGTTAGAAGTCACACAACATCAAGTTATAGTCCAAGTTTGTCTGGAATCACAAGATTTCGGAGCGCTGCGCCTTCATCAGGTAAAGTGTTTTTTTTAGAAGGATGAGTAGTGTGTCAACAGATTGAATAACAAGTCTTTGCAGGTGATCAAAAGTGTAAAACAGTGTGATTAAAATGTCAACAGCTGAATAACAAGTGAAGGGATGACCTATGAACTGATTCATTGAGCAGTGAGATAACCACAAATAAATTTCACTTTACCAGACAAAGCAGCAGTATTCTCAAAGCTGGAGATTTGAAATAAACCTGTTGGACCATAACCTGGTGTCATGTGACTTTCAACTTTGTTAAGAAGTATTTTCATCATTGAAATATTACCCCATGCCAGTCAAAGCCACAAAGCTGATTTTCTGACAGCTCTTCAACTACCAGGAACTATACAAATGGAGCATGTATTTGGTTATTGATAGTGCTGCTTTCTTGTACACTCAGACTAAGAGATTCAAGAATCTGCCTTCTTCTCAGCACAGAATTAGAAACGAAAATAAAATTCCCAGCAGAAACGGGAAGACAGGGGCACAGAGACTGTAGCATAATTTTGGATGAGGAATTAAAGAAGGCTCTGTCTGTCCTTTCAGATGGATGTAAAAGATTCCATTGCACCATTTTGAGGAAGACAGGGAGTGCACCCTCTTGTCCGGGACCAAAAAAAAGCTTATCCTTCATTCAACATCATTCCAAGGATGATCTAGTCATCAACCTGAATGGAGGGATCGTCCTAGGAGAAAGATGAAATACATTGGGTTTTGTTCTCTGGAATTGAGTAAATCGAGAGGTGATCTCATTCAAACATACAAAATTCTTACACGAACCAACAGGAAGAATGCTACCCTTGGCTACAGGATCTAGAGCCAGAACATAGGCTCAGATTAACAGGCAGGTCATTTTGGACTGAGATAAGCAGGAATTTCTTCACTCAGAGGGTGGTGAATCTTTGGAATTCTCTGCCATACATAGCCGTGGAGGCTCAGTTCTTGGGTATGTCCAAGACTGTAATTGATAAAGGCTGTAACTCTGTAATGCAGCAGCCTCAAGACTACCCTTTGCCACACCAAAGAATTTGCCAGACTACAGAAAGTCACATGTGCAAAACTCTCCCCAAGATCCTGTCCTGTGCCATTCCCTCACATCAAGACCAAAGGCGCACATTTGGCTTATCCATCTGCTCTCTTTGGCCACCTCATCTGCTGAAATTCTTGAGAAGGATGCAGTGATGGTGCTGAAAAGGTCAACTGTGAGGAAGTACTTCAGAATACTGCACCTCCTGATGGAGCTCTGAGAGGGAGGAGGCGATTTAACCACGACACTAATAAACCTGGCATCTGGCTGGCAGTCAATCCAGTTAGTAATGACTATTCCCCGTGTAAATAACAATAAATCATTTGTTGCTGACTACTAATGTTTTAAAATAACCCTCAAAAATGACAGGAGTGACTTTAACTGGAAATATTCAAGTGTCAGACCATAGCGGCTATCAGGTTTAGGCAGGGCTAGATAAGGGATGTACAATCAGTCATGAAAGCACCAAGGGATACAGTAATAGTGCAGGAAAATTATGAAGAAGTCCAAAGCTAGCCATGATCACACTGAATAGCACAACAGACTTGCAGGGTTGCATGGCCTACTCCTGCTCCTAAATGTGCTCCAATGTACTTCTGTTCTTATCTAATAAATACGAATATTTCTAATCTTCTCAGCTTTGGGCATGACTTGATCTTGAATAAAAATTTTAACCCACTCAAGACCTGTAGAGAGTATCCTGAAACAAAAAAAAGTTAGTTTGTAAGCTATGTGACAGCAGTGAACACCATATTTGAATTCAGAGATAGTAGGAACTGCCGATGCTGGAGAATCTGAGATAACAAGGTGAAGAGCCGGATGAACACAGCAGGCCAAGCAGCATCAGAGGAGCAGGAAAGCTGACATTTCGGGCCTAGACCCTTCTTCAGAAAAACTCCTTATTGAAAAATTCCATATTTGAATTTAAAGTTTTCAACAATCCTGTTCAGTGCTTTCCCATACAATGGTGCAGCTATGATCAGAGATTAGTTGAGATGGTAAAAAGGTACACCTTGTTTGTGGTCAATTTTAATTATACTATACTTTAAAACCATTAAACAACTACACAACCCACTGACTCTGTTCCACCATTCAACGAGATCGTGGTCGATCTGATAATCTAGCTCCATTTTCCTGCCTGATATCCATAACCCTTCATTCCCTTACTAATTAAAAACCTAACAAAGCCTAGAATATACTACATGTCCCAGCCTCAATAGCCCTCCATAGCAATGAATTCCATAGATTCACTGTCCTCAGAGAAAAAGTTTCTCCTCATCTTCATTTTAAACAGATGATCCTTTACTCTCAAATTTTGCATTCTGGTCCTGGAATCTCCCACAAAAACAATCTCTCCACACCTACTCTGTCAAGTCCCTCTGAATGAGTAAAAGTCCAAAGTACTCAGTCTCTTGGAAGAAACTCTCTCCATACCCAGGATCAACCGAGTAAACCTGCTCAGACTGCCTCCAATGCCAGTATATCTTTCCAATACAAGGGGACCAAAACTGTTCCACTGTCTTCCCCATTACCTGTCAATTGTGGATGCTAGCTTTTTGTGATTCAAGTACAAAGATTCCCAAATCCCTCAGTGCTATAGCATTTTGCAATCGCTCTCTATTTAACTAAATATCCAGCTCTTCTATCTTCCTGCCAAATTGAGAGACTTCATACTCTCCAGCGTTACATTTTGCCCATGCACTCAACCTATATTTGTTCTGCAGACTCCATCATTCTCATTACTTGCAGCCCCACCTATTTTTATGTCATCCAGAAACGTGGCAATACCAAATTCACTTTTGTCATTCATGTCATTAATAAATATAATTGTGGCTTTCTACTAGATCTATCCATTCAGTGATCCAAAGTGGATCTTTATTGACTAAACGTATTCCTACTGTTCTTCTAAAGGTGTGGCTCACTTGGCAGCATTCTCACCTCTGAATTACAAGATTCTGGGTTCAGATTTCCAACTTCAGGGTTTGAACACAAAAAAAAATCAAGGTTGACACTCTAGAAAAGTAGAGGATTACTGCATTGTTGACTTGCTGTCTTTCCTGAAATGTTAAACAGAAGCCCCAGCTGTCTGTTTTGTTGATGTGAAAGATCCCATGGCACTATTTCAGACAGCAACACAAGCATTATCCCCGGTCTTGGTAAATCTTCATCCCTCAAATCAAAATTACAAAAAAAGTGACGACCTGCGCCACTATCAGGTTCTTTACCGTGTGCAAACTTTTTGTTGTTTCCACTGACAATTAGAACACTTCACTGGTTCTATAGTGCTTTGAGACGTCCAGTGGTCGTGTGAAACGCTATAAATTTGTTAAAGGAATGGCATTTTTACAGGTACTGTCATTTATCAGCATTTCCTCATCGTTCGCAGTCTACTCAACCATATTAAGGTTCTCAGTTGTGAATGCTGCTCTCATCAGCCAATGTGGGAGTGGACGCATGTGTTTAAGAATCGGAAGCAAGGACCCATGGCACATCCGAGGGGCACAAACAGGCATTCTCCCTTTCACATCAGACAACTCAGTCCACAACAGATTCCAATCTGCGATGTTTCTGGTCTCTAACTGGATAACTTCACGAGCCATAAAGGAAGCCCTTGGAACACGGTTTCATGGCACAACGGCTAATAACACGCGAATAATATACGGCTAAGAAGGGTCCAGACCCGAAACGTCAGCGTTCCTGCTCCTCTGATGCTGCTTGGCCTGCTGTGTTCATCCCACTGTACACCTTGTTATCTCAGACTCCAGCATCTGTGGTTCCCATTATCCCCGGCTAATAACACTCGCTTTTTGGCGGATGTTAGAAGTCACAAGCTTTTATTAAACACTTTCCTGCAGAAACAGGTGCAACGCCCGAGAGTCAGAGAGAAAAGGGGGTAAGAGGAGGAACAGCACCCGAGAGGAACACTCAGCCACTAGGTGTGAACATCCTCTGGGGAGCCCGCCACCACAGTCTGTCCGAAACTAAATTAACTCTCCTGAAGCGGTCCTGTCGCCGCCACTACCGGCTCAAGCCCCAGCCTGCAACTGTATTAACGGGGGACACCCGGCCTGCAGCCTTACTGCTGGGGGTGGCGGCCTGGAGCTTTATTAACGGGAATCCCCCGGCCTTAAGCACTGACCTGCCGGCCGCTCTCCGCTTGGATCTCCCTCCTCTCCCCGGATCTCGCGAGATCGCCAGCCTTGTTGGGGGAGGCGGGGCCAACCTCCTACCGCTCTCCTTGTAATAGAAGCGCACACCTTTCTTCACCCCCTCGAAATGTTAAATGTTTCTCTCTGTGCAGATGCTGCCAGACCTGCTGAGATTAACCAGCAATTTCTATTTATGTTTCTGCTTCTCCCTCTACAGGTGCTGCCAGAAGTGCTGAGTTTCCCGGCGATTTCTGTTTTTGCACCCAAGAGACTGGCAGTGTTTCTGCCAGATCAGCCTCCACCTGTTCCTTTCGGTACAAAAGTCTATTCCTCTCATCCTTCAGTGCATGTGGCACTCGTTTAATTCCTTGTGGGCGCACATCCCACGTTTTGTCTCTGGACATAGAATGGTACAGTTTAGGAGGGTATTCGGATCACCACGCCGTACCAGCTCTCCATAAGAGCCACTAAGTGAGGCTGCTCCTCTGCTTTCTCCCATATCCCTGAAAACTATTTCTCAATTGTCCAATTCCCCTTTGAAGTCACAATTGAATTTGCCTCCACCACACTCGCAGTTAGGGCATTCCAGGTCCTCACCATTCACTGTCTAAAAAGGTTCGTATTCACGGCGCCTTTGCTTTATATGCTGATTATCGCACATCTAGTTCAGGGTAGTTCCAATGGGATATTTTTCTCCCTCTCTGTCTTGGCCTCTCATGATTATGAACATCTCAAACAAACCTCCTCTCAACTTTGAATAATCTTTGTTTTACCATTCTTTCCACTTAACTAAAGTATCTCAACTCAGGACCTTTCTGAAAGGAACAGAATTTCAATCCCCAAGTTTGCTCTCTCATTCAATTAGATTATGATCTATTTCTTAATTAGGTTATCTACCTAATATCCTTGTCAAACAAATGTTTAATCAGGAACAGTTTATAAATTTCCAGTTGTCCCTCATCATCATTAACTTTTTTAGTGCTCCATATTACATTCTGTAATGTGTGGAAAAAGTCCTTCCTGGCATCATCTTTCAACATACTAGTTCCAGTCTGTTCTGGACTGTCCACCAAGGAAATTGTTCTTCTCCATTTACACTTTCAAAACCTTTAACACCACAAATAAGCTGGTCCCTTAATTTCCTTCTGTCTAGAATACAAACGCATTCAATCTGTCATCATAACTGAGACATTTTAGCCTGTGTCATCTTGGCAAATCCAAACTGTTTAAGAGATACCCAGAACAGAAAACAGTACTTCAGCTGTAGTCTAAGCAAAGGTTTGTACAACTGCAGCCTAACTTTATATCTGGATATGAGTTTCATTGGCAAGTTATTGTTGCTCATCCCGAACTGCACACAAAATGATGGTGAGCCATTTCGTTAGGGCACTAGAGTCTTACATTGAAGGTGTATGCACAGTGCACTTAGGAAAGTAGTTACAGTTTTCTTTTAAAATCCAGCAGGAATGAAGGAATGGAGATATAGTTCCAAGCCAGAATGATGTGTGGACTGGAGGTACCCGTAGGTACCTGTGCTCCCATACTTCAGAAGTCCTTGGCCTTCTAGGTGGTATTTGAAAGAAGTTATCAAAGTTACTACCATGCATCTTGCACATGGTACAGACACCATTCATCAGTAGTGGGGCAGTGAACATTTAAGATAATGGATGAGATGTTGATCAAGTTGGGCTACTTTGTTCTGGATGATGTTGCGGGAATCCACTCTTTTGAGAGACATGAGGCTTTATTTGAATGACAAAACGCAAAAAGCCAAGTATGTTACTACATTTTTAGAAAAGATATTTCATACAAATTCTATATTTGTGTATTGGTACATTTTCCAGCATTAGAATACATTGTGATTCAAATTTTGAAAACAAAATGATGCTTTAATGGATTACAGATATTTCAAACATTGAAGAAAAGTTTTTTGTTAGAATTATATATGATTTTTGTACTGTCAGGATTACACAGCTGAATTACACAGTTTCCATTGCTGAACAAGAAAATGGTTTAAGTTCACATAAATAATAAAGCAAAAATGCATATAGCATTAAAAAAGATGCAGTATAGAGACACTGAATAGCTTTGAGGAGCCATGAAGTTTTTTAATAGCCTAACAAAGTAATTTTGTAGTTGTAATAAGGAAAGGATACAGCACATTTGTGGTTTGGGGAGACATTAGCCTAGCAGTATTATCAATGGACTGTTAATCCAGAGACCCATGTAATGACCTGGGAACGCTGGTTCAAATCCCACCATAGCAGATGGTGCAATTTGAATTCAATAAAATTCTGGAATTAAGAGACTAATGATGACTCTGAAACTGTTGTCAGGAAAAAAGAAAATCTGGTTCACTAATGTACTTAAGGGAAGGAATCTGCCATCCTTTTCTGTTCTGGCCTACATTTGTTTCCAGACCCACAGCAATGTGGTTGACTCAAATGGGGATGGGTTATAAACATTGGCGTAGTCAGCAATGCCCTCATCTTATGAATGAAAAACAAAATGAACAGAGGTCCTACGAACAACAATGCAAGCTGTTCATTGATTAAATGTTGGCCAGGACCCTACCAATTTTTTTTTTGAAAAATCCCACATGATCTTTTACATTCTAATTGGACAGATGCAGTGTCCCTTTCATGGCTATTCAAAAGGTAGAACCTTCAACATGCAGAAGGACCTTACTGTGCACTGGGAGTATCAGCTTACACAGTGCACATTTCTGGAGGGTGAGATGAACTCATAACCTTCTGATACCTACGAACAGACGGTTGACTCCTAACATGCATCACTGTGCTCGAAGAACGCAGCGGGCCTGGCAGCAGAGAGAAATAGAGTTAATGTCTTCAATCCAGTAATGACACTATTGTAAAATCAAATTGGACTGCAAACATTAACTTTACTTTTCTCTCCACAGATGCTACCAAACCTCTTGGCTTTCCCCAGAACTTTCAGCTTTTATCACAAAAGCAGTTTTTTTTTATTCTTTAAATCATTAACAGGATAAGGATGCCACTAGCTAGGCAGCACTTATTGTCCATTCCTAACTACCCCGAGGGCAGTTCAAAATCAACCACATTGCTGTGGTTCTGGAGTCACACGTAGACCAGACCAAGTAAGAATGACAGTTTCCTTCCCTAAAGAACACGAGTGAACCAGTTGGGTTTTTTCCCCCCAACAAACGACAATGGATTCATGGCTATCCCTAAATTCTTAATTCCAAATATTTTACTGAATTCAAACCCAACCATCTGCCATGGCAGGATTTGAACCCTCTTCCCCAGAATGTTATCCGGGTCTTTGGATTTACAGTCCAGTCATAATGCCAATAAGCTATTGCCACCCTCAGAACTGTCTTTTCATTGTCATCTGGCTTTTTGTAGAAAGTTGCTCTGTGTAAATTTGCTGCCACATTTTCTACATTACAACAACGATGACACTTCAAAAGCACAACTTTGTGATTTATAACAAAGGTTCAGTGGTCAGGACATTCTAGAAATGCATTTTTTTCCCACTCTAACCAAGTGGTGCACTGTCAGCCTGAGCATAAGGGGCAAAAGTTGATAGAAGGATAGGGAGTAAATGTAAATAAGCAAACTCTCTCAAAAATTGTTAGATTGCCACAGAAATTTCCTTAAACATAAACAGTCACTCTGCACCATCAACTTTTCCTGTAGTGCTTTGCTAAAAAGTAGATCTCTGATGACTCCTTCCTACTTGCAGCCAGCTTCAAAGTCTTCACATCTCTAAACAATTCTGAGAGTCTCTTTTGGATGAAGCGGCTGTTAGTGCCATCCCAGAATTTACAAAGCAAGGTGCCACCAGGACTCAGGACCCTCCTGGCCAGTCCCACAACACACAAGCATAGCTCAGCCAGTTGCTGCTGGTCCAGTTCACGGATGCCACTGGCATTTGGTGCCATATCACTGAGGATCACCTCAGCCATTCCCGTTGGCAGGGATTTCTGGATTTGAGCTTGAATGGTGGGCTCCAGGAGATCAGAGTGAGGCAGGAACACAGCGCCATCAAGAGGGGCTATGTGTAATCGATCCACACCCACTACAAAACCCACAGGAGCGTCTGGATCTGGAGATAGGGAAAAGGAAATCAATGGCACCAACAAAATAGAATAAATAAAGATAAGCATTTTATGTCTTGAAACTGGCTCCTTGGCCTATTCATTTCACTCCCTCCTCACCCAATATTTAGTTATGTTCCTTCATGTAAAGCAACATTAGTTAAGACAAGGCACAATCCCAAACGTGTTTAACGATTTGTAATGATTAGTTTCTTTAATTTAACTGTCTCTTCTCAAGGATATAAAGTGCGAGCAATCTATAGGCTGGTACTTTAGCTAAGTGACATTCTTGAATGGGACATGGATAGAGGTGTTAAAGAGAAGTAACACTCACACCTAAAATTAAAATATCAATCAAGAAACTGAAGAAAAAAAAACTACAGACACTCCAATGCTGACTAGAAATCAACTACAAGCAGAAATTGGTCAGTCTTTTTAGAAAATGCCAAAATAGATGCTTCTGAACAACAAAGTATCTTTATTGGAAAACAGCAATTGGTCAGGCCTTTCATTTCCTTACAATTGCTCCCTAACCCTTCCCTGCGTTGTTGGAGGTGCCATGTTCCAAATGAGGCATTAAACCCCATCTGCCCCCTTGAATGAATTTGAAAGATCCTATGCTATTATTCAATGAAGAGCACAGAACTTCTCCCTGGGGTCTTCACCAAATCCTCAAACAAAACTTTTAGAAACAGATTATCTGGTCATTATCATATGACATACTGTTTACTACAAATTGGCCATGTTTTCCATATCACAACAGTGGCTGCTCTTCAAAAAGTATTTCATTGGTTGGAAAGCATTTTGGAACTTTCTGAGCTAATGAAATACTGACATACTCCTGAGGATCCTATCAAAGTGCATCACATCCTTGGGAATCCCCTGCGATAAACAAAGTACAGCTGGGGATCAACCAGAAGTACTGGTACACTCCTGGAAAACCACTGCTAATGCAAACACACTTCTCAAAACTCGCTAGACACACTTCTGGCGAACCCCAGCAGATATTTATACATTACCAGGACATGCCTGCAAAAACTGACAAACACCCTTGTCCCAAGTTCCAAAAGGCACTGCCAGAAATTCATTGCAAAAAAAAATGAATACTAACAGAAATAATGTGATATTAATTCAACAAAAAGACTTAAAGAATTTAAATTAAAACAGTGTGCTTAAAACATCTGTGGCAAGTCTAAGGATAAGAATTTGGTCATGTGGTGCATCCCTAAGCCTTCGCTCCCATCGCAGATTTGATAACTTATATTGTAATATCTCACTCACCAGAGCCAGTGGCATTGACCCTGTCAACCGCAACCTGGCTCCAGGCGCCTGGGGCTGCACCGCAATCAAGCACACTGATCCCAGGCCTCAGGATGTTATGCTTCTCATCAATCTCCAGCAGCTTAAAAGCACTCCGACAACGGAAATTTTGTTGTCGGGCAGCTTTCACATATGGGTCCCTCAGTTGTCTTGTTAACCACCTCTGTTCAGCTGGTGTTTTTTTCAGCTGTTGCACTGTTGTGTGAAACAGACAATGTCGGACCCAAGAAATCATGTCACCCTGTCTAATAGCAGGAAAAATAAACATATCTTACCAATTGCCATTTCTCCTCCTAATTCCATCATCTCTCTCTCCGCTTTTCATCATAACACCCAACACCAGACAGACAGCATTCAGCAATAGGTCAAGTGAAACAACAACTTTCATTTATAAAGTACTCTTAATGCAGAACCATAGGAAAGTCAAAGCACTGAAAGAGGCCATTCAGCCCATTGTGGGTGTGGCAGCACCTGGATGGTAGCTCTGCAGGTTATAGTACTCCAGCTATAGATCTGGGTTCTTTTTAAGCAAGTTGAAGATTTCCGCCTCAACTATTGAATTGGGCAGCAAATTCCAGGCACTCAATGTCTTGGTTGAAAAAGCTTTTTCTCAAACCACGCGTAATCGTTTGGCCAATTTCTGTCCCCTAGATAGTTGAAATCTCCGCTAGTGGAAATAAGTCTCCCCTGTCCACTCCAGTAACACGGTACCGATAAGTATTAGTCGGACACGGAACTCAGGAAACGAAAAACAAAGAACAGCGGATATTGGAAATCTAGAACAAAAACAAGAATTGCTGGAAAGCCTTATCCGGCCTAGCAGCATCTGTGGAGAGGCAGCAGAGCTAACGTCTGAGAATGAAAGGTCAGCGGATCCGAAAAGCTGATTTCACAGAATTCAGTGCTGGTTGCAGAGAATAGAGCATTGGAAGAATTAGTTAGTCCGATACGAAATGGTATGTGGCTGACCAGCAAGAAAAAGCAAACTTGTAGGTGGACCATGGCATGAGCGAATGGATTCAGATAGGGATTGGCTGTGTGTAAAACTCTTAATTTAACCAATCTCCTTTCCCTGCTACAACCTTCTGATTTCACAGCGTTCCTCTAATTCAGGTCTACTATATGACAACAAAGTGTGGAGCTGGATGAACACAGCAGGCCAAGCAGCATCCCTGGAGCACAAAAGCTGACGTTTCGGGCTTAGACCCTTCATCAGAGAGGGGGATGGAGAGAGGGTTCTGAAATAAATAGGGAGAGAGGGGGAGGCGGACCGAAGATGGAGAGAAAAGAAGATAGGTGGAGAGGAGAGTATAGGTAGGGAGGGGATAGGTCAGTCCAGGGAAGACGGACAGCTCAAGGAGGTGGGATGAGGTTAGTAGGTAGGAAATGGAGGTGCGGCTTGAGGTCCCAGATGTCCAAGTTCTTCAAGGACCGCAACCTTCCCCCCCGCCGCAGTGGTCGAGAACGCCCTTGACCGCATCTCCTGCATTTCTCGCAACACATCCCTTACAAACCCAAACAAACAGACAAAACGGGCTCAGAAACCATAACCACTCTCCCCTACATCAAAGACATTTCCGAAATGACTGCCAGACTACTCGGACCCCTTGGCATCAGGGTAGCCCACAAACCCACCAACACACTAAAACAGCAGCTAATGAACTTAAAAGACCCTATACAGACAACAAATAAAACGAACGTTATCTACAAAATACCTTGCAAGAACTGTGTCAAACACTACATTGGACAAACTGGCAGGAAGCTAGCCACCAGGGTACATGAACATCAACTAGCCACAAAACGACATGACCCACTATCACTCGTATCCTTACAAAGTGGACACCACTTTGATTGGGACAACAACTCCATCCTAGGACAAGCCAAACAGAGACATGCACAAGAATTCCTAGAAGCATGGCATTCCAACCGGAATTCCATCAACAAACACATTGGCTTGGAGCCAATCTACCATCCCCTCAGAAAAAGAACAGGAAATGACATCACCAACCCAAGGAAACCTAACCAGATAAATAGAAAGCGGGACATAACACCAGCGCTTCGTCGGAGGCTCACTGATGATGTTACCTAGAATGGTGATGAAACGTCTGAAAACTAACCTTCCAGCTCAGCGAGCAAACTCACATCCACATCCCTTACACCCCGCCCCCGCCACAACAGCCCAAAGAGGATCCCCCTCGTTCTCACACACCACCCCACCAACCTCCGGATACAATGCATCATCCTCCAACACTTCCGCCATCTACAATCCGACCCTACCACCCAAGACATTTTTCCATCCCCACCCTTGACTGCCTTCTGGAGAGACCACTCTCTCCGTGACTCCCTTGTTCGCTCCACACTGCCCTCCAACCCCACCACACCCGGCACCTTCCCCTGCAACCGCAGGAAGTGCTACACTTGCCCCCACACCTCCTCCCTCACCCCCATCCCAGGCCCCAAGATGACTTTCCAATATTAAGCAGATGTTCACCTGCACATCTGCCAATATCGTATACTGTATCCACTGTACCTGGTGTGGCTTCCTCTACATTGGGGAAACCAAGCGGAGGCTTGGGGACCGCTTTGCAGAACACCTCCGTTCGGTTCGCAATAAACAACTGCACCTCCCAGTTGCAAACCATTTCCACTCCCCCTCCCATTCTTTAGATGACATGTCCATCATGGGCCTCCTGCAGTGCCACAATGATGCCACCCGAAGGTTGCTGGAACAGCAACGCATATTCCGCTTGGGAACCCTGCAACCCAACGGTATCAATGTGGACTTCACCAGCTTCAATATCTCCCCTTCCCCCGCTGCATCCCAAAACCAGCCCAGCCTGTCTCTGCCTCCCTAACCTGTTCTTCCTCTCACCCATCCCTTCCTCCCACCCTAAGGCGCACCTCCATTTCCTACCTACTAACCTCATCCCACCTCCTTGACCTATCCGTCTTCCCTGGACTGACCTATCCCCTCCCCATCTATACTCTCCTCTCCACCTATCTTCTTTTCTCTCTATCTTCGGTCCGCCTCCCCCTCTCTCCCTATTTATTCCAGAACCCTCTCCCCGTCCCCGTCTCTGATGAAGGGTCTAGGCCCAAAACGTCAGCTTTTGTGCTCCTGAGATGCTGCTTGGCCTGCTGTGTTCATCCAGCTCCATACTTTGTTATCTTGGATTCTCCAGCATCTGCAGTTCCCATTATCTCAGGTCTAGTACATCCCTGGTTATATTCGCTCCAACGCTAGCAGCCATACCTTCAGCTGTCCGGGTCACAATCTCCGTAATTTTCCTCCCTAAATATCTCAATCCCTCCCCTCCTTTAGCGGCCCTCCAAAGCCAAATTATTCGGTTTTCTGACTGAGCACCTTCTTATGTGGTTCGGTTTTGAAATCTTTCTCATGACATTCCAATTCAGAGCGGCGGGGGAGCGGATCACTATGTCAGAGGCGCTATATGAATACAAGTTGCGGTGACACTTAAGATAAGTAACAGCGCTGTAAGTGCTAGGTTCTTTACGAAACGTTCGGTAAGGAGATAAAACGCTTTTAAATCAATGCAAAACGCAAACTGGGCCTTTACCAGGCGATATGGCGCGAAAGCGCTCAACACCGAGCTCCCAGCTCCGCGAGTCACAACTAACTCTGTCCCCCAACCAAACACAACTCCACAAACACTTCCAGTCAAAGTAGACTCTAGAAAACAAAAGTCTTGCGCCAGTCGCCACGATATTAATAAAATATAAGAGAATAAATACATATCAACGGAAATGTAATCATCCTGCTTTGAAGTAGCTGCGTTACTTCAATACAACGATATACAAAAATGCTCTTATATTATGTTTCCAGCCGGCGTGTGCAGAATGTAACTCACCTCGTGCGACAGCTGTCGGCGAGTAATGAATCGATTCTAATCGTTGGTGCTTGGTGGCCCCTGTGCTAATCCAGGAGAGAGTGCAGTCTGCGGATGTAAAGAGTTCAGTCAATCAGGTACCTGACCCAGGATCACAAATGTAACAAATCTTCCTTTCATCGAAAGCCAGAAATGGATACATTGTTTATTATAATCACATGAAGAACTCCGGCTGCTTGAAATGTGAAACAAAAAACAGCGCGCTGGAGAAACTCAATAGGTCTGGCAGCATCTGTGAACAGAGAAAGAGTTGACATTTCCAGTCCATGAACTCTTTTTGGACTCGAACCCGTTAACTCTGCTTTTTCCCTCCATGGATACATTGTTCTGATGTAAATTTTTAGTTTTAGTTGTCCTTAACTTAGGAAAACGCACTTAACAGAGTGAACTGCGTGGAAACAGATCCTTCCGTCCAACTCGGCCATGCCGACCAGATATTCGAAGTAAATTTCGTACCATTTCCAGCATTTAGCCCATATTCGTCTAAACCCTTCCTATTTATATACCCATCCAGATGCCTTTTAAATGTTGTATTTGAACCTGTCTGCTCCACTTCCTCTGGCAGCTCATTCCATACACACGCCACCCTCTGCTTGAAAGAGTTGCCTCTGAGGTCTCTTTCAAATCTTTCCCCTCTCATCTTAAACCTGTGCTGTCTAGTTTTGGACTTCCCCCTTCCTCTCCACCCAGAGGAAAATACCTTGTCTATTTACTCTATCCATGTCCCTCCAAGATAGAGGACAGGAAAAAATAGTGGCTGTTAAGAGCTGTTTGTTTTTTGAGGTATTTTCAGTGTTGGAGCTGATTTCCTCGAATTCTAGGAGCAGTGATGACTGTTTTATAAACATTTGCATTGTTTTGGAATTTTGTGAAAAGATGATCAAAACAATGGCACTTTTAAAAAGGAGGAAATGAGACAAGGCAGTGGCAGTAACCACATGCGAACAGATTCAAACAGTCCATACTGACCATGTTCTCAAACTAAACAAGTCCCATTTGCCTGTGTTTGGCTCATATCCCTCTTAAACCTTTTCTATTCATATACCTGTGCAAATGTGTTCTAGTGATAAGATTACATTAGAAGTGCATGCGTTTGAAGAATTAAATTGGGACTTACAGAAGACATGAAAAGCATTACATCAGTGCACATTCTTTTCTGAACATGGTCCTGGCAAATTCTGCTGCCTTCTGAGGAGCGAGCATGGAGGTTTTTTTGTTTTATGATTCAATGGAATCACACTATCAGAGTTGGTAGCTGCTTCAAAGCTTCATTTCCTCATGATCTTTGCAGTCTCCAGAGCTTTGAGCTCTGGCCTGTGTTACATCAACAATTCCCTGTGTGACCATATCTTCAGCTTCTTTGCCCCAAACTCTTGAATGCCATTTCTAAATCTCTGCTCTCACCCGTTAAGACTTTGTTTAGAACCAAAAACGTTGGCCTTGTTTTTGCCACCTGTCCTAAAATCTCATTATGTGACTTGATCACAGGTATTTTTGTTTTATGTTCCTGAGGAGCATCTTGGAAATTTAACTATACATCAATTGCAAGTTATTGAATGTGGTTCCAAAGCTGTTCTACACAATTTCTTCCCGACCAAGAGCTGCCAGCTATTGAGAAAATACTATTGCAGAAAGATGATCACCACAAAGCTGTTGACTCTGGTGATGGTTGTAAGGCAACAAAAGATCCTCCTGGGATGGAAGAAACGGGGTTTTGGGGCCAATCGCTGGAATGGTTTTGGAGGCAAAGTGCAGCCTGGAGAAACCATTGAAGAAGGAGCAAAAAGGTAATGCCTGTGCTATTTATTGTTCCCTTCATGCTCCTGACAAAGGTGATCACTCTCACCGGGGTCCATAGCAGCCATGCTGCATTGGCATTCTGTACAACAAAAGAGGACGTGACAGGCAGGTCTAATTGTATCCTGACCAACACATACCCAATTTCTTTCTGAAAGCTATTATTTAACCTACTTTCAACGTCTTTTGAAGCAATACATTCCAAATCATCAGAACTCACTTTGTAAAACATACATTCTTCTCGTACCCTCTCTGTTTTATATTGCTAACTATGTTAAAACCGTGATCTCTGGTTACTTGCTGTCCCGCGAATGGAAATGTTTTCTCCCAATCTGCTGTTTCAAAACCTCTCAACATTTTGGGTACCTCTATTGAGTTGTCCCTTAACTTTCACTGGAAACATGGGTTCAGAATCCACCGCAGCAGCTGCTGGAATTTAAGTTCAATCACTGAGTTTGATACCGAAAGCTGGTGTCAGTACTAGTAGCTATGAAACTTTGTTGTAAAAACCCATCTGCTTCATGAATCTGCCATCATTACCCGGTGTTGCCTATGTGTAACTCCAGATCACAAAACAGTGTATTCAATTCTTAGCTGCCCTCTGAAATGGAACAGCAACAAAAACTGGCCTTGTTGATGATGCCTATGTCTCTGGTGTGTGAGAACAGCCCCAACTTCTCCAGTTTCTCCACATAACTGAATTACTGGTACTATTATGTAACCCCACCTGATGGTAACAGTCACAAGTCAGGTCTGACAATGAAACTTGGTTTGATGATTCAAATGTTTAATCTTTGCAGTTATTTATCATGACAGTTAGTCACTGAAACATTCTCACAAGGCTGCAGATACAACAGAACATAAATTTACGACACAAAAGAGGAATAAATAAACAAAACTGTATAATATACACACACAACACAGTTTAAAAATACTCTTAACACAAACACCAAAACAAAGTTTCATCTTATTTCCCAACACCAGTCCTTTACAGAAAGTCCATTCCTGAGAAATAGCACTCTTATCTCAGCTTTTTAAACCTTTAATTAACTGTTATGATTGCTTTCTGAGTCTGTTAACATGAGACAATTCTGACTGTGTAAACTTTCTCATTTCTAACATGAATGATTTCTATATGAATTCTTCCTGCTTTGAAGCTCCACTGACTCAAAACTACTTCTGTAAAAGTGACTTATTTCTTCTGCTTTGAAGTCAAAATGAAACAAATTCCATGATATATTTATTCAACTGTTAATAAGCTCATCAGGAGAAGAATTTCATCCCATAGTTGACTGATGTCTCATGTTGTACTTAGAAATCTTCTATTTAGGTCACTGTTCAAATGAATTTCTGATGAACTCCCCCACAGTATTAACTAAATTCATTTCTTCTTCAAAAATCCAAATTCTGGAAATTTATCGACTTGCGCAGTCTGCCTCAGGCTCCTTTTTAAAAATTGTATAGTTCATCACAGATAAATGTTCAAATCCAGAAGCCTTTAGTCTGGGGAGGGTTAGTACCATGCTTCCTGTAAACACAAGGTATCAGTGAAAATGTTGGCCTTTTTTTATTCTGCGAGTCAGTTAATGTAATTCAGTCTGCTCAATGGAATTGAGGTACTGACAAGACATAATCTCATTAAATGTTAGAGGTAAACAGAAGAGTCTGACTGACCGTGTCCTCTGTTCCAGCTATTTGAAATGTTTTTTTGAAACCTCTTTTAAATTTGTTCTTGAAGTTAAGCTAATTTCTTCCTCAGAGAATTATGGGAGGAGAGCAGTCTGACTGTGGACAGCCTGGAAAAAATTGGACGAATCAAGTTTGAATTTGTAGATGAGGCAGAACTACTGGATGTTCACATATTCCTTACAGATAGTTACAAAGGGGAACCAATGGAATCAGATGGTAAGTGACCCTGCTTTAAAAGTAATTCATTGGGTACTTAGAAAAGAGAGTAGCTCTAGTAAGTGTGGGATCATTGGACAGTGCAACCGGGGATTTAATGGGTAACAAGACAATGGCAGATCATGTAAACCAGTTTTTTTTACATAATTGTTGGAGATGGAAGACAGTAAAATAAACAAGGTGCTAATAGTGGAAAAGATCTTTGAACAGTCCTTATAATGAGTGACAAAGTAATTGACAAACTCATTGGACAAAAAGCTGACAAGTTGCCAGGATCTAATGGCCTTTAAAGGCAGTTGCTACGGAGAATAGTAGAAGCATTGATCAAAACATTCCAGAACTCTCTGAATTTCTGGAGAGTTCCTACAGATTGGAAAGCAGCTAATGTGACACCACTTAAGGAAGGGAGGGAGTTAAAAAGAAGAGACTGTAGGTCAGGTATCAGTCACTGGGAAAATGCTAGAATCCATTATTAAGGAAGAAATAACATTTAGAAAAGCTTAACACAATCAAGTAGTCAAGTTTTGTGAAAGGGAGGTCTTTTACTGGAGGCCTTTCAGGATATAACATGCAGAATTGATAAAGGGAAACTGGTAAATGTAGTATGCTTAGATTTCAAGGCATTTAAATAAGCTGCCACAAAATAGTTATTGCACAAGATAGGGGCTCACAGTATTGAGGGTAGTGTATTAATGTGGATTGTGTATTGGTTAACACAAAGAAGACAGAGTCTGGATTAATAGATCTTTTCAGGTTGAAAAGATGTAACCAGTGAAGTGCTGCAAGGATCAATCTTGGAGCCTCAATTATACTATATATTTTAATGATGGAAGAGGGGACAAAATGTGTTGCATCCATATTTGCTGATGATACAAAAATAGGTGGGAGGTTATGTTGTGATGAGATCAAAAGGTATCAGCAAGACAATATCAATAGGTTGAATGGGCAAAAGCATGGCAGACAGAGTTTAATCACGGGAAGTGTGAGGTCATCCACTTTGGTAGGAAGAATCAATAAGCAAATTATTTTTTGAAAGAGGGGAGACTCCAAAGAGAGTGCAACATAGAAAGGTCTGGGTGTTCTTGTGCCTGAAATACAAAGTTAACATGCAGATGAGCAAATAATTAAAAAGGTAGATGAAATTTTGACCTTTATTGCTGGGGCTTGGAGTTTTAAAAGTAGGAAAGTCCTGGTTGAACTGTACAAAGTGTTGATGAGGCCACAACTGGAGTACTGTGTACAATTTTGCTCCCAATTTGCATTGGAGGCAGTTCAAAAGAGATTTCACCTGGGTAGATTCCTAGGATGAAGGGGCTGACTTATCAATAGTGGCCTTTTGGTTTGGCCTTTATTCATTACATTTCACAGGAATGAGAGTTTTTTTTCATGTTGACACATAGAAGAGTCTGAATGGGTTTAATAGTAAACGTTGAGATGTTTTAACTAGTAGGAAATCTCATCAGAGTACACTCATTGAAAACGGAGATGTGAAGGAATTTCCTTTCCCAGCAAATGTCTGGAATTTTCCACTGTAGAAAAATGTGGAGGTTAGATCACTGAAAGTATTTAAAGAGTAAGTAGATAGATTTTTGAGATATTGGTGAGTTGAGACCTGGAGCAGATTAGCTGTGTTGTTGTTGACTGGTGGAGCAGGCTTAAGAGTTTGAATGACCTACTCCCATTCCTGTTTCTTATGAAAGGTATTTTAAGGTCAAGTAAGCATGTTTTCTGACACTGCCATGGTCTTGCCCCAACTACCGCATGCACCCCCGTAAACACTTCTTGTCATACATCACTACATAGTACTGCTGCACCTGGATTGCTCCATTACAAGATTCTGGCTGGTTATCATGAAGTGATCTCCATTTTGGTACATTAAGTTTGATCAATGCACTAATCAACACCCTCAGGAAAGATGCAGCATTTGTGAAGAAGTCATGATATTTTCTGTTTAGCCTGAGTTCTCACTACTTGTTCTCTGGGGCTAAGTTATTTTCTACACACCTGTAGATATTGCAAGCATGCTGAGATCCAGTCCTAGGTCAAATAGTACCGCCACTGCCCCCTCCACCTCTCTGAACCCTGTCAGAACCACACCACCCCCACTGTGCCAATTCTGTGGTTATGTTAATTGAAAAACATTCCCAACTTTGACCAACTGCCCTAAACTCGTGTGGTTGTGTCAATTTCTGTCTCAATGGATTCCTGTAAAGCATCTTTAGAACATTTTACTCAAAAATTGTGTTTGTGCATTTGTTGTTTTGGATTTGAAAAACACTTCCAATTTTGTTTTTTGTAGAGATGCGTCCACAGTGGTTTGACCTGCACAAGCTTCCATTTGATGAGATGTGGGTTGATGACATCTACTGGTTCCCCTTGTTACTCCAGAAGAAACTGTTCAAGGGTTATTTCAAGTTCAAAGGACATTCCACTATCCTGGAATACACACTAAAGGAGGTGGAAGAGCTGGAAATAGGAGAGTCCGGTTTCTGACAATTTGTAATCATTTTCAAATACCATACAGGGAAAAGTGCATTCTTGTATCGACCATGCCACCTTCACAATCCTGCCATCAGTCATCCAACGCATCTATTTTCTTTTCCCATGTGTTTTGATGATTTTCTTCTACTTGTCAGTTACTCAGCATTGGGCCTATCTGACACTCCAATGAAATTTAACCCTTGGAATCAAGTGGAACTCTTTGCTTCACAATACTGGAGCAATAAAGAGAGATTTGGAACTTTTGTTACTGGATGTTTGAGACATTGGATTCCTTTTAAATTTAACGATCAGTTTGCTTAGAGGAAAATATTGGGTCTTTCTGGACTGTCATTTGTATCTGTAGTCATAAGCAAATTTCTTTTCTTTGTGATACCAGCCATTTTTTAAAAAAAGGAAATTCCCAAAGCAATAAAGAGTTCTTGTACTGTTCTAAAAATGCCCACTAGATGGTGCACAAGGGCAACTATGTCAACAATTTGATTTGTTAATACCAGTCATGTTTTCTTTACTCAAACTGTCGAGTGCTTGCACAAGCTTTTTTTTAAAACATTAAACATCAAATTTTAATTCATTCTTTTCTTCTTGCATTGCATCAAATTGGAACAAGGAGAGAGAGGTGGCTGGCCAGCAGAATTTCAAAAGTACAACAGAGCAATTTTGGAAACTCTACTTGCTTATTTTCTCAGTATCCTTTGGGGAGCGGGAACACAAAGGGGAGACTGAAATTGGATTACAGCTCCCAAAAGTTGTCTACATCTGTGTTTCTATAGGAAGATGGATCAATCCAGAAAAGGAGGCACGAAAGAGGGATAATGAGTTTTTGTCCTGGCTGAAACATTGAGTCTTATTACCCAAGAAATAGTGTAAATAGGATACTGAGAGGGAAGGAACACTGACTGAACAGATCAAAGTTGTTAACCACACTCTGGCTTCAGCGTTGAAACTGCAAGTTCTGAAGGGGAAGTAGGGGATGGGAGGTTGCAAGGGGAATATTCCTTTTATTTCACCACTAATTAACACCCCCGACAGGGCATTCCCCCAACTACAACGTAAAATAACATGCCCCATTTACATCATATTGATATTGAAGGAGTTCTAATCAGTAAAGAGGCAGCTGCTTTCATTGATCATAGCTGCTGGTGGATTTCTGCCACCTAAATGAGAACCCTAGAAGTATCTACAAGGCTGCCTGTGGTAGATTACTTCAGGGGGATTTGCGTTGAGCTGACATGTTGACTTTTGGAAGGAGTGAACAGCAGTGGGCCTCTAGAACCACAGCCAAAGGTGTACTCAACAGATAACCTGAAGCGTGGGAATTACAAGGATTCATATCCAAACCAGCATATTGTACACTTTGGTAATTTAACATCAAAATGCAGCTTTAAACTGATCCAATGAGAGCTAATTCTTAATCCAGAAGCTGTAGTGGAGACAGTTCAAAAATAATTCAGAATTTACCTCTATTCTTGTGCTGTATTATGAAAATCTGAGAGAAATTATACTGGCTTAAAACTAAAAGATGTGGTTATATCAGACACTGGCAGGAGAAAGTTTTTTCCACTTTATTTTAAACTGAAAGTTTAGAACATTGGATTGGAATGAATACCATCCATCGCATTACACAAATTACACTTCAGGTCTAATAAATAATATTCCATGAACTTTGTGTCTTGCTCTCTAATGTATTAGTTGGTCATTTGAAAGAGCTAGCCAATCAGTTCATTTGAACTAGTTGATCCTCTCATCACCAAGATCATCCTTATGCAGGCATAAAAAGAAAATTAAATTTAGCACCTATTGTGTTGCTAAATTTAAAGTGTTTTTCTTATAATTGTATTGATCCTATAAACGTATTGGGAGCATTGTTTTATTCAACTTGTAATCACATCAGTTCTCATGTACTCAGTGAATAGATTGAAAAAATACTTTTTAAAACAAATCAGTAACTGCTTAAAGACACCATTCCATAAGTATATAATTTATTGCAGACAATTTTTATATATAGTAAACATATATTGTAAATCATTGTATTTGCTTTATATTCTGAATATAATCTGAGGATTTTAACATGAACATTATTTAATAAAGTGCAAATGTTAATCTCCTTCCAACTGACTTGAACTGAGATAGTATACACAATTGTAGATGATCACTTAACTCTCCAGATTAGCAAGACCCACATTAATTTCAACACTCTTCCCTGTAAACATGTCCCACAAAACAATTTCCCAAGCCCCAAATCCTTTGCATCAAGAAAAAGTGACATTAAAAACATGAGGATGAAATCAGTTACAGCTCCCAACCTACAAATCGACATGATAGTTTTCAAAATCATTTAAAGTTGCACATTGCTTAGAAAACACATTGATCTTGCTTCTTTTGCAAAGCTAAGTCATACAATTGACAGATTTTCAACCAATCTGATTAGTTACATCTGAGGTAATCCTTTAAAGAGCATAAATTAATTCAGATTTCCATGTTATTTCCTGCTATTAAAATATTCACTCTTTAACCAACCAGCCAAAAACTGAAGGTGCTTTGGGCTTAGGTACAACATCAGGTACTCCCAGCTGGTCTCTGCCCAAAATAAATTACATCAGTTCCAACGATGTAAAAATGCAAACTCCCAGTTTTGCGATATCTAAAATGAGATGGGTCAATGTACAGCATTTGTGACCGAACAAAGCATGTGAAACTGAAGGGAGAGGATTTGTGGCTGAACAAATGGAGAAATGAGAAACAGCAGGTATTATCAACTTTTCCAGTCTTAAGTTTTTATTCAAATAATGTTCTGACAACAAACCAGAATAGACATAAATCCAGGCTCTAGATGAAAGGGCAATAGGTATCATCTAATCAGAAGGAGAAAGGCCATGTTGCTCAGAATCTTAAAAACATTGTACAGCCTTAAATTAATAGGGACTGTGGATACTATCCTACAGTCACTACTCTCAGGTCAGGTGATGACCATATAATTCCCCTATTAAATCATGCATGGAAACAAAGGAAAGTAGTGAATTAATTTTGCACACAATTTGCATTATTTAACTTGGAGAAATCACCCTGATATTGTTCGTTTCAGTCATAAGTAATTTGCTGTAGTCTTCAAATATTCGCTGTGAACAGTGTGCTGCAGTGCACTATATAAACAAACTTCAGTAAACAGGCCTTGATACAAAATTCAAATACTAGCTGTGAATCCTGCCCTCCCACTGTCCACATGAATAAAAAATTATTTATGACACAGCTGGCATAAAACAATACCAAGATTACAGGATTATATCGGTCAACACTTGAGGGAGGGGGGACACAGGCCTCTCCCTAACACAGGGATTATATTCAAGACTACTTCCCCAGCATCACATTCCTGGCACCTCCCGTCAGTTTCCTCAAAAGTAGAATGTTTACTCCTTTCACGGAGCAGCTATTGATGTAGTGACAAAAGGATCACTCACCATGTACAATCTCAAAGCCACCCTGCTATAGCTGGGTGCAAATACATAAACTTAATTTGGCACGTCAGCATTCTGGGTTCCTTAATAATCAAGAAGTAGCTCTAAACAAGAGAACAAACTAGTAAAAAAGTTTTAATCAATTCCTAGGGGAAGTTTCTGTGGTTTAACATTTCACATGTCAAGATCCCTTAGATCTATACCAAGCTTTCAGTCAGTGGCACAATCACAGGAGAACAGTGAAAGCTGTTAAAAGGATGTTTGCAGAATGGCTCTTTCCCATCAGCAATGAAGAAACATTCTTTGGGCTATTTTGGTCTCCTGTGTAAAAAAAAGACTTGCATTTATGGGGATCTTTACTGCAGAATGTCCCAAACTCTTCACAGGCATTTTTTTGTCTTGCACGTGTAGGTGCTGCATAATGTAGCTGCCAAATTGCGGACAAACAGCCACAACGTAATGTCTTTTTTCCACAATGATACTAAACAATCTGGCTCTTCCTCAATGTAGAGCGAGGGGATTTTTAGATATTAATAATATTTTCACATGACGTAAGAGATAAAAGGAATTGCCCTGTTTCCAAAATAAAAAGCAAAATTTCTCAGAAATACTTCACCTCTTATGCTAGCACCCATTTTAAAATGGACAGCTGGACAGAGCTCTAAACTTAGCTCTAAATTAGTATAGTACTGAGGAGCAGGTCATTTTCAGCAGTAAACGCTGTAGAATTATGAAATAAACCTAGTCTACAAACCTCATTCTACAAAGCCTGTACAATTCTTATTAAAGTCATTGGAGAAACATACTGGTAATTGCATCGATGGTCAACAGCTAGATCATTTACATGTTAAAACCTTTCAGATAGAAGAATGCATGAAAGGAGCCTTATGACTACTTCTAATTCTATTTCCTGTGCAAATTGAATTGGCAGGGTAAGAGGAGAGGTTTCAGGAATGTTCTGCATGCATTCTGACTTGCTTTAATGCTTATTCCAACAACTTTCTGTCTTGTTCAGCAACATGCAAGGAAAAGGTGACATTTTTCTGCACGTGCAGAGGTGGGGCAGGGGGTGGTTAGACGTCACTGATAACCTGCATGAAATAATCTCATGATTTCAGTGACCCCATCGAATTAGCACCTTGTTAGCAGTTCTGACAACATTACCTTGTACATAATATAGTGTCCCAATTATTGTATTTCAAGTGGCTGCAATACAGTGATTTACGGAAACTGGTTAACAGCACAGGTGAATTTTTTCTGCCTTTGAATAAAGTTTATACTCAAGGCTATCTAGTGCATTCCCTTTTTTTAAAAAAATGTTGATAAGCTGAAATTTCCAGCAATTTTCATTCTCATATATGCCTTGCAATGCCATTTCAAAAGTCTTCCAAATTATTTCTTTTTTTAAGAAAACAAAGTTTTTTGAGAAGAATTCCTCCAGGAAACATCCCAAAACTTTAAAAGCATTTCAGTTCCCCGAGTATGTTGGAATTTCCTGTTGTTTTCAGAGGCCAGACCATCTGCCTCAGTGCAAAACTCTCAGCAAGGACCAAAAGTATTTCAAGCCTGACTGTTCAACAATTGAGCTTCCAGTTCACAGCACTGAAGTGAAAATCTATATACAAAGTTTCAACTACAAATTCAATTTGGCAAGGAATACAATGATATATATAATCTGCAGTCAAACAATTTGACCTTCTGCAGTTCAGAACTTCCTTGTATATCAAGGTTTGTGCAGGGGGGGGGGGGTTGTGGTTGGGAGGGGTTAAAAAATTAAGCTGAATGTCACTGTACAACTATCTGCAAATGCATCACAACCTTCTTTACAATCAAGATTAATCTTTTTGTTGCACCTTCATAAAATCCTTAAGACAAGTGCAGTCAGAGTTAATGCAACAGGGAGTTACAAACAAAACACTGAGTATACCAGTACTGAAACCACAAAGTCCACATCAAGCACAATTTCCAATACATCTTTGATCCTAATCCAGCAGGAGTCTAAAGTGAATGCTCCACTCTGCACAGACTACAGTTGGGTGGAAGATCTCTAGATAAACCATTTTAAAACCAGGCTCCCATCAGCTTCAAGTTAATCCAAAGCAAATGGCATCTCTCATCAGGTCCTTCAGCTTTATTTTTTGGTTTGAAGGGCAAGGAATGGAATTGAATACACAGCTAAAAAGCATGCAATAGGACTGGTTCTACCTCATCATAGCTCAATCTTTGTTTGCTTCATCAAGTCTCTCCCACCCTTCCAGGATTAAGCAGCATATCTCAAAGAGTCTTCATAATTAACCAGCAATGCCACTCCAGCAGGTCAAACAATATAATGCAATTGTTCCCAGCAGCGAAAGGAGTAACATCCAATAATATAATCATTGTTTATATGCAGACAAATAATAGTTACCAGGTGGTTACAAAAAAATAGTTCAGGGTAGTCTGGATTCTATTCACATTTAGGAGAGGGGAAGTTCCACCAGAACTGTTCCCTGTCCCCACTGATACACTGTGGGCAACTCAAGAGGGTTGCTCTAAACTGTTTTGTCAAACCAAAATAAAAATTGACTGATTAGTTCAATGCAGTGATGCTCCTAATTATATCAAAAGATGGTCATAAATCAACACTGCCACAGATCATCAACAGTGAAAACCCTTATTTCAACAGTCCAGCATCCCCACACAAGCACAGGAGATGGACCAACACACATGGTATGGCTTTGTTTACAACTTTGAGGAGCTGTTATTTTAGTAAAAAGTTTTAACCATATTGCAGATAATGTCCTTTTATAGGGAACAAAATATGGAATCTTTTACAGAGGATGAAGAAAAAGAACATTAATTAGAAATAAAGGAAGCATCTCAATTCACTGTGGGTAAAATGGACCTTGGGGCCTGCAAATTCCCTGGGGACAGAGGTGGTGATGGCACTCCATTGGGCAGAAGACCTCCCAACTTCGGTTTCAAATCATTCCACACTTCACTCATCTGGAACAAGCAAAACAAAAACAATCATAATCCAGTATTAGCCATTCAACCAATACTTCAAATAGCAGAGGGAGAATCTAAGCCTTACTAAATATGGTAAAATTTGAACCCCTTCAGAGCCATCTGCCACTTGATCAACTGAAGAACCAACAAGCACGATGAACGGTTAGAAAAGATCGAACTCAGTGGTAATGCTGTGTGAACAGCAGGTGAACAGCCAAACGAATCTAAAACTTGTTTAAATTATTGCGAACTGGATACAAGGAGGTAGCTGCCACAGTCAACTGCAAGAAGACATAAATCAGGAGGGCAAAAGGAATTGTAATAAAAAGTTGGCCATTACTATAGGCCCAGCTGTACCTCTCGATGCCCTTGGATCTGTGAATCAATGAAGGCAGTCAGCACATGGGAGATGATGTGTAAGTAAACATGGATGAGTTGAGTCTCCTGGTGCAGGCAATACATCGAAAAATAGTTCCGAAGCTCCATGGTGAGAATTGTATTCTCTTGCTGAAATACGAGATCCCAGTTGACGCCAAGTTTAATGGAAATGAAACAAACTACAACAGTGCACAATTACATAAATAACATTCAACCTCCTCTATCACACAAGAATTTAGCAGCAGTTTATTGCCAGTGTGATGGAATGCCACTACTTTAAAAGAAACCTGGAGTTGCTGTAAATGTTTTTATGGCATTCGTGACAGCCATTGCTGCACAGGAATTGACCAAAAACATTGGTTGGAACAGGTAGAACAAAAGGGACCATGACAATACGATACATTTTCCACACATTTTACCACCTCAGTCTCCTTCCAATCCACTTACATTGGCTCCCTATCCAGAAATTCAATTTTAAAACTTTCATCTGGGTGGTCAAAACCATGCCCTCGCTCCTCCATATTTCTGTAACCTCCTCCGGCCTCAGAACTCCAAGATCTCTGCACTTTTCCAGTCCTGGCCTCTTGCACATCCCCAACCATTAAAACAAAATAAAGAAATTGCCATATTGAAATTGGAAACCTGAAACAAAAACAGAAATTGCTAGAGAAACTCAACAGATGTGGCAGGATCTATGGACAGAAAGCAAAGTTAACATTTCAAGTCCGGTGACCTAGGTGATTAGAGAGTTAGTGGACTCAAAACTTTAACTCTTAATTTCTCTCTCCACAGATATTATCAGAACTCTTGAGTTTCTCTAGCCATTTCTAATTTTATTTTTAGATTATTCCATCATTGGCACATGCCTTTGGCCACTTAGAGCCAGGTGTCACAATGATGCCGCACAGAAACTGGAGGAGCAGCACCTCATATTCTGCCTTTGCAGCCTACAATACAATCGTCTAAATGTGGATTTTACCGGTTTCAAAATCTCCCCACCCCCTCGGCATCATCCCATGACCATCCCTCCATCTCATCCCCGCCTCCTTTACCTGACACAACCTGTCCATCTCTCTCCCACCTATCCGGCTCTTCCCACCTCACTGACCAATCCCCTCCACTCCCTGGCTGTACTCACCTATCACTTACGTTCCCAAGCCCCACCCCTCCTTTCTCTATTTATTTCTGAGCTCCCTCCCCCTTCCCCCATTTCTGAAGAAGAGTTCCGTCCCAAAACATCAACTTTCCTACTCCCCTGATACTGCCTGGACTACTGTGTTCCTCCAGCTCCATACTGTGTTAACGCTAGGCCCTGGAATTCCTTTCTTAAACCTCTGTTGCTTGGTCTTCCTATCTTCAACTACGAGTTGTCCCTTATAACCTACCTTCCCCAAAAATTGTTTTGTGTAGCTTGCTTTCAAATTTTTTGATTACACTCTTGTGACACAATTTGGGGTATTTTACTTTGTTAAAAGCAATAGGTCATTGTCATCTGAAAACCCTAGCTCTACATCATTCAACCACTAGCATCGATTTGCTTCCTTGAAGGAGCCTTTTGTTTATGGACTTCAACATATGAGCTGCTTATGATGGCTCTCTTGAAATGAAGGGCAGGGAAGGACTCAGAATTATTCCCTTTATTCAAACTGTTTTGTATTATACATCTTCCAAATGTTCATGACACTCTGATCGTGATTCAGCAACTCATTCACTCAGTTCAATCAGATTCTCTTCATTAAATCAACACATTTATGTTAGGGTCAAAGAGACAGCCAACATGCACCAGGTTCCCAACAGATGAAATAACTATTGTACCAAGGGTGATAGAAGGGTACATTAAACTAGTTAAAAAAAATCAGACAAGTCTATAATAGCAAACAATACATAGTAGCAAAGCACCTGTACAATTCGTGACTCCAGTTGCTCCACAGAAATTTGCTCTTTGTTTTGCACAGTTACACTCATCATCTGCCGTTTCATGGAGGTGTATTTCTGCAATGCTCGTTGGTGCTCATGAAGGACACCTTTCTCATGACGCTCACACAAGTCCTCAAAGCAAAAATTCCAAACACAAGCAACTCAATTTCAAGTTTAGCGATTAAAAAAAAAAATCGAATTGATATCGCATTCATAAATCTGCCAATAAATTAAACAAATTCTACTATCTCATCCTGCAGATACAGCACCAGCTCCCTCTTAAAGCTTGTTGCCACTACTGGCCAGACTACTGGAATGGACAACCCGCAACAGTCAACAGGCCAAGCCAGACCAGCTCCTTGTTTGGAATAACAAGCAGCACAATGGCTAAACTAAATAAGAAACACCACAATCAAAATTGCTCAGTCCAGATATGTCCGATATTAGAAATTAATGGTTACATCTGATACAGAAACATATCTCCTATTTCTGCATGCTGGCTGACTCATTAGAACACAGTTTGGAGATGCCTCAAATGCAACTTATTTCAATAGTAGCACTGACCTTGTAGGATTGCAACAGATCCAGAAACAGGTTGAGTTTTTCGACCACTTCCTCCTCTTCTCGTTTACCCTGTTCAAGATATGAAGACAAATCTAACAACTGTGCAACATGTTTTCATGCTCTAATTAAGGCTCATTTGTCCCTCCTTCTGTAATTTTTATTAATGACTTGGATGAGGGGATTGAAGGATGGGTCAGCAAGTTTGCAGACGACACAAAGGTTGGAGGTGTCGTTGACAGTATAGAGGGCTGTTGCAGGCTGCAGCGGGACATTGACAGGATGCAGAGATGGGCTGAGAGGTGGCAGATGGAGTTCAACCTGGATAAATGAGAGGTGATGCATTTTGGAAGGTCGAATTTGAAAGCTGAGTACAGGATTAAGGATAGGATTCTTGGCAGCGTGGAGGAACAGAGGGATCTTGGTGTGCAGGTACATAGATCCCTTAAAATGGCCAACCAAGTGGACAGGGTTGTTAAGAAAGCATATGGTGTTTTGGCTTTCATTAACAGGGGGATTGAGTTTAAGAGTCGTGAGATCTTGTTGCAGCTCTATAAAACTTTGGTTAGACCGCACTTGGAATACTGCGTCCAGTTCTGGTCGCCCTATTATAGGAAAGATGTGGATGCTTTGGAGAGGGTTCAGAGGAGGTTTACCAGGATGCTGCCTGGACTGGAGGGCTTATCTTATGAAGAGAGGTTGACTGAGCTCGGACTTTTTTCATTGGAGAAAAGGAGGAGGAGAGGGGTCCTAATTGAGCTATACAAGATAATGAGAGGCATAGATAGAGTTGATAGCCAGAGACTATTTCCCAGGGCAGAAATGGCTAACACAAGGGGTCATAGTTTTAAGCTGGTTGGAGGAAAGTATGGAGGGGATGTCAGAGGCGGGTTCTTTACGCAGAGAGTTGTGAGAGCATGGAATGCGTTGCCAGCAGCAGTTGTGGAAGCAAAGTCATTGGGGTCATTTAAGAGACTGCTGGACATGCATATGGTCACAGAAATTTGAGGGTGCATACATGAGGATCAATGGTCGGCACAACATCGTGGGCTGAAGGGCCTGTTCTGTGCTGTACTGTTCTATGTTCTATGTTCTGCTTTTCCAATTAGCCTGCCACTGAGAGGCCATCATGTCACTCTTAAACCAGCCACTGGGAGCACACACCAGTCACCACCCCCCCCCAGCAAATATTATGTTGACAGTCACACCAGAAACTTGGTGTACTGCAAACACACTCAATGTGGTCCAAGTACCTCCGGCGACTGTTACTGACTCTAAGAGTACAATAGCGTTCAACAATTGCTCGTACTAACAGAGTCAGCATGGCTCAATCAGTAGCACCTGACTTGGATACAGATGATTGTAGGTTCATACCTCATTCTGGAAGGTAAAGCACAAACTCTGGGCTGACACTTCCTGCATACTGACAGACTGCTACACTGTTGAGGATGCCAGCTTTCAGAGAATGCCTTAAACCAAGGCCTCATTTATTCCCTGGTGGATATAAGAGATGCTGGGTGCCAATAAAAGCAGGAATGCTCTCCTCCATGTCCTCGCCAATGTTTAGCTCCCAATCAACATCATGAACAGAACAAATTGTCTGCTAATTACCACACTATTATTTGAGAATGCGCTGTGTACCAATTAACTTTAAAAAATATCAGACAATTACAAAGTATTTCACTGGTTTTTGCACGTCATGAAACGTGCCTTGCAAATGTCAGACCTTACTTGTTTGTAGTCCAGTGGTAGAAGTCAGTTTTCAATTACAGAACTTGCCTGTTGTGCAGCTTTGTCAGCAAGTAACGCAAACTCCACAGATAAGCCTTTAAGGGCTTGCTTCAGGGTACCCCATGTGTTGTTTGCAGCTGATGCCCACGATGGAACTGGTGTTGTGTCAGAGCCCAAGATACTGGGATACAGAAAAAAAGATAAGTTGGAGAAGTAAAACAATTACAGAAGCAGAGACACATTAGAAAAACAACTCAACCACACAAAACAAAGCTGGATCCTCAAATGCCATCCTTAACATTCACTCCCTCGACTACTGATGCACAATGACAGCAATGTGTAACATTTACAAGATACATTGCAACAACTCACTAGGTTCACTGAAAAGACCTTTCAAATGCACAGTCTCTAGCATCCAGAAAGAGAAGGGCAGCAAATATCAATAGCACAACCACCATCAACTTCCACTCCAAGCAACCAAGAATCCTCTCTTAGAACTACAAGTTCTTTCACTGTCACTGGGTCAAAATTCTGGAACTCCCTTCCCAACAACTGGGGTTACTGCACCCCATGGACTTCTAAGATGAAGAGGGCTCACATCATCACCTTCAGAAGGAGGATTCTGGATGGGCAAAAATTGTTGGCTTGACCTGCAACATCTTCCTTCCGTGAAAAATTTTAAAAAAAATAAACAGAGGGAAAATAAACAGAAGAGACAGAATTTAATCCAAGATTCAAAGAATTGTCCAAACATTCATATTTTGGGTTCCTTTATATCATGAATCAACATGCTAACTACCTACAAATCAAATTCATTGTCACAATACTGAAACCTGGTTTGCCTTTTAAAATAATTGATACAAGTTAATGTATTCACCAACACTACTAAAATCAATATGCCACTAAAACTCAATTGACTACTGTACATATCAAGTCTCTAACAAGTATTTTCATCTTTTTATTTTCTTAAATGTTGCAACTATTGATTTCTTCAGTCTGTATTATTACATCTAGACTTGTCCTCACTATTGTGTCACTGAGTTTCACAAGTCTATTCGCAGTGTTTCTTGTCCATCAATCATGCTTTCTCTAACTTAATACTCATAGCCCCATTTAAAGGACATAGTAGCAACTCACCAAGTTTTGTATGCTATTCATTTTAGTTCTTCCCTGCTCTTCATTGAGAAAGAACGTACATTCCTTCAGTTGATATCAGTTTCATAGTATTTACAACATTCAAGAAACTTGATGCCATCCAGGGCAAAGTAGCCCACTTGATAGCTACACCAGCAATGGTGAAAGCAATGTTTACCACTTACAAGATGCACTATAGCTAGACACAAGGCTCCTGAGAAAGCAACTTCCAAACTCAACCTCTACCAAGAAGGACAAACGGCAACAGATACACGGGAAGCCACTATCTTTAAGTACCCTTCCAAGACAAAATCCTAACTTAAAACCATTTCAACATTGTTTCACTGTGCATGGGTCAAAATCCTGGAACTGCTTTCCCAACACCATGACACAGACTGCAGTGACTCACCACAACTTCTCAGAGGTAATGAATTGCAATGATAAGATAGGCAATAACTACCAAACAAGCCAGCAAAGCCCACAACCCAGGAACAACTATTTTAAAATCTGACTTGGGCATGTATCAGCTGCAGTATCGGTTGCATTCTTTATTGCCACAAAGTCAAAATCTGGAACATCCTTCCTAATGACAATTTGGGACTGTAGTGGTTCAAGTTGGCAGCTCACTAGAATCAGTGTCATACAGCACGGAAACAGATGCTTGAGTCCAACTCATCCATGCCAATCAAGTTTCCCAATCTAAACCAGGCCGACTTGCCTGCATTTGGTCCCTATCTCTCTGAACATTTTCTATTCATGTACCTATCAAAATGTCTTTTAAATATTCTAACTGTATCTACATCTACCACTTGGTCTGGCAGTTCATTCCACACACAAACTACCCACTACGTCAAGACATTTCCCCTTAAATCTTTCTCCTCTCACCTTACAAATGAGACCTCTAGTTTTGAACTCCCCCACCCTACAGAAACTCAAACCGTTCAGTCTCAGCAAAATCCTGGTAAATTTTTTTTTAAATCCTCTCCAATTTAGTTATATCCTTCCTATTGAAGGGAAACAAGAGCTGTACACAGTATTCCAAATGTGGCCTCACCAATGTCCTGTATTACCTCGACATGATGCCCCAACTCCTATAATCAATGATCTGAGCAATGTGTGCTCAATGCATTCTTAACCACCGTCTATCAATGACACAACTTTCAAACAGGTCTCTCCATTTGGCAACACAACTCAGAGCGCCCTGCCATTAACTGTATAAATCCTATACTTGATCGTTTTACCAAAATACACTGCCTTGCATTTATCTAAATTAAACTCCATCTGTTGTTCCTCAGCCCATTGGTCCAATTAATCAAGATCCCTTTGTAAATTTTCAATAACCTTCTTTACTGTTGACTATGCCACCAATATTGGTGTCATCCGCAGATTTATTAACCATGCCTCCCATATTCTTCCAAATCATTTATGTTAATGTCAAACACAAGTGGACCCTGCACCGATCCCTGTGGAACACCGCTAGTAACAGGCCTCTAGTCTGAAATAAGCCCTCTACTACTACCTTCTGTTTCCCACTGTCAAGCCAGTTTTGTATCCAACTGGCAAGTTCTCCCTGAATCCCATGTAGGATAACTTTACTTATCAGTCGACCATGTGGAACCTTGTTGAAGGTTTTACTGAAGTCCATGTAGACAACATCGACTGCTCTGCCCTCATCAACCTTTTCACACAAAGCCACACTATCTATCCCTGATCAGTACGTGCCTCTCTAAATGCATGCAAATCCTCTCAGAATCTCCTCTAACAACTTACCCACCACCGATGTCAGACTCACTGATCTAAAATCCCAGGCTTCTCTTCATATACTTTCTTAAATAAAGGCACATTAGCCATCCTCCAGCACCTCACTCATGGTTGTAGGTGATATAAATGTCTCTATTAGGGGCCCCACAATTTCTTCTCTAGCTTCCCACAACATCCTGCGATTCACCTGATCAGGTCCTGGTGATTTATCCTCCTTTATGTTTGTTAAGATCTCCAGCATCTTCTCTTCTGTTACACAACCGGTTTTCAAGGTACCTATATTTATTTCCCTCCCTAGCATCCAATTCTTTCTCCACAGTAAAAGCTGATGCGAAATATTTGTTTAGTACCTCTCCCATGTCCTGTGGTTCTGCACATAGCCAATCTGTTGATTCTTAAAGGGCCCAATTCTCTGCCCAGTTGCTCTTTTTCTCTTAATGTACTTAGAAACTCTTTGGATTATCCACACCGTTATCTGCCAAGGCTATCTCATATCCCTTTTTGCCCGACTGATCTCCATCTTTAAAAATCTCCCACATTCCTCGTACTCTCAAGAGATTCACTTGATCCCAGTTGTCTAAAGCTAACATATGCCTCCTCCTAATTCTTGATCAGAGCTCCTATCTTTATTCATCCATTGTTTCTTACTCTTACCAATGTTACCCTTCACTCTAAGGGAGCACATGCCTCTTAACTCTAGTTATCTCACTTTTGAAAGCTTTCCACTTGCCAGTCATCTCTTTATGTGCAAATAGTTCACTTCAAATCAATTTTTGAAAGTTTCTGTGCCATTCTATCAAATCTTGCTTTATTGCAATTAAGAGCTTTAACTTTTATATAAAGCCTTTCCTTTACCATAATTATATTAGTTGTAATCACTGGTCCCAAAGTGTTTCCCCCACTACAATCACTTGCCTTGCCTTAGTTCCCAAAATGAAGGTCACTTTTTGTTCCTTCTCTAGATGGTACATCTACATATTGATTAAGAAAGTTTCTTGAACATATTTAACAAATTCCTCACCATCTAAACCTTTAACATTATGGCAGCCCTGTTCTATGTTTGCAAAGTTAAAATCCTCTATTAATACAACCCTATTATTCTTCAATAAATTGAAGATTTCTCTGCATATTTGCTTCTCAGTTTCCCGCTGACTATTGGGGGTATGCCTGTAGTACAATCTCACCAAGAGGATCAGCTTCTCGTTTGCGAATTCCACCCAAACAGCTTCACTAGACAATCCTTCAAAAATATCTTAAGTACAGCAATAATGTTTTCCCTAATCAAAAATGCCACTCCCTGCTTATCTTGCCTCCCTTTCTATCCTTCCTATAGCATTTAAACTCGGAAACGTTGAGCTGCTCGTGCTGTCCGCCCGATCCCAAGCCATGTTTCTATAATAGCTATGATGTCCCAGTCTCATGTTTCCATTAGCAAGGGTACCAACAAATTCAATCCTTGCCAATGATGCCCAAATGACATAGAAAGATGGTGTATTTGGTCATTGCACGAATCAATTCCTACGAACAAGTGGTAAACCTTTCGAGACTTTAATGGGGGTACACTTTAAAGATAATTCTCAGGCTATAAGAGCATGTGGCATTGCAGGTTTGCTAACGGAGCTTAAACCTTGCAAGTTTGTTCTTATCTTAAAGAACAGAAAAAACATGCTAAACTCGAAGCAATTTAATCTTGTTTGCCACTTGAAAACAGAGCTTGCAGTCCCAAACTGATCAACTTCAGTCAGCATCTTCAGCCTATAGGAGGTCAAGTTTTGTCAGCACAAAAATTTCCTTCGATACTGCATCAGGGCTATTTCTCTACTTAATTCATGATGGCCCTTGGATTCTCCTAGGAAATGTGGGTGGTCACCATTTTGAGTTTCATTCAGTCACTGACTCTTTACCTTGATATTTTCCACATAATCCCACTCCTGTGAAAACAAGCAAACTACATGTTTCCAATCATATAGTCACCTGGCAAAAAACATTGTCTCTTGCTTTCTCTCCTCTCACCCTCCAACCTGCTCTTCTTGATGCAATAACATACTAATCATTATCATGTCTTCTGAATTCCTGAAAATTAATCCCTCTCACTCCTTCACTGAACACAATTCTGATTCAATACTTGGGTAATTAGCAACAGCGATCACAATTTGCAACATATTCCTTGAAATTTTGCTGAGCCAACAGCTTCCAAAATACAACCACTATGAACAAGTTTCCATTATCAAAGTTCACCCCCAAGAAGTTTACAATTGTGCACGATGATTCCATGCCTTGACTTCATTTTCTTTTGTACTCTTCCCCACCTTCCTTATCTGATGGCTTTGAAACCGAGCTGCTCCATTAAACCATCACCAGACATAGTCAGCTCAATACTTCTCTCCCACCACAGAAATACATCATACCCATGCATCAGCAGTAATACAACTTGGGGTGACAGGTTTAAATACCATGCCAACTGAACTCTGTGGCAAGAGAAGGTGTAACATTGTCCATCCAGATTAAGCTTGACAGAAACACTTCCAGAGGTGGGTGGTGAGATTGAGTAGAGGGGGGAAAAAAAAAGAAAGAGAGATGGCAAGAAAGAGAAAGCTACAGGCACAGACAGAACTCCCCCGCTAAGCTGAGGGAAAGGAGAAAAAGTACAATAGCATCTTGCCCCACCCCCAAAGCCAGGGAGCGCGAGAGAGATGCACAAGCAAAGAAGAGCACATGACAAAGGGCGTAGCAAGTATGACAAAGACAAATCTTTTTTAAAAATTGCTCAAATTGTGACAGAACAGAATCAACATTGTGGAAAGTATAAATACTTGCCTCAGTTCCTTCCCAAACAGCAGGAGATCAGTGGCGTTCTCAGCAGATCTGTTTGCCATTCTCTCTGCCCGGTCCCTTAGCTTATGGAAACTGTTGTAGATGTTTCGGATCAGCTCCCGACTAGCACCAAACTGAGCCTGAATATCAGGAGGAAGTAGTTCCTGCAATTTATGTGGGGTGTGGTGTAGGAAGAGAATGGTTTATATAAACAATTGAACTGGTGGAATTTGTGCACCAATAATTTTTGGCTTTTCTTTCATTCACACAATTGACGCTGCACATCTTTTTCCTCAAAGTGAACAACGGCAGAACAATCGCACTTGACATATTAGGTTCATAAACACCAGAATCAGAAACTCAAGCACATTACCTAAGTTGACACACACCTCAACATCATCTAGTCATAGCAGACTGAAATCTATCTTGGCAGCACCAGAAAATCATTATTCAAAGAGGAGAGCAGCTCCCACCCACACCCCCGTGGCCTGTCTGAAATATTTATCTCTTAATGATTTAGACGATTTAGTTATCTCTTTTCTTCCAAAAGGCCATTTGTACAGTCTAATTCAAAATTCCATAAGGAGATAAAGGTTTATGCTACATCATAATATGAAACAAAAGACATGCAAATGGGCTCAAGGCACACATCAGCCACAATCCAACCGAACATCAGAACAGGTTCAAATAGACTGATTGGTTGACTTTTGTTCTTCTGCACCATCTGGAGTCCCAGTGTTCAAAACCTTACTACAGATCTTTCTCTATCATTCAATAAAAGTTGCTCAACAAACTTTAATGTATTACCTCACCGGTTCCCATGATCAATAATATAACCCGTAGCCAAAAATTCTTAATGTTAGATTCCAGCAGGCTCTGTACAGACTACCCAAGTGTAGGACATGACCTTTCAGTACACTTTGGGTTGATCTGCAAGAAGATACAACTTGCAAACTGCACTTCAATGAAACCCTTGTACCAGTACTGTTAATACATAAAGCATCACTAGCTTAGTCAAATAAATAGTTAGCTTCCAACTGCAGAGCTCTAGTCAGTACCTTGGCTGTTGCTGCGATTTCACACGTCATAAACTCATCACCCACTCCTCGCAATGATTCGCGAATCTTATTCTGAACATCCTTTTTCAAAACAAAAAGCAAAAGACCTTTAAAATCCAATTTCAAGTACAGGGCTAATCTTCAAATAACTTTTATTTCATTGTCAGGATGTGCCTGATAAGGCTAACATTTATTTCCCCTCCTAGTTAATGGCAGACTCCAGCAGTTTCAAGGAGTGTGATTCAGTTGGACATTCTGGATAGTATTTACGAATAGGTCCTATTGGCATGGAACAGGAGTCACAAATTTAGATTTAGGCAATGTCTTTCCCTTAAGGACAGAAGAGGCACCAAGACTGCAAACGGATTAATTTATAAAATTAAAAAAGGACATTAACAAATATCTAGTCATCAGCAACACTCATTACTGGTTGATATCTAATGATGACCATAAATTGGCAATTGTCAGGAAAAACCTATCTGGTTCACTAACAGCCTTTAGGGAAACAAAGTGCCATCCTTGCCTGGTCTGGCCTACGTGTGATTCCAGTCCCACAGCAATGTGGCTGATGCTTAACTGCCCTCTGGGTAATTAGGGACGAGCAATAAAATGCTGCCTGGCCAGCGATGCCCTCATTCCGTGAACACATGTTGTAACACACTTAAAGATTATTCTTAATGTTGTCTCTTATCATTGAGAGAAAAGGCAACTGGAATCCTCAGGGTAGTGACTTCGGCTCAAACATCTTCAACCGTTTCAATGACATTCCTGCCATCAATATCAAAAGTGTCGTTGGGTCAAAAACCTAGAATTTCCTCCTTAAATGCACTTTGAGGCTCCCTACTGCAGCGGACTGTACTGTTCAAGACAGCTCTCCACTACCTCCTCAAGGGCAACTAAGGACAGGTAATAAATACTGACCCACCCATCGACACTCATATTGCACAAGTGAATAAAACAAGATTAATAAAACTTTAATAACAACATACTGTTTTGTGGTCAAGCCAACCTTTTCATTATTATTATAAAGTGAAGACATCAAGGCCTTAAATGTTCGTTGATGATTGCACTATGTTTAGCGTCATTTGCAATGCCTCAGATACTGAGGCAATCCTCACTCAAATGAAGCCAGACCTGGACAATAAAGGCTTAGGTTGAAACATTTGCACCATGCAAGTGCCAGACAATTACCATATTCAATAAGAGTTAATGTAACTATCACACCTTGACTTTCAATGGTGTTACCATGTCTGAATCGTCCACAATCAATATCCTGAGGTTACCATTTACCAGTGATTCAACTGAACTAACTATACAAATACAATGTCTAGGAACACTGCAGACAGTAACTCACCTAGTAACTCCTCAAAGACTGTCCAGCATCTACAAGGCTCAAGTCAAGAGTGTGATTAAATACTCCCCACTTGCCTGGATGACTTGTAGCTCCAATAATACAAGAAGTTTGGCACCATTCAGGACAAAGCAGCCTACTTGGTTGGTAACACATCCACAAACATACACTCCCTCCACCCCTAATGCTCAGCAGCAATGGTACCATCTACAAGGTGCACTGCAGGAATTCACCAAGGCTCCTTAAAGAACACCATCGAAAACAACAAGCACTAACATCTAGAAGGAAAAGGGTAGCAATGATCCTGGAAATAGCACCCCGCAAGTTCCCCTTCATATCCTGACTTGGAAATATATTGCCACTCTTTTGATGTCGTTGGGTCAAAAACCTAGAATTTCCTCCTTAAATGCACTTTGAGTCTCCCTATTGCAGTGGACTGTACTGTTCAAGACAGCTCTCCACTACCTCCTCAAGGGCAACTAAGGACAGGTAATAAATACTGACCCACCCATCGACACTCATATTGCACAAGTGAATAAAACAAGATTAATAAAACTTTAATAACAACTTATACTGTTTTGTGGTCAAGCCAACCTTTTCATTATTATTATGAAGTGAAGACATCAAGGCCTTACAAAAATGTGTATTTTCTTCAATTCTGCATTAGTTATTGTTGCTCTGGGAAATGTATACTCGGCTATCTCTTTCCATCCCACACATCAGTGCAGCTAAAAACTGGAGTATTCCAAAGAGATGTGCATCAGATGTATGACGACAATTCACAGGCCATCTGTCCACCTACATTTCCTCCATCCCCCACAACCCAAAGCAAAACTCTTGATACGGCTTCACTCAACACCTCTCCCACAGATGAGAGGATATCAGCAATAAGGGGATTAGAAGGGAAGAAATTATTCCTGGTATTACCATTCTGCTTTACCGACCAATCCCTCACTTCTTTGGATAGGAACCAGTGCTCACTACTCGCACAAATTCTCCAAGTAGTTAATAAAGCCCACTTGCATTTGAGAAACGATAAATAGGTCAATGCGCGAAGTTAATCTACTCTATACTCACTGGACCACTGAAGCACAGGAAGATATGCAGAAGCTCATCTTCAGAGAAGAATGGGTGCCGAGCCACCAGGTTAATAAAACGCTTTAGAGCACGTCGCCGAGACTCAATAAATTCACGGTCAGCTGAAAGTTGGAGTGCAGAGAAAAAGAGGGAATTGAAAACGCACACAATAAAACAGCAAAGCAGCCACATTACTACAACTTCAAACAGTTGATATTTTAAAACAAGCACTACTACAAATGTATGTCACTGACATTCTCTGCAGCATTATTTCAAGTAACCAACTGATCGGTGTTATGATCCCAGCTGATATTATTCACAGTCAAATCAGATCTCAGACTGAAATGTGGTTTGATAGATATTTATATTTCATTTGTTTCTGATCAGGTGGCCTTTCATAAACAAGCACAGAATGCAGCAGATTTGATTTTCAGTAAAACAGACATTTATTACTCAAAAGAAATAAAGACAAAATAGAACAAACCAAACTGTTTACAGGTTTAAAGATTTGGGAACACTGTACAACATAATCCCATTAATCCCAAAAATACTCCTTTACTGTACTCTAGCCAGGGAACATACCCTTCATCACATCTGCTGGGCTTGCTTAACTGTAACATCAATTCTCAGTCCCAAGTCTTTCCTCAAACCTTTGTATAGCTAAATTTAGACCATCTCAGCTTCAAATAATCCCTTCAGTGTTTTAAGCAAACAGCTCTGGTCTAAAACTTCCAAACAAGACTCCTTATAGCGAGATGACCTATTTTTTACTAGTCTAAAAGTATCCCGTCTCTTCAGGGGAAAACGTCTTACAATTGCAACTCCAGCCAAGCAAAAAACTAAACTGAAATGGGCTTTCCTCATGCTTAGAGTGCTTCCCACACTCCTCTAAGGCATTAAAAACAATTGCAGGACCTTTTATCTGATCCCCAAAATATACACACAAAGTAAATGCACGCTTGAGTAGACTTCAATTTCACAAATATGAAACCATTTTGCCACACTAAGCTTTTACCTCTTAGCATTCTCTTTGGTGGCAATGCTGGTACCATTCGATATGGGAACCGCTGGAGGAGCACTTCATGAAACACCACAAAATCATTGTATCGTCGGTAAACAGACGACTTGAATCGCTGAAAGGAAAAGGCAGAAATTGTGAAGGATCACCATTCATACTCAGAGAACCAGCCAAGGTGAAAATGAAAAGCAAGATGAGGAGAATCAGGCAACAGTTCAATGACACCAAGCAACCGTTTTCAAAACAACTTACATTTATATAGTACTTTTAAAGTAGCAAAATGTTCTAAGTCACATCAAGTGTGATTCTATAAATGTTGATACAATGTTGATCCAGAGAAGACAAATGTTTGTTCAAACAGGCAGGCTTTAAGGAGCCAACTTAAAGGAGGACAGTGCTGGAAAGGTTTAGGGAAAAAGTTCCACATCTTACAGCCTAGATAGGTGAAGACACAATCATCACTGTTGCAGAAGTGAACAGAGATCTTGGAAAGTTTAAGAACGTTGCAGAGATAGGGAGTGCAAAGACCGTGATGGGATTTGAATATAAGGATGGAAATATTAAAATTGAAGCTTTGATGGACCAGGAGCCTATGTAGATATCAGGAAATAGAAAGTGAAGCTTAAAAGTCACTAAGAGATCTCATACATTCCATAACACCATAACGAAGGATTACGCCCTGGGCCGAACTCACCTGGCTGGAAAGTTCATATTCCACGTGTTTTAAAAACAGACCCTTCTTCTCTGGAATTAGTTCCACCTGCACCATATCAATATGCAGCAGGTCTTGCAGAGTCTTTGACAAGAGGATCGGATTCCCATGAGCCTGCATCCGGATCGACTCTAACTCACCCAACCGAGGTTTTGGATATTCTGGGGGAAAAGTAGCTTGTTAAAGAACACCACAGAGAACACAATCTACCCCTTAATCTGACACTTCTCCACATCAACACAAGCTTGGAGCTTTGGTACAGGTTCACACAGTCCTCTAGCATTCATAGCATGTATGGATAAATTTCCAAATAATACTTCATTTCACTGCAATGATTAAAACCACACAAAAATTGCCTCCCTCTCCTCAATCTAAGTTTTCCCCAACTCAACACTTCTCTTTCTACACACATTTGTTGTGTCTCTGCAGATAGCTGTTAAGCATCAGAAACAGGAGACAGTGGTTTCAAGTCCCATTGCAGGGACTGGGACAACATTAAGACCATCACTCCCAATCTAGGACAGAGATGCTGCACTGTCAGAGGTGCTGTCCCAAGCAAGAAATTAAACAGTTGAACATAAAAGATCTCATGAGATAATGTGCAACAGTAATGGAATTCTTGGCAGTATTTTTTTTCCATACTGTCATTATTCTAGAAACTTATTCAAGATCAGTATTGAAGGGCTTTCACCAAATGAAGTGCAGTGGTTCACAAACACCTTCCCTGACACATCCCAGGTAATACCAGCATTGACAGCAACACCCATAAATTTAAAATGATTTTTTTTTAAAATCAGAAACATCAAGCATGCAACTTTTCACTCTTGTTAATCTTTCTCTTAAGAACTCTTAAGTTCCTTATTTCTCCCCCTGACCTCCCAAGCTGAGAGCAATAGGAGCCACAGGGGTGGCCTTATAGAGGCTTAGAAAATCATGTAGGGCATAGATAACATGAGTAGCGAAGGTCTTTTCCCCAGAGTCCAGCAGACCAAACTAGACAGAGGTTTAAAGTTGGACAGGAAAGACTTGAGAGAGACCTGAGGGGCAACTTTTTCCACACAGAAGGTAGCACATATGGAACGAGCTACTAGAGGAAATGGTGCAGGTGAGCATAATTACAAACATTTAGAAGTGATTTGGACAGGTACACGGATAGGAAAAGATTGAGGGGGATGTGGGCCAAATATATACAAATGGGACTAATTCAGTTTAGGCCTATATTCCAAAGTGAACTAAGTATAAAAGTAACTTATGGCTCGGACATACAGGCAATTGAAGAACCACACTTAGAGTGCTGTGTAAAGAATTGGTCTTCGTATATAATGAAAGAATGTAAATAGATTGGATAAGTTGGGCTGAAGAGCCTATTTTCGGCTGTATGACTATGCCTTTAGGTAAACTCACGGTACCTTGTGTGATATTCTCCAGTAGTTTTGGGGAAGGCTGCTTTCCTTGCTGAGCTAGAGCAATCAACACCAAAGCTCTGTACAGGGCCGACTTTGTGATGGATTCTTCCTTGGATTCTATAATCTCAGCAATCTGGAAACATAACATCAAGACATCACTTGCAGGAGAATACACTTAGTCAATATGGGGTCTAATTTTTTCAGTTCATCCACAATAAGGCACGTTACAAAAACTAAAGTTCACCAAGTTGAACATTGGTCCTACAGGAAGAGATCTGGTGAATAAATAAGGAATAAGATGATTGCAGAAGAAGTGAAAAGGTATTTAGCATTAGCCTTTCCCTTAGGAGGATACTAGTACTATCTATTCTCCTGTTTACTGATTTTTCTGGAAGGGATGGAGGAACTCAGGAAATGCAGAGGGACCTGGACACACAGGTGGATGAATCGCAAAGATCATAGATACAGCAAGTAGGAAAACAAACAGAGCATTATCATTTACTTCAAAGTGAACTAAGTATAAAAGTAACTTATGGCTCGCACATACAGGCAATTGATAGACCACACCTAGAGTGCTGTGTAAAGAATTGGTCTCCATGTATAATGAAAGAATGTATATAGATTGGAAGTAGTTCAGAGGATGTTTACTCGATTAATATTTGGAATGGGCAGGTTGTCTTAAGAGGAAAGGTGAGATAGGCTATGCTTGTATCCATTGGGGTTTTGAAGAAAAACAGGCTACTTGACTGAAACATAACATCCCGAGGGATCTTGACAGGGTGGAAAGGATGTTTCCACCTTTGGAAAATCTAGAACTAGGGGTTCAATGTTTAAAAAGAAGGCATTACCTATTTAAGGCAGTGATAAGGAGAAATTCTCTCACAGAGAGGCAGAAGTCGTTTTAATTCTCTTCCTCAGAAGACAGCAGAAACAGAGACTTTGAATGCTTTTTTAGGCAGACGAAGTTAGATTTTTGGTAAATAAGGGAAGAACAGCTTTCTGGTTAGGAGGAAATATGGAGTAATTAGATCGGTGATGATCTTATTGAATGGTGAAGCAGGTTCAAGGTGTTAAATTGCCTACTTCAGCTCCTAATTCATACATCTGCATGTCCCCCTTCAAAAGCAAACTACATAGTAAATTCTACCTTCAAAATAATTTTTTCTGGGATGAGATAAGGGCAAGTAAATATTCCATACTCACTCAAAGTATTCGGGCCGGAGATGTAATTAAGACCACAAAATGTAACAAAAGTAGGCCATTCAACCCATGAAGTTTGCTTGACCAGTGATATCACAACTAATCTGATAATCTGCAACTCCACATTCCTGACTTTACCCTACAACCTTCGATTCCCTCACCGATTAAAAATGTCAGCCTTGAACACATTTAACAACCCAGCACCAAACAGCCTTTTGCAGTAAAAATTCCAGAGATTTACTACTAAGAACAGGAATTCCTCACCTGTCTGAAAATGTCCGACCCCTTACTGAAATTATGCCCTTGGACCCTAGACAATCCCACAAATGAAAACAATCTCAGCGTCTACCCTGTCAAGTCCCCAAAGAATCTTGCATGTTTCAATGAAGTTGCCTCATTCTTTGAAATTCCATGAGCACAGGCCCAACCTACCTATTCAACTTCTCCTCATAAGATGGTCCATCCATATCCACTATCAGCCTAGTGAACTGTCTCTGAACTGCCACCATATCTTTAGGTGAGGGGGTCCAAAATAGACGTAAGGATGATTGAGACAGAAACCTTCTGAGGGACCTGGGGTTCAGGTACATAATTCTTTGAAATTTGCATCACATACAAACAGGGTGGATAAAAAGGTGTTTAGCATGCTTGCCTTCATTGCTCAGTGCTTTGAGTTTAGCAGTTGAGAAGCCCTGTTGAGGTTGTACAAGACAGTGGTGAGGCCTGTTCTGAAGTATTATCCAGTTCTGGTCATCCAGTCACAGGGAGGATATTCAGCTAGAGAGGGTTCAGAAGAGATTTACTAGGGTGTTGCCAGGTATGGAAGGTTTGAGTTGTAAAGAAAGGCCAGATAGGTTGGGACGTTTTCCACTGTTTAGAAAATCCAATCAGACTGTTAATCAAAGTTTATAAAAATCATGAGGGGTATAGACAGGGCTAATGATAGATATCTTTTCCTTAGGATAGGGGATTTCAAGACAAGGGGGCATATTTTGAGATGTGAGGAAAGAGATTTTAAAAAATTGAGGAGCAATTTTTTGTTTTTCTTTTTTTTAACACAGAGGGCAGTTCATGTGAAAAATGAACTTGAGGAAATGGTAGATGTGGTCATAGTTACATAAGTGAAAATAATATTTCAGCAGAGGATTAAAATGTTTTGGGACATCCTGAGTAGGTCAAAGGCAAAACTAAATCCAGCTTTTCTTTTTTCTTTCCAGTTCTATACCAAAATTGCACAAATTCCCTTGAAATGCACTGTTTCCAAAAGAGCAGCTAAGTTATTCAATAAGAAGCTACATTGTACAGAATAGTGTGATGCCAACCTCCTCTCTGCACTGAATCAGACAAACCCTATAAAAAAACCCTCATTTTAAGGGCAAACAATTTCCAGTGCTCTGGGAAGATAAAGGTGGTCATGGCACAGTTGTGTGAAGGGAGATTAATCAAACAAGTGAAAAAGTAAGTACTGAATTCAACATGACAGTAGAAAGCAGATGTTGGTAAGAGAAAGACAAGGCAACAGTATACTTACAATCACCTCTTCAGATTGACACAATGGTCAGTGTCAGCATTACATGGTTTCCACAGGACAATTCTTTAATGAAATGTTTCCTACTCATCCAAATCTCCAGCAAAAGCAGTGTCAGGTAGAATACTTAACAATACTCAATCCAAAAGGTAGCTGGTCAATATTTGACACCAAGTACAATGGGTTAATTATTCCAATCTAAGATCTCTTCCTACTTATTAAAATACCACATTGTGCCGGATACGTAATCAGTTAAACAGGAAAACACCAAACAGTCCACAATGTCAGAAGGAGAAGAAAATGATTACGTAAGTTGAATTTCCCCACTTAACCAAACATTTGGCAGTTTCATTTAAAAAGAAGCAACTTAAAACACAATTAATTTGTCTATTAAGTGTAACGCAGCAGAGAAGGCCATTAGAACAAAGAAAATTACAGCACAGGAACAGGCCCTTCGGCTCTCCACACCTCACTGATCCAGATCCTCTATCTAAACCTGTTGCCTATTTTCCAAGGATCTGTATCCCTCTGCTCCCTGCTCATTCATGTACCTGTCTAGATACATCTTAAATGACGCTTTCATGCCTGCCTTGACCACCTCCACTGGCAAGGCGTTCAAGGCACCCATGCGTAAAGAACTTTCTACGCATATCTCCCTTAAACTTTTACCCTCTCACCTTGCAATTATGACCCCTAGTAACTGAGTCCCCCCACTCTGGGGGGAAAAAGCTTCTTGCTACCCACCCTGTCTATACCCCTCATGACTTTGTAGACCTCAATTAGGTCCTCCCTCAACCTCCATCTTTCTAATGTGAACAATCCTAATCCACTCAACCTCTCTTCATAGCTAGCACCCTCCATACCAGGCAACATCCTGGTGAACCTCCTCTGCACCCTCTCCAAAGCATCCACATCCTTTTGGTAAAGTGGCGACCAGAACTGTACGCAGCATTCCAAATGTGGTTGAACCAAAGTCCTATACAATTGTAACATGACCTGCCAACTCTGTACTCAATACCCCATCTGATGACTGAAAGCATGTCGTATGCCTTCTTGACCACTTTTCTTTTAATTTACGTTGCAACCAACTGTGTGCAGAAAAGGCTCAAGTCTTATTTCAATGCAGCAGCTGCCCTGGAATATATATTAATATTTCAGCAACACATAATATTGAAATTATCCTTAAGATCCAGTTCTCCCTCGATATCAGTTCAGCAAACATCCTAACCAAATCAAGTTTTTTTTTTGTTTTAGATTCCATAAGCTATGCTGTTAGCTAACAGTCTCCTTTAGATCAACAGTACTTTATCAAATGACTACTGCCTGTTAATGTAAATAATATCCAACTATCCACTACTTGAACAAAAACAAAGTTGCTGGAAAAACTCAGCAGGTCTGGCATCATCTGTGAAGGAGAAAACAGAGTTAACATTTCAGGTCTGGTGACTCCTCAAAAGAATATTGTTAAATCCAATACTCCCATCTCCATTTGTCATCACACTGATTTTTTTTCGCCTTTTAAGTAGTTATCCAACTCCTTTTCCAATGCAATGTCAAACAAGAACTTGGATGTAAAGATCCCATGACACCATTTAAAAGAGTACCATAATCACCATGAGCAATGGCCAATTTTTATATAAATGTTTGAATATGGAACAAATATAGGCCTATTGGCCCTTTAAGCCAACTGAGGCATTCAGTAAAATCATGGCTGATCCAATTTTAACCTCAATTCTATGTTCCTGCATATCCTCGATATCAAGAATCTATCTACTTGTGAGTAAAAACATTTAAAGATTCGTAATTCACTACACTGGGGAAGGGAATTCCAAAAACACAACACTCCAAAAAATGGTTCCACTTTACTGTCTTACATCTACGACACCCTGTTTTTAAAATTGTTGCCAATTGTAGATTCTCCCACAAGAGGCAACATCTCCCTGATCAAGTCTCCTCAGGATTTTATGCTTTAATTAAGTCACCTTTGACTCTTCTAAACTACAGAGGATACAGGCTTAACCTGTTGAGCATTTCTTTGTAAGGCAATCCACTCAGTCCAGCAAACCTCTGAACTTCTTCTGATTCATTAATAGCCTCCCATAAGTAACACTGAGCCAGACAGACAAGCAGGCAGATCAGTAAAAGAAACACCACTGATATACTGGCCAGATGTTGATTAAAATTTAGAAAAGAACACTATTGGCCAGTTCTGTTCACAACATTTCCATTTAAGATAATCCACAATAAGTGATGAAGTGCCATCAAAAAATAAAGTCCATAAAGAATTGTAAGAAAACTTGGTAAAAACATCAACTGTTTGTACCAAACACCTAGTGCACACTGCATTGGACAAACCTGAAGGAAATTAACCACAAGGGTATGCGAATATCATTGGGCAACAAAAAGACATGACTAGTGCTCACTCATCTCCATCCACATGGATAAGAACCACCAATTTGATTGAGGCAACACCAGGATGCTGGGACAGGCAAAGCAGAGACAAGCAAGGGAATTCGTAGAAGCCTAGTACTCCACAAAGGAAGTCATCAATAAACACATAGAGCAAGACCCCATATACACTCCATTGCAAAGGAAAATCAGAAGCGAGGTAATCGAGCTCAACGGACACTAGAGTTTAAATAACAGGCAGGAAGACACACCAGCGCTTCATCTGAGGCTGCACCACTGATGTTACTCAGCAGAGGAATGAAACGTCTGTGGAACAACAAATCAGTTTGGTGAGCCAACCAACCACAGCAATCCTCTAAGAATTGTTCAAATTCCCATACGCGGCCATGAGTTTCAGACATAAACAGGAATTCTCAGGTGAATGACAAAGAATTAAGATATCAAGTTAATGCTTTTGCAGAATCAAACTTAAAGTTTCAATTAAACAGTATTTAGATAGCAACTAGAGAAAAGATATCACTCTTAATTTAACAAAAAATTCCCACACAAGTTAAACTTCCGCTATTTACAGAACTGAGATTTTGCAGGAAGTAGCCCAGCAATGCTGCCAACGGTTTGGTCTTTGTTTCTTATGACCAAGTCATAAGATTGGGTATTATCAAAAGGCATTTCTCCAAGTTTCTGGAGAAGCTCAAACAGCATTTCAACAGTATGGCATTACACTTATGGCTACACTAGAACAAAACTTTCTTCTTTCTTGGCTTACCATGGGATGTGTATTTTTAACCAGAAACCAGCTTTCCCCACATGCTTCTGCTTGGTACCTCACTGACAACAGACACTCTCCTCTCTGCTGACTACATGAACTGGAGCCCCTTCTCTCTCACTGATATACTGTCCCAGAATTTGAAGAATGATAATTTATCCAGTCAGCACAGGGAATATCTTTGTTATTGGGCGTGAATATTTTACACGTTGTTTCCACGAACTGTCTCACGGGTTCTTCCTGCTCACACAGTAACTAAGCCTCACAAGTAACTAAGTAACTGGAGCCTTGAGCAAGATATGGAAGAGTCACATGACTCCCGATGACCCCATTTTATCTGAGGGAAACCATTTAAAACCGTCCAATAAACTTCACAATCAGAACAATTATTGTTTTCCCATCTTTCCAGTAAATCTCTGTAGAACAGTGATCAATACAATACATCATAGTACTGTAGGCTAACCAATTATCTTCACAGAGCAGTCTCGAATATCTCCCACTGTGTGTCAGTGCTTGCTCAGGAATTGCTGCATTACCTGACTTTGTACAAGAGGTGGCAGCTCAGTCCGGTTCAACAGTTTATGAAACTCACTTCGCCGGACGTGATCCTCCTGTTTAAAGCAAATAGCTTCATAGACCTTTCGATAATAGGGAGGCACATCACCTACCACAAGCAAAAGGATTAGTGTTAAAAGACATATTTTCATAGAAAAGAAAAAAATACTGCAGGTGCTGGAAGTTAGAAATGAAAACAAATTGCTGGAAAAACTCAGGTCTGGCAGCATCTGTGGACAAAACGCAGATTTAACGTTTCAGTTCCAGTGTCCATTCTTCGAACTAAATGTAGCTGGGACACACGTGTGCATGACCCAGAGGTGGGGTGGGAGGGGAAGCAGGAGGAGGGATGACATGCGTGCGTGAGGCAGGGGTAGGGGGTATCACACACACACGCATAAGTGAGATCCACGGGTGGGAGCAAGGGGAGCTCTCTCTTTTTCTCTCTCTCTCTCTCACACACACACACACACACACACACACACACACACACACACACACACACACACACACACACACACACGGTGGGGGAGTCAGACAAGTGAGAAACCCGAGGTACGGCGTCACAGTCACACGCAAACAAGATGTGGGGGGTTCCCAGGGGGGTGTGACTGGCCCCAACCAATTTGTCTCGCACGTGAGACCCTGTCCCCTCCCCCAGGTCTCGTATGTGTGTCTGACGAACCCCACTGTATGTATCAGTCACCAGGGATATTCGGGGGTGGGGGGAAGAATCTCCCAGGCATGCACGAATGTGTGAAACCAGGAGGGAGAGGGGGGGGGTCTCACACGCACGTACGTGAGACCAGCAGTGGGAAGGAGTCAGGTCGCAGGTGCGGGGGCCGGGTCGATGGCAAAGTCACAGCTGTTGTGGCAGAATCAGGATGGGGTCCCCAAGTTCAGCGGGGTGTATCAGACAATCCTCACTACTGGCCCACCACACGCACACAGTCCTCACCACTGACACGCCCCCTCCCACCACACAGTCCTCACCACTGACACCCCCCCCTAACCAGTGACACCACCCCTCCCAACACGCAGTCCTAACCACTGACGCCACCCCGACCACTGACAGCCCCCCTCCCACCACGCAGTCCTCACCACCGACGCCCCCCTCCCACAACTGACAACCCCCCCTCCCACCACGCAGTTCTCACCACCGACACCCGCTCCCACCACGCAGTCCTCACCACGGACGCCCCCCCTTCCACCACGCAGTCCTCACCACTGACACCCCCCTCCATCACTGACCAGCCCACCACACAGTCCTCTCCTCTGACGCCACCCCAAGCACGTAGTCCTCACCACCGCTTCCGCCACGCCATCCTCACCACTGATGCCCCCGCATCCCCCGCGCCGTCCTCACCACCGACACCCCCCCACCACTGACGCCCTCTTCCACCACGCAGTCCTCACCTCTTACATCCCCTCCCCGACCACGCAATCCTCACCACTGACAACTCCCCTTCCACCACGCAGTCCTCACAACTGACGCCCCCCTCCACCACTGACGCCCCCCACCAATGGCACCCCCCCACCACGCAGTCCTCTCCTCAGCCACACCCCCACCACGCAGTCCTCACCACTGACACTCCCTTCTACCAACGACACGCCCCCACCACGCAGTCCTCTCCTCTGACCACCCCCCACCACGCAGTCCTCTCCTCTGACCACCCCCCACCACGCAGTCCTCTCCTCTGACCACCCCCCACAACGCAGTCCTCTCCTCTGACCACCCCCCACAACGCAGTCCTCTCCTCTGACCACCCCCCACCACGCAGTCCTCTCCTCTGACGACTCCCCCCACCACGCAGTCCTCTCCTCTGACACTCCCCTCTACCACTGACACCCCACCACCACGCAGTCCGCTCCTCTGACCCCCCCCACCACGGAGTCCTCTCGTCTGACCAACCCCCCTCCCCCCAACCACGGAGTCCTCTCGTCTGACCTCGCCCCCGACCACGGAGTCCTCACTACTGACCCCCCACCCCACCACGCAGTCCTCTCCTCTGATGACCCCCCCAACCACGCAGTCCTCACCACTGACACCCACCCCTGACACCCCCCTCCACCACTGACACCCCCACACCACTGACACCCCCACACCACGCAGTCCTCTCCTCTGACACCACCCCACCACGCAGTCCTCTCCTCTGACAGCTGCCCCCCTCACCAAGCAGTCGTCTCCTCTGACACCCCCGCCACCACGCAGTCCTCACGACTGACGCCCCCCTCCACCACTGACAACCCCCCCACCACGCAGTCCTCTCCTCTGACCACTCCCACCACGCAGTCCTCTCCTCTGACCTCCCCACCACGCAGCCCTCTCCTCTGACCTCCCCCACCACGCAGCCCTCTCCTCTGACCTCCCCCACCACGCAGCCCTCTCCTCTGACCTCCCCCACCACGCAGCCCTCTCCTCTGACCTCCCCCACCACGCAGCCCTCTCCTCTGACCACTCCCACCACGCAGTCCTCTCCGCTGACCCCCCCACCACGCAGCCCTCTCCTCTGACCTCCCCCACCACGCAGCCCTCTCCTCTGACCTCCCCCACCACGCAGCCCTCTCCTCTGACCTCCCCCACCACGCAGTCCTCTCCTCTGACCACTCCCACCACGCAGCCCTCTCCTCTGACCTCCCCCACCACGCAGCCCTCTCCGCTGACCCCCCCCACCACGCAGCCCTCTCCTCTGACCTCCCCCACAACGCAGCCCTCTCCTCTGACCTCCCCCACCACGCAGCCCTCTCCTCTGACCTCCCCCACCACGCAGCCCTCTCCTCTGACCCCCCCCACCATGCAGCCCTCTCCTCTGACCTCCCCCACCACGCAGCCCTCTCCTCTGACCCCCCCCACCACGCAGCCCTCTCCTCTGACCCCCCCCACCACGCAGCCCTCTCCTCTGACACACCCCCCCACCATGCAGTCCTCTCCTCTGAGCCCCCCCGACAGTCCTCTCCTCTGACACACCCCGACAGTCATCTCCTCTGACCCCCCCCCGACAGTCATCTCCTCTGACACCCACCGACAGCCCTTTCCTCTGACACCCACCGACAGCCCTCTCTTCTGACCCCCCCCCGACAGCCCTCTCTTCTGAACCCCCGACAGCCCTCTCCTCTGACCCCCCCCACCACGCAGCCCTCTCCTCTGACACACCCCCCCACCATGCAGTCCTCTCCTCTGAGCCCCCCCGACAGTCCTCTCCTCTGACACACCCCGACAGTCATCTCCTCTGACCCCCCCCCCGACAGTCATCTCCTCTGACACCCACCGACAGCCCTTTCCTCTGACACCCACCGACAGCCCTCTCTTCTGACCCCCCCCGACAGCCCTCTCTTCTGAACCCCCGACAGCCCTCTCCTCTGACCCCCCCCCCGACAGTCCTCTCCTCTGACCCCCCCCGACAGCCCTCTCCTCTGACCCCCCCCCCGACAGTCCTCTCCTCTGACCCCCCCCGACAGCCCTCTCCTCTGACCCCCCCCGACAGCCCTCTCCTCTGACCCCCCCCGACAGCCCTCTCCTCTGACCCCCCCCGACAGCCCTCTCCTCTGACACCCCCCGACAGTCCTCTCCTCTGACACCCCCCGACAGTCATCTCCTCTGACCCCCCCCCCCGACAGTCATCTCCTCTGACCCCCCCCCCGACAGTCATCTCCTCTGACCCCCCCCCCCGACAGTCATCTCCTCTGACCTCTCCCCAACAGCCCTCTCCTCTGACCCCCCCCCGACCACGCAGTCCTCTCCTCTGACACACCCCCCCGACTGCCCTTCACCTCAGACCCCCCCCAGCGACAGCCCTCTCCTCAGACCCCCCCCCACAGCCCTCTCTTCTGACCCCCCCGACAGTCCTCTCCTCTGACACCCCCCGACAGTCCTCTCCTCTGACACCCCCCGACAGTCCTCTCTTCTGACCCCCCTCCCGACAGCCCTCTCTTCTGACCACCCCCCCCGACAGCCCTCTCCTCTGACCTCCCCCACCACGCAGCCCTCTCCGCTGACCCCCCCCACCACGCAGCCCTCTCCTCTGACCTCCCCCACCACGCAGCCCTCTCCTCTGACCCCCCCCACCACGCAGCCCTCTCCTCTGACACACCCCCCCACCATGCAGTCCTCTCCTCTGAGCCCCCCCGACAGTCCTCTCCTCTGACACACCCCGACAGTCATCTCCTCTGACCCCCCCCCGACAGTCATCTCCTCTGACACCCACCGACAGCCCTTTCCTCTGACACCCACCGACAGCCCTCTCTTCTGACCCCCCCCGACAGCCCTCTCTTCTGAACCCCCGACAGCCCTCTCCTCTGACCCCCCCCCGACAGTCCTCTCCTCTGACCCCCCCCGACAGCCCTCTCCTCTGACCCCCCCCGACAGCCCTCTCCTCTGACCCCCCCCGACAGCCCTCTCCTCTGACCCCCCCCGACAGCCCTCTCCTCTGACCCCCCCCGACAGCCCTCTCCTCTGACACCCCCCGACAGCCCTCTCCTCTGACACCCCCCGACAGCCCTCTCCTCTGACACCCCCCGACAGCCCTCTCCTCTGACACCCCCCGACAGCCCTCTCTTCTGACCCCCCCCCGACAGCCCTCTCTTCTGACCCCCCCGACAGCCCTCTCCTCTGACCCCCCCCGACAGCCCTCTCTTCTGACCCCCCCCGACAGCCCTCTCTTCTGACCCCCCCCGACAGTCCTCTCCTCTGACACCCCCCGACAGCCCTCTCTTCTGATCCCCCCCCCGACAGCCCTCTCTTCTGACACCCCCCGACAGCCCTCTCTTCTGACCCCCCCCCGACAGCCCTCTCTTCTGACCCCCCCCCCGACAGCCCTCTCTTCTGACCCCCCCCCCGACAGCCCTCTCTTCTGACCCCCCCCCCGACAGCCCTCTCTTCTGACCCCCCCCCCGACAGCCCTCTCTTCTGACCACCCCCCCGACAGCCCTCTCTTCTGACCACCCCCCCTGGCAGTCCTCTCCTCTGACCACCCCCCCTGGCAGCCCTCTCCTCTGACACACCCCGACAGCCCGCTCCTCTGACACACCCCGACCACGCAGTCCTCTCCTCAGACCCCCCCCACAGCCCTCTCCTCTGACACACCCCCCCACCATGCAGCCCTCTCCTCTGACCACCCCCCCCGACAGCCCTCTCCTCTGACCACCCCCCCCGACAGCCCTCTCCTCTGACCACCCCCCCCGACAGCCCTCTCCTCTGACCCACCCCGACCACGCAGCCCTCTCCTGACACCCCCCCACCACGCAGTCCTCTCCTCTGAGCCCCCCCGACAGTCCTCTCCTCTGACCCCCCCGACAGTCATCTCCTCTGACCCCCGCCGACAGTCATCTCCTCTGACCCCCCCTGACAGTCATCTCCTCTGACCTCTCCCCAACAGCCCTCTCCTCTGACCCCCCCGACCACGCAGTCCTCTCCTCTGACACACTCCCCCGACAGCCCTTCACCTCAGACCCCCCCCCCAGCGACAGCCCTCTCCTCAGACCCCCCCCACAGCCCTCTCCTCAGACCCCCCCCCACAGCCCTCTCCTCAGACCCCCCCCCACAGCCCTCTCCTCAGACCCCCCCCACAGCCCTCTCCTCAGACCCCCCCCCACAGCCCTCTCCTCAGACCCCCCCCCACAGCCCTCTCCTCAGACCCCCCCCCACAGCCCTCTCCTCAGACACCCCCCACAGCCCTCTCCTCAGACACCCCCCCACAGCCCTCTCCTCAGACACCCCCCCACAGCCCTCTCCTCAGACACCCCCCACAGCTCTCTCCTCAGACCCCCCTCCCACAGCCGTCTCCTCAGACCCCCCTCCCACAGCCGTCTCCTCAGACCCCCCCTCCCACAGCCCTCTCCTCAGACCCCCCCTCCCACAGCCCTCTCCTCAGATCCCCCCTCCCACAGCCCTCTCCTCAGACCCCCCCTCCCACAGCCCTCTCCTCAGACCCCCCCTCCCACAGCCCTCTCCTCTGACACACCCCCCCCACCACGCAGCCCTCTCCTCTGACACACCCCCCCCACCACGCAGCCCTCTCCTCTGACAACCCCCCCCGCCCAAACAGCCCTCGATTGCCTCCCAAGTCTTCATTCATCAGGCAGTTGGGTTTTCGAGGGATTTCACTCCGGTGACCCAAAGAAAGACTCATGACGGACCGTTAGATGTTCACCCCGAGGACCGAAGCAGACCTTGCCTGCTGTAAGAAGACACGTTGAAGTTTTCCCATCTTACCTTCGTTAATCTCCGTCTCCATTTCCAAATCATGTGAGGCGACAAGTTGCCATGTGATTTCCTCAATAATAAACACAAGACGACAAAATAAATAACACGCTAAACACCTCGCCGCTTCCCAATCTTTCTTGGGCGGAATAAATAACTTTAATCTCAAGTTTTGACAACTTTTTTGGTTGCCGCCCCCCCCGCGCATGTGACAGAACTTAAGGGTCTTACGGTGGGATGTTTTGGCGATGGCTCTCCGTCTCCTCCTCCTCCGTCCGTTACTCGATTTGAGCCTCAGTTCCCGAGCGGGCAGCGCTCGCTCCTGCCGAGGTATCGCCTCCGATACCGATCACTCGCGGGGAGAGAGACGGCGAGGAATCGATTGGTCCAGCGGGCCGACGGAAATCGGCGTGGAGTTGTTGTCGTCGATCGACTTGGCCGCGGTTCCAGTCTATGTCCGGATCACCCGTGCAATCGTATCCGAGCTTTCGAGCACGACATCCAAGTCTTTGCTTTACTGACCTTCTTTGAAGAACAATTTAGCCGAAGCAGACAGACAGATGTCCGACGCGCGTCCCTATGCGATAGGAGCGCCGCGGATACGCAGTCGCTGGCTGAATACTTAAGACCCCGTTATTTTGCGGGGATCTTCACTTCCTCCCGGTGTTTTGGATCTTCCGCGGGCTCACTCGACCACGCTTCTATTTTTGAGGTTAAATCCCCCCACGCGGCGTCAACACCCCGCCGTCCAACTCACTCCGGATAAGCTTACGGTCGGCCCGGGCTGTTGTGACTCCCTCCTCCCGTTGCTATAGCCCCGCCGCCAAACAGCCGGATCTGTGCCCCCGTCCCCGGACCCAGACACGAAGGTCGTCCTGATGTGCCGAGATGTCGCTGAGTGATGGGACTGAGGAGGACCTGGGGGTGAGAGCCCGTCACCGGGAAGAGAAAGTGCGGAAACCAAAACAGGAGTTGCTGGAAAAGCTCAGCAGGTCTGACAGAGCCTGTGAAGAGAAAATCGGAGCTAATGTTTCGGGTCAGAACTGATTTTTCTCTCCACAGATGCTGCCAGACCTGCTGAGCTTCTCTTCCCCCGCCACAACTCCGAAACCCCTGTTTTTGTTTCTGATTTACAGCGTCCGGTTTTTATTTTTAGAAAGAATCTGTGAGGATTTCAATGACCGAGTTTATGAAAGAAAAGTACACGCAGTTTATTTTCTCACCCGCCCCAAAACCATTCCTCTCCCTATCCAGCCTATCCTATACCTTGTTGTCCAATTACCTTACCCCCCCCGCCCCCCGCCATTCCTCCCTATTCTCCGGTCCTCCTCCTCCTCTTCTCCATTTCTCCCCACCCCCCCTCTTCTCCCCACCCCCCCCTCTTCTCCCCACCCCCCCCCTTCTCCCCACCCCCCCCTCTTCTCCCCACCCCCCCCTCTTCTCCCCACCCCCCCTCTTCTCCCCACCCCCCCTCTTCTCCCCACCCCCCCTCTTCTCCCCACCCCCCCTCTTCTCCCCACCCCCCCTCTTCTCCCCACCCCCCTCCTCCCTCTTCTCCCCACCCCCCTCCTCCCTCTTCTCCCCACCCCCCTCCTCCCTCTTCTCCCCACCCCCCTCCTCCCTCTTCTCCCCACCCCCCTCCTCCCTCTTCTCCCCACCCCCCTCCTCCCTCTTCTCCCCACCCCCCTCCTCCCTCTTCTCCCCATCCCCCTCCTCCCTCTTCTCCATTACTCCCCATCCCCATTCTTCATTTTATTCCTGGATATTTTTGCCTAATCTTGAGATTCTCGAAAGCATTTTAGTTCTTAACAGCCAGTGAAGTTTTTTTCAATGAACCGTGACGATATATGTAATACAACAGCCAATTGTGAATGGGGATGGGGCAAGCGTTAGTTTGGGGAGTGTGTTTGTTACTGGAGGTTGTGAAGAGAGAGAGAGTGAAAACTCCCCAGCCCTTCATTGCTGAGTACTCTGGGATCACTTGCGGACCACCAGGGATGCGAATGGATAGTGGGTTAACATCTTCAAAAAACAGTCCAGCACTCCCTTAGTACTGCAATATGTCAGTGTGGAGAAAAATGGTCAACTGAGACTCAAGACAACAACCTTCTGACTCGTGGAATAATAAAGGACACGTTAGAAAAGGACTAAGAAGGGAAGAGAGAGTTGCCTTCCAGTGTGATATAGTTTAATTATGTACTTCTTTCTGTTTCAGGGAGAGGATGGACTTTCAATCATTACATATCAATCTGATGTAGAAAAGGTATGATATCTATGATAAATGATATTTATGCAGTCAGAACTGCCCTTTTGTTCATTTTGAGTGGCGGAGTGCCAGCAAACTCTCCTTACCATGCTGTGACCAATATTGGCACGCTTCTTGAAATCCTCTATCAACATTGACACACTCCTGAAGATCATTATCAAATAATGGCATACTCCCAGGAATGAGCAACAAATGTTAGCACCGTCATGGGGATCACCTGTAAATATTGACATGACTCTCGCTTCCTGCCCCTCCGCCCAGCAACTCCTTTTGAAAGGCACTGTCAGTTGCCAATTGGAAAACAATTTCCATAATTCCAAAAAAAAATTTCTACAGTATATACTAACATAGCTGTTGTGTTAGTAAGTCAACAAATAGAGAAGAAAATATCAAATGCAGGATTCTGAAAATAATGTGCTCATGACGTACCACACCCCAGGTAGGCATGTTGCTGGTGTGAAATATTGACTTGCATGGTATCATCTCATTATCCCTAACTTAGACTTCCAAAGCTGAACATCTTTGTTTTAACATGAACAACAGCAGCTGGCGATGGCCTACTGTTGTTATTGCTAGCCTGTTAACCCTGTGACCCAGGTAATGTTTTGAGGTGCTGGGTTTGAACCCCATCATGGCAGATGGTGGTATTTTTAATTCAATAAACATTTGGAATTAAGAGTCTAACAGTGACCGTGAAACCATTGTCAATTGTTTGAAACCCCATCTAGTTCACTGGTGCCCTTTAAGGAAGGAAACTGTTATCCTTACCTAGTCTGGCCTACATATAACTCCGCATCCACAGCAATGTGGTTGACTCTTAACTGCTGTCTGGGCAATTAGGGTTGGGCAATAAATGCTGGCCTAACCAGCAACACCCTCGTGCTGTGAATGAATTATTTTAAAAAATGATCAGTACTGAAAATATGTGGAAAGGCTGTGCTGATCAATTAATTGCAAACGTATCACAGCTACTGGAGACTCACCTGGATGTAAAAATAACCTCAAGGATACGAAATAGAATTTTTAATAAAGGAAAGAAATACAAACCACTAGGAAAATGTGGTCTTCAGGTAATCATACCAATTTGGAATCAATTTAGAAAATTTTGAACTATCATCCCTGTTGTAATATAGGAAATGTGGCAATCAGTTTGAACACACAGAGATCAAATAAACAGCAGTATGATAATGTATCAGTGATAATGGGAACTGCAGATGCTGGAGAATCCAAGATAATAAAATGTGAGGCTGGATAAACACAGCAGGCCCAGCAGCATCTCAGGAGCACAAAAGCTGACGTTTCGGGCCTAGACCCTTCATCCGAGAGATGAAGAAATCAGCTCTGATGAAGGGTCTAGGCCCGAAACGTCAGCTTTTGTGCTCCTGAGATGTTGCTGGGCCTGCTGTGTTCATCCAGCCTCACATTTTATTATCTAGCAGTATGAGCTTGAAATTAATATCAAGGCTGGAGACAGCACCATAAAATCTGAATACTCTTAATATAGAATTATATATCATCAGAGGATGCTATTCAGCATACTGTGTTTGAGCCAAGTGTCCGAAATTGCTAAGATTGATCCTACAGCTGAATCCCTATACAATGTCAAGTTCAAATTGATCAATAATTTCCAGCGTTGGTAAACTCTCCAGAAACCAAAATAACTACTGGAGTAAACAAGAGCAGACGCAAATGTTGGGGGACCAGCGCATGCTGCATCTTCAGCCACATCTGGTGCAGCCTCCACAGTACCACATACTGAAAGGATCATTCACTTGCTTGTGCCTTGCATTTGGCAGAAACCTTTTAATGATCACAGCATGATGTTTATCACCTCTACTGGATGATTTTACACAGTTATTGCAAATTTGGACTGTACAAGTCTGTTCAATGCATTTGTTTTTTATTCACCGAAGAATGTGCTTTTAGCTGAAAGTGGGGCTCAGCACTACGATTAATTGAAGGCCCAGGTAACAACTCCAGTTGAGGTGTTTTTGACATGCTTCTACTCAGGTTGAGTTTGTGGAAGATAACGTTGACATCTTCCCTTTCCTCATATATTTCCATACCTGCTGACTATTTTCAGCATCCTCTATTTATTTGTATAAGTGCTGTGCTGTGTGCTTGGAGGTTTTCTTTTTCAAAACTAGTGCTCAAAATCTGGAAGAACACAGGAGTTGCTGATTCATATATTGGCCTGTGGTTGTAATTCCTCTTAGATTTCAACATGACTTTATAACTGAACAGACCCCAAGAAAGGGTACCTCAGCAAAGAGGTAGGAACAATATTGCTTTACACAAAGATTCTATAGAATGAATATCTCTAAAAATGCTACGGATCTGAATTTCACCCTCACTATTTGGCCATATCTCATTATCCATTAAGGATACTGTCCCTACACTTAACCCCGGAGCATTGCCTTGGTTGACTCCAGCTCAAGAAGGTGGTGGACCCAAAACATTAACTGTTTTCTCTCCACAGATGCTGCCAGACCTGAGATTTTCCAGCAATTTCTGTTTTTCTGCCTTTTTTGAATATTTAGTCTATGTTAATGTTAGTTTGATTGCTGTAGTGAAATCTTAAAATGTGAAACTTTATCTCATGATTCTTTGTCAGGTGCTGATAAATTAACCTCTCCTGTAAAAAGTTATTAGTCTCTACAGGGATTTAAACTGGTTACACACTTGTTCCTGGGTGCAAAGTGACTAGCCAAGTGGGATATTTTGGGTTCCGATAACATAAAAATTTTAAGGGGAAATTGGATGAGCCATTGAAATTTGCATGCAGCCAAGAACACACCTTGCTTTGGGCTGCATGCTGCTAGAGTTAAAATGACAAGGTAGCACCAAATTTGCACACTGCCTGACCTCACACCATACCAGACCATTGCCCTGTTTGAACAAGTGTATTGTTTTATCTAAAAAGCAGCACCTCAAATAGTATGATGCTGCAGTGTCAGCCTAGAGTTTGTCTACAAGTTTCAACTCTCAACTGTGGAATTTAAAGATCACAAAGCAACAGTTATTAAAGTGAAATTTACAAAGGTTAATTTATTGATCTACTTTGTATTTTTATACATAGAAACACAAGAAGAAGAAATCAAATAAGCCACCCAAATCCCCAAGTGAGTAGAACTAATTCAAATTCACAGTGCAACTGTTTACCGTCTAAAGTTTCCCTTCTGAAGCCAATACATTCCATCTGGATTATATGGGAGACGACATAGCAGTATGTTCAGGAGGGTTTTTTGAAGCAGTACCTGGATAGGCTGACGAGGGAGAGACCTGGTTTTGGGAAATGAGCCCAGTCAGATCATCAAAGTTTCAGTGAGCGACCATTTTGGGAATAGTGACCATAATTCCGTAAGCTTCTGGATACCTATTGATAAGGACATGAGTGGACATCCAATGAAGATGTTAAATTGGGGGAAGGCCAACTATAACTGAAATGGGCAAGAATTGTAGAATGTGGGTTGGGGATTGGCTGTTTGAGGGTACATCACGTCTGACATGTGGGAATTGTTTAAAGACCAGTTGATTAGAGTGCAAGACAGCATGTTCGTGTGAAAATGAAAGACAGGAGTGGTACGATTCGCGAAACTTGGATGACAGAAGAAATTATCAGCTTAGTCAAAAAAAAGGCAAGCACACCCAATGTCTAGGCAACTAGAAACAGATGAAATCCTTGAAGAATAAAGAGAAAGTAGGAAGGAGCTGAAATTGGCAGTTAGTGCTCAGGATGGCTAAAAGAGGCCATGAAACACCCTTGGCCAGTAGAGTTAAGGAGAATCCCAAGGCATTTTATACATATATTAGGAGGAAGAGGGTGGCTAGGGAAAGAGTAGGCTCACTCAAGAATAAAGGACGGAGGTTATGTGTGGATCCAAAGGAAATGGGTGAGATGCTTAATGAGCTGTACTTTACATACAGTTTTCATCAAAGAGAGGGATGTGAGGGATGTTGAGGTTAGGGAAACACGTGTGAATACTCTTTGGCAGGTCAACATAATGAAGGCAGAAGTGTTGGGTGCCTTGAAATGCATTAAGATCTATCCCAGGATATTGTGGGAGGCAACAAGAGGGATTTAACAAATATCTTTGCATCCACTTTGGCGTCAGGTAAGGTTTCAGAGGACTGAAGAATGGAAACAAAGATAATCCAGATAATTACAGGCTGGTGAGCTTGATATCAGTGGTGGGAAAGCTATTGGAGAAGATATTGGAAAACAGAATTTACTCACATTTGGAAGCGAGTGGACTTGTTCGTAAAAAATATCATGGGTTTGTGCGGGGAAGGTCATGTCTCACCAACTTGATTGATGAGGGAATGGTAGTGAATGTTGTCTACATGGACTTTAGTAAAGCCTTTGATAAGGTACTTCGTAGCAGCCTGGTATAAAAAGTAGTCCCATGGAATCCGGGGTGTATTGGCTGGATAGATACAGAACTGGCTTCGTCAAAGAAGACAGAGTTCCAATGGAAGGATGCTTTTCGGAATGGAGATCAGTGCTGGGATCTTTTGTTGTTTGTAACATATCTCAATGATCTGGCGGAACTGCAGGCGATCTGAGTAGTAATTTTACAGATGACACCAAGTTGGAGTTGCAGATAGCGAAGAGGTTTGGGATATAGGTAGATTGCAGATTTGGGCGGAGAAATGGTAGTAGGAGTTTAATCCTAACAAATGCGAGGTGACGCATTTTGGAAGATCAAATTCAGGTGTGAAATGTACAACAAACGGCAGACCCCTCAGGAGCATTGATATTCAGCGGTATCTGGGCATACAAACCCACAGGTCCCTGAAAGTGGCACCACAGGTGGATAGGGTGTTCAAGAAGACATACAGAACACTTGCCTTCATCAGCCAGGGTATTGAATATAAAAGATTGCAAGTTATGTTACAGCTGTACAAAACTTTAGTTAGGCCACATTTGGAATTTTGCGTGCAGTTCTAGTTGTCATACTTCTAGAAGAATGTGGATGCTTTGGAGAGGATGCAGAGAAGGTTTACCAGGATGTTGCTTGGTCTGGAGTGTTTTAGTTATGAGGGGACATTGGATAAACTTAGATTGTTTTCTCTGGAAAGGCAAAGGCTAAGGGGTGACCTGATAGAGGGCTACGAATTTATGGGAGACACATATAGGGTGGATAGCCAGAGGTTTTTTTCCAGGGTGAAAAGATATACTACAAAAGGGCAAGGTTTCAAGGTGAGAGGGGAAACGTTTCGGGGAAAAGAGTAGGAAATATTTTTCACACAGAGGGTGGTGGGTGCCTGGAACAGTCTGCCGGTGGAAGCTGGCTTGTAAGCAATGTTTTAAGGTGTATCTTGATAGATACATGAATGGGAGGTGAGCAGAGGAATAGAAACCACATATGGGTAATGAGTTGTGTTATGGTCCAGACCAAACCATCTGAAAATATATTAAGAGAATCACCTAGACCCTAACTTTTTCTCATTTTAAAAGTAAGTGTAAGGTATTGCATTCTCGATGCAATTCGATTAGGCAATCTGTTTGGCTTTAAGCAAACACTGTATTTTTTCACTACAGGTTAAAATACAGACAAAATAAAAACAAAAGTCTTGGCTCAACTGTACTATCAACATTCTTAACAAAATAATATACAGTAACATCCCACAAACACACCCTTGGCAAGGGCAAATTCAGTAAAATAGATCGCCTCACATGCAATTCTAGCAACAGGAAGAGAACCCCAGAATTTAGCTATGATAGAGCTACGAATGAGAGCTTCCACATTCAGTTTCAAGAGCCCAGTAACTAAAAAAAGCGAAAACTAAAAATCCTTGTTCTGTGGGAGCTTGACCCCACCCGGTCAAGCTACTTCTATTGTTTGAATTTTTTTTAAAATCCATAGCGCCTCAAGCTGTTTACTTTATTGGCTTTGAGCATACCACTTGGTATCTCTGTCTCAATCTTTCTTCATAAAAAAAATCAGGACAAAATACAGCTCTTGAAGCCATAGTATTATCACAGTTGTGGGTCTGATTAAGGATCAGGAATTGCTGGGCTGAAATG